>NC_072425.2:69902500-71152500 GCF_028878055.3 Symphalangus syndactylus | reverse complement strand
ACAGCATGGGGACCCTGGGCCTGGCCCACAGAGCCACTTTTTTTCTCCTAGGCCTCTGGGCCTGTGATGGGAGGGTCTACTGTGAAGACCACTGACATGCCCTGAAGACATTTTCCCCATTGTCTTGGGTATTAACATTCTGCTCCTTGTTACTTTGCACATTTGTGCAGCCAGCTTGAATTTCTCCCCAGAGAATGGGATTTTCTTTTCTATTGCTTTGTCAGGCTGCAAATTTTCTGAACTTTTATGCTCTGCTTCCCTTATAAAACTGAATGCCTTTAACAGCACCCAAGTCACCTCTTGAATGCTTTGTTACTTAGAAATTTCTTCTGCCAGATACACTAACTCATCTCTCTCAAGTTCAAAGTTCTACAAATCTGTAGGGTAGGGGGAAAATGCCATCAGTCTCTTTGCTAAAATATAACAAGAATCACTTTTGCCCCAGTTCCCAACAAGTTCCTCATTACCATCTGAGACCACCTCAGCCTGGACTTTACTGTCCATATAATTATCAGTATTTACGGGAAAGCCATTCAACAATTCTCTAGGAAGTTCCAAACTTTCCCACATTTTCCTATCTTCTTCTGAGCCCTCCAAACTATTCCAACCTTTCCTGTTACCCAATTCCAAAGTTTTTTCCACATTTTTGGGTATCTTTTCAGAAGTGCCCCACTCTACTGGTACCAATTTACTGCATTAGTCTGTTTTCACACTGCTGGTAAAGACACACCCAAGACTGGGAAGAAAAATAAGTTTAAAGGACTTAAAGTTCTACATGGCTGGGGAGTTTTCACAATCCCGGTGGAAGGCAATGAGGAGTAAATCACATCTTACATGGATGGCGGCAGGCAAAGAGAGAGCTTGTGCATGAAAACTCCTTCTTATAAAATTACCAGGTTTCATGAGACTTGTTCACTGTCACAAGAACAGCACAGGAAGGACCTGCTCCCATGATTCAATTATCTCCCACCGATTTCCTCCCAGAACAGGTGGGAATTATGGAAGCTACAAGATAAGATTTGTGTGGGGACACAGACCTGAACCATATAATAAATTAAAACCTTAATTAAACAATGAAAGAAGACAAAATTTAAAGAACAAATTGGAAAAATATTCATGAATCAAAATACTAGAAGGTTAATATTTCTTATAATAAGAACTCTTAGCCATCAATAAGAGCAAATTTAATTGAATAAAAATATCAATAAGCAATTTAGAAAAGAAAAAACAGTCATACAATAATATGTGTGGTCTCGTATGGCATTATTTAAATAAAATATTCTTACCACCAGTTTCTTTCAAGAAAAGATAAAATTTTATGTAAAGCTTCTTGTTTTTAAAATATTGACTAAATTATAAAAAAAGTGTTGGCCAAAAAAAAATTTAAAAAAAGGCAACTCTCTGAGCCATGACTTTGTAAGCATGACTGAAAAAATTTAAGGATGACTGGCTCCTTATCAGACATCTAAGGATGTCTTCTAGGCAGCACTGAACAAGCTCTGCAGAATTTGGGAAGGCATACTTTGTGAGAATGACAGTTAATTTTCATGATTTACTTTCTTGAGACCACTATTAAATAGTACAATGGAATTGTTCTTCCGTCAATAGAATTTTCTGCAAAGTTTGAGATTACAACATTTGACATGGTGAATGAGTAGAATTTTGTAAATAATAAAAGTAATTAGATTTCTCACTATTTCAATGTCTACACAATATATAATTACTTTTCAGGAGAAAAATACGAAGATGTACTGGTATTGTTTTTATCAGCTTTATTGAAATATAGTTTGCAAACAATAAAATTCACTCTTTTAAAATGTACACTCCAAATTTTAAAAAATATATGTATTCTTATGTCAACAAAAAAGTATGCATAACATTTCCATCACCCTAAAAGTTCCTTCCTGTCCTTTTACAGTTAATCTTCTCTTGCAGCCCCTAACTCTAACAATCACTGATTTGCATTCTGTTACTATTGTTTTGCCTTATTTTGATTATATAAATGGAATCATGAACTATGTGTTCATCTGTCTGCATTCTTTCCCTTATTATTATTTTGAGCATCATCCATGTTTACAGTGTATTTCAATAGTATGATTGTTTGAAGACTAGCATGCCATTGTATGATTACATGATAATTTGTTCATTAATTCATGAGATAATGAGCATTTGGGTTGTTTCTAGTTTTTGGCTATTAATAATAAAACAACTGTGAAAGACTGCACATAGGTCTTTTTGTGGAAATACGTTCATTTCTCTTTGGTAAATATCTAGGAGTGAAATTGCTAAGCTATTGGTCACTTGATTGAATGTTTAACTGTGTAAGGAACTGGAATAGTTTTTAACGTAAATGTACAATTTTGCATTCCTGTCTGAAATGTATGGGAGTTTGAGTTGCTCCACATCTTCATCAATACTTGATTTTATCTGTCTTTTTAACTTTAGCCATTTTAGTGGTGTAAAGTGCAATTCCACTGTGCTTTTAGTTTGCATTTCCTTAATGTTTAGTGATAATGAACACCTTTTCTTGTTCTTATTTGCCATAAATATCTCTTCTTGAGTTAAGTGTCTGTTTCAATCTTTCACTTGTTTGTTAACATTTGGGTTGATTACTTTTTAATTATTCGTTTCTGAGAACTTTTTATATATTCTGGATACAAGTTATCAGGTATATGTTTTACAAATATTTCCTCCCAATTGGTATCATTTTAAGTTTCTTCAACAGTGCCTCTCACAGAGAAAAATATTTTACTTTTGACAAAGATCCTTTATCACTTTTAATTTTTAAAATTTTATATATTTTTATATATTTATAATTTATAAATTTATATATATATATATAAACAAGAGTTTTGCTCTTGTTCTCTTGTTGCCCAGGCTGGAGTTCAATGGCACGATCTTGGCTCACTGCAACCTCTGCCTCCCGGGTTCAAGCGATTCTCCTGCTTCAGCCTCCTGAGTAGCTGGGATTACAGGCATGCACCACCATGCCTGGCTCATTTTGTATTTTTATTAGAAATGGGGTTTCTCCATGTTGGTCTGGCTGGTCTCAAACTCCCGACCTCAGGTGATCTGTTCACCTCAGCCTCCCAAAGTGCTGGTATTACAGGCATAAGCCATCTTGCCCTGCAGATCTTTTATCATTTTTAAATAAATGTTTTAGTGGTTTATATATATTGCAGAAGTGGAAAGGTGGTGATTTTTTTCTTCCCCATTTTAAGGGTCACAGGCAATACTACTATAACAGAAGACAGGTTAACAAGAGAAAAGCCAACAAATTTATTAATGTGCGTGAACCTGGGAGCCATGCAAAAAATACAAATACTCGAAGAAAGACCAGATGGTTGAGGTTTAAAAACCCTCTTAATGGGGGAAGGAAGTAGGGATGTGGAAGTAAATTATTTTTAGTGGAAATCGATGATCCCAGGGAATGATGGTCTGGGATGAAGTTTCTCTGAGCTGTGGGGAAATGGTGGTAAGGTGAGGGATGGAAGTTTACTGTGAACAAAGATTATTTTATGATACAGATAAAATGCCCCAGGTAACCTCCTGGAGCTGTTCTCAAAAGAATAAATAAAAGTTTGTTGGGGCTTGGTGAAGTCCTCCAATCTCTTCTTGAGTGGCTAATCTTTCCTGTTTATTTGATGAGATTCCAGGGATAAGGGGTTAAGACATTTGCATCTGTTTTGAAAAGAAATTTTCTGCCAGGCATGGCGGCTCATGACTGTAATCCCAGCAGTTTGGAAAGTCATAGGACTGCTTAAGACCAGGAGTTTAAAACCAACTTAGGTAACATAGCTACACCCCTTCACTACAAAAATTAAAGATAAAAAATTAGCATGATGTAGTGGTGTGCACCTGTAGTCCCGGCTTCTTGGAAGACTGAGGTGGGATGATTGCTTGAACCCAGGAATTTGGGGCTGCATTGAGCTATGATTACAACACTGCACTCCAACCTGGGCAACAGCACAAGACCCTGTCTGTCAAAAAAAAAAAAAAAAAGAAGAAGAAGAAAGAGAAAGAAAAAAAGGAAAGAGAGAAAAAGAGAGACAGAAAGAAAAAGGAAGAAAGAATGAGAGAAAGAGAAAGAAAGAGAGGAAGGAAGGAAAGAAGGAAGGAAGGAAAGAGGAAGGAAGGAAGGAGGAAGGAAAGAGGAAGGAAGGAAGGAGGAAGGAAAGAGGGAGGAAGGAAGGAAGGAAGGAAGGAAGGAAGGAAGGAAGGATTTTCTTAGTCAAATAAGGAAATTTCAGAGAGAGTCACTCCAAGAGCTTCAGGAAAGAAAGCATGTCTCAGAAACAGGGAGGTAGGAGAGGGTCAGAAGGAGACCTTGAGGCTGCTGCTTTTGTTCAGTATGTCAAAATGTCATATTTTGGGGTGTTTTTTGAGCCCAACATTATACATACAAATGCGTGTGTGTGTGTGTGTGTGTGTGTGTCTGTGTCTGTGTATATGTGTATACATTTATATCCAGTATGGTAAAATATTGGAGGAAGAAAAATAGTAATTGTTATCTCAGATTTAACATTATTGTGGGTTATTCTATTGTGAAAACTTTCTCAATTGTAAGAATATTTTATATTTGCTTAAAAAGGTTTTTTTTTTTGTTTTTTTTTTTTGCTTGAGATGGGGTCTCGCTCTGTTGCCCAGGCTGGAGTGCAGTGGTGTGATCTCGGCTCACTGCAAACTCTGCCTCCCGGGTTCACGCCATTCTCCTGCCTCAGCCTCCCGAGTAGCTGGGACTACAGGCGCCCGCCAACACGCCCGGCTAATTTTTTGTATTTTTAGTAGACACGGGGTTTCACCATGTTAGCCAGGATGGTCTCGATCTCCTGACCTTGTGATCTGCCTGCCTCGGCCTCCCAAAGTGCTGAGATTACAGGCGTGAGCCACTGTGCTCAGCCAAAACGTATTTTTATGAAGATATTGACTTAAGTTGAAAGGCCCCTTCTGAAAATGGACGATGTATACCACTTCACACCATTTCTCTAAAGAAAATGTGTAAATGGCTAGTAAGTATATGGAAAGATACTCAACATCACTAATCATTAGAAAAGTGGAAGCGGGTGGATCACCTGAGGTCAGGAGTTCAAGACCAGCCTGGCCAACATGATGAAACCCCATTTCTACTAAAAACACAAAAAAGTAGCTGGACATTGTGGCACACGCCTGTAATCCTAGCTACTCGGGAGGCTGAGGCAGGAGAATCTCTTGAACCCAGGAGGTGGAGGTTTCAGTGAGCCGAGATCGCACCACTGCACTCCAGCCCAGGCGACAGAGCGAGACTCCATTTCCATAAAAAAAAAAAGGAAAGAAAAGTGGAAATTACATTTACTTCTTTTCATCAAGTAAGATAGCTATTATTAAGAAAACAAACAGGAAATAACTTTTTGAGAGGATGTGGTGAAATTAGAATTGTGTCTTGCTGGTAGGAGCATAAAATGGCACAGCCACTATAGAAACAGTAATACAGTTCTTGGAAAAAATTAATAATAGAATTACCATATGATAAGCAATTATACATCCGGATATATACACTCCCCCAAAATGAAAGTAGAGACTCAAACAGATATTTTTACATTCATGCTCACAGAAGTCTCATTCACAGTAGCTAAAACATGGAAGCAATCAAGTATCAATTAACAGATGAAAGGTATATACCTGAAGTAGAATATGACTGAGCCTTAAAAGAAGGAATGAAATTTTTAAATACACTGTAAGAGGGATAGACCTAGAAAACATATCCTTACACAAATAAGCCAGACACTAAAGGAAAAATATTTTATAATTCTACTCAAATAAGGTACATAGAATAGGCAGATTCATAGAGACAGAAAGTACAAGAGAAGTTACTAGGGGGAGTGGGGAGGAGTGAGGTTATTGCTTAATGGGTATGGAGTTACTGTTGGAGATAACTTTTGGGTACAAATGGTAGTGACGGTAACACAACACTGTGGCTATATCTAATGCCACTGACAAATGGTTAAAGCACACTTAGGAGTGGTTAAAACAAGTATTGTATATATTTTACCATACTAAAAAAGTCCCAAACAAAGTAACCAACAATGAGATACTTTCTATTTGCCCATTAGACTAAAATTTAAGGAGAAAAAATGGAGAAGAAAAAACAGGAGGACAAGCAGTTGTGATGGTAAAGGGTAAAGGGTATGCCCACACACTCAGTGTCAGTACAATTGTATATACCTTTTTTGGATAGTATTTAGAAGTATCTATCAAAATTTTAAATGTATATAACTTCTGACATAATCATTACATTGTTAAGGGTCTGTACTATAGAAATAGTCACACAGGTATGCAAATATGCACATCAATATTCAGAGAGAGAGAGATACTCATTGCAGAATTATTTTAATACTGAAAACTTAATACTGAAATAATCTAAAGTTAATTAATAGAGGACTATTAAGTAAATGTTGGTATGTTCACATGGTAGAATACTAAGATAAACTGATTAGCTTTTAACTTAACCCGAATATGTATAGCTAAACATTTTAGGGATAACCAGGAAAAATAGAAAAAGAATGTAAGATTTCCAAACCGGTAGCAAGAAAAAGGAAGAAAAGAAATCATTCCACAAGAAGCAAGAAAAAGAGGAAGTTTTTCAGTTAAAAATACAAAATAATATTGTTAAAATAAATTCAAATATATCGGTAATTTTAATAAACGTTAACAATCAAAATAAAAGTGGGCAATGTATAAATACATCTGTATTTTAGGTTTTTTTTTTTTTTACAACTTCTCTTTTGTTTTCTTTTCTTTATTTTTATTATTATACTTTAAGTTCTAGGGTACATGGGCACACCGTGCAGGTTTGTTACATATGTATACATGTGCCATGTTGGTGTGCTGCACCCATTAACTTGTCATTTACATTAGGTATTTCTCCCAATGCTAGCCCTCCCTGCTTCCCCCACCCCACGACAGGCCCCAGTGTGTGATGTTCCCCACCCTGTGTCCAAGTGTTCTCATTGTTCAACTCCCACCCATGAGTGAGAACATGTGGTGTTTGTTTTTCTGTCCTTGCAATAGTTTGCTTCTAGTTCTTTCCATTCCAACACAATTACTCTCTATTGCTGTATAACTTTTGGCTAGTCTTAAAACATACCTAGTAGTATGTTTTAAGGTTTGAACCTAGTGGTATGTTTAAAGGTTTGAACCTAGTGGTATGTTTTAAGACTAGCCAAAAGTTATACAACAATAGAGAGTAATTGTGTTGGAATGGAAAGAACTAGAGTTACTTAAAGACCAGCTATCCTTTGTCATCTTACTATGTGTCCTTAGGCACAATCCATCACTTTTTAGAGCCTTCGCTTCCTACGTGTACAGTAGGCATAATATATACTTCACAAGTATTTGGGATGATTGTTTACAGAGAATGGAATGTAGCTAGCACAGTGTCTCATTTATATATTAATAGAATAAGAATATCTCTATAAAATTATGACTAAAATTTACTATTGGTATATGAACACAACCCAAATTAGTAAGTTCACTAATAGGGCTGTCCAATTTATGGAGGGTGCCCTTGGTTCTTTTTTTAGGCATAGCATGCATTTTCAAACACTGCCTTCAGTTTTATAATAGAAAAGGTTAGTATTACTTGGGTGAACATGAGATGTATTATCTTTAGCAATTAGATTCACAAGATTCTTTGCTATTGGCATCATTCCTTGAAAATAATTAAAGTGATAAAACACCCATTTGGATGTACTAGTAATAAGTTGGGAGGATTAGATATATAGTTGAGCTGGGATTAGGGGATTTTATCTCATTCTGTGTATATTATAATACCTAGCATATTTTTGATACTGAATGAATATTAATAATGAGACCTATAATAATTTCAATTTAGTGTTCTATGTAGAGTACAGATGTAGCAGAAATTTCTGCTGAACTTTTTCTCCTAATGCAAATTTTGAGTATTACTCCCAATTTACCCCTGCTATTGACTGAATCTATGTTCTTCAGCAAATTATTTAATATCTCTGTACCTATGATTCCATCTATAAAATGGGGATAATAATACAGACCTATTTAATTATTCAGTTCTCCAAAATGCTGATACACTTTATTCAAGTTAATTAAATAAAAGGTACTTCAAGTTCAGTCTATTATTAAATATATTTATATGATTTTTGTGCAGTGTGACCTACCAATTATACAGACGCTAAATTGAACACAGAGAACAAAGATAAAATGAGTTTAAGATGTGTGTCTATTGCAGGCTAGCAATAGAGTTATAGGTTTTTTTTTTTTGACATAGTATGTAATAGATTATTCCAAGTTGCTTGATACGAGCAGTTAAATATGAAAAAACTTCAAGATTGTTATCTTTTCCTTGATATAGTTTAAGTTTAGCTAAAATAAAAATAAAATGCTTTGTTTTAGCATTTACAAGTTTTACATGAATATTGATGTAGTTTTCATATATTACAATATTTATTAAAACTAATGTATTAATAACTAATAATGATGCCTTGATAAATGTTTATATTTATGTTTCACTTTAAAATACTATCTTGAAGAAATAAAATGTCTACCATAGACACAAAATACAATAGAATTAGTCAAAGTAAGTGTTTTTCATCTTTAAAATGAAAATTAAAATGATGATTGAACTAGTATCTATTATATGTCAGACACTATGTTAGGCAGTTTAAACATATTACTTGTAATTCTTCGAAAAAAATGCTGTGAAGTAGGAGTTTATAATTTAAATAAAGTAATTTGCCCCAAGTCACATAGCCAGTGATACAAGCCAGCTTTTTTGATCTTTGTGAATCCAGCCTAGGCTCATTCTTTAAAATATTCTTCAAGTAATTGACCTCACTTTTTCTTCTCTATTTTTTACCTAACATATCTCCTCACTAATGCAGATATCCTCTCCACTTCTTTCTCTTTCTCTCTTTTTGGTATACATCTTTCCTCAGGGAGAAATCTTTCCCAGTATGTCCAGTTTTGTGCCACCTTGCCACTCATTGATTCCTCCCAGCCTTTTATTTTTAATTTGCATGTAGATGTAGCAAGTTATGATAAGGGAACCTATAAAATTTAGCTGGTCGTTAAAGATGTTGTATCCCAGCTTCGCTTACATTGGTTGTATTTATATGACTAAATTCTGATTTACCATAGAAGGCAGAAGAATCTTGTCACATTCATCTTAAACTCACCAAAAGAGAAAGAATTGTGTGTTCTTTACCTTCATCTGTTTTGGCATTGTGTTTCATGTGAAGTTGATACTGCACCGTTACAGTAAGGCCACAGATAATGCAGCAAAAGGATAGAAGAAACTTTGGTTCCCAACACTGTGGGGCACCGTATCAGTACTGGCAAGGCTGGCTTTGCAACTCGTGGGGCCCTGTGCAAAATGAAAACGTGGGATCCTCTTGTCAAAAAGCAATGGAAAGGGCCAGGCGTGGTGGCTCACACCTGTAACCCCAGCACTTTGGGAGGCCGAGGCCGGCGCATCACGAGGTCAGGAGATAAATACCATCCTGGTGAACACGGGGAAACCCCGTCTCTACTTAAAATACAAAAAAATTAGCTGGGCGTGGTGGCGGGCACCTGTAGTCCCAGCTACTCGGGAGGCTGAGGCAGGAGAATGGGGTGAACCCGGAAGGAGGAGCTTGCAGTGAGCAGAGATCGCGCCACTGCACTCCAGCCTGGGCGACAGAGCGAGACTCCATCTCAAAAAAAAAAAAAAACAAAGCAAGGGAAAATGTCATTAGAAGTACATAAATACGAAACTTTTTCCTTTCTTCCTTCGTCTCCCTCTAGACTTGTTATGCTGTTTTTACTTACTATTTAATGTGATTCTAAGTAAAAAAAAAAAAATCTAGTAAATTATTTGCATAAATTTTAGTGTCTACTTTTGTATTGTTTGGAATGCCGGTTTTAAATGAAAATATAAGAGAATTTAACTTATACGCATAATTACTGAAATTACACAATTTTTATTTAGTATCTTACGCATCCTCATGCCAAAAGAGTGAAAATGCCAAATAAAACTAACACAATTATTTTTATTTCACTTCCGGGTAAGTTCACACTGTGCCAACACTATCCACATTGGCTTATTGATGAGTAAGGAGGGACTGAAAGGAAGAAGAACTGTAGCTTGCCATATCTTTCCTTTTCTTCTATACCATCCTTATCAGTGTAAGTGATAGCTAATACAGGTAAGTGACCTGTGTAAGAAAGAATTCAGTAGGGTTCCTTGGTAGTTTGCATATTTTAGAAAGTCATTGCTTTTTTTTTTTTTACATTTGAAGCAAGTTCTGCTTTGAGCAGAACGCATGACCTCTGATGCGTAAGTACCTCCACCAAGTCTTAGAGATAACACTCTTATGTTGTACTTGCTTTGAGTTTCACTGAACTTAAACATACAGAGGATTTGCTTGGATTCTATGCTTATTAGATATCATGAAGGTTATATACAAATGAGACAAGGAATGGCAGGCAGTGCATGGATCTCCTCGGCTTATCCATGTCTGCCGTTTTCCCCTTGGACTTCATGTACCAAACATATATTCCTTGAATCCTTGCATTTATGTTTGGTACATAAAATAAGAATTTTAATATGGCTCCTGAATAGTATGAAACTAAGCAGGACCTTGTGTGACTGCCCAGGCCACACGCTTATCAAGCTGGCTGGCACTGATTCTAGTCTGCTCTCTCAGACTTTCACATTTCAGACTCTGTTTAAAGCTCTCTTATTTGAGGTCTTCTGTCAAACAGAGCTAAAAGGTTTTAGTTAGACAAAGCACCCACCTTAGAATTTGACATATAATAAAGACTCAATAACAATTGTAGTTATTATTAATAGCGGTATTAATTATTCCTATTTATAAAACATTCTCTTTCTCATGAATATCCTTTGTTTATAACTATTTCAGTGTTGTCAGCTATTTTAATTGCATACTCAGATGATGCACCAAAGTTCCATATGGATAAACTTACTTCTTGAATATAGTTAGGTTGACTGGGAAAATCCAATTCAAAACAACTGCATTGCTTTCTCATGAGATTTAGCCTAAATCTCAAGGCAAAAACAAAATCATTTGTTTTGAATCCTTGTGACCAAAAACTGTTTTCACAATAAAAATGTTTTTACAGTTCTATTCTCATCAGTTTGAACAAATTACCTCATGTAGACCAAGATTAGAAGAGTTACTGATGACATTAAATTTGTTAGGAAAATGACATTAAATTTGGTAGGAAGAGCTCACCAGCCTCTTTGCTAAGTATTAGAGTAGATGGGATTGATGGCTTTGCTTAGTTAGAATACTGGGTAGAAGACAGGGCACCAAATATGCCAGCAAGCCTGGTAAGAGGGAAGTAGGTTAAAAGGAGTCACACAGACTTATTCACCCTAACATAAAAATAATGAATTTATAATTATAGAATTAAATAATTAGTACTAAATGGAGGAGCAGAAATTCAGAAAGGATACAAGGGAGTTAATCTAAATTGTAGGGTCAGTTTCTTAGACTTTTTAAGAAATGTTGACAAATTCTATTCTCCTTTATTTGTCTGAGTTCTTTAAGAGGAGAAAACAAGTATTATATTGTCCCCCTGATGCTTAGCACAGTGACTTGCACCTAGTTGGCACTTCTTAGATGTTTGTTTTATTCTTTGCATAGGAAAATGCAAGACAAGATCAGGCAAAAATGAAATGAATTGAGAACATACTGACACCCTCAAATAGCTGTCAAGGATTTAGAGGCCATGTCTTAAATGGTTTGGACATCTGGTGAAGTAATACAAAAATAGAAACCCCAGTAGGGTTTTTTGAAACTGAAGTAGAAAGCAAGAGATCTAGAAGCAGCCCTTGAAATCCCTGTAGGAACATAATAAAGAAAAGACTTTAAATAGAAGCCTTGAACAGAAAACTTCATATGCTACAGGAGTTTAAAAAGGTGGAAGGAGTTTGTACCTCTGATAATACGATGAAGGTCTTTATTCTATATAGATATAGGAATTACAAGATTCATAAGAATAAGTACTCACTTGAAAATATATGCAGTCAAACCCTGACCATTTAGAAACTATTTTCTGCATCTCCCTTCAGTATTTTTACATTTGTCTATGGGTAGAATTGTCTACTTAAGTAAGACCTGTAACACTCTAGGCATTTCAGAAACTAAGAATTTTTCGAAAAAATTCTGAAAATACAAATAATATGTATTAACAAGTACATGCATTATATAGATATAAATTAATTCACAAAAATTATAATTACAATGATATCTGCAGAAAGTTTTCAAGCTAATTAATTTGTCACAGAATGTAAATATGATAATACTTAAGTCTTAGTCCTAATTTACCTTATTATTGCAACTCTTTTGTTTTGCCACAAAGCTTTTAAATAAGTGTTTTAAACAAAAACTATAAATGCTATATTTTAAGGAACCAAGGTGTTCTTAGAATTCAATTCTAGTCCATTTAAAATCAAGACATAATATGCTTTAATTTCAGTGATAATAATTAGCAAAGGTGTTTTGCTTGTATTTCTCGTGCCTGAAAATCTAAAGCAAAAACAAAAAACAAAAATATCTGGTGTCAACAATTTGGTTAAAAACTAAGCTAAGGACCTAAATAAACATTTCTTTACATTCCTCAGCAAATAAATGCAGAGAAAGTTTGAAACTCACTGACCCATCCAGGACGTTTCAGTTCAGAACTAATTCAGTTGTTTTTATTTCAGATGTTATTATTTTTTTTCTTTTTATACTTTGTCACATTTTTGGTATCTTTGAGTTCCCAGTGCCTCCCAAGCAGTGAGATGTGAAACCTTTTGAGGCTGTTTGACAATGGACTATTGAACTGAAAAGAGAAAGTTTTACTGTTTTCTCCTGTGATGACATCCTCATCTTTTAGTGACTTTGTGTTCTGTTTACATAGGGCTTTTGACAAGTGTACCTTCTGAGGACAAGGAACTCAATGTGCTTTCTCAGCCATCTAACCAGCTAGGCGTCTGTACACATGAAAGCAGAACTGGCATTACAGTTAATGATCAAGCTCCCTGAGGTGAAGAGTGACTAGAAGATATTTTTAAAATTTCATTTATCTATTTTTTAAAAATTTTATAAATGTTTGTGGAAAATGTGGGGTGAAAAGTTACCAGTCACAGGGGATAGAGTATTTTTTTTTTAGTTAGCTCAGGTTGCTATAAAAAATAACCTTAGACAGACTGGTTTAAATGATGAACATTTTTTCTCACAGCTCTGGAGGCTGGGAAGTCCAAGATCAAGGTGCCTACAGATCTGATGTTAGGGAAGGGCACTCCCCCTGGATTGAAGTCAGCCATCTGCTTATTATATCCTCATATGGCAGAGAGTAGAGAGCCATCCCCTCTCTAATGTATCAACTGTATTTACTTTTAATTTATCTTATAACTGAAAATCTGTATTCTTTTGCCAACATCTTTCTGTTTCCCCCACCCTTTAACACCTGGTAACCACCCTTCTACTCTCTGCTTCTATGAGTTCAATTTTTTTAGATTCCAAGCATAAATGAGATTGTGCAATATTTGCTTCTGTGTGTCTGGCTTATTATACATAACACAATGTCACTGAGGTTCACTCATGTTGTTGCAAATGGCAGGTTTTTCTTCTAAGGCTGAACAATATTCCATTGTGTATATATAACATTTTCTTTATCCATTCATCCATTGAAGGATCCTTAGATTGTTTCTACAATTTGTCTATTGTGAATAATCCTGCAGTGTACATGGGAGTGCAGATATCTCTTAGAGATAGTAATTTCTTTGGATATACACCCAGAAGTGGGATTTCTGGGTCATATGGTAGTTCTATTTTTAATTTTTTGAGGAAGCTCCATATTGTTGTCCATAATAGTTGTAACCAATTGACATTCCCACTAACAGTTTTCAAAGATTCCCTTTTCTCCACATCTTTGCCAACACTTTCTATTATTAGGCTTTTTGTTAATGTTATCTAACAGTTGTAGGGTGATAGCCCATTGTTCTGATTTGTATTTCCCTGACGATTAGTAAAGTTGAGCATTTTTTCATATACTAGTTGGCTATTTGTAAGTCTTCTTGGGAAAAATGTTTCTTTAGGTTCTTTACTTATTTTTTAATTGGGTTATTTGTCTGTGTGTATGTGTGTTTCTTTATCTGATATTGAGTTTCTTAGGTATTTTGGATATTAACCCCTTATTGGATATATGGTTTCAAGATATTGTTTACTTTGCAATGCTGAAACCGTTCAGCTTGATATAATCCTGCCTGTTTATTTGTGATTTTGTTGCCTGTGCTTTGGTGTGGTATCCAAAAACCATAGACCAGTGGCAAGGAGTTTTTCTCCTATGTTTTCTTTTGGGAGTTTTATTGGTTTCAGGTCTACATGTAAGTCTTTAATCCACTTTGAGTTGATTTTTGTATATGGTTTAAGATAAAGGTAGAATTTCTCTCTTTCTTTTCTTTTTTGCATGTGGATATCCAGTTTTCCTAACACAATTTATTGAAGAGAGGATTTTTTTCCTGATTGTGTATTCTTGACAGTTTTGTCAAAAAAGTGTCGATTGTATATGTGTGAGTTTATTTCGGTAATTTCTATTCTGTTTCCTTTGTCTTCATATCTGTTTTTATGCTAGTAGAATACTGTTTTAATTATTATAGACTTCTGATATAATTTGATATCAGGAAGTATGATGCCTCCAGTTTTGTTCTTCTTGCTCAAAATTACTTTAGCTTTTTGGAGTCTTCTATGGTGCCATATACATTTTAGGATTGTTTTTCTATTTCTGTGAAAAATATTATTGACATTTTGATAGGGATTGCATTGAATCTGTAGATAGGTTTAGGTAGTGGGGACATTTTAACAATGTTAATTTTACCAGTCCATGAACAGAGGATGTCTTTCCATTTATTAGTGTATCCTTCAATTTCTTTTCATCAGTGTTTTATAGTTTTCCATGTACACATCTTTCACCTCCTTGGTTAAATTGATTACTAAGGATTTTATTCATTTTGATGTTATTTGTAAATGAAATCATTTTCCTAATTTATTTTTTGTATAATTGGTTGTTAGTGTATGGAAATGCCCCTGATATGTTGATCTTGTAACCTGAACTTTGCTTAATTCAACTATTAGTCCGAAAAGATTTTTGGTGAAGTTCTTAAGGTTTTCCAGATTATGTCATCTGCAAAAGAGACAATTTTACTTCTTTCTCAATTTGTATGCCTTTTGTTTCTTTTTCTTACCTGATTTTTCTGCCTATAACTTCTAGTACTATGTTGAATAGAAGTGGTGAGAGTGGGCATCTTTGTTTTGTTTCTAATCTTAGAGGCAATATTTCAGGTTTTCATTGTTGTATACGATGTTAGCTGTGGGCTTGTCATATATGGTCTTTATTGTGCTGAGGTACCCTTCTATACTTAATTTGTTGGGAGTTTTAATGATGAAAGGACGTTGAATTTCATCAAATGATTTTCTACATCTAATGAGATGATCATACACTTTTTGTCCTTCATTCTGTTAATGTGATGTATCACATTTATTTATTTGCACATGTTGAATCATAAATCTCATTTGAGCATGGTGTACAATTTTTGAATGTGCTGTTGAATTTGATTTGCTAGTATTTTGTTGAGGATATTTGCATCTATGTTTATCATAGATGAGCTGTAATTTTCTTTTCTTGTAGTGTCTTGTTTGGTATTGGCATCAGGGTAATGTTGACCTTGCAAAATCAGTTTGAAATTGTTCCATGTTTTTCTACTTTTTGGAAGAGTTTAAGAATTGATGTTTGTTATTTAAATGTTTGGTAGAATTCAGCAGTGCACCCATCCCTCTGCTTTTCTTTGATGACAGACTTTTTATTAGTGATTCAATCTCCTTACTCCTTATTAATCTGTTTAGATTTTCCGTTTCTTCACGACTCAGTTTTGGAAGGTGTTTTTTTGTTGTTGTTTTGTATTTAAGAATACATTTCTTCTAGGCTATTCAATTTGTTAGAATATAGTTGTTCATAGTTGTCTCTTATGATCCTTTATATTTATCTGATATCAGTTGTCAGGTCTTCTGTTTCATTTATAATTTTATTTACTTGAGTTTTATTCTTTTCTTCTTTGTCTAATCAAAGGTTTGTTCATTTTGTTTATCTTTTCAAAACCAACTCTTAGTTTCATTGATCTTCTAATTGTGTTTCCAGTGTGTATGTCATTTATTTCTTCTCTGATCTTTGTTATTTTCTTTTCTTCTACTGACTTTAGGCTTGGCTTTCTCTCTCACTCTTTTTTTCCCCCAAATTCTTCAATGTGTAAAGTGAGGTTATTTATTTGAGATCTTTTTGATTTTTTTGAAGAAGTACGTATTTATTACTATAAACTTCCCTCCTAGAACTGCCTTTGCTGCATCTCAAAATTTTGGTATGTGTATTTACGTTTTCATTTGTTTCAAGATATTTTTGTTTCCCTTTCAATTTCTTCTTTGACTCATTGGTTGTCCCAGGAGTGCGTTGTTTAATTTCCACAAAATTTTTCCAAAATTCACTTATTTCTGGTTTCATACCATTGTGGTTGAAAATATACCTGATACCATTTTAATTTTCTTAAGTTTGTTAAGGCTATTTTGTGGCCTAACATATTATCTAAACTGCAGAATATTCCATGTGCACTTGTAAATAATGTACATTTTGCTGCTTTTGGATGGAATGTTCTGTGTATGTCTGTTAAGTTCATTTGACATAAAGTGTATTTTAAGATCTATATTTTCTTCTTGATCTTCTGCCTGGATGATCTACCATTGCTGAAATTGGGGGTATTAAAGTCCTCTACTATTATGGTATTGCTACAATAATACTATTGAAGTAGGGTGTTGAAGTTTCCTATTATTATTGTGTATTTCTCCCTTCAGATTTGTTCATATATGCTTTATATATTTGAATGCTTTGATGTTAGGTTCCTATATATTTTCAACTGTTATATTCCCTTGATGAATTGACCCTGTTATAATTATATCATGAGATTCATTGTCTATGTTTACAAGTTTTGACTTAAAATGTATTTTGTCTAATATATTTAGCCACTTCTGCTCTCTTTTGATTACCAATTTCATGGCATATCTTTTTCTATCCCTTCACTGTCAGTCTTCACTATGTGTCCTTAAAGCTGAAGTGAGTCTTTTTAAAGCAGGACTTAGCTGGGTCTTGTTTTTTTAAGCAGCCAGCCACTGTATGTTTTTAGATTGGATAATATAATCAATTTATGAGATTAATCCATTAATCTTGTGTCTCTTCTTATAAGAGCACTGATTCCATTTATGAGACCTCTGCCCTTATGACCTAGTTAATTCTCGAAAGTCCCACCTCCAAATACCATCACATTGGGTATTTAGACTTCCACATATGAATTTTGGGGGACACAAATAGTCTGTCAATAGCAGACTATTTTCATAAAAAGTATTCTATCAAGGCCTCAGATATTAGAATAAAAAACAATATATTATCTACCCCTTAGTTATTTAATTTTTAATCACAGTGGTCATACCCAATGTGGCCATATTCAAGCAAAAAGCAAACAAACAAACAAAAAAGAAGACTGTTTACTATTTTTTATGGTGCCTTTGAACATTCCTAGTCATTCAAATATTTGAATCTCTAGTTCGAGAAATAAAGGAGAAATGTTTGTCATGTTTTTTTAAAGAATGAACTTATTTAACACACTCATTGAATATTTATGATGTGCAAAGTTTCCTGCTGGGTACTCTGGGGAAGGTACATTGTGAATAATGCTTACTCTCTTAGGAGTTTAATTTCAATTGGAAGAAGACAGGGCCACAACAATCCAACATAACAATATAAAAGTTCACAAAAGAATATGTAATTTGAGACAATGTGAATTCAGAGAAATAGAAAACTCTTAGAAATTTTTATTTATACATTTAAATACTTTACTCAGAAGAGAAGTATGGTTTTCATTTGACTGGATGGGTCACTGAACCTGTGCTATATTCCCAGTGAAGTGAATGGTAACAGCAAAGATAAGAATGTTTGAATGGGAAGGAAATTTATTATAGCACAATGACTATGTGCACTGATTCCATTTAAATCATCTTGTACAAGGAAATAAATTATCTTCATTTTATTACATCTTTATTATGTGCAAACTATTTCACTAGAAAATGTAAGCACTATAAATGCATGCAAGACTCAATTCATGCCCTCAAACAGCATCTTTTATTGTAACTTTTGACACCAATAAATGTTTCATTTCAAATATATTTTTTTTAATTCTTAAGGTTCTCAGAGGATACAGTCAAATTGAAAACAAAAAGGATTGAAGAATGACAGAAGACAAGCTGTATGGAGAAATATGGATTTAGGGATCTAAGACCTTCTCAGAAAGTAAAGTTGATTTAAGCTTACAGTCTCAAAGTTTGAGAGCAGTCAAAGAGAGGGAAAGATCCATGCCTAAGAAACTACACAGGTTTTTTAAAGTTTTTTTTTTCTCCCCTTCTAAGTTCTCAGCTGAAGTCTGTGTAATGTTCCTGTCTCTATTGCCCTGTATTATTAAAGCTCAGACTTTGTGTCTATGAAGAATTGGCTGGTGAGGAAATTAGAAATAGAGGTGGAATTAAAGTCATCTCCCTTGGAGATCATATTGTTGTCATTAATTGGGGATAGCAGGCTAAGTACAAAGTACCTTGTAACGGCCCAGAAAAAGAAATAGAAAAAAATTTTTCCCCTGGGAGAAAAATGACACTAAAAAAAAAAAAAAAAAAAAAAAAAGAACAAGCACATAGTGATTGTCAGTTTCCCCAAATATTTTCTTCTCTGGCACCCCTTTCAATACTGTTCTATAAAATTGCTCTCATCTTCAAAACTACTAAAATGTGAACAATAGAGAAATAACTAGGCATTTACTTTTTTACTGATTAATTTAAAATAATTATTTATTTATAAAAATGTGCTGCTTGACTAATTTTTTTTACTACACAAATCTATTCCTTCATATGTATTGAAATGATTGTTTAGAATTTTTCTATTTTTTACTTAACTTTGACATTTGCTGAACTCAGAAGTAGGTAAGGATTTGTTTGACATAATAATACACAATTAGATTATTTCCTTCAAGTTCTTAGATGCAAAAACAGAATAAAAGTTCAAAGTCACCTAATCAGCCTAATTCCCTGGCACTTAGACTTGTGTCCCTCCCTTCCAGGAGAATATATTGCTATTGCGCTCTTAGACATGAGTTAAGAACTGTGAATTATTTAAATTATTTATTTGTTTACTCATTTTTTTCAATCACTCTAATAACCAAGAAAATAAACGTGAATTTTAGTCAACTTTTTGGATTGTAGTAATTCCTTCTAGGTTGCCAGTAAATCATTTTTCTTACTCACTAACGATAGAAAAAAAGTATCATGGACGTCAGAGCCCTCAGATACTGTGCCATTAACCAGGGATTCTATCCCAAAACAAGGCCAAAAAGAATTAAAGCTGAAGAAAAATCTCTTCCAGAACAGAGAAATGGGTGGATATCAGGACTGATGAGATATGGGCCAACTCCATTCTGTCAGTGAGCACACAAGTCAGCCACTGTCCCAGTCCTCCTGCATCTAGTAGAAGTAATGAGACAAGTTCTCACTAATTGAGAGCAGAAGTGAAGTGTTACTTCTGGGCCTAGAGCAGGGGTCTGCCCAAAGTCTATTGTGTTGATTAGTAAGCTAAGAATGTTTTCTACAATGGTTGAACTAGTTTACAGTCCCACCAACCGTGTAAAAGTGTTCCTATTTCTCCACATCCTCTCCAGCACCTGTTGTTTCCTGATTTTTTAATGATGGCCATTCTAACTGGTGTGCGATGGTATCTCACTGTGGTTTTGATTTGCATTTCTCTGATAGCCAGTGATGATGAGCATTTCTTCATGTGTTTTTTGGTTGCATAAATGTCTTCTTTTGAGAAGTGTCTGTTCGTGTCCTTTGCCCACTTTTTGATGGGGTTGTTTGTTTTTTTCTTGTAAATATGTTTGAGTTTATTGTAGATTCTGGATATTAGCCCTTTGTCAGATGAGTAGGTTGCAAAAATTTTCTCCTATTCTGTAGGTTGCCTGTTCACTCTGATGGTAGTTTCTTTTGCTGTGCAGAAGCTCTTTAGTTTAATGAGATCCCATTTGTCGATTTTGGCTTTTGTTGCCATGGCTTTTGGTGTTTTAGACATGAAGTCCTTGCCCACGCCTATGTCCTGAATGGTATTGCCTAGGTTTTCTTGTAGGATTTTAATGGTTTTAGGTCTAACATGTAAGTCTTTAATCCATCTTGAATTAATTTTTGTATAAGGTGTAAGGAAGGGATCCAGTTTCAGCTTTCTACATATGGCTAGCCAGTTTTCCCAGCACCATTTATTAAATAGGGAATCCTTTCCCCATTTCTTGTTTTTGTCAGGTTTGTCAAAGATCAGATAGTTGTAGATATGCAGCATCATTTCTGAGGGCTCTGTTCTGTTCCATTGATCTATGTCTCTGTTGTGGTAACAGTACCATGCTGTTTTGGTTACTATAGCCTTGTAGTATAGTTTGAAGTCAGGTAGCGTGATGCCTCCAGCTTTGTTCTTTTGGCTTAGGATTGACTTGGCGATGCGGGCTCTTTTTTGGTTCCATATGAACTTTAAAGTAGTTTTTTCCAATTCTGTGAAGAAAGTCATTGGTAGCTTGATGGGGATGGCATTGAATCTATAAATTACCTTGGGCAGTATGGCCATTTTCACGATATTGATTCTTCCTACCCATGAGCATGGAATGTTCTTCCATTTGTTTGTATCCTCTTTTATTTCATTGAGCAGTGGTTTGTAGTTCTCCTTGAAGAAGTCCTTCACATCCCTTGTAAGTTGGATTCCTAGGTATTTTATTCCCTTTGAAGCAATTGTGAATGGGAGTTCACTCATGATTTGGCTCTCTGTTTGTCTGTTATTGGTGTACAGGAATGCTTGTGATTTTTGTACATTGATTTTGTATCCTGAGACTTTGCTGAAGTTGCTAATCAGCTTAAGGAGATTTTGGGCTGAGACGATGGGGTTTTCTAGATATACAACCATGTCATCTGCAAACAGGGACAATTTGACTTCCTCTTTTCCTAATTGAATACCCTTTATTTCCTTCTCCTGCCTGATTGCTCTGGCCAGAACTTCCAGCACTATGTTGAATAGGAGCGGTGAGAGAGGGCATCCCTGTCTTGTGCCAGTTTTCAGAGGGAATGCTTCCAGTTTTTGCCCATTGTGGAAGTCAGTGTGGCGATTCCTCAGGGATCTAGAATTAGAAATACCATTTGACCCAGCCATCCCATTACTGGGTATATACCCAAAGGACTCTAAATCATGCTGCTATAAAGACACATGCACACGTATGTTTATTGCGGCACTATTCACAATAGCAAAGAGTTGGAACCAACCCAAATGTCCAACAACGATAGACTGGATTAAGAAAATGTGGCACATATACACCATGGAATACTATGCAGCCATAAAAAAGGATGAGTTCATATCCTTTGTAGGGACATGGATGAAACTGGCAAACATCATTCTCAGTAAACTATCGCAAGGACAAAAAACCAAACACCACATGTTCTCACTCATAGGTGGGAATTGAACAATGAGAACTCATGGACACAGGAAGGGGAACATCACACTCCGGGGACTGTTGTGGGGTGGGGGGAGGGGGGAGGGACAGCATTAGGAGATATACCTAATGCTAAATGACGAGTTAATGGGTGCAGGAAATCAACGTGGCACATGGATACATATGTAACAAACCTGCACATTGTGCACATGTACCCTAAAACCTGAAGTATAATAAAAAAATAAAAAAATAAAAAATAAAAATTAAAAAAAAAAAGAATGTTTTCTGTTGTGTATGGTCAGTGAGCTGAGACTTCTTTTTTTTTTTTTTTTTTTTTTTTGAAACAGAGTCTTGCTGTGTCTCCCAGGCTGGAGTGCAGTGGCACAATCTCGGCTCACTGCAACCTCTGTCTCCCAGGCTCAAGCAATTCTGCTGCCTCAGCCTCCCAAGTAGCTGGGATTACAGGCATGTGCCACCACACTTGGCTAATTTTTTTGTTTTTAGTAGAGACAGGGTTTCACCATGTTGGCCAGGCTGGTCTTGAACTCCCGACCTCGGTAATCTGCCTGCCTCGGCCTCCCAAAGTGGTGGGATTACAGGCGTGAGCCACCGTGCCAGGCCAAGAAATTTTTTTAACCTTTTCAAAGGGTTGAAAAAATTTCTTATACATAATATATTAAATGTACATATCAGTATGTGTATACATATGTGTATATACACATATATACATCAGAAATAATACATAGCTCACAAAGTCTAAATTTATTATTATTATTATTTTGAGACAGGGTATCACTCTGTCACCCAGGCTGGAGTGCAGTGGTGCTATCTAGGCTCACTGCAACCTCCTCCTCCTGGGCTCAAGCAATCCTCTTGCTTCAGTCCCCTCAAGGAGCTGGGACTTCAGGCGTAAGCCACCACGCCCGGCTAATTTTTGTATTTTTTGTGGAAATGGGGTTTTGTCATGTTGCCCAGGCTGGTCTTGAACTACTGAGGTCAAGTGATCCACCCACCTGGGCCTTCCAAAGTGCTAGGATTACTAGCATGAACCACAGCACCAGGCCTATTAATTAATTATTTCCTATTTATCTGTACACACACACACACACACAACACATGAAAAACTGTGAGTTTATACTGATACTTCTGAGTCCAAACTGATACCATGGAATTCATTTTAGCCTGCTAACTTTCTCTGATTTATAGTTCTTCTCCAACTGCGACAATCGCTTCTCGCATTATCTACAATTGCGTTACTAATTTTCTCAAACCCAGTAAACACGTAAAATAATTTCAAAGTTGCTGGGCCGTTTTCTTGTGAGAAACACTTTGCTAACTATCGTACAGCCTGTCTTGCATCTCCACTACTTTCTCGCTGACCTATTTTATTTTTTGTTAATGTTGTTTTCATTCTCTTGGTTTCTACCTGCCTTAGATGCTACTTACTAAATTTTTACTTGAGTTTATTCCCCCTTGTAACTTACTCTTCATTTTGAAATGATTTTCTTTTCTTCCATTTATTTTCTGATTTCAATAAACTATTTTCATTTCTTCCTTTTTTTTGTCCATTTCAGTTATTGGTTTTCAAGCTTCTGATTTAAAGTGTTCTTGTTATAGTCTCAGATGTTTGAGAATATTTAATTCGGTTAAGGGTGTAGATTTATAGATTTCTTGTGCTTCATAGCTGTTTATTTTGTGGGGGCAGGGGATTCCTCAGTCAATTTGTGTGAAAGTTCATTTATTCTTTTTCTGCCATTGTTCTGTGTAGATTTAATTTCTGCTTGTTCATCATTATGATAGTGTGGTGTTTTCCAAGATTCCTAGTTTAATGACATGCTTTTCTGTCAGCCTAATAAAATCCAGTACTTTTAGCAGGTTTGCTTGATTCGGGAGAGGCACATAGCCTCTTTATAACATTTTCTTTGGCGTGTCAGGACCTTAAAACATTCTCTCTTTTCTGTTATTCTTTTTCTTATTTTATTTATTTATTTACTTATTTTATTATACTTTAAGTTCTAGGGTACATGTGCATAACGTGCAGGTTTGTTACATATGTATACATGTGCCATGTTGGTGTGCTGCACCCATTAACTCGTCATTCACATTAGGTATATCTCCTAATGCTATCCCTCTCCCTTCCCCGCACCCTACAACAGGCCCCGACGTGTGATGTTCCCCTTCCTGTGTCCAAGTGTTTTCATTGTTCAATTCTCACCTATGAGTGAGAACATGTGGTGTTTGGTTTTTTGTCCTTGCGATAGTTTGATGAGAATGATGGTTTCCAGCTTTAGGGTATTCAATTGGGAAAACAAGAAGTCAAATTGTCCCTGTTTGCAGATGACATGATTGTGTATCTAGGAAACCCCATCGTCTTTTATTCTTTTTACCACCCAATTGCGCATGGAGCCATCTTCCTTCCTTTTCCCCCTTTTTCTCTGCCAGAAGCTGCATGTTTGTATAAACGACTCTCCCTTTAAGATCATGCTTCTGCCTTTAAACAAAGTCTGTCTTTTCCAGTGCTGAACTTGGCCCTTCAAGTGGCTCAGACTTTTAAATCCTTTTCAGTCGGCTGCTCCATTTGCCTCGTTACTTCTTAAGTGGTTCAGATTCAGGGTGGATTAACCTTTCTGGCGGTCGCTCCACCTCTTTCCCAGGACCCCTGGCCAGCCATCCTCCCCGGTCTACCCTGCAGATTTTCCATCTGATTCAGTTCCCGGCAGGACAGGACAGTGGGAGTGCGAGGGACTCACAGTTATTTCTTGGTCTGGGCATTGCTTGAGGCCTAGGGATGCCGAGGTTGTGGGTCTGCCAAGAAATTCCATAACTGAAGTTATTTCCTATCATTTGTGGAGAAGACGTAGAAGGTTACTTATTTCACACTCCACATCCGCCATTGTGTTTAGCTACTTCACAAATTATTATAATTATTTCTAGACCAACAATCTAGTAGGAAAAGAGCAAAAGGATAAAGGCACTATTCATATAAAAACCAGTAGAACAATAATAAACCATATCCATTAATAAATAAATACAAATGAGATACCATCTCATGCCAGTTAGAATGACGATCATTGAAAAGTCAGGAAACAACAGATGCTGGAGAGTTTGTGGAGAAATAGGAATGCTTTTACACTGTTGATGGGAGTGTAAATTAATTCAACCATTGTGAGAGACAGTGTGGCGATGCCTCAAGGATCTAGAACCACAAATACCATTTGACCCAGCAATCCAATTACTGGGTATATACCCAATGTATTATAAATCATTCTACTATAAAAACACATGCACACGTATGTTTATTGCAGCACTATTTACAATGACAGGGACTTGGAACTAATCCAAATGCCCATCAATGATTCACTGGATAAAGAAAATGTGGCACATATACACCATGGAATACTATGTGGCCATAAAAAATAATGAGCTCATGTCCTTTGTAGGGACATGGATGAAGCTGGAAACCATCAGTCTCAGCAAACCATCATTCTCAGTTCCTGTGTTAGTTTGCTGAGAATGATGTTTGCTGAGAACAATTTTGTTTGCTGAGAACAAACACCACATGTTCTCGCTCATAAATGGGAGCTGAACAATGAGAACACACGGACATAGGGAAGGGAACATCATATACCAGGGTCTGTTGGGGGGTGGGGGGCAAGTGGAGGGAGAGCATTAGGATAAATACCTAATGCATTCAGGGCTTAAAACCTATATGACGGGTTAATAAGTGCAGCAAACCACCTAGCACATGTATACCTATGTAACAATCCTGCACGTTCTGCACCTGTATCCCAGAATTTATAGCCAAATAAAAAAATAAAATATAGTTTTTTATTCCATTATATTGAGAAACATCAAAACAGTTGATATCAAATACTAATAAGGTGTGAGGAAACCTTCATGCATTGCTGATGAGAGAATACACTGGTGTGATATTTTTAGATGACACCTAAGCTGTGGCTTTGAAAATTAAAGTGACCCATAGCTTTTGGCACAACAATGGCAGGTCAAGATATTTATATTTTTTAAGTTTATCTGCATATGTGCATAAAGACAGAAATGTGAGTTTATTGCAATATAATAAAAGTCTGAAAATAAACTCAAGTTTAATAAAGCGAACTAATGTAGTTTCGTTTTAAAAAATGGAAGCTGCCTTAGGCACTTAGAGATGTTATTCCAGTATATGCTTAGAATTAAGTGTCTTAGAAATATTTATGAAAGAAACGTAGCAGCAGAAATTTCTAGTCTGCATGAACCAAAGGTATCAATGGTTAAGCAACATAAGATAAAGATTTTACACATTAAACTTGGTTTGGGGCTCATTCTGTCTGTTAGAGATCACGGCATAGTTGTATGCTTAGTCTCAGGCATAAAGTGCATGAAGCAAAACAAGAGTGATAAAGGCTTTGATATAATTAGATATTGTTTCTTAAAAAAATCTTTAAAATAATAACATGGTTTTATTTTAAATATCAAATGCACATTATATTAAGAAGAAAACAGAAACAGCCTTGTATGCTCATAATTTGGCGAATTTCCTAGCAGCCCTCTTTTGTCTTCTATTTTATATACACAGTGTGTGTAATTATGTCTCATATTACAGATACATTTGTATACTTTTCCACTTAACATTGCATCATCGTGACCTTTTGCCAATATCATTAAATGTTTTACAAATGAATAATTTTAAGAGCTGCTTATTTTTCAATATATATTTCAACACGAAATTGTACTTTGCACTTTGGTACACGTTGGACATATGAGTTGCTTCTGGCGTTTTTCCCTTTCTACATGCTGTAGTGCATGATGGAACAATATGCATCTCTGAGTATAAAGTCCCCATCTTTAAATGTTTGGTATGAATATGTGGTAAAGTCATAGGAGTCTGGTTCAAAAAGTACAAATAACATTTCTGAGAAAGATTTCCAAACTGATTCCATAAAGGTGACAGCAATTTGTAGTGTGTAGATCAGTGATGTTAGAGTAAATGTTATAGTAGGTGATGTTGCTTAACAGATCATAGTGGATAGATAGAGTTTTGGTTTAAGCTAAAAACAGTGGCTGGTAGTGTAAGGTAAAAACGATTGATTAGCTTTGGCATTTAGAAAGACTTGAGCTATAATCAGACTTCAGTTATTGACTGTGTAACTCAAGATAAGAAAATAAACAACCATTGTAGAAGACAGTGTGGCGATTCCTCAGGGATCTAGAACTAGAAATACCATTTGACCCAGCCATCCCATTACTGGGTATATACCCAAAGGATTATAAATCATGCTGCTATAAAGACACATGCACACGTATGTTTATTGCAGCACTATTCACAATAGCAAAGACTTGGAACCAACCCAAATGTTCATCAATGATAGATTGGATTAAGAAAATGTGGCACATATACACCATGGAATACTATGCAGCTATAAAAAATGAAGAATTCATGTCCTTTGTAGGGACATGGATGAAGCTGGAAACCATCATTCTCAGCAAACTATCGCAAGGACAAAAAACCAAACACCGCGTGTTCTCACTCATAGGTAGGAATTGCACAATGAGAACACTTGGACACAGGAAGGGGAACATCACACTCCAGGGCCTGTTGTGGGGTGGGGGGGTGGGGGAGGGGGGAGGGGGGAGGGAAAGCATTAGGAGATATACCTAATGTAAATGATGAGTTAATGAGTGCAGCAAACCAACATGGCACATTTATACATATGTAACGAACCTGCACATTGTGCACATGTACCTTAGAATTTAAAGGATAATAATTAAAAAAATAAATAAAATAAAATATAAACTTCAAAAAAAAGAAAAAAAGAAAATAAACATCTTTTAGCTTCCTTATATTTACTCAGTGATTCTAATAATAATTACCTAAAATGTGATTGTGAGAAATAAGTAGCAAACATAACACCGTTCAGTTCCTGGACCATGCTTTGTGTTTAGTAGAAGACAAATTTTATTATCATTATAATAGGTAGGTAGGTGGAAAAACTTATGAGGAGTGAACTTATTCCAATGTCATGTATCCATTAACTACAATTTTAAAATATATTAATTTAAAAATGTTGAAGTCTATATTAAGTCTATTCAAGTCTGGCGGCAGTGGTTCACGCCTGTAATCCCAGCATTTTGAGATGCCGAGGGAGGCGGATCACTTGAGGTCAGGAGTTCGAGACCAGCCTGGCCTACATGGTGAAACCCCGTCTAACTCCATCTTTACTAAAAATATAAAAATTAGCTGGACCGTGGTGATAGGTGCCTCTAATTCCGGCTTCTCGGGAGGCTGAGGCAAGAGAATCACTTGAACATGGGAGATGGAGGTTGCAATGAGCTGAGATTGTGCCACTGCACTCCAGCCTAGATGACAGAGTGAGACTCCATCTCAAATACATATATTTAAGAATGAATAAAAATTATATATAAATATATATATATATATAGAGAGAGAGAGAGACCATTTATGTACCTGTTACTAAAATTTGCAATTTAAAATATTTTTATAAAGTAGGCATATGCTATTGTGATCATGATCATCTTACTAATCAGACGTTATTGGAATACAACTTACAATTTTCCAATAAAATATATCAAGTAAGAACAAAAGCAAAATTTCTTGAATAAAGTCACTTTCAGTTAATGTGTACTCTGAAAGTGAACATGATCTCCATCAGAGTACTTCACACCTGTATACTATAGTCCTGCAAGATTCACAAGAATGTTTCACTGATTATTTTATTTCCATCACAACATTGAGTGGTAATTGAAATATAGTGTGGGTGGAGCTATTTTCTTACACTTTATAGATGAGGCAAGTGAGGAATGAGCAGAGGAGTGACTTACATAAGGTCATAAAGTGACATATTCACTAAAATATAATATTCTGGAGTCTCTTTCTACCATCTCATATTTTATCCTGCGTGTGTCACCATTTTTCAATAATCATGGAATTGAGCTGAGTGTCAGAATGTTCAGAAGACTCAGATAAACTCTCTTAATAACATATATTTCTGATCGAAGCAATATGTCAATAAGGCAAACAAAATCAAAGAGGGCAAGAAGAATGAATAAAAATTAAAAATGTCCATTTGTCCATAACTGATGTTCCCCATACCTATTTCTCAAAGATAACTAAACTTACCGGTCTTTTTAGATACTTCCAACTCATATGCCAGACCATATGTGTATATAGATACCTACAGAATTATTTCTATAATATGTGGCATAATATACAGTCTATTCTGTACCTGGGTTTATTCTAGTTGATATATCTTGAAAACCTTTTATTACAAGAAAATATAGCATATTATATTTTCATATTGCCTACTCTTTTATGTAAGAGTGTGACAGAATTTATTTACCCAGTCCCCTGTGAATGGGTATTTTGGTTGTTTCCTTTTTTCCCGAGTTGTTTTTTTTTTTTTTTTTTACTGTGTGCTATTGAATTAAAGAAATGTTATGGAGAAATACTTCTTAGTGAAGTTTAAATTGATATATGTGTATAATTTTTGAGGTAAGTGTAAAACAGAAGTAGAAAAGGAAAACTAAAATTTTGTAGGCAATGCAGATTTTTAGCCAATATAGGTTTGCACATAAAATTACATTTTGATCTTTCAGTACTCGTGCAACACAAGGAGCAGAAAAAAAAATTGCAGTGCATTGACGCCTATGTTCTCACAGGCTTTCCATGCCATAATTGTTAGAAGAACAATGATTTCTAGAATTGTGAAGAGAACCCCAAAGGCAAAGCTGTTGGCCAACACAGCAGCATCTTCTCCTATGATATCAGAAACAAACCTGGAAATGGAAACTGTAATGGAGATTGTGTCAGGGAAAGGAAAGGTCAGGGGGAAAATCCTCCGAGAGTTGTTGCTTGGAAATGTACAGATTTGGACTGTTTAGATTGATGCATCTGAAAAGCAATAGTGCTGCATAGAAAAAGCTGCAATGGGAGTAAAGTGGCAATGCTTGGACCACTGTATGAAGCAAAATAAATTGTTACTCAGTGAGAGGAAAAAGGTCTCCTTTAATGCATACAAGAACTTCTGCTTTCACAGTTCCTTGTATGGAAAGAGCGCATTAGAGGACTAAAAACCTTGCCAGGTTACCTGCAATTTGACAGTACCAGGCTGTTTGTGGAGCTGCACTCTGAGGGGCTTTTAGCTTCCATATGAGGTTCATGATGGCTTTTTAAAAAGAATTGTTTTAGCTTTAGTCTATCAGTGCAGGTAACCCAATGGTCTTCTATTCAATGCTGAAAGTTCTGGAAATAGAGCACCCCTTTGGCAATCATCAAAGAAGCTCCTAACAATATTAATATACTTAAAAATAGCAAAAAATTTCCCTTCCTATTTTTTTTGAAACTCTACAGTGGCTCTGATTTATGAATATCTGATATATCTTCTTGCCAGATATCACTCATGGACTTGGATTATTATTTATTTCAGCATCTAAAAATATTCTAGGCTACAGTAATTAAGATAGAATTAAATATCAAGAATAACTTGACTAGAGCCAGAAAATTCAAAGTGAAGTAATTTTGTATCTTGGACCTGTCATTTATTTTTTACTGTGAACTATTATAACTCATGAGGTTTTTTTCAAAGAACAATTATTGTTGATTATTGTGTTCTCTTTTGGGAATTTTAGGGTGGAATTGTTTTATATGTTGATAAATTTTTGTTGTCTTAAATTGAAGCCAGAAACTTGTCTTATTTTTATTTATTTGTTAAAAATAGCCTTTCTGTTTTGTATTCATCCTATTAGAAACATTGCTCCAACTGAAACGGCACAAATATGCTGCTTTTGAAATTTTGAGGGTTGCCCTCTCCTGTATTTTAGGACTGGCCCAGATTCATTCTCACTCAGCAGTTCTGTGAAAAGAAAGAAAGAAAATAATCAGAATTCTTTAAAAATATAGAACCCAACAGATTCAGATTAGATCTGACCTATTGTCAAACAACTTTCATTTAAAATTTATTTTTAAAAAATCAAGCATGTTTTCAAAAACCAATACTTTAATCAAGGATTTGCTATTGTATGAATTATGGACAGACAGTGTGTCTCTCATTTCTGCTGATTGCGGTGGTATCAAATAGAAGGATGCTCTGATGAAGTCAAGACCGAAACTGTGGTATAGATTGAGATAAAATGAGACCATCTATATATTCTTTCACTTTGGAAATATTAGGGAAATACTAAAGGGTTGTTACTGAAGGAGATAACGGGGAATAAAAAGGAAGAGCTTTAGGAAACTGTATTGATCCAACCTGGCTGTGAGGCAACGGATTTACCATTAGTGCCTGATTCTCCACAGCCCCTTGAGGGACAAGGTAGGCCTCCTGACAAAGCATTCCCGTGGGAAAAGCTCAGAGTTCTCAGAGTTGGCTCTCCCCTGCCGTGCTTCATGGTCTTTTGCCTCTTTCTGTTTCCTAGCCGCCGTGTTGATGATTCTCTCCTAAATTCAGTGCCGTTTTTCCTCCTACTAGGATGATTTGTACCAATTGACTATCTTAACTTTTGAACTATCACCCTATTCATTTGCTATTTTTACCAGCTTTTGGTAAAAGGATGCCTGAAGAAGACCACTTAAAAAATGGCTTTTGGTTCCCAATCCTCGAAACCTCTTACCCTTAAACAGTGTTATGGAAACTGTCATTCACTTAGGTGAGATTAACGGTTAACACATCCTTTTCCACCCACTTTATTCTAGGGCAGCACTTTCAGGTAGTTAAAAAAAAGAAAAAAGAAACACAACTGACTTTTAAATCATTATTATTCTGTTAACACATAAAGTTAAAGGCAGTTACTTTTTCTATTTCTTTTTGTTTTCTTTTTAGAAAAATCATAGGCATTAAGATGTGCTACATTAATGTAATTGTTTCAACTTACAGTTTATCAAATCAGCAAATGCAAGCTTTAAATCAGTGTCATTTTTTAGCCTTAAAATAAATTGTTCTCTGAATTTGGGCAGCTTATTTCTGGCAGTTTGCAGATGGACAGCCTCATGGCATTACTGAATGTATGCATTAGAACATAATTAGCTACATGTAAAGATAGGTTTAGCTCTTTCTAAATGGGTTAATCAGTTCTCACTGAATTCAGGGAAATATAAGGGAAATTCAGTGCTCAATGTGTTTAGATTTGTTGGCTTAGACTTTAAGTAAGCTGGATATAAATAAATACATACCCCAATGGGAACTAGTTCTGTCATGTTCAGCCTTTCTATCAAGTTATCAAAGCATGAATATTGCTTGGTCATTTTCCAGGAAGCTTCTTTGTTTTGATTTAGTTTGTTTTCATTTGTAATCAAGAATTTTTTGTTTGCATCATTAAGTAGATATCTTTTGTGGTGCACTGCCTTTGCAGGTGGGTTGTGAAAGGGCAGGGCTCATTTAGTTAGTTATTAGAATACCTTTGGTAAATGAGTTGTAAAATATAACACAATCAAAAACAAGAGAACTGGGCTGCATCTCTGCCTTTCATTCCATACCCCAGGTGGCTGGGATTTTTTATTCCTTCTACTCCAGGTGACATCTAAAGTTGCTGTTCCTCTAGGGCTCTGCCTGGGGTGTCTTTGTCTCTATCTTCTCTGTTAGATGTCCTTATTTAGTTCTATACCTTTAAACACTATCTATATGTTGATGGGGTTCCTTAATGTGTATATCTAGGACTGATCTCTCCCTTGTGTTCTGTCTTCATCTGGATGTGTAATAAATGTCTCAGACTGAAAATAACAGGGGAAATAAAAAGGAAGATCAAACAGAACTTCTGATTACCTCTAACCCCAAATTTTCATGTGACTATCCCTCATTTCCCAGTCTTGTCAATCTCAGTAGAAGACGTCACTATCTACCTAGACATCAGAAATTCTGGGAGGTATTCTGGGTGACTCTTTTTTCTTCAACCCCAATCCAATCAATTAGAGGTACAGTTGATCCTACCATGTCTAAATAGATCAAATCCCTTCAGTTTAACTCTTCACTGCCACTCACCCAGTAGTCTAAACCTCCATTCTTTCTCTCCTGCATCACTGCAGTAACCTAACCAGTCTTCCTGCTTTCACCTGTGCCTCTCTTCAAAATTTTCCAAAGGTAAGGAAAGTCTTCCCAGGTTCCTTATATCTTTTTGTCTTTCACAATGTAATTGTAAACATTTTTAAACATTCAAAAGTTTAAAGAGAGACTAGTATAATGAATCCCTATGTACCCATCATTTGGATTGAATAATTATCATTTACTGTAACTATATCTTTATATGCCTTTCTCTCCAGACACACTCTTAAATACTCTCAGATGAATTTCAGACATCATATTACTTTATCGGTGAATACTTCAGTATATATTGATGAAAGATAAAAAATCCTTAACAAGCTTATAACTACAAATATCTATTATGTTCAAATTTCCGTGAAAATCTTAAAATATTATTTTATAGTTTCAAGCAAGTTTCACACAGGTATTTAGCTGCTTATTTCTTAAATCTCTTTTTAATTTATATATTCCCCTTTCCTCTCTCTTCTTTTATCTTCCAACTTATCTGTTGAAGAGATCTGCCGTTCATTCTGCAATCTGTTGTTCAATTTGCTTCTGTCCTTCAATCTGCAGACCTCTTTCTGAATTTTCCTAATTGCATGCCTTCCAACATGGTGCCTTGTAACATTTTCCTCTGACCTAGTGATTTTCTGAAACCTAGTGGTTACATTAGGGACTAGATAACATTCACATTATACTGTGGCAATAATAGTTCATAGGTGATGTTTGTATTTCCTAACATAACACATCAAAAGGCACGTAATTTTTTATTGCATCATTCTTTTTGAGACATTAAAACCAATTAGTAGGTTAAGGTATTGTTATCAGCTTGATGCATTCATAATAATGTTTCCGTCCATAACTCAATTAGGAATTGTAGGTACTGTTCATATTTGTAGCCTGAATCTGTTTTTTGTTGTTGTTGTTGAAGGTTGCAAATGCTTATATTCTAACTCTACATTCTTTCTTCACCTATTTCCTTGAAAATGTCTGAAGGGAAACACTTTTGTCATCTAGTTGTTAATACTGAGATGAATTTGTACAGGGAATACAGGATAAATGAGAAATTTTTCTCCTTATTTACAGATTTTAGAAGAACAAATTGGTTTTTTAATATCTTTCATGGAGATTGTATTTTTTATTATTATTTCATAGATTTTAAGGTATGTAAAGTATTTTAAACACTTATTCATTGCAACTATTATTACAGCTGTTCAAAACTTTTTTTTCTCCTTTTTTTTTTTTTTAGTCACCGAGCTACTTCAAATTGGCTTTATTGATGTAACTCAAAGCCTTCCAACTCTCTCTGTTAAGATCTGTGCTCTTCTTATGTATTTCTTTTCCAACACCTGGAAGCAGCCAGTTTTCCAAAAACTCTGGCTTAAGAAGAATGTGATTTTTAAAGACCTTAATTTAAGGCTAGAGATGCTCGTGTCTACAGTATTGGTTAGTGTTTCCATACTTTTCCACTGGACAGAGCTTGGAAAAAAGTGAAGATAAAAATATACCATGAGTTGATATTCAAATTTTATTCCAATATTAATTAGACTTCATAAATATTACATTTCCATATATTCTAGGGTGAAAACCTTGGATCCTAATAACAGTATATAAGTACTTTTTACTCATCCAATGTGTTTGTGTACAAATGGTTTGCTTGCCAAATACAGACACACATACATATACACTAGCTACAGAATAACAACATGATTAGAAAAAACAGTTTGAGATCTTTACAGTGTTTTTGTCCTTACCTTATATCCCACTGGATCTGTAAAAATTACTATATTTTAAAATCATTTGATATAATGCCTGTTTGTGTGGTTTAGCCCCCTGATATGCAGTTTATTTCATTTGTTTTATTTGGCTTTTATTTCATAAAGATTTATTTCTGCTTATGTTTCATATAGTTTTTTTGTATGATTATAAGAGCATTTACATGATTCCAAAATCAAAACTATAAAATCAGGGGCAGTCAGAGAAGTCTCCCTTCCAACCCAGTCCTCTTCACTCTAGTCTCCTCTTCCCCTCTAGGTTGCCTCAAATTAGGTTTTGGTTTATTCTCTATTTTCAATATAAGAATATTTGTATGCAGGGGTGTGCTTTTGTGATTTATGCCCTTTTTAAAGATAGCATACAGTATACACTTTTTGTCACCTTCCTTTTTTACGTAATGATATATACTATGTATCACGCAATAGCAGTTACAGAACTGTTTCTCATTCCTTTTTATAGCTACGTAGCACTCTATTTTATGTATATGTCATAATTAATTAAACCAGTCACCTATTTATGGATCTTTGGGATGTTTCTAGTCTTTTGCTTTATAAATATTGCTCTCTTCCCTCTTGAAACCTTTCTATGGCTTCCCATTGTTTTTTTTTTTTTTTTTTTTTTTTTTCCGAGATGGAGTCTAGCACTGTTGCCCAGGCTAGAGTGCAGTGGCCCGATCTCGGCTCACTGCAAGCTCCGCCTCCTGGGTTCACGCCATTCTCCTGCCTCAGCCTCCTGAGTAGCTGGGACTACAGGCGCCCGCCACCATGCCCGGCTAATTTTTTTTGTATTTTTAGTAGAGACGGGGTTTCACCGTGTTAGCCAGGATGGTCCCGATCTCCTGACCTCGTGATCCGCCCGCCTCGGCCTCCCAAAGTGCTGGGATTACAGGCGTGAGCCACCGCACCCGGCCGGCTTCCCATTGTTTTAAATAAAAATTTGAACAACTTTCCACAGCTTACATGGCCCTGCATATTGGGTTTCTCTGAATTCTCCAACCTCAACTCACACCATTTTCTGTCTGTCTAATTATATTCCAGCTTCTCTAGACTTCTTTCCATTTGTCAAATACACTCCAAGATTTATCTGTCTTCTAGAGTTTTGCATTTGCTAGTCCCACCTAATACTTTCTCAGCACCTATTTTCATGACTGACATATTACACCCTTCACATTAGGGGAATTCAAATGCTACTGGCTCATAAATATCTTCTGGAACAGCCCTACCTTAAGTGACACTAGTAGTTATTCAGCTAGTCACCTATTTATTTTTTTCACAACACATACCACAATCTGTAGCAGCATATGACAGATCACATTGTCATTACTCTATAACATCCTATTGTGTTAGATTATTTGTTCATTTGATATTTGTCCTCCTCACCTAAATGTCTTTCTGACTATTGAATCTTTCACATGCTGTATAGTGTCTGACACGATATAGTATGCACTCAAAAAGCATTTGTTGAACTAATGATTGAGTGAATCAATTAATAATATCAAGCATAAAATATGCTACAAATGAAAAAAATACCTATAAAGCCTTAGCAGCTTAAAATTGAACAACCTGGCTCTTTTCATATATTTCTGTAATGTACCCAAAATTGCATGTCTTTCACGGTATGCCACGTGTCATGCAATTAATGTTTTGCGACCTCACTTGAGTGTTGTCATACCAGACTGTAGGATCTAAATTTTTTATTGTTTTAGGGATCAAAGCAATAACATTTATCTGTGATGTGTAACTCCAGTAAGCTGTGAGGCCTTTACATTTGTTTTGAGATTCTAGCTAAAGTTTTAACCATAAACCGCAGATCGTCGCCCACAAGTGAGAGAAGATATCAGACATATGGTTGTCCTAACTAGAGAAGTAGTGTTATTTCAATTTTAGAGATGAAGACTGGACCTCAGAATTGGTAAGCAAGCTGAAAATGTGACATATTAAGTGACTTTGCTGGAATTGAATCTTACGAGTCCTTAATTCCAAATCTCATGTTTTGTGTCTGTGTACACTGAGTATGGAGACATAACTAAATAGGATTTTTATAATTTCTGGCCATGTAAAAATTTATAGCTTAATAAGAAACATTAAAAACTTTTATATAAAGTTATATTTGTAAAGGGAAAGTCATCCATTTTGGTGTATTTTCATCTACCTCTATTTACTCAGCCAGGAATGTTCTCAGACTCCATGACTCAGACACCTAAAATTTACTCATGTGATAAATTTTTGACACTCTCTACAGTGTTAAAAGTATTCATAAATACTCATAAGTTTTTGGCCTAGTTAAGCCTTATAACTAACTTAACTAGTTTTGAGATGTTTTCTTTGTTCTGTTACAAAACAGCCTACTCAGCACTACACCATCCTCACGCTTGCTACATCTGTCAATTTTCTTCTACAGTTTCTTGTCAAACTGCCATTTTCCTCAACAGCCTCTATTAGACTCTCCCCGCCCCATGCCTGCACTGCACAGAAATGGCCTAAAATTCTAAACTGACAGAACCTTTAAATGGTCAGGCACATATATTTTTCATTATTGCATTTACAGCGAAAATATCCAAAGCATAAAGATTATTTTAACAAAAAGACTATAAAATTTACATCATTTTAAAAATCATAATCCCTTTTAGTTCTGCATAAGGGAATGATACAGCTACCATTATTTATTGACTTCATGACATCACTTATTCTTTTGCTTGGTTAGGACTTTTGGTAGAGGCAAATGTTGAAAAATGTAGCCCATATTTCACTTTATTTCTTAAACTTCTCTAATTGTCTATTATATGTCCACCTGGAAGATGTCATAAACATACAAATGCCCACGCTTCATGATTGGAGGAGTTGATTGGCCACAGTTGGAATGGACTCTGGGAGTCTGTATTTATAACAAAGAGCATGTGATTCTGATGCCAGGGTCAATTTGGAGTTGTCACAGGTCTAAATGCTCTACTGTTTACTTTCAGAATTCCTTGAAGGTGAGAAATATATCTTTGTCAACTAAAGAATGTCCTAATACTTAATTGTGCATATGAGTCATCCGGGAATGGTGTTAAAATGTAGATTCTCATTCTGTAGGTCTGGGGCAGGGACTGAGAGTCTGCATTTCAGAAAAGCTCCCAGTTGATGCCAGTGTTGTTCATCTGTGGAACACAATTTGAGTGCCTCTCGCCTATATGGCTTTTAGAATAACCTTGAGACATATATATATATATATATATATATATATATATATATATACAGTTCAATTAAATCAGAATCTTTAAGAGGGAGAAGTTAGGACATAAGTTTATTTAAAGTGATTCTCAGGTGATTCTAAATTCACAGGTGATTCCATGTGTAACCAGGGTTCAAAACCAGTGTCCTAAATGAAAATGCAAGTGAGAAAGAAAATTAAAATTTCCCTTTTTTAGTTATCAGACTTATAAAACTCATGCCACTTAAACTCCAGTGGTAGGCAAAGAAAACTTAGGCTGCCTAAATGCATATTTTTTATGCCAAGTAAAAATTTCTGTGAGTTCTTCTCTACTTTAAGTTCAGACTCCAGGATTCAGGCATCTGCGTGTGTGTGTGTGTGTGTGTGTGTGAAAAACTACAAACAATAAACTATAGTTATCATAATCCTCTTTTACATATCATTGGTAGGTGAGTAATAGGGCAGATGTCTAGGGGCAGAGCCTTAATATTTATTTTGTGTAACTACAAATACTCTGTGCTAGTGAATTAAAGACTTGAATTGCTGTCCATGGTCCTGGTGTTATGACCCATTTGTTTTCCTCAAATATAGTTGTTAACAGGTTGTCAAAGACTTTTATTTATTTATTTATTTATTTATTTATTTATTTATTTATTTTTTACTTTATTGGCTCTTTCTCCATGCCCCTTTCTTATCTACATATGAAATAAGAGAATATTATATTGTATATATTCTTAAAAGTACCAAAAGAGAGGGAAAGAGAGCTAGAAATACCAGGATATCACAAAGGGTTCTTTAGAGTAAAAGCAAAATAATACTACCATTTCTCCCTGTCAGCAGAGCATTTCATTATGTGAAAATTTATAGTGACATAGGTAAGCTTGAACATGTCATTGTATATTTTATTTTTCATAAGATTATTCCTAAGATTATTCACAAGCTATTAACAGATATTTTTATAGCTGCCACTATTTATCAGAAAATTGCAGTTTTACTTTTTTTTCTGTTCAAAAGCAAGTTCTTAAAAAGAAATTCAGAATTCTATTTTTGGACATGAGTGTCCTGAACATGCCCTCCTACCACAAACCACTAGAAAACTGTAAAATAGAAGAAAGAACCATTCTCAAACATTGGAAACAGTTTAGGGCTGTTATCCATGATTTTAAAAAAAAGAACATAATGGGCAATATGATATTCCCAGATTTCTCCCTGGAGACATAGTCTGGACCATGACCCAGAAAGGGGGCTCCCAAGCAGAGCACATCAGTCTTGCTAAAATGGGATGACAGCAGTCAAGAGCTTGGAGAGGCTAAGGTAGCTGGTATTTGTAGGACAGAATATGACAACAAGAGAGAGAAATACAGAAAAGGAGCTTCATGGATCTGTATAGGAGTCACCTTGAGTCTATTGCTGGATATTAATCTGCACAGGCTAGCACAAAATTTCATCAGGCTGGTAAAGAATTACCAAACGTATATAAGCTGAACACTTATCAGAGATAACATAGGACTGGGGGATATACAAGTTACAACAAGCCAGATTGGAGACACTTTGTAAGTGTGCCTCAGGGCATTCAACAGAGATTCCTGAAGGATAATACTTTAGTATTGGAATAAAGTAACACTAGAGGAAAGACATCTCTAGAACAACCACCACAAAGCAAAAATAAATAAATAGAAGGCCTCAAAAATATGAGACTGATCCACAAATTACTTAACAGACTGCAAAATAAATTGCAATATTATGTAAAAGAAGGCAACATGTAATTTTACAATATCTGGCATCCAATAAATTATTAATTAAGATCCAAAGAGGCGAGAAGAATATGCCCTATTTACCGGGAGAAAAATGCAACAATGAAAAGAGACTTATCAACAACAGTAATAATATTAGCAGACAATTTAAACCTAGTTATTATAAATATGCTCAATAATTTAAAAATATAAAAAATAATGTAGAGATAAGTAAAAGATATAGAAAGCAAAATGAAAATTCTAGAGCTTACAAAAGCAATATCTCATTTTTTAAACAAAATTCAAATTATTTCCGATATTCTTTACATCCTTTCACCATCCCACCTTGGAGACTTCAGTTGAATGTTTGAAATGGTCCCTCAGCTCACTGATGACGTTATCCATTACTTTCATCATTTTTTCTTTCTGTTTTCATTTTGGTAGTTTCTAATGCTATGTAAGTCCACTACTTTTTCTTCTTTAATGCTTAATCTTCTGTTTATCTCATCCAGTGTACTTATCATTTCAAATGTTGTAATTTTCATATATTGATGTTTGATTTGAGTCTTTTAAGTATTTTCCATGTATCTACTTAACTTTCCAATCTTTCCTTGAATATATGGAATGCAGTTATAATTATCATTTTAATGTTCTGATATACTAATTCTATCATGTATCATTTCTTGGTTAGTTTCGATTGAGTATTTTTTTCTCCTTGTTATAGGTCATATTATTTTGTTTCTTGTCATAACTTGATTGGATGGCAGACATTGTGAATTTTACCATATTGGTTGTTGGATGCTTTTGTATTTTTTTATTTTAAAATATTTAGTTGACAAAGATTAAATATATTCAAGGTGTACAATGTGATGATAAGGTATGCGTATATATGTGTAAGGATTACCACAATCAAATTAATTAATACATTAACCACCACTTATGCCTTACTTTAAATTACCCAGAACTTGTTCATCTTATACCTGAAAGTTTGTACTTTTTGACCAACATCTCCCCATATCCTTTTCCTCCCATCCACTGAAAACCACCCTTCTACTGTCTGCTTCTATGAGTTCAACATTTTCAGAGTCACATATAAGTGACAACATACAGGATTTATCTTTCTATGTCTGTGTTATTTCACTTCGTATAATGTCTTCCAGGTTCAGACGTGTGTTGCAAATGGTTAGGATATCCTTCTTTTTTATTATTGAATAATATTCCATTATGAATATGTACCACAATTTCTTTATCCACTGTACCATCAGTCTTTATCTCTGGATGGAAGATTAGGTTGTTTCTATATTTTGGCTATTATGAATAATGCTGCAATAAACACCAGGGTGCATACATCTCTTTGAGATCCTGATTTCATTTCCTGTGGACACATACCCAGAAATGAGGTTTCTGGACCGTGTTGTAGTACTATTTTTATTTTTTTGAGGAAGCTCCACACTGTTTTCCAAAATGGTTGTACCAATTTACCTTCATACCAACAGAATAGAAAAGTTCCCTTTGTTCCACAACCTAATCAAAACTTGCCTTTTTCATAATAGCCAGCCTAATAGATGTGGGGTAATATCTCACGTGATTTTGATTTGCATTCCTCTCATGATTAGTGATACTGAGAAACTTTTCATATACCTTTTTTCCATTCGTATGTCTTTGGAAATATATCTACTCAAGTTATTTGCCCACATTTTAATTGAATTTTGGGTTTTGGTTTGTTTTGTTTTTTTTTTTTGTTTTTTTTTTTTGCTATTGAGTTGTATGAGATCTTCATATATTTTGGATATTAAATCCTATTAGGACATATGGTTTGCAAATATTTTCTCTGATTTAATCGATGCCTTTTTATTTTGTTGATAGTTTCCTTTGCTGTGTGGAAACTGTTTCAGTTTGATGTAGTCCCACTTGTTTGTTTTGGCTTCTGTCACCTGTGCTTTTTTGTCATATCCAAAACATCACTGCCAAGGCCAAAGGCAAAAGGCTTTTTCCCTGTTGTCTTCTAAGAGTTTCACAGTTTCAGACCTTACGTTTCTTTTATATGGTATAGGACAAAGTTCCAATTCTTTTGCCTGTGGATATCCAGTTTCCTCAAAACCATTTACTGAAGAGACTTTCCTTTCCTCATTATGTATTATTGGTGCCTTGGTATTAGTTAAATATCATTTAACTCTGTTTCTGAATAGCTTAGAAACAGTTTACTTTTCAGCTGTTAGGTAGAAATGGACCTATTCAATTGGGAGATAATTTTGCCCCATTAATCAGGTAAATGTCTTTTGGGAACGCTCTCCAATGCCTTTTGAATTATCAGGCTATCTGGCGTGGTTGACAAGAATGGGAACTATTTCAAGTGTGAGTTTCAGGGCTTGATCTCTTTAACCCTTCAGGTGGTTCTATCCCCAGGCTTGGATAGTTCCCTCACATTTGTGCATTCAGCTGAAGACTCTAGAGGAACCCTTTGCAGATCTCTGAGACACTCCCTCTGCACAACTGTCTCCTGTCAGGTATATGCTCTGCAAAGTTTAGCTGTCTCTGCCTTTCTGAACTCCCAACGTCATCTTCTCAACTCATAGAGAAGGCTAGGCTCCTTTTGGGAATTTCCTCCCTTTGCCACAGACTGTAAACCCTGTGGCAAAGAGTTAAGGTGGTATGCTGGGGCAACTGCAGGCTCACCTTCTTTATTTCTCATCTCTGAGATTGTCATACTTTGTTGCCTGATAGGCATTGTCTTAAACACTGTTGTTTTATATTTTTTATTTCTCTCTCTCTCTCTCTTTTTTGTAGTAGTTTTGGGTGGAAGTGTATATCGTCCCTGTAGCTTCCTTAGGCTGAAAGTGGAAATTCCTTCCGCCATAAAAAAAACCCAGATTAAAGGAAAAAAAATCCCACTCCTTTTTCTGTAACTTATCTTCTATCATTAATTTTACATCTTCCAGTCTCAGTTTGAGAGTAACACATTATAAACATGTAGCTTCAACAGGGAGACTTTTTCAAAGACTCTTATTGTCTATTGTCAACTATTGACATGAGTTTTCTATTCATTCACTTCATTTTATTCTAAAACAAAGTTTTGTTAGGCTAATATACTAATGGGTCCTTATGATAAAAATATAGATAATACAGAAAGAAATTAAAAATAAATTTTAAAAATGTTTCTTGATAAATTGGTTTATAACATCTTTTCAAAATACAGCTTGGTCAAACATAAATATTCCTAGTCACCACACAAAATAATTAATTAAAAACAGACAACAAAATGTCTAATTGGTGCCTTATTACACAAAAAGTCTATACTAAAATATAGACATTGAAGCCATAAATGGATTTTTAACGAATCAAAGCAGATTAAAAACCAAAATTTCTTAGAAAATTGTATTCTATATTAACAAAAAATCCAGTTAAAATTATTCTGATGTATACAAAACTTGGTATGTTAAATAGCATTAAAAAACTGAATTTTTAGAAAATATATTTTATATATTCCACTGAAAGCAAGAAGCTGAATAGTTATTTATAATTATGAATTTAGAATCAAATAAAGCAAAGAAGGCTGAAGGTGGAAATAAACATGAAGAATATACTAAAAATGTCACATATGCCATGCAAGTGGTTGGATTGTTCTAAAATGATTCCCTGATTCACAGAAATCATCACTGTTGTGAAAAAATATTAGAATGCTTTCAAGCACCTCATTGTTTTGGATACTGTGTCAGAATCAACTAGTTTGGGGCCAATTTTTATTTGTCTTTATTGTTTATTTCTAAAAATGCTTCACAATGTTTATCTCCATGAGAATCTACTTTAATCATATTAATTCATTTTTTCTTTTTAAAAGAATTATATGCAAATTATATAATATATAAATCATATTACATACAATTTATTTGGAACATGCACATTTTAGGAAAATATGATGACCATCCATAATTTACCTGCCATTCTCCCTTCATTAGTAATTTATTAAAAAATTTGTTATTGTAAATACTTATTGAATCATTATTTGCAATTTAGGTTATGCCCTTTTTGTATTTCTTAAGTAGAACTTACTAGACTCAGTTTTAAGACAGTTTTTCATCTGCTTTTCACATGTTATAAAGTGGCTTTTCAAAATGTATGGACTGGCCCCAGGGAGCACATGTTTGTTTTACTGTTCTGTCTACAGAATGTCACTTCTTCAATGAATACTAGTAGCTATCTTAAGTGTAGTTTCCCTTTGTACGAGTAGCATTACCTTTCTTTGCTGTTGACCTTATAGTTCACTTTTGTGCAAGTTACTCATACATTAGAAAAATTCCCTTATGAAGGTGACTTCATTGCTAAATCTTTCTAAATATGATCTACAAAATTTATCACACTGCAGGAAGTGATTGATAAGAGATAATCTTCTGAAGAATGTCATCCAAAGAAGGCTAGTTTGGGTATTGAAAGATAAATAGATTGATTTTTATTTTATGTGTATTTCTTCACCATACCAAAATTTGTTGACTTCTTAACTGCCCGGTGAAAAAATAATATCACTCCTATTTTATATTTCCAGGTAAGTGGCTCAAGGAAGTGAACTAATAGAGAATGCCACAGCAGAGGATATTAAATGCTCCTAGAAGTGGTTGTGGAGGAGAAATATTGAGTATTTCTCTTATTAAAACCCTTGGTACAAATATTCTTAAAGAGAAAGCAGACAGAAGTAGATTTATTATCTTCATTTTAAAATAATTTCAGGAATTTCCTTGGAAGCTGCCTTTCGTGATGTTATTAAGCTCACTCATCATATTTCCTGAAGTGCTAGTCTTCCTTCCTAGTTTCCTCTTTATTTCCTACTTTATGGCTTTTGTATATTGCTGGGCTACACTCTTTGGCCAAATTTTGTTTTTAAAACCGAGAATTATAAAAGCAAAAGCTCATGTGAAAGTTAGTGATGTAATGGTTTTATGAATGTTAACGAATCTAAACTTTAAACATTACTATGGGATGCGTACTGATATTTTACTTTAACAAATAAGGAAATCTAGCTAGAAAATCTAAGTAACTTACTTAAGATTGCATATCTCTAACTGGTAGAGCCAGAAATTGAATTCATTGAGCCCTGACTCCAGAATTTATGTTCACTGCTACTATACTTTTCAGGCTTTATGATTGTTTTGATAGCTCTTAATTCCAAGAAAATAAGGGAGGGAGGGTGAAAAACAGGAATAAAGGAAATAAGAAAGGAAGAAAAGAAGAACAGATAACTGATCTACACTTGTGATGGAAAATTCCTTTTTTTTTGCTCAACATCCCAGTTATCTATCATTTTCATGTCACAGGACACAAACTGATTCTTCAGTTTGTTAAAGTATTGATTTCTTTAAATTTCTGCTGTAGTTGTTTCCAAATAAGATATTAGTATTTAACAGCCATCTAAAGGAAAAGAGGTAGACAGTTTGACAGAAATTAAACTGGTGAGTTTGGAGGTGGACTGCAGCGGCACCACAGTATTCAAACTGGTTCTTGTTTTGTTCTGTGTTTTTTTGTTTTGTTTTGTTTTGTTTTTTGCTGTTGTTTGTTTTGTTTGTTTTTGTTTTTTTTTAACATTGACTTTCTTGCTTTATTTCAATATGCTTGGGGTAGGCTTACTGAAGAAATTTTGAAAAAATCATACACACAGATTTTTTTTAATTGCTGGCGTCTTCATTCCTACCTTTTCTAGGGGAGAAAACCAGTGTGGAATACATATTTGGATATAAATGTGTACACCTACACTCAGTATGTGAGACATGGACATAATAAAGTTCCACCCAATTATTAAGCATCAAGGTTACACAGTTTCAGTTCCTAAAAGCAAAGTGACATCGGAAGTAACGAATGCAGATTTCAGTAACTGACCTATTCAACCAAGGAGAAAAATCTAGATTTTTTTTAATTACAGCGTATTCTAAGGAATGGTATTTTTAACTTTATTTTGAGATACTGTATTATTTTTCTTTCTATTAGGAAATACTCTTTTTACCTTTCCAGAGGAGCTTGTCTTCATTTAGCTTTAAAGCTAGCTAGTTTTCTATTTGATATAAGGTACTATTTCATTACTATTTTCAGTGCTGTTCAATGAATAGATTGCTTAGCTAACATAATATATTCTCTGTTAAATGATACACCCCAATTTTATTAAAACCCTGATTTCAAAAAGCTGCTTTTGTGGGTTATTTTTTCCTTTAAAGTGAAAAAAACTAATTCTATTTTGGGAAAAGAATATAGAATTAGTAGATTCTGATTTTGTAGAATGTTGAGGGATATCATCCAATAGCAATAATAACAGATCCTGTTAAATATGTTTAAACTAGTAAACTGTATGTTAACACTGCTCCTCTTGAAATTACAACTTTCTCTTTACATCACATGATTTATTATGTAAACTTGAGTACACTGACCACACAGATTTTTCTTATCTCTGTAGTAATTCACAAGAATGGCTTTTCTTTAATAATGATAGTGTATAGCATGCCTGTCAAATTTCTACAATTGATTTTTATAATTATTCCCATTAATCCTCCAAGCTTACCAATAAGGTAGGTGATGTGAGCTACCTAGCCACTGGAGGCAAGTGAAACAGAAACATGAAAAGTGGCTATTTCTAGTTTATCCAGTAAGTGGCAAGAACCAGTAATGAAAATCTAAGCCCAGGGAACCAGTTGCTATCTGTGCCTTAACATGTTCCTAACACAATAGTCTTAGAGTATTTGGAAAACACAATTTGAGGACAATGTGAAGTAGTAATAGAGCAAGACTCTTCTGACCTTCGAGGGCACCTTTTGTCTATTAAATTGTTATCCTTACAGAGCTTCTCCAACCCCATCCATTTCATAAAGATCAACACATGGTTTTCATAAAAACCTAGCTGGGTCAAAATACTCATGATTATTTAAAACTTTGAAACAATACTCGCAGGCCATACTCATTTCTTACTTGATATATTTATAAATATACTTTGACATTGGTTATTTTCTGCTTCTACCACTAAACATCTGACTTGTTTAAACTCACATTTGAGCATTTGGAAGCAAGAGCAGGCATGCAAAATATGTGATAGAATGTGATGTCCAAAATAACAAATTTTTAGGTTAATTATTTTTTTCTAAGTTATATATAACAATGCTTAACCTATTTGTGGTTAAGTATCACGGTAAGACTAATTACAGAATAAATTTAGGTAAGATAAATTTTACCAAGAAGTAGAGAATAATATCTATGATAGAAGAAAAATACAACTTGTATTTATTTCTTAATGGTTGAGATCAATCTTTTACCATGAAATATATTATTTCAGAATATACTCATTCAAAATATGTTGTCATATCCTTAATTACTTCCTATTTTGTTAAAGTAATTGGGAAATAATTTTGGGTCAGAGTTACAGAATAGTATTGAAATACTCTACCAGACTTTATATCTTTTATGCAATAATTTATGGAGATTTCCTTTCGAGAGAGCAAATTAGCATTCCTAAAAACAAGAGCTAGCTTTTCTTTTGTTATTAAAACCTAACATTCACTCTTGAAATTTTATCATAGTTTTACAAGTTACAATTAATCAAACCACTTTGCCACTAACTAGCAGTTGTTGCTAAAGTTTTATGGCAAGTATTTCCATTTATTAAAGGACGTACACATTCATTTTTCTTGAATATTTATTTATTTTAAAATACTCATCTAACAGCAATTCAACGCCTCTCTGCTTCCCTTTTTTGCATAAAGTGGATTCCTGTGTAATTAATAATTTCTAAGAGTACAAAGACTTAGGAGAGCAATGAATTCTCAAAGCTGAGGTTATTCACAGCTCGGCTAACACACTTGGACTAACTGAACAAGTTCTCCTTCCACATTTTCAAATGTGTCCCTGAGTCTCTAACCACGCCTGTCCATTCACCCTCCCCCAATATTATTTATCTTTCCACTCCCACACCCTTTCTCATTGGCATCTTATCTATTCTTACAGTTCCAACCGCCATCTGTTGATATCTTCCTAATCTGTATCTTCAAAATAGACTTCTATTTCAGACTTGTATAATTTAATGGGAAGCAGATGTCTCACAGACACCTCAAGCTCAACGTCCTGTTCCCACCCTCTCACTTTCTATTGAAACTGTCTCTGCTGTCTGTACTCCCTTCCTTGTTCTTTTGCGCGTAAGTACGATCATACAAAACCCTATTTAATAGACTTGATAAGACCCTTTAATGTCTGTTACTGACCACATTTAATTAGTCACTGAGTTTTGATAAATTATATATCCTAAAATGTTTCTGTTTCTACTTTTTATGTCTTTGGGTCAGTCCCTTATTTTTGTGTGTGTGGACATTAATTTAGGATTTCTTGACCTCGACAATATTGACATTTTGGGCTGGATAATTCCCTGTGATGGCAGGCTGTCCAGTGCACTGTAGTATGTTTATAGTATTATGGGCCTCTACTCAATAGATGTCAGTAGCACCCCCATCTTTTTCAGTTGTGAAAATAAAAATATCTCTAGATGTTGATAATTGACCCCTGAGGGGCAAAATCACCTATTACTGAGAATAACTAAAATATTGTAATACAATTGCTTATTAATTGTTCCTACATTTTTTCCAGTCCGTCTTCCACAAAAGTTAATTTTTCGAAATTAACTCCCCTGTTTAAAACCTGTCAGTGACTCCACATGGCCTAAAGCCATTGTCCAAATGTCCTTAAGACATTTATTGCCTCACTGATCCATTTTCTTTTGACTTGTGAATGTTACTCAGAGACAAGAGTTAACTCTCAAAACTTTGTATTTAATACAATACATGGTACAGACATCCTAACAAACGTTCTTACAAACATTCTTAATGCTAATGTTTAACTATAACTTCTAGGTAGCTTTGGCTAAATTTAGAAATATATTTAATTACCCCAACTCTTTCTTTCCTTGATTTCTTGTATTATATTTCTATATAGCTGGACCAGACAGAAGACTACAGTTCAGTAAGAAGGGAACACATTCATTTTCAGTATTGTTAATAAAGAAGCTTACCCAAAAGAAGGAAATCAAAACAAGGTCTGTAAGCCATAAATTTTAATTCCTATTCTCCTTTCCAAATTATGTTGAGAAAACAGAGAAACAAAAACAACTGCCCTACAGAAAGAACAGCATATATTTCAATGTACAATTCAGAAGCACCTGCATTAGTCAGAAATGCCATAGCAGTAACCTGACCTATTGTTAGAAATCTAGCAAGTACATTTTTCATTGTTCCCCAGTGGGACTTTATGCCAACCAGTATTGATTGTGAGAGTTTCAAGCTTCTATTAGATTCTACTGTCACTTAGTTGATAATTATTTCAGCCCAACAATAAGATGATTTAGAGTTGTGAAAATAAATGGACGGAGGCTATGCAGACTGGGTCAAACTGCCCAGTACTTGGGCAAGCCTTGTCTGAGTTCTCATTCTCATTTAATGTCAGAGCATGAAATCTTCCCAATATAGATATTTCTGTAAGACTTTTGCATTCTTAACTTTTAATTAGTCATGGAAACCGTTGCTTTAATTTCTTTAAAGTATGATATGTTCAGTTGCTATAAGAACTTAATGTAACTCAGTATAATTCAGAGTGATACCTAGAGTTTGCACAAACATAGACATAAAGTGATGTGAAGCAGGACCTAAGGTAAATGGGAAAGAATAAGTAGGCATTGGCGAAAAGGAGCATACACAGGAATAGAAATGGGATGTCACCTGGTTCCAATAAATGTATAGGATTTTACCTCTTTGAAATAGAGACTAGTATTTTGTTTTGCTTCCTCTAACATAGCATTTCTACTAAGCTCCTGTAAGCCACCTATTTCTTCCTCAGTTGGCAAGTGCATTTACAACTTTCATCAATATAGTGTGTGGTAAAAAGGGTGGGCTTTGGAGGCAGGCTGCTTATACTCAAATTCCAACTGTACCACTTGCTAACCGTGTGGTGTTAGGTAAGTCATTTGACTTCTCTGTGCCTAGGTTTTCTCATCTGAAAATTGTGGTGGTAATAATGCTACTGATTTCATAAGATTGTGATATTGAATTAATCGCTCATGTAAAATGCTTATAACATTGCCTGCTGATGAGCAGCCATTCAATAAATGCCGCCTATCACTATCCAGCACAGACTCATACAGCTAAATATTAATACAAAGACAAAGGCAGGTAGCACCTCAGTAATCAGTCTCAGATGGCCAGGGCATTCCTGACACAAATGGGAACAACTTCAAATAACTCTTCTTTCTTTCTGTTCTACCTTCTTTCAGGTGTCTGTTTCCTCTTCATGTGAAATTTGTAGTACTCAATTGTCTCCTAGTTTACCTTATGGTTTTGATGCCTTCAACACTTGGCCTAAGTTCAGAGCTTGAAATAAGAAAAAATAAATTCAGTTACATCTTTTACTTGTAATTTAAAAAGGTCCTGGGTGATGGCTTTCAAATATGAATACTCCATAATGTGTCAAGATTTTTCTGCAAAAGTTTGGCCAAGGAGCATGGATGTGTCTGCTGTGTTCACTAGTTGTTAACAGATAATTTCTTTTGATTTTTCCATTCTATTTTGTTCTAAATCGTCTCTTCCTCCCTTGTTTCCTAACATCTTATTCTTTTTTCACTAATTTGACATTTTGCAATGCTTATTAGATAAACGTTATTCACAGAATTTGGAAGCTTTTGCCTGATATCCTATAGACTTCAGGAGAAAGGTACTATGGAAAATATTACTGTAGTTATTATTAACAATAGCAATAACAGCACACCACAGCTGTGAAAGAAATGGGAGGAAGTGCATCCAAGTGCTTTTGCAGACATTTTAAGGTTCACACAGCAGAAGCTTAGAAATAGATCTCCTCTTGTATTTTGGCCAAACCAAATCTATCTCTTGATTTATGTTAATTATAACTAAAAACCCAATCCCCAAGGTCTTGGTCTTTTCATCTCCTCATTTAGAGCTCATTCTTTTTCACTGGCTAGTAATTACTGTCCAATGTCCTGACCATCCAGCTGTGCTCTGACAATGTTACCTAGTTTTAGATCCCATCTTCTGCTGAGGTGAGCACTCTTTCCTGCTGCTTAGTGACCATTAAATCACCCCACAAAGATGCAAATACCTGGCTCCTTAGTGCAAAAAGAGATGGCAGTATAAGTCATCTATTTTTGCATGATGCAAGTAAAACTTACATATGAGGAGGAAATGAATTAGATTTTTCTGGGTATTTGTTTCTCAAGATTGTATTTAAAGGTTTAGATCATACGGCCAGGGAAGGCACCTCTGCAGCTTACCACAAATGGTTCTAAATAATTTTCCAAACAAGTGTTAAATTGCTAAAGGAAATATTTCATGTTTCTTAAAAAAGTATGAGAGGAAATAAAACCCCAATACATGTCACTTTAATAGTCATTTGAAGTAGAGTCTGGAGTTCTGTTTTTTAATTGACACCTTCTCTTCATTCTATCATTTGCAACTTGTACAAAATAAGATGGTCATTACTTTTGGAGCCAACTTTCAGCATGCTAACTTTCAGCATGACCTATTGACTCCAGGTAAAGCAGCCCCAAAAGTGTGATTTTTAATCACGTATAAGTGAGCCCTCATAACTTTATTTCGTTTTATCATATCTTTCTCATCTTCAAATTCTTCCCAGAAGACAGTTAGTTTTCAGCTAGTCACATGATTAGGAATTTAGACACATGATTTAGCCCATAAAGAGCCTATATCTTTGATATAAATGACTAAAAATAAAGCTTAGGTATCCACATTTTGAGATGCGTTAGTGGAACCACTTATCATGAAATCTTGTTTTGGCATTGGTAAATATTATCATTTTTGAAACACTTGATGAGAAATTTGGGGTATAAAATCTGTTAAAGGGTTCTACCCTTTAAAGAAAATTTAAGAATGATCAAGCTACTACTTGTAGCTAAACCTTTCTCTGTTTGATGGTTCTGGAAGCCTTGTCTTTAATATGTTTATGTTAATTATAGATATCAAAGGTCATTATACAAAGGTAAAAAAGCGAAATATCCATTTATCTGAAGAATGAAAGTTACATTAAGTGATAGTAATTTACTGTTTTTTCCAAGAAATTGTTCAGCTATTTTCAATTTATGTAAGTTATAGTCTTGATGGAAGATTGTTTCAGCAACTACTTAGGTCAAATGGGGTTTTTGGCTCTTTAGAGCTGCATTGTCCAGCATAGTACCAGTAGCTGTGCTTGACTATTAAGCACTTGAAATGTGACCAGTCTGAATGGCAATTTGATGTCAGTGTAAAATAGACACTGGATTTCAAAGACTTAATAGCAAAGAAATGTAAAATATCTTATTAATAATTTCTATATTGATTTCATCTTAAAATAATTATTTGGATACAATGGGTTAAATAAAATGTATTATAATTTCATGTGTTTCTCTTCATATTCTCAAGGAAAAATTAAAATTTTAAATGCATATCTAACTCATTATATTTCTATTAAATTATCCTGCTCTGGAGAATTAAACATTGTTGACAGCAGAGATCCCAGGAGAAAGAAGAGAAAAGAATGAAGAGGACAATATGGGTTTATGTCCAAATGCATCTCTTTATTCTGATATCTGAACAATATATAGAGAGAGCTACCAATAGGAGCAAACAAACAAACAAACAAAAAACAAAAACAAAAAAAATAAAACAAAAAAACAGTTTTCAAGAGGAACTTTGAGGATACGATCATCTCTACTTGGGAGCCACTCCCACAGAATACAAAAGAAATGAACATGAAGAGGTTTGTATTTTTCTGGCTGCACATTAGGCTATTAAACATCCTGCACACCTTCTGTGGCTTCTTTCAGATATTCTATGCTGCAACTAGGGGAGGCTATTGAATGTGATGGTCCCCTCGGATGCCTAGAGGAAGATGAACAATGGTAATCAGATATCCTAAAGTTATCTTTAGGGCACTGGCAAAATAGCAGCAATGCCTGGTGGAAGCTGACTTTGTGCATACACATGAGAGCCCACAGAAAACTTCAAACTTCATGGTGGGCTGCAGAAACAATTTGGAAAGATAGTATGAAAAGCCAAATTCCTATTGCCATTATGTCACTGCATAGGACCTATAAACTAGGGAAACTTGGAAAAAAATTAGAGTCCCCAGAATTACTCTTCAGTGGTCAAAGTAAGAAGGAATATTGAGATTTGAATTTTAATCACTACCTTCTGTTTTCTTTCAAACAATAATTTTTCAATTATCATTAGTTTTTTTTTTTTGAGCTACTAGCTGCTATTTTAAAATAAAATATTACTTTTGGACAACTTATTTCTTTTCAACAATTGAAACTTTATTTTTGTATACAATATTTGGGAAAATTCATTTCTCCCTGTGGGTTTATTTTGTTCCATTTGTTCTCCAGTGCTGGGCCTGGTTAGGAAACTTTTCTTTGACCTTTTTGGACATTTATTTCTCTCAGTTCCTCTTACAATTATTTAAGGCCCAATTCTTATTATAAGTTCCTAATTGATGCAGGTAGTTGAATGAAAATCACCCCTTGCCACTCCCCCAATTCACTTTCTGAATTGGAGAGAGAGGATAGCTGGAGGTGTTGTCTGTGTCTGTGGATGTGGTGGGGAGGAGTCAGAAAGTGGAAACATGGACATATTTTTGTTAGAGCTCTAAATCTAGTGATACATCATTGATTTTATCTCTGCCAGGAAATAAAACCTTCAGCTGCAGCTAAGAATTTGGAGGTTACTGAAGGAGGTTACTTTTTCAAGAGCAGAAGTAAGGATTCCACTGAATTTGCTCACCAAAGATAAGTCAGCAAAGAAAACTTACTGAAGAATACAGGTTGTCTACTGTGTTTTTCTTATTTTTTTGTGGAGGTTATTTGATCATGTTTATTTGAAAATTGACCCCTATATGACAATCCATTCTGTTGAGTTTATTGTTAAAAGAGCAGGAATGATTAATGACTATAGTGAAATTATGGATTCCTATTGTTGCTAGGCTAATACCGTAAGAACCAGCTAAATCTTATAATGTATGATACATTTATGTGTGGCATTTTTTGATATAGAAATGATTGTGTAAATGCTGATGCTATGGGGTTTACCTTCTGCCTAAATCAACATCAGTGCTAAAAATATATATAAATAAGGTGAATATTTTGAATTTATTTAAGGCCCTTCTCCAAGAAATAATAATTTAAATTTTTTTGTAGAACTATGAGAAAAGCTGACTAATTTGCATAAACTGAGGAGCACAATTGGAAATAGAGCAAAATTATTTATTATTTTTAAGTGAATGCAAGTTTATTAAGAAAGTAAAGGAATAAAAGAATGGCTACTCCATAGGCAGAGCAGCAAAAATTATTGAATTTTTAAGTGAATATAATCATATTGCTTTGACTTATTGTCATCTATTTATAAGAAATAGCTATTCCACAATCTTCTTAATGTTTAACTATTTTGTAATAAACATTAATATTGTATATTATGTTATTCATATATATTAATAATAACTAATAAATATATATTTCTTATTATGTACCTGATATTGGAGTAAGTATTGAGCCTGTGAGGTGAGTAACATTATTACCTGATTTAACAAATGAGGAAACTAAAGTCCTTAAAAATGGTGGCTTTTGTTGACATATGTTGTTTTGAATGCTTTCCTTCCTGTTCCCCATCATTTGGCAGGAGTTCCTTGGGAAACGACTCCTCCACTGAATTCAATCAGGTTAAAACTGTCAAGCCATATACTTTTCTGCCTTCTATAAGAATAAATGATGGTCAAATGTTCTTTCTTCCAGGAACATAAATCTTAAGCAGACTTACATAAGGAAGGGAAGTGGTAGAATCTGAGGTATTTCCATGGTGGTCTTTGAAGAAAGCCTTCCATGAGTTCCCAGTCCATATCCTCCAAAGGGTTTCTTGGATATGCTTTATTTATGCCTAATTTTCCAGTTTTCTCTTTAATATTTTATTCTCTCTCTTTTTTTTGCTTCACTTAGAATTTCTTTCAGCCAATGAAGAATTCTAATGAGAAACACGTATCTGTAATTTTGAATATTCCAGAATAGTTATGATCTAAACATTACATCCTGCTGTATCCCTAAGTACTTGAAATCTGGATATTCCAACTTCAACAACGAGATCTTAAAATTGTAATTCCCATATCATGTTATACATAAAGTACCAGGCGATCACTGTACTTTGTTAGCCTACTTGCCCCCTTTGAATTATTATGTTGGAAAATGTGGTCACTTTGAGTACATTGCTTTTGAATCACGAGTAGCTGGAGATTAATTATGTTCTTCCAATGTATTGGGCTTTGTGACCTTTACTTATTTATTCATTTATTTGGTACATTTCCTTTAATGATTTCAACTTCTGTTCCTGTGACCTGTACTGCAGTCTTTCCCTTTATATGCAAAGATTCTGCAATCATTGGATATTTTTGCATTAGATTTTTAAATTGAGATGCAATTCACATACCTTTGCATAATTTTTTATTATTTTTAAAATGTACAATTCAGTGTTTTTTAGTATAGTATATTCACAATGTTCTGCAACCATCATAACTGTCTAATTCCAGGATATTTTTATAACTTCAAAAAAAACCCTATTCCCATTGACAATCACTTTCCATTCTCTTTTTCCCCCAGCCTCTAGAAATCACTAATTTATTTTCAATCCAGTTACACTGTTTAAATATCTTAACATTATTCCTTTTATAAGACAATTGTTCTTTTATTTCTTCAACTTATATTAAATGCTTAGGCATTCTCTACTTTTATCCACTGACAAAAAAATCAAGACATGTTTTCCTAATAGCAATTGAAAGTGAGAAAATAACTACAAAACATTTAATCCCATATTTTTTTTCCGACCTCCTTAATTCTCCTTTTAAAATTATTAATTTATTTCTGAGCTTGGGAAATTGTGTAACATTATGATTGAATTTTATCTGATTCTGGACAAATAAAAAATGACAACAGATTGAAAAGATATGAAAAGTCAGATTCGATAACCTTCCATATAGTCATTTGGGTTTTTTCAGCTTCCAATCCCACACTTCCTTGACCTAAAATAGATAAGAAAAGTCTCATCTTTAATTAAACAACTTGAAGTAATTTGGATTTTTTTGAATATACACTATTTCTCATGATCTTTTTAAAGCCACATCTGGACTAAAAATATTTTATTGCAAGCTTTGGATAAATATGCACTTAAGAAGTATGACATAATTATGTCCATTTACTCATGTATAGTTATCAAGTAATAATTATTGTGTTCCCCTGCCTATTCTAGAAAAGATTTTAAGTAGCTATGTTTTTAAATTTAGTAATTTTTAACTTGAATCTCCACTGTTCTTAGACAGCATATCAACTCCTGCTTTCCAAACAAACTTCCTGGGTCTTGGGAAGAAGAAAGTCTCAGACTAAGAACTCTCTCTGGAATCAGACAGCCTGAATTCAAATCCCATCTCTATTTTTACTAGTCATATGAACACGGGTAAGTCATTTAACTTCTTTGTGTCTCAGTTTTCTTATATATAAAATGGGAATAATATAATTTACCTAGAAAATTTGTTATCAGTATATGAATTAATAAGAGAAAAGTTCTTAAAATTGTGAGCAATATATTCCAAGGGCTCATTTTATGCTAGCAATTATGAATTAGAGCTATCCTTCCTTATCTCATCAACTCAATTATTGAGACAGCAACAGCTTAATTAAAATACATCTAAACCGACCCCACACCAAAAATCAGTTGTTCAACTAAATTGTTGAACAACTGTTAAGTGATGAGCATGTTGATATGTTCTTTCCATGTTTTCTTTCGATTTCCTGACAACCCTGTAAGTTGGATAGCATTTTCATTTTACCAATGAATAAGCCATCTTTCTGAGTGGCTAAGTAACCTGCTCATGGCTTGGATATGCTTTACATTACTTTCTTTCCAAAAATTCCCTGTTGAAGTGATTCCTAATGACTGTGAGAATTTCAAAAGCCCAAATAAATAAACTTTCTGGTGTTTTTAAAGTCTCGTTCTTAATGTGATCTCAGATTTTGGTCCTATCATTTGGTCTTGTCATATCTTCTTTTTAGCAAAGTTTAAGTAGGAGAGCACTGTAGGACCACGTGTAGAAAGCATATAAAAACTAGAAAAACAGTCATATAAAATTCATTTCAGGAAGCAAGAACCTATGTTTTTAAAAATTTGTCACACGGCCAGTGTTAGGGTTCTTAAGGTCTAAACTAAAGGTATCTCATTCAAAATTTTAATTCTAAATTTATTTCTAAAAATGGAGAAGGTAGTGAAGAATGAAAGAGAAGCAAAACAGATCCTGCAGGTTGTGCTCACCATGGTGAAAGTCATTATTTGCAACTCCCATGGGAGAACCATATCCATTCAGCTCACTTTGGACCACCCGTGGAGCCTGATAACCAGGGAACAGAGAATCTGTTGAGATCCAAATTTGTGTGCCAGGTAATAAACTCCCCAGGATAAGCATCACACATCATCCTAAAGTAGCAATTTTACCAACTGTAAGCAATTTAGAACAGTCTCTATATTAAAATCTATTTATGTCTTAAAAAAGCACATATATTGAATCACTTTAAAAAATATAACATCTGGGTCCCCGTTGGAAAGAGCTATTATACCCTGTATTAGTCCATCCTTGTGTTGCTAATAAAGCTACATCTGAGACTTGGTAATTTATAAAGGAAAGAGGTTTAATCGACTCACAGTTCCACATGGCTGGGGAAGCCTCACAATCATGGCACAAGGCAAATGAGGAGCAAAGTCACGTCTTACATGGCAGCAGTCAAAAGAGAGCTTGTGCAAGGGAACTCCCATTTATAAAACCATCAGGTCTCATGAGACTTATTCACTAACAAAGAACAGTATAGGGGAAACCGCCCTCATGATTCAATTATCTCCACATGACCCCATGTGGAGATGGACATGTAGGGATTTTTACAACTCAAGGTGAGATTTGGGTGGGGACACAGCCAAACTATATCATACTCTAAAGTATTTAATTAAAAAATTAATGAAGAGACTGTTTACAGAAATGAGTATAGAACAACAAAGGATCATGAAACACCCAGGAACTGTCAACAGTGGGGAAGTCATTGCCAAATTCAGAGGGATTATTTCTCACTCATCTTTACATTAGTGTCTAGCACAGTTACCATCACATGATTGCTATTGTGATCATCATTATAATTGCTGTCATTTAATAAATGCTTTCCATATCCTGGCCACTAAGCTAAACTCTACACATACCATTTCAAATGTTCTTAGCCACTTTGTGAATTGGGAACTATTGACTATATTTTATATAAGATGAACAATAAAACACAAGAACCAACTAATAGGTAGAAGGTCATATAGGTAATCTGAAACAGAATTAAAGATCAAGCTTCACTGACTCAAAGGTCTGTACTATCCAAGTTATCATAAGTAAAATCCTGTTTTAGACATCAAATAAATGCTTTCTACTGTATTTACTGTTAAATTTTTACTATTCCAAAGACCAGTAGACCAGTAGTTTGCCATCTAAACTTCAGGAAATTGTTAATAATATATAACTCTGTCATTTCTCTTAGTGATTGTGAAAACACTGTTTATGTTTTGTCTCCCAAACAGATCACAAACTCATCAGAAGCAGATGCCACGTGTTATACTGTTACGTATCTCTCAGAGACTCCAGCACTTTGAAAGTACTAGGCCTTGCTATTGATATGAATATTTTTTTCTAGGCATGTCCCAAAGTTCTCAGCATAGCTACAACCCTGATTTTCACAGGATTTTCATTAAAATTAGGTTCTAGAGCATTACTTCCCTAATGTGCGATGCAACTTACATTTACTTTTCAAATCAAAATTAGTTTTGTTTTTCCGCTGTCTTTATCTTTGAAAATATTGAACTTGGGATTTCCAAAACTATAATTAGCAATTATTTTTACGTATCTTTTATATACATAACTTTTACAATGGCTGCCATTATCATGTATTCTTAGGAAGTGTTTCTGATCCTTGTAAATAAAAATGAAAGAAGAAATCTTTACTGCTTGCTGACCCATGTGACTAACCTTGAAATCAGAGAGGCAGATTCATTTAAAACAAACTTGCAAACTGTTAAGCAAAGTACTGAATCTCTGTGACTTGACCAAAAGTAATTCAGACTTGACTATTCCAGGCTCCCTTCTATCTCTGTAGCAACCCATGCATCATAGACTGCAGTTGCAAAGGATGGTCAAGGAATCTGCTGTGCCTTTTGAGTCTCTCCATTTTATATTGCCAAATTTATCTTCCTTTAATACTTCACTTCATATAAGACACTAAGATAAACAAGGATGCAACTCACTTATATTTCAAAATAGAACCTAGTGGTTAAAAGTACTTGTTCTGAAAGCAACTCTATTTTTCTAGTTCTAACATGTCTTCAACCAGTTATCTCACCTTGAGCTTGGCACATACTCACTCCGTCTTACTTTTGCATCTGTGACACAAGAAAAATACCACCCACCTCAACATAGATCTTATGGAGATTAAAATGAGATTATGAAAGTAAAATGTTCAGCACAATGTCTAACCTAAAATAAATGTTCAGCAAGTAGGAGCTACTATAATTATTATCCAGATCAAATATTTTCTCCTCCATGAAGCTTTCTTATTCTTCCCCAGCTGGAATTACTTATTTTCTTCCTTGCTTTCTATACCACACTTTAGTCACCACCATGCTGGCACTTGTCTCACTGCATTATAATTATTTATGTGCCTGTGTTCCGTAACCAGAATATGGGACTTAAGCTTCTTTATACCTCCAGCATAATTGTTTCATGTGTGCTCTTAGGTAATGGAATAAAATGGATGGATGAATGAATGAATGGGACTATAGTACTAAATGCTCTTAGATAAAGATGTAATTATTCTTAAGTGATCAAATTGTTCGAACATGAGTAGTTCAGATAATGAGAGACTGTCATAGAATTACTTGATAAAATCTAGTCAATAAAATGGCTTGACAATATAACCTTTATGATTTCTTTAAACAATCATTCATTTCTTTCTGAAGATGAGAAGAGGAGATTCCTTCTCCCATCTTTACATTTCAACAATGATAAGAAAACAAATTGATCTCTGGGATTAGTGCCCAATACCATTAAAGTGGTATACATCTTACAATTCTTAATTAATTGTGGCATACACATACCAATCTCCACAGCCAGCTTCATCTGCATACAGCAGCATAATCACTTTTTTCCTTATAGTAAAGACATATTATGAGTCATAAGTCTTCTCCAGGGGGTGTGGTTATCATCTGGTAATCACATCCTTGGGAGGTTAAAAACACCTCTCTTTGGATCATGACTTGCAATGCCCCAGGGGTGTGATTATCTCAGGCAATTCACACTTTCTGTCATGCCTAATAGCTTAATTATTATAGCTGCGAGTTCACACCACCATACAGGAACTCATGTTGTGTCAGCATTTCCACTATAAATTCCTTTTCCAAGAGTCTATAACTCAGCCATTAAAAAAAAAAAAAAAAAAAACCTGTGGTCCACTGAAGCACTGAAGTAAGAGTCTTATTCCAGGAAACATTTCTGTAATAGATTAATTGTATCTTAAAAATTGGGTCCTGATTCTCCTAGTTAGTTCACCAAAGAAATAAATGATAATTAAATGTCTCTAAATTATATATTTTTCTGTATGGCTGGGAAAATAATGTAAATCCTAAAGACATAAATATTATTTTTAAAATTTAAACAAGAATGGCTCATACAATTTCCAGTTTTTTGGAAATACACTTACACATATTTATAAAATATTATATAAGTAGAATAAGCTAAACCATGGTTAGAGAACATTGTCATATGCAATCATGTACTACATAATATTTCAGTCAATGGACAGCATGTGGCTGTGGTCACATAAGATTATAATGGAGCTGAAAAATTCCTGTTGTCTAATGACATCATGGCTGTCATAACTGTCATGGTGGTCATGGCCATCTGAACATTGTAGTGCAATGTATTCCTCATGTGTTTGTGGTGATGCTGATGTAAACAAGCATCTGCACTGCCAGTTGTATAAAAGTGTAGCACATAGAATTATGTATATACAATTATGCACACACAATTTATAATGACAATAAACAATTTTGTTACTGGTTTATGTATTCACTGTACTATACTTTTCATCATTATTTTAGAGTGTACTCTTTCTACTTATATATATATAAAAAGTTAATTGTAAAACAGCCTCTAGCAGATCCTTCAGGACATATTCCAGAAGAAGGCATTGTTATCATAGGAGATGACAGTTCCATGCGTGTTATTGCCCCTGAAGACCCTCCAGTGGGTCAAGATATGGAGGTGAAAGACAGTGATATTGATGATCCTGACCCTGCGTAGGCCAAGGTAATGTGTGTGTTTGTGTCTTAGTTTTTAACAAAAACTGTTTAAAAAGTTTTAAAAAATTAAATTTTAAAATTAGAAAAAAGCTTATAAAATAAGGATATAAAGAAAAAATATTTTTGTACAGTTATACAATGTGTGTTTTAAGCAGAGTTACTACAAAAGAGTCAAAGAGTTAAAAATTATAAAAGTTTATAGCATAAAAAAGTTACAGTAAGCTAAGATTGATTTATTATTGAAGAAAGGAAAATTTATAAATTTAATGTAGCCTAAGTGTACAGTGCTTATAAAGTCTACAGTAGTGCACAGTAATGGCCTAAACCTTCATGTTCACTCACTACTCACTGATTAACCTAGAGCAACTTCCATTCCTTCAAGCTTCATTTCATTTTCAGTGCCTTATGTAGGTGTATCATTTTTTATCTTTTATACAGTATTTTTTACTATCCATTTTCTATGTTTAGATATGTTTAGATACACAAATATTTACCATTGTGTTACAATTGCCTGCAGTGTTCAGAACAGTAACATGCTGTATAGGTTTATAGCCTAGGAGCAATAGACTATACCATATAGCCTACGTTTGTAGTAGGCTAGACCATCTAGGTTTTGTAAATACACTCTATGATATTGGCACAATGACAAAATTGCTTAATGATGCATTTCTCAGAACATAATCCTATTGTTAGGTGATGCATGACTGTATATGTAAGTTCCAAACCTCAGCCAAATATTTTCTTAGCTCATATACTGTTAATTATCTAGAGGATTGAGTAAAGAGCACAAAACTAGATAATGGGAAACAAAATGTAGCCCAAACACTGTGTAGTTGTATATGAACAGGTGCCTCAGACTGATGAATGTCTCAAAGCCTGGAAGAGGCGGACTCAGGTAGATCAATTCACAAGAGCCCCAAGATTATAAACTACTCAACTAATGCACTAATATAAGAGGTGTATTTACCCTGGTAGCTGTAATTCATCCATGGTAACACCATCCCAACAACAGCATTTTTGAGATGCTAATAAAATGTTCTGCTATAAGTATGGAATCAGATCAAATAAAATGAGAATGTTGAGTGGTATTTAATACAGATTGTGCTGAGAGCTAAATGCTCTTGTTTTTTTGCACTGGGGGATACCCCTCTTCTGTTACCGAACAGTCACTAGAATTTCCAGAATTTGACCTTCAGTTTTGTTATGCTACAGCCAATGTGACTTAATGTATGCATTTGAAAAACATATGTCTTGGATTGAAATCTCCCAAGAAATTAAAAGAAAATAAGTTATTACTAATTCCTTAATTCCTCACTCATCCTTTCAGTTTATTTTTGTAAGTTTCTTAGTCATCTTTTTCTTTCAAGAGGTGCTGCAATGTCTTCATTAAATGCCACAGAGTTGATGAACACCTGACCCTCCAACAGAGACCATCTTTGCCAGACTATTACTTTTTATATCAGTCCTGTCTTAATCTACATTTTTTCTTCAAAAAAACCCTGTGTAATGTTTTATAGAATTTAGAACAAAATACAAATATCACATTTCCTTATAAACAAAACTAAAATATCTCTGGATAGTAAAAGTATGTGTCCACTTTTCCTCACACAAAATGAAAATGGTTCTCCTCATATGTAATCAGACCATCTCACATTGTTGCATCCGAGATCAATAAATGCAAGTGCATTTCACGATTTTTCTTAAAAAGTTAAAATGTTGAATCCTATCTTACTTTTCTTATTACACAAGCATATGCTGTAAATGTTTTGTTTTGTATTGTTTTTGTGATAATAAGGCACTAAGGAATCCATCGGGGAAACAGAAGAAAAAGAAAATCAAAATAGAAACTCAAAACTTTTTTCTTTTTTATTATTTGAAATATAAATTTCACTGTAACTCCTACTTGGAAAAGTGTCTAATCACTTTACAGGTACATATGTTGGCAGCACCCACTACACAGTTATTAGTGATAAGGTAACAGCAGATGAAAACACAAAATGAAAACATTTTGTGACTGTGGAGATCAAAGATGGTTTCTTACAAGACGAAAGAATAACAGTTGCTAAATGTTAATCAGTATAGAAGCCAATGTGTATATGTGTTTATGTTAATGTTTTATTTTATGTTGTGTTATAAAACAGAAAAAAATAGATTCACCAGTATTTGAAGATGATTTGGAAATATACAAATGAAAAAAATGAGGTATTGAAAGGAAAAAATGTGGCAGAATATTACACAGCTATTCTGAAGCAAAAAAGTTATGACTTTATCTTGTTTAGTATTCTTATTTATGCACAAAAATATATCAAGAGTGCTGATGGTAGACATTTTTTAGGTTAAGTAAGAAGGAAAAATAGCTTATTTACCACTACTCTGTGAGGCTTTTAATAGGGGGAAAGACTTCTTAATAATATGTGGTTAAACATAAAATATAAAGTAGCCAGGATTTTTTAAATACAAAGAATTTATTTTTTAATGTTTTGGGAGGTCTGGAGGTCTGGCAAAAAGAAGTGTCTATATATGGATACACACAAAATTTAGCGTGTAATTTCAGAGGGCTCATAGATTCTTTAGCACTCATCCAGAGCCATAAGTTAAAAACCTCAACTACACAGAGAAAGCATACAATATATAGTTGTTACTGATGACTAATGTAGGCAAAATCTGTCCCCCCTGCTCCCCCACAAAGTGGTTCAGGAAGATAGTACTTACTTGAGTTTTGATAAATGTATACAGCTATTAAACTACCACCACAAACATGATCTTGGACATCTTCATCACTCCAAAATGTTTCTTCATTCCCCTTTGCAACTAATTTCCGCCCCACCACCAGCCCTAGATAACCCAAGGCCTACTTTCTGTTCTTGTTAATTAGATTTGGCTTTGTCTAGAGTTTCATATAAATGAATTCATACAGTTTGTACTCTTCTCTGTCAGCTTCTTTTGCTCAACATAATGTTTTTGAGATTCATCCATGTTGTTGTATATAACAGTAGTTTGCTCTTTTTGTTGATAGTAGTCCAATGTATGGATATACTATTGATGGATAATTGTGTTACTTTCAATTTTGGGCTATAACGAACAAACCTGCTATGAACATTTGTGTGTAAGTTTTTGTGTAAACAGATGTCCTCATTTTCTTGGGTAAAGATCCAGGATTACAATTGTTAGGTCACATGATAAAAGTAGATTTAACTTTAGGAGAAACTGCCAAAATGTTTTCCATAGTGGCTGTGCCATTTTACATTCCCACCAGCAATGTATGATAATTCCAGTTACTCTACATCCATGCCAATACTTGCTATTGCCGGTCTGTAAAATTCTAATGGCCAAAATTAAAAATGAAAAGGGACATATACTGCATCTCATTGTAGTTTAACTTTCTATTTCCTTGATGGCTAATGATGTTGAATGTCTTTTTATGTGCTTATTGGCCATTTGAATATTTATTTTTCATGAAGAGTCTGTTCAAATATATTATTCATTTTAAAATTGGATTGTATGTCTTATTTTTGAGATTTTAGAGTTCTTTATTCTGGGAAAGGATCCTTGGGAGATATCTATATCTATATCTATCTATATCTATCTGTATCTATCTATATAAAATTTTATTCCAATTTGAGACTTGCCTTTTCATATTGCCAATGATAAGTTTTGAAGAGCAGTTTTTCATTTTATTTTATCAATTCATAAATTAGTCTAAATATTACTATTTTTCTTTATTTTACATGCATTTTGTGTCCTTCCAATAAATTTTAGCTAACTCAAGTTCAGACAGATTTCCCCCTTTGAAAGAGAGAGATAGAGAGAGAGAGAAGATGAAGAGAGAGAGAGGTAAGTTAAGGGTTGAAGTTCATTTTTCGTCTTATAGATACCCAAATGTTCCAGATCAATTTATTGAAAAGACAATCATTTCCCCATTGAGTTGAGTTTACTCCTTTAGCAGAAGTCAATTAACAAAATATTCATGGATTTATACTGGCAGACTCTCGATTGTCTGCCATTAATCTGTTTGCCTGAACTTACATAAATATACATTTTAGTATACTCTTATCTTGATAGTAAATTTTAAAGTCTGGTAGTACATTCCTGAACTATGTTCTTTTTCAAAATTATCTGAATTTCTGTATGAACTTTAGAATTAACTCATTACTTTATAAAACATGCTTTTTAGAGTTTTCATTGGAATTTTATTGAATCCATAGATAAATGTGGAATTTTGTTGAATTCATGGAATTGAATGGAATTGTATTGAATCCATAGATAAACGTGAATAGAATTGACATCTGACCAATAATAGTCTTCCAATTCATGGAGAGCATATATTTCACCATGTACTTAGGTCTCGAGGTTTCTCCCAGGATTGTTTTATAGCTTGCAGTGTATAGGTCTTTCAAATGTTTTATTAAATCTATTCCTCAGTATTGCTTATTTTTTAAATGCTATTGTAAATAGTATTAAAGGTCCATGCCCATTTTTAATTGTTTGATACTAGTGTATAGAAATAACATTTGATTTTTATGTACTGACTTACCCTGTAACTTTGCTTTGCTAAACTCAAGTACTAGGTCTAGTAACTTTTGGTTTATACTTTTTTGTTCTTTTTACATATAGAATCAAGTGATCTATGAATACGTATATTTCATTTGTTTCTATCTGCTTTTTATTTATTTTTCTTGCTTTAGTGTAGTAGCTAGGGAGTTGCATAAAATGTTTAAAGGAAGTAGTGAAAGGGGAAATCTTTAATGTTTCCTTGACTTTTCCGGTAGGATATTCTGTATTTTGCCATTAAGTATGATATTAACTGTAGAACATATTTCATAGATGTCCTTTATTAGCTTGAGACTACTCCCTTTTTTCATAGTCTGCGGAGATTTTTCCGTCAAGAGTGCTGAATTTTTCAAATGCTTTTTCTGCATCTATTGAAAAAATACATCTCTCCTTATTTCATTTACTATGATTAATTATAATGATTAATTTTGAATATTAAACCAAATTTGTATTCTTAGAATAAACTTCGTTTGTTCATGGCATGCTACTCTTTTCATACACTGATAGTATTGATGGATTCAATTTGCTAATATTTTGGTAAGATTCTTTTCTGTGTTCGGGAAGCATAGTCTGTAGCTTATAATTTGGTTTTATTAATTTTTTGCTGTTTAGGTGTTTTTTGGAATTTTTGGAATTTTTGCCTGGTTTTAGTATCAGGGTAATGTTGGTTTCATAAAACGGTATATGTGCTTCCCTCCTCTAATTTTTAAAAGCATTTTTGTAAGAGAGTTATTATCTTTTTTGAATTTATAGAATTTATTGTGAAGTCATTTTTCTTTGTGGGAAAGTGTTTCATTAGGAATATATTTAACTGAAGTAGAAATATGCACATTCTACTTCTTCACAAATCAGTTTTTGTAATTTTTGTCTTTCAATGAATTTTCTCATTTACTCTAAATTGTTGCATTTACTGGCAATATATAAACATATTATAATGTCCCCATCTCTTTGTCCCTGCTCCCCCTGTGCCTTTTGCCATGAGTGAAAGCTTCTTGAGGCCTCATCAGAGCCATTTATTTATATAAATTCTTTTTTTATTATATGTAACAGGGCTCAGCAAACTTTTTCTATTAAAAGCCAATTAGTATATACCTTAGGCATTGGAGGACATATGGTCTCTTACAGCTTCTTAAATCTGCTACTGTAGCATGGAAGAAGTCTTAATGAAACTGTATCTATGAAGTGGTTGACAGGACAAGATTTTGCCCATGGGCAAAATCAAGATCAAGATTCCTTGATCTGTAGGATCTGTCATGTGGTATATGCTTTATTCACTAATGTTGGTAATTTCTGTCTTCTCTCCCTCTTTTTTCTTTTTGATTACTCTAATTAGAGGTTTATCAATTTTATTGAATTAAAGAAGCAAGCTCTAAATTTTATTATATAATTTTCATTAATTGTTACATATTTGCAAATATCAATTTTATTGCATGAATTTCTGCTGTTTATTGTTTTCTACATTCTAATTATTTTTAGTTGAATTTTCTCTTCTTTAGTTTCTCAAGGTTGGTACTTAGACAAATTATCTTAAATATTTAATCTTTTCTAATACAACCATTTAAAACTGTAAATTTCATTCTAAGTACTGCCTTATGCAGTACTTACGCAGATTTGATGAGTTCATATTTCCCTGAATTTTCTTGATGTTTGTGGACATATGTTGACGGTTGGGCAATAAAAAATTATATATTTATTCCAATCTTTGCAACAGTCTTTATTCAGAGGGCCTTCCAGGAACTCAAAGGAGACTGACTGTTGGGCTCCTGTAGTAACTGCAGCCATTCCAGCACAAGAGGACACCCTAAGGCCAAGTACATCGTGACTCTGGCAGACTCTGAAGTTCCTGGCCTGAATGGACCTGGGGGAGATGAGGGAGGGTTTTCTGGGTTCCAAGGCAAAGTGTCTCATTCACTTTCCTCCCCTTTACCCAAGGGAAAGCAGTCTGTCACTACACTGTGCTGCCTAGAATTTGAGGAGGAGTGATGCAGTCAGTGCAAGACTGTTTTTTCTATCCTCTTTGATATGCCTTTTACCATTATGCTAAAACAAGGTCCTGTTTATTTAGGTCTTGTGAAGGTATTTTCTTCAGTGGTTGTTTCAAATTGATGTTTCTGTGGGGAGATGATCATTAGAGGTTTTTATTCTGCCATCTTCCAGTGGGAGAAGATCATTTGTTTAACAATTTGAGAAAATGCCAAACTGTTTTCCATAGCAGCTGCATCATTTTGCATAATTTCCAACAACAGGATGTTTCTCATTGTTCCACATTCTTTCCAAAATTATTATTTTTTGTTTTTTAATTATAGCCATCCTAGTGGGTATAAAGTGGTATCTTCTTATGATTTATGTTTGCATTTTCCTGATAAAGATGCTGAGCATCTTTTTATTAGCTATGACCATTTGTATCTCCCTTGGAGGTACATCTATTGAAGTCTTTGACTTTTTAAAGTGAGAAGTTTGTCTTTTAGTTGTCGAGTTGTAAGAATTCTTTATATATTCTAGATACTAAACTCTCTTGGCTTGCAAATATTTTCTCCCATTCTGTAGGTTGTATTTTTCACTTTCTTGATAGTGTTCTTTTCTGCACAAAAGTTTTAAATTTTGATGAAGTTCAATTTAACTATTTCTTTTTATTTTGTTGCATGTGTTTTTTATGACATTTCAAATAATCCACTGCCAATGCCAAGGCCATAAAATTTTACCTCTATATTTTCTTCTAAATTTTATAGTTTTAACTCTTCGATTTAGGCCTTTGATCCATTTTGAGTTCATTTCTGTATATGGTATGAGCTATGGATCCAACTTCATTCTTTTGTATGTGGATATTCAGTTGTGTCAGTACCAGTTTTATGGAGAAATAATTTTTCTCCATTAAATGATTTTGGCACCTGATATTGTTTGGATATTTGTCCCCTTCAAATCTTTTTTTTTTTTTTGACAGAGTCTCACACTGTCGCCCAGGCTGGAGTGCAGTAGCGCAATCTCGGCTCATTGCCATCTCTGCCTCCCAGATTCAAACGATTCTCCTGCCTCAGCCTCCTGAGTAGCTGGGATTACAGGTGCTCACCACCACCCCTGGCTAATTTTTTTGTATTTTTAGTAGAGACAGGGTGCCACTATGTTGGCCAGGCTGCTCTCAAACTCCTGACCTTGTGATCTGCCCGCCTCTGCCTCCCAAAATGCTGGGATTACAGACGTGAGCCACTGTGCCTGGCCTTCAAATCTTATATTGAAACTTGATCCCCACTGTTCGAGGTATAGCCTGGTGGGAGGTTGGGTGGTGGGAGTGGATCCCTCATGAATGGCTTAGTGTCCTTCCCATGGTAATGAGTGACTTCTCACTCCATAGTTCACATGACAGTTTATTTTTTAAAGGATCCTGATACCTCCTCCTCTCTCTTTCTTGTTCTCGTCTCTCTGCAGAGCATGCCTGCTCCTCCTCTGCCTTCTGCCATGAGTAAAAGCTTCTTGAGACCTCACTAGAAGCCAAGCAGATGTTTGCGCCATGGTTGGACAGCCTGCAGAACCATGAGCAAATAAGACTCCTTTCTTCATGTTACTATATTAGTCTATTTGCACATTGCTATAAAGATACTACCTGAGATTGAGTAATTTATAAAGGAAAGAGGTTTAATTGACTCACAGTTCTACATGGCTCGGGAGGTCTCAGGAAACTTATAATCATGGCAGAAAGTGAAGGAAAACAAGGCACATTTTCTCATGGCTGAAGGAGACAGATAGAGAACCGAGAGGAAACTGCCACTTTAAAACCATCAGATCCTATGAGAACTCCTTCACTATCACGAGAACAGCATTAGGGAAACCATCCCCATGATCTAATTACCTCCCACCAGGTCCCTACCTCCATAGGTGGGGATTACAATTCCAGATGAGATTTGGGTGAAGACACAGAGCCAAACCATATCATTCTGTCTCTGGCCTCTCCCAGATCTCATGTCCTTTTCACATTTCAAAACCAATCATGCCTTCCCAACAGTCCCCCAGTCTTAACGCATTTCAGCATTAACTCAAAAGTCCAAGTCCAAAGACTCATCTAAGACAAGGGAAGTCCCTTCTGCCTATGAGCCTGTAAAATCAAAAGCAAGTTAGTTACTTCCAAGATACAATGGGGTTACAGGCATTGAGTAAATGTTCCAATTCCAAATGGGAGAAATTGGCCAAAACAAAGGGGCCACAGGCCTAATGCAAGTCTGAAACCTGGCCAGGCAGTGATTGAATCTTAAAGCTTCAAAATCTCCACTCCATGTTTCACATCCAGGACACGTTGATGCAAGGAATGGGTTCCCACAGCCTTGGGCAGCTCTATTTTGGTGGCTCTGTGGGGTACAGCCCTTATGGCTTCTTTCACAGGCTGGCATTAAGTGTCTGCGGCTTTTCTAGTCCCGTGGTGCAAGCTATTGGTAGATCTATCTTTGTGGGGTCTGGAGGATGGTGGCCCTCATCTCACAGCTCCATTAGGCAGTGCCCCAGTGGGGACTCTGTGTGGAGGCTCCAACCCCACATTTCCATTCTGCACTGCCCTGGCAGATGTTCTCCATGAGGGCTCCCACCCATACATCCTGTGAAATCTAGGCAGAGGTTCTCAAAGCTCAACTCTTGTCTTCTGCACACCTCCAGGCCCAACACCATGTGGAAGCTGCCAAGACTTGGGGATTTCACTCTCTGAAGCAATGGCCCCTAGCTGCACCTTGGCCTCTTTTAGCCACTGCTGGAGCTGGAACAGCTGAAATGCAGGGAACCAAGTCCTAAGACTGCGCAGAGCAGCCGGGCCCTGGGCCCAGCCCACGGAATCATTTTTCCCTTCAGGGCCCCCGAGCCTGTGATGGGAGGGGCTGCCATCAAGATCTCTGACATGCCGTGAAGACATTTTCCCATTGTCTTGGCCGTTAAAATTAGGCTACTTATTACTTCTGCAGATTTCTGCAGCCAGCTTGAATTCCTTCCCAGAAAATGGGTTTCTCTTTTCTACCGCATGGTCAGGCTGCAAAATTTCTAAGCCTTTATGCTCTGCTTCTCTTTTAAACATAAATTCCAATTTCAAAACATTTCTTTGTGAACACATATAACTGAATGCTTTCAGAATAAGCCAGATGACATCTTGAATTTTTGCTGCTTAAGAAATTTCCTCCACCATTTGTCAAGTTCATCTCTCTAGAGTTCAAAGTTCCACAGATCTCTAGAGCAGGGGCAAAATGCCACAAGTCTCTTTGCTAAAGCACAGTAAGAGTGACCTTTACTCCAGTTCCCAATAAGTTCCTCATCTCCATCTGAGACCACCTCAGCCTGTACTTCATTGTCCACATCACTATTAGCATTTTGGTCAAAATTATTCAACAAGTCTCTAGGAATTTCCAAACTTTCGCACGTCTTCCTGTCTTCTTCTGAGCTCTCAAAACTGTTAAAACTGTTACAGCCACTGCCTGTTACCCAGTTACAAAGTTGCTTTCACATTTTCAGGTTATTTTATAGCTGTACCCCACTCTGCTGGTACTAATTCTCTGTATTAGTCCATTTTCACACTGCTATAAAGATATTACTTGAGACTGGGTAATTTATAAAGGAAAAAAGTTTAATTGACTCATAGTTCCACATGGCTGAGGAGGCCTCAGGAAACTTACAATCATGGTGGAAGGCAAAGGGGAAGCAAGGCATATCTTATGGTAGGAGAAGAAACAGAGAACATGGAGGAAATTGTCACTTTTAAACAATGAGCTCTCCCAAGAACTCCTTCATTATCAGAAGAGCAAGGGGGAATCCTCCCCCATGATCCAATTGCCTCCCACCCAGACCCTCCCTCAACACATGGGGATTATAGTTATCCAGTCTCAGGTATTTCTTTGTAGCACGACCAAATAGACTAACCCAGTGTCCTTAATGATAATCAATTGGTCATAGATCTCTAGAGTCATTTCTGTAGTTTCAGTTATATTCCATTCGTTTATGTAATTATACTTATTCCACTACTGTACTATTTTGATATCACACTGTAGCTTGGTAATAACCTTGAAATAGGAAAGTGAGTACTCTAAACTTTTCTTTGAGTTTGCTTTCACTATCTGTGGCCCTTTAAAATTCCATATGAATTCAAGGATAGGCTTTTCTATTTCTGTAAAAAAAAAAAAAAAGATTGTTTCAATTTTGATAAAGATTGTGTTGAATTGCTTTGAGTAATATTCTATTAAATTTTTTTTTTTTTTTTTGAGATGGAGTCTCGCCCTGTCGCCCAGGCTGGAGTGCAGTGGCGCAATCTCGGCTCACTGCAAGCTCCGCCTCCCGGGTTCACGCCATTCTCCTGCCTCAGCCTCTCTGAGTAGCTGGGACTACAGGCGCTCGCCACCACGCCCGGCTAATTTTTTTGTATTTGTAGTAGAGACGGGGTTTCACCGTGGTCTCGATCTCCTGACCTCGTGATCCGCCCGCCTCGGCCTCCCAAAGTGCTGGGATTACAAGCGTGAGCCACCGCGCTCGGCCTATTAAATTATTTTTTAAGTGGGTATACAGTGGTGTATACATTTATGGAGTACATGAAATATTTTGGAATAGGTATGCATATCATGGAAAATTGGGTATACATTTCCTCAAGCATTTATCCTTTGTGTTACAAACAATTCAGTTATATATTTTTAGTTATTCTTAAATATGCTATTAAATTATTATTGACTATAGTCACCCTGTTAGGCTTTCGAATACTGGTTCTTATTCATTCTTTCTGTGTTTTGTTTTTGTCTTTTTCCCATTAACCACCCCTACTGCCATCCCATGTTTCCACTAAGCTTCCCAGCCTCTGGTAACCATCTTTCTACTCTCTATCTCTCTATCTTCATGAGTTCAATTGTTTTGATTTTTGGACCCCACGAATAAGTGAGAATATGTGAAGTTTGTCTTTTTGTGCCTGGCTTATTTCACTTAACATAAGGACTTCCAGTTCCATCCAGGTTGTTGCAAATGACAGAATCTCCTTTTTTTTTTTTTTTTCCTTTATGGCTGAAGATTACAACACTGTTATATGTACCACATTTTCTTTATCCATTCATCTGTTGATGGATACTTAGGTTCCTTCTAAACCTTGGCTATTGGGAATGGTGCTCCAGCAAACATGGCAATGCCAATGTCTCTTTGATATACTGACTTTCTTTCTTTTGGGTATATACCCAGCAGTGGGATTGCTGGATCCTATGATAGCTCTAATTTTAGATTTTTGAGGAACCTCCAAACTTTTCTCTATAGTGGTCATACTAATTTACATTCCCACCAACAGTGTGCAAGGGCTCCCTTTTCTCCACATCCTCACCAGCATTTGTTATTTCTGTTATTTGTTTATTAAGGACTTAAATCTAAGACCTCAAACTATGAAACAACTGCAAGAAAACATTAGGGAAACTCTCCAGGACATTGATCTGGGGAAATATTTCTTGAGTAATACACCATAAGCACAGGCAAGCAAAGCAAACGTGGACAAGTGCGGTAACATCAATTAACTGGTTCCTAAATAAGAATCAGTATTTGAAAACCTAACAGGGTGACTATAGTCAATAACAATTTAATAGCATATTTACAAATAACTAAAAATATATAATTGAATTGTTTTTAACACAAAGGATAAATGCTTGAAGAAATGTATACCCAATTTCCCATGATATGCATACCCATTCCAGAATATTTCATGTACTCCATAAATGTATACACCACTGTATACCTACAAAGGTTAAAAAAAAATTTAATAGAACATTACTCAAAGCAATTCAACACAATCTTTATCAAAATTGAAACAATCTTTTTTTTACAGAAATATATTTGTTATATTTGTTATTTATATTTATATAAAAATATAAATATATTGTTATATTTGTTATTTTATTATAATTTTTATAATAAACATTTTAACTAGGGTGAGATGATATCTCATTGTAGTTTTGATTTGCATTTCTCCGATGATCAATGATGTTGAGCACCTTTTCATGTTCCTGTTTGCCATTTCTATGTCTTGTTTTGAGAAATGTCTATTCAAATCTTCTGCCTATTTTTAAATTGAATTATTAGATTTTTTCCTCTAGAGTTGTTTGAGCTCCTTATATATTATAGTTATTAATCAATTGTCACATTGTCACATGGATAGTTTGCAAATATTTTTTTCTTATTCTGTGGGTTGTCTCCACTTTGCTGATTGTTTTATTTGCTGTGGAGATGTTTTTTACTTGATGTTATCCCACTTGTCCATGTTTGCTTTGCTTGTCTGTGCTTATTGTGTATTACTCAAGAAATATTTCCCCAGATCAATGTCCTGGAGAGTTTCCCTAATGTTTTCTTGTAGTTGTTTCATAGTTTGAGGTCTTAGATTTAAGTCTAATCCACTTTGATTTGATTTTTGCATGTGACAAGAGATAGTGATCTAGTTTTGTATTTCTGCATATGGATATTCAGTTTTCTCATCACCATTTATTGAAGAGACTGTCTTTTCTCCAATGTATGTTCTTGGCACCTTTGTCAAAAATGACTTCACTGTAGATGTGTGGATTTATTTCTCGGTTCTCTATTATGTTTCACTGGTTTACGTATCTGTTTTTATACCCGTACCATGCTCTTTTGGTTACTATAGCTCTGTAGTATAATTTCAAGTCAGGTAATGTGATTCCTCCAGTTTTGTTCTGTTTGCTTCTGGGTCTTTTGTGGTTCTATATACATTTTACAGTTATTTTTTCTTTTTCTGTGAAAAATATCATTGGTATTTTGATAGGGATTGCATTGAATCTGCTCTGGGTAGTATGGACATTTTAAGTATTGATTCTTCCAATTCATGAGTGTGGGATATCTTTCCCTCTTTTATTCCTCTTCCATATCTTTCATCAGCATTTTATAGTTTTTATTGTAAAGATCTTTCACTTTTTTGGTTTATTTTTATGTTTTAAATTTCACCTATGGTAAATTTTTATGAAATTTTTAAATTTCATTTTCAGATTGTTCACTGTTGGCATATTGAAATGCTACTAATTTTTGTATATTTATTTTACATCCTGAAACTTTATTGAGTTTATTTATTAGTCCTAATAGCTTTTTTGGTGGATTCTTTAGGTTTTTCTAAATATAAGATCCTATCATTTACAAACAAGGATAAATTTGACTTCTTCCTTTCCAGTTTGGATATCATTTCTTTCTTTCTCTTGTCTAATTGCTCTAGCTAGGACTTCCAGTACTATGTTGAATAACAGTGCTGAAAGTGGGCTTCCTTATCGTGTTCCATATCTTAGAGAATGGTATTTTGTTTTTTTCTCATTCAGTATGATACTAGCTGTGGGCCTTTTATATATGGCTCTTATATGTTGAGGTATGTTTGTTCTGTACCCCATTTTTTTGAGGGTTTTAATCATGAAAGGATGTTGAATTTTAACAAATGTTTTTTCAGCATAGTTGTTTCCTGGTTGTTTCGTGGTCTTCTCGTCCCTCTTTTTTCCCTTCCTGTCTTTCTTTTAGTGAAGGTGATTTTCTCTGATAGTATGCTTTAACTTCTTCCTTCTCATTTTTTGTGTATCCTTTGTTTTTTGATTTGATTTGAGGTTAGCATGAGGTTTTCAAATAATATCTTTTACCACATTATTTTAAACTGATGACAACTTAACACTGATTTCATAGACAAACACAACAAACGTGCAAAAATACAACTAACAATAACTCTACAGTTTAACTTTGTCCGCCTGCTTGTTTAACCATTTTAAATTTCTCTTCATGTCTAATTGTACTGTGTATACCCTGAAAAGTGGTGGTCGCTATTATTTTTGATAGGTTCATAGTTTAGTCTTTCTACATATCCTAAGAGTAGTTTACACACCACAATTACAATGTTATACTATTCTGTGTTTTTCTGTGTGCTTACTATTACCAGTGAGGTTTGTACCTTCAGATGATTTTTTATTGATCATTGACATCCTTTTCTTCCAGATTGAAGAATTCTCTTTATCATTTCTTGTAGGACAAGGCTTATGTTGATGAAATTCTTCAAGTTTTTTTGGTCTGGGAAGGTCTTTATTTTTCTTTCATGCTTGACGTATATTTTGGCCAGTTATACTACTGTAAGGAAAAAGATATTTTTTCCCTTTAGCACTTTAAATAGGTCATGCCACTCTCTCCTGGCCTGTAAGGTTTTCACTGAAAAGTCTGCTGCCAGACATATTGGTGCTTCATTGTATGTTATTTGCTCATTTTCTCTTGCTGTTTTTAGGATCCTTTCTTTATCTTCGACCTTTGGGAGTTTGATTATTAAATGTTTTGAGGTACTTTTCTTCGGGTTAAATTTGCTTGGTGTCCTATGACCTTCCTGTACTTGAATGTCAATATCTTTCTTTAGGTTTGAGAAGTTCTCTGATTTTTTTTTTTCTTTATTAAACTTTCCACCTCTGTCTCCTTCTCTACCTCCTCTTTAAGGTCAATATCTCTTAGATTTGACCTTTTGAGGCTATATGCTATATCTTGTAAGCATGCTTTACTATTTTTATTCTTTTTTCCTGTCTCCTCTGTTTACTTTCAAGCTCACTAATTCTTCAAACTCACTAATTCTTCAAGCTCACTAATTCTTTCTTCTGCTTGATCAATTCTGCTATTAAGAGAGTGATGCATTCTTCAGCATGTCAATTGCATTTTTCAACTCCAGAATTTCTGTTTCTTTTTAATTATTTTCATCTCTGTTAAATTTACCTGATAGAGTTCTAAATTTCTTCTCTGCATTATCTTAAATATCTTTGAATTTCACCAACACAGCTATTTTGAATTCTCTATCTGATGGGTTATATATCTCTGTTTCTCCAGAATTGGTCACTGGTGGCTTATTTAATTCATTTGGTGAGGTCATGTTTTCCTGGATGGTGTTGATACTTATAGATATTCATCAATGTCTGGGCATGAAAGAGTTGGGTATTTATTGTGGTCTTTACAGTTTGAACTTGTTTATGCCTGTCCTTCCTGGAAAGGCTTTCCAGATATTCAAAGGGACTTGGGCCCTAAGCCCAATGAGGCTGTGGTTTTTGCAGACTCATAGAAGGACTACTTTAGTGGTCATGGATAAGTTTAAGAAGAATTCTCTGGATTACCAGAGAAATAATCTTGATTTTTTCTCTTACTTTTTCCTGAACATAAGGGTCTCTCTCTCTCTGTGCTGAGTCATCTGGAACTGGGGATGTGGTGATATAAGCATCCTGGGGCCACCATCACTGGGACTGCACTGGGTCAGACCTGAAGCCAGCATAGCACTGGTGTTGCCCAATGCCATTCCCTTCAGGGTAACGAGTTTTCCCAGGTCCCAGTCATGTCCAGAAATTCGGTTTGGAAGTGAGGTATTGTGATCAAAATCCTTGGTAATTTACCTGATATTCTCTTATACTGAGGCTAAGCTGGTACTCAAACTACAATACAAAATTCTTCCCACTCTTCCCCCCAGTTTCTACAGGTAGAGGAGACTTTCTCTGTGGCCACCACCACCATCAGTCCCCAGAGGGGTTCTATCAGGCCACTGCCAATGTTCACTTAAAACCTAAGGGCTCTTCCACTGGTGAATGCTGCCAGGCCTGGGACTCAAACTTCAGAACAGTGGGCTCCCTTCTGTCCCAGGGCAGGTCCAGGAATGCTGCCCAAGAGTCTAGTCTTGGACTTGGGGATCCCAAGAGCCTGCTTATTGCTCTACCCCACTGTGGCCAAGTTGATACTTAAGGTGCAAGACAAAATCCCCTTTACGTTTCCCTCTGCTTTTCTCAAACAGAAGAAGTATTTCATCATAGCCAACACAGCTGTGAAGGTGCTGGGTCACACCTGAAGCCAGCATTTCTCAGAGCCCAAGGCATGTGGCATACTCTCTGGGGACCACTGCTGAGCATTCATGGCCCAAGGACTCACAGGTGATGAATCTTGCCAGGACAGGTTACTTCGTTTTAAGGCAGTGGGTTCCCTTTTGGCCCAGGATGTATCTAGAAATGTTTTCCAGAAGCTATGACCTGGAAAGGGGCCCTCCCAGCTCTGCCTGCTGCCCTATCCTACTGGGGCTGAGCTGGTATCCAAGATGCAAGAAAAAGTCTTACTCTTCACTCTTCCCTCCCAATTTTTAGTTCTTGTGATGGTGCTTTCCTGTGTAAGGATAATTGTTAATATTTGGTGTTCAACTGAGGAGAGACAAAGAGTGTAGGCTTCTATTCCACTATCTTGCTCTGTTTCTTTGGGTAATCTTAAAATCTTGATGATAACAAAAGTCTTCCAAGCCATGAACATATGATGTCTTTCTATTTATTTAGTCTTCTTCAACTTCTTTCAGCAATGTTTTCTTTTTGTTTTGTTTTTCAGTAATCGAAATACAAATCTTGCACCTCCTTGTTTAAATGTATGCCTATGCATTTTATTCTTTGGGGTGTTATTGTGAATATAAATGTTTTTGTAATTTGTGATTCAGATTTTTTATTACTGCTGTATAGAAAAAACTAATTTTTTTATTGGTCTTGCACTCTGCAAATTTGCTGAATTCATTGATACGTTGTAGTAGTAAGTGTGTGTGTATGTGTGTTTGTGTGTGTGTGTATTCTTTGGGTGTATATATAATAATATTGTAAATTGATATATTTTTGCTTCCTACTTTCCAATTTGAATGCTTTTTGTTTTTATACCTAATTTTTCTAGCTAGAATTTGTTATATAAGATTGCATGGAAGTGGTGAAAGCAGATATATTTGACTTGTTCCTGATCTTAGGTGTAAAACTTTTGGTCTTTCACCATTAAATGTAATATTACTATGGGCATTTCATAAATACATTTTATCATGTTGAAAAGTTCCCTTCTACTTCTTATTTTTCTGAGTGTTTGTTTTTCTAAAAGTGTCCAATTTTTTATTTTTTATGCTTCTATTGATATGATCATATTTTTAGAACTATTAATAAACTATGTCATATTGATTGATTTTGTTATCATTTGGTAATGGTATGCTCTTGGATTTGGTTAACTAGCATTTTGTTGAAGGCTTTTATATTTGTATTAATAAGAATTGTTGGTATATAGTTTTTGTTTTTCTTGTGTGTCTTTGTCTGGCTTTGGTATCAAAATAGTGGTTACATTATAGAAGGAGTTAGAAAGTTTTACCTTTCCTTCTATGTTTTGTAAGAGTTTGAGAACAATACATGTCCTTTAAAAGTTTGCAGAATTTACCATTGAAGCTACCTGCTCCATGTATTTTTTCTGTTGGGAGGTTTTTGATTGTTGATTAATCTTTTTAGTTGCTACAGATATTGTTAGAGAATCTACTTTTTTCTTCAGTCAGCTTAGGTAGTTTATGCATTTATGGAGATTTGTTCATATCATCTAAGTCGTCTAATTTGTTGGTATACAATTATCGATAGTATTATTTTACACTACTTTATTTCTGTAAGAACTGTGGTAGTGTCACCACTTTCATTTCTGACTTTGATAATTTGAGCCTTTGGATCTTCTCCTTTTTTGGTCAGCCTAGATAAAAGTTTGTGAATTTTGTTGATCTTTTAAATAATAAACTTTTGTTAATCATCTATTAATTTTATTTGATCCATTTTATTAATCTCTACTAATTTTTATTATTTACTTGTTTCTACTAGCTTTAGGTTTAGTTTATTCTTTTCTATTTCTGAAAGCATAGATTTAGTTTATTTATTTTAAATCTTTATTATTTCTAATATAGGTATTTATAGCTGTACATTTTTCTTTGAGGAATACTTTTGTTACATCCTATAAGTGTTGGTAAAATGATGTGTTTTCTTTTTTATTGATCTCAAGGTATTTTATATATTTTTTGACTTACAGGTTTGTTAAGAGTGTGTTGTTTAATTTTCACATATTCATGAACTTTCCACTTTTTCTTCTTTTATTAATTTCTAGCTTCTTTGTATTGTGGTTGAATAAATTTGAAAACTATGTTTTATGATTTCAACCTTTTAAGATTTATTGAGACTTGTAACATGACCTGATGTATAATCTATCCTGGAGAACATCCCATGTCTTTTTGACTGTGGATCTCTTTTCATTTGTATTATTTGGAGACAACTGAACATCTTGGACTTGTGGATTCATGGGTTTCATCAAATTTGGGAAATTTTCAGCCATTATTCTGAAGCCATTATTCTGTTTACCTCTTTCTTCTCCTTCTAAGACTCCCATAGTGTGTATGTTGGTTCACTTGATGGAGTCACAGAAGTCATTTAGGTTCTGTTCACATTCCTTTATTATTTTTTCTATCTGTTTTTCAGACTGGGTAATTTCAATTGTTGTATTTTTAAGTTTCCTGATTCTTTATTTTTCTGCTCAAATCTACTGTTGGTGCACATTGCATTCTAGATTCCCCAGTATATGTATTGAATCTTCCATGCTCTGATTCCTCCTCACCCTCTACCTTTCCAGGCTTTGGGTCTGTGTGCTGCTTGTCTTGCCCACCATTTCTTTTCCTGCATGGATATAGATAGTGTACTTCTTTAAATGCTTTTAACAGATGTCACTGAGAAAGTTGCTCCTGATAGGAGTGAAATCAAGGTCAACTTTTGTGCTTGTCCGTTAGTAAATAACTCAAAAGGCCAAAACACACAACCACAATTTATTGGGAACAAGGTTTATATTCTGCACCCCACCGCCTACCCCTAGCACCAGTAAGGCACACCCTGAACGATGATCACCTTTCCAATGGCCACCACAGCACTGGAGATTGGGGGTTGGTAAGCAGCTAAGCAAAAATGCCACAGTGTTTTCTTACCAAAAATTCGCAGTCCTTTTCTTCAGTAAGTACTCATTTGGTTGATATAAGTTTCTGACTAGATTTTAAAGTTTCAAAATAGTTGATTTTGCCAGTTTTTGCCGTTTGATTGTTGTTTCCAAGGAGGAAATAATTATTGGAGCATCCTGCTCCAGCATTCTTATGATATCATCCCTCCTGAATTACAAATGTTGGCACCATATTTTCTTTTTTATTCATTAAAAATATTTTTCTAATTTTTCTTATAATTACTTTTTTTGACTTGTGGCTTATTTAGAATTGTGCTGTTTACATTTCAAATACTTTATCCACATTCTTTATACTACTAATTACTATTTAATTGTATTTTTGTAAAAAGTACTCTATATTAGCCATAGTTTTAAATTTATTGGGACTTGTTTTATGGCCTTGCATATGGTTTATCTCAGTGAATATTTCCTGTGCATTTGAAAAGAATGTGTATTCTGCTGTTTGGGGGCATTGTGTTCAGTGATGCCAAATAGGTCAAGTGGGTTGAGTGGGCTTTTATGTCTGTTTACTTCTAGATTTCTATCTATTTGTTCCATCAATTACTGCAAGATGAGTGTTGAATTCTCCAAGTATAATTGTGGATTTATCTATTTCTCTTTCTCTTTTTGTAGGTAAAATTCTCTAATCAGATGCAGACACCTTTAGAATTATTATGTCTTTTTTATAAATTGATCTTTTTATCATTATAAGTTGTCCTTTCACTCTGGTAATCATTATTATTTTGAGGTGTACTTTGTTTATTATTAATATAAATTTAATTTGGCTCCTTTATAATTAGTGTTTGCATGGTATGATCTTTTCTATACTTTTACTGTTAATGTAGTTTGTGTCTTTAAAGCTTGCTTTCATAGACAATATGCTTGAATCTTTTAAATAAGGTGTTCTACAGTTTAGAGTTAATGTACTTATTGAAATGTTTGAGTTTTAGTCTACTATCTTGCTAGTTATTTTCTATATGTTCTATCTCTTCCTTCTTTTCTTTTAAACCTTCTTTCTTTGGATTAACTGCATAACTTATAGGATGCCATCTTATTTCTATTATTGACTATGGCATAGGCAGCAAGACAGTTACAGAGAATTTTCATTTTTTCTTTGTCACTTTTAAGCTTATTTATGACAGTTGTACAATAACCTTTCTTCTAGTGATATTTTAGTCCCATTATTAAGTTATGGCACACTTCTTGGGTCTCTACTGAATACTCCAGCTCATCAAAGAGAACTCTTCATTCTGGCTGGTTGGAACTCAAATGCCTCCTAGCCATGTGTAAGCTTTTGGAATCAATCATCTTGGATTTTTAGTAACTCTTTGTTAGGCCCTGTGGTGTTTTGTCTTACACACACACTGCTCAATATTCAGCAAAGAATCAGGGTACCCAATGCATATTTCTGGAGTTGATTTTCTAAATGGCTTCTTTCTTTTTAGAATCCACAACCTTCAGTCACTTCAGCCTCCCTAAATTCTGATCTTTACTTCCTCAAATCAGTGAGATTCTCATCCTCCCCTTTGGGAACTTCCCTCTTACTAGCTTTGTTCAGAATATTCCTTTGAGTGAAAAGTCAAATCAATCCCAGGGCTTATCTTATTTGTTTGCTTATTTGTCTAACTTCAGGTTCTCAGAACTGTGCTTCCTCAAGTACAAAAATGCTTAACATTATATAGGGCAAAATACTTAGCCAACAACTTTGATTTTTAAGAATAAACACCTCATATAAGAAAGGAATAATACAAGTGGCTGCAGGAGAATGGAAAATTCCAGGCAGCAGTTTCACATGACTGGAATAAGGAAACTGTTGAAATAGCTACATAAACTTGGGAATGATAAGACCCTGAAAAACCAACGTGTGGGCTAAGCTAGCTAAGACCAGTTGGACCCAACATGGCACTGGATTTGAACTAGGTTTCACCCAGGACCTCTTATATGCTCATTAACATATTAAATCACAGCCCACCAGTGCCATAACAGTTCTACAAGCACCCGTATTTGGTGTAAAATGGGTGGCACAACAGTTCTAAGCAATTGATACTATTTTCCAGGAATCTTCATGAATATTTCACTCCTTGGCTAAAGAAACCCATAAAGGTAGAAGTCCCACACTTCCATGTGTGTGACTTTCTCTTAAGTGTGCCTGTGCTCCCCTTTCTTGAGTGTACTTTTCACTTTGCAATGTATCTCCATACTTTTACTATTTTCCAACTCATCCTTGAATTCCTTCTCGCAACAGTGTCAAGAGCCTAAACACCAGATGGGTCAAGACCCCACTGGCATTTGGGGACATCCCCTAGCCAACTGGTATCACATAGACTGAGAAACAGTTTAATTCATTCTGTAAAATACATACACACACACACACACACACACACACACACTATTTTGGGGGTGTAACATTTATTCATTTAATCTTACAGATCTTTCCTTTTTAGTTTATGGTTCATTGCTGATTTCATTAATAGAATTTTGCTCTTCTCCAGACATTCTTGGGTTTCTTTAAAATAATGGGATCACAGCTGAAAATAAAGTATCATCTATGCACTGATCACTGATAAGTTTAGGGAATACTGATATACTTTTTAATATAATATGTAAAGAGGAGGACTAAATTTTTTTGGAGTTATTTAATAGGAATTGTGAAGAGAATTGACATCTACTGAATGCCTATTAATACTAACAACTTCTAAACTTTTTTTCAGAAATTACTATATATTAGGTACTATGCTAAGCAAGTTACATTTATTAGCTCATTTTCTTTCCACAATAATTCGAAAACGAGTTTCCTAGATTTAGAGTTGATGAGATCAAGGCTCATAAAATGAGGAGCTGAAGGGCTCAAAAAAGATTGTCTAATCCTTGAACTTATGAGAGTTAGACAGCAAATTATTCACACAGCTAGAAATGGCAAAATCTGGCAAAATATCATGTCTTTCAATTTATTGCTTTTCATCATAACTTATTTATCTTACATTGCTAATGTCAGAATATTGATAATGTAAATATATTCTCCCTAGTGTCATAATTTTGATAATTCTTCTAGAAAATGGAATCTAGAGATGGATTTTGTAACTTTGCTAAGACACTAGCTAAAGTAGAATTAGAATACATGATACACGATTCCTGATTCTCATGGGGCTTTCTCATCACTTGACCACATAAGTTCATTTTCCAATTTTAGAAACTTGGCCAATTCAAATGAAAATATTCCAAATTGCTAATCACCCTCTGAAAAAACTGTCCAAGAGAAACAATAATATATGCTGGTAACAAATTCAGCCTTGCTTCAAATGCATTTTATTATAAACAAAACAATTTTTTTGTGATGATTACAATAATTTTATTCATTATTTTCAGAACGGCTTTCCATTCACTAAGTATGTGAAAATTAATTGCTTACTTTATGAAAACTGCATGTCACTGGTACAGAGTTATCCCTGCTTTATAAACTCACTTGTCAGATATTTTGCAGGTTAGGTTCGATCTATGCTGAGTGTACATTGTGAAATCAAACTATTTTACATTTTAAAATGCATTTTCTGCTTATTTTAATTTTCTTCTTAATGTCATATTTCCTATGGCTAATGTACTACAGGGAATGTAGAAGTTACTAGTGTTGGTGAATGTTTAACAGAATATCTCTTCTTGGAAAATGGAGCCTCTTTTTTTTTTTGAGACGGAGTCTCACTCTGTCGCCCAGGCTGGAGTGCAGTGGCGCAATCTCGGCTCACTGCAAGCTCCGCCTCCCGCGTTCACGCCATTCTCGTGTCTCAGCCTTTCCGAGTAGCTGGGACTACAGGCGCCCGCCACCACGCCCGGCTAATTTTTTGTATTTTTTAGTAGAGACGGGGTTTCACCATGGTCTCGATCTCCTGACCTCGTGATCCGCCCGCCTCGGCCTCCCAAAGTGCTGGGATTACAAGCGTGAGCCACCGCGCCCGGCCTGGAGCCTCTTTTTAATACAACAAGTAAGGAATTAAATTTGTAGAAAGTTTTCTTTCAACATGTAAAGTTTGAGAGAGATGTTTCATATCAATTTTAAACATCTTAATTCTTTTTATAATTAATGTTTATTTTTATTTCAATATTTTTTGGGGTATTGGTGGTTTTTGGTTACATGGATAAGTTCTTTAGTGGTGATTTCTAAGATTTTGGTGCACCCATCACCCAAGCAATGTACGTATTACCCAATATGTGGTCTTTCATCCCTTACGCCCTTCATCCTTCCCGCTGAGTCCCCAAAGTCCATTATATCATTCTTATGCCTTTGCATCCTCATAGTTTAGCTCCCACTTATAAGTGAGAACATAATGATATTTGGTTTTCCATTCCTGAGTTACTTGACTTAGATCAGTGGGCTCCAGCTCCATCCAAGTTGTCATGAAAGACATGATTTCATTCCTCTTTATGGCTGAGTAATATTCCATGGTGTATATATACCTCATTTTCTTTACCTGCTCATTGGTTGATGGGCACTTAGATTTGTTCCATATCTTTGCAATTAAAAATTGCATAGTTAAAAACAGGAGTGTACATGTGTCTTTTTCATATAATGGCTTCTTTTCCTTTGGGTAGACAGCTAGTAGTGAGATTGCTGGATCAGATGGTAGTTCAACCTTTAGTTTTTTAAGGAATGTCTATACTGTTTTCCATAGTGGCTGTACTAATTTACATTCCCACCAGCAGTTTAGTAGTGTTCCCTTTTCACCACGTTCATGCCAACATCTATTTATTATTATTTTTTTTTTTTTACTTTTTAATTATGGCCATTCTTGCAGCAGTAAGGTGGTATCTCATTGTGGTTTTAATTTACATTTCCCTGATAATTAGTGATGTTGAGCATCTCTTCATCTTTGTTAGCTGTTTGTATATCTTCCTTTGAGAACTGTCTATTCATGCCCTTTGCCTGCTTTTGATGAGATTGTTTGTTTTTCCTTGCTGATTTGTTTGAGTTCCTTGTAGATTCTGGATATCAGTCCTTTCTTGGATGCATAGTTTGTGAATATATTCTTTCATGCTGTGGATTGTCTGTTTAATCTGCTGATTATTATTATTTGCTGTTCAGAAGCTTTGTAGTTTAATTAGGTCCCATGTGTTTATTTTTGGTGTTGTTGCATTTCCTTTTGGGATCCTAGTCATGAATTATTTGCCTAGGTCTATGTCTAGAAGACTTTTTCCAAAGCTATCATCTATAATTTTTATGGTTTCAGGTCTTATATTTAAGTCTTTGATCCATCTTGAGTTGATTTTTTATAAGCCGAGAGATGAGGATCCAGTTCTATTCTTCTACACGTGGCTTGTTAGTTTTCCCAGCACCACTTATTGAATAGGGTGTCCTTTCCCCAATTTATGTTTCTGTATGCTTCATTGAATATCAGTTGGCTTGAAGTATTTGGCTTTATTTTGGGGTTCTCTATTCTGTTCCTTTGGTCTACATGCCTATTTTTATACCAATACCATGCTGTTTTAGTGACTATAGCCTTGTAGTATAATTTGAAGTCAGGTAACATGATGCCTCCAAATTTGTTTCTTTTGCTTAGTATTGCTATGGTTATGTGGGCTCTTTTTTGGTTCCATATAAATTTTAGGATGGTTTTTTTCTAGTTCTATGAAGAATGATGGTGGTATTTTGGTGGGAATTGCATTGAATCTGTATATTGCTTTTGGCAGTATGGTTATTTTCACAATATTGTTTCTACCCATCCATGACATGGGATGTGTTTCCATCTGTTTGTGTCATCTATGAGTTCTTCTTTGTAGTTTTACTTATAGATTTCTTTCACTGCTTGGTTAAGTATATTCCTAAAAAAATTATTTTATTTATTTTTGCAGCTGTTGCAAAGGCATCGAATTCTTGATTTGATTTTCAGCTTGGTCATTGTTGTTGTATAGCAGTGCTACTGATTTGTGTACATTGATTTTATATCCTGAGTCTTTACAGAATTCACATATCAGATATAGGAGGATTTTGGATGAATCCTTAGGGTTTTCTTGGTGTACAATCACATCATTGGCTAACAGTGACAGTTTGACTTCCTCTATTTCAATTTGGATGCCATTTATTTCTTTCTCTTGTCTGATTGCTCTGGCCACAACTTCCAGTACTATGTGGAATTGAAGTGGTAAAAGTGGGCATCCTTGTTTTGTTCCAGTTCTCAGGGGGAATGCTTTTAGCTTTCCACCATTCACTATGATGTTGGCTGTGGGTTTGTCATATATCACTTTTATTAATTTGGGGTAAGTCCTTTCTATACCTATTTTGTTAAGAGTTTTTATCATAAAGGGATTCTGGATTTTTTCAAATGCTTTTTCTGCATCTATTGAGATGGTCATATGGTTTTTGTTTTAAATTCTGTTTATATGATGTATCACATGTATTGACTTGTGTATGTTAAACCATCCTGGCATTCCTGGTATGAAACACACTTGATTATAATGTATTATATTTTTGATATGCTGTTGGATTCCATTAGCTAGTATTTTGTTGTGGATTTTTGCATCTATGTTCATTAGAGATATTGGTCTGCATTTTTCCTTTTTGTTGTGTCCTTTCCTGGTTTTGGTATTAGAGTGATACTGGCTTCATAGAGTGATTTAGGGAGGATTCCTTTTTTTTAATCTATGTTTTGGAATAGTTTCAGTTGGATTGGTACCAGTTCTTCTTTGAATGTCTGATAGCATTCAGCTGTGAATCCATCTGGTCCTGGACTTTCTTCATTGTTGGCAATTTTTAAAATTATGGATTCAAATTTCATTGCTTATTATTGGTCTGTTCAGGGTGTCTATTTTTCCTGATTTAATCTAGGAGGGTTGTATACTATCAGAAATTTATCCCTCCCCTCCAGATTTCCTAGTTTGTGCATGTAAAGATGTTCAAAGTAGCCTTGAGTGATGTTTTGTATTTACATGGTATCAGTTGTAATATCTCTGGTTTTATTTCTAATTGTGCTTAATTGGATCTTCTCTCTTCTTTTCTCAGTTAATGTTGCAATGGTCTATCAATTTTATTTATCTTTTCAAAGAGCCAGCTTGTAGTTTCAGTTATCTTTTGTAATTTTTTTGTTTTAATTTTATTTAGTTCTGTTTTGATCTTTGTTATTTATATTCTTCTGCTGGGTTTGAGTTTAGTTTGTTCTTGTTTCTCTAGTTTATTGAGGTGTGACATTAGGTTGTCTGTTAGTGCTCTCTCAGACTTTTTGATGTAGCCATCTAATGCTATGAACTTTCTGCTTAGCACTGCTTTTGCTGTATTCCAGAGGTTTTGATAAGTTGTGTCACTATTGTCATTCATTACAATTTTTTTAACTTCTATCTTGATTTCATTGTTAACCCGAAAGTCAAGAGCAGATTTTTAAATTTCCATGTATTTGTATTATTTTGAGCATTCCTTTTGGAGTTGATTTCTAGCTTTATTTCACGATGGCTTGAGAAGATACTTGATTTAATTTTGATTTTCTTAAATTTATTGAGACTTGTTTTGTCACATGTCCTATTTTGGAGAACATTTCATGTGCTGATGAGAAGAATGTATATTGTGCAGTTGTTGGGAATAATGTTCTGTGTATATATGCTAATTCCATGTGTCTTACAGAATAGTTTATATCCATTTTTTTTTTCATTGACTTTCTGTCCTGATGACCTCTCTAGTGCTTTCAGTGGAATATTGAAGTTCCCCACTATCATTGTGTTACTGTCTGTCTCATTTCTTAGGTCTGGTAATAATTTTTTTATAAACCTGGGTACTCCAGTGTTAGGCATGCATAAATTTAGGATTGTGATATGTTCCTGTAGGACTAATCCTCTTATCATTATATAATGTCTGTCTTTGTCTTTTTTTTGCTGTTGTTGCTTTAATGCCTGTTTCGTCTGATATAAGATTAGCTACTCCTACTTGTTGTTAGTTTCCATTCGTGTGAAATATCCTTTTCCACATAAGGACTCACATAAATTTAGGTTAACATTTTTCACATAAACTTTACCCTAAGTTTATGTGAGTCCTTATGTGTTAAGTGAGTCTCTTGAAGACAGCAGATATTTGGTTGGTGGTTTTTTATTCATTCTTCCATTCTGTATCTTTAAGTGGAGTATTTAGGCAATTTACATTCAATGTTAATATTGAGACGTGAGGTACTGTCCTATTCATCATGTTAGTTGTTGCCTAGATACTTTGTTTTTTTCATTGTGTTATTGTTTTAAAGACTCTGTGAGATTTATGGTTTAAGGAGGTTCTATTTTGATGTATTTCAAGCTCTTTTGTTTCAAGATTTAGAACTCCTTTTAGCATTTCTAATTCTGCTGGTATGGTAGTGACAAATTCCCTCATGATTCATTTGTCTGAAAGACTTTATCTCTCCACAACTTGTGAAGCTTAGTTTTGCTGGATATAAAATTTTTGACTAAAGTTATTTTATTTAAGGAGGCTAAAGATAGGACCCCAATCCCTTTGGCTTGTAAGGTTTCTGCTGAGAAATCTGCTATTAATCTGCTAGGATTTCCTTTGCAGGTTACCTGATGCATCTGTCTCACATCACTTAAGATTCTTTCATTAATCTTGACTTTTTTTTTTTTATTATTATACTTTAGGTTTTAGGGTACATGTGCACAATGTGCAGGTTTGTTACATATGTATCCATGTGCCATGTTGATTTCCTGCACCCATTAACTCATCATTTAGCATTAGGTATATCTCCTAATGCTGTCCCTCCCCCCTCCCCCAACCCCACAACAGTCCCCGGAGTGTGATGTTCCCCTTCCTGTGTCCATGAGTTCTCATTGTTCAATTCCCACCTATGAGTGAGAACATGCGGTGTTTGGTTTTTTGTCCTTGGGATAGTTTACTGAGAATGATGTTTTCCAGTTTCATCCATGTCCCTACAAAGGACATGAACTCATCATTTTTTATGGCTGCATAGTATTCCATGGTGTATATGTGCCACATTTTCTTAATCCAGTCTATCGTTGTTGGACATTTGGGTTGGTTCCAAGTCTTTGCTATTGTGAATAGTGCCGCAATAAACATACGTGTGCATGTGTCTTTATAGCGGCATGATAATAACCTGATGAATATGTGTCTTCGTGATGATCTTTTTGCAATTGATTCCCCAGGTTTTCTTTGAGCTTCTTGTGTTTGGATGTATAGATATCTAGCAAGGCCAGGGAAATTTTCCTTGATTATTCTCTCAAATAAATTTTCCAAACTACTTTTAGACTTCTCTTCTCCCTCAGGAACACCAACTATTCTTATGTTTGGCCATTTTACATAATACCATATTTCTTAGAGACTTTGTTCATTATTTAAAATTCTTTTTTGTCTATGTCTTATTAGGTTAATTTAGAAGTCTGGTCTTTGGGCTCTGAAGTTCTGTCTTCTACTTGTTCTAGTCTATTGAAACTTTCCACTGCATTTCATATTTCCCTGAGTGTGTCTTTCATATCCAGATGTTCTCATACTTTTTTTCCTTTACGATGTCTATTCTCTAGAAAATTTTTATTCATATCCTGAATGTTTTTAAATTTCTTTAAGTGGCTTTCACCTTTCTCTGGTATTTCCTTCCGTAGATTAATAATCAACATTCTGAGTTCTTTATCTGGCATTTCAGAGAATTCTTCTTGGTTTGAATACATACTGGAAGGCTATCTTTTGTGGATGTTACAGAAGGCTGTTTTGTCATAGTACTAGAATTGCCTTTCTGGTTCCTTCTCATTTGAGTAGACTATTTTTTCAAATTGCTTTAAAATTTATTTTTGATTAGGCTGGTTTTTTTTGTATTTTTTTCCTCTTAAGAATTTAAATTTAATGTTTATAGTTTATTTTAGCCTAATTTGATTCTTGGTGACTTTAGGGATGAAGACTCTTTATGAGTTCATTATTTATAAATTTTTTGTACACTGGCTTTCCCAGATGCTGGCTGTAGTAGTTATGCACTTGATGGGTAGGCTAGTTCACTGTCTCCTATGGGGTCAGATTGGCAGGGATCTCTTGGAGCTTATTTCATTCTCTTGTGGTGTACACTTTATTGATTTTTCTCAGTATTTTATTTACTGAGTTGAGGATTCAGGTTTCAAGCCAACAGGGGAGGTATATCCCTGGATAAGCACCATTTATAGCTAAGGCAGGTGAATAGATGGGCAGAGACCCCAGCCTTGATGAAGGTGGCTGGGGGAGCTCTCAATTAGATATGCTGAGGTTTTATCAGGGTAAAAAGTGGGAGCTACCTCAGCTCCTCTTCCAGGCCAGCAGGAAAGCTATCCACCTCACAGCCTCACACCTGTCACACCTTTCCAGCTATTCAGATCAAACAGATTCATTTCATCTGTAGGAATCTTGATGTTCCAACTAGGAAGGAATTGTGACTCTGCCTTTCATGCAGGCCTAGATCTGGGCAATGCTCCTCCCATGGGGCTGCAATCACCCTGAATTGTTCCAAGAGGGATGTCCATAGGTTCCTCTGCACTGCATTCCCTTGGGAGAAACCCCGTGTCTGCAGTGGTGTACCGGGGGAACCAGGACCCCTTCTCCAAGGCCTTTCACAACCACAGAGGCTGCCTGCCTGTTGGGGTAGAGGTGCAGACTTTCCCTATTGTGCCCAGCACTGCAATTGTGTCTCTTCCCACCAGCAGAGAGATCTGGGACTTAAGACCTGCCATTCAGATTTTTTTTTCCCTGCAGAGTGTTCCCTTGATGTGGTGCTCCCCCACTTCCCTAGGAATGGGACTTCCCGAGAAGTCCTATACTGCAGTGGTTATTATTGCTCATTCTGGGTCTAGCCCCACAATGGGGCTATGAGGGTCTGGGCTAGTGCTGGAGAATGTCTGCAAAGAATCCAGCAATGTAACCTGTCTTCAAGTCTTCCAGCAGTGGATACCAGCACCTGCTCTGATAGAAGTGGCAGGGGAGTGACGTATACTCTGTGATATTCCTTGGTTGTAGATAGGCTTAGTGTGCTGGGTTTCTCAAGTGTTGGTTATACTAGTAGTGAACTTGTCATGTGGACAGACTTGGGACTTCTGTTTAGCTAGGGTGTGGCAGGCAGTGGTGTTAGTTGAGATCACCAGCCATTTTCTTCTTCTTGGGAAAAGTATTATTCTGCCAAGAGGAATTGTAATAGCCTGAGTTGGTTGGACTCAAGCCAGGATGTGGCACTTGCAAGACAGCCCCAGCTGCCATACTAGCAGTGGGATTTGAGCTTGCCCTAAGTTGTCCAGGCAAAGTATTCTGGCTCCTTACATGAATGGGCAGGGCCATGAAGCTCTCAAAAGTTTATGTCTTTTGTGTTAAGCTACCAGTGTGGGTGAAGAAATAACACCAGGTAGGGGCAGGGTTAGGAGGATCTGAGCTCAGTCTCTCCTTGGGTGGGGCCGGTCCTGGCCACTGTGGGGAACCCAGTAAAGGCAGCCACTGGGGTAATGTTCCAGAGGGGAGTATGACTGTCTCTGTCGTGTAGATGAGTTCCCAAAAGGAATGGGGAGGAGCGGGCAGCAGTAAGCCTCACCCAACTCCCATGCAGTTGGCAAGGCCAGTCTCATTCCTGCATTTTCCCACTAACAGCACTGTGTTTAGATTCAGGCAGCCTGTGCACAGAACTCAGACCTGTCCCAGGCCATAAGCATCACCACAGAGATAGAAAGCCTGGCTTTCAGGGTATGCCCCTCCCAGTCCGCCTGCAAGGCCAGGCACCCAGTTTCTGCCCTCCTGTCTGTGGCACACTTCCCACTCACCCCAGTGTTCTGTTCAAGGGAATTTATTCCCATTTGAAATTATATCACAGCATTTAATTGGGAGCTCCTTTAACCTTGCGACTCCTCCCTGAGTCTGTTGGCTGACTTCCCCCAAGGACCCCTGTAAGATACAGTTGGGAATGGCTTCTCATAGTTCATGACAGAGACTGGGAATGTCTGCGAGGCACATCCCACTGCCGCTTCTACTTCTAAATTTCACAGCACTCCCTATGTTCATTCCAGCTTTGGGTAGGGATAAGGCCTTCTCCCGTGGTCTGGATTTTCATATTTCCTGGTGGGGATGTGTGTTTGGAGGCCAGCCCTCCCACCTCACACTCTGGAAAATTACAGTTTTTCACCTACCACACAGAGTAGGCTGTGGCCTGCTGCTGCTTTCAAAGGATCTGTGGATTTTTATGGTTTTCTTAGTAAGTTCCTGTGGTGGTTCTTGAAAAAAAAAAAAAAATCACAGTGTGATTCTCTACTCACTATTCTGTCTTTCCAAGTAGGAAAGATATGCTAACACTGTCTCCTATGCACCATCTTGAAAAACAAATAAAACAAAACATCTTAATTCTGGAAAGGGCACCTCACAAGAATCCAGGTCTCTGTGGAATATAAATTATAATCTTTGTCCCCATTTTTTATTGGGATAATCAAGAGTCATAAAAGTTAGATGACTACTCCAAAGACGTACAAGAAGTATTAGTGACTGTGAAGAGGGAAGAATACAGGTTTTCCATATTCTGGTATATTAATTTGTTATCTTTAAAAAATCAGATCATCATTAGTCCCAGTTATCTGGCCCTAGTATTTCTATTTAAGACTAAAGGAAGGGAGGAATAACTCTGGCTATTTCCACATTATTTTAAGCCTATCAGCAAATAGTACATACTACATATTTAATTTTGAGACTGAATTGTGGAACACCAGATGGTTAGTATGATGTTATAATATGTATCTAAGTATTATATTTTCAAATACTGAACATTTGACAAACCAAGAAAAGACATCATTTCTATATGCCATGTATGCTAGATGAAACAACTGGATCCCCATCTATATCAAAATGTCTTTCTAGGGATAAAAATTATCTTAACTGAACATTGTAATCATAATTTCATGTGTCTCTAAAGCATATAAAAGGTTTTTATACAATGAATTAAAAATTCAATTTTAAGTTTTCTGTTAGGCGTCTTTACAGCCATTTGGTCCTTATAAACATCCCTTTGACTAGGTAGGACAGGTATTACCATCACTCCCACTTGAATGGTGAAAAGAAAAAGAGAGGACAATTTAACTTAAATCACTTCCCAAAAGTTGCATTGGAAGTGACAGGTTTGGAACCCCTTCCAGGTCTTAACTCAAATTATGTTAATGATCCACCATATTCTTACACTAAGACCCTTGTTATACTATGGCCTGCTCATAAATCAGCTATCCATGATTAAGCCTCACTACCTGTGGCAGTAAAATAGAGGGAAATAAACTTTCCCTCAAAAACATTGATGCTGAAACTTAGTAACAGTGAGTTTACAAAAATACTGTCACTGTGTAGTATTTGAGCCACCTGAGCTCAAGCACATATAATTCTCAAATAATTGTAATCATTTATATTCAGGCTGCATTAATTAAAAACAAAAATAAAAAAGAATAAATAAGCAAAACAAGTAAATGCATAAATATATAAAAAATAGTGATGCAGTGCACTCAACGTTAAGAAAGAATTGGAAATACTACAATTAATTCACAATCTTGGTGAAGAAAATGGTGGGTTTAAATGGTATGGAAAATGTCTAGAGAGTTTTGATCTATATGATGTTACTTAAAATAGCATAGCTATTTGGTATAATTTTAGGACAGTTGTGATTCTAGTATGTTATCTTCTGACATTTTATAAAGGTTAAAATGCCAATTTTGCTTTTAACTAATAATTTTGAAATTTCACTCACGTCTGGTGTCACTCCAAAATACCAAGTAGTTTTTCTAATTATTTTCAACTTAGCTTTAGTTTCTTGGAAGTTAAGAAATACTGTGGAGGCTACAATAATATTTATTTCAAAAATAAATTATTACTCTATCTTTCAAGTGATTTATACACTGGCTCAGATTTTTTCACTGCAATATCAATAAAAATTTAGTGATTTGTGTTTTTGAGAAGCTTTGAAAATATTTTATTCTAAATCGAAGGAGCAATTATTGCTATATTGACACTCAGTGTCCTTGAATCTACTCTTCTTCCAAATGTAAACTGAATATCTGAATCTGTAACAGTTCTCCTTCTACTTGTTTGCTTTAGAAACACAAAGAACACATGGTGTATCACCTTAAAAATGCCATTAATTGAGTGAAGCTAGTCTTTTCCTTCACAAAACTTGTTTTTTTACAAACCTGAACCCTTCCCAGACTCTGGCAATCCATTATTTACATGCTTTGCCAGTTCTGTCTAGAATAGCAGAGGTGGCCACTTCAGTGAGAAACTGTCACTATAACTATCTTATAGTGATGTGTCTCTCTTATTCTCAGTTTTCCAAACTACAGTGCCATGAACTCAGTTGTGTTCCTCCAAAATTCATATGTTGAAACCCTAAATCCCAACGTAACTGTCTTTGGAAATAGAGCCTTTAAAGAGGTAATTAATCTTAAATAAGGTAATAAGGACACATACGACTCTAATCACACAAGACTAGTGTTGTTTTAGGAAGAGGAAAAGACACCGGAGAAAGAACGAACTTTCTTCAATCACACAGGACAGGACCTGTGAGCACACAGTAAGGAGATGACCACTGGCAAACCAGGAAGAAAGGCCTCCTGAGAAACCAACCCTGAGGGCACTTTGATCTTGGACTTACAGCCTCTAGAACTATGAGAAAATAAACTTCTGTTTTTTAAGCCACCCACTCTGTGGTATTTAGTTATGACACTTTAAGCAGACGAATCCACAGGTCTGTCCAACTTTTCATACCTTTTGTGACATAGACTAAGCCTTTGTTTTTCTCTTTATGCCATCCTTCTCAGAAGTGCTACTTCTTGCTGCTTGGCGTGTCTTTAGCATTTTACCTCCCACAGAAAGATGTCATCCAAACTTAAAAAATTAGAAATGACTCTAAGTTCAAGAAACATTGTTAGGAAATAAAGAATACAGTAACTATTCATCAAATAATAGATTTATGCAGTCCATATCAAATCTGTCTTTTTTTTTTTTAAGAAAGAGAAAAAGCCATCCTAAAATGTATATGAAATCTCAAGGAACCCTGAACAGCCAAATCAATATTTAAAAAGGAGAACAAAGTTAGAGGTCTCACATTTCCTTATTTCAAAACTTATAAAGTTGAAGTAATCAAAACAGTGTGTTACTAGAATAAAGAAGAAATATAGTCAGTGAAATGAAATAGAGAGTTCAGAAATACACCCTTACATACATGGTCGAAATATTTTCAACAAGGATGTCAAGGTTATTCAATGGAGAAAGGGCATTCTTTATAACAAACGATGCTGGGAAAACTGAATATCCACATGCAAAAGAGTAAAGTTGGATCCATATCTTATACCACATACAAAAATTAACTCAAAATAGATCAAAGATCTAAATATAAGAATTAAAACTATAAAAGTCTTAGAAGAAAACATAGGTGAAAAGCTTTATAACCTTAGATTTGGCAATATATTTTTGGATATGATACCAAAAACACTGGCAACAAAAGTTAAAATAAATAAATTGAACCACATAACTTTCTAAAAAAAATTGTGCAGCAAAGGACACAATCAACAGAGTAAAAAGGCAGAATGAGAAAAAAAAATTTCATATATATATGATAAGGGGTGAATATCTAGAGAGAACTGCTACAATTCAACAACAACAACAAACAACCCAACTTAAAAAAACGGGCAAAACACAAATAGACATTTCTGCAAAGTTACACAAATGGCCAACAGATAGGTACAAAGATACTCAGCATCATCAATTATTAGAGGAATGAAAATCAAAACCACAGGCAGAAACAGCATCACACCTTTAGGATGGCTACTAAAAAAAGGAAGTAACAAATGTTGACAATGTGGGGAAATTAGAACCTTTGTGTACTATTGGTGGTAATGAAAAGTGATTTAGCTGCTATAAAAAACCAGTGTGGTGGTCTAAAAAAGTAAAAATATAATTACCAAATAATCCAGCAATTTCACTTCTGGGTATATACCTATTATGGGCTGATGTGTCCCCACAAAATTCGTATGTTGAAGTGTTAGCCCTAATACCTCAGAATGTGATTGTATTTGGAGATAGGGACTTTAAAGAGGTAATTAAGTTAAAATGAGGTCATTAGGTTGAGCCCTAATCCAATATGACTGGTGTCCCTTTAACAAGATGAAATTAGGACAAAGATCTACATAGAGGGAAGACTATATGAAGACACAGGGAGAATATAGCTATCTATAAGCCAAGTAAAGGCCTCAGAAGACACCAATTCTGCCATTACCTTCATCTTGGACTTCTAGCCTCCAGAATTGTGAGAAAATAAATTTATGTTGGTTAACCCACCCAGTTTGGGGTCTTTGTCATGAAAGCCCTAGAATACTAATACAATACCCCCAAAAGACTGAAAACAGGCTTTCTAATAAATATGTGTACACCAATGTTCACAGCAGCATTATTCACAATAACCTCACAATACATATCAACAAAGTGTCCATCAACAAGTGATTGGATAAACAAAATATGGTATATACATGCAATGGAATATTATTCAGCCTTAAAAAGGAAGGAGATTCTACCACATGCTACAAAAATGGATTAACCTTGAGGACATTATGCTAAGCTAAGTAAATCCATCACAAAAAGACAAATACTATATTATTCCAAATATATAAGGTACCTAGAGTAGTCACATTCATAGAGGCAGAAAGTAGAATTGTGGTTGCCAGGGGTTGAGGGGAGGGAGAAATGGGGAGTTGTTATTTGATGGGTATATACAACAATGTGAATATACTTATCACCACTGAAAAGGTACACTTAAAATTGGTTAAGATGGCAAAACGTGTGTTGTGTGTATTTTTCCACAATTTAAATATATGCTTAAAATACAGTTAGAAGGAATAAGTTCATTTAAGATTGGTGGAAAAGTCATTGCAATTTTCACCTAAAAGTAGTGGCAAAATCCACAATTATTTTTGTACCAACCTAATAGTATTTGATAGTAAAATGGAGAAATTATAGTTAACAATGGTTTATTATATATGTCAAAATATAGCTAGAAGAGAAGAATTGTAATGCTCCCAACACAAAGAAAAATGTTTGAGATGATAGATATCCCAATTGTCCTGACTTGATCATTAAACATTGTAAACATGTATAAACGTAGCACATGTACTTTCAAAATATACACAACCATTATATAACAATAAAAAATAGCAAAAATCAAAATCCAAATAAATGAAAAACAAGTTTATGCAATGTGATGGTCTTGCAGCTGTTAGTGGCTGCATGCTTTTAACATCAATATGAGCATTGACTTGGCTGTACTATTAATTATCAAAATTGGAGTTATCAGTTAGCTAAAGGATATCCAGCTAAAGTTGAATTTCAGATAAACAATGAATAATTGTTAGTATCGGTGTGTGTCAAATGTTATATGGCACATAATTATACTAGGATAAAATTTGTTGTTTATCCAAAATTTATGTTTGACTGAGTATCCTGTGTTTTTATTTGCTAAATGTGGCAAACTTAACACAAAGAAATGTATATTTTATATTTATATATTATATTTTTCACGATACTTTACCAGAGGAAAGCTCATGTTATTCGATGTAAAAGAGATAGAGTATCTTATATTTGAGTATTTGGAATTCTAAAGGGAAGGATATCTGGAATGTCAAATTTCCCAATGCCAGCCACATTTGAATGCCCTAGGTGATGCTGGTAAAAAAGTACCTTCCACAAATATCTCTTTCCAGTTTTAACTCTAGTCTCTTATTTACTCTCCTTTGGCACTTCAAATATTTCTATATTTAAACCTCTCCTACCTCTTTTTCAAACATGATTTTTTGGTGGGGGTAGTAACTTCAGAGCATTTCTTTGGATGTAAGGTAATTGTTTACACACACATACAGAGAGTCACAAACACACACACACACGCCTGTATTTCTGGGATAAAATAAATCTATTAAATGTTGAGTCAAATTTTTAAAAAGTATGTTTTAATTGACAACTAATCATTGCCACCTTAAATTAGTCAATCAAACAAAATAGTCAAATACCAAAAAGGTGACAGTGGAAAGCATATGTAACTTACAATCAGAAAGTCTTTGCTATTTTATTCGCCTAGTGATCATGCGCAAGTCATATAGCCTCTTTAGTAACACTGGCATCATAATAATAATACCTACTACTCAGGATTATTGTGAAAATTGAAAATGGATGTAAAAATTATATATCAACTTGTTTCATATACAAAAATATGTAGAAAGCTATTAGTTTATGAGAGCTTTGGGAGGTGTAAATGAGAATGGGATTAATTAGAGTCTGAAGTTCTGCCCTTGTAGGGAGGGAAGAAGTTGAGTTAGGGTACTCAGGAAGTGAAAAAGAGAAACAGACAAAAAAACAGAAAAGAGGCAGACACAGTGGCTCATGCCTGTAATACCAGCACTTTGGGAGGCCGAGGCAGCAGGATGGCTTGAGCCCTGGAGTTTGAGGTTACAGTCAGCTATAATCACACCACCACACTCCAGACCAGGTGACAGAGTAACACTGTTTCGAAAAAAAAAAGAAAAGTTAAAAACTATTAAAGTAACAAGAAAAATCACAAACTTTCTATGTATTTCTGGGTCTTTCTCACTTTGGATATGAGGAATTAACAGAGAAACAGAATCAGCTGTTTGGAGTAGAGAAATTAGAAAACAGAAGGCAGCAGTTAGAGTATAGGAGATATTCTGGATTATTTCCATTATCTCATTATACAGATTAATATTAATACACAGAATATACTCTGGAACAGAAAAGAGAAGAAGATAATACTATATATTGAACTACTGGGAGTCAATTATTTCGTTAAAATTTTCACATCCACACACTTACTCAATACTTAAGAAGATAGGGCGATTGTTATCTCTACTTATGAATCCCATCTTCACGCTAACAATTTGCATTAGTACATTAGGAGATGGGCAACTTCAAATGAACAGATAATTTTTTTTAAGTTTTAAAATTTTCCAACAATGTGTTTTTAGATGCTATATTATACTGAACACTTCATCAAAATAATGAAGTTAATACAATAACTTCAGTAGATGTATTCAATGAGAAAAGGGTGACATTTTAATAAGCAGTGTATCTACCTGGAAGCAATTAAAAATGGATACTCATCTTACACTATTTATAAAAGTTAATAGCAGTTGAGTTAAATAATTGATTATTTTCTTGCAACACTGCCAAAAAATCTAGGTAGCTAATGTGTAATACTAGAAACCTAGAGTATTTAAAAACTCAGAGGTAGCTAAATAAAATTTAAACCATTTTTAGAGCAAAAAAAATGAGGAAAATTAATAAACACATGGTGTAGCTGGAAAAACCGACAATGAAAATAGCAGGCAATGAGTTTGTTTTAGTAATACACAAAAAGTTCTTACAAACTAACAAGGAAAATGACAAAATATGCAGTATAAAAATGGAAAAAAGCTATACATACTCAATGTACAAAAAGCCAATTTAAATACCTGACACTTAGAAAAGGAAAATTCACTAGTTACTAGGAAAATAGAAATGTATATAACAATGATTTAATCTGAAAAGCTATATAATGTTCTAAAACCTAATGCTAGTGTGGTTATGAAGTAAAAGGATACTCTCTTAGATGGCTGGTTGAACTGTAAAGCAATTTAACCTTGTTTAGCTCTGTTCCAGAGGGTTCAGTGAATTAATGTTTAAAATGAGAATCTGGCAATATCTTTCCTAGAAAGCAAAATTTTTTTAAAAAAGCAATTCCTTTTTGTAGAAAGCTATTCTATAGAAGCAAATGTGCCAATTTGTAAGAGTCTGTATATAAAGGTACCTGTTGCATAATTGTTTAGATTAATAAAAAATAACAAAACAATTCTATATATGTATGATTGCATATGTGCATAGTGTGTGTATATATAATGCACATACACATATATGTATATGTAAAGAGAGAAAGCTTATAAAATATTATTCAAAATATGGAGAAAAATACATATGGACAAAGCTAAGTTGTTAATACTGGGATATGTGAGAGCATGGGGATCGGGATGGGCTACCGTAATCAGGAAGAAGAAAGGCAATAAATCAGTATTTAGAAAATTCCTATACATGATGTAAAAACTAACTAAAAATTGAATTAGTGAAACCGCATTATAAATTGTTTTTTTAAAATGTACCTACATGTAGAGGCAATAACCTTTTTTAAAAAAAACCTCATTGAAAATAAGTGTAACAATACTGAATAAAATAAATAAAATAAAGTTTTGGAGATTAAGTTGGTCATATGATCTCTAATATAGTCTTTACATTATTTAAAGTAGGACAAAAGCCAGGAGACTGTTTCAGGCCAAATATTAGCTAATTGATAGGAAATGATCTAGAAATCTGTTTATTTAAGCTAGGCTCTTATAAGTCTTAAAGGCAAATTAGAAATATTGAGTAAAATTGTTTTCAAAGTTAAACTGCCTTTATTATTTTTTTTTCTTGGTAGTTTGCTTGACTTCACTTAATCTGCTGCAAGCTGATCCTTTTCATGTCCATGTTTAAGGAAGTGTTGAAGGTCACATCACTCAAAGCCAACATCAGCAGGCATCCTACCAAGATAATCTCTGAAGAGGTCAGAGGGGAGAATGACAGAGAAGAGGCAAATTTCGCCAGTCCAGTTCAAGGAATTTCTCACTCTTATAAGGGAACTCTTTTAAGTGGAAAAGGAAAGGGTGCCAGTAAAAAGACAATGGACTTCCTTCCATTTTATGTAGATTTATTTATTTTTCATGAGAAAAAGGAATAAAACATTTATTTTCTCAGTGTTTTAAGGAACGATATAATGTTTTGTTGAAGGTAGGCTATTTATTTTGGGTTTATTAGTGCTGTGGACTAAATTGTACCCCCTCTCCAAACTTCACGTGCTCAAACCCTAACCCCCAATGTGATCATACTTGAAAACAGGTCCTTAAGGATGTAATAAAGGCTAAATGCATTTATAAGGGTTGGACTTTATTCCAATAGGGCTGGTACCCTTAAAGAAGAGAAAGATATACAAGAGCTTTCTTTAGGCAGTGTGAGGACACAGTAAGAAAGTGATCCACCTGCAATCAAGGAAGAGACTCCTCCCCAGAAACCAAACCCTACTAGAATTTTTATCTTGAACTTACTGGCGTTCAGAACTGTGAGAAGATAAATCTCTGATGTTTAAGCCACCTAGTCTATGTTATTTTAGTATGGCAGCCTAGAACCTACTAAGACAACTTGTAAAACAATGTGCCAATGTGCTTTCTATTTCATTTGTATTGGCCTCTATTTTTTTGATATCTAACGAGGGTTATGAATGCTCATTTGAGTCAGCAGTTCCATCATTATCATTATTCCTAATTTAATAAGTGTGTTTAATTTCAAATACATCCTGTTCGAAATCTCCTATGATTTTATATTGTAATTTATTTTTTATTTGTATTGAGTATTAGGAAAATAAGAATTTGGCATTTTCTACTGGTTCTACTTAAAAATTACATTCATACCATTTATGTAATGTGGAATTTGAAATAAAATAATGTTTAAAGCTTCGTTGATGCAAAATTCATCCTTCATATATGTTTGAAGGTGGATAATTAAAGGTTAATTTCTGGGATTCAGTATTTTAATCTTAGATGAATAAGGAGCTTTTTGAACATTAATTCCAAAATTTTAATTTTACAAATGGAAACTTTGGCTCCAGGAAATTTAAATGACTTAACCTCAGTTATACTTTTGCTAGTGTTGATAAAGGGAAAATTTGTTGGCAGACAGGTTGTGAAAGAATAATTGAGAATTGAAACAGAAAGCATACTTACTGAATCACAGAGATACATGGTATCAGAACAAAAATCATGATGTTTATCACAGACTTTTCTAAACTCTTATTATTTTAGCACCAGCACTTTGTTTAGACCCATGTGGTTTTGGTAAGACCACACACAAACTGATTAACTGTGGTTCCACATGGTCTCATAAATTTTAAAGATAAGGACCTCTGACAGTTCCAGCAATAAACTGGTTTACACAATCTGACCATTTCTCCAGAATCATCCAATGACTCCAGCACCCAAAACTCTGTAAGCAACTTTTCTTCATTTTTCTCCTACTCCTTTTGATGCATCCCGTGATCTCCCATGCTGTGTTTTTTTGTGATTTGTTTTTTGTTTTTGCTGTAAGAAGCAATAACTTACCTTTGTTGATCACAGATGTGTTCCCGGTAGTCTTTGAATGATGGGGACAGAGACTGTCCAAATCAAGAATTAGAAAATGTATAATTTTTTGATTCTTTTCAAGAAAGACACCCTCCATTAACTCTTACATCTTATCCTACCAAAGAAACTATGGTTTTTTTCAAATCTGATTTCTGTCTTTCCATTTTGACCTTTATTTGTTTATTTTCATTTTGAGGACTATTAATTATGTCACTTAATGGGGGAACATCTTCAAGGATATTAGTTTCTGAATTCTGCACGTATGGCAAAAATTATAGTACACTTGTCCCTTAGTATCCATGGAAGATTAGTCCCAGGACCTCCTGTGGATCTCAAAATCTGCAGATCCTCAAATCCCTGATATAAAATGGCACAGTATTTATATGTAATCTATGGACACCCTCCATATACTTTAGATCATCCCTAGATTATTTATAATACCTAGTACAATGTAAATGCTATGTAAATTGGTGTTGTACTGCATTGTTTAAGGCAGAATGACAAAAATAAAGACTATATATGTCAATATAGAAGCTTTTTTCTTGAATATTTTTGGTCCAGAATTGGTTGAATCCACAGATGCAGAATCCAGATACAGAGGGCAGACTGTAATCACAAAGCTCTAGAAAAATTATCCTGAATTCCTAATTTAAAATAGTATATATTGTTTTGGGTAGATATACATATTTAAATTAATAAATTATGTGCCAAATATAGTTACGACATATTTAAGAACCAAAATATATATAAAATGACGCACCAAATATTACACATTGTACATACACATGTTATAATTTGACAGGTCAATTTAAATAATTATTTTTATTTTTCTGTTTTTCATGAACTTCCATAGATAAGTGAAATTCACAAGCAATATGAATGTATGGTAATACAATCAGGTATTCCTTAACCATGGGGATACATTCTAAGAAATGTGTCATTAGGTGATTTTATTGTTTTGTGAACATCATAGAGTGTACTTATACAAACCTAGATGGTATAGCCTACTGCTATACCTAAGCTATGTGGTATAGCCTATTGCTCCCAGGCTACAAACCTGTACAGCATGTTCCTGTTCTGAATAGTGTAGACAATAATGCATTACGACAACTGTGACAGCTATAATGGCTGTGACATCACTAGGCAATAGGTATTTTTCAGCCCCGTTATATTCTTATAGGGTCACTGTTGTAAATGTGGTGCATGACTATACATATATTTGTTTTATTTGAATGCATAGTATTTCCTAGGCTATTTATTGCACCAATATACCCTAAAATGCTGCATTAGGAACAATTTGAATTATTTATTAAATGGTCATGCTAACAGGGAGTGTGGAAGATCTACAAAAGCTACAATGCTACTGTAGCTATTATCAACAACTAACCAGGTTATCCTCAAAAGACTCCAAACACGCATTCTCAAATTATCTTAGGAACACAAAATTTAGGAAGATTTAAAGTAAAATATAGAATAATACAATAAAATATAGAATAATTCCATATGTGGGAGCATTAGATTTTTGTCAGAATTTAAATATCAAATGACCATATTAAAATATACTAGATTGTTCAGTGAAAATATGCAACAGTGTAGTAGAAAAACTTTTGTTGTTTGAATCTGAAAATAGTATTTAAATGTGACTATTTCAGATACTTGCAGTATCATCATGGACAAATTACATAAAATCTATAAGATCACATTTGTTCCTCATGTTAATAGATGTCCTCTCTTCAGGAGTATTGTAAGGGTCAATGGGTATTCCAATTTTGTAAGCTATAATATACTAGGAATCTATGCTTATATTCAATTAAAATTAGAAATTCTAAAATCATAGTGTAAAGTAAGCAATATATTTCAAAACTTAAATATTTCATGATAGAAGGATCTCTTTCATGAAAATAAATATTTTATATCATGTGTTAACTGTCATGTTCAGTTAAATATTGGCTGCAAAGATGTGGTGAAAAATACAGCTCTACCACATTGCAGCTACATGACCTTAGTAAAATCACTTATCCTTTCTGAACTTCAATTTTCTCATTTGCAAGTTTGGGATAAAAAAGAGAAAAGTGGAAAAATTACAATAAAATGAGGCTACTAGATATAAAGACTATATGGAAAAACTGCCTGATCCCTTCCACCCTTTCTTCAATTCCCTGGTATGTCCACATTTCCCCATTCTCTTTCTCAGCCTCCTGTTTCCTCCCCATGAGTAGTCCCCCACCTTTCATGTCATGGCTAGAAAACAAAACAAAACAAAAAGACTATTTCCCAGGTCTCTAGGCAAATTCCCCTCACTTTTCCAAAACAGTTCAGCCTAGACATACTTATGTTTTCATATAAGAGGTTCTGTTCCACCTGATAAAGAATTATCTTCAGCCTTTTCTTCCTATGCAAACAAATTAAAGGTATAAAAACAGAGAACATAAAGAGATGGCTTAACTTTAAAAAAAACATTCTTCCCTAGATTTTTAATACATGCCTTCTCGCTAAATATTCTTGTTTATTATTTGAAAGATTATAAGGCACTACAACTATATATTTTCACAATAAACTTTTTACTCGTTTTCACTCAAATGAGACTTCCTTGCAACTCAATGTAGTATTGACTTTTAGAAGCCAACCAAGAGCAATAAATCAAGGTTAGTGCACGTTATGTTGTCCCTTAACCTGAGAGTCAAATGAATCTTCTGCATCATTGCTGATATAATAAATATCTTTGAATGTGTTTTACTCAGAAATCAGATGCATTATTATCGCATATGACAAAATATCTTTTGCTACACCTCAACATTCAGCATGAGCTTACAAATTATAGAAACATTTTTAAGAAGATTTTAACGTAGTACGAATTACGTTCCACTTTCTTTTATAAATGTTGATAGGAAAGACTAACAAAAAATGTCTTAATAGCCTGTCAGTTGTAATAGGAACATATACTGAATTAAATACGGATTAAGAAGCATAAGCACTGAGTTGACATAACTAAAGCCAGAGAATACTCAATTATGCAATGAATTCAGATTATGTAGGCAATGTAGGAAATTATGAGAGAGAAATCCCAAAATATTTTTTCCCCTTTTGGCAGCAGAATTTTTAAGTTGTAAATTAATGAGATTGGATTTTATGCTTTCCCCTTCATGTTGTCTTACTTTAAATCTCCATAAATCATATCTAAGTTTTTTTCCAGCCAAAATGAATGAAATGACAAAAGCTTTTAATAATTCATAAAGCGGCAAAAGAAACAACCTAAAATTATATTCAGCAAGCAAAGCAGAATTTCTATGATTTCTTTTTTTGATTTATACCAGCATTTTTATGGTAATTATAAAATAAAACAAATGTCTAGTTCACGTGATTTATTTAGCTTTAGGTATTTTACAGATACTCTGACTTTGTGCAGACAGGTAGAACTAAAGTTCATATTTACATTGGGAAAAATCATATTATACCAAATGCTTTGATTGGGATGAGTGCTTGAGTTTAAATAATAGTGGCTTATTTATATTCCATCACAAATGAATATTTCTTTGGGATTTATTTATTGCTTGGTCTTAAATGAAGCTCCATAGATGTTGGTATAAGCATCACATTTTAATCTTAACAGGCTATGACATGTTTGGCCACAGACCTACAGGAAGGCAATCAAGATGTTCTATCAGTTTTAAAGAAAATTGCATGACTTTAGCTGTCACTTTCCTAATCCAGGTTTTTGTGTCAATGACTTCCTAGTTCTAACAGAATTAAATCCTAAATCCTCAGCCTCCACTAAACTTTTTCTACTTTGAAGACTACAGTGAACTGAATTGTATCACACCCACCCTTTCCCAGAGTCCCCGAGAATTCACATGTTGAAGCCCTTACCCACCATGTGACTGTTTTGGGAGACAGAGCCTTAAAAGAGGTAATTAAGGTTAAATGAGGCGTAAGGATTGGGCCCTAATCCCTTAAAATTGGTGTTCTCAAAAGAAGAGGAAGAGACATGAAGAAGCTTTCTCTCAACACACGTGCACAGAAAAAGTCTTGGGTGGGCAGAGCAAGAAGGTACTGTCTCCAAGCCGAGGAGAAAGGCCTCATAATTACCAAGACTACTGGCACCTTGAGCTTGGACTTTCAGACTTCTAGCCTCCAGAATTGTGAGCAAATACATTTCTGTTGTTTAAGCCACCCCATCTGTGTGATTTTATTATGGCAGCCTGAACTGACGTATGCATGCGCTTAGTCTCCCTTTTGAGTCTCATCTCCTCCCTCTCTTGTAATTACATTCATTTTAGTATCTTTCACTTACAGCCTTGCTGCTGCTTCTTTGTCTCTCACATTTACCTGCTAGAATTCTACCTAGGCTTTAAAGCCTATGTTAGATCCACCTTTAAATAGATTTACCTCCTCTTTCCCAAGCATTCTCCTCCCCCAATAGCATGTAATCTTTCCTACTTGGAACCCCTTAACACTTTTGATATTTGTTACAATATATCAACTCACATTTTAGCTATTTGTCATTTATCGTATCGTCTCTATTAGATTTGCTAAACAATACATTATATTAGTTAATTCTTTCTGCAGGCCTACCATATGCCAACTTATGATTACCTACTGGGTGTCTTTGTTGCTATGGTTAGGTGGAAGTTAGAAAAAAATGTTATTATTATTACCATTAGGTAGAAATTAGAGAAAGGTAAATCTCAAGTCAATGTGAGGAAGTTCTTTCTTGCAGCCAAAAGTGCCAGAAAGTAATCACTAGTATTTCTCCATCACTGGAGGTTTTCAGACAAGATGTCAGAGATGGCAGTCAGTCTCTTATGAGGAACAATGAGATCTGATTACCTCCATGTTTCTTTTCAGTTACCGTATACACTGCTTTTAAAGAAAATATTCAGTAATATTTTGTACTATTTACTTGAGTTGGTTGAGTAGCAGGGTAGCTAACTAGTATAATCCACATGCAATTATCAGCAAATTGCAAGATGTGTAACTAAACAAAGGTAAGCAACACACACTAATTTATATCTCACTACACCGTATGGCTTTCTTTATGCTGGATCCTTTATGTGGAACTCACGTGAGCTCACTATTGAATTTGTGGGGATAGGAATCAATTCTCTCATTTAGAAAGAAGAAGCTATGTAAAATTTTGCCCCAGATTCTTTACTTAAAATAGTTCCCAGTAGAGAACATTTTCTTTCTAATTTTTCTTCTCACTCCAGCTGCCTAAAAATCCTTTTTTTCCCTTGCTATCATTCTATGAATTATTCTGTGTCTGGCCTTAATATAAAATTTCATGAAACAATGGGATATATAGATATCTTTAGGGATATCTCTGTCTCTACAGATGTACCTACATTTTAATGGAGATTTAGGAATGCAAAGTAAAATATTAGTAGGCTGAAAAGAACTGGCCTGAAGATAACTTTTATGATATTTATATTAAAAAATTAAGCTGATAACTAACATAAGTTTCAAGTGACCTACTTGACACATCATTTTAAGTTAATTACTAGTTATTCTTATCTTTCACAGCATGTGTGAAAAATGATACAATGGATCATACAGCCATTACTTGGATGAGTTTTGCATCTTTAACAGAAAACATATTTTAATACAATGTTTACTAAATTAAATTCAGTTTCTTCCCAATTAATCTAGTTTGAGAATTTTATGATTATTGTAACATTATAATTATTATGTAAAGATTTCACATTTATTCTCTCTCTTCTGAAGGAAGATTATACATCTGTATACCCTTTACTATGCAATTTGTTTGCTTTCCATAAAATAAGTATACCCCTCCACCCAATTGACTTTGGGCTTGGCCATGTGACTTTGCTTGGTCAATAAAATATGAGCAAAAGGGATAGTGTGCCAGTTCTGCAGAAAAGTTTTACTAACCATTGCACATATCTGCCTGTTTCTATTTTGACTATTACCATGAAGAATGGCATATACTGAGAGAGGCTACCCCTTTAGCGTTTGCTCCACAATGAGAAAACATGTGGAGTGGACCTACACTCTCAATTAGAAAACTCAAGTCTGACACAAAGCCTTAAGTGGAATTGTAGCTGACTTGAAGACCATCTACTAAGAGAGACAGAAGTTTACTGTCCTAAGCCTCTGAGATTTGGAATTATTTGACTAACGCAAAGAATTTAGATATTCTGTTTCCTATAATTAAATGTCTAACAAGCATAGTCTACTATTTAAGACCTGGCAGTTGACTGGGATTCAAGAGACCTCTAAATCTAGCTTAAATTAATGAATTTATCTCTGTTTAGAATATTTAAAAATTCAACAAATTATGTTTTTAGGCTACTATCCTTTAAAATGTGCCCCTAGAGACTTCCATTTCTAGGTAAATAGAGTAGATGTACTTTATTTTTTCTATTACGTACAACTACAAACCAGGACATTTTATGTAAAACAAGCATCAGAAGACTATGAAAGATATAGAGAAGAAGGCAGACTGTCCAGAGACCTGGGAAACAGAAGTAACAGTGATGACTACTCTGGGTTTTTATTTTGTCTCCTATATCTGAGACTTGAAGCTAAAGAAACTGGCAACACAGAAATACCAATGAACATAGACAAAAGCCTGCTCTCTCTAGCCAAAGTAAAATGAAACAGGTAACCAGGCAGAACAAAAAACTTTTAGACAATCACTACTCTAGTCTAGCCAAATATCATAGAAAAAAAATGTCACGCCACCCCTACCACACTAGCCAAGGCCAAGTGAGGAATTTAGACTTCACTCTTGCAAGGTTGTAATGAGGGAATTCAATGTCTCCACTGGGTTTATGTCAGAGAAGGCCAAGTAGGTGTGGGAATTTCACCCCTGCTAGATAGAAACAAGGATGCTTTCCCCTTACCCCACTAGAATGGTGTCAAAGGCAACCTAGTGGAGAGTCATAACACTTATTACTGCCCAGCTGTAATGAGGCCACTCTTGCCACCATGTCAGTGGAGACCACATGAGGACCAGGAGCTCCCAACACTCCTGGCAATAAAGGTGAACTTTCCTTACCTTTGGGTGTCAATAAAAGCTAGATTTCTACCACTGTTTTTCAACAATGGGTCAATATTTCTGTTCCCCTTTTTTCCTGCTAGAGCAATATCAGAAAAAGCCAGCTAAAAGATTTAAGGTTTAAATAAGATACAGGGTTTTGGCCGGGCATGGTGGCTCACGCCTGTAATCCCAGCACTTTGGGAGGCTGAGGTGGGCGGATCATGAGGTCAGGAGATGGAGACCATCCTGGCTAACATGGTGAGACCCCATCTCTACTAAAAAAATACAAAAAATTAGCCAGGCGTGGTGGCGGGCGCCTGTAGTCCCAGCTACTCAGGAGGCTGAGGCAGGAAAATGGCGTGAACCTGGGAGGCGGAGCTTGCAGTGAGCCAAGATAGCGCCACTGCACTCCAGCCTGGGCAAAAGAGCGAGATTCTGTCTCAAAAAAAAAAAAAAAAAAAGATACAGGGTTTTGTAACATAATAGGAATATGAAAATGCCCTGGTTTTAATATAAAATTGCTCATTTTACCGAGAACTAAAAATATTGTAAAGTAAATGCAAAACTATATCAATTGTTGCTGATGTAGAGAAGACAAATAAGTTAGAATTATCTAATAAAAATCTTATATCTGCTATGATAAAATATTTCAGTGAGCAACTAAAAACATCTTTAAACAAATTAAAGAAAAAGAGAGCAATATCAAATAAATAAAATTAAGCAAAAAAAAAGAAAAACCAGAAATTTTAGAACTCAGAAAAAAAAAAAAAACTAGAATGAAAAGCCCAGGGGATGGGCTCAATAACAGAATAGAGTGGACAATGGAAAGGATGAGTAAACTGAAAAATAGTATAATAGAAATTATTCAATCTGAACATCAGAGAAAAGATACAATGGTTGGGGGGCGAAATGCAACCTCAGGAACCTATGGGACTTTAAATTTCATATCACTGGAGTATCAGAAAAAGAAGAGAAAGAGAGCAAGGCTGAAAATATATAGGCTAATTGAAAATAAAATGATAGGAAAATGATATGCCATGCAAACATTTATCAAAGAAAAGCAGTAGTGGCTATAATACCATCAGATAAAGTAGACTACAGGGCAAACAAAATTGCCAGAGAGGGAGAGAGAGAAGGAAGAGAGAAAGAGAGAGAGAGAGAGAGATTATTTAATGCTAAGTCAATCCACCCCACCTAGAAAATAGCAGTTCTGATTGTATATACGCTGAGCAACAGAGCTGCACATTGAGACAACTGAAATAAAAAAAAAAAAACAAATCCACATTGTAGTTTCAGACTTCAACATCACTTTATCATCTATAACTAACAAGAAAATCAGCAATGGTTTAGAACTCAATGACACCATTAATTAACAACATCTAATTGATATTTATACAACATTCCACCCAAGGGCACCAAAAAACACATTGTTTTTAAGTACTCAAAAAACATACACCAAGATAAATAATACCTTGGATCTTAAAATCAACAGATTTTTAAAATTTGAAATTATACAGTGTTATCTAACCACAATGAATTTAAACTGATAATCAGTAACAGAAAAATAAAAAGAAAGTTTTCAAACTCTTAAAAATTGAAGCACATATTTCTAAATAATCCATATATCAAAAAAGAAAATCTTAAGTAAATAAAAGTACATTAAACTGAATAAAAATGAAAATATATCAAAATTTGTGGGTCATAGCTAAAGCAACGATGAGAGGGAAATTTGTACCACTAAATACCTACATTAGAAAAGAACAAAAGTCTCAATACAATAATCTAAGTAGCCACTTCAAGAATCTAGAAAAGGAAGAACAAAATAGATATGATGAAAACAAAGAAGGAAATAACAAAGATAAGAGAAGAAATCAATTAAATTGAAAATAGAAAAACAATAGAGATAATCAATGAATCTAAGAGCTGGTTCTTTGTGAAGTCCAGTAAAATTGAGAAATATTTAGCAACACTGACAAAGAAGAAAAGAGAGATGACACAAATTATAATATCAGAAACAAAATGAGATATTACTATGGGTCCTGCAGAATAATAAGAACATACTACAAAGAACTCTACTACATAAATATGACAATTTATGCAAAATGGACTGGTTCCTCAAATAACAAACTGCTACAACTCACCCAATATGTGTATCAGATAAATTGAATAGTCTAATAGCTATTAAGAAAATTGAATGTATCAATTAGCAACTCCCAGAAAAGAAATCTCAAGACCCAGATGGTTTAACTTGGAAAAGTTTACCACACGTTTAAGAAAGAGTTAATGCCAATTGTACACAATCTCTTCTAGAAAACAGAAGAGGAGGAAACATTCTCCTATTGATTTTATGAAGATAGTCATAACCCGATAGTAAACTAGACAAGGAGAGCACTACCACCACCAAGAACAACAATATCAAGAAAAAACAAAACTAAAGATCAGTAGCTTTCATGAATATAGACACAAAAGCCCTTAGAAAATATTAACAAATAGACTTAAGCAACACACAGAAAATTATGTCATGGCCAAATGTGGTTTATTTCTAGGATGCAAACTTAGTTTAATATTTGAAAATCAATGTTATTCACCATATTCATAAACTAAAGAAGAAAAATCACATGATCATCCCTTCAATCTAGGAAAAAAAATGACAAAATTCAATACCCATTCATGATAAAAGCTCTCAGAAAAGTAGAAATAAAGGAAAACATTTCTCAGTTGATCTAAAAAATAATTCAACTATCATTATACTTAATGACAGACAAAACATCTTTCTGCTAAGATTGGGTAGAAAGAAGGATTTGTGCTATCATCACTCTTATCTGACATAGAGCTAGAAGTTCTAACAAACGCAATGAAGCAAGAAATGAAAATAAAAGGAATAAAAACCAAAAAGAAAGAAATACAATTGACTCTGTGCAGATGACATGATTGTCTACATGGAAATCTTAAGGAATCTAACATTGGCCCCACATTGAACCCTTTATTGTTATTTTATTGGTCTTGTTTCCACAGATTTCATGAGAACATGGTATGAGTTAAGTACAAGATGTGAGACTTCAGAGTTTTCAATTATCTGCATCTGTTTTGTTTATCTGCATCTGTTTAGCATATTTGACTCTATGTGAGACAGGACATATAGCATTACAATGTTTTGAAGTTCTAATCAGAGATTACTTAGACCCCTCCACTGTTGCTCTTTATGATAGTATGTCCGGAATTAGTGGGTTCTTGGTCTCACTGACTTCAAGAATGAAGCCGCGGACCCTCGCGGTGAGTGTTACAGTTCTAAAGGCGGCGTGTCGGGAGTTTGTTCCTTCTGATGTTCAGATGTGTTCAGAGTTTGTTCCTTCTGATGTTCAGATGTGTTCGGAGTTTCTTCCTTCTGGTGGGTTCGTGGTCTCGCTGGCTCAGGAGTAAAGCTGCAGACCTTCGCAGTGAGTGTTACAGCTCTTAAGGCAGCGAGTCTGGAGTTGTTCGTTCCTCCCGGTGGGCTCGTGGTCTCGCTGGCTTTAGGAGTGAAGCTGCAGACCTTCGCGGGGAGTGTTACAGCTCATAAAAGCAGTGTGGACCCAAAGAGTGAGCAGTAGCAAGATTTATTGCAAAGAGCAAAAGAACAAAGCTTCCACAGAGTGGAAGAGGACCCGAGCGGGTTGCCACCGCTGGCTCTGGCAGCCTGCTTTTATTCTCTTATCTGGCCCCACCCATGTCCTGCTGATTGGTAGAGCCGAGTGGTCTGTTCTGACAGGGCACTGATTGATGTGTTTACCATCCCTGAGCTAGACATAAAAGTTCTCCACGTCCCCATCAGATCAGTTAGATACAGAGTATAGACACAAAGGTTCTCCAAGGCCCCACCAGAGCAGCCAGACACAGAGTGTCGACTGGTGCAGCCACAAACCTCCAGCTAGACACAGGGTGCTGATTGGTGTGTTTACAATCCCTGAGCTAGACATAAAAGTTCTCCACGTCCCCATCAGACTCACGAGCCCAGCTGGCTTCACCCAGTGGATCCTGCACCGGGGCTGCAGGTGGAGCTGCCCGCCAGTCCCGCGCCGTGAGCTCGCACTCCTCAGCCCTTGGGTGGTCGATGGGACTGGGCGCCGTGGAGCAGGGGGTGGCGCTCGTCGGGGAGGCTCGGGCCGCACAGGAGCCCATGGAGGGGGCGGGAGGCTCAGGCATGGCGGGCTGCAGGTCCCGAGCCCTGCCCCGCGGGAAGGCAGCTAAGGTCAGGTGAGAAATCGAGCGCAGTGCCGGTGGGTTGGCACTGCTGGGGGACCCAGTACACCCTCCACAGCCGCTGGCCTAGGTGCTAAGCCCCTCATTGCTCGGGGCCGACAGGGCCGGCCGGCTGCTATGAGTGAGGGGCCTGCCAAGCCCACGCCCACCCGGAAGTCCGGCTGGCCCGCAAGCGCCGCGCGCAGCCCCGGTTCCCGCTGGCGCCTCTCCCTCCATGCCTCCCTGTAAGCTGAGGGAGCCGCCTCCCGCCTTGGCCAGCCCAGAAGCGTGCTCCCGCAGTGCAGCAGTGGGCTGAAGGGCTCCTAAAGTGCCACCAAAGTGGGAGCCCAGGCAGAGGAGGCGCCCACAGCGAGCGAGGGCTGTGAGGACTGCCAGCATGCTGTCACCTCTCAATAGGGCCACAGTGAAGCCTCAAGGTGAGTTCTCTGGCCTAAGGGTAGCCAAGTAGGAGTGACGGGTAGAGGGAGGGGAGGAGGCGGGGGAGATGGCATCTGAGGGAATTTCACAGATGCATGTCAGGGGCCAACTTCTTAGGAATGGAAAAGTCATCTAATGAGAAGCATAAGAAAAAGTTGTATATCTTCTGGAATCTGAGCAACTTTTAGAATCCAACCCCGTTTATGATCAGCTATAACATTTATGTTATGGATTATCTTTCCATAACCTTCTAGATGCTGGTGAGAACAATGAAAGGTTATAAAAATAGAGCTTTAAGAAATGTTCAAATGGAGGGTTACATTTTGCTGCTTCCTACCCTTTCATTTCAAAGAAATCTGTTACGCCATACCTTCAAACACTGACAACATGACTCAGCTTCTTTCCTTTTGACTAAAGTCATGGTGTTCTCTTGAAGTTGTATACCTGAAAAATGAGACTGGTATTCTTTCTTTCACACAAGCGTGCTGGGCCAAAGACATGCTGTGTAAATAAAACAAGTTTTTGCTGTTAACATGTAAAGAGGGTTTTAAACAAAACTGTTCTGCTATATCTGAAATGTCTATTTTCCTTTTATTGTACATTTGCATCCTGACAGCAACTTAGATCTTTAGTATGATTTGGATATATTTACAAATAATATTATAAATCTTCAATGAAATTTATATGCCTGTTAACTTAGTGAAAGCCCAAGCTAGAGAACAAAATTATAGTTATATCAATTATCCAAGGCAAATACAAACATATGTTTGTGTTAGATAATGTTCAAAGTAATAGCTAAATGATTACTTGTTAACTGAAGTCCCCTTGGAGTCTTAAAAAATCCCCTTATTAAAGAGCTATTTTGAGTGATACAAACACATTTATAGATAGAGAGAGAGAGACCGAGAGAGAGCGCATTTTAAATGTAAAATGTTAACATTTAAGAAATCTTAGTGAACTCTTCGGGAAGGGTTTGGAAATTCCCTTGCACTACATTTGCAACTTTTCTTTACGTTTTAAGATTGAAATGATTTCCAAATTTTTAAGAAGAGCTATTTTGAAAATGAAACTTCATGAAAGGTCTTCCAAATTAAGATTTTTTTCAGGGGCAAAGGTAACAGTTGGTATCATCAGTGGTGTGCAGATACGTAAGCAGAGTAATGCTTATCTTATTAATGCTTATTAAAATTCAGAAATAGCTTTATGAAGATTAGAATTTTCAGTATTTTAATGGTAGAAGCAGTTCTTCCATATCAAAAAACAATAGAATTACTTAGCCGAGTGGAAACAATTTCATACTTAACATGTAACGTAAGATCCATGTAACAAAGCATTGCATTGGCCTTCCATCCTTTCTCCTCCATCCAAGAATAGAGGATACATAAGTCACTCTGACATAGCATCAAGTTGCTTTCTTTTCTGTGGTGACTTTCACATGTGCACATAAGGAATACTATATTTGAAAGGAGGAAATGGATATCCTGGTAAATAACAACAAGGTTATGAAATGTGTAATATATAACTGATGTTGATTTAAAGTAACCAGGTTTCTGTGACATACATTCTGATAGAGAAGGTTCATTTCCTAAAACAAATAAGGCACATTTGAAAGTTAAAAAAAATGACTAATTCTGCTGGATTTTTGTCCATCTTAAAATTCAAATATAAGCCAAATAAGGAAAACTAAGATTTAAGAATTGGGTCTGCTTTGTAGCTTCTAGTTTTTAAGGAAAGTTTATGAACTAGCAAATGAACAGATTTAGATGCTGCTTTCCCAACTGAACATAAAGGCACTAACTTTGTCTTTGGACCCTGAAGAGTGATAATTAAAAAAAAAAGTTATTTGTTTTATTTTTTTATTTCAGTTTTTACCACAATTTCTTACTGTGTTCTGGATATGAAAACCATTGAACTTTAAGAAGTCTAAAAGTTATTAGAAATAAATGAATTGTTAGAACTAAATAAACGCTTTCCACAGAGCAGTTACGCCATTATGTAAAGTTTAGACATTGAATGGAACAGATAAAAATGCAAACTAAAATCTGTAAGTAAGAATCATTTTCATAGTGTTTCAGTGTCTTATTTATGGATTGAGTTTTGGGGACTTTGGTTAGATATTTAACAATTTTCCTATTTTTCTAGAATTTCTCTCACTGGCTACTAAATCTGTCTTTATCTTTATCAGAAGCCATTTCCCTTTTAAACATGTTAAGTCATTTTTATTTTAGACTTTAACTCTAATATGTAGTTTTGTACCAAGCTTTAAAAATTTCCTAACCTAAAACAAACTGGACCACCACTTCAGCCTTGATTTATTTTCAGAGCTTTAAACAAAAAGTTTGCATCTGTTACCCTTAAAGTCTATAATTAGTAGTTGAACCACACAAAGAATCAACATGATGTCATGTCTAGACAACATGTAAATTAATATGACAGCAATTGATTTACAAACACTATACTAATACAAATTAATCTGAATTAAGTTTAATCCCCAGTTACTAACTGATTAAGTGTGGCTGTTGGTAGCTGCAGAGTGGTGATTTCCATCTGTGATTTTTAAAGACACAACTTAATCATTGAATCTGTGTGGAGACATAGTTAAAACACATACCATATACAGTGATGCTCCATGTCTGTTCTCTGCACAGAAGAGCTAGAGAAGCAAAACTGAAATATACAATTTAAAAACATATAGGAAGCTCTTCTTAAGTGTCATAATTAACTTTTGGCAAAAGGGATGTTTCAGGCATGGTGACATTGGCTGTGACTGGCACAGCATCCTTCTTAGAAAGTGCATTCATCTGTTCAGAAGAAGAACTTGCTCTTGCTTTGAGGAAACATGAAATCAAAATTGCCAATATATTCTCTCTTTTCAAGCACAATTATTACAATTTATTGTGGACAGAAATAACACATGGATGTTGAATACCAGTTCCTGTGAAAGATACTTGAGTTTCGGGGTAACAACTGTCCCAAGTCTTCAGAACAAATCAACAGGTGCATACTCTCAAACCACAGTAGGTTATTATCCTACCACCTCATATGTGCTGAGAGTGCTAGAATAATGTTGTATTTGTCCCATTTACTAAAAATATATTTATTTTTGTGTAAATATTATGGGTGCCCCCAATATTATGTTTGATTTGTTTTTGCCTTTTTGAGGAATGTTTGTTCAAGTAAAATTAGCTTGTATCCACTTTAGAGTGTTAAAAAACTCACAATTAATATCATCGAGATATTTTTTAAATGTTGGTTTCACTTCTATTAGCCAGTCCCCATAATTGCATTAATAATATTTTTCAGATAACTGGAAACCAAGAAAAATCATACCAAATTATGAAAAATGTTTTACTCTTTTGATTTGGTAGGCATGTTCTGTTTGTCAAAAAACTCTATAGCTTATGTTGGAACAAAAATAAGGAGTGTTTTAGGAACATAATATACATAGGTTTGATAATTAAAAAGTAACTATGTGATATCAACACGAGGGTCATTGTATTTACATGGACTCTTTCATAGACATCCTACTCATTGTCATAATAACTGAGGCTGTCATGACCATGGACTCTGCTTCGCGTGAAGCCCTAAACAATTCTGACAGGCTTGCAGCTCATTAAGGGACAGTCATTTTGTTGAAATGTCTATCAGCTCGCAGGGATGCACCAAGATGAATAGACCCAAAACAATAGACCCATTTGTTAGAGCAGTAGCTTCTCTAATACATGATGAGACAATCAAGCCAAGCTGCCTTCGGCACAAAGACATAATTAATCAAATGGACAAATGGTTCAAAAATTGCTCTAGTATATTCTGTAGTGGACAGAGGTTTCCATGGAAACATTGGCGTTTGTATCACAGTTAATGACCATTCTGTACAATGAAGTCTCCCCCTTCATACACACTTCTTTACTCTCTCCACTACGCCTGTTCTCTCCACTCCTCCAACTATTAAAAAACACAACCTGGAGAAAAACAAACAAAACAGGGAGAATGAGGAAACATAAAGAAGAACCTTGAGAATCTGTATTCCCTATCAGAAAATCTAATAGCTCTATTTCAGCATTTATGAAACTGATTATGAATATTTTCTTGTTTTCAATACTTAAATACAAATGGAGAAAAACAGACTGAAATTGTTACTTTTAATGCTATTAGATAATTACAGCAATTTCATCCGAGTATTTACAGATATAGCTTAACTCATTGTAATGATTTAAAATGTATTTGGAAAACAATTAAATTGCAACACTTAATGCCTAAAACGTTAAATGAAATTTTAGTAAAGTCCTGAGAGAAAAGGAGACTTTAAATTTGACTGAAGTTTCTAGAAAACAGTTTATAAATATTTCTTAAGTTTGATTTTTACCTTGCATTCTGAAGTGTCGTTGATCGATATTTAGTCAGGCTAAAGAAAATCTCTACTCTGACCCCTAATAAAACATATTTTCCATAGGTAACTGCATCTATACTTTGAAGGATAGTTTTTTATTACTATACAATGGTATATGAGGTCTTAATCATCGCCTTCCACCTTCCTCCCAAAGTGTAGCTTATTAAAATATTCTTTCCAATCACAAACAGAACGCTTTTTTAGAGATGCCCTGATAAATACAATATTCTCTATCTTTCATAGTTTATGAACCACAAAAATGGCCAAGTTTGATGCCTATTTAGGGGTCTTGTGTAATACTTGAAATAAACAGTTTGATTCTTTAAAAACTACATGGCAGGGTAGTTTAATAAAATATTTATATGTGTTTTTTTTCCTCTAACTGTATTTTCCTTTTCTACTTTCTCTACTCTTCATGTGTAACTGTATAGGCAGCTGGATTGCTTTGTAGTGTCTTTTAAAGACTTCCTCCCTTCCTGGTATTCATGTCTTTATATTTTAAAGCCTGTGTCAATGGAGTCTTTTGCGGGTGGGGGGAGTGGGCAATGGAGGGAGAGAATTAAAAGTTGGAGACCAAAGTAGCAAGGGAGCTAATGGTATTTTCTAAGACTGGAAAGGAAGAAAGGTCTGTGAGCCCTGCACAAATAAAGAGTCCAGACCACTGTCCTGGGCAACACATGGAAAATATTTCCAAACACAGAGAAGATCAGCTACATAGTGCACTTAGGGAGTTTGGAACTGAGGCTTTCGGTCTGTGCAGAGTTCTTTCCTCAGAGTTCATCTTGGGAGCCTGTTTTCAAAGAGCTATACTAGCATGAACCACGAGGATGTCTGTAGTTACCAAGATGAATGGAAGGCCACAGAACACTACATCAATTCCTTCACCAAATTTGTAGCCCATATTTATATACCATCCTAGAGCTAACTGAGACTGAATTTCATTACTTAAATTAAAATTTAAAGCAATGGCCTGGTTCACTGAGTTCCACAAGGGCGAGACTGACTCTAAATGGATCCATCTTTTTATGATATTAGTTATTTATTTGAGGAAGACACAGACTCTTCAGGACTCAATTCTCTTAGTCATAGAAATAATGATAACCATCACGATGCTATTAGAAAATTAATAAAATAACACATGTCATGAAAGCACTTTGGAAGCTTTAAGAGCCCCAAAGTGAGACCATGAGTAAATAGATACTCTATTATATTACCGGAGGGAACAAAAAATGATCCCTTCACTGTGAAAGAGAAGGTGGAAAAAGCAACCATAAATATAGCTATATTTCCTCTTTGACCCACCAGTCTTAATTCTGGAAATCTATCCTACAGAAACGCTTGTCCATGAATGCGATAACTTATATATAGCATACAAAATTATTCACAGAATACTATTTTTATTAAGGATTAGAAGCACTTAAGAGTGCAAATATAGAGGACTGTTTGAATAAACTATGGTATATCTACACAGTAGAATTCTATGCAATTGTGAGAATAAATGACGAAGACCTCAATAAAAAATTTGCTGGGGTATATTTTGAGTGAACAGATCAGTGTGCAGGCGAGGATAGGATAATGAGTATGCTACTGACATGTAAGGAAGGAAATAAAGTACATATTCACATTTTTGTATTTGAATAAAGAAACACTGAAAGGATAAACATAAAGCTAATAAACATGCAGAATGATGGAAGAATAGATGTGATGGAAATGAAGCTAAGATAAAATTTCAGGATGTACTTTTCAAAAAATAATTTTCTATTATTGTTATTTTTGCAACAGTAGTATATAGAATCCTATGTATCTTTCATCAAGTTTCCACTAGTCTTAACATCTTACATAACTAAAAAATTAATATAGGCAAATACTATTAATTAAACTGCAGATTTTATTGAGACTGCACCAGTTTTTCCAATAATGTTTGTTTTCTGTTTTAAAATTCAATCAAGTATTTCCTTGTATTTATTTGTTATGACTTCTTAGTCTCTCCAGTCTGTGACAGTTACTCATTTTCTCCCTGATACAAGGACTACAACACTTTTGAAGGTGCTTGTCAGGTATGTACTGCAGTTTGGATTTGTCCTATATTTTCTCACAATTAAGCTTAAGGGTATGCATTTTGGGGAAAAATATCCCGAGATGGTGTGCCCTTCTTAGGGCATCTTAGGGCATCATATTAGGGACACATGATGATAGGTCTTATTTCTAGGGATATTAATCTTAAACACTAAGTTAAGGTACTAACTGCAGTTTGTCCATTGTAAGGTTACTATTTTTCCTTTGTAAATACTAAGTGTTTTAATGAATATAATTTGAGAAGAAAACTATGTAAAACTGTGTTTCCTTTTATCCTTTGTCAACCAATTTTGGCACTCACCAGCAGATTTTGACTATAGCAATTATTACCACTGTATTCTAATGGTGATTTTCCTATTCCCTCACTCATTCTAAATTTATTAATTTAAATTATTTTGTTAGGAAAAACCTTTCTCAATGTTTAATTTGTTTATAAAATCACTTGTTTATATCAGTATGGATGAATGGTTATTTTATAAGATTTTATTTTAGTTTCTCTCTAGTAATATCATTTCTTCTTCTTCATCTTTACCTTCTCTTCTTTTTTCCTTCTTTCCTTCCCCTTCTCCTTCCCTCTTGCTCTTCCTCTTCCTCCTTGTCTCCTTCTTTTTCCTCTTCTCCTGCTTCTGCTTCTTCTTCCTGTCTTTTTTCCTCCTTCTCCTCCTCCTCTTCTTCCTCCTCTTCCTCCTTCTTCCTCTTCCTTCTGACTAAGTTACTAAAAGTGGTTTTTCTAATATCCATTTAAAAATTAACTAAGCAGGCCAGGCGTGATGTCTCCTTCCTGTAATCCCAACACTTTGGGAGGCCAAGGCAGGAGGATTGCTTGAGCCTAGGAGTTCAAAGCTAGCCTGAGTAACATAGAGAGACTCTGTCTCTATTTAAAAAAGAAAATCACCCAAGCACATTTTCAAATAATAATATAGTGCTTTATGTGTAGAGCAAGTGTCTTTTAACCTACTACCCAATTCTTTCTCTTGTGGCATTGCTGCTATTTATTTTACATCTAAAGTGTTACTATTACTGCTCCAATCAGTAGTTTTTTTTAGATCAATTAAGAATAAGGAAAATAAAAGAATTTACATTACCTTCATGAATTACTTCTCTGATGCTTTCCTTTTTCTTTGTGTAGATTCAATCATCTGATCTACACATCATTTTCCTTCTGCCTAAAGACCTTCTTTTAACATGTCTTGCAGAGCAGGTCCACTGGGTGGGAATTTTTAGTTTTTGTTTGTCTAAGAAAGTTTTTATTTCCTCTTTTTGAAGAAATAAATAATAATTTAAATGGATATAGAACTCATGGTTGTAGTCTTTGAGCATTTTAATGATTTCATTTCATTCTCTTCTTGTTTGCATTATTTTTCATGAGAAGTCTCTGGTAATTTGTATTCTTGTACCTCAGTATGGAAAGTGTTCTCCAATCCTAGATTCATTAAACATTTTTTTCTTTGTCTTTGTTTTTTGCAGTTTGAATGTGATGTGTCTCTGTGTGGAGTCTTGGGTGTTTATTCTGCTGATATTCTCTAAGCTTCCTGGTTCTGTGGCTTGATATCTGTTCTTAATTTGAGAACTTCTCAGTCACTATTTCTGCAAATGTTACTTCTGCTCCATTTTCTTCTTCTTCTCTTTTTGATATTCCAGTTATATACATGTTGCAACTTTTAATATAGCTCCACAGTTCTTGTCTGTTCTGTTACATTCTATTCTATTCTATTCTATTCTATTCTATTCTATTCTATTCTATTCTGTTCTGTTCTGTTCTGTTCTGTTCTGTTCTGTTCTGTTCTGTTCTGTTCTGTTCTGTTCTGTTCTGGTCTAGTCCTATTCTATTCTATTCTATTCTATTCTATTCTATTCTATGCTATTCTCTCTTCCTCCTCCTTTTTTTCATCTTTGTATTTCATTTCAAGTATTTCTATTTACCTATGCTGAAATTTACAGATTCTCCCCTCAGCCTCAGTCTATGGATTAACTCATCAAAGGTGGTCTTTATTTCTGACACTATGTTTTTTCACTTCTAGCATTTCCTTTTGATTCCTATAGTTTCCATCTCTCTACTGACATTTCATCTGGTCTTGCATGTTGTCTACTTTTTCCAGGAGAGCCTTTACCATTGTAATCACAGTTATTTTAAATTTCCTATTAGATAATTCCAATATCTTTTAATATCTGAGTTGGATTCTGATGCTTGCTTTGTTTCTTCAGGCAGTGCTTATTCTTTCCTTTTGACATACCTTGTAAATTTTGTTGAAATCAGATATGTTGTATAGGGTAATAGTTACTGAAGTAAATAGGCCTTTAGTATGAGGATTTATGTTAATCTAGCTAGGAGTTGGAGTGCATTTAATGTTTATTTTAGCTACAGACACCAGAGGCTTCCAATTATTGTAGTAAGCTTATTTTTTTTCTCCATACTTGGCTTTGTTTCCCTTTGTACTGCTCTTTAGAGAGATCCTGTGTCTTGTAGCTCTTTAAGTTGTAATCCACTGCTATTATTCCTGAAAGCTTGTTAGAGCTATGATGGGTTGTGGAGGAGAGGGAGTCTGCTGGAATCTTCTGAATAAATCTCAGTGTTTTAATGGTCATATGTCTTGGGAATCTGGTTAATGAAGTGTTTCTGCTTCTTCTCCAGGGATAGAGCTTTTGCCCTTCTTGTTTTCTAGTCCTTCTCCAGCACTAGTGTTTCCAGTACAGTAGTCCCGCTCCCCACCACCTTATCCAAAAGGGATATATTCCAAGACCCCCATTAGATTCCTGAAACCATAGGTAATACCAAATCCTATATATACTATGTGCTTTCCTATGTATACATACCTATGATAAAATTTAATTCATATATTAAGTATAGTAAGATATTAATAATAATAATAAACTAGAACAATTATAACAATATGTCAGCATCATTACTGTGTGAGGGGGCCATCATGAAGTAAAATAAGGGTTACTTGGATATAAACACTGCAATACCATGACAGTCCATCTGATAACTGAGATGGCTACTACTAAGTGACTAATGGGCCGGTAACCTACACAGCGTGGGTATGCTCGTTAAAGGGATGATCATGTATTGAGCAGGAACTAGTGGAACAGTAAAGATTTCATTATACTACTCCGAATGACTTGCAATTTAAAACTTATGAATTGTTTATTTCTGGAATTTTTTGTTTAGTATTTTTGAACTGCAGTTTAGTGCAGTTGTCCACAGGTAACTGAAAATCAGAAAGCAAAATTGTGGATAAAGGAAAATGACCACATATTTCCTTGAAGCCCTCTTTCTTGTTGATTGATTATGACTTTTTTTGGCTTAGATGAGACAGAAAGACAGAAGCAGACTATAGGTGGAGTGGATTTCCTTTCACTAAACTGGGCTGAAGTTTCAGAATTGCCCCCTGGTGATGGCCTTCATCCTGGAAATTAGTCCGTGTTAGAGAGAAGGGTCTGGAAGTCTTCCTGATAGCTACTCATCCCTTCCCCCTATCAGGGCCACGCAGGAGCTTTTTTAGATCCTCCAATATAATGTTGGTGGTGTTCCTTTAGTAAAAGCTTGTGAGAATGTAGGGACGGTATTTGACGGCTGCCCTTAGGAGCTTCTCTCCCTCTGCAGTTCATATGCAGCACCAGCAATTCTTCATCCTTACTAGCTAAGTGATGATTGACTGGCTATTTCTGCTCCAGGTAAACAGCTCTCAGGTGCTTCATATCTCTGAATGTGCCTGACTCCAGATTTTGGGAACGCAGTTTGCCCTGAGACCTCAGTTCTCTAACAGACCAAGAGAAGTCCCCAGTTTTCAGTCTGATTAGCTTTTGTCTACAGTAATGACTTTCAACCACATCACATGTTGAAGCTGAAACCTGAGGTCCTCAGACTCATGGATATTAATTTTATTCTTTGGGTTACACTATTTATTTTGATGCTCAAATTGTTTTAGTTTTGGTCATTGTGAGTTCTTCTTAAATCTAGCCCGTGTTTTGTTTTAACATGCCTCCCTTTTTTCTTCAACAGTGAGAAATCTGATTCTCATTATCTACAATTTATATATTTGTTCAAGTCTAGTATACATATAAAGCAGTTTGAGAATATCTGTCCCATATATATGTGAGACAAATTTACCAGCTAGACTACAATGTTTCTGTATGGTTCTTTGTGTCTTTCTCAAGTCTTACGTTATCCAGGCAAAACACTGTTTTCCAGAGTTATTTGGGTTAACTCTTCTCCACTCACTTCAATGTGATTTCCATTGATTTCTGTAGGCCTATTTTCAAGTGTATGGAGTCTTTCCTTGACTCTGCCTGGCTCATCACTAAGTCCTTTAAAGTCATTCTTCCTCTCTGTCACTGTGTTTTGTATTTTTAGTGTTTCTATGTTTTTCCTATAATTTCTATATCTTTATTAAATGTAACTACCTGTCATGCATGTTGTTTATTTTTTCCTTTAGAGCCTTCAACATATTAATTATAGTTGTTTCAGATCCTTTTCACATAGTCTCAACACTGTCATAACTGAGTTTAGTTCTGATAATTGCTCAGTTTCTTAGTACTGTCTTATTTTTCTTGACTTTTTAAAATGCTTCCTAATGTATTCTTAAAAGGTGAACATCTTGTATAGAACATAAGAGAGTGAAGTAAATAGTTTATATGCCTGGGAATGGGCATGCCTGTCTTCCTGCTAAGACCCTAGTGTGTGGGGATTGAGAAAAATTAATCTGTTAAACCTGGTTTGGGGTTTGTTGTTGCTTTAGTTAACTTTGGTGTCCTACAGCTTCAAAATTCGAGTGATACTTTGTGTTTAGGGTAGGGGTTCTCAGAAGGCTTTTTATTTATTTACTTTGCTTTTTTTTTTAAATCCAGATCCTTCACTAGGCTTTTTATTTTCATATCTGCTCCTTCCTTATCTTTTGGTCTTCCCTCTTTGCTTGGCCTCAGGGAAGATTTGTATTTTGCAAATTACTTATTACCTGATGCTGCTGCTGCATTTCTTCCTCCTCTTCCTCCCCTCCCCCTCCCATCTCTCTCCCTCTCCCTCTCAGTCTCCTTCTCCTTCCCCTTCTCCTTCCCCTTCTCCTTCTCCTTCTCCTTCTCCTTCTCCTTCTCCTTCACTTTCTCCTTCTCCTTCCCCTTCCCCTTTCCCTTCTCCTTCTCCTTCTCCTTCCTTGAGATGGAGTTTTGCTCTTGTTGCCCAGGCTGGAGTGCAATGGCACGATCTCGGCTCACTGAAGAGTCCCAGGTTCAAGGGACTCTTCTGCCTCAGCCTCCTGAGTAGCTGAGATTGCAGGTGCCCACCACCACGCATGGCTAATTTTTTGTATTTTTAGTAGAGAGAGACAGGGTTTCAACATGTTGGCCAGGCTGGTCTCGAACTCCTGACCTCAGGTGATCCACCTGCTGGCCCCACTTGATGCTTCTTATTTTGGGAAGAGAGAGAGAGAAGAGAGAGAGAGAGAAAGAGAGAGAGAAATAGAGAGAGAGAAAAAAGAAAGAAAGAGAGTTGTGTGAGTTTGGTGGGAAGGAGTAGGGTTGCTATGGGTTGCTATTGTTCTAATTAAGTCTGTGTATTAGGCATTATTTTCCTTTTTGCCAGTGATGTAGGTTGCACAGCAATTCTGAGTCCAGTACATATTTATGTTAACCCTTTCCAGAGTTGAGATTTTGTTTCTCCAGTTTTCTTCCCCTGGCTGCAGTGAGTTTTCGCCAGTGCTCTAAGAGCCCCAATGTATGCTGACATTCTTCTAACAGGTTAAGATTTCAGCTTGGTTAGGGAACATAGAGAAGAAATGTCTCAGATGAGATTTGAGATGGCCCTTTCCCTGTAATGGCTTCTGTATTTTCTCCCAGTTTTGCGACACAAAGAAAATTCCTAGGAGTCTACCAAAATTTTCCATGCATCCTCTGTTGGCAGACTCCCCAGGTTTGGGTCCCCAGGGACTTTGCTTTCTCTTGCCAGGGTGCACATTCACCATCCATAAATTTGCTGTAGCCCTGGCTGAACCCTTCTTCTTGTTTTCCAGCTGCATTTTGCCCTAGTAAAGCCCCTGCTTGTGCCGTGTGTTTCCCTGCAGACTCTAGATTTTTCTTAGATGTTCAGACCAAATGACTGTGCTATTGCTTCAGCACTCCAACTTTGAGTTCTAGAAAAGTTGTGAACTTGCCGTTTTGTGTTTACCTTTCCATATCACTGTGAATTTTGAACCATATAAATGTATTTCCTACTCATAAATTTTAAAAAGAAAGAAATATAGAGCAAAATGGTATCTACTAAAACTTCTGCATGTGAGAAGCATTCTGTTCAAAGAGGCATAGTAAAAATAGTTCTTAATAGGTTATTAATATATGCACCTTTTTGTTTAACTATATGGGAAAAGCTAATACTAAAATTTCCATGATTAAACGTAAACTCTAAAAACCTTCCTTTTTCTAAAAATAAAAATAATAAATAATTGGAAGAGTGCACATTCAGATTAAAAGGGATGCAGCAATACAATTGTTTCCGAGTGCTAATGGAATTTAATGATGCCCTTTGCTTTCAAAATTTGAATTAAGCTGTACTTCTGTACTAAAACTTCATTTTTATTTATGACATAGTTATGCACTAATAGCCTTCCTACCTTTGGTATGTATCTTCCTACCTTTCTTATGTATCTGGCCATATAAATTGTTTATTTTTCCATTTTTATTACTTCAAAGATTGTTTCATTGGACTTTGTTTTTATTTATAACAAGTTTTCTTCCCTTCTAGGAATTTATTCTCCTTATATACGTTCATGCACACATGTGGATGCTTTTATTGAAACCAGTTCATAGGTATGTTTGTATAATATTTATACACATAAAATATATATTTTTTTGCTTGTGATCCATTTTAGCCATTCTAAAATTATCCTTTATCTTTTATATATTCTACATATTTCATATATAAAACTTATGTTTTTGTGTATATGTAATATATGCATATCTTTTAATAAAATGTATTATGCGTACAACTTCATAGTTGATCCTATAATTTGCAGATTCTCTGGTTTTACAAATAAAAAATGTAAATAAACAATGCTAGGCATAAAGGAAGTGCTTAGTTTCCCATTTACCCATTGGATTGGTTGAGAGCTAGAATTAGAATGTAAACATTCAATAACAAACTTTTCTGCAGCTTTCTTCTTCCCAGAGACGAAGTGACATGTACCTTGAAAAGTATCCTCCTCTCAGATATACCTATGACCTTCTGGCATAGACTAAAGTATTTAATTTGGAAGGAAATAATTTTTGTTAGCATTTGCCACATCCAGAATCCTTTTATGTACTGAAATAAATTTTTGCCATTACTTTTTTGTTTTTTTTTTTGGATGGAGTCTCACTCTCTTGCTAGGCTGGAGTACAGTGGCAGCATCTTGGCTCACTGCAACCTCTGCCTCCCTGGTTCAAGCGATTCTCTTGCCTCAGCCTCCCGAGTGGCTGGGACTGCAGGCGCCCACCACCACGCCCAGCTAATTTTTGTATTTTTAGTAGAGACAGAGCTTCACCATGTTGGCCAGGATGATCTCGACCTCTTGACCTCGTGATCCGCCTGCCTTGGCCTCCCAAAGTGTTGGGATTACAGGCGTGAGCCACTGCGCCAGGCCTCATTTTTGCCATTACTTTTAATGAGAAAAACTGCAATAACTTTTGCATCAGCCTAATAAATAAAGGCTCAGGATAGAATAATTACCAGTGCTGGCTGCCAAGAGCTTAGTCTTCAAGAGAACCAAGCTTACAATAGCAAGACTTTAATCAGACCTGTTGATGATTTCCTGTGATTTCCTGAATGCCCAAATTGCCTAGAGTACTGCGAGATTCCTTTCAATGGACTGAAGACACTGTATTCTTTGGCAGTTAAGAGTTGGTGAAATTTGCATTGTTTTCACTAAGAAGGGGAGCCTATCTATTTCTAGATGCCACGGATCACTCTGGTTTCATTCACCCTGGCTCTCAGACATCGACATAGACCAGTTACAGAACTCACTAACTGATGAGTAAACAGCCATCTAGAGCCTTTCAAGATGGGATTTCTTTTCTTCCAAGCTAGGAACTAATACTTAAACCTAGTGTAAAGAGAAAATTTTTAAAAATGAGCATTTAGCTTGATCAAATACTTATATTTTGTGAGGTATAATACAGCAACAACAACAGCAACAAAAACAAGGCGTATTCACAGAGGGGTAGAAAGAGGACAAAACCAGCTCAAAGGTGTCAAGAAGGGAAAAATTCTAATTAGAAAACAATATTTAATATTGCAAATAGAACAGAAGGGTTGGAATAGAAAAGAATGAGGTATTAAAAAGGGCCTCTACGTTTTACTGAGTTGGTCTATATTCCAAATCTTAAATGAGAGTATAGAGGGGTTTTTTTCCAATTAAATGAAAGGGGTGAAGGTGCAGTTATCTAAGGGTGAATATGGTCAAAAGTATTTGTTTTTTTCACAGTAAAAAAATATGAGAAGCATTAGAATGGAGAGGCAGTATTGGTTAGAGATACAAACTTTGAATCCATGCTGCCTGAATTAAACATCCACAAGCTGTGTGATCTTAGGATTAGGTTATTAAGCTTCTCTGCCATTCAGTCTTCTCATTTCTTACTTGGGAATCATAAAAATATCAAAGTAGAGCTATGTAGGATTTAAAGTAGAAACATACCTATGTAAAAAGAGGAAATCATAAAGTGTAGAAAGATAGGTATAAACCAAAAACTAAGTGGCCCCCAACAAAATTTCTAAGATCCTTTAAAAAGATTTAAAAACAGCGATTCTTTAAATGAATCAAAAAGAGGAAATGGACTAGTAGTGGTGCAGAGGATACGTGCAGTAGTTTCCCTTGTCCATGGTTTTGGTTTCGGTGGTTTTAGTTACCCATGGTCAACCATGGGCCAAAAATACTAAATGGAAAATTCCAGAAGTAAACAATTCATAGGTTTTAAATTGCTTGCCATTCAGAGTAGTCTCATGAAATCTCATGCCAGCCACTTTGTCCTGCGAATCATCCTTTTGTCCAACATAGCCACACTGTGATGCTCTGCTGCCCTTTAGTCACGTAGTAGCCAACTCAGTTATCAGATTGCCTGTCATGGTATCTCTGTGCTTGAGTTCAAGTAACTCTTATTTTACTCAATAAGGACCCCGAAGCAAAAGAGTAGTTTGGCTACGCCAAAGAAAAGCCATGAAGTGCTTCCTTTAAATGAAAAGGAGAAAGTTCTCAAAAAGGAAAAAAAAATGCTAAAATCTGCAGGAAGAACGAATCTATCTATGAAATTGTGAAGAAAAAGGAAATTCATGCTAGTTTTGCTATCGTGCCCCAGATTGCAAAAGTTGCAACTATAGTGCCTAATGAGTGCTTGCTTAAGATAAAAAAAACAGTCATTAGATTTGTGGGTGGAAGACATAAACAGAATCATATTCTGACTGAGGGCAGTTAGGGTGGTTCTACTAGTGGCTTCAGGCATCTATGGGAGTCTTAGCATGTATTCCCTGATCATAAGGGAGAACTACTGTGGCTGAGCTCAACAGACTAACTGCGGGTGAACTTGTATACCCACAGTACAATAAAGACATGGTTTCTGCCTTCAAAGAGACAGGAATAAGAGTGAGACCCTGAGAAGGTCTCTCATTTGTTTAAGGTTTTTCAGAGAGTAAGAGGCTGAATTGATTTGGGGACAGACTTCTCTGGTTCCAGAGTTTTTTCCAGAACTCCCACAACCCTCTGAGACTGAACAGGACTCTTCCAGATGGGCCTACTGAACACTCATAGAAGCAATCAGCCAATTAAGGAAAGTCTACAAGGGTTTTGCAAAAGGAAATAATGCATCAGGTGTTTGGAGGGTGTAAAATATATATATGTATAAAGCAGAAGTAGTGAGATGTTTAAAAGTCTTTTAATAGATACCATAGCAAGAAAAGAAAATGCTTTTTTTAAAACTGAATTTTTTATGGTAGAATTTAAACCTATAAATGTAGGAAAAATGATGGAATTAGAAAACTGCCACTTGACAACCATATGAGTGATAATTGTTTCAGGAAGAATCATCAATGGATGCTAAAACTAATTGGTGAAAATATAATGAGAAAAAGGATATTTACACAGATCTTCCCCCACAAGATATCATAACTAATTATTATAGTGGAAAAAGTTGGTATACGCCTCTTCATTCAAGGGAGTACAATTGATATCAACAGCAACGGGATAAACAGACCCCATCATGTGATGCACCGAGGATACAAAATCCCTTCTGTGATGCTCCTGCCAAACTCCATAAGCGTTAATGATGAGGACACAACAGGCAAACCCTAACCAAGCAACATTCTACAAAATAACATACCAGTACCTTCGAAAATGTCATCAAGGACAAGGAAAAACTGAGGAATAGGAATTGTTTCAGATTAAAAGTGACTAAAGTGACATGACAAATAAATGCAACTTGTAATAAAGGTTTGAATCTCTGGACAAGAAAAAAACTTTTGTTTTTCCCTAGAAAGGATGTCAAAGGAAAAATTGACAAAATTCAAAATTCAAATAAAGTCTCTATGTAAGGACAAAAACTGGGAATAATAATAGTATCTATATCAGTACCATTGTAAAGATTATATGATAAAACATATTATCAATAAGTGTTTGTGTTAACAGGTCATATACATGATACCCTCAGGGTAATATGTCCCATGGAATTCACAATTTCGGTAATAGAATCATATATCTGATACGTTACACAATATCTCTCATGAGTTCTGGGGAAGCCCACATAAATATGAGGCAAATTAGATAAACTTTCATACAAAATAGAATAAAGAATATAAATAGCTTCATATGAGTTTCATTTCAGGTGTTAGTGACAAAAAAGATGTGGTCAGGAGAAGATTTTACTACCAACTGAAATTACACACACACACACACACACACACACATACACACACACACACAGTTTCAGTCTTCAGGGATTTTTGGCACATGATTTGTCTATAAAAGGGGTGATGATGATGATGATAAAGATAATGATGACTATTTGTCCATAAAAGATGATGGTGGGCTGGGCGCGGTGGCTCATGCTTGTAATCCCCAGCTTTGGGAGGGCAAGGAGGGCAGATCACGAGGTCAAGAGATCGAGACCATCCTGGCCAACATGGTGAAACCCCGTCCCTACTAAAAATACAAAAATTAGCCGGGTGTGGTGGCATGCACCTGTAGTCCCAGCTATTCAGGAGGCTGAGGCAGGAGAATCACCTGAACCCAGGAGGCGGAGTTGGCAGTGAGCTGAGATGGCACCATCACACTCCAGCCTGATGACAGAATGAGACTCCATCTCAAAAAAAAAAAAAAAGGTTATGATGATGGTAGTGATCATTATCATGGTCATCATCTTAAACTAGATCTGAAGGGTCAATATCAGGTGCTAAGTTTACTCTTGACAGGGGGAAGAGCTATTTCTTACTTAGACACTTGGAAGCATTTTGAGCAGTCACTGATGCACAGAACCCTTGTTTTTGTATTTTCTTATCCTGTAATAAGATCTCTCATACAAGATTAATAATTATTTGTAATAGAAGCATCTTTTATTACAGATTTTAAAGGGAATATGTGTAAATTTCTTTGCTACATGTACACATATAATATAGCAGTGTAATTTTCCTGTTAAAAGTACCAGAAAACTTGATGAAAATTCAGTGTATTAGTTAATTTATCTTGTATGACTCACAAAATATTCATTCAAATACCTTTTTTCTACTAGTGGCTTTATATGTTTGATAAGCTACACAGGATGTCTGTGTTTTCTGTGTAAGAAACTAAGCAAAGATTTTATAGCAGGACTTTAATGAAATACAAAATGGAAATGAATACATTGATGTATAAGTATTGTATATGTATATGTGTGTATTCCTCCCTGATAGTGTAAACTTTTTTAGCACCTATAAGATTAATAAAGTGCAGGAAGACATTTATTATTCATTACCTTATTTACTCATTAATTCAACAAGTACTTGTTGAGCATCTACTCAACCTGTGTCAGGTGTAGTTTCGGTGCAGAGAATATAACAGCAAAGAGACACAGTTACTGACTTTATAAAACTTATATTCTAGTGGAGAAGGACATAAGTAAACAGGCAAATGCATTATATAACTTTAGGTGTATCAAGAAACAAAATTACAACAAATTTAGTTAAAGATCGAGTTGCCTTTTATTCACAATTCATGAATTGAAGTAGCCTCCATTTTACTAAATAGAATGAGAGCATCCACTGGCAAATGGCTGAAGTGTGGTTTTTTTGTAAGAGGTAACAAGGAAGCAAAATAGAAAAAAAGCTGATTGGTTAGCATCAGCTTACTTTAGCTTACTTATAGGCATTAAAGCAGAGGGAACTTCTTTATTATGCTGACTCAGGTACAGTAGGCTCTCTGATGGGTTGTTGGGAATCTTCTATTTTCAAGAAAAATTGGTCAGTTTGGGAATCTACCTAGCAATTTAATGTTTCAATTTGATTATGTGTCACTTAGCATGAGTGCCTCCATTTTGGTTTGGTATGATCTGTTAGGGTCTAGTTCAGGAGCTCAGTCTAAAACAAATGCCTCCCATAAATTATTTTTACCAAGTGCTGATAATTTTCTGAGAAAACAAACTGTCTTTTCTTCTATACTCACACACTTCTATGCTTCACCTTAGATCACCAAAATGTGTGATATATTTTCCCCCACACCAGTCAATTCTTTAACACCAGTTGGTGGTCCTACAGTTCAATTTAATTCTGACACTATCTTCCTGGAATTACCGTCAGATCTTACAAGTAAAAGGGCTCAGTCCCACAAGACTGGACCCACTTCAGATGCCAGTCAGGCTCTCCTATGCTTCTGACCAACTGGCTACAAATTGGGGGTTCCCACAACTGTACTTGGGGTTTAATAATCTGCTAGAATGGCTTACAGAACTCAGGGAAACACGTTACTCATGTTTGTCAGCTTATTATAAAGGATATTTTAAAGAATCCGGAGGAACAGCTAGATGAAGGGGTACATAGGGTAAGGTCTGGAGGGGTCCCCAGCACAGGGGCATCAGTCCCCGTGGAGGTGGGGAGCGCCACTCTCCAAGAATGTGGATACCTTCACCAATCCAAAAGCTCATCAAATCTCCTTGTTTAAGAATTTTATAGCTTTACCACCAGCAGCTTTCTGGGAAGTCAGCGAATAGGGATAAAAAGTACAGGATTCTGATCACTTCACTTGTCTTTCTGGTGAGCAGCCCCAACCTGAGGCTCTCTATGGGCCCCATCCTAAGCCACCTCATTAGCAAAACCTCATGTGTGATCCAGAGGGCTTCATGATGAATAACAAAAGACAATCCTGTGATTCAGGAAATTCCAAGGGTTTCAGAACTTTAATGCCTGAAACTGGAGACAAAAACCAAATATATTTCTTATTATACCACAAATTTCAATGAGGAAAAATGTTAGGTTAAAAAAATGAGACATGAAATAAATTGTGTTAACTATGTGGTTTTGCTGTTTAGATGTCTTCTTATGAGGGGTTGAGGTGAAATTACTCAGGGTTTGCAGTAATATCTTAGAGAGTTCTATAGTGTCCTAAAAACCCAGGTCCTGAGACAGAGGACATTGAAACATAAGAAAAAAAAGTACTTACGTCAAGTATATTGTCATAGTGAAGAAAAAAGTCTAAGTTCTCCCATCCCTCAACACACACGCACACACAGACACACACACATTTTTTAAAAATTTTGATGAATCACATGTATAAAGTTACCAATAACAATATACATACCAGTGGTTAGATTCATTGAGATTTCTTCTAGAGATTTACAAAGTACTATGCATGATAAATATGAGGTCTGTTTTTTAACTATATTAATTAGAATTTTTAAGTTAATATATTTTCAAAATGTAAAGGTAAAAAACGAATAAAAAAATAAAACCGTACAAAACTGAATGAACACATATTGAGCAACTAATTTATTTTAGACACTAAGTAAAGCATGTTTTATATATTATCTCAGTTAATGTAAATAACAAAAAAAGAAAATAGTGGTACATAGTGACAAATGTGCATTTTTATGAATCTAAACATTTCTTCCATTCTGTGGTTTTCAATAATAAAATGCAGGCAAACTCTGAATATTTTTAAATGATCTATATCTCCAGAAATGTGTCCTGCTGGCAGAGAGAACCGTGGGATACAATTCCTAGTCCCAGAGCTTGTGACCACTTTTGAGTTCTCACACACTTTTCCTTTATACTGAATCTTATTTTTTATTGAATAAAAACAAATTTTATCTTGAAAAACCTGAGGTTAAAGAAAAAAAAAAGAGATAACATACAGTATCAATATGAAGGGTGGAGAATGAAAACATTCATTGCAAATCTTTACTATTATCTTGGACACATTTTTGTAATCATATAAACCCCCAAGACAGAGTATAAAGACTGGATCAGATCGGGATATAATGTGCTGAATTTTGGTTGCAGAAATAAGGGGTAAAATATTTGTCTCCATGGGGACAGATCCATTACTGCAGTTTTCAAAATGTCAAGGTTACATTTGAAAAGTAGTTGCAATTTTCTTCCATTTTATAAAGATAATTCACTGTTTGTACTTCACACATAAAAATGTGTGACTTAATGAAAATTTGTCTTCACAGTGTTAGGATAATAATCCCAACCTAACATAGCTTAAAGTATAGTGTATTTTTTTTTAATCTCTGGGAAAGAAAAAACAGTGTCATTAATGATTTAGTAACATTTTGTCATTTTGACCACCTCCTCATTTTTGTGGAAGGATACATTGTCGAATAAGAAATCTGTTTTGGAAATGTGAATCCACAGAAAAAAAAAAAAACACAGAGCATTTTTCCATATATTTGCCTTTAATGTTAGAGAAAACATGTTTTTTTGTTTTTCAATTTTTATGTTAAAATATAACCAAAAAATTGTTATCAATCTACCTCTACTAAGTTTAATTTGACTAGACAAAAAATACACATTTGTGTGTATTTGATATGCTTTCAGTAAATTCTGTTAATATATGTAATGGTAGTAGAGCTAAACATTGTAACATATCTTTAAAACTATTAAGTTACCAAACTTTATTGTAGTGCAAATGTTAAAAACACTAGCAATAATTTCTTTCTTTCTTTCTTTTTTTTTTTTTTTTTTTTTGAAGATAATTTAGTAGAGACAGGGTTTCTCCATGTTGGCCAGGCTGGTCTTGAACTTTTGACCTCAAGTGATCCGCCTGCCTCGGCCTCCCAAAGTGCTGGGATTACAGACATGAGCCACCATGCCCAGCCTATTGGTAGCAATTTGAAGTTACATATTAGTTAGTAATGTTTTAAGAGTTGAAATGGTAAATACAAAATAAAATTATCATGTGTGAAAAAAATTTTTTAATTTCAATTCATTTATTAGAAACCTTAATGTGACAGATTGTTTTAATAAGTTGGTCCATTTAAAGAAAGTCTAGCAGATGTTCAGTTGTAAAAACTTAAAAAGTAGAAGCCTTAAACTAAAATTTTCGTCACCTTGCTGGAGATTGAGAAGGTGTATGGACAAAATTTTCACCATTTTGCAGATGCCAACAAGTTATTTGTCTTTACAACAGGAAACTCTTTATAGTTCATATGACATTTGCATGCAAAACAGCACGTCAAATATGGCCTACTCTCGCATAAATTAAGCAGTATAGTAAATCTCCATGCAGAAATACTTACAACATAAAATCTCACTAAGAAATATTTAGAATCAACTAAATTGTACAATATATCTTCTTTATGTCAAAACCCAGGCATTTTTGCATGGGCTGTCTTATGCAATGTTCACAATAACTTTATGGAGTAATTATTCGATTTTAAAGATGAGGAGATGAGACTTATAGAAACTAAGGAATTTACTCAGAATCACTTAGGTAGTTGAAGGTAGATGTGAACTTTAAATGAAGTTCTTTTACCCCAACTCCAGTGCTGTTTACACTACCTATGCTGACTCAACATATAAGTTTTGCTTTATTTGGACATCTCAATAAATCTTTTATATACTCAGTAAATGTTTACTAAGTACCTAATATGGCTTAAGCTCTGTGTTACATAGTGGAAATATAACAGTTACCTTCACTGAACTTAACCATACTTTGGTCTTCTATATGTTATGTGTTGTTTTTCTCTGGCTGCTTTCAAGACTATTTATTATTGATTTTCAGCAGTTTAGTAATTAGATGTAGTTTTCTTTGTATTTATCATCCTTGAGTTTCAGTGAACCTTTTAAATCTATAAATGCATGTTTTTACCAAATTAAATAAATTTTAAGCCAAATTTCTTTACATATTTTATCCCTTTATATTTTTCTGTTGTGACTTCAATTATTCTTAATTACATACTTTTATACTGTTGCACAAGTCCTTGAGTCTCTGTTCATTTTCCCCATTGACAGAGTAGGAGCATCACCATCTTGGACAAGCACCGCTGTCTTAAAGTTCCTCTTGATCAAAAATAGCCCCAAAGGGCATCAGCCTAATGGCTAATGTCAGCATGACCATAAACCACAAATAACATCTCTGACAAGAAACATTCCAACCCTGAGATAAACCCCTCCCTGACCAGAGACATGCCAGCCCCAAGATAACCTCCCCTCTGGCCAGAGACATTCCAACTCCTGCAATAAACTTCTCCTCCACACAGAAACATTCCAAGCCTGTGGTAAGTTTTCTTGCACTGAACCTTTAAATATTATTAGTCTGTAAGAGAGAATGCTCCTGACTGAAATCAGCCAGAAGTCCCTCTTTGGTTTATTCTCCAAAATAAACCTGTTTTTGACTGTTGAGTGACTTTTCATGTTTTTTTCCTCTTTCTTTAACTCTTACACCCAATTTATTATCTCTGTTATTCAGTGTAGGTTATTCCTATTGATCTATTTTTAATTTCACTCACTGTATCTTTGGTCATCTCCAATATGTTGTTAATTTTTATTTCAGATATTGTATTTTTTAGTTTTTAATTCTCATTTGTTCTTTTATAGTTTCTATTTGCTGAAGTTCACTACCTTTTCATTCATTATCAATGTATTTCCATAGGTCTTTGAAGATAATTACAACAGCTGGTTTAAAATCGGTGCTGTAATTCCAACGTCTTCAACACCTTCAGTTTTGCCTCCATTGATTGTTTTTCTCTTGAGTGTGGCATTTTTAGAAATTTCTAGTTTCTTAGAAATCTAAGTACTTTGGATTTATATTCTAGACATTGTGAATTACATATTGCAGAGATTCTGGATTCTATTATATTCTTTTTTTTTTTTTTGAGATGGAGTCTCGCTCTGTCGCCCATGCTGGAGCGCAGTGGCGCAATCTCGGCTCACTGCAAGCTCCGCCTCCCAGGTTCACACCATTCTCCTGCCTCAGCCTCCCAAGTAGCTGGGACTACAGGTGCCCGCCACCACGCCCGGCTAATTTTTTGTGTTTTTTTAGTAGAGACAGGGTTTCACGGTGATCTCAATCTCCTGACCTCGTGATCCCCCCACCTCGGCCTCCCAAAGTGCTGGGATTACAAGCGTGAGCCACTATTCTTTTGTTTGTAGTCTTATCCATGTATTTTGGTTAGACTTAAGCCAGATATTTAGGTATAACATAGTGTTTCTATCTTATCTCTCGTTTTGGAGATAGCCTCACAACCCTGCCCTTCTTCTGATTGTAAAATATTCTGCCTCTGCCCTCTGGTTCATCACTCCAATAAGAAAATTTCCTCACTTCCATATTTTAGCTGCATCAGTATCTGCCCTCAGGCTAAAAGTGGTGAAACCAGGGTGCCTACTCAGTACTGTTCCTTTCTACGAAGTGTTGTCACCTTTAACATCTGCCTGCTTTTGGTCAGTCTCTGATAATCTCAAAGAGTTTTTTTGTTTGTTTTAGCTTTTGGTCAGTCTCTGATAACCTCAAATTGTTTGTTTGTTTGTTTGTTTGTTTTAGAATATCTCCTGTTGTTTACAATTATCTGTGTAAAAATTGGTTCAATAAGAGCTAATCAGCCATTAGCAAAAGAAGAATCCAAGAACATTGATATTAGATGTTTCTTATTTTGTCCTGTGAGAATTTCAAGCTTCAGTTACATCACACACGTTCTGTTTTTGGCAGGTTTTTATATTCATTCCATTCAAAATATTTTCTAATGTGTCTTGTTATTGCTTCTTGACACATCTTTGTAAGTTATTTAGAAGTATTTTGTTTAATTTTCAAATATTTGGAGATTTTCCAAATATCTTCATTTTTTTTTTCAAATTTAATTTCTCGGGGGTCAGGTAACCCTCTCTGATTTTAATATATTTAAATTTATTCCCAGTATGGCCCTTCTTAATAAATATTCTATGTTCAGTTAATAGAATGCATAAATTGTTGTTGTTAGGCATAATACTCTAAAATACCAATTTAGTAGTGTTGCTCAAGTCTTCAATATTCCTAATATTTAAAAAAATTAAGAGGTGTGTTAAAATCTCATAATTATGAATTTATCTATTTTTCAAGTCCTTCAATTTTTTAAATGAATATCTTTTGAACCTCTCATATAAAATGCATATATTTTAGTATTATTTTTTCCCTTTTTTATTTTGAAATGTTTCTGATCATATTCTTCGTTCTGAAGTACTTTGATATTATCATAACCACCTTAGTTTTTGTTATTTTTTAATATTGTTTACAGGATATCTTTTCCATCCTTTAGATTTTAACTTATCTCTACCTCTTCCTAGAGAGTGTATAGCTGTAAACAGCATTAACAGTTGACCCCTAAAGAACATGAGATTGAACTGTGGAGGTCCGCTTATAAGTGAATATTTTTTCAACCAAATGCGGGTCTAAAACACAGTATTTATGGGACAAGAAATCCATACATAGGTAGGGCAGACTTTTTGTATACATGGTTCCACAGGGCCTACTGTAGGACTTAAGTATGGGTGGATTTTGGTATATGCGAAAATCCTGGAACCGATCCCCACATATACCAAGGGATGGTTGTAGTTGGGTTTTGTTTTTTATTTAATGACAATCTCTGCCTTTTAAAGGACAAATTTAGGTAATTCACATGTAATTTATCAATAAGTTTAGATTTAAGCATTTCATTTTGTTGTTGGGTTTTCTATTTTCCCTATCTCTATGTGCTCCTTTTTTTGTCTTTCTCAGCCTCATTTGGGCTGAGAATTTTTTTAGTTTTCCATTTTATCTCCACTATTGGCACTAGTGGAAGCTGAAAGGGCTTACAAAATTTATCTTTGACTCATCACAGTCTACCTTTAAATAATATTATAAAACTTAATGAAAAATATAAGACTTTTGTTACAGTATACTTTTTTCTATTCCATTCATTGTTGCTGTTGTCATATATTTTACTTCATGTATTATAATCATCAAGTAAATAGCTATTTCCTTTGCTTTAAACAAATAAGTATCTTTGAAAGAAGTGAATAAAATAATTTATGTATATATATATTTACCATTTATACTTACCACTTACATTTACCATGAATAAACATTAAATGCTTTTCATTCTTTGTAGACATGGATGTCCATTTATTATCATTTTTATTTTGCCTGAAAAACTTTCCACAACATTTCTTGCAGTGCAGTTCTCCAAAAGTGAATTAGCTCAGCATTTATTTATTTTAAAACATCTGTATTTTCTATTGGGGGAGCTAGCTTTATTGAAGTATAATTTATATGCAATAAAATTCACCAATTTTAATTGCATAGTTTGATGAGTTTTGACAAGTGTCTACAGTTACATAACCACCACCACAAATGTCATAGACCATATTCCCGTCACTGAAAAAGTTCTTTTGTGCTTCTTTATAGTCAATACTCTCTTCCCATCTGTTTGCCCCTGGGAACAATTAATCTTCTTTTCATCACTAAAATTTTATCTGTCCTAGTTTGTCATATAAATGGAATAATATAATATCTAGTCTTTTGTACTTGGATTTCTTTACTTGACATAATGCTTTGAAATTTATTTGCTATATTGTATATGTCATTTCTTTATACCTTTACTTTTTTTTAACTGAGTAAATAATGGATTATTTTTCATTGTATGGATATGCTGCATTTGTTTATCCATTAACCAATTGATGTAATATTTGGCTTATTTCCGGTTTTTGACTATTACAAATGAAGTTCTTAAAAATTCAGGTACAAGATGTTGGGTAGACATGCTTTTATATTTCTTGGACTTGTTTGGTCATATTTCTTGGAATTTGTAGTTTTATATATAACTTAAGCTGTCATAATAGTTTTCAAAGTGGTAGAACCACTTTACACTCTGACCTACAATGTTTGTGAGTTCCTGTAGACCCACATTCTCGCAGATACTTGGTACTATCAGTCTTTTTAACCTTAGTTATTCTAACGATTATATAGTATTATTACATTGTGATTTTAACTTGCATTTCCCTAATGACTAATGCTGGTGAACATATTTTTATGTACCTATTTATCATCTGTATATCTTTCTGTTGATGTGTCATTAAAATCTTTTGACTATTTTAAATTTGCATATCTTAATACTGTATTAGAAGGATTCTTTATATGTTCTGGATACATGTTCTTTTGGGGTTGTATGTTTTGTAAATATTTTCTCCCAGACTATGCACTGTTTTTAATTTTTATTTTTTATTTTTTTTTTAAGGTAAGGTCTTGCTCTGTTGCCCAGGCTGGAATGCCATGGCACGATCTCAGCTCATTGCAGCCTTGACCTCCCAGGCTCAAGCAATCCTCCTGCCTCAGCCTCCTGAGGGAACTACAGGTGTGCACCACCACACCTGGCTAATTTTGTTCATTTTTTGTAGACATGAGGTCTCAATATGTTGCCCAGACTTAATTCTTTTATCCAGTGTATTTTTCAGGATAACGATTCCTTATGTTGTCATTTTTTTTGTATTTGTGGGTTTTTTAATCCAATTTACAAAATATTTACCTAACAGAAAGCAAATAAGATTCTCTTGTTTTATTCTAAAAGTTTATAGTTTTGGCCTTTGTATTTAGATCTAAGATACATTTTCAGTAAGATTTGTGTATGATCTGAGGTAAAGGTTGATATTCATTTTAAATTATATGCATGTGCCTATCCCGTATTTCCAGCACAGTTTGTTGAAAAGATTCTCTTTACCATCGTTGAATTGCCTTGGTAATTGTGTCAAAAGTCAATTGGCTATATGTGTGTGTTTCTATTTCTAGACCCCCCAGTCTATTTCATTCACTGATATGTCTACCTTTATGCCAATGCTATGCTGTCATGATTATTGATCTTTATAATACATTTTGACATTAAGTGGTGCAAATCCTCCAAATTCACTCTTTTTTTTTTTCAAAATTATTTTTGCTATTCTAAGTTCTTTGCATTTCCACATGTATTTAGAATGTACTTTTCAGTTTCTGCAAATATCTTCTGGGAATTTGACTGAGATTGATTTAATCAGTAGAGTTTGTGGGATAAAGTACATTTTAACCTTGAATACTGTAATCCATTTGACACTTCTTTTTAAGCTTTGTTATGGCAGATGTAGAGTAGCCTTTACTCTAGGTTAGTTCAGCCCTGCTTCTAAAACCTTTGTGTGCCTCTCCTGAATACCTCAGTTATCTGACAAGATTCTTTCAGCTTGAGTAGTTGGAACTCAAATGACTCCCATGCCGCTATGATCTCTGAATTTACTCAGTTTAGAGTGCCCCAGAATTTTTTTTAATCTTATATGTGCACAGTTCAATATGTAGCCAAAGATTCAAAGGTATCCCTATGCAGATTATTGTTGCTCATTCATTGCCTGACTCCATTCTCTGTAGCACTCTGCTGTCCATATACTAGCTGGTTTAGGAAATTCCCAACACAATTTCAGTTTTCTCAATCCAGTGAGACAACACTATTCTCCTTTGATTTATCTTCCCAGTGCCATAATCCAGAAAGTGCTTTCAGACAAAAGATGGAGATCCCCATAGCTGTTAACCTCTAGTTTTCTGGATTCAGGTATCACCATCCCATGCTGCCTCTTTTCTAATTTCTGAAAATGACTGTTTCACTTATGTTGTCCAGTTTTCAATTTGTTTATAGCTTGAGGAACTGCCTGGTACCAGTTTCTCCAATACAGCCAGAATTTTAACCTGAAAATCTTTTTAAACAGAATTTTCTTCTCTGCTTTTTACCCTTACAATAACACATACAAACATTGGTTTCCATGGTGGCTTTGTACAAGACTCATCTGCAGAGCATTTTTCTCATTTGCTCTGTTTCTAAAACATTTTTCTCATAGAAACAGAAATTATATTTAATCATATTCTTTATTTCATGTCACACCATCATCACTCTGTTAGTCAGAGTGATTAGCATGAGCTACTCTAACAAAACATCTCATTAGCTTAACAACCTAAATGATTAATTTTCACCCATGTCACAGGCCATTGTAAGCCAAGTAGGCTCTACTTGGTGACTTTTCTCTGACTGATGACTCAGGTATCCAGGATCTTTTCATCTTGTGATGCAGCTGAATTGACAAGAAAAGAAAGAAAGAATGACAGAGTGATGACACATAAGGTGTACTCATCGGGCCCAAAAGTATTGTGTTTCACTTCTACCACTCTCCATTGTCCAAAACTCACTCACATGACTCCAGCATACTTGCACAGAGTCTATGGTCTTCATTTGTGTCCAATAAAAGAATATGATTTTGGTGAACTAGTCAGTCTTTACCACAAATTTAAATTCATCCAAGATTTCTCTATGTTTTACTTTATATCAGTCTTTATCTCTAATTCCCAGGCCCATTCTCAACCCATCATCACAATCACCTACTGTTATATTTATCTTGATATGAATTTTATTTAAAAATTGAGAGTTGTTTATATATATATTTATACTTTAGAATAAATAGTTCATGCTGTGCCTAAGATTTTATTTTGCTTAACAATTTATATTTTTACACCTATTTCTGTTGTTATATATATCTTAACAGAATACTAGAAATTCTTAACAATTTTCATGACTTAGGATCAAAAGTCATTCTGAGATTGTGAGATTCTCATTCAGTTATTACAGGGTGAGGTAAGAACACCCAATAGAAAAAGAAAAAGAAAAATCAAAGGAAGGCATTCAAACACTAAAACAAATAAAATTAAAACAAAAACCATTAAAAGAAAACTCCAAAAAATTAAAAAAAAAAGGCTTCTAATAGTAACTATGATGCATAGCCCTGGCTGAGAACCACTGATCTGTTTATCACACCTGAGTTATGGGAAACTACATAAAGAATTGTTACTGTTATTTTGTAATCTCAACGGCCCCAAATTCTGCTATTTTTTTTCCATTTGTATTTTTCTCTTCTCTAAATTACTCTATAGATACATATATGATCATGGTCAGAGATCAACACTCTATGTTGGAAATATAAAATGTATATTCTTAACCCCTCCAGTGATGTTCTGACAATAAAAGTAAAACAAAGTGCTCATAAGCATAATTTTAGAATCATATACATTTATTATTGAGAAATGTCTAGATATTTTCTTGTGTACACAATAAGTGCATACACATACATCTAATATTCATATTCTTGTAAAAACAGGAACATAAAATGCTTATGCAAACAGAAACAAACCATGACGTCAGTCTATAAATGAGGATTTAATTGTTTGAATCTTTTGAAAGTTAAAATTTTCATGAATATTTAGTTGATCCATTAACAAATTGGAGTTTCTTTTATTGCCAGTCTTCTTCTTATAGGGCATATAAAGGCTAGCCTAAAAAAGAGAAAGACATTATCAACAGACAGGATATTATTAGTTGGGTGGTGTCAATGAGTCCTTAGTTCAAAGCTTGCATAACAAAAAAGAGAAAATGTTCCAGATTTGGAATTCCTGACAACCTAGGGAAACAATATGGTTTGGATTTGGGTCTCCAACCCAATCTCATGTCGAATTGTAATCCCCAGTGTTGGAGGAGGGTCTGGTGGGAGGTGACTGGATCATGAGGGTGGATTTCTCCCTTACTGTTCTCACTATAGAGAGTGAGTTCTCATGAGATCTGACTGTTTAACAGTGTGCAGCACCTCACCCTGCTCTCGCTTTTTCCTTCTCCAGCCATGTACGATGGGCCTGCTTCCCCTTTGCCTTCTGCCATGATTATGTTTCCTGAGGCCTCCCCAGCCATGCTTCCCATACAGCCTGCATAACTGTGAGTCAATTAAACCTCTTTTTTTAAAAAAATAAATTACCCAATCTCAGGTAGTTCTTTATAACAGTGTGAGAATGAACTAATACAGGAAACAAGCAAGAGAAAAGAACAACTGGCAAGGGATGGAATGTCCAAAAGTTCCTCCATCACATATGATGGCTGTAGTATAAAGGTTTTATTGTGTTAAGGAAATTGCTTCTATGCCTAGTGTTCAAAATTTGTGATCATAAAAGGTATTGAACTTCATAAATACATTTAGGACATCTATCAACATACTCTACTGACATATTTTTTTCCTTTTTTAACATTAAAAAAATATTTATTTATTTATTTGAGACAGAGTCTTTCTCTATCACCCAGGCTGGAATGCAGTGACATGATCTTGGCTCACTGCAACCTTCACCTCCTGGGTTCAAGCAATTCTCATGCCTCAGCCTCCCAAGTAGCTGGGATTACATGCATGTGCTACCACTCCTCGATAATTTTTGTATTTTTAGTAGAGACAGGGTTTTTCCATGTTGGACTGACTGGTCTCAAACTCCTGACTTCAAAGGATCACTCACCGTGGCCTCCCAAAATGCTGGGATTACAGGCGTGATCTCTTTGCCCAGCCATAATTTTTTCTTTAGTTTACTGATACGTTGCCTGGTATTCTAATGATAATTCATCCTTGAAAGTTTGGATTAAATCTTTTTTTAGTGTAATGTATTGTCATATATTTTACATAGCAAGCACACTACAAAATTTATACTATTTTACTAATTTTACCTTTAGTCCGGTTTCTTCAGACTACCTCTATATTGCTGGACTGAATTTATTGTAGAGGCTACCTCAAATCATTTTTTCAGAATCAGGTGGGATGTAAATAATCATATACTTTCAGCACTGAAATATAAACAGAAGAGAAATACTGATCATTGTGCTTATCTCATTCAGATGATAGTTAATAATTGCATCCACATGATATATTACTATCCCTATATTAAACAGTGATTCTCAACCATTCCTTGGGGCATGCTTCCCTATCCTGCTGATGTGACTGATGAATACATATTAAGCATGTGAAAGGCAAGCAGGCATCAAAGAAAATTCAAAAGCTTTGCCATAAAAAGAATTGCTCTTCAGTATAGATTGGAGTGTCAGGAAGACTTCCTTATTTAGTCCAAAGGAGGTAGAAGTTAACTGGCTAAGCTCTTCAGTTCTCTCTAATGATATATGCAATGGAGTTTGCTTCAGATTTAGCTTCTAAAGCTCTCTATTCAAATATGAAATAATCAGAGAAACACAAAAGAAACATCCCAGGTACCAAGCTATATTTTGTACTTTTATACACATATATTTCTGCCAATGAAGGCCTAGGCTATATTTCTTCAGTTTATGAAAAGGGATAGAATAAGCCTTGGGAACATAAATTATAACACCAGAATCAGACAATAGCAATACTATCAAGCTAAAAGGTTGAGGATTAATCTTAATTGAGAATATCTTCTGCCCTTCTACTGCTGGGGCCTCCAACTCTCCATCTAATATCTTGAGCACAAAACCATTGGGTGCATAAGATCAAATACATTTGGTTGTTATATAATTTTTGTATTTTTAAATGGCTGTTAACCAGGAAAATACTTCCCTAGCCTATCTATAAATCTTAATACAGATTACATTTTTGGCCTGAGGGTGAGGAAAATGATTGGCTCAACGGACTCAGGAGTAGTATCAGTTTTTTGTGACAATATACATACACTTTGTGTGTGTGTGTGTGTGTGTGTGTGATTGTGTGTGTGTTTGAGGGCAGTGTCTAATTAAATTATTCTATACTTTTTGTTATGGGTTGCATACTATCCCTCAAAATATGATTGTATAACTCCTAGTACCCTCAGATTGTGACATTATTTGGAGACTGGGTCTTTACAGAGGTAATCAAATTAAAATGAGATCATTAGAGTGGTCCCTAATCCAATATAACTACTGTCCTTATGTAAAGGGGCAACTTAGACAGATACAGACCCACATAGAAGAAACATGATGTGACTAGACAGACATAGAAAGTAGACGACTGTCTATAAACCCATAAAAGAGACCTGGAATAGATTCTTTACTCACGGCCTTCAGAAGAAACCAATCCTGATGACACAATGATTTCAGACTTCTAGCTTTCAAAATTGTGAATCAATAAACTTCTAATTTTTCAGCTGTACAATTTGTGGCATTTTGCTATGGTAATCTGAACAAACTAATACAGCCTCATGTTAACACAAAATGGAGTTATTAAACAGTAAAGTACAGTAGAGAAAGTCGAAAGTGAGTCCATCCAGTCCTTCCTATTCTTATTTAATACCAGAAAAATGGTCTTTTTCCCTTCCCTTCCCTTCCCTTCCCTTCCCTTCCCTTCCCTTCCCTTGCCTTCTCTTCCCTCCCCTCCCCTCCCCTCCCTTCCCCCCTTTCCTCTCCCCTCTCCTCCCCTCCCTTCCCCTTTCTTCCCTTCCCTTCCCTCCCCTCTTCTCCCTTCCCCTCCCTTCCCTTGCCTTCCCTTTATTTCTTTTCTCTCTTTCTCTTTTTTTTTGCTTCCTCCCTTTCTCTTTCTCTCTTTCTTTCATCTTTCCGTCCCTTCCTCCCCGCTTCCCTCTCTCTTTTTTTTTCTTATGCAAGCTCCTGATGTATTTCTTAGGGGAAGTTACTAATGCTAATAGTTCCCATGTTCCTGTGTCCATCTCATATGTGTTTTCTCCCACCTTAGGGGTTCTGTGTACTTTTAACAGGAAAACACCTTTTATTTTAACTAGGTGTTTTTGGTTTTGTTTTAACTGGGCCCTGGCTAGAATCTTGGTTCCTCAAGTCAAGGACCATAACTAATTCATTTTAATATTCCTGTACCAGGTAGGCAGAGTGCATGAAATATAGTGGCTAGTAAATACTGCTCAATGAATACATATATAATTAAATAAATACCTTAATTCATATTAACTGTTTCTATTGTTAAGCCTTGCAGTCCTCTTTGTGTCCATTATAATTAAACAGATATTTTTGTTGTTTTCCTATTTTTCTGATGTATTTAGATCCTACTATTTTCTTATTATTTTTAAAAATTATTCTGTTTGTTAGATATTGATATGTGTGCACGGATGGGGAGGTTTTCATGTTAAACAAGATCAAATTTATTTTTGATCTTAATCAAAATAAAAAGTGCATACTCGAGAGATTCTTACATGAAATAATATAATTCTTTCAGCTTTATAATGTATTACATAGGCTAATCTTTCTCACATGCCTTTACTCATTCATATATTGGTTTTATTACCATTTGACTTGTTCCTATTGTCTAAGCCCTTTATTGTATATGTTACGAAGGTTTCTGTACCTCTGAAGATATCAACATTCATTTTCAAACTCACCTATCTATTTATTTTAGTTAGGATCTCTGGTGAATGTATGTTTTCAAGGGATCAATCTGAAATTTACAGAAATACACTTTTAATGTTCTCTCACCTTTCCAGAATCCTAAGTGGAAATACAAAAATAGTAAAAGTCTCAAATTAATTAAAACTGTATACATAACTACTCCAGTGTTACCTGCTGGATACAAATTAAGAAGAGTAAATGAATAATTTAAATAATTGTTCAGATTATTAGATAGGCAAAAACCCAATGGTTATGGCATCAAGCATACATGCAGAAAGCTAAGATCTTTATTTTGTTATTACTCTCAGAATAAATCAATATTTTTGTGGATAATTACCAGTTTAGGGCCAAATAATATCCTAAATTTAGGCTTTCTGTAAAGAACATTAAATGAACTGAGAAAGCATACATCTTTAGCATTTGTTTTTGAAAGTGTGACAATTTGCTATAATTTTGGTCCCTAAAAGACACCTGTATGAGCTTAGTGTTATTTTATATCAATTTGAAGATTGGTGTGGTTTTACTGTCTGTGCTTGAAGGTTATTTTTATTGCTCAGGTATTATTTTGACATCTACAAATGCCCAAGATTTTGAGGAAAGCAAATTTGCACAATCTGTTTGGGAAAAAAAATAGATCCACTAACATATGAAGCAAATTCTTGACTTCATTTTTTCAAGTCACTTCACAGATTTGTGCCTTGAGTTTTTGTTTGCCTCTTTAAAATGCTGACTTTTTACAGGGCAACTGGAAGGAGAAGTAGCAATTTTCTATGGTACTAGAAATTTTATTTCAACATATTAAAATTAATCAGTACCTATATATTGTTTTAGTTGAATTTTTCTTGGTGTTTCTTTAGTTTGGGGAAATTTCTGTCTTATCTCCAATGAGCTGTTTGTTTGTTTGTAATTTGGGAAATGCCTTTTCATCAATTTTATGAATAGCCTAGGAAACAAAGGTTATTTTTCTGAGTGGAATATAATGTACTTAGTAAGTAATATTTGTTTTCAAAAATGCATTTTTGCTAAATCATATGCACTTTAACATTTAAGATTCATGGTTCAAAGAGTGATAAAGCTAGTTCAGGCAACATTAATGAATACATGAGTCATTCAAATGTATATCTACATGTACTATGTGGAAAGATATATAGAGAGAGGGATGCAACTTACATGCGTACATGTCCAGAGACTTCCACTTGTTAATGTAGTGTCAAAAAAGTGTCTAAACAAAAGAAGTATATATATGTATATATATATACCTTTAAATTTGAATATCAATTTATTATTTATCTATCTGTATAGACGGAAATTATAATACCTGTCTGAGATCACAAGCAATCTGATCAATCCAGAATTCCTATTTGCAACATGTGTTATCTTCCGACAGAAAATGATCCTGGCTTGATGAAGTCAGTGCAGTGACTTACTACTTATGTCTTAGCTAAAGAGGTAAATTCATGATCTTCCAGCTCAAAATATATACTGACTATCTGCTTCTGAATATCTGAGATTTTACCGTAAGAGTAATGCATACTCATAGAATTTGAAAACTTCAGATCTCTTTCATATTCTGTGTTCTTTTAATTATACAGATGTCTAAGGAATTTAGTTATCAGTCATTAACACTTTAGTAAAAATTTACTCAGTAAGCATTTAATGGATAACTCTTACATCCCAGGCACCATGTGACACAAATGGTGTCTTGGAAATAGATTTTTTAAAGTCTTCAATTTTTTGAGATAGATCTCAAAAATGAGAAAACAAGATAAAGAGCGGGTTTTTTTATATATATATACAGATCTTGTAAGCAGTACTGTCCACCTTTCACCACTGTTGATCAGCAGATAAACTTTGCCAACGAATTTCTAAATCATCAAAACAAACTCCATTCTTCAAGTCGGCTTTTCTCTCACGTCCTATCCACAAACTCTATTACCATTTATTCCTTTTAAATCTATGCATTATTTTTCTAATTTGATGCACAGCATTAACTTCTCACTTATGACTTTGACTTTTTATTGACCAATTTTGCTACCTGATAGGCAGCACCTCTCTACATCACTTGGAAAAAAACCCTTCTACATTTAACCTTACATTTGAAAACTTAGACTTATTAAACCCCTTCTCTACTCTGAATACACAAGTACCATTGACACTGCCTATAGAAAGCTACAGAACTGGGATCCTGGGGTGGCCAGGTTTAGGATTTTCAGGGAAGGTGACTTGGTCTGCCTCACTTTGCCATCATCACAAAGCTGTACCATAGGGAACTCAAGGGCACCATGTCGTACCCAAGATAAGGAGGCTATAGCATTTATATTATAGTTCTCAGTATTATATTGCCTTTTATAACAAATGGATTTCAGAACACTCGAGAAACTGGATTTCATACATGACAGTCCTTTTGACTCTGAAATTCAAATATAAAAATGAAATCTGTTGGTAAGAAAGATAATACTGGCCAAGCACGGTGGCTTACACCTGTAATCCCAGCACTTCGGGAGGCCAAGGTGGGCAGATCGCAAGGTCAGGAGATTGAGACCATCCTGGCCAACATGGTGAAACCCCATCTCTACTAAAAATACAAAAATTAGCTGGGTGTGGTGGCACGTGCCTGTAATCCCAGCTACTCAGGAGGCTGAAGCACGAGAATCGCTCGAACGCAGGAGGTGGGGGGTTGCAGTGAGCCAAGATCATGTCACTGCACTCCAGCCTGGCGACAGAGCAAGACTCCGTTTCAAAAAACAAAACAAAACAAAAAACAAAGAAAAAAAAAGAAAAGAAAGATAATACGGTAATAAGAGTTCTGCATGTAGAACTTTATCCATGATATGATAGTTCTAGTTTCAATTTGTAGTAAATTTATATCTTGGAAGATGTTCATTTACAAATTTGAAACTTATTCTATTTTTTTAACTCAATTTTTATTTTACTTTGAAATGTCACCATCTTAAACTGCATTCTTTGAGCTATGCAATTCCTAATTATCTAAGATTATTTTAGTTTTTTTAAATCCTAGCTATAATATACTACTCTAATTTTAAAATCATGTTTTTTGAAAATTATTTTCATCTTTTACACAATAATATTTGGAGAAAGAGATGACATAAGTGATATCCATAAAACCTTATACTGAGTCTTAACAGCATAAGAATACAGATCTTGGTGAAAAAGAAACTATAACTTTTTGCAAGCCAAAGCAAATGTTTGCAATGCAAAGATCTTCTGGACTAGACATTTCCTGGTAGATGGTCACAAAAGGGGGAAAATCTTGAGTCCTCCCTGAAAAACATCTGGCTTCTACTTTGCTCTGGGAGAGTTGAAACCCAGAGAGCATTACTGAAATTGAATTATTCCGTGTTAGCCATTTTGAAACTTTAAACATACCATATCCAAACTTTCAGCTCTGCATTGGATTAGTTAAATCATAATGAAAATTTAAAATTGACAATGAAAAGCTGAAAAACCTACTAAACTCATTAGAAATTGCGTTACTCTGTCTAATATTCAAAGAAAGAAACATTGTATAATGATGTTTAATTCCATATTTGGGGCTTTTAGATACATAATCCTTGACCATACTAATATATTACATATTTGGCAAAATGAGACTACGCAAACGATCAAAATGATTTTATAAACTAATTTTGAGATGACATGTGTATTTGTTAACTTAGTGGCAACAGTGAGGCATTCATGAAAACCCTGGACATAGAGGAAGTAAAGTAGTCTCCTTAAAATTAAGCCATGAAACCAGTATTTTGGAGCAGAGATGTACAAAATCATTTTGAAGAGACAGAATGGCTGCAAAGTAATTAGTATTTGTTGTAAAATGGTTGATTAATATGAATCAATAAGAATGTTTGAAAGGAATAGGGCCAGAAAGAAACACGAGGATGAGGATTAAAAGTGGACATTAGGAAAAAAAAAAAAAAAAAAGAGCTTAAGGCCAGGGTCCCACCAGGAGCTTCGCAGGGTAAAGGATACGTTTAAATAGGAAAAAAAAATTCAGACATTGGAAGACAAATCTGTTATTATAGATGTTATTGCTAACCAGACCAATGCCATTAAACATCAGATTCCTGTTGTAACTTTTCCTGCTTCATTCTGTAGTCATGAAGCAAATTCTTCCTATGGTTCAGTTTAGCTTTAGAGTTTTTCTTTTTCTTTTCTTTTTTTTTTTTTTTTTTTTTGAGACGGAGTCTCGCTCTGTCGCCTAGGCTGGAGTGCAGTGGCGCAATCTCAGCTCACTGCAAGCTCCGCCTCCCAGGTTCACGCCATTCTCCTGCCTCAGCCTCTCCGAGTAGCTGGGACTACAGGCGCCCGCCACCACGCCCGGCTAATTTTTTTGTATTTTTAGTAGAGACGGGGTTTCACCGTGGTCTCGATCTCCTGACCTCGTGATTCACCCGCCTCGGCCTCCCGAAGTGCTGGGATTACAAGCGTGAGCCACCGCGCCCGGCCAGCTTTAGAGTTTTTCTAAAAAGAGATAAGTCACTGGTTATGTCAAACATTACAGGTTTCATCGAAAATTTAAAAATTGCTGATACCAGTTCTGAGCAATGATTAGATCAACCTTCTGAACCTATACAAATGTTAAGGCTATGTTCTTGGTGATAGCCAAGGTAATCTCTTGTTGACCCTGGTGAAGCTGGGCACTGCAGGTTTTAAGTAAATGTTCTTTAAATTCCTGTAATATGCAATAATATTTCCTCATAAAACAAGTATAAATTTTGTACCTAAACTCCATTGTAAAATAAATGTTATCTTCCAAAAATCAAACAGCATCCAAGTTTGAGTTTACATCTTACTGAGCTGACCAAGATTTTAATCTCAGCCTTTATTAGGATTCACTCCCACGCCTGTGGCTGTGCAAAGATCCAAGGGCTTTAAGCAGAGTAGACTATTTGGTGAAGCTCTCAGATCTCTACTATTATGACTGTTGTCTAAACCTGAGTGGTCTCTGGAGGTGAATAATTCCATTGCTTCTGTGCCTCACTTAGCCATGAGGTTTTTGTTAAGGCTGAGAGCCCCGAGTGCCTGTACTCAATCTCCCTAGAAGTGTCATGCACTGATTTCAGACTAAGTTACTGTGGTCTCCCTTTAATTTTGTCAGGGCATAGGAATTTAAAAGAATTCATAATTTTTATGTTTATACTGCCCTTTTTCTTGGCACTAGCCACTTTTCCAAGAAAAAAAAAAGTCATAAGTTTCTGAAGTCAATTCCTGGATTTAGCCATGGAACTGAAATCAAGCACGTGAAAAAGAATACAAAGCTTGATTACTTCTGGGAAATTAGGAGATTTGTAAAAATTCAATTCAGGGTGAATAAAGCCAATGTTAATATAACAAAACATAACCCTATATCTTTAACAGTTATTAAAATGACCTAATAGGCATTATTTTCAACAACCATTACAAGTATTTTACATTCTTTTTTTTAATAATAAAAAAAATGACTACAGACATTAATTGACCTGTGAGGGTCAGTATGAGTATGAGGTGCACATGACATTTGAAATTAGTTATTTTTGCTTCAAATTCAATGTTACTTTCAACTAGCTTTCACATAGAAATATTAACTTTTATTTTTTCTAAAATTAATTTAAAAATTCAAAAAGAAATAACATATGATCTTCTTTCCTAGTTCGAAATTAATCTATGACTCTTCTTAAATCCAGCGGTTGTGACCATAAATGTGGAGGCTGAAATACTTGTTCTCAGTTTTCAAGTCTTCCTTCTTCCAGCTGAAATTGTCACCAAAATAAAGTTTATGCCACACGCTTTCTCCCAAATATTACTTCATTCATTTAGCCATGTGATCAGGGTATCCTTAAATTAATGAAGAATAAATATAAAAACACTTTGTTGAAAAGCTTGCTAGCAGGAATGAACAGAGGTGTGAGTGTGGAAAGTTTTCAAAAGTAGTTTAGCATGAAGGATGCTGTATATATGCTGTTGTCAACACTTAGAACACAGTGACTAAAGTTGCCCATGCCTGGCACAACCTATGGCCTGCGAGCATGTTCCATAGTGATGATGCACAGAGTGGTGACTTTGAAAGATTGGGTATGTCACGTGAGAAAAAATATATATATACCATCAGAGTCCATCTGTAAGCTGAAAGAAGTGGATATGGAAGACATTTTTAACATCGATAATGATGCTCCAGTTGTTCTTTCATTGGCCAACTTAAAATGGTTCTGAATCAAGGTGATGTTGAAAATAATGATGATGAAGATGACATTGTTAACACTGCAGAAAAAGTGCCTATAGATGACATGGTGAAAATGTGATGCACATATTGAAGGACTAGAACAGCGTGTATTCATAACAGAAAAGGAAACCATTATAGTTTATAAAATCAAACTGAGAGTTCTAAGACAAAAGCTATTGTTAATGAGGCAGATGAATCTGGAAGAAACATTTAAAAATAACAATTGATACAGGTACTCTGATAATGCTACTGTGCTGCTTAGTTACTCTGAACACATTAATTTTTCACTGTATCAATGGAATTTCATATTTTGTAATGTTAAGTACTTATATGTAACTAAGTATAAGAAAATGATTGCTTATTGGTAGGATATAAATTCAGAGTCAGGAATGACATTGATGTCAAGCAACCAGATTGTCCACAGGGGTGTCTAAAATGGTGACACCTTTGCTTCCTGATGGTTCAATGCACACAAACTTTTTTCCTGCACAAAATTATGTGAAACATTGTATAAAATAATCTTTAGGCTATGTATATAAGGTGTATGTGAAACATAAATATATGTTTTTATTTAGACTTGGGTCCCATTTCCAAGATATTTCACTATGCATATACAAAGATTTCAAAACCTGAAAAAAAAAAAGCTGAAATCTGAAACACTTTTGGTTCCAAGCTTTCAGATAAGGGACACTCGACGTGTATACTATTATGGGAAGAGCATATATTTTTGCTCTCTTGATGTTGCCCTTAGACATCTGATTTGTATTGATCAGTAGATTAGATGTGAAGAACAGAGGTCTTAAATGTGCTTAAACATTGTGTCCTTCAAGCCTGTGATCCTCTAGGAGAAGAGCATGCTCAAACATAATTTTGGCCTTTTCAGCCAGGGTTCTAAAACAGACATAAATGGAGAGAGACCTGAACCCTTCCTACAATCTGGATTTAAGTCTAGACAACATAAAGCCTGAGGCACAGCCACCAGTTTCCGTGAACATGGGAATAATGCTGATGTAACCCACTGAATTATGAGATATTTTGTCAACAGCAGTGTGGTGGAAATAGCTGATGAATAGGGTCTACATATACTTCAGAAGCAAACAAATAATTTTAATTCATGCTCCTGGATAATCATGGTTTGTATACATGACGGTCATTGAATGTCTGTCAAGAGAATAAGGGGTATTTGTACATTATGAACATAAAAGTGTTGACACTATCATTAGTAAATAAGAAGACATGCAATACTGTTAATGTGTTATATATTACAATGTCATTTATGTAAATAGATGTAATTTTATACACATTGTATTAGTCAACACTGTCCAAAGGAACAGAGCCAATATTGTTTGCGTTTGTGTGTGTGTGTGTGAGAGAGAGATGTATACACAAAATCTCTCTCTCCCACTCTCTCTCTACAGAAAGAAGGTGAGAGAAAGAGATTTTAAGAAGTTGAGTCACAATTATGGGGTCTGTCACATCAAAAATCCACAGAACCAAAAATCCGTATAATTAATCATCATGATATATATATATATATAAGCATATATTTGCTCTGTGGTATACTCTGGAATACATTTTCTTTCTCCTGTGGCCCTGGGTCACTATTTAGATGTTTAAAAAATGTGGTTTATTGCCCTGGCCTGAACTTTGGGGAAAGATTTTGGGAGAAGGAGGTCGTTTCTTTCAATTCTGTCACTTTCTATATGTTTTTGAATTTCCTACCCAAGTGCATGTCAGAAATTACCAAGGGCATTTACCGTTTTATGATGATTCAAAATAGAAGTCTTGACCAGGAGTGGTGGCTTATACCTAGCATTTTGGGAGGCCACTGCAGGAGGATTGCTTAAGACCAGAGTTCAAGACCAGCCTGGGCAATATAGTGAGACCCCTTGTATCAGACCATTCTTTTTTTATTTTTTAAGTTTCACACTCTCTATTTTTATTTTGTTGGCTTGATTTCTCATTCATCTTTTTATTTTCATTTTTTATTTCAATAGGTTTTTGGGAAACAGGTGGTGTTTGGTTAGCTGGATAGGTTCTTTAGTGGTAATTTCTGAAAATTTGGTGCACCCTTCACCCACGCAGTGTACATTGTACCCAATGTGTACTCTTTTATCCCTGAACCCCCTTCTACCTTTTCCCCCAAGTCCCCAAAGGCCAAATTATCATACTAATGCCTTTGCATCCACATAGCTTAGCTCCTACTTATGAGTGAGAACATACAATGTTTGGTTTTCCATTCCTGAGTTATTTCACTTAGAATAATGGTCTCCAATTCCATGCAGGTTGCATTATTTCATTTTTTTAATGTCTGTGTAGTATTCCATGGTGCATGTGTGTGTGTGTGTGTGTGTGTATATATATATACACACATACATACATATATATACACACACACATACATACATATATATATCACATTTTTTTCTCTGCACATTGAATGATGGGCATTTGGGTTGATTCTGTATTTTCATAATTGTGAATTGTGCTACTATAAACATGCATATACAAGTGTCTTTTTTGTATGACTTCTTTTCCTCTGGGTAGATACCCAAGAGTGGGACTGCTGTATCAAACGGTATATCTACTTTTATTTAATAATTCTTTAAGGAATTTCCACACTGTTTTCTATAGTGTTTGTACTAGTTTACATTCCCACCAGCAATGTAAAAGTATTCCCATTTCACCACATGCACGCTAACATCTATTATTTTTTTATTGTGGCCATTCTTGCGGGAGTAGGGTGATATCACATTGTGGTTTTGATTTGCATTTCCCTGATAATTAGTGATGTTGAGCATTTTTTCATATGTTTGTTGGCAATTTGTACGTCTTCTTTTGAGAATTGTCTATTCGTGTCCTTAGTCCAATTTTTTATGGAATTTTTTTTTTTTTTTTTTTGTATTTTTAGTAGAAACGGGGTTTCACTGTGGTCTCGATCTCCTGACCTCGTGATCCGCCCGCCTCGGCCTCCCAAAGTGCTGGGATTACAAGCCTGAGCCACCGCGCCCGGCCTGGAATTGTTTTTTTTCTTGCTGATTTGTTTGAGTCCCCTGTAAATTCTGGATATTAGACCTTTGTCATATGCGTAGTTCGTAAAGATTTTCTCCTACTTTGTGGGTTGTCTGTTTGCTAATTATTTCTTTAGTTGTACAGAAGCTTTTTAATTTAATTAAGTCCTATCTATTTATCTTTGTTTTGTTGAATTTGCTTTTAGGTTCTTGGGCATGAAGACTTTGCCTTAGCCTAAGTTTGTTGTAAATTCTGGATATTAGTCTTTGTCAGATGTGTAGATTGTGAAGATTATCTCCCACTCTGTGGGCTGTCTGTTTACTCTGCTGACTGTTCCTTTTGCCCTGAGAAAGCACTTTGGTGTAATTAAGTCCCACCTATTTATCTTTGTTTTCATTGCATTTGCTTTAGGGTCCTTGGTCATAAAGTCCTTGCCTAAGACAATGTCTAGAAGGGTTTTTCTAATGTTATCTTCTAGAATTTTTATAGTTTCATTTCTTAAATTTAAGTCCCTGATCCATCTTGAGTTGATTTTTGTATAAGGTGAGAGATGAGGATCTAGTTTCATTCTCCTACATGTGGCTTGCCAATTATTCCATCACTATTTGTTGAATAAGGTGTCTTTTCCCCACTTTATGTTTTTGTTTGCTTTGTCAAAGATCAGTTGGCTGTAAGCATTTGGGTTTATTTCTGGGTTCTTTATTCTGTTCCATTGGTCTATGTGCCCATTTTTATACCAGCACCATGCTGTTTTGGTGACTGTGACCTTATAGAATACTTTGAAATCAGGTAATGAGATGCCTCCAGATTTGTTATTTTTGTTTATTCTTGCTTTGGCTATGCGGGCTATATTTTTGGTTCCATATGAATTTTAGGATTGTTTTTTCTAGTTCTGTGAAGAATGATGATGGTATTTTGATGGGAATTGCATTGAATTTGTAGATCACTTTTGGCAGTATGGTCATTTCCACAATATTGATCCTATGCATCCATGAGCATGGGATGTGTTTCCATTTTTTTGTGTCGTTTATGATTTCTTTCAGCAGTGTTTTGTAGTTTTACTTGTAGAGGTCTTTCAGCTCATTGGTTAGGTATATTCCTAAGTATTTTATTTTTTTGCAACTATTATAAAGTGGGGTTGAGTTCTTGATTTGACTTTCAGCTTTGTCACTGTTGGTTTACAGAAAAGCTACTGATTTGTGTACATTAATTTTTTATCTAAAACTTTGCTTAATTCATTTATCAGTTCTAGGAGCTTTTTGGAGTAGTCTTTAGTGTTTTCCAGGTATACAATCATATCATCAGCAAACAGCAACAGTTTGATTTCCTCTTTACTGATTTGGATGCCCTTGATTTCTTTCCCTTGTCAGATAGCACTAGCTAGGACTTCCAGTACTACGTTGAATAGAAGTGGGCATCCTTTTCTCATTCCACTTTTCAGGGGGAACACTTTCAACTTTTCCTTGTTCAGTATAATGTTAGCTGTGGGTTTGTCATAGATGGCTTTTATTACCTTAAGGAATGTCTCTTTTGTGCCAATTTTTCTGTGGGTTTTAATCATAAAAGGATCCTGGAGTTTGTGAAATGCTTTTTCTGCATCTATTGTGATGATCATGTGATTTTTGTTTTTATTTCTGTTTATGAGCTGTATCATATTTATTGACTTGCATATGTTAAACCCTCCCTGCATTCCTGGTATGAAACTCGCTTGATCATGGTGGATTATTTTTTTGATATGCTGTTGAATTTGGTTCACTAGTATTTTGTTGAGGATTTTTGCACCTACATTCATCAGAGATACTGGTCTGTAGTTTTCTTTTCTTTTCTTTTTTGTTTTGTCCCTTCCTGGTTTTGGTATTAGGGTGATACTAGCTTCATAGAATGGTTTAGGGAGGATTTCCTCTTTCTCTATCTTTTGAATAGTGTCAATAGGATTGGTACCAATTCTTCTTTGAATGTCTGATAGAATTCAGCTGTGAATCTGTCTGGTCCTGGACTTTTTTTATTGGCAATTTTTAAATTACCATTTTAATTTTGCTGCTTGTTATTGATCTGTTCAGTTTCTATTTCTTCCTGGTTTACTCCAGGAGGGTTGTATAGTTCCAGGAATTTAGCCATCTCCTCTAGGTTTTCTAGCTTGGGCATGTAAAGGTGTTCATAGTAGCCTTGAATGGTCCTCTTTATTTCTGTGGTATCAGTTGTAATAACTCCCATTTCATTTCTGATTGAGGTTGTTTGGATCTTTTTTTCCTTGGTTAATCTTGCTAATGATCTGTCAATTTTGTTTATCTTTTCAAAGAACTAGCTTTTTGTTTCATTTATCTTCTGTATTTTTTTGTTTGTTTCAATTTCATTTAGTTCTTCTCTGATCTTTGTTATTCATTTTCTTCTGTTGGGTTTAGGTTTGATTTGTTCTTGTTTCTCTGGTTCCTTGAGATGTGACTTTCATTGTCTGTTTGTTCTTTTTCAGACTTTTTGAGGTAGACAGCCAATGCTATAAACTTTTAGCACTGCTTTTGCTGTATCGCAGAGGATTTGATAGGTTGTGTCACTGTTATCATTCCAGTTCAAAGAATTTTTAAATTTCCACCTTGATTTCATTGTTGACCCAACAATCAATTAAGAGCAGGTTATTTAATTTCCATGTATTTGCCTGGGTTTGATGGTTCGTTTTGGAATTGATTTACAATTTTATTCCACTGTGGTCTGAGAGAGTACTTGATATAATTTTGATTTTCTTAAATTTCTTGAGACTTGTTCTGTGGCCTACCATATGGTCTATCTTGGATAATGTTCCATGTGCTGATAAATAAAATGTATATTCTGCAGTTGTTGGGTAGAATGTTCTGTAAATAGTTGTTAAGTCCATTTGTTCTAGTATATACTTTAAAACCATTGTTTCTTTGTTGACTTTCTGTCTTGATAACCTGTCTAGTGCTGTCAATGGAGTATTCAAATTCTCTGCTATTATTTTGTTGCTGGCTATCTCATTTCTTAGATCTAGTAGTAACTGTTTTATAAATTTGGGCGCTCCAGTGTTAGGTGCATGTATGTGTAGGATTATGATGTTTTGCTGCTGGACTAGTTCTTTATTCATTATATAATGTCTTTGTCTTTTTTTTTTAACTGTTGTTGCCTTAAAGTCTCTTTTATTTGATATAAGAGTGGCTACTCCTGCTCTCTTTCGGTGTCTATTTGCATGGAATATCTTTTTCCACCCCTTTACTTTAAGTTTATGTGAGTACTTATGTGTTAGATGAGTCCGATAAATGCAGCAGATATTTAGCTAGTGAATCACTATTCATTCTGCCCTCTGTATTTTTTAGGTGGAGCATTTAGGTCATTTACATTCAGCATTAGTATTGAGAACTGAGGTACTTTTCTATTCATTGTGCTAGTTGTTGCCTGAATACCTTGTTTTTTTCTTCATTGTGTTATTGTTTTATAAGTTCTGTGAAATTTATGCCTTAAGGAGGTTGTATTTTGATGTATTTTTAGGATTTGTTTCAATATTTAGAGCTCCTTTTAGCAGTTTTTGTAGTGCTGTGTTGCTAGTAGCAAATTTTCTCAGCATTTGTTTATTTGAAAAAGACTGTATTTTTCCTTCATTATGAAGCTTAGTTTGATTGGATACAAAATTCTTGGCTGATAATTCTTTTTTTAAGGAGGCTAAAGATAGGACCCCAATCCCTTCTAGCTTGCAGAGTTTCTTCTGAGAAATCTACTGTTAATATGATAGGTTTTCTCTTACAGGTTACTTGATGCTTTTGCCTCACAGCTCTTACGATGTTTTCCTTCATCTTGCCTTTAGATAACCTGATGATTATGTGCCTAGGTGATAATCATTTTGCAATGAATTTCCTGGGTATTCTTTGAGCTTTTTGTATTTGGATGTCTACATCTCTAGCAAGGCCAAGGAAGTTTTCCTCAATTATTCCCTCAAGGTTGTTTTCCAAACTTTTAGATTTCTCTTTTTCCTCAGGAGCACCAATATTCTTAGGTTTGGTCATTTAACATAATCCCAAACTTGTTGGAGATTTTGTTCATTTTTTCTTTGTCTTTGTCAGATTGGGTTCTTTTTATTTTGTCTTTGTTGGATTCAGTTAATCCAAAAGCTTTGTCTTCAAGCTCTGAAGTTCTTTCTCCTACTTATTTATTTCTATTGCTGAGACATTCCAGTGTATTTTGCAATTCTCTAATGTGTGTCCTTCATTTCCAGAAGTTGTGATTGTTTTATATTCATGCTATCTATTTGTCTGGAGTGTCTTTTTGTCCATATCCTGTATTTTTTTATTTTTTTAAGTTGGTATTGACCTTTCTGTGGTGCTTTTTGAGTAGTTTAATAGATTTTCTGAATTCTTTTTCTGAAAATTCAGGGAGTTCTTCTTGGTTTGAATCCATTCCTGGTGACCTAGTGTAATATTTTCTATGTGTTATAGAACCTTATTTTGTCATATTACCATAATTGCTTTTCTGGTTCCTTCTCATTTGGGTAGAGTATGTCAGAGGGAAGATCTGGGGCTCAAGGGCTATTGTTCAGATTCTTTTGTTGCATGGGGTGCTCCCTTGATGTAATGCTCTCCCCCTTCCCCTAAGGATGGGGTTTCCTAAAATCCGAACTGCAGTGATCGTTATTTCTCTTCTGGGTCTAGCCACTCAGGCAGGCTAAAGGACTTCTGGTTGGTACTGGGGAGTGTCTGCAGAGTCCTGCGATGTGATGTTTCTTCAGGTCTCTCAGCCATGGATACCAGTACCTGCTCCAGTTGAGGTAGCAGGGGAGTGAAGTGGACTCCATGGAGGTCCTTGGTTTTGTGTTTACTTAGTGAGCTAGTTTTGCGTTGGTTGGCCTCCAGCCAGGAGGTGGTGCTTTCAAGAGAGCATCAGCTGTGGTAATGTAGAGAGGATACAAGTTTGCCCTAAGATCACCTGGATAAGTATTCTGGTTTCTCAGGCAGTGGACAGTACCATAGAGCTCCCAAAAGATTATGTCCTTTATTTCCAGCTACCAGGGTGAGTAGAGAAAGACCATCAGATGGGGGCAGAGTTAGGCATGTTTGAGCTCAGACTCTCCTTTGATAGGGCTTGCTGTGGATACTGTGGGGGATGGGGGTGTGGTTCTGAGGCCAAGGGAGTATGTTCCCAGGGACTCATGTCTGCTTCTGCTGCTTCATACAGGTCACCAGCGAAGTGGGGAAAGCCACCAATTACAGGCCTCACCCATCTCCCATGCAGCCCAAAAGGCTAGTCTCACTGCCATCGTGTCCTCCCAGCAGCACCTAGTTTATTTCCAGGCAGCCATTGAGCAGGACTGAAAACTTGCCCGAGGATACAAGCCTCCCCTCTGAGAAAGCAAGCAGGACTTTCAGGTTTAATTCCTCCCTGCCTGCTGCAGTTTCTGTGCTTGTATCTTCACTCCCTGTTTACTTCTTCCCCTGGATTCTGTCTAAAAACTTTATGTTTGGTCGAAGTTGTTACAAATTTTAGCTGGAAGTTTTCTTCCCCCTGTGGTCTTTCCTCAATTTCACTGGCTGGAAGCCGTCTCCAAGGACCCCTGTGAGACAAAGTCAGGAATGGCTTCCCTCGGGATTGAGAATGCCCACAGGGCTCTTCCTGTGCTTCCTCTACCGCCATATTTCACTTGGCTCTCTAGATTTATCTCAGCTTCAGGCAAGGCCAAATGCTTCTCCTGTGATCTGGATATTCAGGTTCTCCAGTGAGGATGTGTGCTGAGGTGTGGACATTCCCCCTCACACTTTGCACACTCACAGTTTTTTCAGAGGTCTCACAGAGCCTGCAGTGGCAAGCTGCTTCCTTCGAAAGGTCTGTGATTCTCTCAGCTTTTCTGGCATGATCCTGTGGTAGTTCTTGGATCAAAAGTTCACGATGTGGATCCCCATATGCTGCTCTGTCCGTCCTAGTGGGAGAGCAGGTTAGTCCTATTTCCTATCTGCCATTTTTCCAGAGAAGGTTCTAGTGGCCATTCTTGCACTGCTAGAAAGAAATAGCTGGTATCGGAAAATTTATAAAGAAAAGAGGTTTAATTGGCTCACAGTTCTGCATGCTGTACAGGAAGCATAGCGGCATCTGCTTCTGGGGAAGTTTCAGGAAGCTTCCAATCATGGTGGAAGGCAGAGTGGGAGCAGGCATGTCACATGGGGAGCAAGAGAGACAGCAAGATGCCATAGACTTTAAAACAGTCAGACCTCATAAGTTACCACTATCGCAAGAACAGTACTAAAAGTATGGTGGTAAACTATTCATGAGAAATCCACCCCCATGATTTGATCATTTCCCACCAGGCCCAACCTCCAATACTGGAGATTACAATTCAACATAAGATTTGAGTAAGAACATGTATTCAAACTGTATCACCCTATCCCTACGAAAAATGTCTTAAATAAAAATAAAATAAAATAAGATTCTTTAAAAAGGCTATTTGACACTGGATTGTTTTGCTTACTTATAAGTATATATGGTTCTAAATAAAAAACAAAATTCAGTGTATATTTTTTAAAGTACACATAAGTCTTTTCCAAAAAGCTAAAGTGTATACTTTCCTTCCTTTTTTTTTTTTTTTTTTTTGAGACACAGTTTTACTCCATCATCCAGGCTAGATAACAGTTGCAAGATCACAGCTCACTGTAGCCTTGATGTCCCAAGCTCAGGTGATCCTCAACCTTCCTGGTATCTGCAGAAGTATAATAATTTTTGGAGGGTTTTTTTTTTTTTTTTTTTTTTTGTAGAGATGGAATTTCACCATGTTGCCCAGGCTGGATTCAGACTCCTGGGCTCAAGCAATCCACCCTTCTTGGCCTCCCTAATTGCTGAGATTACAGGCCTGAGCCACTGCACCCAGCACATTTACATGTTTTTTGTTGTTAATTTTTGAAAATTTTACTTTTCTGGACAACATATTTTGGCTCATTTGCTAAAGTATAATAATTTCTCAACAGAATATTTTACAGAATCTATGTCAATTAAATGCCATTTTGGTCTGAGTTGTAGTATATAAAGTCATTTCTATAGTCTGACATGATTAATTTCACATTTACTAATTATCCTTTCCTCTTTCTGCATCCTCCATCTGCATCTTTCTTGCTACAACTTCCTATCTCTGTGTCTCTCTTATCACCCTCTTTTATAGCACAACATACACACATACTTTTATGGCATTTGAAAACTAAGTTAAAGTCCTATGTTAATATTATTATATATTATAAAAAGAGTTTTCTTTGTTAAAAAAGTATTAAAACTGATTAACACTAATAGATTCTATTCATAAAAATATCCTTTATGTGTTGGAAGGCAGATTCATTTTGTTTTTATTGCAGCATAACAAATTGTCTCAAACTTAGCAGCTTATAGCTTTATCTCCTCGTTTCCATGGGTCCGGAGTCGAGGCACAGCTTAGCTTGGTCATCTTCTCAGAGTCTCACAAGGTTGCAGTCAAAATGAGAGCCAACATGTATGCTCATCTGAAGGCTCAACTGAGGAAGAATGAACTTCCTCCCCCATTTGGGTTATTAGTAGAAGGTAGGATGATGCAATTTAGGGCCTTGTCTTTACTGGTTGCCATATGGGGACCACTCTCAGGTCCCAGAATTGCCCATGATTAGTAGACTCCACTGAAATTACTTGTTATGTGGGCTTCTTCAACATAACCATAAATTCATTAAGCCCACAAGGGAAGACTTTGTTTCTAGTCTGCTAAGACAGGATCTTATAAAATACAATGTAATCACAGGAGTGACATGCTATCACCTTTCCCATATTCTATCAGTCAGAATTAAGATACAAGTCTCTCCCATGCTCAAGGGGAGTTTATTAGCCAATGCTCTCCAGAGAAATAGAACCAATAGAACAGACACAAGATTTACCTTAAGGATTAGCTCAAAAAATGGTGTGGGTTTCTAAACCTGAAACCCATAGGTAGTTTGGTGAGCTGGAAACTCAGGCAGAAGTTGAAGCTTCAGTCTTGAGGTAGAAATTTTTTCTTCTCTGAGACATCTCAGGTTTTTGTTCTCAACACATTCAGCTGATTGAACAAAACCAACCCATGTTGTCCACAGTAATCTCCTTTACTCAAAGGCAACTTATTATAAACGTTAACCACATCTACAAAATACCTTTAAAGCAACATCTAGATTGATGTTTGGTTAAGTAATGGGGCACTATATCCTAGACACATACATTTAATCATCACAGGGAGGGAATTACAAAAAGCAGTGAACACTAGGACAAGGAGATCACTGGGATCTCCTTGGAGCCTTCCCACCTCGGAAGGTATTTAGTTTTTTTATTTAATTTATTTTTAATTTATTTTTTTGGTGGTTGTCTCTAATATTTATTTGTCTGGTTATAAAATTAATACGTGAGGAGCATTGGATTTGGTGAGAACGTTTTGAACCCTAGCTGTCACATGTCATCTACAGGATCTAGACCAGTGATTTCTCAGAACTGCCATTTCCTCATCTGGTAGACGGGATGGTGAGCCCTGTCTTGCTCACTCCACATATGGCAGTGCATATGAAATGAGTTCACAGAGGGGAAGCACTTGGCAAGCTGGAAGGTGCTGACAAATGGAAGGGGTTAGTACCAAGGTCCAAGCTCCTGCCCCTCCCCCTCCCCAGCCCCTAAATACACACACGAATGGAGGGCCACTTGCAGCCTTGGTTTGATGCAGTTGGGGGAGAGGCCACACACGTCTTCCACAAGCCTGGCCAGATGGGGCCTCACTGGGGCCCTTTCAGAATCGGGCGTCGGCTGTTGCCAGCTGTGTGAGGATGTCCTCCAACTCGAGTCCATTCTCTGGGAAACGCTCAGAGAAGGATCTGATGAGGCCAGCAGCTGAGACCTCGTATTCCAGAAGCTGCACGTCTGAGCCTTCAAGGCGAATGTTGGGCTGAACGATGAGCTTCCGAGATTCCTTACGCAGCAGCACCCTGTGTCTGAGGGTGAGAAAGCCCTCGGGGGGCGCATCAGCGACTGCCGCATACCTCTCATACAGGGCCCACCCTCCGGCCGCATCCCCTGTGGACTTCAGCACCTCCGCAGGAAGCGCTCTAAGGCAGGCTTGCCCACAGACTGGATCTTGCTGCGGTCGAGACGGACCTGGGCATCCGGGCGCCCATCGGAGCCTGCGGTGGGAGTGATGGTACCGAGTCCCTCGCCAGCCTCCGGCAAGACTCAGGATCACAATCCGGGCCTGCATATGGGCCTGCTGCCAGTTGGAGGCCTCAGGTGTGTAGAACTCCAGAGCGAGCAGCCCAGCCCCAACCATGTTGAGCCAGTTCACGGAGATCACCTCCTCCGCATCAGCCCCCGCCCCCCCCCAAAGCCAAAGGTCTCCAGCACTTGCGGGTGGAGACAGAGGTAGAGGCCCACGCTCTCAGCCTGGCACTCTTCGTAGCTGGAGACGACGATGCTGAACTTGCTGTCGCAGGTCTTCCCGCTCCGATACCAGCTCTGAATCTGCTTTCTGGTCTCTGGGTTCATCAGTCTCACATATTCAACTCAAAGTTGAATGCTCCTTTTTCATCCTGCACAAGTTGAATGCTCCTTTTTCATCCTGCTTGAAGAGATTGCCGCTGCCATAGCCCAGCAGTTCTTGCAGGCCCACCTGCACATCGAAGGAGGGCCCCATCAGGAGGATGTACAAGTAAGTCCTTGTCATTCTCCTCCAGAACGGTGAGCTTCTCCCACTGCGTGGCTTAGGCCACAGCCAGGACGTTCCCCAGGTTCTTAAAGCCTTCCGTCTGCTTCAGGTCATTGTAGTTGGAGATGTTGATGCCGGCAGGGATGCCAGCGCCAGCGAAGGTGAGAACATCCACGGAGGTAAAGTCAGGGGTGAGGAACTTGTCTTTCTCAAACGCTGGGGGCCACGGCAACTCCTTCAGCAGCTGCTCTGTGCTCACCACCAGCCACTCAAACTTGGCACTCATGGCCTTGTTCACCACAGCTACGAAGCCTTCACATACTCTTCGGGAACCAAAGGAGTCACGGTAGCTCTGGATGAACCCGATGTAACTCTCCACGATGGGGCCTTTGTCCTGGATCCAGAAACGGGAGCCCCTTTTGTGGCCCTCTGTGGAGCCCTGGGTGAAGCTCTCCATGTACTGGGCCAACATCTGCTCCTGATGGCTGTTGGCTGCATACGAATTGGCTTTCTCCAGCTGCTCCACCACCTTCTGGAGGATGGGCATGTAGTTGCCCCAAGTCACCTGGAAAGAGCTTCCCCAGAATTCATAGCTCTTCAGCTTGGAATCACCTCGGAGTCCAGGGAAGGCTCTGTGCCCAGCACAGAAGCCAGCTACACCTCGTAGTGGGGCTTCCCTTCTCCATCGACCTCTTTGAAGAGCCAGGTGTTGTACACACTGAGGTTCTGTGAGTCCAGAAAGTCTTGGGCCAGTTTGCCATCTTCCATGGTACAATTCCCAGAGAAATAGATAGTGATTCCCTGTTGGGGAAGAGAGGGGACATGGGAAAGAAGAGTTGCTGAGGTCAGGGCTGCAGGACGTCATCTTCCCAGCTTAAATTTTTTTTTTTATGAGGTAAGTAATGTATAGATATAATGTCCACTGATGGACAACATTTTTTCTCAGTCAATTTCTACTAAAAAATTAGGATGTACTTCTTTTAAATAATGAACTGGTAATTCTGAGGATAAACAAGAAATCCATGAATAAGCTCTTTTTTAATTCTTATTTTAACAAGCAGATCTCGAATCAGAATGTTAGAAGTAGTCTACGTCCACACCACCATCTCTCATACCAATAAGCAAAAGCACAAAAGTAACAGAAGAAGATTATTTCATGTGACATCTATTTCCCAAAGAATTCTTTCTTTCTATTTTCTTTCTATATATATATTTTTTTACTTCTGAGAATAATTTGGGTATGTTTACATTTGTGTGTATAGGCGAGTGTCCTTATGACAGAAAAGGAACTTACACAGTGGCAGGTGAAATGATTTGCAATGGTGTGTCATCCTGAAGTCAAAGTCAGCGAGGAAACCCCCAAATCCTTGGTCTTAGTGCAATGTCAGAGGCTGTAGCTCAAGGTCACAAAATATGAGTAAGGCTCTAAGATCACAGAAAAATTTTTCCTTAGATTAGTGGCAGGGCTGTGCCAAAGATGACTGAAGGGGCACCCTCTGGCATGCTCATTTATCAGGGATTTACTTGTTGGCTAATGATAGCAATAACAGTTTGTATCTGACAGGCACAACTGGATATGTGCAGTGAGAAACTATATTTGAACACAAATTATACTGGATCTATGTAATTTCCTCTTCTATTGCTTGACCTGTCATCACAGTCTCTCTCAGTGAAGATTATGCTTTCGTTTTTTAAAGAAAAAACAATTGTTTTTGAAAAAAAAGTTTACACAATTGAAAACTATATCAAATTAACTGTTTTACTTCTTCTACATTCTTTAGAAGACATTTTCATATGTATACGTAATTTCTAGTTTTCTGTAATCATAGCAGAGATACTAGAATTAATTTTTTCATTTAAATTCTTACTGTAAACACTGAGTTCTGAGTTTTCTAATAATATTGTTCTATGTTCCTGTTGATACAAAAATTTCATTTGAAATATATAAAATATTGATAAAATAAATTTGCTTTTACTTATAATCTCACCACCATGTTATAATTACTATTAGCAATATTTTTATATGATCTTTTTGTGACAAATACATATATACTCAAGTATATTCACATATTCATATAAATATGTGCATGTGCATACACATACAATCATATTTTATTGGGTTTCTCCTTTTCTTTTTTGCTTAATGCTGCATTGTGAAAGTAGTTATGCCATTAATTTTTCTCTTGAAGTATTACTTGAAATGACTGCAGATTACTTTATTTACAACCAACAACCTGATGTTGAATATTTAATATTTTTCAATTTTTTAGCATATTGAAGTGTATTGTGGTGAAGATTTCATTGTACCTCTTTTCTTAATCCTGAAAATAAATTCTTAATAGTAACATTTCGAGGTCAAAGCATATGTACATTTGATAATTTAATTATGTGTATTGCAATTTCAAGGATCATCACTAAAATAAAAGGAATAAAATATATAAATTCTGCAAAAGAAAAGGAAAATGAGATGATTAAAATAATCAGCCATAAAATTTAAAAAATAAGAGAAAAGCAGGCTAGAATATGTATATCAACAAATACCAAAAGAGGCAGATGTAAGTCTAAATATATTAAAACTTACGTTGAATGTGAAAGGCCTAAATTCTCCAGTTAAATGACAATATTAGCAGATTAAAAAAAAACTAAATATATGCTACTTATGTAAGTCATTTAAAATAGAGTGGTTGAAAGTAAAAACACAGAAGAATATATACCATGTAAACCCTAATAAAATAATGCTACTGCAAATATTTTAATATAAAAAATTTAAATTAAAAAAATTAGATATAAAAGAATTACTCTCTAATTATAAAAGGTTCTATATGTCACATAGCCATACAGTTTTACCTGTGCATGCCACTTAATAACATTGCCTAAAATACTTACAAAAGAAAATAATTATACAAAATTATACTACCTTTCTCAGTAAATGTTAGGAGAGGCAACAACAACAGAATCAATAAAGACATTCGTTGATCAACCTAAGTAACAAAATTGATCTAATGGAAGACCAAGATCCCTGTATTTAACATTTATAAATAGGCATTTTTTTAATGTACACAGATGATTTCAAACTATTGATAATATAGTGGCCATAGAGGATATCCCCATTAATTTTAACGGACAGGTTTCATTATAAAATATGTCCTCTGATCACAATTTAACTAAGCTAATACAAATAGGTAACTAAAAATATCCCAGTATATTTGAGAATTAAGAAATATTTTATTACTTTTAAAAAGAATCTTGTAATAAAATTGATTTTTTCCTCCTGTGGCATCACAGGTTTTTGTTTAGTACATGTGTGGATTAATGTTATCACCATCATAGTTAAATACAAAACAGTTTAATCTCCCTCTGAAGTCCCCCTGTTCCATCTCTCATAACTCCTGACAACCACTGACTGCTTCTGAGTTCTTATAGATTTGGCTTTTCAAGAATGACATATAAACGGAATCACACAGTACGTAACGTCTTGAGATTGACTTCTTTTACACAGGATAATGCTTTTAAGATTCATCCAAAATCTTGTGTATTTCAAAAGCACATTTCTTTTCCTTGCTGAATAGTATTCTATTGTATGAATACACAAGCCACAATTTGTTTATCTGCCCTTAGAGGACATTTTAATTGTTTCTAGTTTTTGGCAATTATGAACAGTGGACATTTGTGTAGAAGTTATTTTGTAAACATAATTTTTCAACTCTTAGGATAGATATCCAGAAGATGGAATGCTGTGTCATATGGTAATTATATGTTTGCCAGTCTAGGGAACTAGAAAACCTTTCCAGAAAGTTTGTACCATTTTGCATGCCTATCAGCAATGTTTTGAGAGCTACAATTGTTCTGCATCTTTGATAGTACTTTATATTGTTAGTTTTTTTTAATGTAAGCCATTCTAATGGTATTACAATGGAATCTCATCATGGTTTCATTTTACATTTATCTAATGGCTATTAATGTTGAACCTCTTCTTTGTTGTCCTTATTTCTTCTTTGCTGAAGTGGCTGCTCGTGTCTTTTGCTAATTTTTAAATTATTATTGTTAAGTTTTGAATATTCTTTATATAGAGTAAATTTCAATTATTTGTGCATAAGTAAAATAAAAATATTATTTTCTCTCATTCTGTGTCTTGCCATTTAAATTTTTTGTCAGAGTCACAGTGCAATAGTTTAGAAAAATTGGTGAAGTTCAATTGATCATTTTAATCTTTTATGAATTATGGTTTTGATTTTATGTCTAAGAACTCATCAACCAAACTCAAGGTCATATAGATATTCTCCCATGTCCCTTCCAAACATTTTACATTTTTGCAATATACTTTTAGATTTTTGAATTAATTTCTTTTATATTTTTGAGCTAATTTCTGTAAAAGGTGTAAAGTTTAGAGTGAGATTCATTTATTTTGCCTATGGATGTCTATTGTTCCAATATCATTTGTTGAAAAGACTAGCCTTTATTCATTGAATGGCTTTTTTAACTTTGTCAGATTAATCAGTCACATTTGTGTGGCTTTATTTCTATAACCTCCATTCTCTTTCTTTTATCTATATCTTTATGTCTTCACCAATACCATACTGTGAACCCTGAATATCTCAGTCAATTTATGAAGTTTATTTTGCCAAAGTTAAGGATACACACCTGGGACACAGCCTCAGGAGGTCCTGACAACATGTACCCAAGGTGGTCTGAGCACAGCTTGGTTTAAACCTTTTAAGCTGACATGAGACTTCAATCAATACATGTAAGATGAACATTGGTTCAGTCTGGAAAGGTGGGACAACTTGAAGTGGGGAGGGGGCTTTCAAGTCATAGGTAGATAAGGGACAAATGGTTGCATTCTTTTGAGTTTCTGATTTGCCTTTCCAATGTAGGCAATCAGATAAGCATTTATCTCAGTGAGCAGAGGGATGACTTTGAATAGAATTAAAGGGAGGTTTACCCTATGCAGTTCCCAGCTTGAACTTGACTTTTCCCTTTAGCTTAGTGATTTTGGGGCTCCAAGATTTATTTTCTTTTACAACACTGACTTGATTACTGCAGATTTTTAGTAAGTCTTAAAATGGGCAGTATGATTCCTTCAACTTTATTCTTATCTTTCTGAATTCATTTAGCTATTCTAGTTCTTTTGCCTTTCCTTATAAATTTAGAATCAGCTTGTCTATATCTGAAAAAAAATTTTGCTTGAATTTTGATAGATATTACATTAAATCCATAAAACATTTTGAAAAGAATTAGTATCTTTAACAAATTGAGTCTTCAATTAATTAAAATGGTAGGGCTCCTTATATTTAGATATTCATTTGTTTCTTTCATAAGCATTTTGTAATTTTCAGCATCCAGATAGCATACATGTTTTGTGAGAATTATAACTACACATTTTTTGGAGGTTATTGTATTTATATGAAATTGTGTGATATTTCATTATTTAAGTAATTTTTAGATTCTAATTTTACATAGGTAGTGCATAAAGATAAGACTGGCTTTCTTGTATTGACCTTGTACTTGACAACTAGCTAAACTGACTAGTTCTAGGAATTCATTTCTTTGTAGATTCTTTGGGATTTTCTACATAATCATGTTGTCTGTGGATGGACAGTTTTCGTTATTTATTTCTTTTTTTTTCCTAACAAGCATGCTTTTTATTTATTTATTTTTTCTGGGCTTATTTCCCTGGCTAACACAAGAAATACATTTTATAAACAAATGCATGTGGACTTTCAGTTCCAGGAAAAAATAGAGTGGATGAACTTTTCTCTATTCTTTCTACTAAGTCCAACTAAAAACTAGGGACATGATATATAAAATAAACACAAGGACACTCTGAAAGGTGAAAAAAAGAATGCAGATTATTATTACTATTATTTTTTTGGTTGAATATATCCCAGACTACCTGCTGTAGCACGTGGAAACCTGAAAACACAAAAGAGTGCAAACAAAGCCCCAAGGAAAGTCTGTTCTCTCTAGCCAAAGGTCCAGGGAAATAAAAACCTTAACAAGACAGAAAACTTTTAGATAGTAATTGCCCTGCTTTAACCGAATTCCATGGACTCCATTCCCACCTCCACTAGTAAAGGCCAAGTAGAGAGCTGAGATTTTTATGTTTATTTCACAGTAATGTGGTACCTACCTTCTTTCTTCAAGGTGATCATAAAAGGTAAAGATAAAAAAATCCCAGGCTGGAATTAAGAAGCTCCCCATCTCTTACACACATACACAACTGTGGTATCAATAAACACTGAGAACAGTAATGAAGTGCTTTTTCATTCCATGATGGACAGTTTCTGTATCTTGATTGCAAGGGTGGTTACACTAATCAATATCTGGGATAAGAAGGCATAGAAGTAATTTTATGAATTGTGTCAACATCAGTTTTTTAGTTTTCATATGGTACTAGAGTTACATTAGATATAATCCTTGAGAGAAATTGAGTGAAGGGTACATGTTCCTCTGCCTATTATCTTTGCAAATTTCCCAATCTAAAAGTGTTTTAAAATAAAAAGTCAAAAAATCAAACAAAGAGAAAAGCAATTGTCTTAATGCATTTTCTGTTGCTATAACAGAATACCACTGATCGGGTAATTTATTTTTTTTAAAAAAGTTATTTAGCTCATGGTTCTGGAGGCTGGGAAGTCCAAGTGCATACTGCTAGAATCTGGTGAAAGTCTTCCTACTGGGTCATAATATAGAGGATGGCATCACCTGATGAGAGGAATAGCTTGCCAGCTCCAGTCTCTATTTCTCTTCTTAGAAAGCCACCAATGTTATCATAGTGGCTTTACACTCTAAACTTTACAGAAATTATCTCAAAAAACACAAAAGAAAGGCCAGACACAGTGGCTCATGCCTGTAATCCCAGCACTTTGGGAGGCCAAGGTGGGTGGATCACGAGGTCAAGAGATGGAGACGATCCTGGCCAACATGGTGAAACCCCATCTCTACTAAAAATGCAAAAATTAGCTGAGTGTGGTGGTGGGTGCCTATAGTCCCAGCTACTCACGAGGCTGAGGCAAGAGAATCACTTGAACCCAGGAGGCGGAGGTTGTAGTGAGCCAAGATTGCACCACTGCGCTCTAGCCTGGTGACAGAGTGACACTCCATCTCAAAGAAAAAGAAATAAAATAAAACACACAAAAGAAACCCCATCCTTATGACCTTATCTAATCCTAATTGACTTCCAAACATTCCACCTCCAAAAGCCATTTACATATGAATTTATGGATTAAGTGTCCAACTTAAACCATAGAAACAATGTATCTAGGAAGAGATGATAATAGATAATAGAAAATAATTTGAAGTGAATTATAATAAAAACTATTCAAAATTGTTTAGTACAGGTAAAGCAATATATAAAAGATAACCCAAACACTTAAATGCATATGAAAGAAAAGAAGAATTGTTGATTAAAGTGAGCTCAGCATTTATCTTAATATGTTAGAAAAAGATGTGCAAAGTAAGTCCAAAAAAGAGCTGAAGAAAGATGATAATAAAGATAACATAATAAACCAATGAAGTAAAATATATATACAGTAGAAAAAGATTAACAATGCCAGACATTGGTACTTTTAAATAAATATCAAAATTAAGAAAATTCTGAGAGATTGGGAAAGATAAAGAAAGACAGAAAGAAAAAAAAAGGAAGAGAGAAAGAGTACAAATAAAACCCACAAGAATAATTTTAAAATCAAATATTACTATAGATATTACAGGTTTTGTACATATTTAACAGATAATAAAACGTTGTCATATAAAAGGTTTTACAAAACTTTTGAAGATATGAATAAAATCAAAAACCTATAATTTACCCAATCTAACTCTAGAAAATTAGAAAACTTAAATAGTTCAAAAGCATTTAAAAATACATAATACAACAAGTACAGTAATATTTTAAGTGGTAGTAGGGTAGTCACTGTAAGAATTTTCAACTTTATATGCTTGAAATTTATAATAATTAAAGTGTCAGCATAAAATTTTTGCACATAAGCGCATACACAGATGTGCACACACACACACACCCTGAAGTTGCTTTTTAGTGAAATCAACCAAGCATTAAGGAAAGCATATTTCCAGTCTTACTCAGGGTTTCATAGTTTTCCAAAGAACAGAAACACAGAGCACGTTCCTCAACTAATATTTATTTTACCTGCATATCCTTGAAACAAAAACCTGTCAAAGATAACATTTGAAAAAGTAACTGTTGGCCAATTTTTTTTTTATTCATGAGTTTCTATGCATTTCTTTGAGCAATACAATAGTCAGCTAAATCTAAATTGTGTATTTGTGCATGTGTGTATTCAAATTTAATTATAAAGATGAGTTCAACATTAAAAGATCAACAAAAGTTTTCCACTGTTTTAGTAGATTACCAAATAAAAATTATTATATTAATAGGTGAAAAACAATTAGAAAAAAATCAATTATCAATTCATAGTTTAAAAAATAATTGGTTAAAAACCAGAATTAAATTTACTTTCTCGACCTAAAAGAAAAGGTATCTACAAACAAACAGAGACAAACACACTATTGTAATCATCATACTTAATGGTGAAACATGCATATTGTTTCATGATATGATATCACTATAAAGCAGTGCAAATAAATGAATGGAAACACAACAACACAGCAACAAGACTAGAGTGTCTGCAATAATCATTTCTATTTAACATTTTATTGAATATTGAAGTTAGTCCAACAAAAAGAAAAAATGTGTAAATGATGAAAAAAATCCAAAATGCCATTATCCACAGATGATATAGTTGGCATGTTAGAAATATTTAAAAATCTATGATAAATGAATTAAAATTAATAACAGTGTAAGAAGGTTGGTGGATACAAAATCAATATAAAAATAAAGCAATTATTTTTCTATATACCCTTAGAAAACAGAATATTAAACTTAAAAGCTGCCACCATCTACAATTGCATAAAAGTGTCAACTATCTAAAAATAAACTCAACAACATGTATGCAATATAATTACAGAATTTATTGTGCTACATTAAAGAGAAGCTAAATAAATGAAGCCTCATTGTATGAGGCAGTTCACACAGAATCAGCATTACTAGGAAACTTCTTAGAAATATAGATTTTTGGGGTCTCACTCCAGAGCTACTTAAACAGAAATTGAGAGGGTTTGGCCTAGCAATGAGTTAAGTCCTCCTGGTGATTCTTATATGCTAGAGTTTGAGAGTTACTGATCTAGAGATGTGAATACCCTTGTGCATGATACAAGCAGCGTTGCTTGTCATTCCAAACTAAAAACCACACAGAAGCCAGTCAACAGTAAATTGTAGCCAACAATGGTAGGCTATAAAGCAATACAAATAAATGAAAGTGAACACACAACAATATGGATGAATATTACAACATATTATTAAGTAAATAAAGGAAAAAACAAGATGATATATTCCATTTGTTTCTATTTATATAAAGTGCAGAAAGAGGAAAAATTAAGCTATCCCGTTTAGGAATGCACACATGGGTGACAGAACTAAATAAAAAGCAAGGACATGAGTTCTTCTTACTTTTTCTTGTATGTTATATTTAACAATAAAATTGTCTAAAATTAAAGTTAAGAGATATGGAAATTATGTAAGGGAATTCTGACACGTACTGAAGAGACATTCTACAAGGAAAGAATAAAACAAATGGAGGAGAAACAATATTTGAAGAAATAATATATAATACAGTAGTATGACAGATGGAAGAAAGCAAACTGAATCCTCATACTGAAACTAGTCGCTGAGAGCTCAACAGGATAAAAGTCTCACTGATAGGAAAATAATAGTAAAAACTAAAATGAAGAAAAGTAGAAAATCCTATAATCTTCCAGAAAGAGGGAAAAAAGATAGCTACAAATGGATAAGAATCAGATTGATATATCATATTTCTTATGGACCGCCCAGATGCACAAAGACAAGGGAACAATGTCCTCAGTGTTTTGAGGAAAAATGACTTTGAGTCTGGATATAACAAAAGTGTTATCCAAATCTGAATGAGAAATAAGATAGTGTCAGACATGCAAGGACACGGAATATTCACTGCCCACAGACCTTCGCTTTTAGAATCATTACAGGATGTATGCCAGAGACAGGGAAGATGCCTGAAACAATTACTAAACTTAGACTTCCTCTTAAAAAGAAAAAAAAAACCTCTCAAAAAAGACCAGAATAAATGAATGAATGAATGAATAATTTCAGAGCTAGAGCCTTAATCATTATGCTGCAAGCACTCTCAGAAGGATCCACTTGTTTAAAATGGGGTTTCCAATGAATTTCTGCAAAATTTGTTGTTGAACATTCTATTCATTGTACTTATTTACCATGAGCTTTCTGTTCTTATCGGTACAGTTGGCTTCTGCATGTTTTTGGCTATGTTATTCTCTGATCTGATTATTGTCCCTCTATGTTTTCTATCTTACAAGAATTTCTCTAAATTTCTAGTGTGCTGATACTGCTTTTATATTTTCCATTACTTTTCATGTATACTTACATTTTTATATTCTTTTCTGGGATTTTAAGAGAGAGAATGAAAGTAGGTGCATATATCTGGTCTATCATCTTAAGCACTATCCAAACTGAATGTAGTAAGTTTCTACAGAAGATCTTATTCAAAAAAAATTATTCAGCTGCTAATCCAAACTTACTCAATGTAAATATAAGGAAATTGGAGGCCAGACTACTTAAATGGTTTGACTTGGTAGATGCAGTAAGCCGGCACAGAATCAATATCAAATTTTAGTTCTTCCCAATGACAAAATGTTTCCACTGGATCATGCTGAATATTTGATCAAATTATATTTATACAAAGTGTTTATCAAAGTAAAAAATAACTATGAAAGTAATAAAGAATTCAATATTAGGAAAGCAAATATTAGTCTTCTATAAATATGAAAACACTAGTTTCCATTAATTTTCTCAGCATGCAACTGAGTTTTACCTCTAATTTGGGTGCTAAGACAAAATTATATGTAAAAAAATTAAATTTTGAAAAATCTAATTTTTCTATTTTGCTGAATCTCTTAAACTTTAACTCCAACACAGTCCATTCTATAATTCATTTCTTCCTCTCGTGGTTGATAGTGATTACAATTAGCATTCATTGGTCACTTTATGTTCCAATAGAGACACAGTGTTAAGTGCTGCCAAGAGACCTGTAAACCATTTTACAGATGAAGAAACAGAGGCCACTAAAAGTTTAAAGAAAAACGTACAAGAGCACACGAATTTGGAGGCCTGCATTGTGAGCCATTAAGCTACATTTCCTTACATTCAGAGTTATCAGTGATGTGTTGATAAATGTTTAGCAAGAGACAGCTAGAACTGGGGATAGGAGACATAAATTGTAGTTGATGTATGTGCTGTAAATATACCCACTGTGGTTGATTTTAAGACATCAATTGATGTCCATGAAAGAGATATTGAGAAGATTCGGCAGAAGCACACCATTATATAGGGTTTCCACTATGCAGGTAAAATAGACATTAATAACCACAAGCACTAATCAACAGTAAATGGTAGCAAAATAATTAGAAATTATGAGTTCTGAGCATTTCTTACCTGTGTTTTCAATGTTATTTAATTGTAAGTTTCTATAATTTAATTTTTAATAATATCTGTGTTTAGAAATAGGCTCCCCAAATTTCTCAAAATGTGACAATCACCTCATATAATCTGGTATGAGTTGGTTTTAGTACACTATAGGAGTTAGTCATAAGTGTTTTTGCTCTACCTGTAGTTTGGGGATGCAAAAAATACTCATAGCTATAAATTGGTTTTGCTTATTAAAATACCTTCAGAGTAGGCCAAGTGCAGTGGTTCATGCCTACAATCCATGCCCTTTGGGAGGGAGGCCAAGTTGGGAGGCTTGTTTGAGGCCAGGAGTTCAAGACTAGCCTGGGCAGCATAACAAGACACCTGTCTCTACAATAAATAAAAATGTTAACCAGGTGTGGTGGCTGTGGTCCCAGATACTCAGGAGGCTGAGGAATGATGATTGCTTGAGCCCAGGCTGCAGTGAGCTATGACTGAGCCATTGCACTCCAGCCTGGGAGACAGAGTAAGACCCTGTCTCAAAAAAAAAAAAAAAAAAAAAAAAAAAGGAAAGAAAACCCATGCACATTATATTGCTTTATCATTTTGAAGAAGATAGCTTTTTGTTTGTTTGCTTGTTTTGAGGTATGGTGGATTACTTTGCTCATTTTTAAAGTCAGAACCATAGCCCATTGCAGTACATAGGATAGTACAGTGAATTTATAATATTTAAGTATTATGTATCATCACATATACCCATGCAGACACACATACATGAAAAGAGCATTTCTATCAATTGATCTACATGTGTATTTATGTTTAGATACAGAAAAAATAAATTTAGGAGAATAGGTTAAAATTTAAAAAAGTATTGCCATAAAAGGTAATATTAGAAAGTACCTGAAGGCTTTGTATTTATGATACTGTATACATCAGTACTAACTAAAGGGTGAAATCTGATTCACTCAAAGTTAAATCCGACTCTGCATCCATGGAAAGTTTAGTGGTGACAATAGACAAATAATGGTCTTTGGTTGAAGCTTCTGCTAAAAACATTTTTTTTCAAACACAGAATTCAAAACAAGGTCATTGATTGTGTTCCATAAACAACCTGTTCTATTATGTATGGCTTCTGCATTTTTGCCTTGAGATGGTTTTCATTCACGCTAACACTTATAGCTCATCTGTCTGTAACTTCTATAGAATGCCTCACTTTACCATTGAACAGATCAAGATAAATGATGCTTTACTGGGAGGTAAATAAGACTCTTGAATTTTTCTTACACTGAAGTAATTATTATTTGGTCCAAAACTATTAAAGATAAGTGACATCGTACATTAGAAAAGAACTTCAGCTTTAGCTCTAAATTATACTGATGCTGTGAAATGCTTATTTAAGTTGATTGCATACATACATATCTCCAGAAATATATATGTTTCAAGGCTACCATGTAAGACTAATAGAATGTCTAATGGAATTGCTATACTTAAAAGTTAAAAACAAATTTTAATTTGCTTTTTGGGTTTGCATGTTTTATCATATAGGATAATAAATTATTTGTCCTTATATCTGATTTGACATATTTTTCTATGACAGAAGGAGTAAAAATATCTAAACATTAAGTGGTTATCTCCATTTCACATTACATAACCTACAAGTTTGTTGCTGCAAGGAAAGAACTTGCAAGGAAATTGATTTGGGTTGTCAGATGGAAATACATGTCTGCAAAATATTAAGTTCTCCATCACCAGAGGCATTCAAGTATAACTTCAATGACTACATATTCATTTTATAGTAGAAGGCATCCAAACGTCAGATGAGTGGGGAACAAGGAATGGGGGAGCTTAGTGATTTTAGTTACCTATTTGATAACCTAAACTGTCTTTTCTCCCTTCTTTTATACTATAAATCAGCTTAATCATTCAGTATCTTTCTCTCATAAAAAAGTGGTGTGATGTGTTTATTTGGCAATCATATATTTATAACATCTGTCTTGATTATATCAGATTGGGGTCTGAAACAAAAGAGCTTGATGTGTTGAAAACCCCATAGGATCAGCAATTGAAATACCTGAATTGTTGCCCCAACTCTACCATTAGAAACATTATGATGCTGAGAAAGCTATCAGGCTTCAGGGTATTCTATACTAAGTAGGAGAGTACTGGTCTTTTGATATCTAAGTTTGCTAGAAGCTCTAAAACTATATGATGCTAATATCTGCTCTCTATCTCAATTATCTCCAAAATGTGAGATGGGTTATACTTTCTCAACTTTTGCCAGTTACTATCAAAATTCACATAAAGAAAAGTGTTCTCTGGGTGAACCTCATTTGCTGATTTTTAGATTGAAGTTAAAAATCTGTTTATTGATTTAGTGTACCAGCCAGTTTGAACACTAGAATTGGCTTCTTGGAAAATATTGCCAAGAAAAGCTGAAAACCAAGTATATCCGGCTAATCCGTTTTACAAAGTATTAGAAATGTAGTTGGAAGGAAAATGTTTTGTGGATTGTGCTATCCATCTTTTCTATTTTGCTGATGTCACACTGAGGTGTCAATTAAAGATGATATGTGCAAATCATTTAAAGCCCTAAAGATAAAAAGGAAAACGTTACCAAATATAAGGTTATGCCCAGGCAATTAAGGAAGCAATAACTGGAAATTATAAATGGCAGGCAAACCAAGCCTATAAGAAATAATTCGGGCTTCAAATATTAGAGACTCTTTTTTAAGTGGGCTGCTTGGATCCCAGCCTTCATGTGGAACATGTCATTAATTGAACGATATCTTTTAGAAACACAAGCATCAGATTCTTGGTGGGTGTCCTGCTATATTGTTTGGTATTGATAGAACTTGTTAGTCTAGAAGTATCATTTTCAAAATGTCTTATTATAGAAAAAATATGAAATGTTTACTTATTTCAAGAATCAAGCATAGTATACAGGATATGTCAAAAATATAAATGTATACTTTAAATAATCATGCACTCATATGTAACACTAACTTTCTGAGCTGTATTAGTGATTCTGAAACACAGTACACATACATATGTTTAAAGGAATAATATCAGAATATAAGTTCATGTTGTTTCAAAGCAAAACTTTGCCTAACTTCACGTTATAAGAACCTCACTTTCTTCCCGTTATAAGAACCTCGAATATGTTAATGTTGGTTTATTAGTTTGCTGCCTGCAGATATCTTACATATGAAAAAGCAACGCGGGTGAAAAACATTGGGTACACTATTTTCAGAGAGCCAGAGGAAATCAGAATCTAGGTGATTACTCAACCTCTACTGTGTTTTACATTGTCATCAGTCTCAGAATGTAGCCTTTGTCAGAGTAAAACCAGATGGTCCTGACAATATCATGAGTTACTTTGATTTTCTTGCTACACTTGTCATTTCTGCCATAACAGTATGATGTCTGAAGGGGTTTAGCATATTTAGAGTAGCATAGAGGTTGGTATTGCCTGTTGGTGTAGTGGTGTGATGGTAGTGGTGAACTGTAAACTTTGAAAGGAGAAGCAATTTGCCTTTATTGCAGTTTCACAGGCAAGTCAGAACTTAAAGACCATATCACCTAAAGAGACAAGAGAACAGAATAGTGGATATATTGAAAGCTGTACCATTTGGGGACTGGGAGATTTAAGTATGCCATACATTTCCCTATCTGCCCGGAATATGTCCCCTTTCATTCCCACACGTCATCCTTCTGTTCCCAGTTTACATGTCACTTTTGATAACTCTTCTGATTCACTGTCTAGGCTAACTGTTCCTCCTACAGAATCTCACTGCACCGTGTTCTTCCCTGCCATATTGCTTATAACACTCTTTTATTGTATATCTATTTTTCTATTTCCTTATTAAACTCAAGTTTCCAAGATGGCATGGATTTGATCCATGTATCTTTTTTGCTTGTTAAAATGCCTGGTTTATTGTAGGTATGGTGCAAAAGTTAGTCACTGCTTCCCTTCTCCAACTCCAAATGAATAGCCAAAACCACACGTTTGTTAGCACACATGGAATGTCATCAGTTGGTCTGCCATAAATAGTTAGGGTTGAGATACTGGGAAATGGAAAGGAGTACTATGAATATAACATGATTTTAAATTCCAAGTTTGGACCTAGAAAAACACAGGCAAAAATGACAATAATATTTTATATTTGTGTACATTTTGCAGTTTGTGAGCACATATATAAATGGTGAGGCACTCAAATATGCACATATCCTTGCCCAGGGACCATTTTGGGCAGTGGTGGATGAGAGGGCTTTGAAAGTCTTGAAAGCCTTCAGTGGGATTAAGGACCTCCGAAGGGTCTGGTTCAAGCCTCAGGTACATAAGAAAGCAATGATATAGAGTTGAGATCAGGAGAAATGGGATCAATCCTGGTTCTGCTGTTTCCTACTTGTGTGATTTTGGACATCTGACTGCAGTCCATAGTTGGGTCTAGTTGGTTCAGATAGCTTCCTTTAACAAGAGCTTAGATGTTTATTATAACTCAATGATTTATAGACACAAAGGACTAGTTGAGATGAATCAAATTTACACATAAGATTAAAATCTTATAATATTGTGCATATTATAAGATTTTAAATTATGTACAATATTATAAGATTTTAAATTAAGTATAAAAATGTTTACAGCAGCAAAATGGAATGATAAGATTTGATTGTGGTATTAATTTATTTTTGAGTAGAAGTTTGAAAAAATGATTGGTTATAAAGTTTATGGAGGATCATTAGAGAAGGGAATAATTAATCTAAAATAATGTGAATCTAATGTCGCATTTTAGAATTTGTAAAATAGCATAAAAATGTTGAAAGCACAGTTCACCCTTGAATAATGTGGGAGGTAGGGGTGCTAAGCCCATTACCATGCTCACAGTAAAAAATCTGCTTATAACTTTTGATTCCCCCAAAACTTAACTACTAATAACCTACTGTTGACCAGAAGCCTTACCAATAACATAACTAGCTGATTAACACATATTTTGTTTTATATATAATATATACTATATTCTAACAGTAGAATAAGCTAGGGAAAAGGAAAAAGTTATTAAAAAATCATGAGGAAGAGAAAATATTTTTTGAATTCATTAAGAGGAAGTGGATTACTATAAAGATTTTTATCTTCATCATCTTCACATTGAATAGACTGAGGAAGAGGAGGAAGAGGAGGGGTTAGTCTTGTCTCAGGTGTGGCAGAGCTGAAAGAGGTGGAGAAGGCAGAAGGGGAGGCAGGAGAGGCAGACACATTTGGTGTAATTTTAACAGAAATGTATTGTAATTTCTGTCTGAGTTTTTGCTTTTTCATTTCTCTAAAAATGTTTCTATATGGTACCAATCCTTATTTTACCACTTGTTTTAGTTTCAATGCCTGTATCATAGAAGATTCCATGATGTAAAAGAAGTCAAAAGCAGTCCTGAATAACAGGAATCCTTCTGACAGACTGTCTAATGTCAGTTTGTTTTCTGGCACTGCTTCTTATACATCTTCTTTCTCATCGTCTGGCACTGGTTCAAATACACTCATCTTCATCAGTACCTCTTCTGTTAATTCCTATGGTGTGATGATGTCTTTAGTTCTTGAATTTCTGCAGGATCCATATCCTGAAGCCCTTTACCTCCCACCTTTTTTGCCATGTTCATAATCTCTTTCATGATTCCCTTGATTGGCTCTGTCATAATCCTGTAAAGTAATGCACAACATCTGGACACAGTTTCTCCAGTATGAATTTATTGTTTTGGGCTTGATGGCATTCACAGTTTTTTCAGTAACAACAATGGTATCTTCAATGGTATAATCTCTATCAAGCTTTTCTTTCATAGCATTGACAATCCTTTTTATAGAGTACCATGTGCAATGAGCTTTAGAGATCCTCGTGATCATCTAATCAAGGGCCTGACTTACAGACATTGTGTTTGGAGGTATGACCACTTCAAAACATGTTTGGTGCTGAATTCATTGGTTCTGGGTGGCCAGGGGCATTGTCCAATATCAAAAGAACTTTAAAGGCCAGTCCCTTACTGACAAGGTACTTCCTGACTTCAGAGAAAAAGCATCAATGGAACCAATCCAGAAAAAGTTCTCATTGTCCAGACCTACTTGTGGTACAACCAAAAGACTGGCAGCTTGTGTTTATCTTTGCCCTTCAAGGCTTAGAGCTTAGCAGATTTATACATAAGGGCAGTCCTGATTACAAACCCAACTGCACCTTCACAAAAGAGTAGAGTTAGCCTATCCCTTCCTCCCTTAAATACTGGTGCTCGCTTCTCTTCCTTAATAATAAATATGTCTTTTGTGTCTTTTTTTTCCAGAATAGGGCACTTTCATCTGCATTAAAAACTTATTCAGGCAGACATCTTTTCTCCTCCATGTTTTTCTAAATCAGGAAACTCATCCGCTGCCTCTTGGTCAACAGAGGCTGCTTCTCCTTTTATCTTGACTTTTTAAAGCCAAACTTCCTTCTAAAATTATCAAACCATCCTTTGCTGGCATTAAATTCTCCAGCTTTAGATCTTTTGCCTTATTTATGCTTTAAGTTGTTATACAAGTGAGTTCACTTTTTCTTAAACCATATTAGAGTTTATGGGAATGCCTCCCTTATAGCAATCCCATGCCTCCCCCCCCCACAAAAAGCTGCATTTTCAATAATAAAAGGGTACTTTGTAGAAAGTGCAAGGTCTTGGGCCTGCCACTATAGCTACAGTGACAACTTTATGAATGTTCTTGTTTTACAATGATCCTTGTGCTGGATTCATTTATCTTGAAATGGCAGGCAACCACAACTGCAGACCTCAATCTGTGGTACATATCAAGCAACTCAACTTTTTCTTGCAAGGTCATGACTTTTCTCTGCTTTTTTGGGAGTACTTCCATAATCACTAGTGGCACTTCATGTGGGTCCCATGGTGTTATTCAAGATGCATGGCATTGCACTAAACATAATGAAAAATACACAAGAGCCAAGAGAGATCTTTTTTTTTTTTTTTTTTTTTTTTTGAGGTGGAGTCTCGCTCTGCCGCCCAGGCTGGAGTGCAGTGGCGCGATCTCGGCTCACTGCAAGCTCCGCCTCCTGGGTTCACGCCATTCTCCTGCCTCAGCCTCTCCGAGTAGCTGGGACTACAGGCGCCCGCCACCACGCCCGGCTGATTTTTTTTTTTATATTTTTAGTAGAGACGGGGTTTCACCGTGGTCTCGATCTCCTGACCTCGTGATCTGCCCCCCTCGGCCTCCCAAAGTGCTGGGATTACAAGCGTGAGCCACCGCGCCCGGCCCTTTTTTTTTTTTTGAGACAGGATCTCACTCTGTCAAACAGGCTGGAGTGCAGTGACGTGATCGTGGCTCACTGCAGCCTTGAACTCTTGGGCTCACGTAATCCTCCTATGACAGCTTCCCAAGTAGTTGGGACTACAGTCATGAGCCATCAGGCCTGGCTAATTTTGTTTATTTTTGGTAGAGACTGAGTCCCTCTATGTTGCCCAGGCTGGTCTAGAACTCCTGGACTGAAGTGGTTCTCCCACCTCAGCCTCCCAAAGGGCTGGGATTACAGGCATGAGCCACCATGCTTGGCTGAGAGATCACATTTTGCTGTGATAAGTAGCTTACTGAAGAGACAAACTGCTCATGTGGAGATCATTTGCACCACATGGTGTTTTAAGCAGATACCCGCAACACTTGAACTCACTGCAATGACAACCAGATGTGGCTGTGAAATTATTACAGCAGTATAGTGTGTTCTATAGTTAATTTTATACAGCTATGATTTAATATTGCATCTTTACTTTGTTTACATTTCTCTTGATGAGGAATGGCACCTGTATAGTACATGGATGTGTGCATAAGTTTTGGTAAATTTTAAACTATTAGAATAGATTTGTGTATAATTTATGGTAGTAGATTATAAAATAGACTAGTGTTTACATGTATTTTATGCAGTCATACATACCTTAATTTTTCTTTTTTAAAATACTTCTGGGTTACATGATGTGCAAGTTTTTCAAATTGTCACAAAGCTTCAAACAATTTCCAATATATTTATTGAAAAAATACATTTATAAGTGGACCTGCGTAGTTCAAACCTGTATTGTTCATGAATCAAAACTTATTCAGTTGATTTATTGCCTTTTGGCAAACTTGCCAAGATATATTGCTATTGTGGCCTTTTGGCTAGGGTCTGGAATGGTAGGATTCCGATTTTATTGTTAACATTCAATGTTATAAATCAGTTTGAACCTGAGATATACTGAGAGATTCTTCTTCAGGTATAATGTTACATGTACACTAATCAATATTCCAAATTCTTCAAAATCCCTTCTGAAAGAAATCTTTTAACATTTTTATAAAAATAATTTTTTTCCCACAAAACTTCTGCCGACCATTGTAACCAGGTATAAACAGGTATGACCATCCAATGTCTACTGGGGGAAGTTAGAATTGTCCCTGGCCAACAGTACTGTTTAACCCATTTATCTCTAGTATTCCATTATTGGAACATTAAGCTTGTGGGAGATATTTATATCCTACTGCTCAAAGTCATTGCCAAGGCCTGATTTTTCACACAAAATTTTGCAACCTGTGGCATAAATGGATTAAGTTTGCTTGAATAAATGTGAGAGTTCCATCTGGAAATATTATACACAACTAAAAAGAGGTATAGGCTTGTTGTTTGTTTTGCTTTTAACCCCACCATGTGTATGAAGGTGGCTCAGATGCTTGAGTATGTTTCAGTCACCTGTACAGCCTTGAAAGTTTTGAGTGGGATTAAGGAACTCTGAAGGGTCTTGTTTAATCCTTAGGTATGTGAAAAGGCAGTGATGCAGAGCTGGAATCAGGAGAACTATAATCAGTCTTGGTTTTGCATTTTCCTACTTATGTGCCTTTGGAAAATCGCTTACATTTCTTAGCTTCTGTTTTTTCCTTTGCAAAATGATTATAAAATAGTTGCTCTATACAAGATCAAGTGCCACATCTATTAAATGCTTTTGGCTGTTGCAAGTGGAATACACACTTAAGGCTAATTATTATCATTGCAATGAAAAAGTAAAATAAAACTGGCATGGGAACAAAGAAAGAGAAAGAAAACAAAGGAAGTGGGAAACAATGAGAGCAGGAAAAATGATAGATGTTTAACTTGAGAAATGGTAGAATGAAATGTCAAAGTCTTCAATGTGAGGGCTGGTTCATCTCTTGGCTTGCCTTAGATCCTTGGTTGCCTGGACAGTGACCACTGGAATCTGTCAAATTGAAATGTGGGAAATAAATTTCTTAAGATTTGCAGGCTCCTGAAATCATTAGCTGAAACTTTGAGTTACAGCAGCCCCAGAAATGTGGCTTAAAATCAGGGAAAAACAACAGTGACCAAAAATAAAAATAAGACCAGGTCTACCACTGTTGGATATATCCAAATTCCCTCTTTTGGCACAATTCAAAATACAAATTTTTTTTAGTCAGATCTGGTTGAAAAGTCTTGGTCAAATTATACAATCTTATTAAGTATCAATTTTCTCAACTTTTAAATGAATCTAGTATCCACACTTACAGAACCGATGGAGAATTAAACAATATACCTAGCTCCTAGCATGATTCCACCATAGCAAATATTCTCAATTTTGTGTTTTCCCTGTCACAAAGACCCATTACTTACTAGTCTTGTCATCTACTGGGGGAAAATAAAAGACCTATTCCTATTCTCATGGTTTCTCTCTCCTTACCCTTTTTCTATCATCTTTCTTTTTTTTTATTCTTATAGAATCCTGCATATGTTACTTCTATCCCTCTCTTCTTACTGAATCTTCTGTTAATACATCTTCCATATATCTCAACTCCTGAAACTTAAACTCTCTATTTACTAGTGAAAGAGAGAAGGATGTTTAACCTTAGTCAATGAAGCTTACAACCTAGTATTTGCAAAATATCATTTCCCCATAAATTATTTTTTTCTTTTTCTTTTTTCTTTTCTTTTTTTTTTTGTTTGTTTGTTGGTTTTTTTGTTTTTCTGTTTTTTTGATAGAGTCTTTCTCTGTAGCCCAGGCTGGAGTGCAGTTGCACGATCTCGGCTCACTGCAACCTCCGCCTCCCGGGTCCTTGTTCAAGGAATTCTCTTGCCTCAGCCTCCCAAGTAGCTGGGATTACAGGAACACGCCAGCATGCTCAGCTAATTTTTGTATTTTTAGTAGAGATGAGGTTTCATCATGTTGTCCAGGCTGGTCTTGAACTCCTGACCTAGTGATATCTGCCCACCTCGGCCTCCCAAAGTGCTGGGATTACAGGTGTGAGCCACTGTACCCGGCCTTCCCCAGAATATTTTAAACTCCAATTTAAAGATGGATTAAAAAACTTCCTATGCAACAATACCCTCCCAGGCACAAAATCCAAGCTTCCAAGCTTTCATTTGTTATTAAATTTTTGACTGAAAGTTAAATGTCTGCCTCTTTTTTCAAAGTTCTTTCAGGCTACAGACTATTTTAGTGGAAGAATGTTCTCAGATCAAGAATGCCCCAAAACAAACAAAAAAAGAATGTCTAGCTTCTTCTCCAGTAGAATGTTTACTCTTTTCCACCGAAAGTTTGCAAAGTGAAAAATCAATTGTGTTAAAATTGATCTTTAGTGTTCATCTGTCCAGAGTTTTAATATTTTAGACCTGTATGCTGAAGACAGAGTTACTGAATAACAATAACCTGTAAACGTATACATATAATGTTGGAAGACTATGACATGGACAAAGAAATGATGATCTATACCTGTTAGGGAGAAATACCAGTGGATGGATCGATTTCTTAATATAACACTCTGGAACTTGTAATTTAAAATAGGATGATGGATCATTGATTTACCTAATGTGACTTTCATCATTAGAAAATGTTCAGCACTCTTGCTGCAGGGGAAAAAAAAGTCATGTTGTTTACATCTTCCTACCACACTCCATGCCCAGCAATTATTAAGTTGCATTTTTTATGATGCTTTATGGAGCCAAGATACTACATTAAACCATTTCTCCCCAGGCTTTTTGTTCATGTATTTCTTTATCCCCTTGATCAACAACATACTTGTTCACTAAATAATTATGTGTTATGGTCTTTGCATGGCAGGTTAATTCAATAATTAGGTGTTGGGGTCTTTGCATGGCACTTGATCTAATAGTAGTCCTGTCCCTAGACCCAGAAAGAAGGGGCCCCTGCTCCTAGTACATTAAGAGGCAAGGTGTCCATGGGGCAAAGGAAATGTGTCTTCCCCTCCTAGACCATAATATGGGCACCCAGAAGCCTAAATCCCTGTCTAAACAGTTCTGAGCCTACTTCCAGGGCCTGAATAGTTGGCTTTGACCTTCTGAGATCTGACAGGGCAGCAGCAGTCGGCCTATCTTTAGGCCTGAGAATTGGCCAAGTCCTAGCTATTTGTAAGGGGTAGGTGCCATGGAAAAGCTTGGACATGCATGCTGGGCTGTCCACAGTCCCCACATGCAGGCAGAATGATGAGGGATGGAGGCCAAAAGGGAAAGAAAAGAGAAGCAAGGGACAGGCCAGAAACCACCATTTCTATACCCTAGTTCCTGTCAATAGTAGGAATAGGCCTGGAAGCAGATGCAAGACAAAGGTGGACTGAATATACTTTTCTGTATTAATAGATTATAATGTGTGAGGAATCTCACTCTTTCTTTTTCATATCTTAACGTTATTGAAAGGATGCTCGAAAAATGAGCCAAAGATGGCCTCTTTGTTGGCCTTACATTGTTTATTTCTTCAAAGCAGTCTGAGACACTGAGACCTGCCATAGTCAAACTCAATTTTCTACACATCCAAATGTTTTAAATATAGCCAAACATACAGATTTTTAGGCATTTATAATCTTCCTGTTTTGTATACCTCTGGAAACTATGCTCAACATCTGCTCGCTATAGATAAAACTCTGAAACTATTAAAACAACAACAACAACAACAACAATAAAAGCCACTGATACAGTTTGGCTGTGTCCCCAACCAAATCTCAACTTGAATTGTAGTTCCCAAAATCCCCACATGTTATGGGAGGGACCTGGTGGGAGGTAATTGAATCATCGGGGTAGTTACCCCCATGCTGTTCTCGTGATAGTGAGTTCTCATAAGATCTGATGACTTCATAGGGGGCTGTTCCCCCTTTGCTTGGCACTTCTCCTTCCTGCCGCCCTGTGAAGAAAGTGCCTTTCTTCCCCTTTGCCTTAGGCCATGATTGTAAGATTCCTGAGGCCTTCCCAGCCATGCGGAACTGTGAGTCCATTAAACTTCTTTTATCTATAAATTACCCAGTCTCCGCTATTTCTTCGTAACAGTGTGAGAACAGACTAATACAGTCACCAAGCTGCTGCTGCCTTTCAGAGCTTTCTGACCCAGAGGTTCCCCACTATGCTGCTGAGTGACATTACCTACACAGGTAACTCCCCTCTCCAATCCCCTTTTTCTTGGCAATTCTCTTGCCCTCCTCCCTTCTGCATGGAGGCCCCATGCTGTGAGGGACACCCTCTACATCCTTCAAACCTATCAAAGCAAATAAACCTATCACCCAAATAAAGTTTGTATGTGCTCCCGCCACCACTTGGTCCTGTCTTTTTCCTTAATTAGCCCCCAAATTTTCAACCTCATTCTTTACAAGGAAAAAAAAAACACACACTATATTTTTAGGTATAGAAAAGCATTTGGAAGACTAGGACCTGTGAGCCAAACCTGTCCACCTGCCTTTTTGGTCCAACCTGGAAGAGCCAAGAATGGTTTTTACATTTTTAAATGGTTGAAAAATCAGAAGACTATTCTGTGACCTACAAAAATTATATGCAACTCAATTTCAATGTTTGTAAACAAAGTTTTGCTGAACCATAGCCAGGTTCATGCATTTACATGTTGTCTATGGCTGCTTAACACTGCATTGACGGAGTCCAGTAGTTGCAAGGAGGACCACATAGCCTGTAAAGCCTAAAGTGTTTATTACCATGCCATTTACACAAAAAAGTTTTACCTAACTCATGAAATAAAACAGAGTGGTTTGTAGGCCACTGTTTTCTCATCTGACATGTTTAAATTCTATAGTGAAAAAAAAGAAGAAATATCATGTATACCTTTGTGAATATTTTTCTTAAGGAATACAAAGTACCAGGCCAGGCATGGTGACTCATGCCTAGAAATTTATCCTAGAAATTTAAGAGGCCATGAAAGAATGATCACTTGAGCCTAGGAGTTAGAGACCAGCCTGGGCAACATGGCAAGACCCTGTCTCTACAAAAAATAAAACATTTAGCCAGGCATGATGGTGCACACTTGTGGTCCCATCTACTTGAGAAACTGAAGCAGATGGACCACTTGAGCCTGGGAGGTTGAGGCTGCAGTGAGCTGTGATTGCACCACTGCACTCCGGCAGGTGTGACACGGCAAGACCCTGTCTCAGAATAGAATAGAATTAGAATAGAATAGAATAGAATAGAACAGAACAGAACAGAACAGAACAGAACAGAACAGAACAGAACAGAACAGAACAGAACAGAAGTATCATGCAGAATATTCGAAGGAAAAATGGTGTGCACAGTCTTCAACTGATTAAAATCTATGAATTCTACTAGAGGAATCCCTTATATCTGCAAATCTTAGAGAAAGATGTGATATTCTTAACTCACCAAGGCAATTGCCAGAAAAGTGGCTGAACCTCTATTTGAATTTTGTAAAACAGAATTTTGTTTGAGCAGAATTTAAAACCAAGTTCCAAAGGAAAAATATAAATAGTAGCTGGCTGGATAAATAAGGTATTATTAAAACTGTCTAATTTTCCCTGGGAAAATTTAAGAAAATAGGTCTGATTCTATAGAGGATGTTTGTAAATCAACAGTTTAACTCCTATTTTGGCTTAACATACATTAATCTTAACATACATATTTTAGATCATATTTTTTAAAATGACTTTCAATCTGTTTAATACCTCTGTGTACAAAAGTAGGAATATTTGACTGGCGATATAGTAGGCAAAATAGGAACTTACATATAAAACCTTATTAGACTCATTTAAAAATCAAATATAAATAACCTTGCCTGAAGCAAATTACACAACTACTTTAAAGCAGAGGTGCCACAATCTCTTTGAACTTTTGGTATTCCTATAAGAAGCTTTGTTTTGAGTCACTGTATAGGAGACTAGTGGAAGCTGTTTTTAGACACCTCAGAGTAAGATAGCACTGCCTTCATTGTCTGGAAAGATTCATATGGTTCACTCATATGATTTATCCTTTCAATTATTTATTGTGTTAATAAGCCTTGAGGGAGCTCCTAAGTCTGCCAAGAACCGGATAGGAGCTGAGAATATAAGGAAATGGAAGATTATTGTGGTCCTTGAGGATTCAGCAATTTTTCTAAAATGTTTTTGTTTTTTTCATCTTTGCTATAGCAGATATCAGTTTTTCTAGAATACGATTATTCCATCAGAAGGATTTTCTGTTCCATTTTACTCTGGGAAAAAAAGTTAGCAGTGGGTTTGTAACATATTCTCCTCTTCTCTGGGCACTTGAGCTCTTACAGACCTCTACTAGACATCTTCATGAAATGTCGTTGGCAGTTACTGACAAGAAGTTAACTAGGGGAGTTCTTATTTAAACATTTTTTTTCCAAAATATACTTGTGATTAGGGTGTTTATTATGAGTAACTAGAAATGTGTAGTATATAAAATGCAACTGGCTGGAGAGTAGAAGTTGGTAATATAAATTATCTATCTACATAACAAATGGAGTGTAAAAATTAATATACTTCAAACTTAAAGTGTGTCCTCTGAGATGACATTGAACATATACTTTGTAAACTCTTCTTTGTTACTCCTAAACCAAAATATGTTCCAGTAGGAAAAAGGCCCAGGCATGACCCACTTTTATTTTATTTAATTAATCAGTTGCTGTTTTTCCTACTTGATGTCTACCAGTTCTCTCTATATTTGGAAAAATTACCCTTTTTTAGGTATAAGTGTTGCAAACATCTTCTCCCAATCTGTTGCCTTAAGCATAACTTTAATATATTTTGATCAACAAAGGTTCTTATCTATAATCAAGTTAGTCAAATTAATGCATCTTTTATTTTATGTTTAGTATTTTCTTTGTAATCCTATAATCTTATATTTTATTCTAAGAGTTTTAAAGTTTTATTTTCTTCTCCCTGGACTTTTTATTTTTGAAATATTTAGGTCTATAAAAATATCTCAGAAAGCATTATGGGGACCATCCATATACTCTTGACTTACTCCTAAAATTTATACCAAAGAAGAAACCCCAAAAACACTACTTACAAATAAGTTTTGTCATAACTTGTTGACATCTGGTGTGGAACAACTACAAAAAATTTCTTGTCTTCCATTGATGGACCTTTTTAAAGATTCCAGACTTTCTTATGTCATGTACCACAAGCTAAGTGCCTCTGATTAACTCTTCTATTAGATCCTATCCAGAGGCAGATGTTGTCTCATCATTGGGAATACTCAGCTGTATCATTTGGTGAAGTTGGTGTCTGTTCAGTCTCTACACTGTAATTGTATCTTCCACACTTAAGAAATTAATAATAAATTTGAAGTAATTATTTTAATTAATAAGCTTGGAGTAATAATTTTAAACTGTAAAAATCTTGTGACCAACAACATTTCATCAAATGGTTTAGACATTCATCAGTGATACTTACCTAAACCAACAATTACACTCGTTTCAACAAAATGATGCTATCTCATTCTATTATTTCTTTGATATTTATTAATTGGCAATTTTCTTGAAAGAAGAGTTTTCCCTTCCTCTTTCTCTCCCCACTTTGTGTAACGTCACAGCAAGCTCATTTATTTAAAAAAAATTAATATTGCATAATCCATTAGAACCATCATCCCTTTTGTTAGTCAAAATTGTTCCGAATTTGGCTAGTGGCAGACCTTTGAAATTGGCTTCAGTGTCCTTTTGACATGATACTATTAGTCTTGCTTTTTTGGTCACACACCAAAAAAAGGTATATTAGGCTCACTTTGCATTTCTCTTGCCTCAGATTTGGAACAAAACATTTCTTTAACAAACCTTACTAAAAAGTGGTATTTAGAAACAAATACATTGGATAGGTATATCACTACTTCTAAGCCCTTTAGGTGAGAAGAGCAGGAATTTTGAAAAATATATTATTTGGGGAGAATGTCTTTCAAGATGGCATCCAGTAATCTCTGCCCATTGATATTTATACCTTTGTTTAATCCTTTCCTCTTGAGTATGAGCTTGATTTAGTAACTCACTTCTAGGAAATAGAGCATGGCAAAGGTGATGCTACACCACTTCTAAGAGAGCAGGTTATGAAAAGACCATGGCTTCTGTCTTGGGTGCTCTTTCTTGCTCTCTTACCCTGCTCACATTGAGGTAAACCAGCTGCCACGTTGTGAACTATTTTATGGAAAGGCTCACATGTCAAGGAAGGAGGGCAGAACTTCAGCCAGCAACTAGTGAGTGACTGAGAACTTCAGGATAAGAGCCTGTGATGAGGCACAAGAGTGAGCTTTGAAGCAGATTCTCTCATAGTCAAGCCTTTAGATGAGATTGCAGTTCTGGCTGATAGCTCCACTTTAATGTTGGGAGAGACCTTAAGCCAGAGTTATCAAGTGGCACTTGGATTACATATAGACTATAGAAAAATGTAGTAATTTTTTATACTTTAATACAATAATTAATTCAGGAATTCTGAGTACCCATAAGATAACGGTGATCCCTAAAGTAAAATTTGTTCATACATTCTCAAAGAAAGAAAAAAGAAAACCCATCATACAGATTAACAAAGAGATGAAATAAAACCATGCATAACCTATGTTTGTAACTAAGAATCAAGAAATACCACAAATGTCAAATTTTATCTAAGTAGAAAAATGAACACTCATTCCAGTAGAACTAACTTCAAAACTCACATTGACATGAAGAGTTGGAAGATGATGCAGCAAAGAAGTCAGGAAAGCAGAGAGGTTATGCATGATGAAATAACTAGGCAAATGTTTCAAGAAGGAGGGAATGGGACTCTAGTGACAAAATATTCATATGAGATCACTAGCTACTTGTGAATTGAAATAAACAAACTTGACAGTGCATGGGACAGAAACAGTTCTTGGAGAGGCATGGTATTGAGAGACAACTGTTTTTACAGAAAGCGGTTGTACTTCTTGGACACTTGTTGGTAAAGCAGGGGATAGGATGTGGATGGGGGGCAAAAAGTGAAAGTTAATGGTGCTACAGAAATAAAAGACTGTCAAATAATCCGAAAATGCTAAAATCTTTAATTCATGAAAAATAACATTGTAGATTAAAGAAACTGCAGTTCATTATGCTAAGAAAAGTGAGTGCACAGCACACATCTGCAGGAGATACAAGAAGCAATTAAAAGTATACTAATAATATTAAATTCTAACACTGTAACCAACTCAATAATCCCATAGATAGTTTTATTTTATTTATTTTATTTCTATTTTTTTGGAAAAACATAGAAATTGACCTTTCTGGTCTTAAATCTTGAACCTTACATTTGTTTTATCTGAGTTTCTTCCTCAAAAAATCGACCTTCAGGCATCTCAAAAAAAAGTATCAAAGAACTGAAACTCACCAGATCGCCACATCCAGACAATGAGATGCTGAACTCCTCATTCATCATGACTGCTTCCTTGCCCCTTCTTAGTTCCTGTCTTCTTCCACACTGTTACAGTTCTTCCCTACTATATAAACCCCGAGTTTTAGTCAGTCAGGGAGATGAATTTGAGACTGAACTCCCATCTCCTCAGCAGCAGCACCCAATTAAAACCTTCCTTATTAAAGCCTTCTTTCTTGGTAATACTCATTGTCTCAGTGATTGGCTTTCTGTAAATTGAGCAGCAGGATAGGAGATGCAAGAAGCAATTAAAAGGAGTGTACTAATAATAGTAAATTCTAACACTGAAACCTACCCAATAGTTCCATATATAGTTTTTTTTTTAATTTTTTTTTTTTGGAAAAACATAGAAATTGACCTTCTGGTCTTAAGTATTGAACCTTACATTTGTTTTATCTGAGTTCCTTCCTCAAAAAATCGACCCTCAGGCCTCATAAAACAGTATCAAAGAACTGAAACTCACCAGATCGCCACATCCAGACAATGAGATGCCAGGGTCCTCATTCATCCTGACTGCTTCCTTGCCCCTTCTTAGTTCCTGTCTTCTTACACACTGTTACAGTTCTTCCATGCTATATAAACCCTGAGTTTTAGTCAGTCAGGGAGATGAATTTGAGACTGAACTCCCATCTCCTCAACTGTAGCACCCAATTAAAGCCTTCTCGATTAAAGCCTTCTTTCCTGGCAATACTCATTGTCTCAGTGATTGGCTTTCTGTGCAGTGAGCAGCAGGACCTATACCAAACCCCTGGTTTTTCAGTAACAACAAAACAAGACAGATCTGGAAAAGGCAAAGGACCAAAAATAGGTGAGCAGGTAAAAAACTAAAAAAAAGATATACAAATGTAGACTTATATTTTGAGCTCTAGCCATTTGATAGAAAATATACCTTTTTTTAAATGCATGATGACATTCACAAAAGTCACCTACATATTAGTCACAAAGAAATAAAGTATTAATTACTATCTAGTAAAAATTATACAGTTATGCAAACAAAACTATATTTCATAATATAATCAAGCTAGATATTAAGAAAATTAAAAAATGACTTTTATCCCTGGGAATTTTAAACAATTTTTTGATGACAGAAGATACAAATCAAAATAAGAAAAATATTAACAATATCATCATGAAGTTGTAGAAATAAAGAGGATCTCTTTCGCTTTCCCTTCTGAAAGCTTAATAATTTGAGTCTATAAAACAAACTGACAATAGAAAGATTAACAGGGACAAAAAGGCATACAAATTTACTAATGTGCATAAACATGGGAGTCATATAGAATGTATAAGACTCAAAGAAGGGCCAGATGATTGAAGCTTAAATACCCTCTTAATAAGAGGGAGAGAAGAAAAGGGAAGTAGGCAATTTTAGGGGGTAATAACTGATTTTAAAAGAGATATATGCACCTTGGAGACAGGAATTTGCTTGTAAATATTAATAATTCTCTTTGTAAACTGAATGGGACTGGAGGACAAATAGTACCTTTGGACAAAGTTTCTTTGTGCTCTAGGTATAGTGTTTAATTTTCAGTTTCTTCCTCTCTGATATGAGTTTTAATATTCTCTGGTTAATAAAATTTCATGGAAGTGATTGAAGGCAATTGTGTTGCTCTTTGGTATGTCTGGTTTCTAAAGAACAGCTTTATTCTGTGCTTTGGGAGAGATAGAGGATCAGAAAACCTTGAGGCAGCTTCTTTAGCTCGGTATGCCAAAGTGCGATATTTTAGGGTGCTGTGTTCCAAGCCCCAATAATACATATATGTTATTATATATAATAAATTATATAATTTATTTATCATATAAAATATAATATGAGAAAAGACTACTAAATTAACCAACTTCAGATATATAAAACACTATACCAAATAACTTCAAAGTATATATTATTTTAATGTTCACATAGTATTTTTATCAAAATAGACAATATGTTTTGTCATAAAATGAATCTCAATAAATTGAAAATGATTATAAGGTATATTCTATGATAATGATACATTTTAACTAGTATTCAATAACAAAAAGATAACTTAAACCATCTCCAACTATAGGCATGCCTCATGTTATTGCACTTTGCTTTATTGTGCATCATAGATAATGCATTTTTTACAAATTGAGCAGTTGTGGCAATTCTGCATCAAGCAAGTCTGTTGGCACCATTTTACAGATCACATTTGCTCCTATTATGTCTCTGTGTCAAATTTTGGTAATGATCTCAATATTGCAAACATTTTAGTTACTCATATTTGTTAGGGTGATCTGTGGTCAGTGATCTTTGGTGTTGCTATTGTAATTGTTTGGGGCACACAAACTGAACCCATATAAGATGCTGAATTTAATCAATAGATGTTATATGTGTTCTGCCTGCTTCACTGACTGACCATTCCCCATCTCTTTCTGACTCCTTAGGCATTCCTATTCCTTGAGACACAACAATATTGAAATTAGACCAATTAATAACCCTACAATGTCCTTTAAGTGTTCAAATTCAAAGAAAGAGTCACACATCTCTCACTTTAAATCAAAAGCTAAAAGTGATTAAGCTTAGTTAAGAGGGCACATCCAAAGCTGACATAGATTGAAAAGTAGCTAGCCTAGTTGTGAATGCAAAAGAAATTCTTGATGGAAATTGAAAGTGCTACTCCAGTAAAAACATGAATGATAAGAAAGAAAAACAGCCTATTGCTGATAGCAAGAAAGTTCTAGTGGTCAAGAGAGAAGATCAAACCAGGCACCACATTTCCTTAAACCAAAGCCTAAGTCAGAGCAAGGCCCTAACTCTCTTCGATTCTGTGAAGGCTGAGAGACATAAGGAAGCTGCGGAAGAAAAGTTTGCATCTAGCAGAGCTTAGCTCATAAGGTTCAAGGAAAGAAGCTATCTCCATAACAGAAAAATGCAACATGAAGCAGCAAGTGCTGATGTAGAAGCTGCAGCGTTATTCAGAAGTTCCAGCTAAGAGGATTGATGAAGCTGGCTATACTAAACAATAGACTTTAGTTGTAAACAAAACAGCCTTACTTTGGAAGAAGATACTACCTAGGACTTTCGTAGCTAAAGAGAAGTCAATGGCTGGCTTCAAAGCTTCAAAAGACTGGTTGACTATTATTAGGAACTAATGCAGACGGTGACTGTAAGGGAAAGCTAGTGCTCATTTACCATTGCAAAATCCTAGAGCCCTTAAGATTTATGCTAAATCTACTCTGCTTATGCTCTGTAAATGGAACAAGGAAGCCTAGATGATGTAATATGTTACAGCATTGTTTACTGAATATTTTAAGCCTACTGTTGAGACCTACTGTTCAGAAAAAAAATTCCTTTCAAAATATTACTGCTCATAGACAATGCACCTGGTCACCCAGTAGCTCTGATGGAGATATACAAGGGAATTAATGTTTTCTTAATGCCTTCAAACAATCTGCAGTTCATGGATCAAGTAATTTTGACTGTCGAGTCTCATTACTTAAGAAATACATGTTATAAGGCTATAGCTGTCATACATATTAATTCCTCTGCTGGATCTGGGAAAAGAAAGTTGAAAATCTTCTGGAAAGTATTCAGCATTCTGTATGCCATTAAGAACATTTGTGATTCATGGGAGGTCAAAATACCAACATTAATAGGAGTTTGGCAGAAGTTGATTTCAACCTTCATAGATGATTTTAGGGGTCCAAAACTTCAATGGAGAAAGCAATTGCAGGTATAGTGGAAACAAGATAACTTGAAGTGACCCTGAAGATGTTATTGAATTGTTCCAATCTCTTGATAAAACTTAAATAAATGAGGTGCTTTTTATTAATGAGCCAAAAAAGTGGTTTTATTCTTGAAATGGAATCTGCTCCTGGTGAAGATGCTGTAAACATTGTTGTAATGACAACAAAGGACTTAGAATATTACATAAATTGGCTGGGTGCAGTGGCTTATGCCTGTAATCCCAGTAACTGGGAGGCCGAGATAGGTGGATCACCTGAGGTCTGGAGTTTGAGACCAGCCTGGCAACCTGGTGAAATCCCATCACTACTAAAAATACAAAAATTAGCTGGGCATGGTGGTGCACACCTGTAGTCCCACCTACTTGGGAGGCTGAGGCAGAAGAATCGCTTGAACCTGGGAAGCGGAGATTGCAGTGGGCAAAGATTGCGCCACTGAACTCCAGACTGGGTGACAAAGCAAGACTCCATCTCAAAATATATATATATACATTTAGTTGATAAGGCAGGTTTGAGCAAAGTGATTCCAAATTTCAAGGAAATTCTATGGTGGGTGAGTAAAATGCTATCAAACAGCATTACATGCTACAGAGAAATCTTTTTATGAAACAAAAAGTCAATCAATGCAACAAACTTCTTTGTTGTCTTATTTTAAGAAATTGCCACAGCCACTCCAACCTTCAGCAATCACCACCCTGATAAGTCAGCAACCATCAACATCAAAGCAGGTCCCTCCACCAGCATGAAGATTGCAACTTGCTGAAGGCTCAGATTATAAGATTTTTTTAAACAATATTGTGTAAATTAAGGTATATGAATTGTTTTTGTAGACATAATGCTATTGCACACCTAACAGACTACAGTATAATGTAAACATAACTCTTGTATGCACTGGGAAGCCAAAAAATTTGTGTGACTCACTTTATTGTGATATTTATTTACTCTATTGCGGTGGTCTGGAACAAAACTCACAATATTTCTGAGGTATGCCTGTATTTGGAAACTAAACAATATAGCTCTGCATTAGCAAAGGATAAAAGAAAAACATACAATGAATATAGGAAATACTTAGAACCAAACATTAATACAAATACAGCATATAAATTTATGTTGGATGCCTCTAAAATAGTACTGAAAGAAGTGTATACTCTAGATACATATATCACAAAAGAGAACACATTTAAAATCAATAAACAGCTTTCACATCAGAAGAGCAACTTAAAGCTAAAAAATATAAAAAAGTAATTAAAATATTACTAGAAATCAATGAAATAAAAAGCTAATAAGTAATAGAAAAAGTGAACAATAAAAATTTGCTTTTCTAAAAAAAAAATAAAATTGATAAACATCTACCAAGACTAAACACATGAAAGTGGAATTTGACAACAGCAGAAGTGAAAAAAGAAACACAATTACAGTTCATGCATATATTAGGAGAAAAATAAGTCAATATAATAAACAAATTTTTGCCAAAAATTTAATGAATTAGAGAAAATGTATAAATTCCTTGAAATGCACAACTTTCTTAGACTGAACAAAATGTGATAAAATATCTTAACAGCCTTTTATCTGTTAAAAATTTTAATCATCATTTTAAAATCTCATGTACAAAATTTTATTCTCAGATTATTTAAATAATATATTCTATTAAACACCTGAGGAAAGAACAAAAGTAACTCTTACATAGAGAGTAAACGCTTCTTGAATTGTGTTATGATACAAATATAACACAGATAATGCAACATGAAAAAGATTGAAGAAAGAAAATGGTAAATCAATGTCAGTGATGAAGGTAGATGCAAAGCTCATAAATCGTAAGTTTTAAAAAATAAATCCAGCAATATCTAAAAGAATATATATTGAATGATTGTGATCATCTCAGTTTAACCTTGGAAAATAAATTGAAATAATTCACAATGTTAAGAGAATATGTGAAATAAGTTAAATCTTTATGGCATATAGAAGAAAAGATAGGAGAACGTCTTCATCTTCCAGGTTCATAGGAGAACACTGTGTAGGTAATGTTTTCTTAGGTAACACACACACAGAACTGTTTGAAAAAGAAAAAAAAATTGATAAATTGGATTTCATTAAAATTTAACATTTATCATCAAAATAAACTGTAGAAGGTCAAAGGGGCAAGAAGGAAGTCTCTCCTTGTCATATCAGTCGTTTATCTTGCTTCGTAGACCATTACACAGGACTATACATTTGCCAAAATTTACAAAGGTGAGTACTTTTGTTTGCGCAACTTTTTGCTATGTAAATTATAATTCATTAAAATGATGCTAGCACGAAGTAAATTTTAAATATCCTTCATATTCAAAAGAACCTTTAGAAAACATAAAGGGAGAGAAAATCTGATTTTTAATAGTATTGAAAATAGATAAAATTAATTAACCAGTATGTGCAAATTCTATGCTTGGAATAGTTTTGAATAAATGGAAATAGTCTTGCTCTTAGATAATAGGCTGCTTCAATCATTAAGTTTCTGTTCTATTCTAAGTTGTTATAAATTTTATGTAAGCTCAAGAAATACTGTAATCATTTTTAAGAGGGGTGAGATAGATGACTTACTATTAAGTAGATATAGAAAAATAAACATTTCAGAATTACTATAACAACCCTCGGGGGATAAAAAGACTCATGAGGTGGGATTAGTTCTACTAGATGTTTAATCATAGTAATAACCTTCTTTAGTTACAATAGTGTCACACTGGTGCATAAACATATATACCAATCAGCAAAACAGGATAGTAGCTCTAGCAATAGATTTGAGCACATGAAAATATTTGCTCCATGATACGAGACACAAGTGAAATCATTGTATAAAAAATGATTTAAATAATATATAGCATTTGAATAGCAAAATCTGCTTGGGGAAATACACATGTCAACCCACAGAGTACACTAAAGTGAACTCCAAATTAATATCTAAATTTTATTTATTTATCTATTTTTAAGTTTAGGGTACATGTGCACATTTGTTATATAGGTAAATTGTGTGTCGGGGGGGTTTATATACAGATATTTCATCACCTAGGTAATAAACATAGTACCTCAGGTAGTTTTTTGATCCTCATCCTCCTCCTACCCTTCATCCTCAAGTAGGCCTTGGTATCTGTTACTCTCTTGTGTTCATATGTACTTGATGTTTAGTTCCCACATGTAAGTGAGAACACGCAGTATTTGGTTTTCTGTTCTTGCATTCGTTTGCATAGGATAATGGCCTCTAGCTCCATACACATTGTTGCAAAGGACATGATCTCATTCTTTTTATGGCTGCATAATAGTCCATGGTGTATATGTACCACATGTTCTTTATCCAGTCTATAGTTGATGGGCATTTGGGTTGATTCCATATATTTGCTATTGTGAATATTGCCACAACGAACATATGCATGCACATGTCTTTATGGTACAATAATTTATATTCCTTTGGGATTGCTGGGTCAAATGGTAATTCTGTTTTAAATTCTTGCAGAAATTGTTAAACTACTTTCCATAATTTACACTCACAATTTACAATCCCACCAACAGTATATAAGCATTCCCTTTTCTCCACAACCACACTAGCATTTGTTGTTTTTTGACTTTTTAGTAATAGCCATTCTGACCGGTGTGGCATAATATCACATTGTGGTTTTGATTTGCATTTCTCTGATGATTTGTGATATTAAGCATTTTTATATGCTTGTTGGCCATGCATTTGTCTTCTTTTGAAGAGTGTCTGTTGTTGTTCTTTGCCCAGTTTTTAATGAGATGGTTTGTTTTTGTTTATAAATTTGTTTAGTTTTTTTTGTAGATTCTGGATATTAAATCTTATAGATTCTGGGTATTAGATCTTCATCAGATGCATAATTTGTTATCTCATTCTATAGGTTGACAGTCTACTCTGTTGATAATTCCTTTTTCCATGCAGAAGCTCTTTCATTTAGTTAGGTCCTACTTATCAATTTTTGGTTTTATTGCAATTTCTTTTGGCCACTTTGTCATGAAATCTTTGCCTGGTCCTATGTCCAAAATGGTATTTCCTAGGTTATCTTCTAGGGCTTTATAGTTTTAGGTTTTATGTTTAAGTCTTTAATCCACCTTGAGTTGATTTTTGTATATGGTGAAAGGAAGGGGTCCAGTTTCAATCTTTAGCATATGGCTAGCCAATTATTCCAGCACCACTTATTGAATAGAGAGTGCTTTCCCTATTGCTTATTTTTGTTGACTTAATAAATGATTAGATGCCTGTAGGTGTATGACATTATTTCTGGGTTCTCTCTTCTGTTCCATTGGTTTATATGTCTGTTTTTGTACCAGTACCATGCTGTTTTGGTTGTTGTGGCCCTATAGTATGGTTTGAAATCAGGTAATGTGATGCTTCTAGTTTTGTTCCTTTTGCTTAGAATTGCTTTGGCTATTTGAGCTCTTTTATTGTTCCTTATGAATTTTAAATAGTTTTTTTTCTAATTCTGTGAAGAATGTCATTGGTAGTTTGGTAGGAATAGTATTGAATCTGTAAATTGCTTTGAGTAGTAGGCAATTTTAACATTATTGATTCTTCATACCAATGAGCATGGAATGTTTTTCCATTTGTTTGTGTCATCTCTGATTTCTTTGGTCAGTGTTTCATTATTCTCCTTCCAGAGAATCTTTTATCTCTCCAGTTAGCTGTATTTTTTATTTGTGTATATTGAACCATCCTTGCATCCCAGGGATAAAGACTACTTGATTGTAGTAGGTTAGCTTTTTGATGTGCTGCTGGATTTGGTTTACTAGTATTTTGTGGGGGAGTTTTGTGTCCATGTTTATCAAGGATATTGGTCTGAAGTTTTTGTGTGTGTGTGTATCTGCTAGGTTTTGGTATCAGAATGATGCTGGCCTTATAAAATGATTTAAGGAGGATTCCCTCCTCTTTGATTTTTTGGAAAAATTTCAGTACAAGTGGTATCAGCCCTTCTTTATACATGTGGTAGAATTTGGCTGTGAAGCTGTCTATTCCTGTTTTTTTTTTTTTTTATTGTCAGGCTTTTATTACTGGTTCAATTTCAGAACTCATTATAGGCCTGTTCAAGGATTCAGTTTCTTCTTTGCTCAGTCTTGCCAGGTTGTATCTGTCCAGAAATTTATCCATTTCTTCTATGTTTTCTAGCTTGTGTGCATAGCGGTGTTGATAATAGTCTCTGAGGGATTTTTGTATCTCTGTGGGATTGGTATTAATGTTCCCTTGGTCATTTCTGTTTGTTTTTATTGGGATATTCTCTTTTTCTTTATTAGTCTAGCTAATGGTTTATCTACCTTACAATTTTTTTTCAAAAACCCATCTTCTGAATTTGTTGATCTTTTGTATGAACTTTTGTGCTTTAATTTCCTTCAGTTCAGCTCCAATTTTTATTTCTTGTCTTCGGCTAGTTTTGGGATTGATTTGCTCTTGTTTTCTAATTCCTCCAGTTGTGATATTTGGTTGTTAATGTGAGATCTTTCTAAATTTTTCACGTGGATGTTTAGTGCTATAAGCTCTCCTCTTTGCATGCCTTAACTGTTCCCAGAGCATCTGGTATGCTATATCTTTGTTCTCATTAATTTCAAAGAATTTCTTGATTTCTGCTTTAATTTAATTATTTACCCAAAAGTCATTCAGGAGTAGGTTGTTTAATTTCCATGTAATTATATAGTTTAGAGTCATTTTCTTATTCTTGATTTCTAGTTTTGCTATTCCATGGTCCAAGAGTGTGGTTGGTATAATTTCAGTTTTTTTGAATTTGCTTAGGATTCTTTATGTCCAATTGTGTGGACAAGTTTAGAGTATGCGGCATATGCAGATAAGAAGAATGTATATTCTGTTGTTTTGGGTGAAGTGTTCTGTAGATATCTATTAGGTCGATTGGGTCAAGTGTCAAGTTCAAGTCCTGAGTATCTTTGTTAGTTTTCTGCCTTAATCATCTATCTAATACTATCAGTGGGGCATTGAAGTCTTCCACTATTATTGCATGGTTATAAGTGTCTTCATGGGTCTCTAAGAATTTGCTTTATGAATCTGTGTGCTTCTGGATTGGGTTCATATATATTTAGGACAGTTATGTCTTCCTGTTGAAACAAAACTTCTATCATTATTTAATGCCCTTCTTGGTGTTTTTCGATCTTTGCTGCTTTAAAGTGTGTTTTATCTTAAATTAGAAGAGCAAGCCCTGCTTTTTACTGTTTTCCATAAGTTTTATTCATACCTTTACTTTTAGCCTATGGGTGTCATTGGTTGTAAGATGGGTCTCTTAAAGGCAGTATATCATTGCGTCTTGCTTCTTTATCCGTCTTGCCACTCTGTGACTTTTAATTGCAGTATTTATCTCACTTACATTCAAGGTTAGTATCGATATGTGCAGATGTGTTCCTGTCATCATGTTCCTAGCTTGTTATTATGCAGACTTTTTTGTGTGATTGCTTTAGAGTGTCACTGTGTACTTCAGTGTGTTTTTGTAGCGGCCAGTAAAGGTCTGTCACTTCTATGTTTAGCATTCCCTTCCGTCAGGACCTCTTGTAAGGCAGACCTGGTGGTAATGAAGTCCCTTAACATATGCTTGTCTGAAAAGGGTCTTAATTTTCATTCACTTATGAAGCATAATGTGGTGGCATATAAAATTGTGGGCTGGAAATTATTTTCTCTAAGATGCTCAATATAGTCCCCTATTCTCTTCTTGCTTCTAGGGTTTCTGGTGAAAGGTATGCTGTTAGGTTGATGGGGTTCCCTTTGTAGGTGACCCGCCCCTTCTCTAGCTGCTTTTAACATTTTTATTTTATTTCAACTTTGGAGAATCTGATAACTATGTGTCTTGGGAATGGTCTTCTTTGTGTAGTATTTCACCCAGGGTTCTCTGCATTTCCTAAATTTGAATGTTGGATTCTCTAGTGAGGTTGAGGAAATATTGATAGAAAATCGCCTGAAATATGTTTTCTATTTTGCTTGCTTTCTCTCCCTGCCTTTCATGAATGCCAATGAGTTATACATTTTGTCTCTCTACTTAATCTTATATTACTTGGAAGTTTTGTTCACTCCTCGTAATTTTTTTCCTCCATTTTTGTCTGACTAAGTTATTTTGAGGAGAAGGTCTCGAGTACTAACATTCTTTCCCCAGCTTGGTTGATTCTAATGTGAATACTTGTGATTATATTCTTAAATTTTAAATTGAAGTGAGTTTTTCAGCTCTATCAGCCTAGTTTTATTCTTTCTTAATATGACTATTTTGTCTTTTATCTCGTTTATTATTTTATTGTGCTCTTTAGAATCTTTGGGTTGGGTTTTGACTTTCTCCTGAATGTTGATGATCTTTGTTCTTCTTCATATTCTGAATTCCATTTCTGTCATTTCAGCCATGTCAGCCTGATTAAGAACCATGGCCTGGGGATTAGTGTAGTCATTTAGAAGGAAGAAGACACTCTGGCTTTTTGAGTTGCCAGAGTTCTTGCACTGGATCCTTCCCACCTGTGTGGGCTGATGTTCTTTCAGTCTCTGAAGTTGTTGTACTTTGGATTGCTTTATTGTTTTCATTTTTATTTTATATTTTATGTCCTTAGGGGTTTGATTGCAATATAAGGTGGGTTCAGTTGACTGGCTTTGTTTCTCATATATTTGTTGGTGGCAGGGGGAGAGACTCACCTCAGCATTCCTGGGCTGTGTGCTCTAACTCTGAGGGGCTGGTATCAGGCCCCAGCTTTATCCTCTGGCCTCTTGAGGTTGGGAAACTGCTGCACTGGAGAGGCAAAGGAGTTTCCCTACCACTGACCACAAGACTGAAAGGTGGTGCTGGCCAAAATGTTTATTCAGGCAGTGGCTGTGGTATCCACGATCATTTGATTGTGTCAGCAGCAGCTGCAGCAGGGCAGTGTGCATGCTTGTCTTCTGGGGCAGGGAGCTGGTGGGCCTGGGGCTGCCGGCCTCTGTATGGGCATTGGAAGCAGTGGCAGTGGCAGTGTTGGAGAGGGAGTTCTACTGGGCTGCTGTGCATATTCACACCCTGGCTGTGTTGACACTGGGGCATGTGGCTGGCTACCTCCATGCATGCATTCATGACAGCAATGGCAGTGCAGGGTGGGGGATGTGGCCACTGTCGTCCATGTGCATGTTCATGCTGGCAATGGTGGAACTGTAGTAGAAGGCTGTGAGTGTGCTCATGCTGGTCACAGTGGCACAGTTGGTTGCACATGCACCCACATGCCAGCAGGGGAGGGGTGGTGAGGTCTGCCTATGCACACACGTGCCAACAAAGTGATGGAGGGTTGGCTTGGGGTATGTACGAGCAAAGAGGCACAGAGGAGGCCACATTGTGAGGAGGGTGCAGGTGGACTTGTGTGTGTCAATGGTGGTCATTCTGCTGGAGCTCTCCTATGGTCAAGCATGGTCTGCCAGCACAAGAACTATGATGTGGGCCCCCAGGAGGCACCCAGATTGGGCATCTGAGGTTTCACTGCAGGCAGTGACAGCCAGGCTGGGGCCCTGGAAAAGGCCAGCAGACAGAAGGGTGCTCAGGTTGGACTGGCCCCATCTCATGGGCAAGATTGCCCTGCTGGGTTTCTGGTCCAACAGTTCCCTTAAGGCTAGAGTCTTGTAGGAGATCAAGGTGAGCCTTGGAAAATGGACATCCCTGGCCATGCTCCCCTGTAGATGTTTCTGCACCAAACCCTGTAGACTCTGCACAGGCAGAAGTCCTGCCCCTATGACCTCTCCAAGCAGCTTTCCCTGTCTGCTCAATTGTCCATGGAGGTCATGTGTTCTCTTGCTGCCAGGATTCTAGAGGTCCATGGTAAGTGTGAGTTGCTCCTTACTTGTTCAATTCACTCCTCTCTAAGGAGTCACTGGGGGCCAAGAATGAGTCTCAGTGTGCAGTAGCCCTGTGCATGGTTCCCAGCTTCCTCCCCTTCAGCCTGGTGTCTGTATCTTCCTTCCATCTATTCACAATGCCTTTCTTCTGAAGATCTGCTTGGAGTGTGCCAGTCTTCTGGTGTCCTAGTCCCTCAGTTGCAGATGTTCCTCCTAGCTCTGTCTAGTTGGACATCTTGCCATGGCCCAAATTTTAAAAATTAAAATATATATATATGTATATGTATATATATACATATACATATATATATATATACTGGAAAAACTATGTATTAAATAACTTACACCTGTAGTTTTGAGAAAGTCTTTCTATGATAAAAAATGTACATGGGATTAATATTGATAAATTCAGTTACCTACAAACAAAATTACATGGGAAAACACAAGAAGCATAATTAAAAAAAATAAAAGACAAACAAGAATAAAACATTGACCAAAAAAAAAATCCTACAAATAAAAATCCTACAAATAATCCTGCTAAACCAGTCTTTTGGCTTCCCTGGGCCACATTGGAAGAATTGTCTCAGGCAACACATAAAATACACTAACACTAACAATAGCCGATGAGTTAAAAATAATAAAAAGAACTGCAAAAATCTCATAATGTTTTAAGAGAGTTTATGAATTTGTGTTGGGCCACATTCAAATCTGTCCTAGGCCACATGTGGCCCATGGGCTGTGGGTTGGACAAGCTTGGACTAATTCCACAAACATTTTTAAGAGTCACAAAAATTGGTAAAAATATTAGATAATTGAAAAAATACTCAAGAGTATATACATACACATATATTTTTTTCAATTGCACATGGTGTGTACTGAGCCACAGCAATCAGGAAAATAATGTTAAAATTTCCTTTTTTGAAAATGCCTGTCTCATTGATCAAATTTCAGTAAGTTTACAATCATTGAAATGATACAGAATGTGTTGTCTAATGACAACCCAGTTAAGTTGAAACTGATACCATAACCCATCAAAGAAACCCCAAATACTTAGAAATTATTATAACACCATTTTAAATAGGACAAAAAGAAATCACAATGAAATTAGACAATATTTTCAGTGGAATGATAAGACTATGAAACAAAACAAAATTTGTGGGATACAGCTAAAACTGTTCTTAGAAAGACATTTGTAACTTTAAATACTTACATTAAAACAGAAGAAAAATGAATGTAAGTGACCTGAGGTTTCATGTCAAAAAGCTAGGAAAAAAATAAAGTAAACCAACTGTAAGTAGAAGAAAAAAAATTCAGATTAGAAAAAATATCAGTAAAAAAGTGAATGGAGTCAAATAATGGAGAAAATTCACAAAGCCAAAAAGTGGTTTTTTAAAAAGATGTTTTTAGAATGGATAAACCTTTGCTAAACAGACCAAGAAAAGAAAGAGAATACAGTTTATGAATATTAGGAAAGAAAGAAGGTTAATAACTACTCATAATGCAAACATTAAAATGTTAATAAGAGAATATCATGGACAATTTTATATCTGCATATCTGAGAATTTAGAGCAAAGGAAATTCCTTCAAAGACACAAACTACAAAAGTTTAGAAGAAATAGATAACCTGAATTGCCCTGTAGCTATTAAATGTGTTTGATTTATAATTAAAAATTTCCTTAATTAAAGAGAATTCTAGAGCTGGTGAATTTTACTAGATATTTAAAAAAGAAATAACAGAAATACTATGCAAAGTATTTTTGAAAACAGATGAGGAGAAAACATTTCCCTACTCAATTTGTGAGTTTAGCATTGCACCGATACTGTTTATGCTAATGCAGTTCATTTTATAAAATTATACTTCAATAAAATTGATACAAAAAGTATAATTAGAATATTTATTAATACACACTTTATATAAATATTTATATACTAAAAATTCATCTAGCCCAAGGGGGAAAATAATGTGGCTCTCAACCATTCCTTGCACCAAAATTCTCCTCTTCTCACATCCAACATCACAGCCCCAACAAGGCATCTATCATTATTTCTTGTGAAGTCTAAATTTTTTAATGGAACTTATATAATTGAACCTCCAACATGGTGGATGCTACATTCAGGTGACAGCTTCCTTGAAATGATTTTTAAATTCTGGCTTGGAGTCAGAAGTTTCTAAAATTAAAGGATTCTTTCTGGTAAAACTGTACTTTGTGTGCAAATATATCACTTGTTAGTACTTTAAAATATTATGTATCCATGTGAGTTATTATTTTAGACTTTTTAGAAATAAAATACAAAAGGTATGTTTTTATTGTCAATGGTTTAGAAAGAACTCCTTGGATGAGTGCAAGATAGGATGCCCTTCTTCAGAGATTCCAGACGGACGTTTAGTCATTTACCCCATCAGCACTGGCATCACTTAGGGGTAGAAGCTCAGGTCTCAATCCTGACCTAATGAATAAAAATCCAATTTTAAGAAAATATCCAGGTAAGTAATGTACAATAATTTTGAAAAGCACAGATTTATTCACCAGGATAGAAAGAAAATGACAGAAAGGAGAAAACCTAACTTTTGAGTGTTCTTAGTTGCCAAGCCCTGCTATTTACCTTTCACATCGACTCTCCTCTCTATTTCAGTTCTTCCGTACAAGACAGGCTATACTCATTCTTGCCAGAAATCTTGCAATACTTTCTTAACTGTTCATGTTTTTCCGTCTTTCCCACCTCTTGTATTTAAAAATCAACCAATTTTAACTTAGCCTGACTAGGAATGGAGAATGTGTAAAGGAGGGTTGTATTTGATTTACTTTAAAAAATTTTAGAGGCTTTGAATGTGTCAATTATTGTTAAGGGAAAAATAAAAATTAATGGATCAAGAAGAGACCTAATATTTCTGAATGCTATAAATGACATGTATCCGTGATAAACATAAATAGTGTTATTTCAGGGATGAAGTATAGAAATGAAGGAAAATTATAGCAGCTGTAGGAAGAATCAATGAAATCCAAGTTATAAAAATACAAATAATGAGATAGGCCTTTTAGTAAAAAGGAAATCTCAGGAAAAATATATAAAAAAGAAAAGAAAATGTTAATAATATCCAAAGGGGTTTTCAAAGCAATAAATAAGGATTATGTATATACTAATTAATGAGAAGATAATGAAATCCACAAAGACTTTGAAATGACTAAGATATTGACCTGCTTTCTAAAATCATCTTTAACAACAAGCAAAAACTAACAAACAAACAAACAAAAGACAAGGTAGGAAGTTGAAGCTGAAGCAATTAGCATGTAATAAAGATCTTGTTAAACACATGGAGGAGAGAGTCGTTTCAAAAATCCAGGGTTTTGCTTTCCTACCATACAATTTAGAATGTTTAGGAATAAAAACATATATACTGATTTTGTGCCACAATTTTAAGACAGAATAGGGAGACATAATCTATTCAGTGAGGTTGCTTCCCAATGACCAACGCTGCTTTGTTTATTTTCATAGGTAACTTGAGGCTATAAAAGAGACAAGCTATGAGCAAACAAGGCTCTGTTTTCTTTAAAGGAGAGCACTAGTCATCTCAACTCTTAGTAAAATACGAAGACAAATCCTAAGATAAATATTGGAAGACATCTAGAGGATAAATGAATTATGAAAAGCAAGCAGTAGGATTTTACAAAGAAAAAATCATGCCAGGCAAATTTAATTGCTTTTTTTCCTTGTGGATCAAGTTATGAGATTAACAGATGAAAGCAGCAATAGATGTGGTATATCTTGATTTCAGCAAAGCAAAAGGATAGCATGTCTTATAAAATTTTACTCAAAGTGTAAGTTTAAATTAGCTTGGATATGAACACTTTTACATAGACTAAAAATTGGTTGAAGTATCAAATAAAAGGGCTCATAATAAATGGCAATTATTCTAGAAGGGAGGGGGTATCTAGAGGACCACTACAAGGGCTAGTGGTAGGTCCAGTTCTTTCCAACAGTCTCATTAATGATGGCATTGAGGAAGTAAACAGCATGCTAATTAGATTCACAGACCTTGCTAAGTTGGGAAGTATTGCATACATACCCAGGTGGAGAAGCAATAATAAGCCCTGAGGAAGTTTGATAAATGGTCAAAACCTCATTTTGATTCATCCAAATTGAAAATTCACTGAGGAAAATATTGTAGGCCACATATGATCTCAAGAGAAAGATGCCTCCCAAAAGGGTAGTACCAATTGATACCTATTTAAGAAGCGACCAAATTTCAGAGGCCTCGTCATTTTAGCCTAGATATCATGAACCCCAGCTGGTTTGAAAATGCATTACCTAAATGGCTATGCTTAAAATAGTGTTTAGTATGAATACAGAGATTTGTTTTAGGCATCTCATTTCTAGGAAAAGTTTAATGAAAAATAAAGGTGTTTGAGAAAACAATAACAAAGATATTGATAAAGGGTTAGGCATGAAAAGCCCCATTAGGATGGTTTATTTAACATGATATGTCTATTTTGAAATAAGCTTCATTTGTTGATAAAACTTCATTTCTTCCAATTGTCTAATTTCATGTGTCATAATATCCTTTAAGCAAATATTAAGAGATTTATGACTGAAGTGGATAAACCAAATTATTACCTATAATTGCAAAAAAATAGAAATAATATAAAAATAAATAGCATTGCAACAATAGAATAATTTTGCAACTGTCGGAAATATTTTCAAAGCATTTCTACAACATTGAATGAAAATAAAGACACCAACAAATGGGATGAAAAATTGTACAAATAGTATATTCCTGATTTTGTAACAGTATGTAAAAAAACATAAAAGGAGATTCACCAAAGTTTTCAAAAACTGGTTACCTTTAGGTAGTTGTCAATAATTACTGGGCATTTTTCGTTTATTTATATATTTCTCTGAAATTTTCAAAGGCTATATTACTTTATTACTATACCTATTATTTTAACGGGTACATTTTTATAATTAATCAATGTAAAAGATACAAATGTAAATGATTGGATGTAGACATGTAAACAAAGAGAAAAAAAGGAAGTCAACAAGGATCATGCATTACGTTAGTCAAGGAAGCTAGTCATAGAAACCCCTCTCTCATGGTTATTTTTAAACCAAACTTAAAGGCTAGAATAGAACTATGGATGTACTAAGAGTCAATTATGTAAGACCACTTGATGGCATGCAACAACATGCAGACACATACTTTTAGTGTTCTGAATTTACTTACTGGGAACAATAACTTTATAATTTAAAAAAATATGAAAACTGATAGCAGCTTAGACTTGTTACACTGTCCTCTTGAACTACCATTAAAAATTTGAAATTTCCTCCAAATCATGGACCTCATTTTTTTTCCCTAAGTACACAGCAGTGTTTCCATGCTTGCTACTTAAAATACATGAGTATTTCTGAAATTAAAGCGTTTATGGCCAAATATATCAAAGCATTCTTTCTTAATGTTGCAAGCTATGAAGATTAAAAATATAAGTAAGAAATTTAAAATTTTCCAGTGTTCTAAACCAAACATAAGCTTAAAGTTTAAGTTAGTTTTCTGTTAATACAGAGAATGCCTACCTAACCTATTTTATTTTATACAATTTGATTTATCTTTCAAAGGTGAGATATTGCTTATGATTGGTATAAAAGCACTATATTTAAATGTGCAGGATACATTATCTATAGGTAAATTAAAAATTTGGGTTGGAGATCAAAAGTTCTTTGTACTTTATGATCCTTTCTTTATCAAGAAGTACAAAACTATGCTGCGCATTTACTATAGAGTGACGGATGTTCATCTTGTTTTTAGCAAAAGGCATCTTGATCATTAATTCCTCCAGTTTGTCCACATCTCTTATAAGAATGTCAGCAGGAACTTTACTGTTACTAGAATAATGGCATAGGAAATAGAAATATTACAACTCCTAATCTGCATGTGGTAATCATTCTGAAATACAGCAGTTAAATACTCACATTGAGCTTTCACTGCAGTCCTCACTGTATCAAACAATAAGTATATCTGCAGAAGTGCATTCACTTTTCAAAAAAAAAAACACAACTAGTTCTAGTAAAAATAAAATAGATGATTTATTTTCTTTTTAAACATATTATTACAAATGGACAACTTATAATTTTGATTTATTTGCTTATATTAGGAGCAATGAAGGATATAAAATAGATTTTATTCTCATATCTAACCTAGTTATTAATAGATATGACAGTGTTAGCTCCAAATATCCTGAAGCTATTGTTTATGCCTTTTGTAGATTTCTCCAGATTTTTAGTATTTTACTGTTATGATCTATGACTCACCTACTTTGGTTTCATTTATTTAACAACTAATAGCATAAAGGCACTTGATCAATTTTTTAAATACAGAGATCAGATTGTTTTAGGAAATTTCCAATGTTCTCTTGCCATAATGGCTCTCTCAAGGCCACCTGAAATTACTTGCTCATTAGCTTCTTTGATATGTTATTATAGAAACTATCCCTTTAGGCCTACAAATACTTTTTCTTTTAAATTTCTGACTATTCAGTTTATGTACATAGACTTTAAAATAAATTGGTTTCAGCTCTGGCAATGTTTGATGTTTTGATACAAACCGTAAATAATTTCATGTCAGAGCATCTTAATTCCATTTTCAAAATTCTACTTATTTACTACAGTGTAAGATTATTGTAATCCTGGAACTCATTTTAATAAAAACAGAAAATGACATTTTTAAATGATTGTTCATCATATAAGAAATGTAATTTAGAAAAACACAATAACATTAAATGCCGAACAGCTAAATTCAGCTTCTTTTTCTTAAAAATTAAAACAAGTGAATGAAGTAAATAAAATCATTCATATTTTTAGCCACATGATAAATGGAACTATCTAGTAGAATTATGCTTTATACATTAGACTAAAGGTTAGGACGGAGATAAATATCACTTTTAGCTTCCTTTAATAATTATCAATGATAATTTTTAAATATACATGAAAATGCTATTAGTATACACACACACTTACACACAGATATTTATGCATTTATTTATTATAAAGAATGACCAATACTTAAACTCCAGATTGATGTCTGATAACTTATTCCAATGGAACACATCGTTTCTTTTCTTAAAGCAGAAAGCTTTTCTTAGACTGCATTTCCAGTTGGATGTTTTATATAGACGTGGTAATGGAATGCATAATGAATAACTTCTATAGTCTGCTATTCCCTAAACTCTTCTCATATTTTTTTGTAGTGAGTAATGTCATACTTTGAACAAATTTTAGCATTTTAATTTAACGCCACCTTTTGTTTCTTTAGTGCCAGCTCATTAACAAATTATATAATTTTGACCCACACCACATTTTTCTGAGTTAAACCCTTAATATATACACGCCACCAATTATAATTACAATTTTCTTCTTTTATAGCGAAGTTGCTTTAGTAGAATGCCCTCTGCAGGGTAAGTAGAAGCAACCCACTATAATTGGCAGACCAACAACTTGTTCGAAGGCCTTGGAATAATATAATTTTGATAATCATCCTCAATATTTTCACTAATGCTTAGAGAGCATTTACTATCATCCAGAAATTGTCGTAACTGTTTAAGATGCTTTACCTCATTAGCTTCTCACAGTAATATGTGAAGCAATTGCTGTAATTGTCTTCAATTATAAAATTAAAGAGAGGAGTAAATAGGATCAAATAAATGATCATTTGTTATCAATGATTATGGTCACTTGGAGAATATTTTGTAGGCTAAGACTTTAGAAAAACCCACACTATTTACTGCTAGGATATTCTGACTTGTAATCAGATGATCTATACTAGAATTTCTTCAAATAAAGGTACTAAATTAGATGATCATGACATACCCTTCCATAATGAATTATGAGTTTTGGAAGTTTAACAAAGGTGTATCTCGTTTGTATCTTCATTGTACTAAAGCTGTAATCAGAAAAAGGCCAAAGACATCAAGAGTATAGATGGATTTGTACACACATAATCATTCACTAAGGTACAGGCCCAAAAGAAAACAGACTGAAGGAAAAATTAACAACTAAATAAGCAACTTTATTTCTTTACAATCATAGCAATAATTAAAATTATCTAAAATTTGTGATGAAATGAAGTTATTTCTCTAATGAAGTAATAATTTCTAGTCATTTAAAAATCCACTTAAAATTATCTTCCACTATCATGACATTTAAATACTTATACACTGCATGGACAGTTTTTCCTACATTATAAATGATAACATTTATTGTAACTTTATTTAATTGAATGCATTAAAAATCGATTTAATATGATACAAAATAAAGAATTCTTCAGAAAACTATGATTCCCAAATAATTTGCTTGTAATTATTTAAGGATAGTTGTTGATAGTCCATACAAGTTATTTCTCTAGTTTTTAAGCAGGACAATGTTTGCTTTAATCTAAATAGTTTTAGATTCAGTTTGATTATTGTCTCTGCATACTACAATGTCAACTATGAAACTAATATTTATTTGTAAATATATGAAATTGAGGATATTTTACATTTATAAAATACTATAATATACTATACAAATTAAAGTTTTATTAATTTTTTCAATGCTGTCTATCATAACTGTCACACTTTGCACTGAGCTGGGCTCTAATATAGAACCATACTTTGCCATTACTTTTTGTGTCTCTTTATTCTTCTTCCATCTGGAACAGTTTATAACATCAACATTTTTGAAAAGTACAGGCAATTTTTTTTAATGTTCCTCAATTTTGATTTTTCCTCATGAGAAGTTCAAATTATCTATTTTTGGCGAGAATGCTCCTTAAGTGACGTGATGTCCTTCTTGGCGTATCATATCAAGGGGTACTGATGTCAGTTTGCAATGTTCTTTGTCATGTTTACCTTTATCAATTGGAACATAGGCTAAGGGAGACACAGATAAAGAACATAGAAAGAAACTGGACCTCAGAATGTTCCCGTGGAGCAAAGCCGCTCACTAGCCTGAAACAGTTCCCACATCAGAAGGTCTCTTTATCACTGCAGCCTAGCTTTACTGTGAGTATGCTAAATGAAAAGTCATGCTAGAGAGAAGCTATACTGGTCGGAGAACCTTTTTTTTTTTTTTTTTTCACTTTGTCACCCAGGATGGAGTGCAGTGATGCAATCTCAGCTCACTGCAGCTTCTGCTTCCCAGGTTCAAGTGATTCTTGTGCTTCAGCCTCCCAAGTAGCTGGGATTACAGGCGTGAACCACCATGCCTCGCTAATTTTTTTTTTTTTTTTTTGTATTTTCAGTAGAGACGCAGTTTCACCATGTTGGTCAGGCCTGTCTCAAACCCCTGACCTCGTGATCCGCCCGCCTCAGCCTCCTAAAGTGCTGGGATTACAGGTGTGAGCCACCGCACCTGGCCCTGAGAACCTCTTAAAAAAAAAAAATCCCCAAACTTTATACCATAACAATTCTCATTTTTAATGGAAAATTCATAAAGATTTGGTAAATGTACCAGGTTGTGTAACTATAAGCACTGTCTACTTTTGAACATTTTGTTACTCCAAAAATATCTCTTGTGCACATTTACACTCATTCCATTTTTCTATCACCAGCCACAGGCAATTGCTAATCCAGTTTTTGTCTCTCTTTTCTAGGTTTTTAATATAATGGAGTCATTAAATATATGGCCTTTTGTATCTGGCTTCATTTAGTTAACATAATATGTTGGGGATTCATCCATACTGTAGCATGCATTTTAAAAAATATTTTTGAGTGATATTTTATTATATAGATATACCATATTGTGTTTGTTTATTCACCAGTTGAAGACCATTCAGATTTATTTCTACTTTTATGCCTATTATGGATAATGCTGCTCTGAACATTCAAATACATGTTTTTGTGTGGACATGCATTTTCATCAGTCTTGTGTAGAAACTTAGGAGTTGAATTGTGAGATTATGTGGTAAATTTGTGTTGAACATTTTAAGAACTACAAACTGTTCCAACGTACCTACATCATCTTACATCTCTACCAACAATCTATGAATGTTCCAATTTGTCCACATTCTTACCAGTATTTGTTACTGTCTGTTTTTTAAATTTTAGCCATTCTAATGGGTGTAAAGTGATACCTCAGTGTGGTCGTAGTTGCATTTACCTAATGACTAATTCTGTTGAGCACCTTTTCATGTGCTTATGGGCATTCATATATTTCCTTTACTAAAATGAGTATTCTTGATGCATTCTGGATGCAAGTGGTTTATCAGTCACATAATTTGCGAACATTTTGTTAGCCTGATTTGCAAACCTTTTTTTGTCTTAGCCTGTAGCTTTTCACCTTCTTAATGGTGCCTTTAAAACAAAATAGCTTTTAATTTTGATGAGACTAATTTATCATTATTTTTGGCTTGCTTTGTGTTTAGTTTGCTCTTGTTTATCTAATGTTTTAAGATAAAAAACATGTTATTGCTTAGAGATTTTCTTTTCTAATATAGGCATTTAAAGGTATATATTTTTTCAAAACAAAATAAGCTGCTTTAGCATAAGTTTGCAAAAGTTTTGGTATGTGTCTCTGTCTTCAGTCAGTTAAAATATTTCTAATTTTCCTTTGTAAATCTTGTTTTGACTCGTAGGTCATTTAGAAATGTGTTGTTTAATAATATTCACAAATGTCCTAATTTTCTTTCTGCCACTGATTTTTAGTTTACTTTAGTTGTGGTCAGAGAAACTTACTTTGTATTATTTCAATTCTTTTACATTTCTTGAAACTTGTTTTATAATGTAGCCTATTGTTTATCCTGGAGAATATCTCATGTGTTCTTAAGAAATGAGTATTCTCTTATTGTTGAGTGGAATATTCTATGAATGTCATTAGCTCAACATGGCTGACAGTATTGAGTCTGCTACTTATTTTTTATTGTGAAGCTATTATTGAAATTTAGGTATTATCCCATTTAACCCAGCAATCCTATTACTGGGTATACACCCAAGGGATTATAAATCATTCTGCTATGTAGAAACATGCACATGTATGTTTATTGCAGCACTGTTCACAATAGCAAAGATTTGGAACCAACCCAAATGCCCATCAGTGATAGACTGGATAAAGAAAATGTGGCACATATATACCATGGAATACTATGCAGCCACAAAAAATAATGAGTTAATGTCCTTTGCAGGGACATGGATGAAGCTGGAAACCATCATTCTCAGCAAACTAACACAAGAATAGAAAACCAAACACTGAATGCTCTCACTCATAAGTGGGAGTTGAACAATGAAAACACATGGACACAGGGAGGGGAACATCCTATACTGGGGCCTGTCAGGGCGTGGGGGGCTAGGGAAGGGACAGCATTAGGAGAAATGCCTAATGTAGATGAAGGACTGATGGGTGCAGCAAACCACCATGGCACGTGTATGCCTATGTAACAAATCTGCACGTTCTGCACATGTATCCCAGAACTTAAAGTACAATAAAAAAAGTTAAAAAAAGAAAGTGAGGTATTATCTTCAAGTATTATTGTAGAAATTATCTATTTCTTCCCTTAATACTGTCAGTTTGTGCTTTGTATATTTTCAAGGGCACTGGTACATTTCTGTTTATAGTTATGTTGTCCTAATGAACTGATACTTTCCATATATATATATATATATATATATATATATATATATATATATATACACCTCTTTGTTTCTAATAACATTTTTGTTTTAAAGTTCCTTTTGTCTGTGGCTGCTGCCTGACAATCTTCCTTTTGATTGATGTGTTTAATAGTCATATCACTTTTAACTGACAAATTGCACCACTTTCTTCCATTAACAAGAGTAGATTCAATCAAAAGAGATAATCATAGTGAACTTATATTTTCATGTACTTGAATAGTTATCGGAGCCAATTGATTGACAGGGCAAAAATACAAATAAAAATGGCCTATAAAATTCAAGAATATTATGTTGGGAGGCCAAGATAGGCAGATCACTTGATGTCAGGAGTTCAGGACCAGCCTGGCCCACAAGGTAAAACCCTGTTTCTACTAAAAATACAATAATTAGCAGGGCGTAGTGGCAGGAGCCTGTAAGCTCAGCTACTCAGTAGGCTGAGGCAAGAGAATCGCTTGAACCTGGGAGGTGGAGGTTGCAGTGAGCTGAGCTCACATCACTGTACTCCACCCTGGGCGACAGGGCAAGACTCTATTAAAAAAAGAAATAAAAAATATTTAAAATTTTCCATTATTGGCCAGGTGCGTTGGCTCATGCCTGTAATCCCAGCACTTTGGGAGGCGAAGGCAGATGGATCACGAGGTCAGGATTTCGAGACCAGCCTGGCCAGCATGGTGAAACCCCGTTTCTACTAAAAATACAAAAAATTAGCTGGGCATGGTGGTGCGCACCTGTTAGTCCCAGCTACTTGGGAGGCTGAGGCAGGAGAATTGCTTGAACCTGGCAGGCTGAGGTTACGGTGAATGGAGATCGCGCCACTGCACTCCAGCCTGGGTGACAGAGCGAGACTCTATCTCAAAACAAAAAAAATCCATTATTTAGTTAATGTAGGCCCTTAGAGGATATTGAAAATAGCAACTAGTAGAAAAATATAAAAGGTGAAAAATCATCATTAGTCCTTTACTATTAATACTATGATATATCTATTTCTAGTTATTTTATGCCATTCTTCTTTTTACATAGTAGTATTCACTTTGCAATTCATATAAATTGTCATTATAAACAATTCTGCCAGAAATGTTTCAATTATATAGTCTTTGTACATATTATTTATTGACATGATATTTTATTATGTGTAATATTCCAGCTTGCAAGCTGGAATATGTAACTATAACTCTGTAAGTAGAGTTTTCATTTATTCAATGTTTATTTTCCACATAATTAGAAAAATTGGGGCATAAATGTTGTATTTATTTATTTTTTTGTTAGAGACCAGGTCTTGCTGTATTGCCCAGGCTGCCTTTGAACTCCTGGCCTCAAGCATCCTCCCACCTTGGCCTCCCAAAGTTCTGGGATTACAGGGGTGAGGCACGGTATCCAGCCAATGTTTTATTTATTTGGAGTCTTTTCTAAGATTCCTTGTAGCAGAATTCATGGTTCTTCATTTTATTTTTCTACAATATTTACTACAGTTTGATAGTACTCAAAATTTGGAAAGTTAGGAACAAGAAATCAACTTTTCAGCCTATACATAATAGATTTTATATTTTAAAATATATGCAGGCTACCCTGGGAGGTGTTTCTGTAGATAGGCAGGAGTCAAAACATATGATCCAATAAATTATCCTGAAATACATAAAACTATTGACAAATAAAATGTGCATTGTGAATCTTAAAATGCATTGTCATTAAAACATAATTATTTTGGCTTTAAAATTCTGTACTAAGTCTCTTTTAGATAAACCTTTTAATAGGACACGTGTTTACAAGTTGACATGTGAGTTTTAATACAAGTAAATGATAGCGTAGGTGATTTTTTTCCCCTTCTCGGGAAGTCTGTTTAGACTTCCCAATATCATTTGACATACAATATTAGAAGAGTGAAAATATTTTTAATATTTATGAGTGACAATCTTTTGGATATTAATATACTCTCCATGCAATGCTCATTAGAAGATATATATTATTTCACTGATGATTTCAAATATTATATTTATGTATTACTCCCCTGTGTTAAAAATAATATATGAAAGAAGTAATAGGAAAAAGAATAAGCAGAATTTTTAAATAAAATGCTGAATCAGACAAAATATCTCTGGAATATAGCATGCTATGAAAGAAAATTTACAGAAAGATACTTTTTTTCCCCAGTGTAAAGTCCAACACTCACACTTACACACGCTATTATTAATGCTGGGTGCCTCATAATAGAAATATTAAAGAGTGATTACTGAGAAAATATTGTGAAGATGAAGAGCATGATTGAAAAATAAGTGAACAATGTCTCTACACAGTAAGGAAAAGTAAAATCATATGATTTTAGCATAATTGGGACATTTCAGAAGGTCAGATGATGAAACAAATAGTTGAATAATTATCCAAGGGGCTCACCAATTACTCATCAAAAGTTGTGCATTTATCACTAAGGAAGTCATTTAATAAAAAATCATCTTCAAGCTGCAGAAGACTTCTCACTACTGTACTATCTACTTACATATCTTTCAAAGGTTTAAAGTAAATACTTACACTAGCAATATTTGCTATTATTACGGGGAGAAGCAATTTTCTTTGAAAACTGGTAAACTTGTAGTGCTTATCTGCTATTATCTCTCTTCTTCTTCCACATTACAGTAGTACTCTTTTGCCCTTTTGTAGTTAAGCAGGGCCATCTAAGTATGTCAGGGCAATGGGATGTGATAGGGAGTGATGTGTGTGCTGCAGAAATGGAACGTGTATTTTCTGGTTCAAGACTTGCTTGTTCCCGTTGCAGCAATTAGGAAAGCCTAGGTTGAGATGGAAGTAACACCAGAGCAAAGCAGCCTGCACCTCTGAGTACACTGAGGACATATGCCTGGAAGAATTTCCTGGGCCTCAATGGATTTTCTTTTAAAATGAAATAAATTTAATTGTGCCATGTCACTGAAATAGTAATTATGCTAATTACTTTAGCATAACTTTCACCTCAACAGATTGATTTTAAAAATTCGTGAAATATCTCAAGTTCTTTCATCTGAAAAACCTGATTGCCAGACAATAGTGAAACTTGAAAGGATTTGAGACTTAGCTGAAGTTGCTCTCAGGAAAATGCAATCTCTCTGAAGTTCTGTGTTGTTAATAGAATTTTACAAATTTGTCGTTCTGTATTAGTTTTATATTTTATATAAAAATAATGATCTAAAATAACAAATGGTTGGATAAAATTGATGTTCTGTGAAAACATGTTATGTTGATTACTGCCTGCCCACCGTTCAGTTCTCCCAGCTTAACGTGTTTACTTTTTGCCATTCTCAGAAAAAATATCAGAGTAGCCAGGAAAAGAATAGATATAGAGAAGCTGATTCCCAAAATAGAAGAAAGAAAAAAAAAGAAAAGATGAAATGAGAAGAAACAAGCTGCTGAAACACTTTAAGTACGGCAAGAGATGTAAGAATAAATGAAGAGATAGTAAAAAAAAAAAAAAAAAAAAAAGCTTGTAAGTGGAACACATTTATAATATGGAAAAAAAAATTCCCCAAACCACCTTTGCAAAGATTATTATGGTAAGAGAAATCTAGCATGGCCGACTCCATCTTGCTTCTAGCCTCACAGGTTGACTGTCTTCATTCATTACTGGGCATAAGCTAAGCTAAGCTAACCATGGGGGGAATTTAGTTTATAGCTTAAGCTTTTGAAGCAAGAATGATAATAGTCACTCCCTAAAACTGATTCCCTCTTTGTTCAGGTGCTGAAATCTCCTTTGCAAAACTAATGAAAAGCTACAAGATTAGAATCATGGTAGGGGCTTGAATTCTGCTAAGATATAGGCATAGTTTTATAATCCGTTACTATTCAGGAGTCATGTGGCCAGAGGTCACAAGATTTATGACTTCCCCAACTGCTCCCATAGATAATATCACTATTGCAGCAACTAAGATTGCCCTTTTGAGATGTTTTTCAGATTTTTTTTTTTCCACACAGGGTCACACTCTGTTGCCCAGGCTGGAGTGCAGTGTTGTGATCATGGCTCACTGCAGCCTTAATCTCCTTGGGCTCAGGTGATTCTCCCACCTCAGCCCCCCAAGTAGCTGGGACTACAAGAATATGCCACAATGCCTGACTAATTTTTGTACTTTCTGCAGAGATAGGGCTTTGCCATGTTGCCTAGACTAATCTTGAACTCTTGAGTTCAAGCAATCCACATGACTCAGCCTTCCAAAGTGCTAGGATTACAAGCATGAGCCACCGTGCCTGGACCTGACTTTCACACTCTGGCAACCAACTGATTCCACCCAGACTCAGGATCCATGAGTCAGCTAGTCTTGTGGTGCCCCCACCCAGAGGCAGACTCAGTGCATGAGGATCATTTATCATACCTCTATGATTGCATCCCCAACCAGTCAGCAGCACCCATTCCCTAATTTCCTGCCCACCAAACTATCCTTGGAAACCCCTCACCACTGAGCCTTCAGGGAAACTGATTAGAGTAATAACCTGGTCTACCATGTGCCTAGCCTAGAATTAATTAAAGCCTTTCTTTACTGCAATATAGCAATCTCAGTGAATTGATTTAGTCTGTGCAATCTGTTCAGGGATTACAACGGCAAAAATAAATCTAAACTTTTTAGTAATCACAGTTTATATAAATAGTTTAAATTTTTAGTTGCTTTAGGTGGTTTTCTCAGAAGCAGACCCCTCAGACAAGGATTTGTGGGCAGTAATTTCAGAGCTGATTCCAGAGAGGTATGGAGTGAGAGCTGAAACATTGGGCAATTGAGGTTCCATCCAAGTGGGGCTCTCTAAGATAGTTAGTAGAGTCACTGGAAGAGTTGCTCCAGGGCAAAGGAGCTATCATGTCTATTCAACAACTTTTATTCCTCATTGTCTCAGGACTGCTGTTGGGGCCATTAGTTCTGTAGTACTTTCTCTCTGTCCCACAACATCTTCCTGCAGCCAGAGAAAGTCATCAGATAGAGTCACCGTTTTTTTCTATTTAGGAAGTATCAACATTACCAGACATAGTCAATTCTGGGCTGACAAGGGCGGAGCACCATCAGCTTCTGCTATACCAGTTAATAAACAAAAATTATCAGGTCGGATCTTTACAAATCAGATAAATTGTGTTTACAAGAGACATACCTCCTAAAACATAATGACACAGAAATGTGGAAAGTAAAAGAGCAAATACAAGGAAAAGGAATATGTTGTCTATATTAACATCAGTTAAAGAAATTGTTTTAAAGTCATTAATTCATGATCAAGAGTCTCTACATATTGATAAAATCTTTACTCGGGAATATATAAGAACCTTCTATGTCATGAATAACATATTCTTACAATATAAAAGCAAACATTTTTAGATCAACAAAAGTATCTAGACTAATCCGTGATTGAGATTTCAGCATAATTCTCAGTAACTGACAAAGCAAAGCAGACTAAGAAATTCCGGGCGCGGTGGCTCACGCTTGTAATCCCAGCACTTTGGGAGGCCGAGGTGGGCAGATCACGAGGTCAGGAGATCGAGACCACAGTGAAACCCCGTCTCTACTAAAAATACAAAAAATTAGCTGGGCGTGGTGGCGGGCGCCTGTAGTCCCAGCTACTCGGAGAGGCTGAGGCAGGAGAATAGCGTGAACCCGGGAGGTGGAGCTTGCAGTGAGCCGAGATTGCGCTACTGCACTCCAGCCTGGGCGACAGAGCAAGACTCTGTCTCAAAAAAAAAAAAAAAAAAGAAAAAAAAAAAAAGAAATTCTGTATAAATTTGAATAGTGTGAATAATATTAAGTTAATGGAAATACATAGTACATTATACCCAATTGGAGAATGTTATTTTTAGTACACATTATTTACAAAATTATTAAACAATTGTTGACAGTTTCCAAAATATTGATATAATTCAAAACATCCCTCCCACACCCACCCACCTATGTATAGATAGGTAGGTAAGTAGACATAGATAGATATCTACACAGTCGTGTATTGCATAAGTCATGAGGTAATTTCATTCTTGTGGGAACATCAGGGTTTTTACACAAACCTAGATGATATAGCCTAGGCTACACAGTATGGCATATTCCTTCTAGGCTATACACCTATATAGCACAGCATAGTAACACAATGGTAAGTATTCGTGCATCTAAACATATTTAAACCCAGAACAGGCACAGTAAAATAAGGTAGTCTAATCGTGTGGAGCCATTGTCATATATGTGGTTCATTGCTGACCCAAACATCATTATGTAGCACATGACCATATGTCTATTTGTTGATGTATCTATATGTACAGAAAAAGGAGTGGAGATGTTTTACAGATGGCAAATGGACCATTTTTTATCAAGTGACACATAAGGATGAAAAGGACGTGAAAAGCCAGAGAATATCAAGGGGGATTATCTGGGATTGTGGGAAGGATAAGGCAATAAGCACTGTCAGGACATAGACAAGACTATATCCAGCTGGCTGTTGATTGGCTGAATTTCTCATGTTTATATCACCTTGAAACCATTGATGCCATCCATCATTTCTCAGGAACAATGAGGTGGTTGATCCATCACTTCTAAATTAGATTTTGTGAATATAGGCAGCCTAGAAGCACTTTTCTCACACATGCATTCCGTGGAGGCACAGTCTAACACAGAAGGTTACATAATTAACCAGTGTCTACAGCATCATTCCAGTCTGTGGATGGCTTGGCTCTACCCCACATTTTTGTCATATTACAGGCACTGTCTGCCAAAGCAGGTGTGGTAGCCCTGACATTTTTGTAGGCTTCCTGCCCTTCCATGAAGGCCTCCTGAAGTATGAGAAACTTCACTTAGACCTGGGAAAAGCTAGGCCATAAAGGCTCTCAGGACCTAGATCAACAACAAGGAGCATTCTTTTAGGATGGATACTAATATGGTTTGGATCTGTATCCCTACTCGAATCTCATATTGAAATTCAATCGCCAATGCTGGAGGTGAGGCCTGGTGTTGAGAGGTGATTGGATCATGGGAGCAGTTTCTCATGGTTTAACACCATCCTCATTTGGTGCTGTACTTAGGATAGCTTTCTCACAAGATCTAATTGTTTAAAAGTGTGTGTGGCACCTCCCTCCTCTTTCTCTTGCTCATTCTCTGGCCACATAAGACATGCTCGGTACCCCCTTTGCCTTCTGCCATGATTGAAAATTTCCTGAGGCCTCCCCAGAAGCCAGGCAGAGGCCAGCATCATGCTTTCCTGTTAAGCCTGCAGAACCATGAGCCAGTTAAACCTCTTTTCTTTATAAATTACCCAGTCTCAGGTATTTCTTTATAGTGGGTGGAGGGCAGACTAATACAGATGCTAAAGTGAAGTGCTCAAGTAGCACTATTTAGGGCCATTGTAATCTACCTGCCTTCCAGACAGTATTCATTAGCATTCAGTTGTGTAATCTCTTGGGAAGGCCTTTTTGGGGCTAAGCCCTTTATCTAAAACTCTGGAGGTGTTTAGGAGTTTACTTGTAGAAGTTTGGGACTCTTGACTTTTCCTTATTCTAACTGCTTACATTTATTAGGCCTCTATCCTTCTTTGTTTTACTGATAAAGTTAGGCATCTGTTCCCAAACCAAGTGCTCTTTTCATATTTAAGTAGATCAACAATGAAATGTGAATAGTAACCTGTTAGCAAAAACAAAGACCCAGGCCTTGTATGAGATGCAACTCTCCACTTAAATAAGGTTGTAACCATGAGGGACCATGCCAAAGGAAATAAGCCACTTCAAAATAGTGTGATTAAGATTGAATAACATATTCTTACAATATAAACATCTCATACATTAAGTATGAAAATGTTAATACTCAGTTGATGATTTCTTTCACTTGAGTTCATTATTCGATCAGCAAATAAACATTAAAGAGGTGAATGTATGGGGAAGGGTAGTTGTCTGTTCAGAGGCTGCTTAGATTCATTTTTGGTGGTGAACTTCCCATGTGGTCAGAAACTCCCTAGCTTAGAAACACAAAAAACTCTGGACTGATCCCTTCCATTAAAGGTAACCTAGAGGAGGGGACATATCACATTCAAGATTCAGCCCGGGTACTTCTTTGTGGGCCACATTATAGATGACTGTCTCCTGTTTTTTATGTGTTGTTAGGACGACATCATGTCTATCTGTAGCCTACCACCACTGTGTAGTGGAGCAACATTTTCAAATTAAACATTTGTTTTTAATTCATCTTATTCCTAGCCTCCTCAATCCACCAGCAAAGACTTTCTATGTGAACTGCCTTCAGGGTAGGGAGGATAAGTAAAGAACAAAGAATGAAATTCTGAACTTTGAAGCTGACTTTTGCAATCCAAGCAGAAACAATACTCTGGAAGCCCTGAAATCCATTTCCCAGACACTTGGGAGAGAACCGTGTTTAAAGATGTTTTACTCCAGCCTGGGTGACAGAGCGGGACTCTGTCTCAAATAAAAATAAAAATAAAAATAATTTTAAAAAAAGTTGTAACTATTTTTTTATTTTTCAACAAACTTACCTTCAAATAGCAAAAGACTGAATCTGATAGCTCTATCATGAGTCATTCTGATGGGAAGATTGTATGGCCATACATATTTATTTTTTAACCACGACTTTCCCCCAGATGTTTAACAAAAGAACACAAAGCGAGTGAGTAGACACTGCAAGGGCTTAAATATACTGTCTCTCTAAGACGTCCTCAGAGTCTTCTCTCTTCCCCTTTTGCACAAGACTTGAAGCAAATTTGGGGTAGATGTGGGGCATTTAGAGACTTTGGCCTGGCTTTTCAGCACTCTCAGGAAAGTCCCTCTTTCAATGAGATTCTCAGGATAGGGTAATAAAAACCTCTTAGGAACCACATCGAATCTTCTTTGTTTTACTTCCTATCCAGAGCCGCTACAATAACTACAGGCCTTAACCAGCTAAAGATAGTGTAAACTGGCAGCTCTTTCCACAGGCTCATGTCACTCCCACCTCCTGTCCCAGAGATACTCTACTGCTGTCCTTTGAGATGCTTTGGGACAGTTTAGGGTTTCCAAATGTGCAACTTGGTAGCACAGGTGTATTAATGCTCTGTGAAGTAACGTTTGACCAAGAGGAAAATGGGATTCAATGGATAGCTGCTTTGCCTCTTTTTCTCCTGTGTGGAAGGTCAACTAGGTCCTTAGGATTAAGCAATTAGTAAAAACATAGAAGATGCCAAATCAATAATGCATCTTTTATTGGACTACCATCTTATAGTTTATTCCTTGGATTACACTGCCTAATAAACTACCTGCACTCAAGCCTCCTATTATACAATGGTATCACAGTTCCTAAGATGCTTATCTGCAGTTAGGTTAAAAAAAAAAAAAGCATTTTGTTATGTAATAACTATAGAACCTGAAATATATAGGAAAAACATTATTATGAGAATAACTAACTGTTAGAAACTTTAAAAATAAAAATGACAGAAAGGAAAAGAAGATATTTTTCCATATATGACGCTGGGTCAATTAGATATCAAGGTGGAAAAACTAATGCCTATTGACTTCTACCTCACATCATATACTACAGTTAATTCCAGATATATTGGATAATTAAATGTAAAAAAGGGAAACAATACTGTTTTCAGAAGAAAACAAGAGAGTATCTTTGTGATATTCAGTTTGCATGCAAAGATTTATAAAGCAGGATTAGTTATTAAACATCATTTTCTCTTGATTACAACATAGAAATCATCAAGAGAGAAAAATGATAAATTGGAGTGTTAAGACTTTTGGGTTGCAGAATCAGGCAAATTCTGGAACTTCACTCAGAATTGGACCCTTGGTTTTTTCTTCTCCTTCCTCATCCAGCTCTTCCCACTCATTTACTTGTTTCTCTTGGGAACACTTCCTCAATACATCACTCACACAGCAACCTTTGGCTCAAAGTTTGATTCTGTGAATATCTGACCTAAGACACGTTATGAAAAAGTACTTATGCTCAAAATATCATCAAGGAATTGGACATTAAAACCACACTGAAATAGCTTACATAACTAAGAGAATGGCTAAAATTTTTTAAAAAATGAAGTAAATGAGAGGGAGACAAAACATCATATATTGGTAAGAATGCTGAGCAATCAAAATTCTTATTTTCATCACTATAGAGGTATAAATTGGCACAATTATCTCAAAAAATGCTTTTTAATATCTTCTAAAGCTAAATCCATCAATATATGATAACCAAATTATTTTATTTCTAGATGTGTGTCCAGTGGAAATATATACATGTTTATCAAAATACATATACAAAAATATTCATGGTAGTACTAGCTCTAATTGACTAAAAATAAAAACTACTCAAACACCCATCAATGACAAAATGGATGAATAAATTATAGGGTATCCACAAAGCGAGACCAACAAACAATAACAATATGAAGATGAATGAATATCAAACTACTCAAGCACAACAAATAATCTATACTGTAACATTCAATTTATGTAACATTCAAAAATAAACAAAAATAATATTAGTGCTGGGTATCAGGACAATGATATCCTTTGTGGGGATTATAAAATTGAAGAGAGTTTAGCAGGGTGACGTTGGATTAGTGTCCCCACCCAAATCCCAAATCTCATGTTTAATTGTAATCCCCAATATTGGAGGTGGGGCCTGGTGGGAGGTGACTGGATCATGGGAATGGATCCTTCATTGATGGTTTAGCACCATCCCTTTGGTGCTGTTCTCATGACAGATTTCTCAGGAGATCATGTTGTTTAAAAGTGTGTGGTACCACCCATCTCTATCTCTTCCTCTTTCTCCCGCCATGTAAGAAGTGCATGCTTCCCCTTTGCCTTCTGCCATGATTGTAATTTTCCTGAGGCCTTTCCAGAAGCTGATGCCAAAATGCTTCCTGTACAGCCTGCAAAACTGTGAGCCAGTTAACCTCTTTTCTATGTAAATTACCCAGCTTCAGGCATTTCTTTATAGCAGTGCTAGAACTGACTACTTGAGGGGCTTCTGAGTTGCTGGTAATATCCTGGGTTTTGTTCTTGCTGTGTAATTCATACAGGTGTGTTTAGATTGCAAAAACACAAATTATAAGCTTTATACTTATTGTGTATTACTATTATGTTATGCTTCAATAACAAAAATAATAAAGTGTTAAGCTCAGTTCAGCCAAATGTTAGTTCAAGTCATGTGAAAGCAAGAAGTCATGTATGCAAGCAATTAGAGAGAACTCGATCAACTGCAGTGATAAGTTGCACTATACTGAAAATTAGACACACATTGTAACATCAAGGTGGCATAATTGTAAAAGTTAGACATGCACAGACTTTTTACGTTAAATTCAGTGCCTTGTTAGAAAAGAATAAAACTGAGAGCTGGCATGGAGGTTTTGCATGAACAACTCTTAGAATCTTGAAATCCAGACACCCCTGAACCTACCAGGCTGGCAGAAGCAGCTCCTTCCCAGTTGTCTGAGATGAAACCTTTCTCTTGTCTGGGGATCATAAGACCTCAATTCACTGCAAAAAGGTGCTCCTCAGGATGTACTCCTAACATAACTCACAGCCAGCAAGTTGATAGTGAGCACTCAGTATCAGCATTGGTGTTTCTAAGACTCAGTTGTGGTACCTCTTTGAAGTATGGACATGATAAATAATTATGATAAAATGGAGACTCTGGAGTGTTCATGATAGTATAAGAGGTCAAAAGAACAAAGGAGTATGATTATCATATTTATTATCTGAGACCTGAGGACCTATCAACTGACAATGTTGCATAAGGAAGCCCAGATAACGTTTGATTCACTAAGGCAATAATGAAAGAACTGATGAAGGATCTACCAGCATCTTTCAGAAGCTCAGGCATGTTTCTCCTCCATAGGCAGAAATTAACAGTGGACAACATTGTCATAAAACTAGGCTACTTGGTATTAAAATTGTGCGTAGAAAATTGTATAATGGCAGAGGGTAGCCTGTTAACTGTCAGAGGCAAAGTAGGTGTAGTTACTGTAATGCTAGCAAGGCTGCGGATGGCTTGCCTGTGAGATTTTGTAGTAATAGCAATTAGATCATAATGTTCTTGGGATAAGACAGAATGACAAACAACTAGGGTACTGTTCAATATATATAATAAATATAAAAATATATGTGTAATACTGGCAGACAGAAGGCAGCAGTCAATCATTGCAATAGCAAATTTTGTAGAGACTGAGTGCCTGACCATGCAGCACCACATGACTCTGGGAGAGAGGGAATGCCCATCATGACTTGGTTATTATCAGATTCCTCAAGTCATAAAGATGAGCAGACATGACAACAGAAAGTTGTTTGGTGGAGAAATTACATATTCTAGATGGAGCCCAACCAATTATAGGGAGTAGAAGTAAGTTACACGAACATGTGGCTCAGAACGTCATGTTGCCTATCTCTGCTGTGCTGAAGCAGTACCCTTAACTTATACCTTTAGTCTAATGGGAGTTCCTTGTGATAAACTACTGAAGGAAAATAGAACTCATGTAGATGGGTTGGTGATAGCAAAAACATACTATTGGCACGGTACAATCCAAGTCAGGGATAACTCAAAAAGATAGTCATTAAGAGAAATCCTTCTAATGGAAAAGATGCAAACAGTAATCAGACAGTTCCCAACTTACAATGCTTCATCTTAAGTGTTTTTTTTTTTTTAACTTTACAATGGTATGAACTGATAAGTATTTAGTAGAAACTATATTTCAGGTACCCATGCAACCATTCTGATTTTCACTTTCAGTGCAGTATTCAATAAATTATGTGAGATGTAGGCTTTGTGTTAGATTATTTTGCTCAACTGTAGGCTACTGTAAGTGTTCTTAGCACATATAAGGTAGGCTAGGCTAAGCTATGATTCTCAGTAGGTTAGGTATATTAAATGCATTTTTGACTTATGATATTTTCAACTTGCAATGGGTTTATCAGGATATAACTCCAATGTAAGTCAAGGAAAATCTGTATTCGGATATTCATTCTGTATGTATGGAGAAGGCATTTGAAATACAGATATACAAATATTTCTGACCAGTTGTAAATGACTCATTTCATTAGTTAGGAGTCTGAAAAATCAAGATTGGCAGATAAGACATAAGAAAGCCTGAGACAGAGACACATGGACAAATATCTGGTATCATGTACAAAATGTGAAAATCTTTGTCTCTCTTATTAATTTTCACCATATAGAATCCACTACAGAAGACATTCTCAACAGTGGAACTGGACAATACACTTGCACAGTAGCCACTATGGCAGAGATGTGTACTAGATATAGGCCTGATGACATGGGCTTTCCTTATTTAATCCGAGCTAGCTAATGTCTGTTGAATGTTCAATATGCTAGCTGTAGAAACTGATGCTAACTCATTGATGTGGTAGAATTACTTGAGGAGACCAGTCCCTTACTGAGAGGAAGATGGATTACATCCTAAACCTTCCTCAATGGAGAGGCAGTGATTCATACTCACTGGAATTGACACCCACCTATGCCAGGTATAGGTTTGCTTTCTCTGCTTACAGTGGTTTCATCATAACCATTATCTGAAGCTTAGATAATGCCTGATCTAGTGGTATAATTTCCTGCATGCCATTGCCTCACATCAGAGGGCTAATTTTATGGCAAAGATTTGACAATGGGTGTATAAAAGTGAAATCCCCTGGTTTTTAGTCCTTACTATTCAAAATCATTTGGCTTAATAAAATGAGAGAAAGCTAGGGTGCCAGCTTGGGGCTAACCACATATAGGGTTTGTAGTTCTTTCTCTAATAACTAAAATGTATGGAACTACAAACAATAAGGTAGGAATAGGGTTGGTCTCTCTCACCCTGTTACTGTTACTTTCAAGGAAACACTTGTAAAACCTGTGCTCTCCATCTGTTGACATTAGAATACGTATAGCATATATATGTTTTGTTTGATGAAAAAAGGCGGAGGGTAGTGGGAATGAGAAACATGTCTACCAGAGGACACAATAAAGCTTCCACTGAACTTTAAGCTCCAACTACCATCCAATCTCTTTGGCAATTAGTGCCTACTAAATAGCAGGAAAAGATAGGCATTACTGTACTGTAGAGGTAATAGATTGATTATCATATAAAGGTAGGGATTATATTATACACTTTGGGCAATAAAAAATGTGTCTGACAACTAGGGGATTGTCTGATTGATCTCCTAGATGTTTCCTTGTCTAGTGATAATGGTGTATGGGTAATTGTCCCGTGAAGGCCAAATTAAGTAAAAGTTGACTCCTTATGGATAAGAGTCTTAGCCACTCCATTGTTCATGGGCTCCATATACACCAAAGTGCTTGTTGGAGGTAAAGTCTGTATAATATGGTTGGTCAAGGAAAAAGAAATAAATATCAATTAATGCTTTGGATCGATTAAATTACAGTAACTGAGATTATATTTTATTAACCCTCTTGTATTAAATATTTGTAGAGGGATTCCTGCTGTTAACCTTGAAGGAGATTTAGATGAATTAGACTTATTAGAGGGCACATGGAATCTGAGTAGTGCAAAGAGTGGACTGTATTAGAAAGATGCATCTTGAACTTTACTTTGATTACTGTCCTAATCCTATTACAGACACTACTGTGGTGACCTGTTCTGTTATGTCCAGTCAGCTTCACATGACAAATTGTGACAGCGCTTTAGTGCAGCCTTGGGCTATGTACCTCTCATTTCCTGTTCCCAGACTGGGTACTCACATATGTGTAATCTAGAAGTACAGAAGAGTGAATACCCTGTGGGGAATTTTTGGTCAATGAGTGAGGGAGCTGATGGATAAATAGTGTTTCTCTAGGCAAATGTCTCCAAAGACTCATTTTAGGAAGTCCATAGCATCAAGCATTCAGTTGTTTATAGAGGAGGCTAATATGCTTTTTTATAATGACTTTTTATCATGTACTATCTTGCTCCTTCTGTGCCAGATTCCTGCTGTCTGGATTGCTCTCCCAAATAAAGTACTTGCACTTAAACCTTTGGTCAGTCTCTCCCTTCTAGAGAATACAAGCTAAGTCAAATATCGAAGTCTCAAGTGGGTGCTTAGGTAAATGAACATGAGGCTTTGCTTATGGAGTTCACAATGGAGTGGACATCCTGAGGTTCCTAAGACTGAGAAGGCTGGTAGTCAGGATTTTTGAGCCTCTCAAGGAGTACTGAATTACTAAGAAGACTAGCAGAAGTCTGAAGGTTGGGAACAAAATATAGTAACTCTGTGAACTTGATGACTGAAAATCATGACTAAGCTCTTACAATTAGGACTATATGCAGCACAAAGAAAATATCAAAAAAGAGACGTCGTTCTCGAAAAATGATCAGAAAGAACACAGAAGAGCATACAGAGCAGATGTTACTCTACATGTGTGTTCCAAATCCACACGTAAGGTTTTATATCACTCCCAAAAGGGATTGCAAACTGGATGGAGCAATACTGTTTTTACTACTCACATTTTACCAAACAAGACAGACTTAAACCCTGTACTGAATTAGATACTATATATTTGTAAAACATAATTCCATAATCAGTGGAAATTATTGTTCAAGAGAAAAATTATTTCAGATAGATAACTATTGTTTTAACTTCTGCGCATGGGTTTATAAACCTTCTGGTAATATAAATTTTCAACCCACTAAAGCTGTAAATCCAAACCAAACGGTGCATTTCTAAAGCAGATGTTTTAGTGTTCTAGACAAAGGTGTGCTACCAAAATAACATTCTATCAGCATATATAGCTCTATTTCATGAGATATGGCATTATAGGTCTTTTGTTTTGTTTGTTTTGTCAGGTAAATGATCCATGAGTTCATCGGGGAGTTATACAGAAAACTCTTCAGTTTTCCTTTTCTGATTATTTTAATATATCGTTTTAACAGTACGATTACTTTCATATCCATTGGAAATAAAACTCTTGGGCTGAATTGAATTATTGTTAACTTAGTTAAACTGGAAACTGTTTTCTAGAATTATCTTTCCTATAAGAGTTAGGATTAGAGTTGGCCAAAGGAGAAACTTGTATGAAATATGGAAGGTGGAGGGAAGTATAGACCATTACTATCAGGGGTTAATGGGTCATCTTGAGTGATGGGCAGACACAGAAGTCCCCAGGAGTCCCAGCTTGCCTTCTTACTATCTGTTCTACCTCCAGTTCATCTTCCTGACTGATGGCCCTGCTGACTACCACCTACAGATGTTTGCCTGCAGAGCTACAGAGGTGGCAGCCAAACAGAGGCAATGGCTTTCTAGAGGCCTTTCAATGAGCATCCTATTTTGCTCATTGCTCATCAATGAGCAGAGCCATTTTGAAGGCCGGATGTACTAGGCTCTCAGAATTTCCTGTAAGATCTGACTTGTTGACTCATAGTGGGGCTTCAGTAGGAATAATTATTGATTTCTTCTCTGATCTTCTGACATCCTCCTTCCATAGCTTCATTTTCTCAGACTCTCCCACATTTTGTAGAAAGTCTAATCAATAAATTCTTCATTCTCTTAATATTTATTGTGCCTCCACTTCCCTGAATGAACCCTGACTTATATATCTCCAAACTAATTCCATTTTCAATGAAATAGACATTTGTTGGGCCCCTATTTTGACCCAGGCACTGATAATTCAAATCTCTTTAAGATTAGTATGAATAATTTAATCATGACTAATAGAATTTATACATTTAAATAGATGACTTCAATCCCAATTTCATCTCAGAATTTAAAGACATTGATGATACAGATCTTTTCCAATCCTGGTAGGCACAAAAATGTTTCTTTGCACCCCTTCCCTCCCCGCAGCAGTGAGTCTGCTTCCCTAGTCCACTGGGCTAGGGCTTTGGCAAGTACAAAGAGTGGTGACCGTAAGTCTGAGCCTGCTTTTACTGGTAGAACAACTCTCACTATTTTATCTGCATCTGTTATGAAGAAAAATATATTACCGTGGATCTTTTAAACCCAGACCAGACATTTGAACTGTCATTTTCACCTCTGATTTCCATCAAGGTTCACAAAGCTTTTAAAGGCACTCAGTAATGTATCCTGTATATCAAGATCCACAAAAGGCGACGTTTCTGTTCTACAGGGGTGAGAGGCAGAGCGCCGGACTCTTTGTAGTCCACGACCAGGGAGTTCAAAAGCACCAACAAAGGACTTTTATGCAGCCAAGGACTTTTTTCTATGACTTTTATTCTGAGCAAAATGTATTCAGCCAAGAAAGAATGGGAAATAGTGGTCTTAAAATAATTTCCGTGGCAGAAACTGGATTTCAAATGATATAATGAACTAATGTGCAGTAAAGAGATGGAAATAATTAGCTCAGACAAGGCATTTGATAGAGTTAGCAGAAAAATAATTGATCCGCATTTTATGTGATTCTTATAAAAATGAACTCTATGGGAAAATTAGTCTTTGATAGGTATATTCAAAAATATAGATTCACAATAAATATTGGCATTACATTTTGTGAAATGTCATATAGGCTGGATTACAATTCAGATATTTGTTCTCCTTATGAGTCCATAAATATGTTCTTTTTCATGATGGAAATTTCCATTTTCCTTTTAGATTTGTGATTTTAGTACATAGATCTTGTTTATCTATTGGTTATTTATAAGTTTTAAGATTTCATCAAGATGTTGACAAAATTTACAGGATACAGATAAAATGAAATTTTAACATGCATAAAACATTACAACAAGATTTAAACGAGAATAAAACTGGAAAACATGAAGCAATGTTTACCTGCTTTGTCAAAAAGCTGGAGCTATTCTTTGAATACTCAGTTTACACACACTGGGTCATTTATTTAGCTGTGGTATGGAATTGTGTTGATCTGCCCATACTCTGATGACTAGAGTTAATGGTTATGAAATTTTGAATTCCCTTAGTGTCCAGGTGAATTACTTATAGAAGATAAGTAACGATTGCCTAGGAAACCATATAGTTTACCCACTATTGTCTCATCTCAGACTACTTTCTTTATTTTCTTATTTATTTATTTATTGAGACAGGGTCTCACTGTATTGCCCAGGCTGGAGTGCAGTGGCATGATCATGGCTCACTGCACTCTCGACCTCCTGGGCTCAAGTGAGTCTCCCACCTCAGCTTCCCGAATAACTGTGACTACAAGCATGTACCAGCATACTCAGCTAATTTTCCTAATTTTGTAAAGATGTGGTGTTGCCATGTTGCCCGGGCTGGTCTCAAACTCCTAGACTCAAGTGATCTGCTCACCTCGGCCTCCCAAAATGCTGGGATTACAGGCATGAGCCACCACCCCTGGCCAATCTCAGGCTACTTTCTATGATGAGGGTCCTTCTTGTCCTAGTGGTATGGCCAGTATTTGTGAGCTACAACTTCTGCTTCAAATGGAATATACTTTTTAATTCAATGACTTTACAGCTCTTAAATTATTGATTGACTTTAGTACCCTGAAGGCTGGCCGTTTTAAATTTCCTGCTGCCTGAAGCTTTGTCCCGACTTTGGTATTCATTTGTCTGGGTTCTACGTGTAGCTCGTTTGGGACTTTATAGTCTATCTCTCTGAGTCTCTATATAATCTTAGTTCCTGCTTTCGTTCTGATATGCCTCTGTCCTGATGTGTAAATATTTACTATCCTGAATTTCAGAGCTGGAAAAAATAACCATCTATGCACACTAATTCTCATTACAGAAATTTATCCTTTGCTCTTCTCAACTTGGCCTATGTGTATTGTTTCCAATTTTCAACCAGGTTATTCCTCTAAGTCCTGATATTATAAAATGTTTACACAGATTTTTTAAAGCACTCAGTAATGTTTCCTGTGTATTAAGATCCATATTATTATTATCCTTATTATTATCTATAATGATAATGGTTGTTATTATTATTATTATTACAGCTTCAGTTAGGAGCCAGGACTGTGTTAACAGGGACTGAGTCATTAGGCACAACCCCCTGGAGCTGTGTAGTGCACAGCCTGAGCAACTCTCCACAGCAGCATCCTAATAGCTGGCACTTTAAAGCATAATTCTTTATGTAATCCTCTCAATAGCAGTGCAAGATAGTTATGATTGTGCTCATTTTACAGAGGGTGGTTCCTAAGGCTCAGAAAAGTTTAGCCAGGTGCACCAAGTCATTCAACCAGCAAGTCATAAGATGAAGTTTTTACTTCAGATTTGACTCCAAACCGCATGCTTTTGTCATTACACCTTGACTTTGCATTGTTTTTTTAAAATTGTATACTGTATGTAGTAATTTAGTATTTAAGTGGGGGAGCTGTTGGCCTATGCTAAGTCTTTCTTGTGAATATTTCCTATATTTCACACATTTTCTTAAAATATTAGATATTAAGGGGAGAGGGTGTAAAAGGACACAGTAATCTACAAACTTTATGTACTGCAGGAAGTAATTTGGATTTGTCTCTACAGACAATTTGTTTACTTCTTAGATTTGGGAAATGCTGGAGTTATCTTTGTTATAATGTTACCATCCTAGTTAAGAATATTTTCAAGGTTATAGGCATAGGGGCTAAACTAATTAGCAATTGATGACGTTGGTTATTCTTAGACACCCTCCTTTAGCTCCCCAGAAATGGTCAAGAGCACGTTCTAGGGCTATATTTGATAAGTTCCTTCACTGGCTGCTCACAGAGACATAAGGTCATCATGTCAGAAACTATTTCTGACCTTTTCACACGTGTTTGTGGGGAACAACACTCAACTAGTGAACAATAAACTGATTTCATTTATACTTTAAAAAATCTTTTGAACATCAATATGCTAAATCCAAATAAAATCAAACTGAAAAGTAAGCCCATTTATTTAAGTCATTTACAGTGTATTATGGCTATGTATGATAATATTAGTAGAAGAAATAGGGTGAGGGCCACAAGGAAACTATAATTTTAGCAACTCATGAGTCTTTACTAAACAAAAAAAAGTTTTAAAAATTTTAAAAAATTAATAAAATTATGTCTACTCACTCTTAAGGTATTTCCTTTTTGAAATCAGACACATTGTTCTTTCTAAGTCTTCACTAATTCACATGTCTTTCATTAATTTCAATGCAATTAATTCGGTAATGGTGGCCACATTTATCCATGTAGGAGCTAATTCTAGAACAGTGGATACTTTTTCTATCACAATTAACATAACAATATATAGAGAAGAAATGAGAAAACAAAACAGAAAGGCAAAATAAAAGAGAGTTTCTAGTAGTGGGAGAAGATCATGAAGAAGCATCAAAAACATTGAAAATATATTTTGAATTGTTTGAATTTGGGATAAATAGTGAAATTATGTTTCTTGCTGCACAAATATTTGTGGACCTCTATATAACAACATAAAAAATGTTTAGAAATATTAATACAGTAGGAATGAAATCATGGGCCTAAAAGGCATTCCTTTATTTTCTTTTTTATCATCATTTATTGTAATCATCATCAATCTTGTTTATCATTTATTATACACTTAGTTTTTGTAAGGCACTGTTCTAGGTGTTACCAAATTTTATATTATAATCCCTTATATTCTAGCTAGAGTTACCTATATTTGATGAAAACATTTCTTGTATTTTTCTATTAAAAATAAAAACTACAACTGGTAAATCATTAATGTAATTACTATCTGTAAGTATTTTAATTTAGTAATATTTTTTCAAAAAAATAAAATTTTCACGTGTACACCATACTGTAAAGTGATGTATAACACTAAAGCTTTGATTCATTTATTTTTGAGTTCCAACTATGTCCTCAGTATTCTGCTAAAATAGAATGGTGATATAACAGACTTGCTGAAGCTTAGAATATAGTGGAGAGATAAATAGAAATGGTAGTTAAAATATAACTTAAAATAAATACATAGTTACAAACTGTAACAAGAATTATAAACAGAAAGGTTCAAAGTTAAGAAATTTAGGTTCTCTTCTGAGCCCTGTTATTAACTAGCAGTAAAACATTCAGAGTATTACACACTCTTGGACCACAAATTTCTCACCTAAAAATTCTATTTTGCAGACACTTTGATTCTATGTTTGCATGTATAAGTAGATTTCTTATTTATATTTTATTTTTATAGATTTTTTAAAGAAATACCTATTTATAGTGTAGTTAATTATCTGGAAATTGCCAGAGTTAATATTCATTATTAAATAACTTTTTCAATATAGCACACACGCACATAAAAAGACCGTAAGATTTGTAAGAATTTGATCCTAAAGCTATATTTTAAATAAAATATGTTTATCAAAATTTTATCTCAATATTCGATATTTTCACTGCATTGTTTAAGGTTAAAATGCAATTTTCTTCTTGGGGTTGAGATAAATTGCACTATTGATAGATTTTTCATCAAGATTTAGTTTTATTATTTTGAGTATTGCACCATATATGCTTAACTATAGCTTATGAAAAATTTCCTAAAGCAAGCTTTACATAGATCTTTTTTATTTTCTTCTGGGTTATTAGAGCACAGCTAATACATATCACTTGCTTTGTGCTGGGAACTACATATTACTTTTTGCACAACTGTTGAATGTGATGCTGTTGTATGTGTTGGTGCTTATATGGATCTCAATTTAAAGGTGAAAAAACAGAGGTGATTACTAACTACCCTGCCTAAGATGTCAGTAAGGGAGAGGGCAAGATTTGAACCCAGTCAGTTTGCCTTCAAAGTTTGTACACCTGCAACTGGGTGACTCTGTCTTCCTTAGCAAACATCTAAATTTGGCTTTACATTTTTGGGTACTAACTAATGTAGACCATCCCTTCACTAACCTGGTACTAAGTTCAGACGACACTTTTTGACAGTTTTAATGTGATAAAATGTACTGACCTGCCTTTTGGCATTTTCTATACTTTTTCATTAGTCTAAGAATGGGATTATTATGGACTTGTTAAAATGGCAGGAAAACCTATAGGACACTTTTAAAGAGCTGTGACCTAGTTTTCTAAGTGTGCAATGTGCTGTTAAGGTTTAAGGTTAAGATACGGGTTTCTTTGCCTTAAATTTGCAAATCTCTGTTAATGAACCTCAATTATGGCCTTAACTTGGTTGCTTCTCCATATATATCAGAGCTTGAAGGAAACTCTTAGTACCGAAAAATTTAGAATTGGAGCAGTCTTTCGTAATTTGGCCCAATTCCCTGCTTTATAACAGGAGCATTTAATTGGGTTGAAATCCATCAATCCAAGTAACTTGCCAGCATAATTGCAATTTCAAATGAAAATTAGAGTCAAATGTGGTAATGAAAAACATTGTTCCTTAAAACAAGTTGTTTGTTAAAGTTACTTTGAATACTGTTAAGTTCTAGGCAGTGTTTACTGTAAACACACTATTTGTTGTATTAATTTCATAGAAAAAAGAAATGAAGAGATTAACCTCCAAAAAAGAATGCTTTCACAGTCTTAACTATCCTATATACAACATTTTTTAACTTAATGGGGTAGTACAAAGGAAATAATGATGTTTGCAATTTTTAGTGTGTTTATATTCAATAAATTCATTGTAAATGTTTCTAAATATTTATAGCTGTATTGTTTTAGGGAAATAGATTTTCCCTTAAAATTTTTAGAATTAGACATAAACAATTACGGTCAACTTGTTCTCAATCCTCAATTTTGGTTACTCAGTCTCACAGGGAGGATATAAAACACACACACACACACACACACACACACGCACACACACACACTAATGTTGTAATCCCAACCTAGGAAAATAAATCAATCTCCAAGGTGGAAATGAGTCAATGCTATTGTTTTATGTATCTTCCCCTCACCAGCAGATTAGCTTTATAATTCATGCCTTCTTCCCTTTTCTCATTACTGACATCAAACTGTGATGTCTTTCTAGGCCTTTAAGAATATTTCCAGATACTCACCCTATGTAGCCTTTTCTTTTTTTTCTTTTTTTTTTTTTTTTGAGACAGAGTCTTGCTCTGTCGCCCAGGCTGGAGTGCAGTGGTGCAATCTCGCCTCCTGGGTTCATGCCATTCTCCTGCCTCCCGGGTTCACGCCATTCTCCTGCCTCCCGGGTTCACGCCATTCTCCTGCCTCAGCCTCCTGAGTAGCTGGGACTATAGGTGCCCACCGCCACGCCCGGCTAATTTTTTGTGTTTTTTAGTAGAGACAGGGTTTCACCGTGTTAACCAGGATAGTCTCGATCTCCTGACCTCGTGATCCGCCCGCCTTGGCCTTCCAAAGTGCTGGGATTACAAGCGTGAGCCACTGCACCCGGCCTCTTTTCTTAATAATTAATACCTTCATCTCTAGTCAAAACATTTTTCCTTCATTTGCACTTATCTAGTCTTTGAAATCTTTCTTTATTTAGCATGCTGTTTGTTGTCTCTCTGCTATTTAATTGTAGGCTTTTTAGGTGTGATTTCCAGTTCATTTGTATATACCCTTCTTAGCATATAAAGCATTGACGAGGTCTTTAACAACTATCTGCTTGATTGAATTGAATTTAGAATTTACAAATGAATACACTATGAACAACAATATGGAGAAAAGCAGATTTAATTTTCAAGGCATTCTTTTGTCTTTGATTCACTTCGAATATTTTACTCACATTATTCCTTTCTTGAAATTCATTAGGTAATAAGTCTATTTTTGAAATAGGCTTTACATTTTTATACATTTTTCTTCTGATGGGGAATACCTCTCTTCTTGTATCTTAAGACCCATCTTAAGTTTATGTTCTCTATGAAGCTTTTGCTCTTCCCTCTCTGCCTTCCCTTCATTTCCAAGAAAATCGACATCTTTTGTGCTTCTGGAGCACATTGTACAAATTAGTCATTGTCTTTCTTTTTTCCCTTTTAAACAAAGAGTGTATGCTGCTTGAGGGCAAGGAGTATAGCATGCTTATTCATCTTTGTATACCAAAAACCTGAAATTTGATTGCCATTTAAGAATGAATTATTTGAGTAAATGAATGGAAGATTCTGTGGCAAACAGTCTGTCTAGGCTGTTGATCTCATTCAATTTCATTGCTTATTTACCAATTAGAACCTAACTTTTCCCTCTGCCATGCCTTGGATTAGAACATAAACTCATAGCCAAATAGAACTAATTTAAGGCTGCCCTGCAGGGTTTCTAATCTTATGGTCAATTTTCTTTTCTTTTTTCTTTTTTTTTTCTTTTTTTTTTTTTGAGACAGAGTTTCACTCTTTATTTCCCAGGCTCAAGTGCAGTGGTGTGATTTGGGCTTACTGCAACCTCCACTTCCCAAGTTCAAGCGATTCTCCTGCCTCAGCCTCCCATGTAGCTGGGTTTGTAGGTGTCCACCACCATGCCTGGCTAAATTTCTTGTATTTTTAGTAGAGACGGGGTTTCACCATACTGACTATGCTGGTCTCAAACTGCTGACCTCAGGTGATCCACCCGCCTTGGCTGCTCAAAGTGCTGGGATTACAGGCATGAGCCCGGCCAATTTTCATTTTTTAAATCAATTTTGTTTTTTGGAAAGGAGATATTTGGACACAGAAAAAAGCATATAGTCTAACACATAGTCCAAACAAGTAATCTTTAGAAACCTGGTTTATTGAGAGAAAACAATATGCATGTGGGATAAATTATTTGTTTCAAAGAGTGGCATCCCTCTTGGAATTTTTTTTTTTTTTTTGCTTTTATCTTATATTTTCTAGATGCTAGGCCAAGCCCTAGATTCTACTGCTACATTTTCCTGTCTCAAAAAATTGCTCCTCGTTGTCTCCTTTTCTTTCTGTCTCTGTTCTATGCATAAACTTATGTGCGTTCTAAGGCATATTTTACTTAAGAAACTTTGCAAATTTTCTGCTCCTTATTAAATATAATCCGAACTACTTTTCGCTATTTATTTGCATCAAACTAAAATGTAATTATTTTGCTTCATATGTGTTATTTGAAAAAGAAACTGCACTTCTATAGTTAGGTGTATCTATAGGATTGGTATCAATACAAGAAATTAATATTTTACAAACTAAACAACCATTTTTCATTTGCCACTGATTTGTTTTCTTCTTACCTGTTTGTGTCCTCCAAAATCATTATGAGAGGAGTCTTAGAAACAAAAGTGAACTGCAAACTGTGTATTTCAGAGCTTCACAAACTCACCTTTCTATTTTGTCTTGTACTGTTATGTAAAATTTGCTCCAGCATTTTGCTCAGCAAGATGGCAATTATTAACAATATATTTCTCTAAACTGTTGCTGCAAAGCTATTATTCACGCAGGGCTACAACCGAGTTAATTCTGGAAGAGAGCTGTTCAAAGAGGCCCAGAGCTGTAGCGCTTATGAACACTGCCTTTTCTCTTATTTCTAATTAGTGTGAAATGGTTCCAAACAGGAGTCAGCCCCACAGAAGTCTGTGTAGCACAAAGCCAGGCTTGTTAATGGACACAGGAAACAGTTTTGTTTTGCTGAATAAACAACTGCGTCATAAAACCTTTTCAAAAGGAACACAATCTGATTTACCACACTCTTTAAATGTTGAATGTTGTTTATATGCCTCTGAGTCCTTTTTATTAAAATTCGAAAGGCCTACTATTATGACTCAATATAGATGACGATATGTTTGTGATGTTTCCCTGCAGTAGAGCAGTAGACTTACCTAGTAATACATTTTCTTTTCGCTTTTTATTTTATAAATTAACTTTTATCTTTTGTTTTGTTTGTTTTTGGTGCATGACTGCCCTTCTAAATTTCACACTATACCATTAAAACAATTTTGTTATCAATAATTACAATATTGTAAGAAAATCTGTTAATTACCTTACAAGATTTAGCTTGTTTTATTAGTGTTTTCTTCCAATATAAATTCCCCACTCATGTTGCTGATAATTTGTTTGTGTAAGTACTTAAAATGGTGTAAAATATAGTTTACCGCAGGAGATCTTCTGACATCTGCATTAGATAAATAAGTTGGACAATTTCATCTAATCTAAAATATAGCTCAAATTTCTCACTTCGTTTTCACTGTTGTCAAATCCAGAGATCTAACTAGTCAAATTTGACTTAATCAAATCACACAAATCCTGGTCTTGAATTTGCCCAAGATCACTGAGTAATGATGTGTAAAATTATGCTAAATTTCTGTCTCATCTTAAGAAATTAAATATGTCTTAAGTTGTTTGCACCCTTCCAAAATGCCTATTATATTTTAAGTGCCCAGAGTGGGTCCTTAAATAATGTTATTTGAGCAATACTGCTTTCTTCATGCAAACTAATATGAAAAGTTAAATCTCCTTTAAATGAAAGTCTTTGAAACATATTCTCATGAAGTTATAACCATATTATTATATGATGTTTAACTTCATCATATGGCATATCATTTATTGTTGTACTCTCAGATACGGATCTGATAGTAATGGCATATAATTTATTGTCATACTATCAGATACAAAGACATTTCAGATGCAGAGATTAGAGAATACTTGAAAGATTATAAAATCATAATCCCTATTGCCTTGATGTTGCAATTGTGCATTTATATTTAAGCAGGAATGAGAAAAATTTTATTCTAAATGTGTTTTTTATTCTGAAATCTGTGAAAGAAATTACTTACCCCATGAAACACTAACTCCTGTGGAGAGTAAGGCTCACTGAAGTGGTGTAGATAAAAGAAAAAAATATACCCAAGAAAACGTTAATTTCTACGGCCAGATGAAAATGAGCATTCAGAAACTCATGGGCAGGTTTAATAAATTTTGCTCTACTCTTCTTTAACTTATGTGATCCTTAACTCTAAAATACGTTCTTTTTCTGTCTTTGCTAGCATTACCGTAACATTTTCCTTTCTGCATAGTCACAAAACTAGAGAAAAGTTTTAAGGAGGTAGGTAGATAGAAGATAGGCAGGTAGACTGCTATAAATAATTAGAGATACATTTTAAGAATATATACACACACATGCATATACACACATACAAACATGCACAAACACACATACATATATATATAATGAATTTGGAATATGGTTTAACATTAATTTGCAATAATTATTTACCTTCGTAATCTTGAAATACAGTTTATTATTCCTGTTTTTCAGCTGTACATACTGAAGAAAGAAATCAAATGTTGCTCAAAGAGCAGAGTATCCTCAAAAACATGACCTGAGAGTTTTTCACCTTTCATGTTGATTTTATAATTATTTCCCTCAGCAAAATTTCCTCACTTCCTACAGTGTTTTGTTTTTCTGTCTCTGGATTCTCAGTAATGTCAACACTCCACTCAGATCTACAAAAGAATGTCCACCTATTAAAATGTGTCACATTAATGATGGGCAGATCAATTCTTTTTAAAAAATACATGAATTAAAAATTTTAGTGTAAACAGAAACAACTAAAGAGAAACAATACGTTTTTCCTAAATCTTAAGGTTTTTTTGTATTTGCTTAACCCTAGCATCTCAACTTATTTCAGGTAAAAATAACCCATATTCTAACCTAACTCTGACTTCATTTGCAGTTAGTTCTTTCATGTTTTGCATTCATAAACATTTATGTATGTATATTTGGCATTCATGAACATACACAAATATGTATATATGTATGTATATTTGTGTATATATGTATATTTGTGTGTGTATATTCATGAATGAGAAAACAAGAAAATTAACGGAAATTTTACATATATATATATATATATGTACTGGCTGGGCTAGAAGGTTTTTTTGTTTTTAAATTTTTTAGTTGTCTGACCTCTTTTGGAGTTTTCTCATTGCTTAATTACTAAAATCAATATGTTAGGGGAGAAAGAAACAAAGAAGATCCAGTTTTGATCAAACATGTCTTATTAAAACCCTGAAAGTGGAGCAAATTAGTAAGTCAGGGTTGCAGCTATACAACCACACAGAATAGAAAAATAAAGTCTTCTTTCTACTGTATGATTTCATTTTCAGCAGTATATTGAAGCTTAGCTCTTGACACTGCATGATTAATGTGTAGAACGTCTTTCTTTTTATTAACACAGGTAGCACACAGATTTTTGAAATATAACAATGTACTAAAGCTGATATTAGATATAAATGTGCACAATCTAGTGATAATCTGGAAAAATCATTAAAGAAGCAAGTAATTTGTTACTTCTTGTACAGCATTGAGGTACTCCTGGAGCTCACTTTCTAGTAATGTGAAAGTGTTAATTCATTTAAATTCCACATTAAAAGGGCAATCTTAGGTGAAAGTCAACCACTACGTATCTTTAACATTGTCACAGTGGAGAGGTCATAGATGAAAGAGATACAGTGAGAATTCACCACCTAATGTTCCTCCCTGTACCATAGGATTCCCTTACCTGTAGTTAGCCTAATTAAACCGGATAGGGGACTGTTCTTAATTGGTTCCCTGCTCTATTAAGTAACGCACATCTTTTTTTCCTAGTTGTATAAGGTATCTTTTCTCTTTGGTCATACTCTGTATACCTGGAAATTATGCATTTCTGCAGTTCCATGGGTTTTTTTAAATTCACTTCCCTTGAAATTAATAAATATTTTCATTAGTTGTATTTCACATTAAACAACGTTTCAAAATCACATAACTTAAATGAAATTTAAATTTATACATAATTTATCTGAGAACATTGTTTGGATTATTTAATTTCCAGATTGTTTTGTTGTTAAAATGGCAATGATACTATTGGAGTGTTAATGTTTAAATGCTTGCTTTCGCCACGTATTGTGCTAAGCTTTTCCTTATCAGTTTCCTCAATTGGTTAACCCACTATTTCTGATGGTAGACAATACCATACACATTTTATACCTGAGACATCCAAGATCCACTGAAATTAGATATACAATGTTTTAATCTGGGCCTATAGAACTTCATGGAATCTCTCTGGTACCATGTTGTTTACATAAAACACATTGTTAAAATATGTTTCCCCAAAAGTCAAGCCAAAGATCCATCCTGAACCAAACACCAGTTGTTAATAAATACAACAAAAGTTTTAAATTTATAATTTGTCATTGTTTATCACATTGTATTTATTTATTTATTTATTTTAGAGATAGAGTCTCACCCTGCGGCCCAGGCTGGAGTGCAGTGACACAATCACAGCTTACTACAGCCTTAAACTCCTGGCCTCCTGAGTAGCTACGACTACAGGTGCACAACATCATGTGCAGCTAATTTTCTTATTTTTAAAGACAGGGGTCTTGCCATGTTGCTGAGGACCTCAAGCTAGTCTCCCACCTTGGCCTCCTAAAGTTCTGGAATTACAGATGTGAGCCACTGCACCCAGCCTGTTTATCACACTTTTAAGAGATTATGCGCATTAACTCATTTGTTTCATATATGTCATTATTTGGGGGAATTTAGTTTATGTTGCTTTCATTAGAAACTGAGGTTGTTGTGTTATTTTGCTCTTTTTATTTTTCTACTTTTGTCTGTCTACTTTTGGTAGCTCAAAGACTCTTGATGATCTGGCCTGTAACAAAATACTCTGGTAATTTGGCCTTCAATATATTTCTCTCTCTCTCCCCTTTCCTTTGCTCTTGCTCCTCGTCTTCCTTCTCTCCCTTCTCTCCCTCCCTCCCTCCCTGCTTCCTTCCTTCCTTCCTTCCTTCCTTCCTTCCTTCCTTCCTTCCTCCCTCCCTCCCTCCCTCCTTCCCTCCCTCCTTCCTTCCTTCCTTCCTTCCTTCCTTCCTTCCTTCCTTCCTTCCTCCTTCCTTCCATCCATCAAGTCAAAGACAATTATTACTGGAAAATCTATAGTGATGATCCAATCCAATTCCCTGCTTCAGGTAGTAAGCGAAATTGTTTATTGGGACTGAAACTAGAATCTGAATCTTCTGATTCTGGGGCAAGTACTCAATCTACCTAATGTGTTTTGTTCTGTATTTTTGTTTGCTTTGCTTTGGTTATTGCAGTTGTTTGTTCTGTTTTATTTATTTTTCAGAGCACAGAGATTATCTTTTAAAGATCAATTTATGTAGAACTGACAGTTGGCATAGATCATAAACTGTCTTTTCATGTAAGTCCAGTTCTTCTAGTCTCTCAGACTCTAAAGAAATTGCTGTATTTTAATATCATTATGTGCCTTGGGAAAAGGTCCAGCTCTATGTGTATACTACAGAACTTAAAGTCAAATTAGTAACATTAATCAATAATTTCTCTCTTACCTTTACAGAATGGCGATCCATTTGTTCTCAAATGCACTGACATTTTGTCATATGGAACATTTTCATTTTGGCTACAAAATAAGTGGAAATTTTAGTTCGCAGCAATAAGCTTCCATCTCCCATTATTAAAAAGATTATTTTATGGTTGCATGCCTCTTTATTCTTTTATATATTTATAGTATAGGATCAAAATTCATAAATGATGTGATGAATAGTACTGTTGCCTGGCTTAGGTAGCTATGGCACTGATGTGATAATGATACAGCAAAAATAAAAAGCAAATTCAGGATTCAGTTCACTCTCCACATTTCTTCACTAACTTAAAAAAGTTAGAACACACGGCTTTCAAATAATTTTTCAATCTATTGATAGTGCAATGATGTTATATATTATTATTGATGACTACCACTACAAACAGAAACAAAATACTTTGATTGGTAGTTAAGCAAAAGAAGAGTATTAAATCTCATTATATTGTAAAAGTAATGAATAAAATTTTGGAGAGGCTGGAAAAGAATAAATTTACCTATGTTGCACTTTATTTTTAAAGGTCATATTTTTAAAAGTCCATTCTATGGCTTCAAACTTGAAGTCGTCAGCTAATATGCTATTATTTACAAAAGATGTGCAAAACACTTTTGACAATATAAAGGTTTAATATAATTGTTGCCCATCAAGGTCTATTGGTTTCAATATCTGATATTCTGGATAAATTGAATATTTCTAAAAGCTCTTTTTCATTGCATTGTTTGCATTTCTGAAGCAGCTCATTATGATATACATCACAGTTTTTTATTGTTTATAATTAGAAAACAAAACTCCACTAACATACTTTATTTTGCTTCCAAAGTATTATTTTTAAATCTCAGAACCCAATTTTCCTAAAAATATTGGCACAAGTAATTAGAAGTGAAGATATAAACTTAATCCCTGCAATCAGACCCATTAACCACCACAAATACTGTCTTATTTAAGCTGATCTTGGTAAACCGGCTGCCTGTTACACCCACTTGCTGTTTCTTTAGGCTAACCTATGTGGCAACAAGTATATTTGAGAAACAAGTTTTCATCAAAAACAAGAAACTGTTTATCTTGGAAATATAATTCTCCCTAAAGATGTAGGCACCAAGAAGAAAACGCAACTGAATTGTTTTAGGTCATTGTGTGGGATATGGTGAGGAAATTACTTCCATTTGTCTTTGAGGTGAGATTGACAAGTAGCATTTCACTTTCAATTAGTGAATAAAGGAAGTAAGACAAAGCTTCCAAAAGTCAACTAATGGCCAAATATTGAGAATGATTGGAGCATTACTTAGCAATATGATGTAAAAAACATGATTAATAATTATAACCAATATTTGAGTGCCTACATGCACGAGGCACTTCATATTAAGTGTTTTATTTCATTTTCCATATTGATTTCCTAAATCTATGAGGTAAGTACATTACTATAGTTTCCACAGGAGGAAATTATGGTTCAAAATTTGGATAGCCATTTCAATATCCATTCCTAATGGATATTGGACATCTTTATTTTTTAAGCATAATTTTATAATTATGCTCACAGTACATAAGCCCACATCAATTAAAATCTATTAAGTACCACAAACACTAAGTTAGTACTTAATATGTGCTAAGAAATGTGCTGAATCAATTCTTTAAAATCTTTAGTCAGAGAAGTTTTGTTATTGCTAGATGAAGAGAATGCAATCACCACCTGTTAGGAGCCTTGGTTTTTCCAGAGAGTTACTAAAGTCTCAGAAAGTTCTGTAATTTTACCTTGATATTTACTTTATTAACCAGAATACAGGTGCTTATTTGGTCAAATATTTTGTAAATAAAAAGGGAAATGAATAAAGATTGCCTGTTTTAATATAAAATATAATACATACTTTGTTCAAAAGATGTGTAACCAGAAAATCACTGAAAGTAAATGGCAAATTTGGACCAAACAGAGCACGTACTTTGTTTTCTAGACACCACGTTACCTGCTCCCTCTAATAAAAATAACACGAAAAATAGGTGGCAGAATACAAAACATAATTTTAAAAAAGAATCAACCGAGGAAAAAACTCTGCTTTGTTAGGAAAATTTACTTCTGATACAATTTAAGCATAAAATTCAATGGCACTAAAAATTCAAGTTAAGTGTAAAGTGTAAACACAAATTTGATGCTGGATAAACATGGTGTCAAATCAACTTAAAACTAGGAAGGGAATTATTAACATGATTTTAAATAGTCATCTAAATGGTTATTTGCCAATTATATTTTATTCAGTTTTAAATGCCTTAATGCCAGATGTGAATAAAGGAAGACTTTTTTGTGTGATGTATTTGCTTGATTATTTGTTTTTGACCTGGTCAAGACTCTCAGACCCCCAAATAAACTGTTAATTAAAGGTTAATTTCTATTGTGCCAATAGGGAAAAATAGAAAGAGAAGGGGTATAACTACTGAGTAATGAATTACTAAACTGCAGAATGTGATTTCAGAGAAATAAAAAATTGAAGGGACTCCAGGAAGTTCAACCTTGTCTCTAACATATATATATATATATATATATATATGGCAATATATATATATATATTTGCCATGGGTCGCTAATTTGCAATAGCTGTCATAATGAGAATAGCAAAAGTTGGATAAATGTGACAAAAGATTAACAAAGTGTTTCACACCCTTAAATTATACCACATCAAGAATGAGGAAAAAGCGTTGCCAAAGGAAACGACTGCAATGCTACTTGTATTCTTGCAATAAAACCAGCATAGCATCCAAATCAAGAGAGTTACCATCTGACTTCTAACTTTTTCCCCTTAAGAACAATTTGAATCTTTGGCATCCACCTCGTCGGTACTTTAAAACCTGTATTTCCCACCCAAAGTCCAATTAGTCTCTGGTTGATGAGTACTCTGATGTTGCTTTCTCTTGTCCAGATTTCTTGGTTTGGGATTATTCTAGGTCAATAGGAGGGTAAACTATATGTACCAAGTTTGTTCTAGATGAAACAGATCAGGATAACCTTCCATCCAAATACTGTGTTGATGTCACAGGGGGAAACAGTTGAGCTAATTGCACACTATAATCTAAAGTTACATTGCAAGTGTCAGGTGTTAGACTGCAGTGAATTGGTTATAGTACAGGGAATGTTATGCAAGAGATTTGGAGGACACCAAAATAGATTAATGTTACACATCTCCCTCAAAAATAAGAACACATTTAACTCTTTATTTAATAAAAAAACATTATGGCAAAATAAAATTAAACCTATTTAATGGCATATTTTCTGAAGGGATTACATTTACAGTAGTGTAGGGTGAAAATCACTTAATGTACTTGATCTCTAGTGTCCCTTTCACCTTTTCCTCCCTTGAGAACTCTTTTTCCCCGTCTCCCCTGCACTTCTTTAATTTACAATATCGCTGTATGTGCAGTTCTTAAGAAATGGAGCAAGAGACTGTAACAGGGGAGAGAAGAAATCTAATAGCTAAACAGGTGTACATGGAAAATAAATAAAAAATTGAAAAATTGGGCCTCATGGGTGTTATAAAAGGAACATTTGCTGAATAACTAATTTGGTAGCCCTTGTGCCCTATGAATTATCATTCTGATTTACCCAATCACACTGTCTAGCAAACTTAAATTGCTTAACACTCAATTATTCTGTATGCAACATGAAAGGAGAGCAATTTCTTACTGGCCAATTATTACAGAAAAGAAGTGGTTCTATTTTTATTTGTTTTTAATGTTGAAGGATAAAAAAGTAATATATTAGATAAGATGGCAAATTAAAAAGGCTTTTTGTGTAAATACTGTATTATATTTGTTTATATTGTTTTAGTTTCCCTCTATAATGGAGGACATATTCAGGCTTAAAGAATACCTGAATCATGTATTTTTAATGGTACCAAATAATTAAATGCAGTACGACAATTGCTTAAAAGTTAACTGATTATTATTTAGATAATAATAATCAGCATAGTATTGTCCTCTTTATTCAGTTACTAAAGATTTATTGAACACCTACTACGTGTATCCCTGCCTACTATGACTGTGAGAGTTAGGATCCCAGCCATTTGGAAATGTTTACAGTATTTTAGACCAGTCATTTTATGTAATATATTCTCCATATAACATACCATTTTTTCCCTAGCATCCTATACTATCATTTCAGTATTCACTTTCTAAACACATGAGGCTTGTATAGTTAAACCAAGGTAAAATTTAACAATACGTAATTTTGTTTCAGAGTTACTACCAAATTTTGTGCTAAGTGCATTCTATCTTTTACTTATCATGAAAATCTCATTAGTTATCTACTATTATTATGCCCAATTTAGAGATAACGAGATGGAATTCATTTAAGTAACTTGCCTAATGCCACATTACTAGTATGTGTATTCAAACTTAACCAACTTCAAAGAATAATCTGTTGACCATGATTTTATGTATGATCTAGATGTCAAGTTCATTGACTTTTTATATATAAACATATATAATACAGTATTTACACAAAAAAGCTTTCTAATTTGCCATCTTATCTAATATATTACTTTTTTATCCTTCAAAATTTTCAAGAGAAAAAGGATAAAATAAAATAATCTTATAGTTTTTTTCTTTAAATGCAGTTATTTTCCATGAATTTCCTAAGAAGATAATCACTACGGATAGCAAAACTCACAACCAAATGACCTACGCATCAAATTCATTTCAGAGTATTTACTTATCTATTTAATTATATGGAGTTATGTTGCTTGTTTTCCTTTAAATAATTCAACTTCCCTTCTCCAACAGGTTATTTCTTTTATTTTTATTTGGTTTCTTTACTTTTTCTCTATTCATAATAGTGTCTACAGTGAATTGGGTCATTACAGTAATGCCAACGCCCTGAACACTTTTTTTCTCTTTAACTGTCCTTTATGGATCTGGCAAAACTGAATTAGAAAATGAGCCTTACTGTCCACTTTCCCAGGTTGCATAAAACAGCCTAGAATTGTCTGTGGGGAGTCTCAAAATACATTAGGCATGTATTCCTAATCACTAATCTCAAAGATGCTGTAATTACCATCAATTCTACTACCTTTCTGTGATCAATACACATTCCAAATTTTCCCAACAATTTCAAATTCTCTGTGTTCTTAAATATCTTGCCTTTAAAAAAAAATAAAAACACCTTATTCTTGCTCACTCTAGGCCAAACACTCTGATATATCATTTAACTCTCATCATCACTTTGAAACATTTACTCTGAAATGTTTCAGAACTTCTTAACCCTTAAACTGCTGAAATCCAAACTTACCATCAGCCACTAAACAATTGGTCCTCTTTTGATATTCTTTATCTCAGTAATTGGTAGATCCTGGATTTAATTCAGCTAACTAGAAAGTTTGGAGAAAACCTTAACACCCCTCCTTCATATTTAACATCCAATACACTGCCAAGTGCTGATGATTCTATCTTCCGAATCTTTCTCAAGCATGTCTAATTCTCTCCAACGCTGCCACCATGCTTAGCCATGCTACCATCATCTTCCATCAGGTCTATTATGAGACCTGCTGTAGTAGTTTTCCATGTTGTATAACCAATTACCACAGAATTAGCAGCTTAAACATGATGGATTATTATCTTACAGTTTCTGTAGAACAGAAGTTCAGAGAGGGTCCCCTGCTTGGTGGCTTAAGGTTTAAATCCAGGTGTTGATTAGGCTGCTTTCTCATCTGGAGCTCAGAGCCTTCTTCCTAGCTTATTCAGAGTGTTGGCAGAACTCAGTAACTTGTGGATATAAAAATGAGGACTGTTTTCTTGCTAACTGTTGGCCAGGGAATGCTCTCAGCCCCTAGAGTCTGCCCCTAAGTCCTTCCATGTGGCTCTCTCCATAGGTAGTTCACAATATGTATGTTTATTTTTCTCAAGGCCAGCAGCAGAACCTCCCCTGTTTTGAATCTCTCCTTTTAGGAAAGGACTGAATTCTTTTTGAAGGACTCACTTGATTAGTTCATGTCCAGAATAATCTCCCTTTTTTGATCTCAAAGTCTTTAATTACATCTTCAAAATTCCTTCACCTTTGCCATATAACATAGCCTTATCATGAATGTGAAACACCACCATATTCATAAGTCTTACTCATATTCAAGGAGAACGGATTATATAGGGTATATACATAGGAAGTAAGGACTTTGGGAACTATCTTAGAATTCTGCATGTCACAATTGCCAGGCGGTACCTGGCATCCATCTTTGTTCCCTTCTCTAATGCTGGAAGGATTTTCTCAAACACAAATTTGATCATTTTATTCCCTAAATTGAACTATATTTTTGTTTCCCATTGCTCTTAACAATTAAAATACATTTTTACAAATAATACAGTGGCTAGCATGTCCTGGCCCTATCTATCTCTCTAGCTGTATCTTCTACCAGATTCTTTTCAGTCTCTACATTTAAGTTAAATGATTTTTAGAAATTCCTTTTATTTACCATGCTTCTTCTTGCAACTGGGACTTTGTACACCCTGATGTCTATCCCTGGACCTTTCTTGCCTCTCTTTTCATCCAGGAATTTTAATGCATTCTCCGGGTCCCAGATTAAGTATCATTTCCATAGACTAACTCCTCCTGTTAAGGGCATTCTTTGCACTGTGTAGTTTTTTCAGCTTTCCAAGCTGAAATTTCTCTGTCTTATGAAATAAATATTACTGTCTCCTACACTAAGCTGCTTAGGGAAGAGACCAGTTTGAATTTTTATACCCTTGTGTGTTTCCAGCGTTAGGAATAGTAGCTAGCATAAATTCAATCAATATATGATGACTGACTAAATGAAATAAAATTTCTCACATGGTATCTTTCATATTTGGTTTTGAAAAGAAATGTAGTCTTCTTTCTAAAGCAATTAATTATATTTGTGAATGTTTGCTTATAATTTATGTTTTTGAAGCAGTAATTAATGGTGCTAACCCTTTAATAGAGTGTATATGGACCTAATGTGAAAGTGACATATTTGAAAATTGCCTTTCTGTGAAAAGGCTCAGATTTTTTTTTTTTTTTATTATACTTTAGGGTTTTAGGGTACATGTGCACAATGTGCAGGTTTGTTACATATGTATCCATGTGCCATGTTGATTTCCTGCACCCATTAACTTGTCATTTAGCATTAGGTGTATCTCCTAATGCTGTCCCTCCCCCCTCCCCCCACCCCACAACAGTCCCCAGAGCGTGATGTTCCCCTTCCTGTGTCCATGAGTTCTCATTGTTCAATTCCCACCTATGAGTGAGAACATGCGGTGTTTGGTTTTTTGTCCTTGCGATAGTTTACTGAGAATGATGTTTTCCAGTTTCATCCATGTCCCTACAAAGGACACGAACTCATCATTTTTTATGGCTGCATAGTATTCCATGGTGTATATGTGCCACATTTTCTTAATCCAGTCTATCGTTGTTGGACATTTGGGTTGGTTCCAACTCTTTGCTATTGTGAATAGTACCGCAATAAACATACGTGTGCATGTGTCTTTATAGCAGCATGATTTATAGTCCTTTGGGTATATACCCAGTAATGGGATGGCTGGGTCAAATGGTATTTCTAGTTCTAGATCCCTGAGGAATCGCCACACTGACTTCCACAATGGTTGAACTAGTTTACAGTCCCACCAACAGTGTAAAAGTGTTCCTATTTCTCCACATCCTCTCCAGCACCTGTTGTTTCCTGATTTTTTAATGATGGCCATTCTAACTGGTGTGAGATGGTATCTCACTGTGGTTTTGATTTGCATTTCTCTGATGGCCAGTGATGAGGAGCATTTCTTCATGTGTTTTTTGGCTGCATAAATGTCTTCTTTTGAGAAGTGTCTGTTCATGTCCTCTGCCCACTTTTTGATGGGGTTGTTTATTTTTTTCTTGTAAATTTGTTTGAGTTCATTGTAGATTCTGGATATTAGCCCTTTGTCAGATGAGTAGGTTGCAAAAATTTTCTCCCATTGTGTAGGTTGCCTGTTCACTCTGATGATAGTTTCTTTTGCTGTGCAGAAGCTCTTTAGTTTAATGAGATCCCATTTGTCGATTTTGGCTTTTGATGCCATTGCTTTTGGTGTTTTAGACATGAAGTCCTTGCCCACGCCTATGTCCTGAATGGTATTGCCTAGGTTTTCTTGTAGGATTTTAATGGTTTTAGGTCTAACATATAAGTCTTTAATCCATCTTGAATTAATTTTTGTATAAGGTGTAAGGAAGGGATCCAGTTGCAGCTTTCTACATATGGCTAGCCAGTTTTCCCAGCACCATTTATTAAATAGGGAATCCTTTCCCCATTTCTTGTTTTTGTCAGGTTTGTCAAAGATCAGATAGTTGTAGCTATGCGGCATCATTTCTGAGGGCTCTGTTCTGTTCCATTGATCTATGTCTCTGTTGTGGTACCAGTACCATGCTGTTTTGGTTACTGTAGCCTTGTAGTATAGTTTGAAGTCAGGTAGCATGATGCCTCCAGCTTTGTTCTTTTGGCTTAGGATTGACTTGGCGATGCGGGCTCTTTTTTGGTTCCATATGAACTTTAAAGTAGTTTTTTCCAATTCTGTGAAGAAAGTCATTGGTAGCTTGATGGGGATGGCATTGAATCTATAAATTACCTTGGGCAGTATGGCCATTTTCACGATATTGATTCTTCCAACCCATGAGCATGGAATGTTCTTCCATTTGTTTGTATCCTCTTTTATTTCATTGAGCAGTGGTTTGTAGTTCTCCTTGAAGAGGTCCTTCACATCCCTTGTAAGTTGGATTCCTAGGTATTTTATTCTCTTTGAAGCAATTGTGAATGGGAGTTCACTCATGATTTGGCTCTCTGTTTGTCTGTTATTGGTGTACAAGAATGCTTATGACTTTTGTACATTAATTTTGTATCCTGAGACTTTCAAAAAGCTTATCCACCATGATCAAGTGGGCTTCATCCCTGGGATGCAAGTCTGGTTCAACATACGCAAATCAATAAATGTAATCCAGCATATAAACAGAACCAAAGACAAAAACCACATGATTATCTCAATAGATGCAGAAAAGGCCTTTGACAAAATTCAACAACCCTTCATGCTAAAAACTCTCAATAAATTAGGTATTGATGGGACGTATCTCAAAATAATCAGAGCTATCTACAACAAACCCACAGCCAATATCATACTGAATGGGCAAAAACTGGAAGCATTCCCTCTGAAAACTGGCACAAGACAGGGATGCCCTCTCTCACCGCTCCTATTCAACATAGTGCTGGAAGTTCTGGCCAGAGCAATCAGGCAGGAGAAGGAAATAAAGGGTATTCAATTAGGAAAAGAGGAAGTCAAATTGTCCCTGTTTGCAGATGACATGATTGTATATCTAGAAAACCCCATTGTCTCAGCCCAAAATCTCCTTAAGCTGATTAGCAACTTCAGGCTCAGATTTTAAACAATTTAGAATAAATTGATTAATCTCTTAAGGTCATAAGGAACACCATCATTTAAAGGAACATTAAAATATTTGCCAAGAGAGGTTTTAATTGTAAGATTTTTGAAAAGAAGAACTATATTCTGACGTGTGAAAATTTGAAAGACATTTTAGTATTAATGTAGACATAAGAAAATCTAACTGAACATATAATAGCAAAATATAATTTTAGACATAACAAAATCTAATTGAACATATAATAGCAAAGTATAAAACTGCAGACACTTAGACCTGTATGAATCTTAGTAAAAAAGTAATTAACCAAGTTGATTATACTTTTAATCTGATTAACTCTGCATAAGCAATCTCCCATGCTAAAATTAGAATATTAATTTGAATAAGAGAAGGAATGTGTAGGAGAAAGAAATCCTGCCAAACCTAATGCCTACCAAACAGAGATGTGTATTGTTAAAAAGACTGATCCACTAAATTGCCATATTTTCCAGAGTTCAATTTCTTATGTCTGCCTAGGCTTTCAGATTCAATATTCTAAAAAAAAAAAAAAATTCAAGACTCACCTCTGCACCCAAGTATTCTAGAAGATAGGACCCTGAACATTTTCTGTTCTCAAAGTTGTCAAACTGCCAAACCAGTGGAGGAGAAGGAATTCTCAATGGTTATCCATATTTCTTTCTTTCCTTTTTTTTTTTTTTTTTTGAGGTGGAGTCTTGCTCCATTGCCCAGGATGGAGTGCAATGGCACGATCTCGGCTCGCTGCAACCTCCACCTCCTGGGTTCAAGTGATTCTTCTGCCTCAGCCTCCCAAGTAGGTAGGATTACAGGTGCATGCCACCATGCCTGGCTAATTTTTTTATTTTTTGTAGAGGCGTGTTTTCACCATGTTGTCCAGGCTGGTCTCGAACTACTGGCCTCAAGTGATCCACCAAACTTGGCCTCCAAAAGAGCTGGGATTACAGGTGTAAGCCACCACACCAGGCCTCATATTATTTCTTAATATATCTTAGAGATGTATATTACCAGTTATAAACTAAGAAAATTACCTCTGCAAATGGATGTATGACATGATATGAATATTTCTTGAAGAATAAACAATATTTTAAAAACAAGTATGTATAAGAACGATCTCTCAAACAGGATCATTCTTAGTACATATCAAGTTCAAATTTGGAAGCCTACTATTAGATGCATACATATTTATGATTGTTATATAGTTTTGATGAATTGATCCCTTATTGTTATATAATGTTTCTCATTATTCCTGACAATATGACTTGTTCTAATGTTTACTTTGTCTGATATTAACATAGCCACTCCAACTTTCTTTTGATTAGAATTTGCATAGTATATCTGATTTCTGTCTGTTTACTTTTAACCTATTTATATCTTTATATTTAAAGTGGATTTATTATAGACAATACATAAATGAGTTTTGCTGTTCTATCAAATCTATCAATCTTTACCTTTAATTAGGGTGTTTACATGATGAATGTTTAAGGCAATTTTTCATATCATCCGATTTACATTTACCATATTGCTAGTTGTTTTCTACTGTCTAATCTTTTATTTTGTTTCCTTTTCTTTTTTTGGGATTCTTGAGCATTTGAAAGTGACTTTATTTTATCTTCCTGATCAGCTTCTTTTTTATACCTCATTTTAATTTTTAAATTGTCATTCAAGGTTTTACAATATACACTTTTTTTTTTACGTGGATTTTTACCAAAGGCAAAAACCACATGATTATCTCAATAGATGCAGAAAAGGCCTTTGATAAAATTCAACATCGCTTCATGTTAAAAACTCTCAATAAAATAGGTATTGATGGAACGTATCTCAAAATAGTAAGAGCTATTTATGACAAACCCACAGCCAATATAATAATGAATGAGCAAAAGCTGGAAGCATTCCCTTTGAAAACCGGCACAAGACAAGGATGCCCTCTCTCACCACTCCTATTCAACATAGTATTGGAAGTTCTGGCCAGGGCAATCAGGCAAGAGAAATAAATAAAGAGTATTCAAACAGGAAGAAAGGAAGTCAAATTGTCTCTGTTTGCAGACAACATGATTTTACATTTAGAAAACCTCATCATCTCAGCCCCAAAACTCCATGAACTGATAAGCAACTTTAGCAAAGTCTTAGGACACAAAATCAATGTGCAAAAATCACAAGCATTCCTTTACACAAACAATAGGTAAGCAGAGATCCAAATCATGAATGAATTTCCATTCACAATTGCTAAAAGTAGAATAAAATACCTAAGAGTACAGCTAACAAGGGTGGCTGAAGGACCTCTTCTAGGAGAACTACAAATCCCTGCTCAAGGAAATAAGAGTTACACAAACAAATGGAAAAACATTCCATCCTCATGGATAGGAAGAATCAATATCATGAAAATGGCCATACTACCCAAAGTAATTAATAGATTCAATACTATTCCCATGAAACTACCATTGACATTCTTCACAGAATTAGAAAAAAACTATTTTAAATTTCATATGGAATCAAAGACCTTGTATAGCCAAGACAATCTTAAGAAAAAAATTGTAGGCGTCACACTACCTGACTTCAAACTATGCTACAAGCCTACAGTAACCAAAACAGCATGGTACTGGTACCAAAACAGATATACAGACAAATGGAGCAGAATGGAGACCTCAGAAATGCCACCACACATCTCAACCATTTGATCTTCAATAAACCTGACAAAAACAAGCAATGGGAAAAGGATCTCCTATTTAGTAAATGTGCTGGGAAAACTGGCTAGCCATATGCAGAAAACTGAAACTGGACCATTTACTTACACCTTATACAAAAATTAACTCAAGATGGATCAAAGACCTAAATGTAAAACCCAAAACTATAAAAACCCGGAAGAAAACCTAGGCAATAACATTAAGGACGTAGGCATGGGCAAAGACTTCATGACTAAAACACCAAAAGCAATGACAACAAAAGCCAAAATTGACAAATGGGATCTAATTAAACTAAAGAGCTTCTGCACAGCAAAAGAAACTATCATGAGAGTAAACAGGCAACCTACAGAATGGGAGAAAATTTTTGCAATCTACCCATCTGACAAAGGTCTAATATCCAGAATGCACAAGGAGCTTAAACATATTTACAAGAAAAAAACAAACAACCCCATCAAAAAGTGGGCAAAGGATATGAACACACACTTCTCAAAAGACGTTTACGTGGCCAACAAACATAAGAAAAAAAGCTCAACATCACTGATCATCAGAGAAATGCAAATCAAAACCACAATGAGATATCATCTTACACCAGTCAGAATGATGATTATTAAAAAGTCAGGAAACAATAGATGCTGGCAAAGCTGTGAAGAAATAGGAACACTTTTACACCACTGGTGGGAATGTAAATTAGTTCAGCTGTTGTGGAAGACAGTGTGGTGATTCCTTAAGGATCTAGAACCAGAAATACTATTTGACCAAGCAATCCAATTACTGGGTAAATACCCAAAGGAATATAAATCAGTCTACTATAAAGACACATGCACATATATGTTTACTGCAGCACTATTTACAATAGCAAAGACATGGAACCAACCCAATTCCCCATCAATGATAGACTGGATAAAGACAATGTGGTACATATACATCACGGAATACTATGCAGCCATAAAAAGGAAGGAGATCTTGTCCTTCACAGGGACATGGATGAAATTGGAAGCCATCTTCTTCAGCAAGCTAACACAGGAACAGAAAACCAAACGCTGCATGTTCTCACTCATGAATGGGAATTGAACATTGAGAACACATGGACACAGAGAGGGGAACAGCACACACCAGGGCCTGTTGCCGGGCTAGGGGGTGAGGGGAAGACATTTAGAGGACAGATCAATAGGTGCAGCAAACCACCATGGAACACCTATACCTATGTAACAAACCTGCACGTGTATCCCATTTTTTAGAATAAATTAAAAATATATATACACTTTTAAGCTGTTGAAGCATATCATCAAATATTATTCTCCTTCACAATGTAGTATTAATTTCTTCCCTCTCATCCTTGGCTATTGCTTTTGCTGATTATATATATATATATATATATATATATATAAGCAAGTGATATATTGTTGGCATTTTGCTCTGGAGATAATTATATTTTACAGAAATTAAAAACAAAATGCATCATATATTTACTCTGACTTTGCAAAGACTAAATTCTTCATTTCTTGTGTAGATCAAAATTTCTTGCTGGTATCATACTCCAGCCTGAAAGACTTTCTTTGATATTTTTTTGTAATGCAGGTCTGCTGTTAATGAATTATCTCAAGTTTTGTTTGTTTATAAAAATATTTATTTTACCTTCAGTTTGTCTTTACATAAAAGAAGTTCAGAAGCATCATGGTTCCAGGGATGGTTAAACCGGTGATTCAACAGCACCATTCAGCATTCAGTTTTTTAAAATATTTATTCTCTGCCACCCTAGGAATGTTGGCTCTTGTCTTAACCTTCATAACCACAGTATGACTGGATCAGCCCCAAGAATCTTATAGTTTGGTGCATGAACGCCTGAAAAGAGAATGCCTCTTTGTTCTTCTCCCAGAACACAAAGAGCATGTTTTCCCCATTGCCCATTGGCTTGAATAATATTACATACATACTTTTAAAATACTCTTTAACAAGGAGATTGCTACTAACATTTTCCCCGAAGGTTGTACAGAGGCCCAGATCCTCCTAACATAGAAGACTGCTCCGATACAATTGCAGTTCTGTAAGTGTAGGAATTGACTGTTGGGTAGACAACCAAGAGAGGTAGCCTAGACCTGCTCTCACTTTTATTATTTCAACTTGGTAAGAAATAGATGTTGTCAAATGTGTTGGTTTTTCATTTCATAAAATGAGAATTATGACAGGAAATTGACCTTAAGCCATTTTTTTCTTCAGTCATTTAAGGAAGTTATTTCTTCCACATATCAATGATGTGTTTAGGCACTGGCACACAATGTCTCACATACATCTGGAAAGGTTTTCTGAGATGCCTTCCCTCAAGAAGCCACAGGAAAACAAGTAAAAGATGCCATCTCTAGTTACTTACTGTGTTTAATTTACATGTCTTAACTCATATTTAAACATCATAGAGTCATAAACCATTGCATGAGATTAAAATAAAACTTTCTTCTTACTTTCCATTTAGTTACTTAGTGTACTCATCAAGTGCATACACAGCTTCTGGCAAACATGTTCTCAGAAAAGGAATTTACCACAGTCTGAGGAAATCAGTTTAAATCATAAGGTTTCTTACAGTAAGCCATGTTTTTTCTCTAGAGATAGTTTCAAGCTGCATGTGTCACTTCTGCCCTCTGGCTGCAGTGGTGTGCTGGAGCTGGGCTTGATGGGTTTGAAAGACAATTGCGTGTATCTCTTCTCAGCTCTACATTCAATGGCTTCACATTGGTAGCCTGAAATTAACTGTGGTGGAAACATTTACACTACAAAAATCAGCAAATACCACAAATCAGGATTTTTACTTCAAAAAATTAGTTTACCAACATATCACTGCCTCTGGGGTAACATACATTAAACTCTACCTTTCACAAAAATTACTAAAATATTTTAGAATAGCTATTATTTCCCTCTAGCCCCTCCACTACCTTCCTATCTCTTCTTTTTTGTGTTAAACATCCTTGTTCAACTGTTTTTTCTAAACATATTGTTTTGTGTATTTTCATCACGTTAGTCTTACAGGAAAACAAAACAAAAGAAAGCACTAATATGTTAATAACTCTATTAAAATGTAATATCTAAAACTCTCCAATGTTCTTTGGATGTCCCTTGTGCACAGGTACCATCATACTATTATTCTTATTTTTTTACTTATATAAAATAAAATAACTTGTTTTGTAGATACTTGGTTATACTAGTTCATGTTAAACTTACAGTTTTAGCTTCTTGAAGAATATGAACTATTCTCTGTATTTATACCACACATTTAGGCCAGTGGGTGGCAAGCTGCTTTCTGTAAAAGGCCACATAATAGTTATTGCAGGCTTTGGGCATATGGTGTTTGTTGCAGCTACTAACAATGCAGTTGTAGCACAAAAACAGCCAAAGATAATATATGAATGGACAGGCAGGATTGTGTCTCAATAAAACTTTATTTATAAAAATAGATGGCAGCAAGACATGACTTGAGGACTATAGTTTGCACACCTCTTATTTTGTCCAACAGAGTTAGGCAAGAACGGCAGTATTTGTATTAAAAATCAATGCAATAAGGTGTATAACCCTCTTTAGGTTAAGTGCTCTTAATCTGAGTTCCATTAATTGTAGATAGATTTCACTGGGTCTGTGAACCCTGAAGTTTCTATGTAAAATGTTTTGGGCATGTATATTTATGAAGAAGAGGATACATAACTGAAATCAGATTCTCAAAGCAGCCAATAACCTACTTCTTACCCACACCCTCAAAGACGTGGCTGAACCTCTGCCTTGGATGACTATAATAATGTAAGAGTAGTTACGACGTCCAAGCTTTGGGAGCAATTGTCAGTAGTAATTAGCAAACACAGGGAAATAGCAGCAAAGACACATAGAATAACAATATAATCAACAAAACCTATATTAAAATAAACGTGTCATAAAAACACATTAAAATAAAATTCTGGATGGCTCTGATTTTTCTTTTCCTTTTTCTATTTTATTTATTTTATTTTATTTTATTATTTTATTTTATTTTTATTTTTTTGAGACAGAATCTCACTCTGTCACCTAGGCTGGAGTGCAGTGTCACCATCTCAGCTCACTGCAAACTCCACCTCCCTGGTTCAAGTGATTCTCCTGCCGCAGCCTCGTGAGTAGCTGGGATTATAGGCATGCACCAGCATATGCGGCAAATTTTTATATTTTTAGTAGAGACAAGTTTTCAACTATGTTGCCTAAGGTGGTCTCAAACTTTTGGCCTCAAGTGATCCGCTTACCTTGGCCTCCCCAAATCCTGGAATTACAAACAAAAGCCGCCACACTGGGCCCTGTGACTGCTTTTGATGGTAATATCTACCTAGGAACAATAAAGCAAGTAGGTGTGTTCAACAGGAAAATAGTAAGAGCTGGTTATGAGCCAGGATCCATTCTGTGGTACAGAATTAGAAAAATGGTATACAGAAGATCAAAGATACATAAACTGAAACAACATGGATTGTCACTGATCACTCATTACACACACGACTCTTTTCTGTCAAATCCATATACATTTTTTTTAAGTTGATTTACTTTTCATTATCACCAGGAGCTGGCAATTCTAAATAAGATCAGCAATAAAATACTCATTCCCCAAAAATCTTTTATTTTTTTCAATCAGTGGAAACATTTTTATTTATTTATTTGCATCAATAATAGAGACCAGTTTAATTCCACATTGTATATATGGTATGTTAATTGAACACAAGGTTTTCGAATTCATTTACATATATGTTTTCTATAGGTCATAATGTAGACAAATATATCTTGTTTGACAAAGGCTGTACACTGTTAGAAGTCAGCTACGGAGCTATATAAATACTAAAATATAAAACAAAAATGGAAATTATATCTATCTCTCTAATCACAAAGATATATTACTATGAAATTGTTGGCAGCCAAATTCTTAACTTTGATGAGTGTCAGGGCACACACAATATCTAATAGCTGGTGTTTTAATAAAAATATTTAATAATAATAATATTACATAGCCTTCTGCAATGTAATACTATTCATTTTTAAGACTTCAAAGTCAATGTCTAAAGAAAAAAAATACCTATTCTTAATAAATTTTCCACTCTGTAGCCAGTGGCAATTATTCAATATCCTATTGAAAATTTATTGTTCTCGTAAAATATTTGTTTTTTCTGCCCCTTATTCTTTGATTTTTTTATTGCTATCTGCTTAGAGAAACAAAAGCACTATGACAATAAAAATATTCATTTTTTTAATTTGTATTTTTTTGTTAGTGTTAAAATCTAGCATAAAATTGTAATTTCTGACATTGCTTGGGGGTTTTATCTTCAGTCATGAAATCTACAAAAACAGATGGCAATACAAATGACCAAATATTCTTTCAGATTCTGGATAATTCAAAAGTTTGTGTGTCTGTAAATGTAAAATATCCATAACCACTTTTACACACAGTCCTTACCAAATATAAATGTTTGTAGTGAAGGCTACGTGAAGTCAAGTGGCCAAACATGTTTAATCCTGTTATGATCCAAGTATGAAAATGAATGACTAAACTAATTTGATTTCTTTGTTTTTATTCATCTGTAGTATGTCTATGAAAAGTACTATATTTTCTTTTAAAGAAACGTAGTCTCCACACTTGGGGAAAGAAGTGTTGAATATATATATGCACACCAAAAAGCATTTTATCTGACCTAATAACCTCCGAAAACAGCACTGGCAAATAAAAGTTATGGCACAGTTGTAGGAATTTTTCCACATTGTTTTAGGCGAATGGAGAGTACCGAAGAAATGCTTCAGATAAACACATGTGCTATATGTGAATACGTACCCTCCCAGTAACTGGAAGGAAAGTTTTAATTCCCACTACATAATGGCCCATTTGCCTCGAGTGTTTCAGAATGGTTCAATAATCACTAGCCATGTGTGTAGTTTGTTGAATTATTTAAGCTTATTTCCAGGGGGAAAAAAGACAGGGAGGAAAGCAACTGACTCAATGCAAATGAAAAGCTTTTGAAGCTCCCTATGGTGAAGATGTGATTACAGTCAGACAGTTAATAACCTAGACTTAGAAAAATCTGAAGGTTTTAAAACTGTCTGGCCAGTCAGTAAATGAGGTTTTTCCACACTATCGACCAACTGCCATGCGTTGTAATGGTTTCAGATCTGTTTGGATTTGGAGTGGACCCACAAATGAAGCAAGAATACCACCCCTGTACTTTTGATGATTAAGAAAAGTAGTTTGTAAACCTCCACAGTTTTCCTTTAGATTTGGGATTGAGTCTTTAGTGCAAACAGCTTATAGAGCCATGTACAGTGAGCACTGCTCTCTGAAAAACAAGGAGATAGAACTTGAATTGTTAATTTGCAAAGTACCTATATTTTGGGGTGCGGTGTCTCCTCTTAAACTAACCACTGTTCCTCTACCATGGATATTCAATTCATTTGTATAAATGGAGAAAACTGCTGCTGCTAGACGAATTTCTGGGCAGCAGTATTCTTTCCGGATATTAGATCAAATTAAAATAGGAATTGGAAGACCTAAAAATTTATTTTAATAAAAATTAAAATACTTATCAAATAGGAATATAAAGTTGGAGACCTAAGATTTTATTTTAACCGCTACCAATAATCCATTTGATACATGTATGAAAAATATAATTTTATTCTTGTAAATGTTCATCGAATATCTGTGTGGTACAAAATTCTCATCTACAAATCTCTTTGCAGAAATGATAGAAGGATACTTTTTAAGAGTTTCATGAAGATTCTTTGTAATTAGACAAGTGTTAGATATTTGATTCAGGTGAAACTTTTATATCGTTTATGCAATAGTCATGAGAAGTTTGAACTTGCTTTGAAAACATGAAAGTAATGGCAAGTGTTTTTTCTGATTTGAATAAAAACAACTCAAAATCTGTTATGAGCTCTGTGGACAAAATGTTCTCTTTAGACACAAAATTTAGTTTAAGTGTTTTCTGCTTCCCTAAAATTTTAAGTGTTGGTTATTTTATTGTTGTCTAGGAGTATGAGACAAGAAACATTTTTTAAATATTTTACCTTATAAGGGATTTTGATGCCCTTCTGTAATAATTTTCTTATTAGAATTGTTTTAGTTATTAAAACTACCCAGGATTTGTCCTCAGGGCCAACAGGAGCTTGTTATGCAGCTGCAGTAACCTGGTGTGTTTGTGTGTGTGCGTGTGTGTTTGTGTGTGTGTGTTTGTGTGTGTGTGTGGTTGTGTGTGTGTGTGTATGTGTGTCTTTCATTAAAAAAAAAAGTAGAGGCAAAAGGGATATTAATGTTTCTGATCATCTGAGGGAAATGTCTTACCTCCAGACCTAAGCACTGAAATTTCTTCTGCATCAGCAAAGGTGTATGATTTAGGTAGTTTATATTCATCCACACAGAAACTTTTTTTTATTCAATTCTCTTTTAAACCTGTAAAATCCCATAAATCATGAAAAATATCCTTAAAGTAGAAGATGATCCATTGTACAGCAAATGTAGTATTATAAATTATTCTATCTCATAATCCCCCAACCAGATTAATTAACAGTAAGATGCTTATCTTGGGGGGAAGAAAGACCCACCTACCCTTTCAAAACTCTTTTGTTATAGCTCAATTATTGAGAGAGTTTACACTTCTGAATTTCATCAGCAGTTTTTGCTCTATGCTGCACTACAGAATGAAATACCCGAGTTTCTCATTATGAATGAAGATGACTTTTTGTCAAATAAGACATAAATTGGTTACTTTTCTTATTTATTTATTTTTGTTTTTGCCCTGAAAAAAAAATTGTGTAAAGAACAGAGAAAAAAGTAAGAATGTAATAACATTGGGAATTATGTGAAGCTTGATTGATCTTACATTCAAAATGCTAGAATTAAATTTTTAATTAAATTATTTTTTCTTGAGAAACCACACAAAAAGAAAACATTTGTGTGTTATCTGGAAAAATTTAGACATAGTAATATTAGTTACAAAAAAACATTTTGTTTTGCAAACTTAAAAATATAATTTTATCTTCACAATATATGGTGAATTCTACTCCCTATTTTTAACATTTGGTTTTAAACCATCAAGTTTTATATCAGGAGTCGAACTGTTTAATTGGCATAAAAGCTCAAATTGTTCAATTTGGCATAGCTACTATTTCATTTTAGAAACTACCACGTAAATAGCCTTTCCTTCTCCAAGATTACCAATATTTGATCTATATTTACACAAGTAAACTAAAGAAAGAGATCATTCACACAATTATACAGTCGCATTCTGTTCCAAAGTAATAAAATATTCCAAAGCAAACAGGCAACAGCCTCCATACTCACAAATGGAAAATAAACCCTCCCTCCATACAAATCAAAGGTCTACATTAAGGAGAGTCATTGGATAAAAATGTATTTCCCTACATGACTGCAAGGGAAAACATTAAAATATGTGGAAGAAGTCAGGATTTAGCTTTGGAAAAACCTAAGTGAAAACTTTAAAAATAAAATTGTGTTGTTGTCATTTGTGAGGTATTTGTTTCTATTTTATATATACTTAAGTCAGCTGGATGTGATAATTTCTCAGGAAAACAAAAATGTAGAGAATAAAAAATTTAGTCTAACATTATCATATAAACTGTTTTCTGATAATATCCAAATTAGTGAATTGGCTACCTTTAAAAGAAAGCCACAAGTTTCAAAGTTTTATCAGCCTACATGTGGATATAGCAAAATAAGGGTACTTTAAAAATGATATAAGCTAAAAATGATTAAACTAAACATACAGACTATATAATACAGAGTGTTTTCTTCTCTATGTCAGATTTTGGCACAAATATAACGTGTTTTCTAAAGGATGATATGTGTTTATTTGTGATATGTTTGTTGAAAAATTTGCATGAATGATATAAACTACTATATGTTATAGATACTATATGTTAAGAATAATCCTTCAGCAAAATTGGGTAAGGCAAATATAAGCTGTAGCCAAAAAAAGAAAATACAAGAAACATTACCAATACAATTATTACATATTATATACTGAAGGGAATAAAAAATTAAATAATCTTATTGCTATATATTTAATATGTGGACAGAACCCTTCTACTTATTTTCAGTGAGCATTCAACTTTAATATACTATGTGAGTAGAATTAAACCCAAATCCAAAACCCAGTCACTCTTTTGCCTTGACTATTTTCACAATAAAAGAAAGGAATGAAAACAATACTTTAGAAATGATTCCAAAAAGTACTATAATTTGGAAATGAATAACAGACTTGCATTTCAGATTTTAAAGTTGCATTTCCCCAGTAGGACAACAAATTCTGTGTAGAAGGTGGATTGCTGACAAAAATCAGCTTCAGCACATTCAGAAATTGCATGTGATCAAAAAACAAAACGAAACTATGTCTACTTAACTTGGCATCCTATTGGTGTGAAAACTGAAGTAGGAAGGAGAGAGTGGAGGGTTCTAATTGATTCCTAGAATACAGAGAGTTAAAAAGGTTGGTGTTCAGAGTATTCAGAAATATGCACACTGTATCCTAAACCAGTGAAAGAAATAAGTCTGGGCAATACTAGCTCAAGGCTTTTTGTTGTTGTTGTTGTTTGTTTTTGTGGGGTGAAAACAGTAACTTCTATATTTGAAAAAATTAAGCATTTCAGAATCATACATGCTTGGGTATTAAAATGGATTATTTGCCTTGTTCATTTGGGAAAGTCCCTATCAATAACAGGTGTGGCTCAATCACATCTCATTAAAAGACTAGATTGTTCCATTAATAAAGAAAAGAAGAAGCTAGAACTGTAAATCAACAGGGACTCCTAGTGAGTTATATATTAAGCAGTAATTAAATAATAGTTCATGTTGCTTTCTTTCACTGGGAATTACATCCTTTTCACCTCCTCTCTGCTAAAGCAGAGACATCCATTACGATGAGTAGCTTCAACACTTGTCAGATCGAATCAGCTCCAAACAGTTGAAGGCCAACTGACGTGTACTCTCTTAAAGCAGGGTTTCTTCTCCCCCCAAAGCCCACTGTCCTTTCACGTGCATGCAACAGTCAAAAGGGATCACATCACCTAATGAAGAAAAACAGAAGCATATGGTTGGAAGGGGCCTCAGCAGGAGATGGCTGAAATGCCAAGGCTTGCACATAAACAAAATATATGCAAAAATGTGTGCTCAGAGAACCTGTCAGCCACAGCTTCAGGAAATAATAAGCCTGCAAAGGAAGATAGAGTTGTACTGTGACCACAGTTACCTAGGAGTTTGTATTTTTAGTTTAATTTTTTATTACTCTATAAAGTGGTGCACCAGAGCAGGCTAGTCCCAGGTAGTTAATTATGCATAAGCAGTTGCAAAGTTCGATTTTGCTGTATAATATTGAGCCACATATTCTTCACAGTATATTTTGCTCATACCTACTGCAGACTTCCACATGACAGCTGAATTGCAAACTGTAAGTGACTTCATCGCTGCCTTCCTTTTCGCACCCCATCGCTATGCAGGGTGAATGTTGAACTAAGTTCATGAATGCACCCTGTCTTTGTAACTGAAACCTAAGGGCTCATCTTTCCAGAGGTGTATTAATTAATATTTTAGAGGTGCATTGGGCACATTCCCTCTTACTGTTTCTTTCAAATTTGCCTCTGTGCAGAATTAGCGTCTTTATCAAAGCCTTTTCTTCCAGTAATGGCTCTGATCATGAGAATATGGCTGTCCTGATGCACAGAATCTTTATTATTTCTTAGTGAAAATGCACATTATCCCTGCTTTTGACTTGTCAGCTTTTATGTTGGGACAGCCTTAGTGTTATCATTTTGTATAATCAGTTTGACTGGAACTTTTAAACTTGTGTGTCCCTTTGCTGTGAATATTTTAATATTTTGTAATGATATTGTTAGAATTGGGAGATTTGTAATGACAGAACTTGAAGATGAACCCTGTGTGATTTCTAAAATATGACTACAAGCATTTTACATACCAGTGTTGACAACAGACAAAACAAGCTATTGTTCTAAAAATCAAAAAGTGACGTGGGCTCTCCTGTGGATGACTGCAGTTCTGAAAAAAATATTATCTTCAAGTTAAATAAAAATGCTTTCATTTGAGTTTTAACCTTCAATTGCATAAATAAGATCTTTGTTCCATTTAAATATTTTGCATTTTATATGAGGAATAATCATATTTCTAACATTATATTAAAAATGCTTTTTTTAACCTCTAACCATCTGTTCTCAATGGCACCATTTTAACCTAAGAGTAAACATATTTATATATTCATTTATTTTATTTAGGGGATAATATGAAAATGAGTTATCTACTTTTAATTCTTAAAAAGAATTCTGTATTGAAAAGTGCCTGAAATTATGGGACTGTCTTTGCAATTTAGCACCTGTTTGAAATTAGGAATGCAGTTAGTTTACAACAAAATATTGGTGCAATGAAGTTTGGTTTCTTAATGCTTCAACTGCTTCATATACATTTATTGATCTGTTTGCTCCATTGTACAAGTATAAATGAATAAATGGCATTTGTGAGCAATTTTCTTTTCTTTGGAAGTGATATGAAGACACTTCGCTAGGCATTAACAAAATGAGAATAGTAGGGCTTCTGTATTAATCTTTACTTTGAGCTAGCCTTTTCTGATGGATATTCTTACTGTTGACAGCAACATGGGGTAAAAAATACATTCATGGATCATTTTGAAAAGGCTTATTTTGTTCTTTCCTTCTTGTCATTTCATCCCAAAATTTCCACTTCGCGTAACTAAAGAAATCAGAAAATACAACTCGGGAACTTGCATCCTAATGAAACAGAGACTCCAAACTAACACTGACTGAATCAAAAGGATGTCAGAGCTCCAACAGGTGGCTAGTTATTGGAGTCTGTTCAGGAACAACTAATTGAGCCTCAATCCCAGTAAGTGAGGCCATGCCTTACCATGCATTTTCTTCTCTATAGACAGGTATAAAGAATTGGATTGAGATATTTCTCAGAATCACTTTTTCTTTTGGCTATGATTTTTTAGGTGGATCTAAAACAGCTCTGCTTGGCCCAGGATTGTCCCAAAAGTCCTTTTAGCTACTTTATTACAGGCAATGGGAGAGTCCGAGCAAGCAACTTCAGGCAAAATGTTGACTCCTCGTGATGTGCCTTTGATTCCAGTGCAAAGGTGCTCTCAGCATTCTGTTACGCCCTTGATTCACCTCCTGATGCTCAGTGTGTTAGCAAAAGCTTGGCCCTGAAGTGCTTTTTTTTTTTTTTTTTTTTTTTTTTCCTGAAGTACAGCCTTTCAGACACTTCTGGCAATTTGGTTTTAAAATGTGAAATAAAGAGACTAGGTCCTTAGTGCCAGGGGGAAAAGCTGCGCTACACAATTACTAGAATAATTCAGAAAAGAAGAAAAAAAAGAAAAAAATTTGCCTGAATACTGTGGTCATTATGTATTCTGGTTGGAAAAGACCTTACTCGGCAAATATTTTGCAAGAGAAAATAAATATTTCTGTGCAGTCTCTAGGATAGTTTTGAGTGGTTGCTTATTTTCTCCTATAACCCTTTGAAAAAGTCTCCAAGAATAAAGTAAAGCAGGTATCTAATATCTTAACACAATTAAAAGCAAGCAAGACTATTGCATATGTTGACAAATATAATCAATTTCTTAAAGCTTTTATTATTAGCCTCTTAGAGCATTTAAAAATTATTCTCAGTTATCAAGATCACAAGCAATTTGTAACAAATAATTTAATTCAGACTTTACTAGACAGAATATTTGAAAGAACTGACAAAATTTTATACAGAAAAATATTTATGGCCCTGAGAATTTTGAATTAAAGTGGAATAATTGCTACTTCATAAACATGCAGTTCTTCCTTTTTAGTTATAAGTATTTACATTTAAAGAAGTATGGTTGGTGTTATAAAATATTTTACATGTTAAATGTATATTGAGAACAAAGATAGGATGATTTTAAGGAGTACATTATTTAAATATAAACTTACATTTTCAACCTCATCAAAGGTAATGTGAGTGCAAATTAAACCTATCTTTTTTCTTATATTACTAGGATTGTACTATATCCTATGGAATTTGCAAACACTGAATATTTTCATATCTTATTTGATCTCGTGAAAATGAAAAGACTACTAATATCTAACTAGAGGCAAGTGGCAGAATCCAGCTGAACATATTTCATCGATTCCACAAAATTAAGGACTTTTCTATTGACCAAGAAACGATGTCTCATATTTAGCTGTCGGCAGAAATCATTTCTCTTCTCAAAATTATATTCTACCAAAGGCAACTCTTACCATGGTGTTCCAGTGCAGACACTTATCTTAGAACATAGAAAGACACATTGGATCTGTGAATGGAATCTTTTTCACCTGGAAAAACTGCAACCTGTAGAGGGTTTTTACTTTGTTTGTTTGTTTTACTTTTAAGTTATAAATGAAATAATGAGGAAAAAAAGCAAAGCATGTAGAAGAGATGGAAAATATAAAACAGTGTGCCTGTAGGAGAATAGCAGAACTGGGTAAATTAGAAATTGAACAAGCACATTGATGATGTTTGGTATGACTGGATTGTTGAAGCACCTCCGATAATATCCATTTGACTTTTGGAACATTTAGACCTTTCTTTGAATTATTTTTAAACAGGACAAAGAAAAAATAGCTACTGAAAGCCCTCTCTTGCCTTCCCTAGTCCCTTTGATATTCCTAGAAGCTAACCAAGCTTGCTTTTAAATATCGTGTTTTACTAACATCAGTGCACCCTGCTGCTCCCTAATGAGCTATTTATTTTAGTGTTGAAAGTTTGTGTAAAGGCTTTAATGTCTAAAGTATGAAAATACAAAATGCATCTGAACCTGTGGATCAGATCCCAATAAGCAAAAAGAGGAAACCAAATAGTACGTATCCTTTAAGAACGTGTTGTTTGAATACAAAATCAGAATAAACATCATTATTTGATTCATGGAGTCATTCAATATATTTTTATATGAAAGTGCCGAAGCTGCATGTATAAACGTGTTCAAGTACAAAAACGCAAAGACCACGTGGTATCAGAAACAATATGAGACATGGAATTTTACTTTGCATTTTAGCAGCAGTGTCAAAACATTTAGGGCTTCATGTATTTTTAAACATAGGTGTTTTAACAGTGACGAATTTGCAAAGCTCTAAATATTAGCTCCTGGAGGTTATGCTTTTTATATTCACTAATAGCATATATTATTTGACTAATTGACAGATATTTCAGCTAAGAGAGCCAAAGTTAAATATTGTTTTGACGGAGCAGCTCCAAGGATTGACAGTTTGGCACTGCCTTTCAAAGGCTTGGCATGTAGCTTTCAAAACAAACTAAATCACCCACATAATCAATAATACTGTAATAATAATAATAATAAATGGCCCTCGTACAATTAATTTTCTGTATGAATTGTGATTTCACACCCCCTACTCATTGTCTTTGACAGGTAAATGGTTGAAGACAGAAGACATATTATAGATTTTATATCCAGCCCATGAGGATTTTGACTGATTCCATTGAGCAGGCTCAGGTCAGCTAAGTCCTTTCCTTCAAAGCATCATGGGTGTCTCCGAGCATCATTGCAAGCTTGTCCTGGCAGTAAGCCAGGCTTCAAAAGCCTTTCACTGCAGTCACTGACTCACTAATGGGCAACTGCAGGCTTTCCGATTTTCCTTTCGTTTCATGTGTTCATTTGACATAAATTTAATTAAACCAAATCTGGTGTTAAAGCAAGACGAGATAAAAGTGATATGTTTCAAATTAAAGAACTGTGAAAGATACAGGAAATAGAATTATGCTTTTTTTAAAAAAAAAATCTGTTTCTGTAAAATATTGTCAGTTTTTGTAAGCTCATGACTTAAAGTTGGCCAAAAAAAAAAAAAAAAAAAAGATACCGGTATGCATTATTAAGAATAATGTGTATCCAGGGTTAGATGAAGGTCTTGGCCCTATATTCTCTGTAGTAAAACCTTTCATAGAATTCTTATTTTTTCTTTCATTCTCACACTTCAGGTAGTCACCTCTTCACAGGATATAAGACAAGTCTGCCCTTCTGCTGGCTACATAGCTATAGTTGTTAGATAGCTCAAAAGCACACAACAGCAGAAACATGAAAAGATCATATATTAAATATAAAAAAATCATCATTTTTCAAAGATCTCTTTTGGTTTTTACTTAAGGCTAAAGAGGAGATTGTGAGAGTGAAAAAGATCACGTTGCTTAAAAAGCTCCATTTAATTGCTTTGAATGTTGCTTTAGGAAACATCCAAGTTTCTCCTTTTTTAAAAAATCTCTTCTTGCCCATTAAAAGAAATCTTGGACTAGAAATACACTACATGAACTAAAAGCAGTTTTGCAATCTTCTTCAAGAATGCTCAGACTGATCCTCTTCCTTTCTGCAGCTGAAATGCTGCCACTTCCTAGGACCACACTCTAAGTCGCTGGATGTAAAATGATTACTCTGAGCACATACACACCAACCAGCAAGTGATTGCAGTGTCCTGTGGATAAGAATCAGAAAAACCAAAAGAAATGAGCTGGCAAGTTAATGTAGTAGAAGGGAGATTCCTCAGAGCATGAAACTATGTGTGTCATATTGACCCTCTACTTTTGTTGCACCCTAACTTTTGATGGCCAACTTCTTCCCTTGCAAACAGAACTCAGGTGCCTTCTTCATACTCCCCTGACTTGATTCTACTTTCTGCAGAATCCATTAGGGCTAAAACTCTCAGGGTTTACAATAATCAAATGCATCTGTGACTTCTTTCATTTAACAGGTGAAAAACTGAAGGGCCAAGACAAATTAAGTGACTTGTCCAGGATCACACAAGCAGTTATTAGCTCTACTGAGAAAAAAATACACATCTCTTGACGCCCAGATGAGTGTTTTGTTTTTGTTATTTAGCACTTCGAGTGCTTTTGTACAACATACCATTTGTATTCTTTGAAACAAACTCTTCGGATATTTCCAGGTGTTTTGAACATTTCTGGCCTGAGAGAAAGTATACCTAATGGTGTAAGTAGATGTAAGTCTACGTAAAATTCTCCAAAGTTTCGAATGCTGCTCTTCCTTTAGTAACTACTTAAAAATGTTAATGGTCTATCAGTCTTTTGGTTTGGAGAATTGCTTATGGGACCACTTTTAGGTTATGACAGGGAGAAGACATTACACATGAAAGCCATCCGACTGTCTAATATTACAGAATAAGCCTGCATTTCACCAGCATCCGCTCAGAGTGATAGCCCTGAATACAATGGGTATTTAATGTTCCTTAAGAATTTTCACTTGAAATGTTACTCTGAATCCAAATGATCATCAAAATGGAAAAGATAGAGATTGTTATATTTCCTGTTAGACATAAAGCCTTAAATAAACCTTCTGATTCTTTTATGCATGAACCTAAATTTACTTACAGAGTTATTACGTACTTTCTATACCTAATTATCTGTCTATCTGTATACACATTTCTAATATAGACTCAGGTTTTAATGAAGACTGTTTTAAAATGCTTAGTGAGACTTTGTCAAGGTTCACATTGATAGCCTGTGTTAACATGGCTTTATCAGTGTTTGTTCAATCTACTGAGTTTATTTATTCAGCAAATATTTATCAGAAAAGAACTCTGTGCAATTCACTGCATACACACAGAAAAATGCTGAGCCAACCACTGAGCACTTAATAATCACTCTACATAGCAAAGATGCCGTGCATTTCTTAAGGTACATATTATGCCTTTGAGTAATTTTACAATGTTAAACTTGACATATTATCAAATTTTTATAATATTGAAATTCTAGAATTCCTTAAGTACTTTATTTTAGTAGAGGTGGAATTGCTGGCGACAGACCTCAAAGGTAAAAGTTTTATAAGGTACTAGATGATCTAATCATACTACATAATTGAATTGATTGATCAGTATGTAATTTAGAATGTTTACAAAGCTTGCCACTCTTAACATCTGATAGGTAAATAAACAATTTAAAATCACAAATATATGTAAAGTCCTTCAGTGTTTACCATAATTGCAAAAATAAAACATCATTTTTTTTTTTGAGACAGGGTCTCACTATGTTGCCCAGGATGGAGCGTAGTGGCTAGTTAAAGGAAGATCGTAGTGTGATACAGTCTTGAATTTGTGGGTTCAATGATCCTCCTGCCTCAGCCTCCCAAGTAGCTGGGACTACAGGTGCATGCCACTGCGTCCAGCTAAATGTCAGTTATATATAGTAATATGATGACAATACAAAAATTTTCATTCCTTAATTTGTTGCAAATCTTGTAGAATTAAACATTTTTGTTAACAAAGCTAGAATACGATTTTAGAATATCATGCTTAATTACCACTTCCATTTCTGGAAAAAAAATATTATGCAATCTTCCTGTTTTTAGAAAAGCAGGTAAAACATAACTTTGCATTGGTAACAAGCACATGAATCCTTGTTAGAGAACAGAATCTTCCTAAAGCAGAATGACTCCCAAGGGACAGGGAATCCTGAGTGTGTTTTCCAGGAAATATTTTTTTCAAGTTTCTCAACAGTAATAAAAGACTTCTGACAAACTGGTATCAAAGATTTCTTTGAGCAAATATGAGAAACTGTCAGCTTACCACTTCTTAATAGCAGTAAGAAGCAAATTATTTATAAAAACTGATGTGTGAAAAAATTAGAGTTCAGAGAAACAAGTAAGAATTTCTAAAGTAATCTTTAGAAAATTTTTAGAAAATTCCCTCTGATATTTAAGCATATTACGGGGTATGAAGTATCTCCAATAGTTAGCATTAGGTTTAATGTCCAAGCAACTGTCATTAGGTAACTAGTTCCTGAAAATAATTGAGAAGTGTAGCCTGAGGCTTGGCAGAGTTTATTTCTCTGTTGTTAAGAGTTTAGATAATATCTAAGGCTTGGTGCCTCACATCTTTAACTTCCTCAGAGTGAGATTATGGTGGAGAATACTCAATACAGAACATTAAAGGAAAAGTAATTTTTTTAGAACAACCATTGTTTGGTAAATATGGGTGAGTGATGGCCTTTATAAGCCTCTATGGCCTCCCAAGCTTGTATCTTATTTGGTATCATATTAGATAAAATCAACCCTTCCCACAGAATGTCTTCTGGGTCGTACAGCCTGAGAGACTTCCTTCTTCTCCCCCCCTGCTCCTCCTTTTTCTCCTCCTTCTTGTAAGAAAACCACAGTAAGAATAAAAAGAGTTCGGCGGGGCGCGGTGGCTCACGCCTATAATCCCAGCACTTTGGAAGGCCGAGGCGGGCGGATTACGAGGTCAGGAGATCAAGACCGTCCTGGCTAACATGGTGAAACCCCGTCTCTACTAAAAATATAAAACATTAGCCGGGCGTAGTGGCCGCCTGTAGTCCCAGCTACTCGGGAGGCTGAGGCAGGAGAATGGTGTGAACCCGGAAGTCGGAGGTTGCAGTGAGCCGAGATGGCACCACTGCACTCTAGCCTGGGCGACAAGAGCAAGACTCCGTCTCAAAAAAAAAAAAAAAAAAAAAAAGAGCTCATGCTTGCCATATTATTGTCCACATATATTTTATTTTGTTTATTTATTTTCTGATTGACAAAGCGTCTTTGGCAAGGAATATCTTTGTCAAACAAAACTTTACTAATCTACATTATATTCTAAAGTAAAAACTGTTAAGAGGAAATATGAAAATAACTCTAAGGCCTAAATGCTGTAGAGTAAGAGGTAGCAACTAAACTAAATGTAGTTTATATTTTAGGTTTTGCAGGTGATACAGTCTTGGCCACAACTGCTCAGCTCTGTTGTAGAGCTTATGCTGTCTTTAATAATATTTAGATATTTTGCTTATAACTTCTTTTGGATTAATTTTGATTTTTAACATACTGCATTAAATATGACTTATCTTCATGACTGAACTTTTTGCACCCCTCCCCACCCTTAGGTTCTGTGCCTGAGGTGAGTACCTAAATTGCCTTAGCCAAGTTTCAGCCCCATGTAGCACAAAAGCAGCCACAGACAATACATATATAGATCAGCATGCCTGTATTTCAAAAAGTTATATTTATAACACACTGAAACTTAAATTTCATATTATTTTCACATGGCATGAAATACTCTGTTTTCAATTTTCAATATTTAACATCATAAAAATCATTCTTAGCTCACTGGTCAAAAGTTAGAGGCCATTAGGTCATAGTTGGTGGAGCTTTATAGAAATTCAGATCTATTTTACTTTGTACGAGACTACTCTACAAAAGTTGCATTCACATTTAAAAGGCTGTAAAACAATAATAGTTGTCTTAGGGGAATGAAATTATGGGTAACTATTTCCTCTGTACTGTGGTTATGTTGCTTTCATAATTACAACTACTCATAATATTAATTGATAGCTTATTTTATAATAACTTGAATAACTTCTGTTAGATTGCATCAGAATCTCAAAACTATGTGAGTTCATTTTTTTATTGATTTTCAATGAGCAGTTATTCTTAACAGAAGATGTCAAACTAACCTTGTCCCTTAAGTCAAGTTGTTTATGATCTATGGACAAAAGTAGACATTTCACAGGCACTTGAGCTCATAATTCATTGTCATTAAATGTTAAATGATAAATAAAAATACCATTTACAAATCTACCATTTGAACATTCAAATCCTTGAGTATTTAAAAAATGAGTATAACCACCCTTTAAGCATATACTATCCATCTCCTTAATAGGATAAGTATTCTAAAGAAAAGTGGTAAGGTGCGATGGAAAAACAAACAAAAAATCCCTATAGATTTGGGGGTCATAAATAATCTGGGTCTTTACCACAAATTTGTTTCTCGAATGGGTAATAGATAACTCACACTTCTTTTCTGTTATTAGATTCTAGGAAAAGAAGAGGATTTTCTGAACATTACTTGGGTGCAGTGAGGAGCTAAATTTATGGAATCAGAGTCAAATTTGAAACAAATTTGTCCATTAAAAAGTCATAAAAATTGGTTAAGACCTCTAGCATTAGTCGTTCCATGTGGCAATCAAATAGCTTGTGTGGGGCTGACTGTTTAATTTACTACACTATCTCTAATAACTTTTCTTATCCAATAATGTGTTTCATATGGTAAACTGCTTACATCCCATCATGAGTTTGCTTCACAAATTGTGAGTTTAGCTTTATAAGTGCATATAAAGTTATGCATGGCTTAAGTGATACTATAAATAAATAAAACATAAAAGATACTGCCTATCTGGCTGCAGAAGTAAACTACCACCAGATTTCAGCCCAGTTGGCACAAGAATAATGCTTTGGAGCAATTCAAGTCTGAAACAGCTTCAGTGATACCATTTAAGCTTGAGGTATATTGGCAGAGCAAGGATATGACTAAACTAAATTTGGCTTAAGCCACCTATTACTCATACCCTCTTTCTACTGCATTCACACTTCAATTAACAAACTGTATATGATACACACACATATATTTATAGTTTATATTTTTCCTGTGTTGGCAATGAAACTTTTTAAATTACCTTCTGTAAGCTGTGAGAATCTTCTATTTGAATCTATTTGACAAGATAAGACTTAGCTTCAAAAGTGGTGGGGTACATGGGTTTTTCCTGTTCATCTTAAAAAAAGAGTTAACATTTGTGCACTTTAACTTACCTCATTACCACTCCTTACTCCTCTTGCTAAGTGGGATATGATCATCACATCCTTTTTATAATAACTAACACTTACTCAGAAGGAGGCTCTATGTAAAGCATTTTGTATACGCTACTATTATTTTCAATAGTGTGATAGGTGCACCGAGATTTCAAAGTTAGAAAACCCCACCCAAGTTACAAGGTCAGTATCTCCTTTAGTCAAGGCATCATTCTCTACTCTTTTAAAGGTGAAGTTTATTGAGGTATAATTTACATACATGAGGAGGCACCATTTTCTGTGAGTTTTGACAAATAGTCTAAGTGTGTAACCACCACCACAGTCAATAGAAAAATATTTCATGACTCTTGATGGTCAATCCACTTTCCCTACCTGGCTGGCTGCTACTGACATTACTGTCATTATATGTTTGTCTTTACTAGAATGTCATAAAATTGTAATCACACAGTATGTGGCCTTTTGTGTAAACTTCTTTTCTTAGCATGCTACTTTAAGATGTATCTTCATTTTTTCATGTTAATTCCTCTTTAGTGATAAGTTGTATTACATTGAATGAAAGTACTTTGTTTATCCATTCACTAGTTAACGGGCATTTGTGTTGTGTCCAGTTTTTAACAGTTATGAATAAAGTCACTATAACCATTCATGTACATGTATTTGTATGGGCATGTATTTTCATTTATCTGGGTAAATATGTAGTGGGTCATAAATATGTTTGTTGTTTGTATGTTTCACTTAAGCAGAAACTACCAGACCATTTTCCAAAGGGACTACTTTTTTTTGCATTCCTATAATCAAAGTCTGAGATTTCCAGTTGCTCTACATCCTCATGAGCTATTTTAAGCTCTGTGTAGTGGAATTTTATTGTAATTTCTATTTCCCCAGTCAGTAATGATGTTGAGCATCTTTTTGTTTTGCCTGTTTGTCATTTGTCTTTTTTCTTTGGTAAAGTGTCCTTTCGAATCTTTTGCTCTTTTTGAAAATTTGATTGTTTTCCTACTACTGAGTTCTAAGATTATTAAAATATATTGGAGGAACAAATACTATGTCAACTCTGTTTTGCAAATATTCTCTCCCTGTCTGTGACTTGTTTAAATCTTTTAAAAAAGTTACTTTAAGAAGAGTAAATGCTTTTAATTCTAATGAAGTCTAATTTATCATTTTTTCTTTTATAATTTGTGCATTTTTTATTTTTTCTAAGAAATTTTTCTGAGCCCAAGATCACAAAGAGTTTCTTATATGTTATATTCTAGAAATTTATAGATTTAGCTTAATTTTATCTATGATTCATTTTAAGTTAATTTTTGTGTATGGTTCAAGGTATAGATAGAGGTTCAATTATTTGCAATTGTTGAAAAGACTATCTTTCCCCCATTGAAGTATATTTACACCTTTTCCAAAAACAATTGCCCAAATATTGATAGGTATAACTTGGTTTCCTATCATGATGCATTTATCTCTATGTCTATACTTATGCCAGTATATACTGTCTTGCTATTGGAGCCATATTGCAAGTCTTAGTCATATAATGTAATTAGTCAACTTTGTTCTTCTTTTTCATTGTTTTCTTTTAAACAGTGCTTTGTAACAGGGCTTTATACTAATATTCTAAAGACACTAGCTAATAACCTCTAAAATCCTGCTATGGTATATGTTTTAATTTGTGTACTACTTAGAGATGTATTACTGTCTCTTACACCTCTAAGGAGAAAGTTTAAGTTCTTCAAAAAATGGGACTGTTTATTCAGTAGGTGACATCATTAATCAATTTAATATTTATAACAGTCCCACACCCTGCAGTTGAAAATTTTAAGACTGTGGCAGACGAATCACATTTTTAATAGATCATCAAAATGTATTATTAAAATATCTGTCTTATATTAAAAATTTGTTTAGGATAACAAGAATCTTAAGAAAATCTTAAATCTGAAATAAAAATTATACTAGTTTATTTTTAAAGAATTATTATAAAAATGCTCAGGTGCTGTTATATTTATTCTGATTCTTGGTGAAATAATTCCAAAATATGTTTTGAAGAATAAACTTGTCTAAAAGGCAAATAATTTCTTGAAAATAAATTACAGTATTAAAGATGTTGCACCAAGATCAAATCATTAAAGTGTCAATATCATACTAAAACCAGAATGGATACGTTCCTATTACAGAACAAAAAATACAAAGCAGATCAAAGTGTGTTGTGTTCATGCATGTGTCTATGTGTGCATGTAAGTGCATGTGTGGGGAAGGAGAAATGTATGTAGTCTATCATGAAGTTACATTTTAAATAATTTGGAAAAATATAATTTACTTAAAAATGATTCTGGAGTACTGTGCATTATGAATAAAATAAGTTTACATAAATAATGTTTTACCATATAAAAAAGGCAAATTCTATTCCAATTAAGACTTAAAATATAAACAAGAACCACTAAAGCATTGAAAGATAAGTTTAAATAAATACATAACTTCGATGAAGAAGCATTATTAAAAAGTAGCTCAGTAATTATTGACTGAGACTTTACAAATTTCTAAGCACTGAAATTCAAACCCTTTGCAGGCATTATCTAATTTAACCTTAATCGATTGACCATGAACATGGAAGCTGAGAGGTGATAATATGAAGATTTAATAAATTCACATCTGGAGCTCCCCGAATCTGTGCTAAAAAAGATCAACGTATTTGACTTTATAAAATTTTAAAAATGTATACTTACATTATTTAATTATAACAATGATATAAACTCGTAAAATGTTTGCTCTCTCTATAAAACAAAGCATTAATATTCTTACATATAAAGAGTAATTATCAAAACAATCACAGAAATAAAAGGGTGCAAATAATAAGATTTGGCAAATCACCAAAGAAGAAATACATAATAAATGAACATGTCAAACAATGTTCACATTTCTAACAATCAGAAATTCAAATAACTAAATTTTTCTATTATTGGAAAATATTAAAAATATTTATTATAATCAATATCACTAATGATTTGTAGCAATTAAATCTAAGCAAGATAGGAAGTCACATTTACTACTGGAGGGCCTATAATTTGTACAAGCTCTTTGGAGGACAGTTCGGCAATATGTATCAGAAACCTTAAATGTGCATTTACTTTGATCCCCAAATTTCACTTCTAGGAGATTTTCCTTAAGTAGTAACAATAAAATAATGTAAAACCCAAAACTATAAATACCCTAGAAGAAAACCATTCAGGACATAGGCATGGGCAAAGACTTCATGACTAAAACACCAAAAACAGTTGCAACAAAAGCCAAAATTGACAAATGGGATCTAATTAAACTAAAGAGCTTCTGCACAGCAAGAGAAACTATTAGAGTGAACAGGCAACCTACAGAATGAGAGAAAATGTTTGCAATCTACACTTCTGACAAAGGTCTAATATCCAGAATGCACAAGGAACTTAAACATATTTACAAGAAAAAAACAAACAACCCCATCAAAAAGTGGGCAAAGGATATGAACAGACACTTCTCAAAAGAAGACATTTATGTGGCTAACAAATGTATGGAAAAAAGCTCAACATCACTGTTCATCAGAGAAATGCAAATCAAAACCACAATGAGATACCATTTCACACCAGTCAAAATGACAATTATTAAAAAGTCAGGAAACAATAGATACTGACAAAGCTGTGGAGAAATAGGAATACTTTTACACTATTGGTCAGAATATAAATTAGTTCAACCATTGTGGAAGACAGTGTGGCAATTCCTCAAGGATCTAGAACCAGAAATACCATTCGGCCCAAGCATTTTATTACTGGGTGTATACCCAAAAGAATATAAATTATTGTACTATAAAGACACATTCACACATATGTTTATTGCAGCACTTTTTACAATAGCAAAGAAATGGAACCAACCCAAATGCTCATCAATGACAGACTGGATAAATAAAATGTGGTACATATACATCATGGAATACTATGCAGCCATAAAAAGGAATGAGATCATGTCCTTTGCAGGGACATGGATGAAGCTGGAAGCCATTATCCTCAGCAAACTAACACAGGAACAGAAAACCAAACACCACATATTCTCACCCATAAATGGGAGTTGAACATTGAGAACACATGGACATAGAGAGGGAAAGAGCACACATCAGGGCCTGTTGCCAGGGTGGGGAGTGATGGGAGGGAACTTAGACTATGGATCGATAGGTGCAGTAAACCACCATGGAACATGTATATCTATGTAACAAAACTGCACGTTCTGCACATATATCTCGTTTTTTTTTTTTTTTTTGGAGCAATAATGAACAAAAAAGAAAATAATATAAAGAAATTTGTAGAAATGCCATCATTAAAATATTTTTGGAACAGTAAAAATTAATGTATTAATAAATTATGTTATAGTAATATAGTGGACTATATTATTATCAAGAAAGTAATGCTATACATATTCTTACTATATCACTGATGAAAATTCACCAATATATTATTGAATAAAACTTATGTTATAAAACATTGTTGTGGTATTAGAATCCAGCTGCCATTTATTCCAGCTATTCCAGGAAGCACTGAAACATACTCGTTCTCGGAGGACAACCATCCCATCTTTTGGATAAGCCATGTTAAGATGAGTATGAAATAAAATGGTTCTAAATAATAAAGAGTAAGAGTGATTGCTTGCTTGGTCTTTCAATGTCATTTACGGTGCCTGTAATGGAAAAGAGAGAGCAGAGATGGAAGAGTGGACCCCAACTTTAAGATGAGATATCAAAAATAGTGATGGACACTAAACAGGGGAACTACAAAATTTACCATCCAAACCAAGATATGCTTGACAGTGAAGAGTCTCTGTTTATAATTATACCCAGTGAGCAGGAATATACTCAATTGGCTATATAAGCTAGAAAATTGCTCTTATCTGTTAGTAATCTCTCTGAAGATGGTCATTTTTGGTTATAAGGACCCCTCATATCTAGTTTTAGGTCACATTATATTTGCAATGAAATTCTCTCCTATTATCTCCAAACTATCCACGATGATTACCATGTAACAGAGCTCTGTGCTTGTGAAACTGTAGAGGTATGAAGGCAAGGGAGGCTGAGTAATTATCTGTGTGCAATAGTACAGAGAACAGTGTGTAAGAAGGAGGTATCTGGAAAGTTTAAATAGTCTTGGAAATCCACAGGTGCCTACTGTTTAACTTAAAGATAGGAAAACTATCATTTCTTTATATCCATGTACATAGCAATGGGTTTAAAACATAGAAGATGCTGAATAAAAATACATTTGTTAAATAAATAAAATAAAAATACCTAAATATGAATACTGACATTCCATGAGGCATTTTGACTGTTTGAAAGTAATGATGGCTTAAACTTTCTATAAGCCAGATGCTGTTTTAAATGCAAACTGTGCATTAATCAATTTAATATTTATAACAGTCCCACACCCTGCAGCCAAAGATTAAGAGAAATATACCCCAAATCATGAAAAATTGGGCTTATTGACTCATTACAATGAAGAAAACTAAAAACCTAAAAAAAGTCAACAAGCTGAAAAAAGAATCCTGTGGAGTAAGAAGGTGTTGAAAGGGACTTAGGGAATTTAGTCTTGGGTGATTTTAGTGAGAAGTCAAGGAAGCAAGCTTTTTCTCTGGATGGGACATTGCCAGGAAGCCTAGGGAATTCTACAATTTGACATATTAATTTTTATGCAGAAGGTGGTAGGAATGAAGAGGGGCTAAGATGTAATTGATGAAGAAGCGGATTTTTTTTTTCATGTTAGCTGGGAAAGGGTTGTAGTTTGTGCAATCACAATATTTTTGTCTCTGCTCAGATATGATCATGAAGTAATGTTGATTTTGTTTCACTTTATTTCAGTCACAGACTGACTGTCTGATGGTGGTGATATCTGACATTATGTGTTCAATGGGAGAACACCACAGCCTAACTGTGAGGCAGGTTTAACAACAAGGCCTAGCTCTGTGCCAGGCTAGCTACTAACTGTCTGATGCCACTTTTCTCTTTCTCAGTACCATTTTGTCCCGATTTTGTAGGTAGAAAAACAAAGAAGCTGAATAATTTAAACACAGTCATAGTAACTAGTGGAGGTAAGATTCTGTGATTTTCGGTTCTAGAGCTCATATGAATTACTATGCTGGAAATAGTTTTCTATAACATTCAGAATTTCTTTTGCAATTGTTATGGAGGAAAGATGCATTTCTTCTTGTTGAACATGAAGCTGTTTGTCTCCTGAAAATAAAAAATATTACTGTTCTTTAATATATGTGATTAAATGTAGAGGCATAAGTGAATTCCTTTTGCTCATATATTTTCTGACTAATATATTTAATACATACACATTCTTTTTTTATCTCAGTGAATTTGCCTCTGTATTTCTCAAGAACAAGAAGTCTCTCATTTAATAACTTCTGACTTTAGACTTGTATACATTAAGAGATATAAGAGTAGGCTGTGCAGATGTTAAGCCTATTGAGACTATTTTTTCCCAATCCAACATCTCAATAGACGACATCCAGTCAAAATGAGAGTATGACTGTGGGAACATCCAAGTCTCATAATTCTCATTGTATGCTGGTTATTGTCCTAGAAGATGACTTTATTTTGAATCCTACTGAAAGGCAAGAAAAGGGTGAGCATAAGAAAAAAATGTTTGCAATGTACCCTGCCTCTCTGGGAGTTTACTGAGAAATAAAATAAAGCCTGATAAGTACTGACAATGGGAGTAGAAGCTCAGGAAGAAGGAGGTAGAGAGAATCTGCCTGTGCTTGATGCTCATGTCTCAATAACAGCCTCTATATTTTACCACTTCTCTTCACTAGGGAGGAGCCTAATATCCTCTCCTTTGACCCAGCAATAGTCATCATTACATTTATTGAGTGCTTACTCTACGTGAAGCATAGTACTACTTGCCTCATAATACACAGTATTTCTAATTTGTGATGGTTAATATTATGAGTCAACTTAGGGAGGTAGCAATGATACCCAAGTGTTTGGTCAAATGCCAGTCTGATGCCACTGTGATGTATTTATTAGATGAGATTAACATTTAAATCAGTAGGCTTTGAGTAAAGCAGATTCTGCTCATAATATGTGCAGGCCTCATCCAGTCAGTGGAAGAAGATAGAATTCTGCTCCCAGATTGTTTTCAGGTTTGAGCTGTAACATTAAGTTTTCTATGGCTCTCCAGTCTGACAGCCTACCCTAAAGATTTTGAACTTGTCAGCCTCCACAATCATAGGACCCAATTTCTTAAAATAAGTTGATCTATCATCGTTCTATGTATCATCTCTCTGTGTCTATCTATCTATCATCTATCTATCTATCTATCTATCTATCTATCTATCTATCTATCTATCTATCTATCTATCTATATCTATCATCTATCATCTATCTATCTATCTTTATCTATCCATTCATCCTATTTGTTCTGTTTCTCTGGAGAATCCTATTAAGATCTCAACCCTTTTTAATTTTTTGCTGAAAACTCTCAACAACCTCTTTCTTCATTATTCTAATATCTGCTGCTGAAGACTTGGGATTCCCATACCTCCTCCTCCAACACTTACAAAAGGTCTTTAGAATTCATTGTTCTTTTACATAACCACTGCTACTGACCAAGTCCAGCCATCATCATCTCTCTCCTAAATTCATACAACTTTCTAACTAGTCTACTTTCTTCTTTCTTTCCCTTTTTCTTCTACACTCTACAAAATGTATTTCCACTTTTACTTTTCTCTCCTGAACAGCACGGTAGTTCTCTCTCTAACTCCTCTGCTTCCCTTTACCTATTTGCTCATTTTTTCTTTCTTGGTTGGTTTACTTTACTGGCTTACAATTCTTGCTTCCTTATAACTTCAGTTTATTCTTGGTGGTGGTTTTTTTTTTTTTTTTTTTGGCAGGGTCTTTCTCTCTTGTCCAGGATAGAGTGCAATGGTGCAATCACAGCTCACTGCAGCCTCAACCCCCTTGCTTAAGGAATCCATTTGCCTCAGTCTCCCAAGTAGCTGGGACTACAGGTGCACACCCCTGTGTCTGGCTAATTTTCATTTTGTTTTTGTAGAGACAGGTTCTCTCCATCTTAACCAGGTTGGTCTTGACCTCCTGGGCTCAAGTGATTCTTCTGTCTCGGCCTCCCAAATTGCCTGAATTACAGGTGCAAGCCACCTCGCCTGGTCTTTAGTTTGTTTTAATTCCTCTTGCCCTAACTCTACTTCATGTCACTTTTTTTCTATTCACTCTTTTTAAATTTCTTGGTAACAGAATTCCAGATGTGAGAAACATCATTTGGGGCCACATAACAATTATAGGTCTCCCCTGGTATCAGATGTTGAGCTTTGATATCAGATGTGGCCAAGGGATCACAAGTTACAAAACATGACTGCTGATCCCTCAGTAAGATTCTGAGCTGTAGTTTTCCTTACAAAGTATAATAATGAAATAAAAATCATGAAGTCCCTAGCACATTTTTTTTGCCTAGTTAAATATTTTCTTAATTGTCATTCTTAAGCAATTTGATACATGGTCACTTTAAAGTTCATATATACAGATATATGAGTTTGAATCAATGCTTTTCTTAACTCTGAATCTCTTAATGGCTCTTCCTCATTCTTTTTACTGATAATTACTTTAGCTAGAGTTGGATGATGCATTCTTTCTTAATATTTTGTTAGTGCCATTTTTCTTTCCTGCTTTTAGTTACATGATTGACTATATACTGGGGAGTTTTCACTAAATTTACTCATTAAACATTTTTTAATTGGTATATTGCTTTGCTAATTTGTAGAAGGTGCATGCAAATTATCTACAAACATCGCATTCTCTTTCTTCACATACAAATATAACAACAGTCTACAACTCTGATTCTTTTTTTTTTTTTTTTTTTTTGTATTTTTTTTTAGTACAGATGGGGTTTCACCATGTTAGCCAGGATGGTCTTGATCTCCTGACCTCGTGATCTGCCCGCCTTGGCCTCCCAAAGTGCTGGGATTACAGGCATGAGCCACTGCACCCGGCCAACTGTGATTCTTAAACATTAGTATAGTTCAGAATTCCCTGGAGAGCTTCTAAAATCAGATTGCTGGGTCCCAAACCCAGGGTTTTTGATTCAATAACTCTGGTTTGGGATCTGAGAATCTGTATTTATAACAAGTTTTCAGGACATGTTGATTTTATAGTTCAAGAACAGCACTTTGAGAAACACTGCCTTGCACAATTGAGATTTCAATATGTTTTGAAGCCAATCAGATCTGAATTCAATCCCCATTTAAGTAAAGTGATTTTGATAAAGGGACCTAAATTATAAGAGTCCCTGTTTATTCTGTTGAAAAATAAGGATATTAAGAGTCTTAATATAATCAACAGAGCCTAGCACTTGCTAAGCAGTCAGTAAATGTTACTGCTACTTCTAAATGCAAATTTATAATATTTGTGTATTATCAGACATTTAAAGTTTTTGTATCATCAGGCATTTAGGGTTCCATAGCAATTTATGCCTGCAGGCAACAGTGGTAGATTTTAAAATATCAACAGAGAAATCTATTAAATTTCTCTTACATTTACCTTGTGACTTCATCTGAGTCAGGATTTTGCTGACAATCTGTGCATTTGGGTTAGTACTTTTACATAATGAAACCATTCGAAGATAACAATATTTCATAGTTCTTCTGATTTAATTAAAGTTTTTAGCATACACAGTCCTAAATAATTGTTCCTGAACTAACATTCTCTGTGAGTTGCTCTCTGGCTGTGATTTACTCCTGCCTCAATGCGTTGGGGAGTCGTAGTCTACTTTGCAAGTGGAGACATTCACATATATCTGGGTGGTTCTTCAGTTCAGGACCCCATAATGAAGATAAGCTAATTAAATAAAAAAGATGAAACCCATCTATATATGCAGTTAAATATATATATTATATATATGTGTGTGTATATATATGCAGTTAAATACATATTTGTATATATATGTGTGTGTACATACACACACATATGTATATGCTACATACATGGATGTGTGTGGGTTTGTGTGTGTGTGTGTGTGTGTATATATCTTCCAATGAATCATTGGTAAGAAAATGGTAATAGCACAAATCCCTCTCTGTTACAGATGCTTCTGGTCAATATTCCTCTTCTCCAAGGTCCTGAGATCCCTTTCTTTATGCCACAAAGTTTCTAGGCAGTAGGTCTGCTTCTAGTTAACAGGCTGATTTCTAAGCTTTGAATTTTTGGGCAATAAAAGCAGAATGTCAAAGCTCCTTAACTGTTTAGAACAAAGGTCCCTGCTCAACAAGTTGCAGAATGAAAAGTAAGTGAAAGTAATCAGCTGAAGAAAAAAATTGTGGAATGAATTAAATGTCAACTTCTCCAGCTCATCTCCAGCTTTTATCTGTCTTTAAAATTTTTCCCAACTTTTTTTTTAAACCCAGAAGAATTGTTTGTGGGAAAAAGTGACAATGACTCAGTTCAATTTTGTAAAGTACCAACAGTTCTCAAGAGGAAATATGCTATATTAAGTAAGCGCAAAGTATGATTATTAATCTTAATATAATATTTTTAAACTGCTGACAGATGGTGAATACAATGAAATATTTTGATAACTGCTTGTTATATTTTCAGAGACTTGGAGGCTTAGTGAAAATATGAAGTTCTAAATATTTGAACATCCAGATGTCATTTCAGATCAGTGTGACCAAATCATATTTTTGTAAATAACATGGTGGAGTTTAAAAAGGAAGGTGGAGCTAAGAGAAAAGAAAGAAAAAAAAATGCATACAAACGTAGGATTCCTGCAAGAATTCTAGTGCAACATCAGACATTACACCTCCGGGGCAATCTATGTATCTTTTAAACAGAAACTCCCTCCGATGAGCTTGTCTAGGATCACTAAAAGAACTTGGGCCAAGTATGTCAGCATTAAAAATACCGAATTGGCTAGAAATACTGTTGTGTGTCAACCTTTATTTGTCCTTTAAGCCAAGAAAAAGAATAAAAGTATGCCTGTAGGCAAAATAAAGGCCTCCTTTTTTCTTTCCCCTCCGTTTCATTCCTCTTGCTCTCTTCAACTTATATGAGATTTGTAAAATGAATTGTAATAGAAAGTTCAGATGACAAAAATTACAGTGGTGTGGCCAAGAAAACACCCAGGGGGCTTTTAGCTTCCGTTGTGCCAGGACTGAACTATCAGATCAGCCTTCTGGACTCAAATGCGACACTGTCAATAAGAATACATCATCTTTTTTGTGGTGTAGAAGAGCTGTCGGTTATAATTCCCATTATTCCAAAGCCAGGATTTTCCATTAGTACAGCCACCTGCTGGGTTGCTCTACTCAGGTTTAATGGAGTCTGAATTTGAATTTATCACCATCTGTGGGAAGACAGGAAATGAGAGAGCGTCACTAATTCCGTTCTTCATTTGCTAAGCGTAAGTATAATCTTTATAAGGAGGCAGCAAAAGCAACAGAGATTGGGGATAGATGGAAGAATATTTTAGCTCATATTGACATCAGAGCTCCAGACCAAGGGGAAAGAATGCTGTCTGTTCTACGGCCAATTCCAGTAACAAAAAGAATGTTTTAATTTCCTATGTAATGTGGTAACAAAATCATGCAGATTCAGAATACTGTTCCTCTTTGGCTTCCAAAAAGATCTCAGAAGATTTAATATGATTTCTGGTGAAGATGAAAGACTTGCATATATATCAAGTTCACAAAAAAGTGTTCAAGATTCCTAATTGCCACATTAGCTTATAAATAGAACAGTATAGACTATTGGTGTCTATTTTATGCAATTTCTTCTTTTCCTCCAGAAATTTTTTTAAAAGCCTTTGTAGAACCCAAGAAGAGACAAACATCAGGGAACATCAAAACCTTGAGGATGATCTCTAGAATGAAAATGTAATGCCTTAAATTCATGTGCATATGTCTCAGTGGTTCTGACTTACACAGAGTCAGGAAGGGTGCATCATTATCATTTCCAAAATTTAAAAACAAACATTAAATGAGTTTACAGGAGGGGTAAGCAATTTGCAATTAAATTCTTGCATTGGCTAGTTGCAAAACTTGCACTTCTGATCTGCCCATCTTTTACACCGCTCCATCAGAATGTTGCCATCTGGTTTCTGCTGTCCAGGCAAAAACTCAGAGAAAAGCCAAGCCTTCCTGACACACCAGTTGTAATAAGTGTTGCTACCCACCCAAATGAAGAACAAGCCAGAAGATAATGGCAGTTGAAAAGATGAGGGGAAAAAAATCCTTGCAGGAAAAAGGAAGGATTTAAAATCAAAATACACACATACACACATATACACACAAAGCCTCTGGGAAAACACTGCATGCCATTGTCTTTCTTCAGGAACCATGAGTTCATCCCTTTCTCATGAATCTCCCTCCATGTTTATAATCTTGGATTAATGACTCTAAACAGTGAGTCTTTTCTAAAGTCATGGGGGTCAGCTCTGCGGACTTGAGGAGCTTGGATAATTGGAAGGAATGCTACTTATTACAGTGAAGCAACAATTCCAGGGGAGGAGAGGAAGAAGCACAACAAATAACTGCACTGTTGTTCTTTAAGGCTACCAAGAGAGTTAGCACTCCTATCAGGGTGGCTGTGAATACTGTATTGTGACAAAGCAAAATGCCTCCTGGGTGCCTGCTTCTAGTGGAAAGCTTTTGATGTTTGCTCTGTAATGAGATGGAAGAGGAAAACAGTTCCCTTGGTTAACTAATACATACTAGATATGAACAGATTCAAAGATTTAAGTTTCAGTTCTGGGACAAGATCCCCCATCCCACTAATTTATTATTTAGAAAATTCTGTAAGTTCTTTTTTTTTTTGTACAGAATACATGATGTGTTTAATATACTTCTGCTTTCATATTTGACTTGAATAATAATCCTAATATGCCATATTTCACTTTTACTAGGTTGGCTCTTTTTTCAGTGTGAATGTCATGTGGCTTTATCTAATTTCCTTTTGGCAAATATGAGTGATCAGAACCTGGACACCATCTTGGGCCTGAGTGCTTTGCACAGGAGAACGTCCTGGGCAGTGAGCTAGGAAAAGAGTAAAGAGCCACATAGAATGCAGAGCTCAGGAGGAAGACAGAATAAAACACAAACAAAATAGGATGCATAAGCAGTTAATTTTATTCCACATGGCACGTTATGGATGATGTCACACATATGGTTATTCATACTAGGCACAGCAACTTTAGAGATGAAGACAAACCCTAGAAAATCTGTCAGTTTGGGTTAATGGAACATTGTTATTACCTCAGGTCAAGCAGATGGAGGGCAAACTTCTCTGCTGGATTCTGCTGCTCTTTAATTAATGTCCACATTTGTTATGTCAATATAATGCATTACATTTGGTCTAAAGGTTGTTTTACTATTTTTTTAGAAAAACAAGAATGATCATTTTATTTATTGTCAACATTGGAATAGTTGCACAGAATTTTAGAGGTATATGTAGATACCTGAAAAATAATGTTTAAATTACTGTATAAGAGGGAGAGAAATAGAGAAGGAGCTAGGCTGGTTTTACATATTTCATTCTTGAAGTAGAGATGGATTTGATACTTCTTTTATGAGCATTTCCAAATGAGGGATTTTGATTGCATGCATATGAATATCTCAGAAAAATAGGAATCTCAGAGATGATAAAGCAAGGCAGGTCTTATTACAGTGTTATTCCTTCATAAAGAAATTAATAGCTGCAATTCATTTAGTGTTCTGTTTACTCTTGTCAGGGAAGAATAGCAAGTGAAAAAATAGCACAATAGAGACATCTTACCTTCTTTCGTAAACTTTCATTATCTTAGGCATGTTCAGAAGGCACAAGGAATCCTGGTGTCTGATACTATGCGTGTGAAGCTGTGGCGCTGAATCTTCAGCACAATTCAAAGAATCAGCCTATTATGCAACAACTAAGGAGGATGTATGCCATAACTGTGAACATTCTTTCTTATAGATGACAGGCTTACATTGTTCATTTTGGGAAAATATGTTTGCATTGTTGGCTCCAGCCTCTAATTATTTAAGCTAGTCAAATCCAAAATCGTTAAAATGTGCAAATATTACCTGGAATCATTCCAAGAGGAAACAGTAGGCAGTGATCTGGCCCTCGGATTGAGCACTCAATTGCTGCTTAGTTTCTTTTCAAATTTCAGAATAGATATACTCTTTAAAGCCAGTACGTACTCCCTTTGGCAACTGGTAATATACTTGGTAGTTACACACAAGGTTTCTGAGTGGCCAGACCACACCCAGTTCATTCCTTTCTAATTTCTGGAAGATGAGCACTAAATATTTTTATGAATATAATTTTTCACATTAGTCACTTCATACATGCCCCCCAATAGACACATACACATGCACATGTGTGCATCCTGGAGAGGAGAGGCTGTATATTCTGCATTTGTTTCTGTATGCCACCCTTCTAGATTACTATGTCCCTTATAATTCTAAGATCTTGTATGCTCATAGATTCACTGTAGTAATGGGCATTTGAAGAATACGCTTGAAGACACTACTGTTAGTGCCACACTTTTAAAAATTGACAATTTAGGCCAGTGGTTCTCAAACAGGGGCATTTTTCTCCCCTCAGGGTACCTGTAACTGGAGGAGAGGAATACTCTATTAAAATCTAGTCAGGGAAAGGCCAAGAATGCTGCTAAAACTTTCGAAATGCCTAAGATAGACACCCAAACAAAGAATTATCTGGCCTAAAATGTTAATAGGGCTGAGATTTAGAAATCCAAGTCTATGTCAATGAAACCATCTTGTCATCTCTAAATAAATAAAACATCGCCACACAAGTAGGTAAAAAAAAAGAATAGTTTGCAACCCAAAGAATTGTTTCCACAGTAGGTGCTATAACTAGTGATGAGATATGTAATATCGACCTTGGTTGTCTTACATGTAAATGAATTTTATTACTACATATGACAGTAATATATATAATTACAAAATATACAATTGTAGTTATTCTTTTCATTGGTTCTTTCTCTCCATCACTTCATCATACATTTTTACTAATCTGTCTTTACATTTCTAGAAAAAAATCTCTCAAAAAATGTACCAAATGACATGTTAGCCATGTACCAATGACACACGTCTGTGTCTGGAATGCTTTTTAATTTTCAGTACTTCAAAATCTGAGCCAAAACACATCAATTGAGAAACTTTTCCTATCTTTTTAAGTAATTTTTTTTTTTTTTTTGAGCCGGAATCTCGCTCTGTCACCCATGTTGGAGTGCAATGGTGCGATCTCAGCTGACTGCAACTTCTGCCTCCTGGATTCAAGCAATTCTCTTGCCTCAGCCTCCCAAGTAGCTGGAATTACAGGCATGTGCCACCATGCCCGGCTAATTTTTTTGTATTTTTAGTAGAGATGAGTTTTCACCATATTGGCCAGGCTGGTCTCGAACTCCTGACCTTGTGATCCACCCACCTCGACCTCCCAAAGTGCTGGGATTACAGGCGTGAGCCACCACGCCCGGCTAGTAATGGTTTGTTTTTTAATTCTACATGTCTTTTCCATTTAAGTGTTTGGTTTTCCCATATAATTTTACATTTTTATTTTTAAATCTTTAAGTGAGTCTAACATCTCTACATGTTTCCCAACTTTCATAAAACAGCAATATTCTTAGAGGTTTTTTTTTCCTTTATAATGTTCCTTTCTTTGTTACCCATCTCTAAGGTGCCTTCTCAAACACTTTCTTTCCCTCCTCTCCAGACACAGCCCTGGATAGAATTTGGGGTGCAGGACGAGTTCAGGAAACAATGTTGTTTTTCTCAAAGAAACAGCTAGGCTGGGAGACTCCTCATTTTTGTAAAAGTATAAAAATTGAGGCCAGGCGCAGTGGCTTACACCTGTTATCCCAGCACTTTTGGAGGCCGAGGCGGGCGGATCACGAGGTCAGGAGATTGAGACCATCCTGGCTAACACGGTGAAACCCCGTCTCTACTAAAAATACAAAAAAAAATTTGCCGGGCGTGGTGGTGGGCGCCTGTAGTCCCAGCTACTCGGGAGGCTGAGGTAGGAGAATGGCGTGAACCCGGGAGGCGGAGCTTGCAGTAAGCCGCGATGGCGCCACTGCACTCCAGCCTGGGGGACAGAGAGAGACTCCGCCTCAAAAAGAAAAAAAGACACACACACAAAAATTGATGATAGCCCTAACATGAAAATGCTACCTTAGATTTTTTATTTCTATTTGCCCTGAGGTCATTGATGTTTGATCTAAAATAAGCCACACAAACTGAAAGTATCTTAACACATTGGAAGAGAGAATAAAGCAGACCAGGATGAAATTTAAGGCTACGTGAAGTATATTCACACTATGAAATATACAACAATGAAAATAACAAACTAGGTATATATATAATCATGAATGCATCATATACACATAATATTAAATGAAATAAAGGAGATCCAACCTAATGCATACCTCTGATTCCATTCATACTATGTTAAAAAATAAGAAAACTAACCTCTACTGTTAGCAGTAAAGGTGATGGTTACATTTGAGGGGTGAAGGGTGGTTAGCGATTGGAGCAGGTTTTATTTCTTGGTTTGGATAGTGACTATATCAGTGTATTTATTGTGTAATAATTCTTTGAACCTGGATTATTTTTCTATTGCTGCAGTAACAAATTAGCACAAACTTAGTGGCTTTAGGTGACATCCATTCATTATCTCACTGTTTCTAAAAGTCAGAAGTCCATGCTTAGCTGTTTCCCTGCTGAGAGTCTCCCAAGGCTGAAATCAAGGTGTTGGCCAGCCTACATTTCTGGAGGCTCTAGGGCAAAATCCGTTTCCAGCCTCATTCAAGTTGTTAACAAAATTCAGTTCCATGTGGTGGTAGGACTGATGTCTCCATTTCCTTGCAGTTAGCCGGGGGTTGTTCTCAGTTTCTGAAAGCTACACACATTCCTTCGTCCGTTTGTCCCCCTTCATGTACAAAGCCAACAATGGAGGTTGAGCAGCTCTCCCATTTTGAATGTCACTCATCTTCTCTTCTACCTGATTTCTCCTGTCTCACCTTCTTCTCTGCAGCTCTGTGACTCCAGCTGGAGAAAATTATCTGCTTTGAAGTGTTAACGTGTTTAGATTGGGCCCACCTAGATAATCCAAAATAATCTCACTACTTTAAGGTCCATAACATCAATTAGCTCTGCAAATTCCCTTCACAGCAGTATCTAGATGCATATTTGGTTGAAAAACAAGACGGCAAGAATCTTGGGTGAATATCTTTAGAATTCTGCCCATCATGATGCATACATATTATTGTATGCTTCTCTGTACATATGTTATAATCTAATAAAATGGTTTTTGATTATGTAAAAATACACTGCAGAATATCCTTTTTAATTCAATCAACACATATTTATTGACTGCTTACTATTGCTAGGGCTTGGAAACTAATACCCTGAATATGGTGCTTTGACACGCTAGACTAAAGCAGCAGCTTCCAGGTCTCTCTGACCTTCCCCACCCTCCTGTCTCTCAGTCTCTCCCAAAGCTCTGGATGAAACCCTTCTCTGAAGTTCTCATCTGCCTGAAGTCCAGACCACCCAAAAAAGAAAACAATTACTTCTGATCCCTTCCCTGAGTTTTCGTTTTCTTAACTCCTATTGCAAGAAGAAAGACTGAAGCCTGTCAGCCCACCCAGACAGAGTTTTGTCATAAACCACTGTCTTCTATTTTGGTCCCATTTAATATTTCTTTTTTTTTTTTTTTTTTTTTTTTTTTTTGAGACAGGGTCTCACTCTGCCACCCAGGCTGGAGTGCAATGGCACAATCACGGCTCACTACAGCCTCAACCTCCCAGGCTAAGGCAATTCTCCCATGTCAGCCTCCTACTAGGACTACAGGCATGCACCACGACACCCAACTAATTTTTGTATTTTTTGTAAAGATGAAGCCTATTTCATATTTCAGAGGATCATTTACCAGCCATTGTCTGCTCTGTAGGTCCAACAAACTTTGTCTCAGGCCATTGTATGTTCTCCAAGTCTATTCATTTTCCCCTGAAAACCATTTACTATCTTTCGAATTGCCACTTTTCCTGCATCTCCCTTCCCCTATGAAGAAGGGTATATAAACATCTGTACCCAGGGGTTATTGGGTAATTATTCTCCTAGAGTTTCCATGTGCTATGCATATTAAAATAAATCGTGTATGCTTTTCTCCTTTTAATCAACCATCAAAAGATGGTTGATTTTTAGAGAACCTTCAGATTTAAAGGGAAAGTTTCTTCTTGCCCCTATGTTATAAAACATAAAGACAACAATTCCTGCGTTTGTAGGCTATATAATTTATGCATATTTTAAAAATTCACAAAAAAAGTTACCTACTCTCTGTGAACACAAATAAATGTATAAAAAATATTTGAAATAACAGGACTCCTATAAACCAACTTATCGCTTTTGATATGTCCACAGAGTATTATTTCTATAAAATAAATATTGTAAAATGATTAAAAATTTAAATCATTTCTGTATGTTTACTTATCATAACACTGTGGTTTTTCTGTTTCTTTGAAATTTTCCAGGAAAGAAAACATGCTGTGAAGTGTAATAGGGGATTTTTAAGATAAATTTAGCCATTTATTACATATTCATTTAAATTCTAACAGTCTTTCTTTCAGGTCTATGATCTAAAACAAAATAAAGATGCTATATTTTGACCACAATGACAGATATTTAATAGCTATCCTCAAACACTGTTTTGCAGATGAAAATAATGAGTATTTAGGAAAATAATATTTTCTTAATCGTGGACTGGTTTTCAAATTCATGAGGGCAAGATTTTGTCTTTCATGTTTACTAATGCACCCCTGATGCCTAGATTACTGTCTATCACATATTAGACACTCAATACATACTTGTCAACTACATGAATGAATGCATCTTGGGTATGAATGAAAATGTTGGAAGTAGCAATGGAGAACTAGTATGCAAATATGAGAGCCCCTTCCTATTACCTCTTTTATTTTTTCTGTTGTTATGGAAATACATATGACATGTGCCACAGAAAAAATGGTATTTCTCCAACTACTATTTTTTTTTTCTGGAACATAAAGAAATGTTACATTGCCTCCCTTGTTGCTAGTTTGGAACCATGTAATTGAGTTCTTGCCAATGGGAATGTGGGAGGTAGTGAAGTGATGTGCTACTTCTAGTTTGAGGCAAGTAAGAACACTATGGTGTCTCTATTTTCCTCTCTCTTGTATTTGAAGTTGAAGAAAAGAAGTGTGAAATGATGGATGTATAAGATGGACAAGTAGAACACAACTCAGATCCTGAGTCACTTTTAGAAGGATCACCAACAAAGAGCTACTCAATTAGCAGACTGTAATATGAGAGATAAATAAAACTTTTGGAGGTAAATCCACGGATATTCCAGGATTTAGGTGTTGCAGAAGTGGAGTCATTAAGTTTGTGATTAATATATTATTAGATACTTTTCAAAGCATTTTCCTTTTGCAAACGTGTTGACATTTGGAGATGTGGAAGATAATATTGAGCAAACTGTGCTCCAAGAGGTGTTATATATATGTGTGTGTTTGTGTGTGTGTGTGTTGAGTGTGTATGTGTGCGTGTATGCATGATATTAACTGATATATAGAAAAGTCCATATTCAAATAATCATTTGTAAATAATGGGTTTAAGCAAAATTAAATTATGTTTACTGCAAGACTTTTCAGAATCTCTGATATACTCATATGCATTGTAAATTCAAGAAAGGGAGATGTAGTAACTATATTTTCCAATGTTATTGGATCACAGAACTTTTTTTCACGAACTTATAATTAACATCCTATGAAATTGGTGGTCTGAAAAACATGCTATGGCCAATCTCATGAGTTATCCGGAATGTTCTTTCCCTATTGCTGAGAAACTCTCATTTACAATTCCACAATTTTACATTAATAATTCTGAAGCCACTAAGAATCTAGGGATCCAACTTCTGGTAGAGGATAGGCACCTCTACTGGGCAGAATGTAATGCGACTCCCTTGCTAATCCTCTATTGCTTGTAGTCCACTTCTGGTCCAAAGGAAACACTAATATAGGCTTTGGCTAAACAAAATCTGAAAACACATACCAAGCCCATTGCAACTGCCAGTCCTCTGGCTTGTAAGTTAGTTGCTGGCCAACCTGTCTCTAGCTCTTCAGACTTCTCAACGTGAGACAAACATTAGTAGCCTGTGTCCCCTATATTGCAGAAGTATAGATTAAATTATTTTAGTAATTCCATTGAAGATTATTTACTAACTGAGTACCATCCCCCATTCTGAGTGTTGAGAGTCACAGTGTGGCCGCTCCCCGCTTCCACAATGAAGTCTTCCTTGGAATTTTCTAATTTCCACTCTGCAGTCTATGATTACTTCAATATAATACTTCAGTGAAGTATCATATTATATTTTTGTTTATTTCGCTATCTAATTTTTTGCCAGCTTATAGGTTAGCCAGTCCCATAATTCACTCTGAAATTTCATATCTACTAAACATTGGTGCTTCAATATAAAGTTCTAGCACAGAATCAAATATACTGTACTGCACTTTGTAGATCCTTTAGAGAAATTTCAAAATAATTTCATCGGTACTCAGTTTTCACCGAATATGTGAACATTAGAGCTAGACTTAATGGTGTGTGTGGTGGCTCACACTTGTAATCCCAGCACTTTGGGAAGATGAGGCAGGAGGATAGCTTAAGGCCACCAGCCTGGTCAACATAGGTGGACCCAGACTCTACAAAAACTGTACAACACCACCAAAAACAAAAATAAGCCAGGCACAGCTGTGCCTGCCTGTAGTCCCTGTTACTCAGGGTATGAGGCAAGAAGATTGCTTGAGCCCAGGACTTTGAGGCTGCAGTGGCTATGATCTTGACATTGCACTCCAGCCTGGGCAACAGAGTGAAACCCCTTCTCAAAGAAGAAAAGAAAAAAAAACCAGTAGACTCCAAGTGTAATATTTGACTGCTCTCTGCAAAAAAAGACTGGAGAACTGAGAGGCTGGAGCCTTGCTTTCTAGTTCTATTTCTTTGACCGAATTGAAAAGTGAGCTGATTAATTTCTTCACTTATTTGGACTTATTTTTCCCCTGTGAAATATAGACAGTTCCCTGTCTTACTCTTTAGAAACATTATGAAAGCACAATGATAAGTGATAATAAAATCATGCTCTCAAATGTAAGATTTCCTTAATAATATTAAAATCAGTTAAATCTGTTTCTGAATTTTGAAATTTTGGTTCATGTTCTATTTAAAAATACATGGAAAGATGTATAGCTTTGTTTACAGAGATAAATTTTAAAAATCATAAGTGAACACTATGTTAACATTTCATTGATATAATGAAGGAAATAGTGAAATGTTCTTGGGTAGGGCAAGAAACAACCTTAAAAAATACTATGTTTCCAAAATTTGGATATTCCATGTGACTTCAGTCAGGAGAAAAGAGAGGATAAAGAGGGAGAAGAGGAAATTTCTCTAGCTTAGGTAGATACGTTACGAAATTTTTTTCTACTTTAATTTGTACAGAAACACCAAAATAGGGGAATAAATTATCTTTGTGAATAATTATTATATAAAATACAGGAATGTATTCATGTCAAGATATTCTTATGATCTGAAGCCAAAATATTCAATGTCTATACCATTCCCTAACAGAATTCGAATCTCAGTAATTGACTTACATTGAGGTAAAAAATTCCAGTCTGGAGGTAAAAATAGTCACTGTATCAGCGATAATATGAACGTATTTAGACATTTCAGTTATTTAAAGCTCATAGAAAGCTCAAGAATGTCTCATATACTGATTTTTAAAAATATTTATTAAAGTAGTAAAAATGATTATATTAAAAGTATATCTTTTCTCAATCACAAAAAAGTATATACATTACCAATTTGTCACTCAGAATATTTAGTCATAAGTGAAGTATTTATTCCACATAGTAACTTTGTAAACTGATACCAGACATTGTGTGTGTGTGTGTGAGAGAGAGAGAGAGATATGAATTAACATATTGGGGGCTTATAGTGCTAAGCACTGATCATGTTATTTTGACTCAGATCTTAAAGAGGGAACTTGTGATGTCCATTTGGTTGTAAACTATCATTGTGGTAAACGTCCATCTTCAATGATTTTAGACAGTTCTTTTTTAAAATATTTAGTTAATTGTCTAACAAGACATCTAGTGTTTATTTCAGTAAATAAGGTTGATATTGGAGTCATGTGGGTTTCTAACATATTTTTAATCTGGATTTATAGAGTGAAGCACTTGTTCCTGAAGTGATGTAAAAAGAGAGTGACCAGCTGGACAATTTATAAAGAAGATATAGTATTTTATAAGGCCATTACGGCTCTAGACACTGTCTTTCATTTGTGCAGGTTCAAGCTCAGAGGCACCAACAAAACATCCCTGAACAAACTTATAAGATGTTGATTTACTAGTTTCTAATGAAATATGTTTTTATTAACTAAGAGATTGATACGTAAAACAAATCTTGATACTTTAAGCAAGAAATTTCCTTGTAGTGAATATCTTTGCTAGCAGTAAATTTATTATTCAAGATAGTGGTTTGTGAACATAGGATTGTAAGTGAGAAGATGTCAATTAAATTAATTGTCTCTATTAATTGACTGTGCTGGTGTTGCAGTAGTTTTTCAGAATTAACATAACTAATTGAAAGCAAAAACATCTCTCCAAACATCTCTGAGAAAATGATACATTATTGTCTAATTTTCCACCTTTTTTTGTATGTTTCCTCCAGTTTATATTATTATTTCTATTAGGTACAATACAACTGATTGATGTAGAACTTCTTTTGTACTGTTTATAATCTTCTCCTTGGAACACAAACTGCTATTGCTTTTATCAGAAGAAGCCTTACTCCTACAAGTAACACACAAACCACACACCTAAGTAATTCTTTTGTGTAAAAGGTTAATCTGATGTATTGAATGTTCTCTTTAAATTTCAATTCCAGACATCTATTTTCCTGTTATATTTTACCAGTTTTGGGGAGTGTGCTCTATACTAATTGTTTTTAAGTATAATGATGATCAGCATAAGAGTTATTATTAATATCCGCTAGCTGTGAGATCTGTCTTGGAAAATAATACTTCTCATTTGTAGATCAGTTTTTCCCAGCACACATTATGATGCATATTAGACAAGAAAACAGTGCCTCTGCAGCAAATTACAAAAGTCAGAGCAAGAGAGCTAGGGGAGTTGAGAATCAGTACCTCAAAAAGAAACTTTGCTAAAATTTTGCCTTATTTGTTTGAAGACCTATTTCTCATGTTGGGAATGGGGATGAGGATGGGAAGCATAAATAGACACCGCTTGACATCAGTGTCTGTAATCTCAAAACTGAAAAACTAAAGTATCAGTGAAAAAATTTCTTCAGTTATTCATGGTGTTAGAGTATTTGAAAAGCAATAGAAATAAAAACAGTATTGGTTTTAGATTTGTTGGGAGGCGATTCTTCCTGAACAGAGAGGCATTGATATCCTTTGTTCTGAACCGTCTTTTCGAGAATATTTGTGTAGTACTTACTATACTTTTATTTAAACATTCTCTCCACTATGATAATAAAGATAATGTCTCCCTCAAGAGCAAAGGTTGAAAACCAAAGGAGAAAAAAAGAAATGTTTATTATTTATCCTTAAGGTTCTATTTTTTATTTTTGTGTTTGTTGTTATCAGGTTTCCACGTAACAGAGTATTTTCGAGTGTGAGGCTTGACAATGGCTCCATGGATTTAATGTATGCATTCTCCTCTGCCTGGCTGTCACACACTAGAGGGAGAGAACACAATGATATGCTCCCTCAGTTTTATAAGTTTCTAAGCATTGCCACAGCATAATTATAAAGTATATGCTGATACTCTTTAGGGGAACCATGGTGGTCTCATGACCATGTGAGCTCCCCATGCAGGTATTCAGTTCCCCTTCTTTCAACTCCCAACTTTAACTTACCCTCCTGGCTTTAGAAAGCAGAACGTAAAAACTGATGAGCAGGTAATGCGAAGATACAATCTTTACATTTTAGATTTGAAAGACATCATGGAGAGCTTCTAATCTGACCACTCCATTTTATAAAGAAGGAGTAAATTGATCAGAATTGCTAAGAAGATGCTAGTCAGCTGTGAAATCTCTTCTACCCAGAATAGGACAGGAGTCTATGATTCACTCTACTTTCTTCCTATGTAAAATAACTTTATCCAGATCATCTACTTTCGTACTATAATGTAGACTCCCCAAAGGCAATAATGACGTTTTGTTCAACATCTACCAATTCCACGGCTTCCTGGCATGTGACTGAATTCAAAGCTAATAAATTTGATTTTACCTACTTGAGCAAAATCTCCAGGGAATAATGGTGAGTACCTGAGTAATGGAGGTAAATGTCATCATGAGTAAAAGTATAGATTCACTAGATTCAAATACTACATTAATGTCTACTGTGTGCCATTAAGTAAATTTCTCTAAATCTTCAGTTTTATTATTTTTAACATTGAAATAGTAATAGCTAAAAAGTAGATATGACCAACGTGAAATAATTAGGGTAAAATGCTGACTTACCACCAAGTATGGAGCACAGTAAATGCCCAGTGAATTATAGTTATATTTTTCCATAAAAGGTACAATAACTTACGAAGTTCTTAAAAGGCATTATATTTTAAACCTACTTGAGCATCCTCTTCCTGGATTACTGAGCAACCAGACATAATTCTTTTTTCCTTTTTTGAGTCAGCCTCTTCCGTTTAGTTCTTCCAAAAACATCTTCCACTCAAGGCTACCTAAAATAAACCCTTCTGCTGGATCTACTGTTAGGTTACTCTTCTGATTTCAGTTGCTGGGTTATATTTTTATACTTGAGAGATTATATTTCCTGCAGTTGAGTCTAATTTACACCTTTAGGTTAGATGAATAGTTTGTAATTTGAAGTTCGGAACTGATAAGATGGAAGCACAACAATATACAATACAAAGTAAAACCATTTAAATCATCACATGCCTCATACAAGTATCTATTGACTAGTTATTATACACCAGGCATCTTTCTAACAGTACAGTAATTAATAAGTCTCAAATAATGGTTTATGGTATTTAACTGCTTGAAATTATTAACAATTAAAGTAATAATCATAGCTAACATTTATTAGATATTTATTAGGTGTCAAGCTTTTTTCCAAGTGCTTTATAAACTGTTAATTCATTTACTCCTTGCAAAAAAACCCTTGAGATAAATATTATTATCTCCTATAAACAAAAGTAAAAGAAGCAAAGTAGTGTCTAAGTAATTTATCCCATGTCAAACAGTTAGGAAATGGTAAAACTGGGCCAAAAACTCAAATAGTCTGGCTCCAAAGCCCTTGCTATTAATCACTATGTAGAATGACAATAGAGGCATATGGGCAGTAAAATGCAGTGAAAAAGAAAACTCAAAGCCACAAGAGATATTGCATTAAAGTTGGGTTTTCATTTGAAGAATTTTGATCTAGGTTAGCTTATAATATAATTCTTTCTCAATTATATCAGCTAATTTTTTGTGTGTCAAAATGCTCTACAGAGACCCCGACAGGGATGGGGTGATGTTAGTTTTACCATCATCATCACTTACTATTAACTTTCTGGCTGTTAAGTTTCTCAGCTAAAATAAGGTGCTCACTTATCTTGTAGATACCATGCACTATATATTTTCTAAGAAATTCCAAAGTTTTAGTAATTGTGCTTCAGGCACATATTATGTCTTACGTGTGTGAGTGTGCATGTGTGTGTATTCAGTGAAGTTGGAGACTATGTTTTTATTTCTGTGTTTTACATGCTTCCCTAATTCTTTCTACCTGACAGATCCGTAATTAGTATGTTTTTAAATAAATCAATAAATGCCACCTGAACAAATTTCCCAACTTGATGATAATCCTGTTGGTTAACAGACTAAAAGAAGGAATTTAAACTCTTTTAGGGTGTGACCTAAGCCCATTACTCATAAGTTGTTCAAAATCTTTTCTATTTGATTCTGTGATGCTGTGATTATTCAGAATGGTTAACTAATCTTGGAAATTACTGAACCTGATGATAACTTTAATTTCAAGACTTTGAAGTACTCTCCTTGATGCCTCACCACTTTTATGGTTGTCTTCAAAGTTCACACTGTCTCATTTGCAGAAATTTCTATGTAGATATATTGCAAATTGTATATAATGTTTCTTGTGCTCATCATATCCTCATCAACATATTTTGAGGTTATTAATAGCATGATAATTTTGAAGTGTTATGTAAAAGAAGAAGCCTTTTATGTAAAGGAGATCACATTAATCCAAACTGAAGTATATGCAGTATAGGCTTGAGGGAAAAGAAATTTGAATGCAAATCAAATTGGATTTTTTTCTGGAAATGTTCTGTTTAAGTCTGTGAGGAAGTCACTGCAGCTGTGATTAAAACTTATTCTCTTATTTTCTTATATTTGATTAGAAATAAAAGTCCCTCTCCTTTTCAAAAGGGGTTTGTTATGAAAGAACTTTACAACACTTCCAATCCCACTTAGTTATTCATTCAAGAGGCATTGCCTTTCACCACGGCAGTAGTAGCAGAATTGGAAGCGTAACAAATACATAAAATAATCAGTGGGTCAAATGAGAGGGAGATCACAGAGACAATGAGGGAAGACAGCTCTTTATACAAGATTTCTAGTGAAGAAAAGGAGGACCCAAATCATGAGCTGAAGAATCCCTGGCAGCCTCAGTGGGTGAAGAGAGGTTGTTGTAATGAAGCGTCAAAGCAAGGGATGGGGAATCTTCTGCCTTTTGAGGAAAAGGGCATTTAATATTCACGTGTTTCTCAGTGAGCAGGTCTATGCAAACCTACCTCCAAAGTCCAAGGAAGCTGACAGGCCTAAGAAAGAGGCTGACAAATCCGATTTTTTAGAATCAAACATTTCGCAGGGACTGAGGAACAGAAGCCATGTCTGTGTCTCAAGCAGTGTTGAGATAAGATACTGGATCCCCATGCCATTGTCCCTCAGACCCAGGGTTTATATAACATAAGGAAGGGGTGACTCAGAAGGCATGTGTAAGACAATTGCAGTACAATAATATCAAGGTTAATTTGACCTAAGGGCAGGATTTATGGTAAGCACCTGCTCTTACATAAGAAACAATAGATGAACTGAAAATCTTACAGGGCTTCCCAGAGCAGGAATTAATCAGAAGTCAACATGGTGAATTAGCATCCACAGTGGAGTTGCCTTGGCCTGCACATCATCTTTGCAAGAGAGCTATTCTTGTATTTACTTCATGATCTTTTGTTTTGCCTTCAAGCTTTCTTAAAATCTATGATTTTTGTCATTTAAAAAAAGAAGCAGGGTAAGGAGTTATGGAGGAAAGGGGGAGAAATATTATTTTAGATAGCAGTCAGAAAAAGCTTGTGTGAGGGGAGATACTTCAGCAGTAATCATAATGAAATGAGAGAACAAGACATGCAGATGACTAATAAGAGCACTCCACCTCTGGGCACAGTAGCTCACACCTGTAATCCCAGCACTTTGGGAGGGCGAGGTGGGCCGATCCCCTGAGGTCAGGAGTTCGAGGCCAGCCTGGCCAACATGCTGAAACCCTGTCTCTACTAAAAATACAAAAATTAGCTGAGCATAGTGGTGCATGCCTGTAATCTCAGCTACTCGAGAGGCTGAGGCCAGATAATCTCTTGAACCCGAGAGACAGAGGTTGCAGTGAGCCAAGATCATGGCACTGCACTCCAGCCTGGGCAACACAGTGAGACTTCATCTCAAAAAAATAATAATAGAGATAAATAAAAATTAAAAAATAAAATAAGAGTACTCCAGATTAGTTTCAGCAAAGGCAATGGAATTAATGTCAGAAAGCTTATGGGAAGTTTGAAAAGCAGTAAAAAAGTTAATAAAATGCATTATGGTCAATGAAGAAGACAATGGTTAAATGATGCCATAAAGATCACTACGGACAAGATTACAGGGAAATTTAATGCCATGGTGAGAACTTTGGATTTCATCTGAGTAGGATGGGATGGCATCCGAGTACACTGAGAGGGGATGTTTCATGATAAGAAATACATTTTAAAAGGATCATTCTAGCCACTGGATGGTGAATAGATTTTTAGTAGGTATTGGATAATTGAGGACCTGGAAGACCCTGGTAAGGAGTTTCACATTTAATATAAATGTGACTGAAAGCCATTTGAGTGATATAAATAAAAGTATGAAATGATCAAGTGTATGACTTTCAGGGATGATTTTAGTTGCTGTATAGATAATAATTTTTAGGAGAACCAGGAAGATAATTAGGAGACCATTTTAGTGGTCCAAGTAAAACAAAGTAGTGATTTGGACTAAACAGTTGGTAGGAAATGGTAAAAAGTAATTGGTTTTGGATACTGTAAAGGTTCAGATAAAGGAACTTGATGTTAGATTGAATATGTGATTTATAAGAAATGGGAGACGGCTGGGCGTGGTGGCTCATGCCTGTAATCCCAGCACTTTGGGAGGCCGAGGTGGGTGGATCACCTGAGGTCTGGAGTTCAAGACCAGCCTGGCCAACATTTAGAAACTCTGACTCTACTAAAAATACAAACATTAGCCAGGTGTGGTGGCGTGCGGCTGTAGTCCTAGCTACTCAGAAGGCTGAGGCAGGAGAATTGCTTTAACCTGGGAGATGGCAGTTGCAGTGAGCCGAGATCACGCCACTGCACACCAGCCTGGGTGACAGAGAGAGACTCCGCCTCAAGAAAAAAATAAGAAAGGGGAGAGTAAAAAACAACTTCACGTTTGGTGCCTGAGCAAATTAGAAATTACAAATTAATTTGTTGAGACGGAAGCTTGGAGGAGAAATGCTTGTACACATGGGGAATCAAGTATTCTTTGGACATGCTGAGTTTGAGATGCGCTTAAGCTTTCAAATTGGAATGTGGATTTAGAAGTTGGATATATGAATGTGGGGTTCAGTAGAGGGTATATTCTCAGGATTAAAAGTATGGAGTCATCAGAAAGAAATAGATAATGTGGTGTGAGATTTTTCAGTCCTCTGCTTTTCAGGTATTTGGTAAGATGGCATTTCTTAGCTCTCTGTAGTTATGTGGGGCCTTGAAAATAGCTATGAGAGGAAGCTATTTTAGGCTGGACCATTTAACTTCAGTATGAGAACTTCAAGAAATCTTTTTGTTGTTGTTCCTGTGGTTGTCTCCTGACAGTTCTCCAGATGGTGGCTGCTCCATCTGTCTGGGTCCCAGATTAAGGACAACTTATAGCATAACTCCCAGCTGACTCACAATGATATAGCATGAGTGAGAAATCGACCTTGCCATCTTGGTTTCCTGAAATACGGGAGTTATTTGTTACTGCATCATAGGCTAGCCAATCCTGAGAAATACAGAAATAAATAATGCTGTAGGACTGAGTGAGATCACCCAAGGAGTGAATATGGAAAGAAGAAAGAAGAAAGAAGAATTCCAAGGATTGAGCTATGGCATATTCTGACACTCACTAATCAGAAAATGAAGAGGATGAAGATTAGGCAAAGGGACAGATTATGAGTTGTTTATTTTCTAAAACACCATTATTACCATTATTATTTATTTTTTGTTTCAAAATTGATAACAATTTAATAAAAGCACTTTTCCCCTGACAGGAGAAGAAAACACTTCTTTAAATACTAAGTAGAACCAATTATAGCACGCATTTGTCTGTATAACTAAAAGAGTATTTCTGTATCAAAATAAGTCCAGTGTAAAGCCTATTTACTTCCAGTTTATACAGATTCCTCTAAAACAATTTTGACTACTGAGGCTGACGTATTCACAAGATGAACCCTAAGTCTTAAAATCTGCTTAACTTCATCATTTCTTCAATATATTTAAAGTTGTGGTAAAACTTTATGGAAAATTTTAGTATGTAGCACAGTTTAGTATATCATAGTCCAGTAAAATTTAATAGCATATACCAGGTTTTTGACTGAATTTCCTATTTTACTCATCGCAGGGTCATTTTGATTTCCTTAATTTAATTATATATCTCTGAATTTCAGTTTTACATAAACTGAATCATTTGGAGCAATAGGTATTTGTTGCCCAGGTGATAGCCTGAAGAAAGACAAATTGGCCACACACACACACAAACACACACACACACACACCCTAACTATTTAAACTCTATAATATACACTGAGCAATGTGCACACTTGGCTAATATAATTTTATTGCGTGATACATGATAGGCAATAATGCTGGTTCCATGTGGATTGATGACAAAATATAGCTGCCTCTGTGGCCACCTTCCCTTGTTAGGTTGTGAAAAGCTTTACAACAAATGTGAAAATGCCATATTTCCATCAGTGACAGGTATCAGCTTCATTTATAAATGTATATTTTGAAATTATTTTACAGCTCTTCTTCCTATGCAAGAAAGTTTATTTCAAGGCTGTCATAATTTGATCTTTTTAAAAACAATTTAATTTATACATATGAATCCAAATTCCTATTAATAAATTAACTGCCTGTGATAATACTAATTAAAATAATCCTCCTAAGGTGGCCACTGATGAACAGATGAACATCTTTAACATGGGTAAGCACATACAGGCAGATGGTGATGATTGTGTCAAGGGTGTACTCCTTCCCAGCAACGTGTAAGTTTTCTTTGGATGTTGATTTTAAAACCAACCCCAATTTCAGAAACATTGAAATATTTTTAACGAATAAAAATTTTGATTGTTTGAATATTCCCCATCATCTCTGTCGTCTCATTGCTAAAATGGTTTCTGGTTTTCTTTGGTTTCCTTTTCTCTGACCCCACCCATATGGGATAAACCAGCTACTGCCAGCTTAATTTGAGGGTTTTTGTGATGCTAAGGCATAAAGAGGGAAGGGTAGAAGAGCAAAGTGAAAGGGTAGAAGGAGAGGTGTACAAAGCCTAGGGACAAGAATTGGTGTGGTTGGAGGGGGATTGGTAACAGAAGAGTAATCAGCAGGTGTGAGTAAAAACTGGGTGAGACGGAAGAGGAATGACTAAATGTCAGGAATTGGGTCTCCTTTCTAGACTTCTGTTAGAAGTACAAGTGAAAAATGAAGTTCTTTTTGACCTGTTTTGACATTGCCTCTTTAAAGAAAACTGAACTAGGCTGTTTATTTTTTCAATCATTTATTCACTCAATTTTTTATTGAGCTCCTACTATATGCCAAGCATTTTTTTTGGTTCAAGGAATATGGTAGTAAACAAAACAGCCTGGTTTTCAAGGAGCTTATGTGTAGGAAAACATTAATTAAACAAATAAATTAGTAAAGCATATGGTAGAAAGTGATAAATTGGCTAAAAAGGAAGGTAAATCAGAAAAGACAGCGAGTCTTAAGAACCTTCCAGGGAGAAGGTACAGATGAAGGTCTTGAATTAGTTGAACCCTTTCCTGTTCCAGGATAAACAAAGGTCTATGTGGATGAGTTAAGTGAGATGGGAGGGAATTCAAAAGAGAGATTAAAGCAGCAACAGGGTCCAGGTCTTCCAGGTCCTCTTGGGTCATTGCGAAGGTCAGCTTTTGCTAAGAATGGGATAAGACTTTGGAATGTTTGGAGGTTTGCATGTGAAAGGGTCAAAGAAACATTGTTTTATTTACATCAAGATGCTGTTCATTGTTCTATGTGGGGCCACCAACTTAAATGTTAGATTTCAAAATATTTTCAATTTCAGGTGTAGATTGAAGTTTGATAGAGCCATTTCATTAGAAAACACAGATATGATATTGTTTCTGGGAAATTACCTTCAGAAACTATAAAATGCTATTAAAGCAATAGTTAAATAAAAACAAATATCTAGGACACTTCATAAAGACAGCTTGGTTCTTAGTAGGTTCAAAGTAAATGATACCTATTATTGCTATCATCAAAGTTTCTCCTGATGTGAGAGCTGACTCATAGTACTAAGATATCAATTACACAAAAATATAAGATTAATGATGTTTTGTGTGATGATAATTTCTTTTATGAAATACTTTTTTCTTGGTGAGCTTTAAAGGAAGCATTTGCACAGTTGTAATAATATCTCCCCTCTATCATAAATTGTTCTTTAGCAGACATACAGCATGCTGGAGGGCAAAAACAAGAATTAAATGGGAACTATTAAAAGTAATGTCTAGGACAAACTGAAATAGATTGCATTTTCCATTAAACTAGGATTTATGGTGAGGGAGTAAAACACTACTCAGAATTTAATGTTGGAAGTTCAGAAGGATAACCCAAGTCTAACCCAGAAAAGCAAAGGACAGGGGAAAGTTTGAAATGTTAACAATCTGAAGGGCTGTAAATGTAATTGACAAAAATGTCTTTCTTTTCTTTTTTGCTTGGAAACTTTGGTTCCGACTTTCCTTCTTCCAGCTTTCACTCTATGAGGCAACAGAGAGAAACTCAGCCTTGGGGAGCTAAGCCAAAGCACCAACCAGCTCGGCAAAATGGCTACAGATAATCAGAATTTAAATGAGAAAGCTACTGAATAATGTTCTCGGGAGGCCAATAGGTCTAGTCAATATAAGGCACTGGGATATTGGGTAGAAGACAACCATGTCTTTCCAACTATAATATTTACAGTCGCTGCAGACTTGTAGAGAAGATGCTCCAAATATAGTACCCAAATATGTGCTTGGTGTCATTTCAAGGTAGATAGGATAGGAATGGATATCTATCTTATTCAAGCAATTTTCCAAGAAGCTAGGCCAGAGTTGATAGAAAGTTGTTGCAGGAGAGGAGACTTCTTACAACACGTCTGTACATTACTGTCTCCTGGTATATATGGATAGTAGAAAGACGTTGCATTCAGAGTCTTAAATAGATCTGAATTCCAGTGAAGTCACTTATTAGAAGTGTGACCTTGTGCCAAATCTCTGCCTGCTGTATTTCATCAGTTAAAGAGATCAATACTTATATAACGGGATTAAATAAAATAAGACAGTATATGGTATACAGAAGGTATTTAATGTAGTTTAAGTATTAAAGTGAGTTGGCAATCAATGAAAATTGGATATTCAGAATATCTTAATGTTCACAACTATCAACCTTTTATATTCAAATCATTGAAACATTGTATTAATGTCAACAATAAATCTATAAATTTCACTCTCCTCATTCCAGAAAATATATAAGTTAAACCATCTTTTAAGTAACAATTCATTTTGGTGGCAGCCTTTTTTGGGGGGGGGGTATTAATTTTCTCTACCTTGGAGGAAGGTAAAAGAAGGAAAATATAAAAAGAATACTTAAGGATGTGATTGCATCCCTTGTCAACTTTTACTTTCCTCTTCTCAAAATGATCATTTCAATACTTATGTTAAGCGTCAACAAGTGAGCCAATTTAAGTCTGAGCCTCGCTCTCCTCCTTCCCTTCCTCTCTCGCCACCTTCTCCTTCTCCCTTTTCCTCTCTCTACCTCTTCTTCCCTCTCTCTCTCTCTCTCTCTGTCTTGCTCTTTCTCTTACTCTCGCTCACTCCAACTCCCACTCGCTCCCTCTCCCTCTCTCAGTATACAAGGTCATTAATTGCTATTGGGACCTTCATAAACCCTAGTCTGCCGAGGGGGTGAGAACTCTATTGTTAAATGTATTATGGCAGGACTGTCTTTGGAGATTGCCTGCTTGATTGCTTTGTAAAGGCCCAATGGCACACAGCAATTAAAATCCATAGACCTCTATAACCTTTCTGATGTTTTATGGGCCTTTCTGTGTCCTTCGGTAGAGTTTACCATTTGTGTATTTCCCACTGGGTCTCTCTTTCAAAACTCTAAGTGGGATTTTTTTTTTTAATCCACTGTGATAAAGCTAGTTATACATCATGTGAAAGGTTAATGAATATTTTCAAAAGGAGCATATGGTTTAAGTCAGAGGGTGAAAGTTATAGTAAAGAATGGTAATATAAAAAGGAATACTATTTTCCTAATCTCATCAGAGTTAATTTCTATATACCTCACCAATACCTGTGATTCCTAAAGTAAAGCATAGCTTGTAAGATTTAAATGACCTCAAAAATTAAGGAAGTGACTTGAATTTACTTGAAAAGCCCACTCTGAACTACTGCACATGATACAATCCAACTGTCAGGCTTATGCCATATGCAGAACTGATACAGCTATTTATTATTTCATTGGAATTATAAGTTTTATCTGAGTAGAAGGCTTTGCAAACAAAGATTCCTAGTTTTCGGCCAGATGTGAGAAATTTGATATTATAATACTGGGAGAAGACCAGAAAAAAACCTCCATAGTGGTGTTAAGGACAGTAGCACAGCTGAGTGTAAGCCAGGGATCTAAAAAGTCTCCCAGTTTCAGATATCTTCTCCTTTCAGCACCACTATCAGCAGTCCTGACCCCGACAATAAAGTCATTAGGCAATTCATGATGCCTTTAGTCATTTGACATTGTAATTGCTTTCTTTCCCTGAATACCTTTTTCCCTTTTCCCCCTGTTTTCACTCTGCTTTACTTCCCCGTGCTCCTTCTTACATACTCAAAGGGCATTTAGAAATCTTCATTGGAAAAATGATTTGTACAATTTAAAAGTAAATTGTTCAGTGCCTGGAGCTCTTTGAACGAACAGCGTTATTGAACTTCAGGAAGTGAACACTGAGCTTCAGATTGTGCTCTGCATGAAGCCCACATATTCTACAACTTTGCAAACTCTTCGGTGTAAATGGTAGATCTGAGAAGAGGACAAGTCTCATCTTACGAATTTTCTAAATCTACTTACGGACACATATTGCAGTATGCAGTTTAAATATTATGTTTTTAATTTCTAAATATTATTACTTTGTAAATTACATCAAGTTTCAACTGCTTGAGCAGTAAATAATTCATTCTAGTTATGAATATTTTCTAGAGCTGTATTTTCCAAAGTGTAGTCATGCTCTTCATGGATCTAGATGATCACTTAAAAGATAGATTCTTATTCTGTTTTCTGAAATTGGAGTATTTGAGGACATTCATTGAAAGCAATCTTTTCACGTGGCCCTTAAGGACATGAAAGTGTGGAAAATCTTCTAGAGCTTAAAGTTCCCAGTAGCTTCTGTTCAACAAAGAGTTGACCCTGGAAATGCACATTCCAGGCACTATGTAGCTGTTTTACAAATGATTACTGTTTTAAAATTCTCAATATTCTTGCAAAGTTGGTCTCATTACTTTTCATTTATAGATAACCGTTAGTGTTCCTTGGTTTTCAAAAATATTTTTTGAGTACCTACTGCCCTCTAGAACTGGAACATTTACAAATAAGACAGTTCTTATTGTTGAGTGGCTGTCAGTTTAAAAGTGATCTGAAGAAAAGTAGATGGATTATATTGTCTACTAATTTTTCACGTTTTCATTTTCAATGACCCTGAAATAAACAATTAAATCTATATCTATGTATTTAAAATTTTTATATTTCTAGAGACAGAGTCTTTCTTTGTCACCCAGACTGGAGTACAGTGGTACAATCATAGTTCAGTGCAGCCTTGAACTCTTGGGCTCATATGATCCTTCCACCTCAGCCTCCCTAGTAGCTGGGGCTATAGGTGTGGCACACCACACCTGCCTATCTTTTTGTTTTTTCATTTTTTGTAGAGATGAGTTCTCACTGTGTTGCCCAGGGTCATCTCAAACTACTGCCTTGGCCTTCCAGGATGCTAAGGATTACAGTGTAAGCTGCCATGTTAATATATTTGACATATTTCTCCATTCCTTGAAAACGCTATGCTATGACAATAGTCTTTTTAGTTATATTAATAATCTCTAAACACATGTTAACTCATTTCTTTTATATAAAATATGTCAATAAAATATTTAGATATATCTTTGAATGTTAGAATTGTACTGTAGTGAATTTCCATAATTTTATGTTGCCTCAGCATCTATTTTGAATATAAGTTGGACTTTCTCATGCCAGAAACAAGGCTTAGTCATCCTTGACATAGTTTCCAGCTTTCTGCCTCCTCCTGGCTCCTCAAAGTGTCCATCCAGATATCTTCCCTAAACACCCACCTCCTGATGGCCACCTCCCTATGGGACAGCTAGATGCAACCCACTTGATTCACCCCACTCACCCAAACATGGATAACATGACTTCCTGGGGCTCATGCCTGTTTGCTCTAAACTCAGCAATTAGAACTGCCCTGTGGAAACCTGCAAGGATGACACCATGGACTTCAGTAAAGGCTTTGGCTCACAGGTCTCTCTCTCTCTCTGTGTGTCTTGTTCCCCATTGGCTGATTGAGTGCGTGTGTCCCTGATGGCTACCCCTTTTTCTTTGACCCTGTAACACATTCAGTAGCGATGGTAAATGTATGTATGCTGCTAAGGCTTCTTTCCTATCTTTCTTTCCTATCTCACTGCAAATCACTGCACTTATTAATACATGATGAGGTTGATTTGACCTCAAAATACCCATCAACTCAGGTAGTCATTACCAATAAACCAGAACTGGTAATCTAGATGAAACTAAACGTTAGCTTTTTCAAGCACCATTAGTAATGTAGATTTGATCTGTGTTGCTATGATCCAGGTCCACTCTAGTTTTAGTTTTTTAATCAGAAACCCAACTTGTTTATTTACACTTGGGTGATTTTCTAGTATGTATGAAATGCCAATGTTTGTTATCCCAGGTTTCTCAAATGTTAGGTACCAGGAAAATCAAATGTATAATCAGATTCTATTTTACAAGTTTGGACATGGAACAAAGACAATAAGGCAGTTTAAAAATATCTATGGTGTATCCCAAGGAATTCTCCATTTTGAATATTTTATATTCTTCAAAGGGTAAATATATTTAAGGACACTAAATCAATTTTTGCCTTTGTGTATGTAGAATTAAAACTGCATTAGGCTCAAGTTACTTTTCAAAATTTAATTACACCATACCTTTCCTGTTTGTACCTTCCTTATGCCATTGACAGGCATCATTTCATCAGTTTTTATTATTCATTATATTTTCCATATTTATGGACATTTTTATTATGTAAGTATCAGTTTGGATTCTTTCAAAAATATATAGAGAAACATTCATATAATAAATAAGCTCTTTCAAAATATATGGCCGGGCTCAGTGGCTCACGCCTGTAATCCCAGCACTTTGGAAGGCCAGGGCAGAGATATCACTTGAGGTCAGGAGTTCAAGACTAGCCTGGCCAACATGGTGAAACCTTGTCTCTACTAAAAATAAAAAAATTAGCCAGGCGTGCTGGCGTGCACCTGTAGTCTCAGCTACTTAGGAGGTTGAGGCAGGAGAATCACTTGAACTCTGGAGGCAGAGGTTGCAGTGAGTTGTTACTGCACCACTGCACTCCAGCCTATGCAACAGAGGGAGTCTCTGTCTCAAAAAAGACAAAAAGGCCGGGCGCGGTGGCTCACGCTTGTAATCCCAGCACTTTGGGAGGCCGAGGCGGGTGGATCACGAGGTCAGGAGATCGAGACCGCGGTGAAACCCCGTCTCTACTAAAAAATACAAAAAATTAGCCGGGCGCGGTGGCGGGCGCCTGTAGTCCCAGCTACTCGGAAGCTGAGGCAGGAGAATGGCGTGAACCCGGGAGGCGGAGCTTGCAGTGAGCCGAGATTGCACCACTGCACTCCAGCCAGGGCGACAGAGCGAGACTCTGTCTCAAAAAAAAAAAAAAAAAGACAAAAACAAGAAAGCAAAATTTATTATGGATAGGTTATTTCTGGAAATCTATCAATTGTGGATGTGTATAAGCTTCAGTTCTAATGGTGGTTCTTCCCAGACTTGATGGTTTTGTTACTTTTCTGTAGATTACAGAAACTAATTCACTTTGAATTATGTTGTCCTCTATCCACTAGTCATACATTCAAGATAAGATCTTTTGTTTAAGGCCCAGGTATTATTTTAAGTGAGTTAAATCTCACTATACAAACGATGTATTCTATATGTTATACAAAATTGTGTTAAAAACATAAAATAAGTAGGGAAGTTCTTATCAAAGCTAGATAAGAACAATACAACAAAATAAAAATTTTAGGTCAACCCCACTTTTGCATAAAATGATCAACACCTAAATAAATAAAACACAGATTATCCTCCAATAATGTGTACAAAAGCTCAACATAATGCATCATAATAAAAGCAATAAATGCATCCGTAAAAGTTGGTCTCATGAATGTGATTAATATAAATTCACCTATTAATATAATTCACCCAAATAACAAATTAAATGAAAAAAATAAACTTAAGACATGTAGAGAAAGCATAAGAATTAACATTTTTTTATTTCTAAAGCTATCTTAGCAAACTAGAAATAGGCTGAACTCCCTTATAAGCAAAAAGTACATCTTACATAAAAAACCTACAGAAAATGTTAATGTATGAGGCTCTAGAACAATACCATTAAAATCATTCACACACAAGGCTGCCTGCTATTAACTATTTAGTATTTGGCATCATATTGGAAATCCTAGCCAGTTCAGTAATACCAAAAATAGATAAATAAATAAATAAATTAGAGGAATAAGATTGGGGAAAAAAGCATAAAAGCTGGTCATCATGTGCAGAGGATAAAATTGCGTTAGATTGGTGCAAATATAATTGCAGTTTTTGTATCGTTGAAATTTGCTGTTTGATATTGAAGTGCATTCTTAAATAAATGTGGTTATCTTAATGTGCATTTCTCGCTTTTTGTTTTGCTAATGACTTATTTGTTGCTGTTTATTTTATATTTATTTTAGATTATGGAAATGATGTTAGACAAAAAAGCAAATTCGAATGATTTTCTTATTCGATTTCAAAATGTGTCATAAAGCAGTGGAAACAACTCGCAACATCAATGAATTTGTCCCAGGAACTGCTAACAGTTCTGTGGTGGTTCAAGAAGTGTTGCAAAGGAGAGGAGAGCCTTGAAGATGAGGGGATAGTGGGCCGCCATTGGAAGTTGATAACTACCAGTTGAGAGCAATCATCAAAGCTGATCCTCTTACAACTACGTGAGAAGTTGCCAAAGAACTCAATGTCAACCATTGTAACCTAGATGAAACTAAGCATTAGCTTTTCTTAAGCTCGTTTAGTAATATAGATTTGATCGGTTACTATGATCCAAGTCTATGCCAGTTTTCACTGTAAATTTTATATACACATACAAAATTTTGTATATTTATAGAATTCAATAAGATTGCTGGACACACACAATGGTAATTTGGCATGTGAAGCACATTTGAGAGGTAAAAAAAAAACTTGATAAGTGGGTGCCTCATTAGCTGAGTAAAAATTTTAAAAAATCATTATTTTGAAGTATTGTCTTATTCTATGCAACAACAATGAACCATTTTTCAATTGAATTGTGACATGCGACAAAAAGTGGATTTTACACAACAATCGACAATGACCAGCTCAGTGGTTGGATTGAGAAGAAGCTCCAATGCACTTCCCACAGCCAAAGTTGAACCAAAAGAAGTCCCGGTCACTGTTTGTTGTTCTGCTGCCAGTCTGATCTACTACAGCTTTCTGAGTCCAAGCAAAACCATTACATCTGAGAAGTATGCTCAGGAAATCAATGAGATGCACCAAAAACTGCAAAACCTGCAGCTGGCATTGGTCAATAGAAAGGGCCCAATTCTCCTCCATGACAAAACCCGACTGCACGTCGCATAACCAAAGCTTCAAAAGTTGAACTTATTGGGCTACAAAGTTTTGTCCCATCCGCCATATTCACCTGACATCTTGCCAGCCGACCACCACTTCTTCAAGGATCTCGACAATTTTTTGCAGGGAAAAACACTTCTACAACCACCAGGGTGCAGAAAATGTTTTCCAAGAGATCTTCAAATCCTGAAGCATGGATTTTTACACTACAGGAATAAACTTATTTATCATTGTCAAAAATGTGTTGATTGTAATCGTTCCTGTTTTGATTAATAAAGATGTGTTTCAGTCTAGTTATAACGATTTAAAATTCCTGGTTGAAACCACAATTGCTTTTGCACCAACCTAATATATATGTGGAGAGATTGTATATACACATAAAAATTATGTATGTATATATGTATATATATATATCTCTCTCTCTGAAGAAGATTGCTGAACATACACTATATCCATAGCTGTATCTGTACCTATCTATCTATACTTATATCTATGGCTATGTCTACATCTAAATCTATACATAAAATCACCATATATATGTTTGTGTATACATATACTTTCTTATACATCATAAATCTTTACTAAATATGATAAAGTAATATCTTATTTACCCAGCAATATTTAAATGTATCTGAGATTAAGTTTAACAAAAGCAGTACAAAAATTTAATAGAAAATAATACAAAACTCTGTTGAAGGGTACACAAAATAATATATGGAGAGATTTGCTTTGCTCATAAATAGAAATGATAGTATAAAGATGTCAATTTTACTACAATCTATACATCTGATTCAGTTTCAATCAGTATCTTAAAAGACTTTTTATAGATACTTACAAACTTTCTATATTATTTAGCTGTTACTAACAAAAAAAAAATTTGAGTAGTAAATATAAAAAAATCCAAGAAAATTTCAAAGATGAAGGTAAGGAGAATTTTTTCTTTAATGATGTAAAGACTGATTACAAAGCTATGGTACTAAGGCATGTAATATTAGTACAGGGATGTTTAAATTGAATGAAGAAACTGACAACATAAGCAATAGAAAAAGACAAGATAGCCAGTAATTAGTCCAGGCACAGTTAACTATTCAAATATTTTTTTTATGTCAGGTTACATAAATGCAAATAAATTCTAGATGGACTAGGTCATATATATGACTAAGAGAACTTTAGGCCAGACACGGTGGCTCATGCCTGTAATCCCAGCACTTTGGGAGTCTGAGGCAGGTGGAACACCTGAGCCCAGGAGTTTGAGAACAGCCTGGGCAACCCTGTCTCTACAAAAAATACAAAAATTAGCCAGGCATAGTGGCATGCACCTGTCGTCCCAGTTACTTGGGAGGCTGAGATAGGAGGATCACTTGAGGTGCAGATAGAGTTTGCAATGAGCCGAGATGGTCCCAGAGCACTCCAGCCTGGGTGACAGAGAAGGCCCTGTCTCTAAAAAAAAAAAAAAAAAAAAAAAAAAGAAAAGAAAAAGAAGACTTAAAAATTCATAGAAGAAAATTAAAGAAAATATAGAAAAATAACTCAATGGATTATTTCAGAACTAATGTTAAGTGAAAATTAAAATTTGTAGAAATATAGATAAAGTATCACATCACTTAAATAATTTAAAACATAGAAAACAGTACAAAATATTGACTATCAACATACATACATAATTTTAAAAATGAACATTAACAAACTGCAGTATGGTAGAACATTTGGGGTATGGAGAAATAGAGGTTAAAGGGCCAGGAGGATCAAAAACAATTCAGCTATATCTGTAGTGTTTTACTTCTTTAAAATATATGTAAAGAAGGCCAGGCACAGAGGCTCACGCCTGTAATCCCAGCACTGTGGGAGGCCGAGGCTGGGCGACAGAGGAAGACTCTGTCTCAAAAAAAAAAAAATTATATATATATACATATGTGTGTGTGTATGTATATATATATATACAGGATCCTGTGTTTTTAGTAACTATAATACCTGGTGGGCCATGGGGAGAGGGAGAGCGGGCAGGTGGCTGGTGGAATAGTCTGGGTGAGAAGAGGCAGCAACCCGAACTAGAAGGGAGGTGGTGGGGACAGTGAGGAGGGAGCAGGTTGTACACGCCTGTCCCTTCTGCCTGGCACTCATGAGCCCCATGAGCAGCAGGGACAGATGTATTTTTAGAAATCCCCTCACATATATAATATATATATATATTATATATGTGTATATATATGATATATATATGATATATATACACATATATAATATATATACATATATATGTGTATATATATATGTATATATATATGGCAAATATAAGCGTTTGTTGATTCCTGGTGGTGGGTATGTTGAGAAATGTTATATATTTTCTGTATGTTTGAAATATTTTATAAATTATGTATACATATGTAACAAACCTGTACGTTGTGCACATGTACCCTAGGACTTAAAAGTATAATTAAAAAAAAAAGAATCACTACTAATAAAATATATAATCACCAAAAAAAAAAGACTGAGAATTTTTAAAGCAATGTGCTTATATAATTATGTGTCCAACAACCATTTCATGAAATAAAAATTTTTTAAAAAGCTCAATTTTGTAAACAAAATCATTCCACTAGAGAACTTTATGATATATGAATTTTGATGTTGATTTAATAATTATATTATCATTATAAATATAAGAGATCTCTATGTCACTAAAACAGAAGGCCAAGTTAAGTGATTAGGTCTAGATGAAAATTTCTAAATACACTCTGGATTTGTCCTTTCTATACCTTAAATGTGCATATGTACTGATATAAGAGTTAAGAATAAATCACTTAGGCAGATAGTAACGGTATGGGAGTCCTTGGTAAGGCTTTTCTCTTTAATGCAAAGAAGCCCCAAATAATTTTCTAACAAAGAGCAGCCTGTAAAGTAAAGCTGTAGACGTAGACAAGGAAGCTGGGAGCTGGCACGGGTGAATGCCGGCAGGAACTAAGGACTAGACATGTTCAAGATGATGGCTCCATCTTCCCTTCACTTTGTCAGCCATATGTACAGCAAAGAGCAGACAACATGGCCTGGATCAACTGGAAAGCCTATTTGCATATTAACAGTAGGGTGGGGAGACCAGCCTTTGCTGCGCACTATGTGAATGTCTTACCTAATCAAACTAATCTGTGAGCCCTACATAAATCAGAGACCACCTCCTCCAACAGGACTATAAAATCTAGCGCATCTGCCGCCAGCTGGTCCTTTCCACTTGGAGACCCCTCTCTCTATAAAGACAGCTGTTTCTCTTTCTCTTCTCTTCTGCCTATCAAACCTGCTCTCCTAAACTCCTCATGTGTGTCTATGTCCTAAATTTTCCTGGCACACGATGACAAACCCCAGAGTATATACCCAGACAATGTAGCCCCTTCACTACCTGAAGACCTTTTTACAATTCAGGTTCTGATATACTATGTCTGGGGTAAGGGGTGCCTACTTCTACGTTACTAATAAGCTCCAAAGTGATACCGAGTTGCTGATCATTGAAGCATCCTTTGAGTAGAAAAGCCATAGGTTTTTTTTTGTTTTTTTTTTTTTTTTTGGTTTTTTTTTTACCTAATAATAAAACTGTATCTATTTGCAGCTAATTCTCTTAAGATCTTTGTGGGGAAATTGAGCAGAGTAAAAGATTAGTAGTTTACCAGGGTTGCCTCCTATTGAAGCAGCCTCATTGTCTAGGATACCCGAAGTTCGTTGTCTCATGACCAAGGAAATTAAGAACATGAACACACAAGGAGTGAGGTTGAGTGGAAGCTTAATAGGCGAAAGAAAGAATAGCTCTCTCTGCTGCAGAGAGACGGGTCCCAAACGGGTTGCCGGTCCGTAACAAAATGCAGGGGGGTTTATAGATACCTGGTGAGGAGGCAGTGTCTGATTTACATAGGGTGCAAAAGATTGGTTGGACCAAGTGTGACATTTGCATAGGGCACAAAAAAATATTTAGGACTAGGTGTGCCATTTGCATAGGGCGTGAGTTTCTGGCAGTCCCCATCCTAATCTTTTATTACACAGCTGGGTCCTCTGCCTGGTCTGTGGCATGTTGTACATTTGGTAACACATAGAAAAATGGAAGATAGAACCTCCCTGTTGGATATGTTTGGGCCCAAGGTGGGCCCTTTTATATTGGCGCAGCTACCGGCATTCCCCCGTGAAAATTTCTAGCTTGCCTGTTTAGGTTTGCAGCTCAATTTTTCAGGCTGCTTTTTGTTAGAAAAAAAAATAATAATTTATTGGGCTGCTTTTTGTTAGAAAGGAAGCTTTGCCAAGGACTCTTTTACCCTCACTATCTGCCTAAATAATTTATTTCTAGCTCCTGTATGGTATATCCCCCCTCAGGAGTGGAAATCCTAACTGCTGTCTGAGGGTGTTGGATGATAACTCTTTCTGGCTACTTCCTGCTGGAGAGGTACGTCATGCGGGGAACAGCAGCAAAGGCTCCTCCTGGGGTCAATCTAAGGGTCCTCTAAAGAAAGGCGTGTCCATGCATGGTTCTATCTGCAACACCATTTGGAGTTTAATACCCTCTAGGTGAGAAGACGTAAATTTTACAAGAAGGTTTAGAATACAGATTTTGAATATGAGTATTAAGACTACCACTATTAGTGGGGGTACCATAGGCCATAACCATGACAGTGGAGTTTGATATCTGTTAGCAATTTCGATGGGTTGTAATACTGGTTGCCTCCACCAAATATCACTATACTTTACCAGAAGCATTAATAAGGAAGCAAAATTTTTCTTTTCTTTTCTTCTCTCTTTTTTTTTTTTTTTTTTGAGACAGAGTCTCGCTCTGTTGCCCAGGCTGAAGTGCAGTGGCGCGATCTCGGCTTACTGCAAGCTCTGCCTCCTGGGTTCATGCCATTCTCCTGCCTCAGCCTCCCCAGTAGCTGGGATAACAAGCGCCCGTCACCACGCCCCACTAATTTTGTTTTTGTATTTTTCGTAGAGACTAGGTTTCACCATGTTAGGCAGGGTGGTCTCTGTCTCCTGACCTCATGATCCGCCCGTCTCAGCCTCCCAAAGTGCTGGGATTACAGGTGTGAGCCACCACGCCCGGCCAAGAAGCAACATTTTTCTTTGAGTAAAACATGTATTCCCCCTCGACTTGCCATTAGGAGATGATTTTAGGTCTGGGCCATCTTTTGTAACTTGGGATAATATTAGGAGGAATACGTTATTGGGTGGCTGGAGTAATTTTAGTGTTAACTTTAGCTGAATCTTTCCTGTAATTATTAACCCTGTTATAAAGATGATAATTAGGCAGAATACAGCAATTAGAATTTTCTGTCCAGAATTCCACGTTGCAGGTGCCACAGTGTATAGTCCTACCACAAATAGTAAAGTGAGGATAGCAATCCTGCAAGTGTGGTGTAATAAATAATTTCCATCTAAAATTTTACTCACCAAGATATAGAATTTCTCTTTGGGTGTCTATGAAGTTACAAATGTAACTTCATGGATAATCAGAATATGTCTGTAAATACACATCATAAAGAAGTCCTAATATATGACGGTGAATCTCGAGGAAAAGTAGAAATGAGTGAAAGTATCTGGTAAGGTAGGGGTGGGATTGAGTAGGAGAAGTAGCTCTCACTCATTTACTTATGTCCTAGACAAATTTAATAAATTCAAGCCAAGACAAAAACATGATGCAGACATTCAGGCAGAAAAAATGCTAGTTACCAAAAGAGAACAATCTAATTTTTCTTAGGAAATTTTCCATCATGCTAAATCATTGAATGATACATCACAAAATTTTCTTGAATTATAATTGGTTACAATACAAACATTTTCAGGTCATGTTATAAGCCGTTTGAAATTTTAAATAAAATATATATTGCGATGAAATGTAAATCAAACCACATCTCTGGTAATTCTCAAAAGAGAGAGTTGACAGAGTTGTTAACCCCAGTACTAGATAAGATATGGAAAGGTAATTCATAAGAGAGGAAATATAATTAGCCACTCAACACAGGAAAAATGTGTGCAACTTCTCTGTCTAATAATCAAATAAATAAGACTTACTCAAATAATATGAAGTACATTGCCTTTATTAAATTGGCAATGATACATTCCTTTCATTAATTATGAGTGTTAAAATTACAGTTATATGAGCTCTGAATGTTATAATTTAGCATAATCTTTTAGGAAATCACTTTTTCACTATGAATAAAAACATCTTAAGAGTTTATATCTTTTGAATCAATAAATTATTTCCTAGCAATCCATCCTAAGGAAATAATTAAAGAAGCCTCCACACATGCATATACATTAAAGTTCAGCAGAAGATGATTTGTTATCACAAACAAAAACTTTTTAATATCTAAGTATATAGGAGTGTTCAGTTAAATTACGATACAACAATAAGATAATTAGAAAATCATTAAAAACCATATTTTTAAAGGAATGTTTATAAAAATTGAAAGTTATCATGATCTCATAGTGGGAGAAAAATGACTGCATAAATTCTCCATCTAGTATAATAGCACTTGAATATGTAAACATGTAGATATGCATTTTAACAAGTGATCCTATATATTAACATCAATTCTCTCTGGATTATGGCATACAAGCATTTTTTAGAAATTATTTTTATATTTTCCATATTATACAAATAATATGTAAAGTAAGTTGAAAGAAAATAATAATTAAAAAAGAATAAACTTAGAAGAAGAAAAATTTCAGCAGGGCACACTGGCTTACGCCTGTAATCCCAGCAATTTGGGAGGCCAAGGCAGGTGGATCACTTGAGTTCAGGAGTTCGAGACCAGCCTGGCCAACATGGTGACATCTGGTTTCTACTAAAAATACAAAAAATAACCAGGAGTAATGCCATGGGCTTGTAATCTCAGCAACTTGGGAGGCATGAGAATTGCTTGAACTTGGGAAGCAGAGGTTGAAGTGAGCAGAGATTGTGCCACTGTACTGAAGCCTGGGTGACAGAGTCAGACTCTGTCTCCAAAAAAAGAAAGGAAAAGAAAAAGAAGACAAAATACAAAAAAAAGAAGAAAAATTTCTAAAAAAAAAAAAAAAGGAGCAAAAATTATAGTTTTGAGAGGAAAAGTACTGTATAGCCAAGACATTTTAAATTAAAATATTATATTCTTCTGAATAATTTATTGGTAATTCTGAAATTTAGAAAAAATAGAAAAATGTACAGTCCACATATTTTCTTAAAAAATTATTTTCTAGCCAACTAGAACACCCTTGTAAATTAATAATTTTGTGATGGCGAAGACTTATTTAAAAGTCAATAGTGAAAAGTCATAAAAATTGTTAGAGAGTTAAGTTTATGTAATTATCATTAATAAAGGCTTTAATACAAATGTCAAAAATATTTCACAGAAGTTTTAATAATATAATTATAACAATTAGTATTATACTCACAGATATCAGAGTGGAAATATATGGTATGTTTGCTTACATTATTATCTGGTAAATATCACCAGCTAGAAGAGGCAAAGTTTCTGAATGAGGCTGGTAGATTTCTGTTAAAATCCTTTAAGAAAACAACAACCCAAAAAACATACTACAAAGAGTACCAATATCAGAGATTGCAGGCAAAGGTCTTCTTGGGGGACCGTATTTCAAGATCAACTTTAATCCTTAAGCTGAAAGAAGTCACTGTGACAAATATGTACTGAGTATTCTTGTTTAATTCAAGAGATTTAAGTTTATTATTGAGACATTTGTAGTGTGGAAAAACCTTAAAAAATAAATAAAAATTGCTACAGAAAAAAAAAAAACACTACAGAAAGCTTCTAGGAATCTGTTGGACTTGTCATTTAATGTCCTTATATCAAAACAATGAAGCATCATATATTTAACTCCATTTTAGGAGCAAAGAATTAGATGATTTTTAATAAGAGAAAATGATAATCATTTGGCAAAGCTGTTTGCCAGTTTGCAGTTTTTTTCATGATCTCCAAAACAGGTCATGGGGCCAGGTAGCATTGAGGCAATCTGAGAAAAAATAAAAGCATGCTAAATACAAAGCAAACTCAAAAAACACTACAGTACCAAATGGAGTGCTTCAAATTGCTCCTGAGTGTTAGGATTTTAAGATGCAGTATTTTGAGAGTCTATTTAAGAAAGCACTGTACGACAAACCCACAGCCAATATCATACTGAATGGGCAAAAACTGGAAGCATTCCCTTTGAAAACTGGCACAAGACAGGGATGCCCCTTCTCACCACTCCTATTCAACACAGTGCTGGAAGTTCTGGCCAGAGCAATCAGGCAGGAGAAGGAAATAAAGGGTATTCAACTAGGAAAAGAGGAAGTCAAATTGTCCCTGTTTGCAGATGACATGATTGTATATCTAGAAAACCACATTGTCTCAGCCCAAAATCTCCTCAAGCTGATAAGCAACTTCAGCAAAGTCTCAGGATACAAAATCAATGTACAAAAATCACAAGCATTCTTGTACACCAATAACAGACAAACGGAGAGCCAAATCATGAGTGAACTCCCATTGACAATTGCTTCAAAGAGAATAAAAGACCTAGGAATCCAACTCACAAGGGATGTGAAGGACCTCTTCAAGGAGAACTACAAACCACTGCTCAATGAAATAAAAGAGGATACAAACAAATGGAAGAACATTCCATGCTCATGGGTTGGAAGAATCAATATCGTGAAAATGGCCATACTGCCCAAGGTAATTTATAGATTCAATGCCATCCCCATCAAGCTACCAATGACTTTCTTCACAGAATTGGAAAAAACTACTTTAAAGTTCATATGGAACCACAAAAGAGCCCGCATTGCCAAGTCAATCCTAAGCCAAAAGAACAAAGCTGGAGGCATCACCCTACCTGACTTCAAGCTATACTACAAGGCTACAGTAACCAAAACAGCATGGTACTGGTACCACAACAGAGACATAGATCAATGGAACAGAACAGAGCCCTCAGAAATGATGCTGCATATCTACAACTATCTGATCTTTGATAAACCTGACAAAAACAAGAAATGGGGAAAGGATTCCCTATTTAATAAATGGTGCTGGGAAAACTGGCTAGCCATATGTAGAAAGCTGAAACTGGATCCCTTCCTTACACCTTATACAAAAATTAATTCAAGATGGATTAAAGACTTACATGTTAGACCTAAAACCATTAAAATCCTACAAGAAAACCTAGGCAATACCATTCAGGACATAGGCGTGGGCAAGGACTTCATGTCTAAAACACCAAAAGCAATGGGCAACAAAAGCCAAAATTGACAAATGGGATCTAATTAAACTAAAGAGCTTCTGCACAGCAAAAGAAACTACCATCAGAGTGAACAGGCAACCTACAAAATGGGAGAAAATTTTTGCAACCTACTCATCTGACAAAGGGCTAATATCCAGAATCTACAATGAACTCAAACAAATTTACAAGAAAAAAACAAACAACCCCATCAAAAAGTGGGCAAAGGACATGAACAGACACTTCTCAAAAGAAGACATTTATGCAGTCAAAAAACACATGAAGAAATGCTCATCATCACTGGCCATCAGAGAAATGCAAATCAAAACCACAGTGAGATACCATCTCACACCAGTTAGAATGGCCATCATTAAAAAAGCAGGAAACAACAGGTGCTGGAGAGGATGTGGAGAAATAGGAACACTTTTACACTGTTGGTGGGACTGTAAACTAGTTCAACCATTGTGGCAGTCAGTGTGGCGATTCCTCAGGGATCTCGAACTAGAAATACCATTTGACCCAGCCATCCCATTACTGGGTATATACCCAAAGGACTCTAAATCATGCTGCTATAAAGACACATGCACACGTATGTTTATTGCAGCACTATTCACAATAGCAAAGACTTGGAACCAACCCAAATGTCCAACAACGATAGACTGGATTAAGAAAATGTGGCGCATATACACCATGGAATACTATGCAGCCATAAAAAACGATGAGTTCATGTCCTTTGTAGGGACATGGATGAAACTGGAAAACATCATTCTCAGTAAACTATCACAAGGACAAAAAACCAAACACCGCATGTTCTCACTCATAGGTGGGAATTGAACAATGAGAATTCACGGACACAGGAAGGGGAACATCACACTCCGGGGACTGTTGTGGAGTTGGGGGAGGGGGGAGGGACAGCATTAGGAAATATACCTAATGCTAAATGACGAGTTAATGGGTGCAGGAAATCAACATGGCACATGGATACATATGTAACAAACCTGCACATTGTGCACATGTACCCTAAAACCTAAAGTATAATAAAAAAATAAAAAAAAAAAAAGAAAGCACTCTATCCATGGACTCTCTTAATCCTTCATCTAAAATAGTAGATATTCATGGCCTATCCCAGGGCCACTGATTTATTTATTTACTTATTTAATTTTAGATTCCAGGGCACATGTGCAGGTTTGTTACATGGATATATTGTGTGATGCTGAGGTTTGGGTTTCTGTTGAACCTGTCACTCTAATAGTGAACTTAGTACCCTGTTGGAATTGGATGCAGGGACTCTCCAGGTCTAGAACAGGCTCCTCCCCATCAGACTTGCTTGGTCTGGACCTGCTAAAGGATCAGAAAGGAAGAAGATACTGAGAACTAGATGCATGTACTCAATAGTATTCCCATTCAGTCTTTGAAGCTTAGTATTTAGACCAAGGCTAGTGCGGCCTTATAAAAGGAATTTAAACAAAAGCAACTACTTAGCTCAGTGCCTAAAACAAAGTACTTAGTAATTTAAGGATAATTCATTTTCTTTTGTTATATTTTAAAATTGACTGAACATGTCATTTCTTATTGAAAAATTTAAATATACATAGGTTAGAAAAATAAGTGACCATATATATATGCATATATATATATATATACACACAATTTTGTCTTATTTATTTCCAGTGGCATAATCTTAATTTTTTTTCTCATTTAATTAATATTCCCAAGTGGAAATATATTTCAAAATAGTTTTAAATATATAACATGAAAAAAAACACTTGAAAATTAACCCACATTTACCATATGATCATTTCTCTTAAATCTATAAGTTAAACCAATAATATTTTATAAAAAGGCGTAATCACAGACAATGGCATTTGAATTCTTATGTTAAAGATTGAATTTTTACCAAATATAGGACAAATAACATTTATAAAATATGACTGATCTTTTATTTACATAGAAAGACATTTCCTGGTTTACGATTTTCCATTTAATTATACCATACTTGCAAAAAAGTAAACTTTTTATATTTGAAAGGAAATAATTCAAATATATGTGTTAGCTTAAAGTAGGTATATTTACATATTTGAACTTTGAATGTCATTCTCCAAGTAAAATACAAAATAGTTACATGTACTTGAACTAGAGGTAGGTCAGTGTAAACTTCCCTGATTATAAATCCATTTGGTCTTCCAAAAGACCTATTTATTTTAAGCAGCAATCAGCAAACCACAGCCTGTGGTCCAAATCTGGGTTGTGGCCTGCTCTATTTTGTTTTTGGAGTTTTCTGGGCCTTCTAACACTATCATCATCTCTAGCTGTTTTTCCTTTTTTTTTTTTGCCCCCTGTTTTAGGAAAAGTTTCATTGATATAGAGCCACACTCATTTGTTTTAGTAATGTCCATGGCTACTGTCTTTCTGAACAGTAAAGCAGAGTAGTTGTGACAGAAAACTATAGCTGTGAAGCTTAAAATATTTGCTATCTGGCCTTTTACAGAAAAGTTTGTTGATTCCTGATATGGACAATAAAAGTTAACCCATTGCAGTAAGTTCAGTGTATATAGATTTGGTTTGATTTATTTTATTTTATTTTATTTTATTTTTGGCATGTCCTAAAAGTTGTTTTATTGTGGAACATTGTTAACCTGTCCTTTATTTCCTATTTTTTATTTTACTATACTCTCCTACTTTGTTTGCCCTCTTTCTTTTTTTTTACTCCTCATTTTTCATTGCTTCTTCTTACTCTTCACTCATACATCTAACTCCATTTTAGGAGCACAATACGATAGGAGATTTTATTTTTTTAAGAAATTGGCAATTATTTGGCAAAGTCATATTACCAGCACAGTTTCCACAACTCCAAAAGAGGCCATAGGCCAGTATGAATGGCCATGCACAGGGTGGAGCCGGAAAAGCACACACGCCTCCAGTAGTTCTACCCTCTGTCTCCTTACTTCTTCCCTCTCTTCATGTTATATGACACAGTATCTCTTCATTATTGAGCATCTATGAAAGGATGACTACCGAAATTCAACAGAAAGGATTTTTGTTCCCTGCATCTACAGGTTTTATTTCTACTCACACTTCCACATGTGAAGAATATTAAGTTAGAAGACATTATTTTCATCTTCTTTTGTCTGAGTCATGGAACATGCACATTTTTATATTATGCGAAGGTGACCAATGTGTAGTTTCATATTTTCAATGTTTGAGTACCATACTACTTGTTAACTATTTGTGTACTGAACAAATATAATAACTTCCTGGGCCTCAGTTTTCTTACATGTAAAAGAGGACTGTTGTTAGGATTAAAAGATATATAAACAAGACATAAAACACTGTAAACATGCTTAGAACAGAGGTGGGCACAAGTAAAACACTTAGTATATGTGAACTATTTTAAATAAGCAAACAAAATCACCATCTTTATTTAATCTTTTCTAAAATTATTTGAGGACTTATTAGTGATTCCTGTTAGCAATAATCCTCCCCTTTCTTTTTAGATAATAATAAACATTATGCCCTATATGTGTACAGTTTGGTGGAATAACTCAATATTCATTTAAAGGTTTTGGATATTACAAGTGTCTTGAATGTGAGAAAGTGTCTCAGATTTAGATCTATCATTGTACCTGCTATCTCTCAGACAATAGAGCCATTAGCAATGAAGGGCTAACTGCTGATCACATATTTTTTATTATAAAAATCTTTGTAGAGATAACATTTCATAGAGAAGCTTGAAAATTGCTTGAACTGGTAGTAATTTCAGAAGAAATAAGTGATTCAAAGAAATATAATGGTGAATATATTCTATGGCCAGGCAGCAGTGATAAAAGGATCTCCTTTGACCCTGTGACAATTTTTATTGATTATCTTGTGATGAAAATGAACAACTGTAATTCCTTGATAATTTAAATACATATTTCTATGTTATGTTTGGCTTTAACAGCTGTCTGTGTGTATATATGTATGCATGTCAATTTTAATCAGTCCCGTAGGACTAGATAAATTAATGTCCTCGGATTTTTTTTCATGTTTTATTGTGGATTGATAATGAGTATGTTTATACAAAATTAGTAATACCAGCAGCAATATTTTTATAGCTGGCTGATTTTTCATTTGGGTTATATCGAGTACATTCAATATATTTCAGTAAGAACATAATAGCTAAGGATGAGTGCCTGTAAAGGCTCTTCTTTTGATCTATTCATATTTTTGATCAACCATACCAACAGTTATTTTGTACACTCCTTCATGCCTATAAAATTGTGTAACAATGTCCAATAGTTCTGAAACTATATCATAGATTTTCAATATGTACAACTGACCCTCAAATTTTCTAGTTTAAATAACCCTCTATCTTAGCTTAACAGGATGATCAATGATGCTGAAACAGGGTGGATGCACATAAGAGAGGAATCACTGTTTTGATGTCATGGTTTCAAGCCAGATGATAAGACAAATGTTACATCAGGCACTTTGATGGAATGTTTCTGGAAATCAATAAACCTTGAATTTCTGACCCTTAATTTGCTATGGACAAAATGATATCTATAATAAGCAGATAAAAAGTGGTAGTCTTTCTATGTCTCCAAAAAAAGATATCATGTATAACCCTGTACTTTGTGATCCATCTTTCTATGTATATGAGCTTATAATGAGGATGCATAGCTATTTAGAAGCTAAGAAATGTAAGAATTAATTATATATATAACTATTGAATTAAAAATTAAGCATATTGCTTTTATGCTCTCATTCAACATGCATGTATTAATGGTCATATATGTACACATGTATATATATATATGAATGTAAGTATATACATATATGGTTGTGCACATGCACATGTGCATATATAACTTGTGTCGGGGTTGCCATACAGTGGCATCATTTACACCGTATTCTATAGATCTGTGTGAAATGGAAGCTCTGTCCCAGATGCCATATAAACACTGGTAAATATAATAATATTGTGTCAATCCCAAATAATCAAAGTTCAAGAGAGATAAGAAAGTAAAGAACAAGGAAACAAACATAAAATTAGTATGTGTGATATACTTTGAAGATGATAATATTAATATAAGAGAGTGGTCAAGGGAAGCTAAATTATAGAAAGTGGCAAGGGAAAGCTTTATTAAGAAAGCAAGACTTGAAGTTTGAGAAAGAACCAGTCAAATGAAGAGCCTGGAGACTGACTATTAAAGGCAGGAGGAAAAACATGTGTTCAGAGAACACTGAAGCAGGAAAGAATTTAACAACATTGAAATTATCAAAGAAGACCGACACAGCTGGAGAAGAGAGAGGGGAAAAAAAGACCTTAAAATGATATTGGTGATGTGTCTAGTGGCTGGATCATACAGGTCCTTGTAAGGTATATTTAACAGTGTGGATTTTATTCTTAATGCAATGTGGAGCCACTGCCAGCTTTTAAGTCTGAGAGTAGTAGCTTAAATAATTGACTCTGGATATTGTGTAATGAGAGCCTGAAGCAGAGATAAAGTAAAAATGGGAATAACAGTTAAGAAATCATGGTATCAATCCATGTAAGAGATGACAGTGGCTTTACTGTGATAATGGCCATGGAAATAGACATATTCAAGTACTATTTTGAGGACAAAAATGTCAGAAATTGGTAAATTATGTGATTATTTATCATATAATTTATGTAATTACTTATCACAAACCATCTAAGCTATTATTAATTTCTGGCATAATAAACAATAGCTATGCCCTCACAAAAATATCATTAAAAAGAATGAATTATAGGTATTATTAAAATACACATTTTTTTATGAGCAAAAGAAACCACATTTTATTCAAAGGTCTAAAACAGAAGTGTCTAGCCTGGGAGAATAATGGGCGATCAGATGAGTAATGTTTACTTTCAGTATGTCAAAAATGTTTCAGAATTAACGCATCTTCTTTGATGAGGCAACTTCAAATATCTTTGCTTAGGATGTTTAGGGCTTGACATGGAAAACTTTGTTTAGCTTTTGATAATGTATTTATTGTCTATATATGATTCATCATGATGAGAATATTATGGATTCCCTTTAAATATTATCCAGTGTGTGTGTGTGTGTATACATGTGCATATATATGTGTTAATAAAGTAATGTACGTTTATAAAAACAAAACATATTTAAAGGAATAAATAATAAAATAAAAACATTTAAAATTCTTCTATCCAGAGATAGCCTTTATTAAAATAATGGTATATTACTTGCAAGTATTTCCCCGTGCACACAAAATCACATACATGTACACATTCAAAGCAGAATGGCTATGTGGAAAATAACACGGAATTTAGAGTGAAGCAATACTGAGTATGAATACCAGAGTTTGGCTGCTGGCTAGCTAAGTATCCCTGAAAATGCTATTTGGATATTTTGACTTTCCATTTCCTCATCTTTAAAAGGAGGGGAAGAATATTCAGAGCAATAATGCAGATAAAGTACAGTATTAATACATGCAACACCATGAAAACACTTAGATGAAAGATATAAGTGAAAGAAGCCACGCTCAAAAGACCGAATTCTCTGTGGTTTCTTTTTGTGACATTTTACAAAGCAAAACTATAGGACAGAAAACAGATCAGTAGTTGCCATAAACACAGGTTGGAAAATGATTGACTACAATGGGGCATAAGGTAATTAATTATGCAGGGGGTGGGGGTGTAAGTGGAATTTTTTTACATGTTTATTTTTTGGTAGTTAAATAACTTTATATATTTATCAATACTCACAGAACTGTACTCTAAAATGAGTAATTTTATTGCATATAGTTTTTACCTAAAAAACCAAACCAAGGGTTTTTTGTGTCTCTATTTCCTTCAGTTCTGCTCTGATTTTAGTTATTTCTAGCCTTCTGCTAGCTTTTGAATGTGTTTGCTCTTGCTTTTCTAGTTCTTTTAATTGTGATGTTAGGGTGTCAATTTTGGATCTTTCCTGCTTTCTCTTGTGGGCATTTAGTGCTATAAATTTCCCTCTACACACTGCTTTGAACGTGTCCCAGAGATTCTGGTATGTTGTGGCTTTGTTCTCGTTGGTTTCAAAGAACATCTTTATTTCTGCCTTCATTTCATTATGTACCCAATAGTCATTCAGGAGCAGGTTGTTCAGTTTCCATGTAGTTGAGCAGTTTTGAGTGAGTTTCTTAATCCTGAGTTCTAGTTTGATTGCACTGTGGTCTGAGAGACAGTGTTTGTTATAATTTCTATTCTTTTACATTTGATGAGGAGATCTTTACTTCCAACTATGTGGTCAATTTTGGAATATGTGTGGTGTGGTGCTGAAAAAAATGTATATTCTGTTGATTTGGGGTGGAGAGTTCTGTAGAGGTCTATTAGGTCCACTTTGTGTAGAGCTGAGTTCAATTCTTGAATATCCTTGTTAACTTTCTGTCTCGTTGATCTGTCTAATGTTGACAGTGGGGTGTTAAAATCTCCCATTATTCTTGTGTGGGAGTTTAAGTCCCTTTGTAGGTCACTCAGGACTTGCTTTATGAATCTGGGTGCTCCTGTGTTGGGTGCATATATATTTAGGACAGTTAGCTCTTCTTGTTGAATTGATCCCTTTACCATTATGTAATGGCCTTCGTTGTCTCTTTTGATCTTTGTTGGTTTAAAGTCTATTTTATCAGAGACTAGGATTGCAACTCTTGCCTTTTTTTGTTTTCCATTTGTTTGATAGATCTTCTTCCAAACCCTTCAAAAAATTAATGAATCCAGGAGCTGGTTTTTTGAAAAGATCAACAAAATTGATAGACTGCTAGCAAGACTAATAAAGAAGAAAAGAGAGAAGAATCAAATAGACACAATAAAAAATGAAAAAGGGGATATCACCACCGATCCCACAGAAATACAATCTACCATCAGAGAATACTACAAACACCTCTATGCAAATAAACTAGAAAATCTAGAAGAAATGGATAAATTCCTCGACAAATACACCCTCCCAAGACTAAACCAGGAAGAAGTTGAATCTCTGAATAGACCAATAACAGGTTCTGAAATTGTGGCAATAATCAATAGCTTACCAACCAAAAAGAGTCCAGGACCTGATGGATTCACAGCCGAATTCTACCAGAGGTACAAGGAGGAACTGGTACCATTCCTTCTGAAAATATTCCAATCGATAGAAAAAGAGGGAATCCTCCCTAACACATTTTATGAAGCCAGCATCGTCCTGATACCAAAGCCTAGCAGAGACATGACCAAAAAAGAGAATTTCAGACCAATATCCTTGATGAACATTGATGCAAAAATCCTCAATAAAATACTGGCAAACCGAATCCAGCAGCACATCAAAAAGCTTATCCACCATGATCAAGTGGGCTTCATCCCTGGGATGCAAGGCTGGTTCAACATACGCAAATCAATAAATGTAATCCAGCATATAAACAGAACCAAAGACAAAAACCACATGATTATCTCAATAGATGCAGAAAAGGCCTTTGACAAAATTCAGCAACCCTTCATGCTAAAAACTCTGAATAAATTAGTTATTGATGGGACATGTCTCAAAATAATAAGAGCTATCTATGACAAACCCACAGCCAATATCATACTGAATGGGCAAAAACTGGAAGCATTCCCTCTGAAAACTGGCACAAGACAGGGATGCCCGCTCTCACTGCTCCTACTCAACATAGTGCTGGAAGTTCTGGCCAGAGCAATCAGGCAGGAGAAGGAAATAAAGGGTATTCAATTAGGAAAAGAGGAAGTCAAATTGTCCCTGTTTGCAGATGACATGATTGTATATCTAGAAAACCCCATTGTCTCAACCCAAAATCTCCTTAAGCTGATTAGCAACTTCAGCAAAGTCTCAGGATACAAAATCAATGTACAAAAATCACAAGCATTCTTGTACACCAATCACAGACAAACGGAGAGCCAAATCATGAGTGAACTCCCATTCATAATTACTTCAAAGAGAATAAAATACCTAGGAATCCAACTTACAAGGGATGTGAAGGACCTCTTCAAGGAGAACTAGCAACCACTGCTCAATGAAATAAAAGAGGATACGAACAAATGGAAGAACATTCCATGCTCATGGGTTGGAAGAATCAATATCGTGAAAATGGCCATACTGCCCAAGGTAATTTATAGATTCAATGCCATCCCCATCAAGCTACTAATGACTTTCTTCACAGAATTGGAAAAAACTACTTTAAAGTTCATATGGAACCACAAAAGAGCCCGCATCGCCAAGTCAATCCTAAGCCAAAAGAACAAAGCTGGAGGCATCACGCTACCTGACTTCAAACTATACTACAAGGCTACAGTAACCAAAACAGCATGGTACTGGTACCACAACAGAGACATAGATCAATGGAACAGAACAGAGCCCTCAGAAATGATGCCGCATATCTACAACTATCTGATCTTTGATAAACCTGACAAAAACAAGAAATGGGGAAAGGATTCCCTGTTTAATAAATGGTGCTGGTAAAACTGGCTAGCCATATGTAGAAAGCTGAAACTGGATCCCTTCCTTACACCTTATACAAAAATTAATTCAAGATGGATTAAAGACTTACATGTTAGACCTAAAACCATTAAAATCCTACAAGAAAACCTAGGCAATACCATTCAGGACATAGGCATGGGCAAGGACTTCATGTCTAAAACACCAAAAGCAATGGCAACAAAAGCCAAAATTGACAAATGGGATCTAATTAAACTAAAGAGCTTCTGCACAGCAAAAGAAACTACCATCAGAGTGAACAGGCAACCTACAGAATGGGAGAAAATTTTTGCAACCTACTCATCTGACAAAGGGCTAATATCCAGAATCTACAATGAACTCAAACAAATTTACAAGAAGAAAACAAACAACCCCATCAAAAAGTGGGCAAAGGACATGAACAGACACTTCTCAAAAGAAGACATTTATGCAGCCAAAAAACACATGAAGAAATGCTCATCATCACTGGCCATCAGAGAAATGCAAATCAAAACCACAGTGAGATACCATCTCACACCAGTTAGAATGGCCATCATTAAAAAAGCAGGAAACAACAGGTGCTGGAGAGGATGTGGAGAAATAGGAAAATTTTACACTGTTGGTGGGACTGTAAACTAGTTCAACCATTGTGGCAGTCAGTGTGGCGATTCCTCAGGGATCTCGAACTAGAAATACCATTTGACCCAGCCATCCCATTACTGGGTATATACCCAAAGGACTCTAAATCATGCTGCTATAAAGACACATGCACACGTATGTTTATTGCGGCACTATTCACAATAGCAAAGACTTGGAACCAACCTAAATGTTCAACAACGATAGACTGGATTAAGAAAATGTGGCACATATACACTATGGAATACTATGCAGCCATAAAAAATGATGACTTCATGTCCTTTGTAGGGACATGGATGAAACTGGAAAACATCATTCTCAGTAAACTATCGCAAGGACAAATAACCAAACACTGCATGTTCTCACTCATAGGTGGGAATTGAACAATGAGAACTCATGGACACAGGAAGGGGAACATCACACTCCGGGGACTGTTGTGGGGTTGGGGGAGGGGGGAGGGACAGCATTAGGAGATATACCTAATGCTAAATGACGAGTTAATGGGTGCAGGAAATCAACATGGCACATGGATACATATGTAACAAACCTGCACATTGTGCACATGTACCCTAAAACCTAAAGTATAATAATAAATAAATAAATAAATAAAAATCTAATAAAACAAAATAATAGCAAAAACAAAGGGAAAAAAAGAAATTACTCATTAAATATTGACGAATAAATAATTGTGCCAACAACAACAAAAAAAAAAACAAAAAAAAACAAAACAAAACAAAAAACCAAACAAAAACCTTTGAGATAATTAGGAAAATCAAGAAATATTAAAATTCTAGTCAAGGATATCTCCAAAAAAATTACATCTATCCTCATTCTTAACAATAAAATACTCAATATTTCCTAAGATTAGGAAAAGAGTAAAGATGTCCACTCTTACTTCTTCGATTTAACATTGTTCTGCATATCTTAAAAAGTATCATAAGACATAAAAAGTTATACAGATTGGAAAATAATAAGCCAAACAGTCATTCTCTGTAAGCAACTTGTTTGTGTATGTAGAAAACCCTAAGGAACATACAAAAAACAGTCTGTTAGAACAATTGAATTTAGCAATGTTGCAGGACAGAAAGTCTTTTACAAAGTCAATTGTATTTTTATATAGCAGAAATGAACACTTACCAAATGAAATAGAAAGAAACAACCCTATCGATAATAGCATAAAATAAAATCTTAGGAATAAATGTAACAAAAGTTTCCCAAGATTTATACATAAAAAATACAAAACATTACTAAGTAATGTTGAAGGAGACACAGATAAATTGAGAGTCCGATCATCACCATGAATTAGAAGACTCATTATTTTCAAGATGACAGCCATTGACAAGTTGATCCATATATTCAACGCACTCTGAAACAAAACCTTAACAAGCATTTTTGACAAAACTGACAGGTTGATTTTAAAATTAATATGGAAATGCAAAGCATATATACTAGCCAAACATTAATTGAAGAAAAACCACATTTGGAGGGTTTAAAATATCTGATTTCAATATTTCTTATGAAGATAAAAGTTATTACTGTGCAGTATTGATGTAAAGATAGATGTATTAAGCAATGTAACAGGACAGACTCATATGACCAACTGATTTTCAACAGAGATGCTAAGGTACTTTAATGAAGAGAAGCTAGCCTTTTCAACAAATGGTGCTAGAGCAACCAGATATGGGTATGGAAAAAATGACCTTTATATTATGGATATACACAAATTAATTCAAAGTGGTTCATAGACCTAAACACAAAATCTAAAATTATTAAACTCATATAAGAGGCATAGAAAAGTCTTTGTGATATTGAGATAAGGAAAATATTTTATTTAAACATGGCATGAAAAAGTGGAAAATTTATAAAAAGATTGATAAAATGGAATTGATCAAGATTACAGAATGTGCTTTTCAAAAGATGTTGGCAATAAAGAGAAGGAGAAAATTTTTGTAAAACATATCTAAGAGGATGTATCCAGAATATATAAAGAACTCTTACAACTCAAAAACAAGAAAAAAATGAACAAAATACTTGAACAAACCCTTCACAAAAGCAAATATAAAAATAGCCAGTGGGTACATAGAAAGATGTTCAACATCATAGTCTCAGACAAATACAATTAGAGTCACAATGTTACCACTGGACAATCAACAGAAAAGTTAGATTTAGAAGAGTAACAGTACTAAGTGTTGGTGAAGATGTAGGAAGATGATAAATCTCATGTATTTCTGTGGAGAATGAAAAATAATACAGCTGTTTTGGAAAATAGTATGCTAATGTAAATTAAATCTATATTAACTTATATTGTCTAGCAATTTTATTTCTAGGTATTTATAGAAGAGAAATGTAAACATAAGTTCATAAAAAGAGCTATATATATATGTCTATAACAACAATATTCATAATAAAAAATCCACCAGTCATCCAAATGTCCAGATATAAATAACTCTAATGCATCTGCAAAATGAGGTGACAAAAATGTCAATTTTTCTGAGAAAGTTATATGGAAAAGGGTCCACAAATATCTAAGAAATTTATTTAATGTATCACTGGCATAAGAAAAGACCAAAATATTAGTCAAACAGAATAGCAAGAGTTCTAAGAATGGCAGACTTCATCTCTGGAATGCAAGAACTGAGGCCAGGAGTTCTTGCACATCATGGTTGTCTGAAAGAATAGTGGGTATATCTACTCAACTCCTTGCTGCTCCACTTGCTTCTCACTTTAGAAAATCTTCTAATGATCGAGAGTTGATTGTGGTTGGTAATGAAAAATAAATATGAGGCCGGGCGTGATGGCTCACGCCTGTAATCCCAGCACTTTGGGAGCTCGAGGTGGGAGCTCCAGCCTGGCCAAGATGGTGAAACCCCATCTCTATTAAAAATACAAAAATTAGCCAGAAGTGGTGGCAGGCACCTGTAATTGCAGCTATTCGGGAGGCTAAGGCAGAGAATTGCTTGAACCCAGGAGGCGGAGGTTGCAGTGAGACGAGATAGCGCCTCTGCACTCCTACCTGGGCTGCAGAGCGAGACTCCATCTCAAAATAAATAAATAAATAAATAAACACATAAGAACAACTTATAACTCATTAAACACATGTAAGTCATGAAATCAAACATGAAAAGATGCAGATTCAGTGCCAACCTATATAAGGCATATTGCAATTTAATTTTTATTCAAATATGTGTTTAGAAATGACAAATGATTAAGGCAATAATTGCAGTTCAATATGTTTGGAGAAAGAGGAAATATCAAAGCATACTTTATTTCTTTGTTATCATAGATGTGATTAAGGAGAACTGTAAAAAGCTTTAGGATTCTTAAAATACACATTTTTAAAGGAAAAAACTATTTTCCATAGAAGTTTCTAATAGCTAAATTATTAATGCCTAAGTTTAAAAATTATACCTTAGAGGTACATAATTATTTGGAAGACTGTGAAATTTTCTATGTCCTGTAATTATCGTGCTATAGTAGAAAACAATTTTGAGTCGTGTTTACATATCTGAAATTCCAGACTCCATTCACTGGGGCGGTACTGCAAGGTTCAATGGGTAAACCTAAAGAATTTCTAAAAGAATCAGAACATCTGTACAGTCTTTGCTATGCAATCATCTTTAAGAACACCTGAAAGGGAAGATGCACTTCAGTTGCAGAAAAGTGAATTCTCTGCTAAATAAACAAGTCATTCTTAATGTTTTTGAAGAATAAAAGGACCACTTCTTGGCAAAGAGATACTTTAGAATAAAAGGAAGATGGAAAACACTTCTAACGCTGCTGATGGAAGTAGAAGATCACTGACTGTGACAAGAAGCTCACTGAATTTGCAACGTCTTGTGGCATAATCTTCCTCTTGAAGATCAGATATCAAGGGTAGAAAAGTAAGCTTACACTTAGGATCTCTCATTTTAAATGAGTAATCCCACAGAAATTGAACTTTTGATTTTTGGCAATAAGAACTTCCTTATGGTGCATTTTTGAAATGCTTATTTACTCCTACATAATTATCGACTCCCAGCATAGGCTATTTTATATGGTTTAGGTAAAACTGGTCACTTAGGTAAGGGTGACTTCTGAAGACACTAAGAAAATATATTGTTCCCAAATGATTCCATCAACATTGTCTAAAATGTTACCATTAGATACTTATTTCTCTAAAAATTGGTCCATTCACAGAATCGTTTTTAATGCACATTTTGCTATTAAATGGACACAGATGAGTTTCTCAGGTGGCAGTCATTACAGCCTTTGGCCTCTAGAGAAAGAAAAACTAGTACAGAAAGGAAAGTAGGAAAATCACAAAGAAAATAAAGAGGTAATTCTCTTCAAAACATGAATTGTGCTAAGCCCCGTGAGGCATAAAAATGCAGTCACAAATATACTGGTTACCACCACCTGTAATCATAGTAACAGGTACCAAAACTTTTACATATTGCAAAGAGGAAAATATAAATTAAGTGTTCTGAGTCGAACAAAGAGATGCTTCTACCAGAATTGTTGAAATACAAGAGAAATCCTAGAAATATAATTCAATGTTCTCATTTTACCAATTAACAAACTGAGATATTGTAGTATCGCTAACTTTCCTATGATGACTAGCGAAAGGTTAAAATATAAAATCTCTAAAACTTAGTCTGTAAACTAATCTGTAATCACTACCTTCTAGAAGTAACACTAGATATAATCATCACAAATATAATAAAAGCAAAATAAAACCTTAAAATGGAATAGAATTATTTATAAATAAATGTTTTAATTAATGATTAGGTGGTATGAGAGAGTCATAGCATGAAATGTCTAATGACAAACAGTCCTGGTTCAAGTCCCAACTCTGCACAATTAATTTTTCTATCACATTAGACAAAATTTTTATTTGTATTTATTCTTGCTTATTGAGATATAATCTACAGAAAATTTATTCTTTTTAGGAGTATGAGTCTATGATTTTTATAAACTTATTTAGTCATGTGATTACTACCACCATCAAGATAGAGAACATTTGCATCATCCCAAAAGTTTCTCTCATATTTCTTTTTGCAGTCAATATCCACTCCCAACTCCAGCTGCTAACCACCACTGATCTGCGTTTGGTCCTCATAGTTTGACTTTTTCCAAGATGTCATCTAAATGAAAATACACAATACAGGTTGAGTACCCCTTACCCAAAATGCTTGGGACCAGAAGAGTACGTATGAATCATAGCGTGTTTATCCATTTACCAGTTGATGGACATTTTGGTTGCTATGTACGTGTTTTGTATGAACAGATGTTTTCATTTCTCTGGGTAAATACGTAGGATTTGGTTTGCTGGCTCATATGGTAAGTAAAAGTTTAACATCAAAGGAAACTGTCTAACTGTTTTCCAAAGAGGCTGAACCACATATTAAACATTCCCAAGGAACAGTATCTGAAAGTTGCTCTGCTTGCTCTGAAATCTCACTAGCATTTGATATTGTTAGATTCCTGTAAAACAGTGCTTACTAATATCTCAGTTTCTTTGTTTGAGAAGATTTTATGAGATAAGAACTGCAAAGCCCCTACTGACATTTCAGCTGTAGAGTAGGTCATGTATACATTTTCAGCTTCTTCTAAGTTTCTGTTAAAACATATGCTCTACCACTAATGATGATAATCCATGAACACCTTCCAATTTGTTAGACACTCATGAAAATGTTTCTGGTTACCAGGAAACTTGAGGCTAGTAAAGGTATAATAGTATGAATATGGTTAGCCAGATGCTGAAAGATGTTGGATGAAAATGGAGAAGGGGCCATTGGAAAAGCTGACCTGGTTTAAAGTGATACTCTACTACTTAATTCTGGGGAAGATAACTATTTTTGAAACTCAATTTTCTAATCAATAAAATGAGGATAAAAATAATACTCACTTTTTAGGCCTTAGTGAGTGATCAAAGGATTTATAGAAGAAAGGGCTTTTTACAATATGAAACATTAATTTGTGTTATTAAGGAGACACTGGTTTATAAATGTAATGATATAAAGATTATGTTGTTTTCAACATCTCCATGAGATGTATGAGTCAATTTAGTCATGAAAAAAATGTAAGTAAATATAATTATTCATGTGAAAACTCTAACCTAATGTGTTATTTATTTCATTCATCAAAAAAAATTTACTATGTATCTACTATTTGTAAAGCACTGAAAACACAACACTAAATAAAATAGATATGACCTCTTACCCTCTTAGAGCTTTCAGCAATTTAGTACACAAATTAAATACGCAAATCACTATGCTAGAATATAATAAGTGCTATTGATGAAAGAAAAGCAGACAGGGAGAATATGGAGTGTTAGGAAGGGTTAGGGGTATTAGGACTTTTAATAGGGTGGTCAGAAATGCCTCTTTCTAAATGTGATACAACTGGAAACAATTGAGGATATGAACCATATAGGCTGCAGGAGAAAGATCTGCTCTAGAAAGAGGCATAGGCAGGATTGGAGCACACCTGGCATATGCAAAAAAAATGTGAAGAGGGCAGTTGACCTGCAGAAGAGGAAGCAAGAAAGATAAAAGTTGTAAATTATGTGGTGGGAGTGTGCGTGATCACATGAGTCCTGTGTGCTATTATCACAAGAGTTTTCACTTTTACTTTGAACTCAGTGGAAAACCACTGGTTTTGAGCAGAAGGTTGACTTTTTCTTTTCCAGTGCGTATTATTTTTCTACTGCTGCTAGAACAAGTTACCACAAACTTAGTAAATTAAAATAACACAAATTAATTTTCTTATAGCTCTGGAGGCCAGAAGTCTGAAATGTATCCTACTGATTAAAACCAAGAAAATGGCAGGGCTTTTGTGCCTTCTGATGGCTCTAGGGGAAAATCTGTTTCCTTGCCTTTTTAAGCTTCTAGAGACACCTGCATTTCTTGGTTTATGTCCTCCTCCTCCACTTTCAAAGCCAGCAGTCCAGCACCTTTAAATTTCTCTCATGCCCTCCTGTCTTCCTTTTATAAGGAGCCTTTTGATTGCATTGGGCCCACCCACGTTATCCAAGATAATCTCCCAAACTCAAGGTTCTTAACTTAATTACATCTGCAACATCCCTTTAGCCATGTAAAGTAACATATTTAAAGGTTCTGAGGATTAGGATGTAGACAACTTTGAGGGCCAATTATTCTGCCTACCACAGTATGTCAAGAGGTATTAGTGCTTTGGATGTCTTGTAAAGAGCAGCAGGAAACTAAAACATTGGATGGGAAAAATGTGGCAGTGTTTACTAATTGTCTAACACTATGCTGGGAAAAGAGTCTATTGGAACTAGACATGACATGTTCATGTTTGTGTTATAAGAATCATCTTCAATGCAGCAGATGAAGAGAAACAATTTATCCAGATGGCCAAGCTTAGTAGAAATGAAAATTTTAAAAGTCCAAACTCTAAGTGATCCACTTCTATGTTGATTAGGATGCTTTCTGATCAATGCATTGATCTCACGGGTCATTTTATTAAAAATATATGGGTGCCCTCAACAAATAACTGATGCTAATGATCTTTCTATTTACCTACCATTTTAAGTTATTTAGACATTATGGGTTTTAAATTAGTCCCTTTTGAGTTTGGTTAATGATGCTGACTTCTAGAACTCATGTTGGAAACCAAAAAATTAAACCAGATTTTAGAGCTGTATTCTAAGAACCAAGTCCCGGTCCATGGTGATTCAGTGGATATAGGGATGAACTATAAGGCTATAACAGGGAGCAAATCACCTGGCCTTCACATACCTTATATTCACTTAACTTTAGTGTTTCTCATTTAATATAAAAAACAGCAACAATAATAATAGCTAACATGTATTAATCACTTAAGTGCAAACACAATATTAAATGCAGTCCATGTATTATTCTTCTGTGCAATCCTTTGATATAGGTACTCATAATGGCCTCATTTTACACATAAAAACTCTGAGAAATACTCTAAAAAAGTTACCAAGCTTACAATTACATTTATTACAATGATAGGAAAGCAAATCATGTCTTTGATAAGAGAGAAAGTTTCAGATATTAAAATTCCCAGCACACCAATATATTCTCTATGTTTTAATATCAGAGATTAGGTAATATAAATATAATTTACATTAATCCATTTAATTCATGTGTTATACTAACAGTTAATATTGAAGACATATATTTATATACATATATAAAAAACAAGCATAAAAACACATACAGGGTATAATAATCAAATTGATAAGTACTTACCACTTGAGACTGCATGAATAGTATCCCAATTTTCTTTTACTTCGTATTGAAACCAATTGGATTTAAGTTCAAAATATTTTTTATTTTTCATTTATCCCAAAATGAAAGGAACAGAACAATGCTTAGCAGCTATATTCTTTTTCATCTTTCAATGTTTAAAGAAAAAAGAGAACAGTGTGTCTTATTACCACTGAAAAATTCTTTATGTTGGCATTCTGAAAGTGGCCATTAATAGTACATTTGTAGAACTAGCTACAGAAAAGGAACATGTGCTAAAGACTTGATTTCTGTAAAAATGATACGATAAGTAAAAACTTTCACTCTTTTCTTTCCTTTCCTTCAGTGATTACCAGTTAAGAAAATGAGATTCTTACATTTGGATCCAGTAGGTAAGAAGAATCAATATTAGTCCTTTTCAACATCATAATTTTTAAAGTCATTGTTGCATAATTTACAAAGAATTTATGGATTATATAAAACAGGAAGACAGACTATAATATCATTTTGGAAATAACGATATTGAAATTACAGTGTCAGAGCTTGATATTTTTCTGGCATTTCAAAGACACAAACATGAGTAAGGAGAGGCAAACTTCCCGTTGCTATAGGTGATGAAACTCATTGTAACATAGCTTGAGGGGATTTAACTGGTTATGCATTGATAACACACCTAGCATTAGTCATCTCAAAGGAAACTTTAATTTCTTACATCAAATTCTTCTCCATGGTGATTCAGCTTGTGACCTCGCATGTTGGAGGCATAGTTATGAGTAAAAGGTGAACTTTGTTATATGGTGTGTTCTTCAATCTACCATGACTCATGAACCATATTTTATAATGTCTGCTTTTTAAACGTGTTTCAAGTTGTGAAAATAATATGTACCTCATCAAAAAGTAAAGAAGAGCAGCATTCCATGGAAAGGCAGCATTGTAGAACACTGACCTTTTCACATTTATCATGTGGCTCTCTTGCCTCTCTAATGGATATCTTGACATTTTCATTTGAAACAATTGTTGTGTTCCCTGACATTTTTGTCTCCGTCATTGAAATCATAAGGGCTAGCAGCAATTGTTTGCAATTACCTGGCATGTGAATCATTTGCAGTTATAAGAAGCATAAAAATATATTTTAGCACAAAATGCTTTGGGATATATCTCAGATCACTGAGATTTTGCATTTGTTTATGCAAGTGATTCAGTAGCTTACCTGATTTGATAAGATTACAGCTATAAATGTTAATTGTACATAGCATACTGCATTCTTTTGAGTCTAAATATTTTTCAAATATAAATTGAATTGAATGCTCATATTCTCAAAGTTTTGTGAAGATTTGTTTTTATAAGCTAACTAATTCATTTATACTTTTCATTTTGATTTTAAACATAACATGAAAAGTATAAACATACCTTTCAATAAGTATGCATGTATATATTTGCTTATAGTTTATTTTTTATCTAACATCTGAGGTTTATACCAAAATACATAAAACAATGAAGAGAATAAATAATAAGAATATTGAAGTTAAAATATATGAGGAATTTAATAAAGGAAAGATTATTACATGAAAAGGTATATATTATGTGATATTATATGGTTAATAAAGGTCATCTCCAATTTTGATTCTGAGATAAGTGGAGGTCAAAGCACAAAAGAAAAACGAAGGGTTATAAGATTCACAGCATCACTAAAATAAAAACAAACAAGTTGTTTAAGCAAAACACAGCTTATCTTCAAAATGAATCCTCTATCAATTTTCCCCCGTGGGTCTTTATGAAGAGAATTATTTCTTTAGCATCCCAGTGTTTTTCCATACTACATGCTCTGTACAGCAGTGGTTAAGAAAGAATACCTGGAATTATGCTATTAGGGTTGAATCCTGGTTAACTAGGGAGCTGCTTAACTAACAGGTTTTTTTTTATATATGTAAAATGGGGAAAAGCAATATCAATTTTTTAAAGCTCTTGGGAGGTAAAAATTGGGTGAGTTTTGTGAAGTACTTAGTTCAGTGCCTGACACATTTTTAGCATTGAATTAATATTAACTTCATGCAGCTTCAACATCCTCTGGGTTAAGTGATAAGTATGGTGATGTATAATTGAGTAAACATATATTTTATGACTGTCAAATTAATGGGGTCCAAGAATGCCATTCTGGTTTAATCTAAAGGAATAATTTAGAACATCAAATAGTCTTTCCAGAGCTTAATCCACAGAACACTAATGTCATGAGATGGTTCCACCAGATTGTTGTGTGAAACTCAACCCTTTAAATCCTGTCTTCAGGCTGCAGAGTAAACATGAACCTATTTGAGGCTCTGAATTACCGTTCTTTAAGCAACCTATTTAACTCTGTTCAATACATCTTATTAGTTTTGTTTGTTTGTTGTTTCATTGCTGAACCATTTTGTTTGTTTTTATAACTTAGTAGAACCATGTATTATGTAGTTATTAGTGTTCAACTGTATGCAATTTAGGAAACACTGCCTTAGAGCAATAGATGATGGCATGGACCTCAGGCAATCTTCCATAATGCAATTTCTTATAGCTCAGCTGTGGAAAAGTATAACAAGGCAAATATTTCAAGGTTATTTTTTGAAAAAACCCAGAGTGCAGATATTTTATGTTGCTCTCTAGCATCTTAAGCATGAGATTTTGTTGGTGACCAATAATGAAAACTAATGGGCTTTAATAAAGTACATGCCTGAAGAGGTTCCATCACAGTCCAAATTTATATTGGACAAGAAATTGTTGCTGGTGGTGAATCCGTATGGGTCTGCAGGAACCTCAATTCTTGCCTCCTCTGAAGAAAGAATTCTATGGAGGGGCATAAGGCAGCGTAAGAAACCAAAACAAGTTTTAAAGCAGGAGTGAAAGTTTATTTAAAAAATTAGAGCATCCCTGTCTTGTGCCAGTTGCCCTCTCTCACCACTCCTATTCAACATAGTGCTGGAAATTCTGGCCAGGGCAATTAGGAAGGAGACGGAAATAAAGGGTATTCAATTAGGAAAAGAGGAAGTCAAATTGTCCCTGTTTGCAGATGACATGATTGTATATCTAAAAAACCCCATTGTTTCAGCCCAAAATCTCCTTAAGCTGATAAGCAACTTCAGCAAAGTCTCAGGATACAAAATCAATGTACAAAAATCACAAGCATTGTTGTACACCAATCACAGACAAACAGAGAGCCAAATCATGAGTGAACTCCCATTCACAATTGCTTCAAAGAGAATAAAATACCTAGGAATCCAACTTACAAGGGATGTGAAGGACCTCTCAAGGAGAACTAGAAACCACTGCTCAATGAAATAAAAGAGGATACAAACAAATGGAAGAACATTCCATGCTTATGGGTTGGAAGAATCAATATCATAAAAATGGCCATATTGCCCAAGGTAATTTATAGATTCAATGCCATCCCCATCAAGCTACCAATGACTTTCTTCACAGAATTGGAAAAAACTACTTTAAAGTTCGTATGGAACCAAAAAAGAGCCCGCATCGCCAAGTCAATCCTAAGCCAAAAGAACAAAGCTGGAGGCATCACGCTACCTGACTTCAAACTATACTACAAGGCTACAGTAAACAAAACAGCATGGTACTGGTACCACAACAGAGACATAGATCAATGGAACAGAACACAGCCCTCAGAAATAATGCCACATATCTACAACTATCTGATCTTTGACAAACCTGACTAAAACAAGCAACAGGGAAAGGATTCCCTATTTAATAAATGGTGCTGGGAAAACTGGCTAGCCATATGTAGAAAGCTGAAACTGGATCCCTTCCTTACACCTTATACAAAAATTAATTCAAGATGAATTAAAGACTTACATGTTAGACCTAAAACTATAAAAACCCTAGAAGAAAACCTAGGTAATACCATTGAGGACATACGCATGGGCAAGGACTTCATGTCTCAAACACCAAAAGCAATGGCAACAAAAGCCAAAATTGACAAATGGGATCTAATTAAACTAAAGAGCTTCTGCACAGCAAAAGAAACTACCATCAGAGTGAACAGGCAACCTACAAAATGGGAGAAAATTTTTGCAACCTACTCATCTGACAAAGGGCTAATATCCAGAATCTACAATGAACTCAAACAAATTTACAAGAAAAAAACAAACAGCCCCATCAAAAAGTGGGCAAAGGACATGAACAGACACTTCTCAAAAGAAGACATTTATGCAGCCAAAAAACACATGAAAAAATGCTCATCATCACTGGCTATCAGAGAAATGCAAATCAAAACCACAATGAGATACCATCTCACACTAGTTAGAATGGCCATCATTAAAAAGTCAGGAAACAACAGGTGCTGGAGAGGATTTGGAGAAATAGGAACACTTTTACACTGTTGGTGGGACTGTAAACTAGTTCAACCGTTGTGGAGGTCAATGTGGTGATTCCTCAGGGATCTAGAACTAGAAATACCATTTGACCCAGCCATCCCATTACTGGGTATATACCCAAAGGACTATAAATCATGCTACTATAAAGACACATGCACACGTATGTTTATTGCGGCACTATTCACAATAGCAAAGACTTGGAGCCAACCCAAATGTCCAACAACGATAGACTGGATTAAGAAAATGTGGCACATATACACCATGGAATACTATGCAGCCATAAAAAATGATGAGTTCATGTCCTTTGTAGGGACATGGATGAAACTGGAAACCATCATTCTCAGTAAACTATCGCAAGGACAAAAAACCAAACACCGCATGTTCTCACTCATAGGTGGGAATTGAACAATGAGAACACATGGACACAGGAAGGGGAACATCACCCTCCAGGGACTGTTGTGGGTGGGGGGATGGGGGAGGGACAGCATTAGGAGATATACCTAATGCTAAATGACGAGTTAATGGATGCAGCACACCAACATGGCACATGGATACATATGTAACAAACCTGCATATTGTGCACATGTACCCTAAAACCTAAAGTATAGTAATAAAAAAAAATAAAAAATTAGAGCAGAAACGAAGGGAAGTAAAGAACACTTGGAAGAGGGCTAAGTAAGTGCCTTGAGAGATCAAGTGTGCAATGTGACCTTTGACTTGGGGTTTAGTATGTTGATATGTGTCCGTGGTCTTGTGTTACTTCATCCTTGATTCGTCCCTTGGGGTGGGCTGTCCACATGTGCAGTACGTTTACTGGAGTTCTACACATGCTCACTTGAGGCATTCCTCCCTTACCAGTCAAGTGTTCCTATAAGAACATACACCAGTTAAACGCTGCCATTTTGCCTCTAGTGTGCATGTGTGAACTCATATGCCCAACTCTTGAAATCTTATTGGGAAGCAGTTGATTACCAGCTTCAGGTTTTTTTCTATTAGGAGACTGCCTTCCCCTGGCACCAGCTGTTGAAACGGGAAACGTTTCCTTGTTCCCCTCGCAGGCCATGCATTTGGGGGCATGGCTCGCTTCTTTAGTGCCCTGCTGCTCAAACCTCTAGGGGAGCATACAGACAGGCAGGCTGTGGGGCTCTAACCCCATGGCAGTGTCTGGGGTGAATGTTTACATCTCCTGAAGCCCCAGTGGGCCTGTGTTACAGTGTGCTCTTTTAGTTTTGCTGTCTATAGGCAGCTTGTGTTAATCAGCTCAATTAGACCCTGTACCTTGTCACAAGGACAGACGGCTTTCTGTAGCTTGGTTTCTTGCCTTGGTGTACTGGAAGAATCGGATCACACCTGGGCTTGGAGAATGAGTACAAGGTTTTACTGAGTAGCTCCCAGCAGATGGGAGAAGCCAGAAGGGGATGGAGTGGGAAGGTTTTCCCCTGGAGTAAGGCCACTCAGTGGCCCCGGCTCTCCTCTGCCTGCCCCAGCCAAACTCTGTGTTGTTCTGCCTATCGGTAGCCTGCCAACATGCTGTTGCTAGTCCGTGTGCTCCTTTCAACATCTAGCCACCTGTGTGTCTGCCTGCTAGAGTCTTGGGGATTTTATACGCACAAGATAGGGGCATGGCAGGCCAGGGTGGTTTTGGGAGATGCAACATTTGGGTAGGAAAACAAATATACCTGTCTTTACCTAGGTCCACAGGCACAGGCCCAGGGGTGGAGACCTAGCCAGGCACCACACCCTCCTCTACCCAGCACTTCCCTTCCCCACTCCATTTCATGGAAGGGACCATGCCCTTCCCTTCTCAGCACTTCCCTATCACTGTGACCAATTATTATTTTAGAGCGACAGTTAAAAACCACCTGACCATCACCTGATGGTTGCTTGACATTGCTAGTGGGGGTGGGGCTCTCCTGCCCTGCTCATGTCTGACTAGTTACCTACTGTAACAAAAGGACCAACTATCTGGGTCAAAATCTTACTTAAGATACTAGTGCTGGGCCTATTTCAACATGGTCATATAATTGAAGACTCATAGAATACAGCATATTAAGTGTAAGATAAAGCATTTTCAAATAGTTAGCTACCACAGCCTTATACCACATAGCCACATATCCAAAGATGAATTAACTCTCAATTTTACTACTTAAGAAACTGAATAATTTTACCTCTTGCAGAAACACGTGCACTATACATTCCTTATATGAAATATTTTTTGATATCTCCAAAAATCATATTTCTCAGTAGCCATTCTTAAGCCATCTTTTCGGCAATAATTAAATAGCATAGTTAATAATTTTTAGACTACTCTTAGCATATGCTAACAAAATCACATTATAAAAGAAAAGTATTTATATTTGATTTCAAAATTACATATGGTTCATTCAAAAGTAGTAAAAACAAAGCTGGGGACATCACACTACCTGATTTGAAAATAGAAAACAAAGTTATAATAATCAAAACATCATGTTGCTAAAATAGAAACAGATATATACTCTGTCGCCCCAGCCGGAGTGCCATGGTGCGAACTTGGCTCTCTGCGGCTTCTGCCTCCTGGGTTCCAGTGGTTCTCCTGCCTCGGCCTCCTGAGTAGCTGGGATTACAGGCATGCACCACCACACCCAGCTGGTTTTTGTATTTTTAGTAGAGAAGGAGATGGAGGTAGGAGGGTCCTAAGGTGTCATTCAAGACACACAGCCATAACTTTTTATTGAGAGTAGAGCTAGGGCCCCTGGGATTGCTGTGGTCAAGTTACAGACAAAAATGACCACTCATTAGAAGACAGGAGAGGAGTGTTTGGTTACAAAAGCAGTCAACAATTCAGGTGTATCTACATTCAGTCAGCAAATAAAAGTTGTTCAACTTGGTTGCTAATGGGACCCACTCTACTGAGGCTTTGTATAGAACTCATAGAGGAAAACAGCTTCAAGTAATGAACTACCCTGTGCTTTTCTTGGAGCATATTTGATGAACGGTTATACTTATTTATGGTTTCCACCGTGCACATCAGCCAGACAAGTAATGGAGGTGAGAGTGTAAGTGACTATTCCTCCTCCATTCCATCGACTCCCAGCACCAGCCAGGAGGAACTTCGGATCAATGTTCCTCCCACTGCCAACACACCCACTCCCGTTTGCAAGCAGTCCAAGCCCTGGTCCAACCTGTTTACCTCTCAGAAAGGGAGCAACCCAGACAAAGAGAAGAAAGGCCTGGAGAGTCGTGCGGACAGCATCAGGAGCGGCAGAGCCATACCCATTAAACAGGGCATGCTATTCAAGCTAAGTGGCAAATGGCTGAAGAAATGGAAAAAGAAATATGTCACCCCGTGTGACAATGGTGTGCTGACCTATCATCCAAATTTGCATGATTACATGAAGAATATTCATGATAAAAAGATCCACCTTCGGAGAACCACTGTGAAAGTCCCAGGAAAGAGATCACTCCTAGCCACATCCGCCTGTGCGCCCATCTCCAGCTCTAAACCAATGGCCTAACCAAGGACATGAGCAGTTTACACATCTCACCCAATTCAGACACAGGGCTGGATGACTCCGTATGCTCCAGCCCCAGTATCTCCAGCACCACCAGCCCCAAGCTCGATCCGCCCCCCTCTCCTCACGCCAACAGAAAGAAACACCAAAAGAAGAAAAGCACTAACAACTTAAAAGACCATGGCCTGTCCGGCACTGCTGAAGAACAAGAAGAAAACATTATCATTGTGTCCCTTACTGGCCAAACGCGGCACTTTGAAGCCGCGACGTATGAGGAGCGGGACGCCTGGCTTCAAGCCATGGAGAGCCAGATCCTGGCCAGCCTGCAGTCATGCGAGAGCAGCAAGAGCAAGTCCCGGCTGAGGAGCTAGAGCGAGGCCGTGGCCCTGCAGTCGATCAGAAACATGCGGGAACTCCCACTGTGTGGACTGCGAGACCCAGAATCCTTACTGGGCCAGTTTGAACTTCGGAGTTCTCATGTGCATCAAGTGCTCAGGAATCCACCGGAATCTTGGCACTCATCTTTCCCAAGTCTGATCTCTGGACCTGGATGACTGGACAGTCCAGAACATCAAGGTGATGTCGTCCATCAGGAATGAGCTAGCCAACAGCATCTGGGAAGAGAGCAATCAGGGGAGGAAGAAACCCTCAGTAGACTCCACAAGGGAAGAGAAGGAACAGTGAATCTGTGTCAAGTATGAGCAGAAGCTCTTCCTGGCCCAGCTACCCTGCTGTCCCTGGGCCAGTACCTGCTGCGGGCCACCGCTGATGAGGACATGCTGCTGCTGGCACATGGCTCCCTGGAGGAGGTGAATGAGACCTGCGGGGAGGGAGACGGCTGCACCGTGCTGCATCTGGCTTGCCGCAAGGGGAATGTGGTCCTGGCGCAGCTCCTGATCTGGTAAGGGGTGGAGGTCATGGCCCGAGATGCCCACGGGATCACAGCGCTGGCCTAAGCCCAGCAGGCCTCCAACCAGGAGAGCATGGACGTGCTGCTGCAGTACGGATGCTCCAACGAGCGCTGGTAGTATCTGTTTAATTTTATTTGACTGCAGTCTCCTTGGTGCAAAAACAAAACGTTAAAAATAAATAAGAATAGCATTTCAAGTACATTTCATAAACTGAGTAAATACCAGTACCAGGCTGTTTTGGTTACTGTAGCCTTGTAATATAGTTTGAAGTCAGGTAGCATGATGCCTCCAGCTTTGTTCTTTTGACTTAGGATTGACTTGACGATGCAGGCTCTTTTTTGGTTCCATACGAACTTTAAAGTAGTTTTTTCCAATTCTGTGAAGAAAGTCATTGGTAGCTTGATGGGGATGGCATTGAATCTATAAATTACCTTGGGCAGTATGGCCATTTTCACGATATTGATTCTTCCAACCCATGAGCATGGAATGTTCTTCCATTTGTTTGTATCCGCTTTTATTTCATTGAGCAGTGGTTTGTAGTTCTCCTTGAAGAGGTCCTTCACGTCCCTTGTAAGTTGGATTCCAAGGTATTTTGTTCTCTTTGAAGCAATTGTGAATGGGAGTTCACTCATGATTTGGCTCTCTGTTTGTCTGTTATTGGTGTACAAGAATGCTTGTGATTTTTGTACATTGATTTTGTATCCTGAGACTTTGCTGAAGTTGCTAATCAGCTTGAGGAGATTTTGGGCTGAGACGATGGGGTTTTCTAGATATACAATCATGTCATCTGCAAACAGGGACAATTTGACTTCCTCTTTTCCTAATTGAATACCCTTTATTTCCTTCTCCTGCCTGATTGCCCTGGCCAGAACTTCCAACACTATGTTGAATAGGAGTGGTGAGAGAGGGCATCCCTGTCTTGTGCCAGTTTTCAAAGGGAATGCTTCCAGTTTTTGCCCATTCAGTATGATATTGGCTGTGGGTTTGTCACAGATAGCTCTTATTATTTTGAGATACATCCCATCAATACCTAATTTATTGAGAGTTTTTAGCATGAAGCATTGTTGAATTTTGTCAAAGGCCTTTTCTGCATCTATTGAGATAATCATGTGGTTTTTGTCTTTGGTTCTGTTTATATGCTGGATTACATTTATTGATTTGCGTGTGTTGAACCAGCCTTGCATCCCAGGGATGAAGCTCACTGGATCATGGTGTATAAGCTTTTTGATGTGCTGCTGGATTCGGTTTGCCAGTATTTTATTGAGGATTTTTGCATCAATGTTCATCAAGGATATTGGTCTGAAATTCTCTTTTTTGGTTATGTCTCTGCCAGGCTTTGGTATCAGGACGATGCTGGCCTCATAAAATGTGTTAGGGAGGATTCCCTCTTTTTCTATCGATTCCAAAGGACTATAAATCATGCTGCTATAAAGACACATGCACACGTAGGTTTATTGCGGCACTATTCACAATAGCAAAGAGTTGGAACCAACCCAAATGTCCAACAACGATAGACTGGATTAAGAAAATGTGGCACATATACACCATGGAATACTATGCAGCCATAAAAAATGATGAGTTCATGTCGTTTGTAGGGACATGGATGAAACTGGAAAACATCATTCTCAGTAAACTATCGCAAGGATGAAAAACCAATGTTTTTGAGAACCATGTTCTCACTCATAGGTGGGAATTGAACAATGAGAACTCATGGACACAGGAAGGGGAACATCACACTCCGGGGACTGTTGTGGGGTGGGGGGAGGGGGGAGGGACAGCATTAGGAGATATACCTAATGCTAAATGACGAGTTAATGGGTGCAGCAAAACAATGTGGCACATGGATACATATGTAACAAACGTGCACATTGTGCACATGTACCCTAAAACCTAAATAAAATAAAATAAAAAAACTAAGTAAATACACAAAAGCCTGTTTTTTCCGATCAAAAGAGACATTTTATGTCCTTTTGCCAAGGTGGATGTGTTAGTCTCAAGCCTTCCTGGGCCACATTAAGTCACACAGGCTTCTGTATTATGTATTTAGAAAAGATGTGTGAAAATATATTTGAAAAACGTTCATAAATACACACTAAATTTTGTACACATGGCACCTCTCTTTTTTCCTTTTTTTTTTTTTTTTTTTTTTCAGACGGAGTCTCGCTCGGTCACCCAGGCTGGAGTGCAGTGGCATGATCTCGTCTCACTGCAGGCTCTGCCTCCTGGGTTCATGCCGTTCTCCTGCCTCAGCCTCCCGAGTGGCTGGGACTACAGGCACCCACCGCCACGACCGGCTAATTTTTTGTATTTTTGGTAGAGACGGGCTTTCACCATGTTGGCCAGGATGGTCTCGATCTCCTGACCTTGTGATCCGCCCGCCTCGGCCTCTCAAAGTGCTGGGATTACAGGCGTGAGCCACCGCGCCCAGCCCATATGTAACTTTTTTCAAATATATTTTCATGTTTCTCTTAATTTATAAATTGAACTGGTTATGAACTAATAATATGCAACTAGTTGAGATAAGAGGGTTACAGATCATTGTACATGGAAAATATTCCCAGCAGTAAACACTTCCATTAATGAGATCTACAGCTTTTAAAAAGGAGCATCTCCGAATAAGATGCTGGTACAATTTGCTTATTAAAATTGAGAAAGAAAAAAAAAAAAGACACACTGGAGTATATTAGAAAGGGAAAAGAGGGAATGTGATTTCTCATGATTGAAAGCTTGATTTAGATTGCATATGGCTTTTGCTAAGCAAGACCAAGTGGCTCTGACAAGACAGGGTGGTTTTCCGAATGCCAGACCGAGGTGCCCCATGAAAGCAGCTGCCGATGGTTTCAGATGTAGAGAGCTAGGTGATGCAGGAGGGAGAGCTGGATTGGAAAAGGGAGAGTTTTGTACAGTAGCTAAGCTCAATGTGCCTTTGAGAGAGCAGAGTGGCAGCATCTAGTCATCATTTGGATATACAGGACTAGAGCATGAATCTGATGTAGAGCTACAGAATGAAAAGCAATAGCAGCTGTTTAAATACAGAGAAAGTGTGTACAATGAAATTGGACAAGCCAGGCATGGTGGTTTCATGCCTTTGGTCCTAGCTACTTGAGAGGCTGAGGTGGGGGAATTACTTGAGCCCAGCAGTTTGAGTCCAGCCTGGGCCAAATGGTGAGACCCTATATCTTAAGAAAAGAAAAAATAAGGCCGGGTACGGTGTCTCGTGCCTGCAATCCCAGAACTTTGGGAGGCCAAGTTAAGAGGATTTCTCGAGTGTAGGAGTTTAAGACCAGACTGGGCAATAAAATGAGACCCATTTCTAAGCAAAAAAAAAAAAAAAAATTGACTGGACATGGTGGCACATGCCTGTGGCCCTGGGTACAGGCTGAGGCAGGAAGATCACTTGGGCCTGGGAGGTGGAGGCTGCAGTGACCTGTATTCATGCCAGTGCACTCCAGCCTGGGTGATGGAGTGAGACCCTGTCTCAAAAACAGAAAAAGTGGACAGAAAATAGGTCAGTAAGGACTATTGTCATTTAAGGGACAAGCCCCCAGAGAAGTGGCTTCTAGACTGGGAGGAGGAAAAGCAGAAGAGGATAATAAAAGAAGAAAGAGTTCAAATAGGAGAGGCTGTGGTCACAGTGCTGAATGCTGCCAAGCAGTGACTTGATTTGTGAACACTCACTGGATGCTGACTCTGTTGCTCTTCTAAGTGCTGGGGTAGAGGAGAGGGCAGGTGGAACACAGTTCTTGCTTTTATGAGCTTATGTTCTAGGAAGATCAAACTTAAGTATTTTTTCAGGTAGTATGAAATAGCAGGAAGAGGAAGCAGGGTAAAGGGACACAGAGTGACTGGGGGCTATTTTAGGTAGAATGATAAGGAAGAGCCTCTCTAGAGAGCTGACATTTGAACAGTGACCTGACTGAAGGGACGACGGAAAACAGTGCTGACATTACAGGCAGCAGAATGACTGCCAAGACAGACAGAAATGCATTTCATGTGTGTTTGAGGAACAAACAGCAAGGTGACCAGCATGGTCAGAATGAAGAATAAGGGAAACCTTGAATGAGGATAAAGCAATTCCATCTTGGATGCTAATCTGCCATGTTCTGGTTAATCCCAGTTCCAAGAATTCATCTAGGATTTCTACTTTATCTTTTTAAATTTTTTTTTTATTTTTTGTATTTTTTGAGACAGAGTCTCACCCTGTCTCCCAGGTTGGACTGCAATGGCACAATCTCAGCTCACTGCAACCTCCCCCTCCTGTGTTCAAGCGATTATCCTGCCTCAGCTTCCCGAGTAGCTGGGATTGCAGGCACCTGCCACCAAGCCTGGCTAATTTTTGTATTTTTAGTAGAGATGAGGTTTTACCATGTTGGCCAGGCTGGTCTTGAACTCCTGACCTCAAGTGATCTGCCCACCTCAGCCTCCCAAAGTGCTGGGATTACAGGCATGAGCCACTGTGCCTGGCCATACACATCCCTCCTGAAGCACGCATTACCCTTTCCCTATGCTATATAAGCCCTGAGCTGGGGAGGTGGGGGTAATGGCGTAGGGATCCACCATCTTGTCTTGGTACCATCCCTGACTTGGCTTCTGTTCATAAACGCCTAATAAATGTTTCATTCTGAGAAAAAAGAAAAAAGAAACAGACATATAGATGAATGGAAGAGAATAGAGAGCCCAGAAATAAATCCATGAATGTGTGGCCAATAGATTTTAACAATGATCCCAAGACATTCTGTTCATTAAATGATGCTAGAAAGACTGGATATTCACATGGAGAAAAATGAAAATAGACCCTCATCTCACACCATATACAAAAACCAACTCAAAATGTATTAAAGACTTGAATGCAAAACCTAGAACTGTAAAACTACTTTAAGAAAATAGAGAGATAAAACTATATGACATTGGGTTTGAACAATGATATTTTTGGATATGAAATAAAAGCAAAGGCAACAAAAACAAAAGTAGACAGAATGAAGCATATCAAACTAAAAAGCTTCTGCACAACAAAGAAAATAATCAGCAGATTGAAGAGACAACTTATGGAAGAGAAATTGTATTTGCAAACCATACATCTGATATGGAGTTAATATTCAAAATACATAAGGAACTCAAACAACTCAGTGATAAGAAAACAACCCAATTAAAAAGTGGTTGAAGGACATGAATAGACATTTCTCAAAAGAAGATATACAAATGGCCAACAGCAATACTAAAAAATGTTCAACACCACTAACCATCAGGGCAATTCAAATTAAAACCACAATGGGGTATCAATTTACACCTGTTAAAATAGCTGTTATGAAAAAAGATGGAAGATAAGTGTTGGTGAGGTGATAGACAAAAGGGAACCCTTACATACTGTTGGGAATATAAATTAGTACAGCCATTATGAAGACAGTGTGGAGGTTCCTCAAGAAATTAAAATAGAATCACCATATGACCCAACAATCCCACTATTGGGTATATATGCAAAGGATATGAAATGGATGAATGCATAAAAAAATGTGTTATGTTTAAACAGTGAAATACAATTAAGCCTTTAAAAAGAAGGAATTTCTGTCATTTGCAATAACATGGATGAACCTGAAGGATATTATGTTAAGTGAAATAAACTAGGCACAGAAAGACAAATAATGCATAATCTCACAAATAATGCATTATCTGGAGTGTAAAAAAGCTGAATTCACAGGATCAGAGAGCAAAATGATCGTTACCAGAGGCTGAGGGTAAGGGTGGGGATTGGGGACACAAAATTTTAGTCAGATGGGAGGAATAAGATTAAGAGATGTATTATGTGTCATGGTGACTACAGTTAATATCAATATATTTTATATTTGAAAATTGCTAAGAAAGTAGATTTTAAATGTTCTTACTGCAAAAATAATAGGTATTTAAGATAATGCATATGTTAATTAGCTTTAGCCATTCTATAATGTGTACATATATCAAAACATCATGTTGTACACTATAAATATGTAAAATTTTTACTTGTCAATAAAAAGGAGAGACAAAACGAAATGCCAGAACAGTAGGCAGTAATCTAAGAACAAAACAAAACAAATTAACAAGACAATGACAACAGCAAAAGTAGAAAATCATTGTTGCATTAAATTAAATATTAGGAGGGGGACAAAACATGTCCTTACTATACTACTTGAAATTGTTATTGTTCTCCCAGGAAGCTTTTCCTAACAACTTTCTTTACAAAGGTAGAATTAAATAAGAAATACAGATTTTAAATATCTTTTAAATGTTGCTTTCAGGTACATCAGAACAAGCTGAATAAAGGAAGATGCCTTATTGATTGACTTCTCTTTATATGCCCATGGTGTGGTAAAATGCTAGAAATGTAGGAGACACTTGATGATTGAATGAAATAATGGATTCATGGGAACTAGCAAAGAACCTCAAAAGCAGGATGATTATTCAGCTAGAGTATCTGTTTATAGAGAGACACAAGTGAAATGTCCTCATTCTTACACCATACTTCTAGAATTGGCTTACAAATTATCTCTTCATATTTCTAACCAAAAATTGAAATATGAGTTGTAGAGGCAGTTCAAACCATTTTAATTGAGAATGAAGACAGATCAACCAGAGTCAAATTCTTTTGAGAGGGAAATATAATGAACCAGAAATAGGTCAACAAATATTCAATTAAGTGAAAAAGATTTGAAAATTTTCTTATCAATTAAATACAAGTTTTTAAATGGTTTTAGTTTGGGCATGGAGGTAAGTTTAAAATTTTCTAACACTAAGAGCTCTTAGAATGACAATTTCCCAATTAAAGGAATTAAGACACAGTTTTATTTTCATAAATCAAAAATGTTTACTCACATAAAAATTTGCCCCTAACAGTGTATGGCCATGAAGAAGAACTCACAGAATATATGTTATCTCTGTTCTCCTTAAGTTGATACATTATAATTTTATAATTATCACAAGTAATGCTTTAACAGTTATAGAGCTTAAAGAAGATTTTCCTCATTAGCTATTTGAGCTTCACATTCCTATTTTTATTGATATGGGAAGTATAAAGGTAATTTTTGACATATTTAAGAAATGCTGTTGCACAAAATTTCTAAATGAAAAGAGAAGCAGCTTAAAGGCTCACATCATCCTTATTTGCATGCATGAAAAAGATATCAGTATAATATGCCCTCTAAATTTCAGGCTACGCATGGAATTTACCCTGGCTACATATACATTTTCCACGCATCAAGCTACATATCATTTTCCATGCAAAAACTAAGACTCAGAGTATAGGTGAATAAGTCTGAAACTTCTCCCTTATTTTCTGATCTTCCTGACTTCTTTTGATAGGCTGTGGACGGTTAGCTACCTAAAGGTTTAATGTCAACTTGGTTCCCAAACACCTGTTTTGAAAGAGTGATCATATGGTTTAGCACTTCAATATGTAATGTAGAGAACTTGTTACGTACTATCTTAAAACTCCATTGACCAACCCATTTTGTCAGTACTGAGGAAAACAGGCATGAACCATGAAGGAAAGAATTGATAAGTTAGGCACTATTAACATTAAAATATATAGAATTTGAAATATTGTCAAGAGAATAAAAAGACAAATCAAAGACTAAGAATGTTTATAAAAGACACATTTGATAAAAGACAGTTATCTAAAATACACAAAGAACTCTTAAAACTCAATGATAAGGAAACAAACAACTCAAATACAAAATGGGCCAAAAATGTTAATACACACCTCACCAAAAATAGTTAATAATAATAATAATAATATTAGTGGCAAATATGTCATATGACATATGTCATTAGGGAATGGAAAAGTAAAATAATGATGTGATCCTACTACATTCACAGAGAGTGCCTAAAATCCAAAACAGTGACAACACAAAAGGTAGCAACATTTGGGACCACAGGAACTCTCACTCATTGCTGGTGGGAATGCAACATGGTATAGGCACTTTGGAAGACAGCTGGCAATTTCTTACAAAATTAAACATACCGTTACACAATCCAGCAATTGTGCTTATTGCTATTTATACAGAGGAAATGAAAATTTATGTCTATTTAAAAAACAACACAACATATGTATGTTTATAGCAGCTGTATTCATAATTGCCCAAACTTGGAAGCTGTCACAACGTCCTGCAGTAGGTAAATGTGTAAATAAACTGTGGTATATCCAGACAATGGAATATTATTGAGTACTAAAATAAAATGTGTTACCAAGCCACAAAAAGTCATGGAGAAAACAAATGTATATTAATCCGTGAAGAATGCCAGTTTGAAAGGCTTCGTAGTATATGTTCCCAACTATGTGGCTTTCTGAAAAAGTTAAAACTACAGAAAGAGTATTAAAAATCAGTGGTTACCATCAGTTAGGAGGAAAGATGGATAAATAGGCAAAACATAGATAATTTTTAGGGCAGTATAACTATTCTACATCATACTGTAATGATAGATACATGGCATTATACATTTGTCCAAATTCATCAAATGTACACCAACAGGAGTGAGTCTTAATATAAACTATGGGCTTTGGACAATAATGATGTGTCAATGTAGCCTCACTGATTACAGTAAATTTACCACTCTGGTGGGGAATGTTATAACGAGGGAGATTATGCATGTATGAGGGCAGGAGATATAGGCAAAATCTTTTTTATCTTTTCTTAAATATTTTTGTGTATCTAAAACTGCTCTTAAAAAGGGCCCTATTAAAAAAATAAAGTTCACAGGTAAAGGTAAATATATGAGCATAGAGAAATGCAAATCAAAATCACAGTGAGATGCCACTTAAGCCCACTAGGATGGCTATAATAAATCAAACACAAAAACAATTGAAAAAATCCCATAAAATCTCAAATATTGCTAAGGTTATGGAGAAACTGGAACCCTCATGCATTGCTGGTGATAATGTAAAATGGTGCACCTGCTAAGAGAAGTTTGGAAGCTTCTCAAAAAGCTAAACATCAAATTATCATATGACCCAACAACTCCACTCCTAAGTATTTACTCAAAAGCATTGAAAACAAATACAAAAAAGATACTTGTATGCCAACATTCATTGCAGCATAAGTCACAATAGCCAAAAAGTGAAAACAACCTAGGCGCCCATCAGCAGATGAATAAAAAAGAAAAACGTGGGATACAGATATAACCGAATATTATTCAACCATAAAAATGAAGTGCTTAGACATGCTACAGCATGGACAAACCTTGGAAACATGCTACATTAATATAGATAGACACACACAGAAAAACAAATATTGTATGATTCCACTTATGTGAAATGTCTAGAATAGGCAAATTCATAGGGAAAGAAAACAGATTAGAGGTCATTTATAATTTAGGCAAAGAAGAGGGTGTATGGAAGGTTATTGCTTAATGTGCACAGATTTATTTTGCTTGGGATGATAAAAAGTTTTGGAAATAGATAGTGGTGATAGTTAAACAACATTGTGAATGTAACTGATGCCAATGAACAGTATACTAAGAAATGGTTACCAAGGCAAATTTTAGGATATATATATGTGTATATATATATATATATACACATATATACGTATATATATACACACATATATACGTATATATATATACGTATATATGTGTATATATATATATTTCCTCCGTTAAAAAACCTGTACTTGCCCTATTGTGCTACTGAACACTAGATCTTATTCCTTCTATCAAACTATATTTTTGTACCCATTAACAATCCCCTCTAATAGTTTATTGTATATTTCAAAATAATGAAAACAATGGAATAGGAATGCTCCTAGAAAAAAAAAAAAGAATCTAATTGAAAACGAAGCATAAAAAATCCCATTTTAGCATCCTGCTCTAGGTCAGTCGTGAAACACTGGCATGTGGAGGCTGAGACCTGCCAGCACTGTCGTGAACACTCACTCCTTCTCGTTGTTTTCTTACATCTTGTCCCATCACTGCTTCATCATTTAGCATGTGATAAATATAGGGCATCGTTTATTGATATTCAGCTGTTAAAAAATTACTGTGAACTTTTAATAAAATGTTTTTCCAAGACTAATGGTATTTTGTTATTATTAGCATCTTATAACAAATGAAAATACATGCAACTTGGCTGGGCGCGGTGGCTCACGCCTGTAATCCCAGCACTTTGGGAGGCTGAGGTGGGCGGATCACGAGGTCAGGAGATCAAGACCATCCTGGCTAACAGGGTGAAACCCCGTCTCTACTAAAAGTACGAAAAATTAGCCAGGCGTGGTGGCACGTGCCTGTAGTCCCAGCTACTCAGGAGGCTGAGGCAGGAGAATGGCGTGAACCCAAGAGGCGGAGCTTGCAGTGAGCCGAGATCCTGCTGCTGCTGCACTCCAGCCTGGGCGACAGAGCAAGACTACGTCTCAAAAAAAAAAAAAAAAAAAAAAAGAAAGAAAATATATATGCAACTTGACATTGTGATTTGGACTTCATAAATAGCGTGCTTTCACACAACATAGATGCTTTAATTTACAAAAAAAATTTCCAAGTATTTTGAAAATGAACAAATGAAAAATAGGTGGGGAATTTTTAGAAAGTGTTTACTTTTCTCTTCAATGGTCTGATTTGAGTGCCAATGGTGAAGCAGCAAAACAAACCTGACACATAAACCCAAGACTTGTGGACGAAAATAAGAAAAGATGAGCACCTAACAGAGAATGCTTAGGAAACTGAACATATTTTATGTTTTTAGAAATATTCTGGATTGAGCTCAGATAAATACTGCCGGCCTAGCTTGTCATAATTGTCAGCTGGTTTGGGGCAAGCCTGATCCATCAAACCTCAGGGGACAGATAGGATCTTTGTAACAGAGGCACATTCAGAAATAGAATTAGGTGAAAGTCGGGAGTTTCTCAACCTAATTGGTCCAAACCTGAAATGAAAACAGCTGACACATTTTGCTTGGGAATTTTGCAAATCACTACCAAACTTAAATAAAACAATGTAGCAAAACAGCACACTGGCCAAAGATGACTTTGCATTTTAGCCTTATAGAATATAAGAAATGGATTGTTGCTCTTTGTCAAGTTGCAATTCCACATCAGCAGTTACTTTTATCCCTTTTCTTCATCACTTTCATTCTTCCAAAAGCTATGTCATGTTCATACTTTTGAGAGAATATGTATTTCCTCTTTAAAAAAAATCTCATGTGATGATTCTATTTTTCACTTTCCATAATCAACTAAGGAACAATGAATGTAGAAAGGAAGACTTACTCCCAGAAAATTGGCTGAGGAAGCAAAAAAAGAATTTGCTGAATTGCATATTTTTTTTCTACACTAAACAGTTGGGAGACAAATGAAATAGGAGAAGGAAGTAAAGCTTTACTATATTTATTTTCAGATAGATTAATATATTTGTCAAAAGTTAGCTTACAATAAGAGAGCTCTCAAAATATGACCAGCTTGATAGTCAGGCTAGAAAGTCAAAATTGAGCTGGATAGATTACAAAATACAGATATCACAAAGAAGTATTTGCTAAAATGTCAAACTTTAAATACACAGAACAATTGAAGTCCTTGCTTAATTTTATCCAATTAGTTGTAATGTATAAATGGTACAAACTAAAAACATTAGCTGTAATGTTAAATTGAGTAATGACTTGAAAATCACTAAGATGCAGTACGACATTGAATTTTATGACTATTTGTTGTACACAAAGATAATTTCAATATCATTTATTTGTGGGTTTTGAAAATGGATATGAATATTTAAAACTTCTGTGTTACCTACACATAGACACAGAGGTGTCTTTAAAGTATGCTTTTAAAAGCCTATACCCAAAATAATACAAGAAATGCCTTTGCTCTCCATAATTTATGTTAAGGTCAGTAAGATGCAAATGAGTGTGAGAGAAGTTTATTTGATTAAATTATGGAGTAAGTTTTCTTTCAAGCAAGACTTATTTAGAAATGTTATTTGATTTTAAAATATTTTAATACATTTACTCATGTTTTAAAAAGGGGCCACAAATTATTCTCCAGTACATCTTCAATAATTCTTTTTAATCATTTCAGCTCTTCATTTCTAAAATCCAACGAGTGCATGTAAAAATATATTTTAGATATATTGATATTTTAAAATGTTCTAAGACTACGAGAATGGAGTCAATATGTAATGATCCTTTAGACTTGCCTATCCATTATTCTAAATTAATATTCCACGGTGGTGTACATAGAATAGAAACTTAGGGTTTCTATGTTGGTCTTTTTTCAAATGTTATTTAACTTGTATATTAAGTCAGAGTTTATAACTTTTTAAGTCTTTTCCTGTGCTAATATTTACTGATGCAATGGATGCAACTTAAAAAATATGTAATAGGACATATAATATTTATCTTTGTCTTAAATTCAGAAGTCATATAGTCTGAAACATTATTCCTGAAAACAAAGTTTCAATTTGAGAGCAAAGTTTTTAAAAAGAAGAACTTCTGTTTTATTTTGTTCTGCTTTCTTATTTTACCCTTCAGAAATTCTTAATTTAAGTTTTGAGTTGAATCTAAAATGCAAGGTCTGTAGAACCTTAGCTTGTCTTTAGGAACCATCTGAATGCAGTTTGAGAAAAATCCATCAAAATGGAAATCATATCTGATAATAAACAAATGATCTGTTACATACTTCAAATAAATGTAAATCAAAACAGGCAACAAACTTTTATAGGAAAGTACAAATTGCCAAAAACATAACCATTTAATTATATACTTATGTTTTGAGGCATCAAAGAAAAAAAGGTGCTTTTTGGAGCAAATATTGAAAAAGAATTAAGAACTTCTGCATCTAAATGTGGCTGGGTAGCTTGAAGCAGAACTATATGCCTGACAAGAACAAATATAAAACTTCTAAAACATTTTTAGGAATTAGTTTTATGCATTAAAAAGAACCAACATTGCAAGGACCTGAGAGACCAAAACACTTAAGTCAATGGAAAATCAATAAAATAATTCTGATATTCTACCACATTTTCCCTCAAGGCATCTGCTAATTGTCAAGTTAGTTCACATTCCATAGGGTGAGAAGATGAACAAAAAAGACCACAAGTGAGATGCAAAGTAGAGCTTTCAGCGGTTTCCTAGTGCTGAGGGGACTAAAAAAAAAAAAAATTAATTCAGGAATTTTCAGAGAAAGGGCTCTGATAAAAATTCTAGATAAACATCCCTTCAAAGCCCTGAAGAGCTTTAGTGTATGAGCAATAGAGAAACAAAAATAAACCATTTCTTACAAAGACTGCAACATAGCCTTTAACTAACTCAATCCTTTATTGGATGAAGGTAGTTTGTATTTTAATTGCCTAAAACAAAACTAAGTTCCTAACTAAATCATATTTACTGGGCATTTCAAGACACAGGGTCAAGAGAACAGACAATGAAAAGAGATTTGCAGGTGGTTGGGATAATGGATAGAAAATATGAGCATTAAGCATGCTGTGGTTAATATGTGGAAGCAAAAAACAATCAGGTGGCTAATGCCAATGGAGAACAAAGTCTTTTTCAAAAAAAAGAATTATAATTCTATAACTGAAAAGTATATTAACTGAAATTATGAACCAAATTGATAAGTCTAAGAGTAAATCAGATATTTCTAATGTGAAAATTAGTAAACAGGAATATATATCAATGGTAAATATTAGATGAAACCATCATGAGAAAATAAAAGAGGAGAAAAAAAACAAAAACAAAAATGAGAGCCACACATGATGAAAAGATCTTGCAGGCATGCAACTGCAACTCCAAAATGTAAGAAGATAACAAATGAGATAGAAGCAATCTGTGAAGAGACAGAGGCCAAGAATTGCCCAACACTGGCAAAAAATATCAAGGTCTCAATTCAAGAAATAATGTAAATAACAAGTAAGATATTACAAAGAAAATGAAACTTGGAAACATCAAAGTAAAAGCTTTGAAACTAAAGAAAAAGACAACAATCTTAAGGGAAATCAAAAAAATAATCATTTAAAAATAACAATAAGATTAACAGCTAATTTACCAACATAAATAATAAAAGTCAGAAAAAACATAGTATCTTCAAATTCTGAAGGAAAATTCTCACCTAATAATTCTATATGCTGCAAAATTATCTATCCTGAAAATGAAGGTGAAATAAGTATATTTTCAGGCAAATTAAAAAAAAAACTAAAATCATCCCTGAAGACCTTGAGTAAAAGGAGTTCTTAAAGCAGCAAGATAACAATCTAGAAACATGCATGAAAATGCACAGAAGGAAGCAAAATGGAAATAATAAGTACATGGGTAAACATGCATGCTTATTGACAGTATAAAACTGAAAAACAGTCTTTGGGCTTAAAATATATGTAGAAATAAAATGCATAAAAACATTAACGAAAAGGCAGAAAGGGAACAATGGTAAGTAAAGATAAACACCTTAAGTTTTCACTTACAATTGGAGTTAACAGATAAATGCGTTTTTTTGGAGGTTTTGAGAGAATTAATTTAGACTCTACTACATCAAATATTTTATAATCATTGAGGAGCCCTTTTAAAAAGTAAAAGATAATATAGTTAAAATAACAGAGAAGAAATTGTGAAGGAATTTAGATAATATTTTTAAACAAATGATAGAGCTCACACATACATATACACACTCACACAGAGTGCGTGTTGTCTGTTACTTTGGTTGTTTGTAATGAATGATTCCTCCTGGTATTCACACCCCTGTGTAATCCAATCCCCTTGAATGTGATCTCTGCTTGTGACTTACTTGAAATTACTGCAAAGGAAGACAAGAAAGAAAAGAAAAGGGACCATAAAACCAACGCAGCAACAACAATGTCAACAAAAGCAAGATGGTAGCAGGAAATGCAACAATACTAATAATAATGTGAAATGTAAATGAACTAAATAAATCAATTAAAAGACAAAAATTTAAACTGGATGAAAAAACAAAGCTCTGATACATGATACTTATAAGAGATGCATCATATTTATTTAAAGACACAGAAAGTTTAATATATGTACTGCAAAAATATGTGTTGTACATATACTAAAAAAAGAAACTGCTTGTAGGTAACATAATATCAAGTAAAGTGGACTTCAGAACAAGAATGACTCCAAAAATGATTCATTGTGAAATAATTAAGTAGTTATTGCCCTTCCAAATCCAGGGAGATATGACGCTTTTAAATTTGAATGAACATAGTAGTTAATCTCCAAATATATGAAAGAACTGCTAGGAGAAGCTGACAAATCCAGAGATATGTTTGAAGATTTTAACCCACTTTTTATAATATCAGATCGAATAATCACACAAAAATGGTGATGGTATAATAAATTTTAATAATAAGATTAAAAATAAATAACTGACATAAAAATATCAGAGTACTTAAATTCAGGGTGTGTGTGTGTGTGTGTGTGTGTGTGTGTGTGTGTGTGTGTTTCCAATTTTGCATAAGGACCATTGGCCAAAATGAACCATACGTTGGCCTATAAAGCAATTCTCAACAAATTTCAAAGAAAAATAACATTCAAATATAGAATTAATCTCTAAATCTGTAAGAATCACCAAAATTAGTGTGCTTTTCATATATAATGACTTATAAAAATATTAGAAAAAAATTAAACAAATGGTAAAACTAACAAATGAATCAACATACAACGTATCAAAACTAGTGAAATTTAGCTACAATGTGTGTGATAGTTGGTTACTTTGGTGACTCCAAAAGAACCACTCCAATGTTTATTAATACCCTGGTAAAAATTTTTTTCCACTGAATTTTGGGTAGGTCTGTGACTTGCTTTAATAAGTGAAGAAGGCAGAAGTGACCTTGTGCCAGTTCACTGCCTGAGCTCTAACAAGTCCTGTTAGCTGCTCTGTGCTTTTGGGAGCATGATCTGCTATGCAAGATGATGAAACATCCTACTGGAATGACCACTTAGAGAGACTACGTGGAGCAACCAGGTGGAAAAACCATTGGAGACGGAGGTGCCCTAAGATTACTTAGAGAGTGATACAGAGGGACAGGGACATTCCAATGTCCCAGCTGAGCTCAGTTTTCCTGCCATGGTGCTGGAAACATGAGTGAGCCCTTTTGGGTATCCAGCCTGGTCTTGGAAAACTTCATCACAAGGAGCAGTGGATCCACCTGAGATTACATATTTGTTTAAAGTTAGTAAATTTAGGAATGATTTGTTATGCAGAAAGTATGCAATAAATCAAACCAACAAATAAGCAATAAGGAAAATAAAAAAGCCAAAAATTTGTTTTCTAAATAGATAAATAAAATTAATAACCTATATATGACTGATAAGGCATAAAAGAGGCATAAATTACAAATATAAAAGAGGACATCAAGGCAGAATCTGTATTTTTATTTGTGTACATCTCTGTATTTTATTAAATCCAATAAAAATTTAACTAAAAATGGATGAATTTTTAGTTCAAGTGATATCCATCATCTATACAATTAATTTAAATAATATTCAGATGTTATCTTAGTATGTTGGTAGAAATTACCCTAAAACTGTCTCTTCTTGCATTGTCAGAAAATGTCCAAGAGCCACATCCAGGTGTGCTGCTGTACGGTGAGCAACTGATTTCCTTGTGAATTGCTTTTAAGCAAATGTCTAAATAGGCTGTTTATAACTTAGACATGTGTCAAGATACAAAAACCTGTCTGTTTCCCTACATCTTTTCTGCACATTATTGTCTAAAAATGGTTAGTTATCCAGGGAAAGCAAGTTGCCTTCTGATCATTGTCACATGTTCACCTCAGTCTTAAAATTAACAAACCACCTTTGGCTATTTAGCTCACTCATTGGGTAGGAACTAGAAGGGATCTCATCTTTCTGCTGTTTCTGTTTGTATACACTTTTCTTTCCTTTTCAGAGCTGGATGTAATAGTCTTATTTACACAGTAGGGAGCTGTGTTAGGGACTGCTCAGTGTCTGTGAGACTAAACTCCCATTAACTGTTTGTTTGAGACAGAGTCTTGCTCTGTTGCCCAGGCTGGAATGCTGTGGTACAATCTCCATGCACTGCAACCTCCACCTCCGGGGTTCAAGCGATTCCAAGTGATTCTTGTGTTTCAGCCTCCCAAGTAGCTGGGATTACAGGTATGTGCCACCATGCTCGGCTAATTTTTTTTGTTTTCTTTTTTAGTAGAGGTGGGGTTTCACCGTGTTAGCCGGGATGGTCTCGATCTCCTGACCTCGTGATCCACCTGCCTTAGCCTCCCAAAGTGCTGGGATTACAGGCATGCGCCACCATGCCCGGCCAACTTTTTTTTTTAAGCTCAGTTTTGCGTACAACATATTACTATACTGTTTTTTCTTCAAACAAATCAATAGTACCGTTTCTTCCATATCTTCTTACTCATTTTCTCTAGGTGCATGAAGAAAATAGTTTGGAAAGTTTTTGAGAATCATCATCAGAATAACTTGACTGGTCTGTCAAATACTTTAGGCACGAAAATAAACTTTTTCATAAGGCCATGTGACTAATGATTTCTTCTAAAAATGTAAACAATTTTTATGCTGATAATGCCTCCTATCCAATTCCCCTTTTTTGTTGTTTTCCTGTAAAAATTTGCAGAGTGTTGCAGTGCAAATTGCAGACATACTTTCTTCTTGTGAGCTAAAATCCACATAAAATAATTCAGCATTTTGATAGATGCTTGCTAGTTCAAAAAAGTATCTCTAAAAATAAGATTCAAAGGTGTTCTAATTTTTTCTTTTTTCAAAAACTTAGACAGGTTTTTCTCACCAGATAATTCCTAACTTACAATGCATGCATTAGTGTCATCTATATTAGTTTGTTATTGTGAGTTAAAACAAATTTACACATGATCTCATTTGGTTTGTGAAAGTCGGGCTGTTGTGCCTGTGTTTCTTTATCTATCTATATGTGTAGATATCTATCACTTTGAAAATATTGCAAAGTGAGCCATATACATATATGGATGTGTGTGTGTGTATATATAGATATATACATAGATAAATATATGGCTTCAAATTCTGAAGAAAAATTGTCACCTAAGAATTCTATTTACATTTTTAGAATGTGTATATATATATATACACATTTATACACACACACATACACACACACACACACACACATATATATATATATATGGCTCACTTGGCAATATTTTCAAATGAGAGAGATAATTTATTAGAAAACTGAAGGTTAGCTCACTTATCCACCCAAGGTAAAAACCTACTACTAGGTGGCAAAAAATCATGTCTTCTTACTCAACGTTTACTGGATGTTCGTATATGAAACAAACTACAGGATAAAGTCAAAACTCCTTAAGCCATGCAAAGCATTTTAGAGTGGCTTCTTCACTGGATGCCAGCCTTAGTCTCTGCTAAATCAAGTCCAATCAGGCCAGATTGACATCCCATCCCCAGACAGCATTAATAATGTTTGGAGTTTGTTTGTGTGTATAATGTACTTCATTTAAAAGTTTAATGCAGCTGGACATGGTGGCTCATGCTTGTAATCCCAGCAGTTTGGGAAGCCGAGTTGGGCGGATCACCTGAGGTCAGGAGTTCGAGATCAGCTTGGCCAACATGGTGAAACCCCTTCTCTGTTAAAATACAAAAATTAGCTGGGTGTGGTGGTGCGTATCTGTAATCCCAACTACTCAGGAGGCTGAGGCAGGAGAATCACTTGAACCCGGCAGGCGGAGGATGCAATGAGTCGAGATTGTGCCACTGCACTTCAGCCTGGGTGACAGAGTGAGACTCCGTCTCAAAAAAAAAAAAGAAAGAAAAAAGTTTAATGCATGCATGCATATGTGTGAATAATACACACACACATCCACGTATTATGAAGCCTTATTTTAAAAATTCTGTGAACTATATGCTTTTATTGTAAGCATTTGATAAAAGAGGATACTGAGACACATAGGGGTCAAGTAATCTCCCTAAGGTCATAGAACTAGCAAGTAATGTAGCCAAGTTATTTTGAACCCACAATTCAGGCTTATAGTCTCCTAGGGAAGTTATTGCAGTCATACTTGGAAATCCAGTGCATACTATTTGTTTTTAAATATATTTAGATGCTTTAGTAATTAATAAAATGAAAGCTAATTTTATTGTTTCTGATACTATGAAATCCTTTAGTCAGGGATTTTCACAATCCAAAATGATCAGTAATGCATTTTTAATGTGGATGTTTGCAAAATTAAAAGCGATCCTCTTATTGGAAAAAGCTGGGAACCACTGTCTTAGAACATAAACATGAAAAATCAATTATATCAATTTTTTATGAACAGCCTTTCAGAACTCGGCTTCTGAAGTCCCTGTACAGCCTGTTTATTACACTGAGGACCAGTGTTACGTCTGTGGATGATTGAAGTGCTGACTGATGTTACAAGTACTAATTAATACCTCATCCTGTGAGGTAGAGTTCTGGTAAAATCATCATTCTGAAGCTAATTTTACAGAATTGCTTGTCCCACCTCAACAGACGCTGCACCACTGCCAATACAAAGGGTTATATTGCATAAAGCGAAGAGTAATTCAAGACATATTAGCCCCTGCATAAGTTACTTAGCAGTCTCTCACTGTACATTTCTGTAGCTTATAGATAGATGGAACTTGTAATTATACATTTCTTAAGGTTTTATTGTTTTGTTTGTTTTCATCTTAGTCTTTATATAGTTGTGCTAGCTTCATGCAGTAGGGACTCTGGCTGTTTCCCTTTGCTAATATATTACCAATACCTGGCATGGTAGCCAGTATTATATTAGATACTGAATGGACAAATGAATGAATTAATTAATGGAGTCAGACAAATGAAAAATGCAGGAATCCCACATCATATGCCTGACTTCGGCAAAGTTATTTAACTTCTTTGAATCTCAATATCCTAATCTGTGAGATACTGACTTTTTTAAGTGTTACATGAGATGATGTATATAAAATTGAGTAAGCACTCAATAAATAACTATCACCAGATTTCTTTTAAAATTTTAATATCTAAAAAGGGCATTAAAGAATCTGGAGGAGGTAATAATTAACATACTTACGGTCCCGCCAAAGATACTAAACTATCTCACCAGGAAGGGAAACTCAAGAATAGGTCTAACAACGGGCTGGTCAGAGCAACATAACTTATGTATTTATATTGGTAAGTTAAATCATAAAAATTAAAAGTAAAAAACCCTTACTGAGAATTTCTTGCATATACAGAATTACGGTTTCAATACTCCAAAGACAATAGTTGCACACAGAGACTAGAACAAGGGTGGCATTTTAAATTCCAAGAACATCATAGGATCAAGATAAATTGCTTGATGTGAATTAAAAAACACTTTAATACAAATATGTACAATGTAGAGGGAGACATTTTATAATTTTCACACATGTAATTTGTATATTCAGTATTCATATTTCCTTGGTACACTATGTTGAAACACCAAGTGTGAAAGACAAACATTATCTGTGTTTCCAGCTTTTGGGTAGTGTAGTTAGAAATATGGTTTAGGAGGTTATTTCATGTCCTAGAAGCTATGTACCCATTTTCACCTTTATATTGTGAAACAACACAGACAAAGAGTGCATAAAATGTAACTGCAGCCTAACAAGTTATTATAAAGACAGCATCTATATAAACATTTGTCTGTCTGTTGACGATTTATTTCCAGCATTTCAGGAGTTCATTTATATGACCATCTCTATAGGATAATGGCCTTCTCCAATCCCATTCAATTTTGCCCTGGGTTGTGTGGTAATCAGTTCATTGCCTATCTTTGTAGTTTTATCACCAAAATTCTTCTGTAGACACTTACCTCTTTCAAAATTTATATACATAAAATCATCTGCTATATATGGTACATTATTTGTAGTGCCTTCTTTTACTAAGAGAAATAAAATTAGACTACCTTTATCATTACAAGGATAAAAATTCAAGGTTAGGCTGGGCGCGGTGGCTAACACCTGTAATCCCAGCACTTTGGGAGGCCGAGGCAGGCGGATCACCTGAGGTCGGGTGTTCGAGAACAGCCTGACCAACATGGTGAAACCCCGTCTCTACTAAATTACAAAAAAATTAGCCAGTAATGGTGGCACACGCCTGTAGTCCCAGCTACTTGGGAGACTGAGGCAGGAGAATCCCTTGCACCCAGGAGGCAGAGGTTGCAGTGAGCTGAGACAGTGCCACTGCATTCCAGCCTGGTGACAGAGCAAGACTCCTCCATCTCAAAAAAAAAAAAAAAAAAAAAAAAAAAATTCAAGGTTAGCAATGGGAAGAGACACAGAGAGAAAGGCAATGGGAGCTAATTGCACAGTGCACAGTGCTGGTAACACAGAGCCACCAACGAGAGAAGAAGATCAGAAGATATTCCTATCTTAGAGTTTGGGCTTCTTTGAATTCCTGTTGCTGCTGCTGTTGCCAAAGCTGCAATGGGACTGCCTGGGACATGAAGTAATGGAGCAAAAAATAGGAGGTAGAGTGGGGAAGGGGAGGTGGGCTCCTTATTCTCTTGGAGCATTACAAGTACTCCTTCTCATTTCTTGAGTCAGAACTAGAGAGCTTCTCCTGGTGCTCTCTCTGTCCAGGAATGCTGGAGGGAAAAAGAATGGCAGGTTCATCACCAGGTCCATGGTCCTTCAAAGTTTGCTCTTCTTCCTCAATCTACCTAGGGTGATTCACTTTTCAGAGTCCTCACTAACCACTTCATTTTATACACATTTTACTGCAAAAGTAAATCTTTCAAGTATGTTTTTTGACAATATGCAGATACTGATACCTCAATGCTAAGTTGTATTTTTTTTCTTGTTTTGGTTTAAGCTTGACTCTCTAAAGATCACCCTTCTGTATGCGTAGCTTATTTTTGAGCCAAAGATTGGTCAGAGGTTGTGTCCAAATATTATAAGCCAGCAAGTCTTCCTCTATCTGCTGATTGATCAGTGTGTGGGCCAGAGAGCACATTCAAGCTTCAGGCTATTTTTAAGTTCACATCTCATTTCACTTTCAGCTGAACTCTCTGGCATCTCCTCTGGGTATTGCAGGCTCCTTCTTCCAAGGATGTGCAGGTGGCTGACACATGCACACAGTGTCTGCAGCACATACACAGCATCTGGTCAACCTGGAATATATGACTCCTTGCCACCCTGTTCTTCTTTATTAGTCCTTTGGTCTCTTACTCTCATCAAGCAGGCCCATAATCTCAGAATAAGTGCCACTAACCCTTCTTGCTCCTTTGTCATAAGTGTTGCCACTTCAAATGACACAATCCAAATCAAATGTGCCTCTTTGGTGGCAAAGTTTATATTCACAGCATGCCTGCCCTGGTTGAACTACTATATGGGCTGAGTTGAGGGACACAGGAGAGTCTCTGGGCAAAAATGCTACAGACTATGTTGGTCTTACCTGAAATTCAGTGGTTTTCATGAATAAATGCTTCTCATTTGACTCTATACCTTTGATTGATTCCAGAGCATCAAAATAATTATAATTTATAGTTTTGTCCAACTTTACAATGGTCAACCACCTTATTCAATCATGCTGGATTTCAAAATTAGATATAATATCCAAATTTATCAAAATTGCTTGATAAAATGCCTATATAAAAAATAAATTATCACATAAGCATTAAACAAAAAGAAAACTATATTTCAAAAACACAATGCTGTTTTAATAGCATTGATAATTATCAGATACCTAGTAATAAATCTAAGGGATCTGAAAGACTTCTACAATGAGATGTAGAGAACATAACTAAAACACAAATAAATGGAGGCTAACATAAACATTTTCCTTGGTTGGTAGATGCAATTGGGTAAAAAGTTTAATGTAATCCACATTGATTCATAGGGTAAACTTAATTCCAGAAGAAATTCTAGGGGTATATGCGTGTGTGTGTATACATGGGAACAATGTTTCAAAAAAAAGCAATTTTGAAGAAAAAAAAGCAAGGTAAATAAATTATATTACCAGATACTAAGACCTATTGAAAGGCTTTAGTAGTTTAAAAAACATAGTAGTGAAGCAACAATCAGACAAGTAAACCAATGATATAAACTAGAGAATCCAGAAATAGGACTCCATGCATGCAATAAACTAATGTGGAACAAATTTGATAATCCAATGCAGTGAGGAAAAATATCTTTTCAATAATTAGTGCTGGCTCAAACAGATATCTATTTAGACATAAAATAAAATTTAACCCTACCTGACATCATACACAGAAATACTACAGAAGTGTATATCTAAATGCAAATATAAAATAACACCATTTTTGAAAAAAATAAGGGAGAGTATGACCTTGAAATCCACAAACATGTATTAACCAGGGCATAAAAAATATTAACAATAGAGGATTAATACATTAGATTATCTTAAGATTAAAAATTCTGATTAGCAAATGACATCATTACGGCAGTAAAAACAAAGTCATGTAAAGAATAAGAGAATTCTCTTATGCTATGTGTAGAAATTATAGAGAACACATAAAAAGTAGTAAGAAAAAAATGCAGTCAGAAAAAATGACTAAATGGTTGACAGGCACTTCAGAAAATTAGAGTTACCCTAAATAACCAATAAACATATGAAAAGGTATTCAACATACTTCGAGTAAGTGCAAATTTAAAATAAAGACATATTAATGCATAACAACAGAGTGGCTATAGCAGAAAAGAACAAAACAAGATAAAGAAAGGAAAGACAAAGAGAGAGATAGAGGGAAGCAGAAAGGTAGGGAGGGAGGAAAGAAAGGAGAAGGGAAGAGGAGAAACAAAGAAGAAGGAAAGAAAGAAGTAGTGGAGAAAATGAGATAACGAGAGAAGAAAGGAAGAGCAAATGAAGAGTAGAGAAGAATTTGGAGGAGGGGGAAACCAGAGCTTTCATACTCTTCGGATGAAAGTATACAGAGTTGGACACATTCTGGAAAACGATTTGGCAATATCTACCAACTTTAAATACATATGACAATTTACCCAGCAAATCCCCTTGTAGGGAAATACAACCAAGGGGAATACAATTATGTAATCACCAAAATATACAATATTACAATAATATTCATAGTATTACTATATGTAATAAGCAAAAATAGGAAATTATCCAACTGCCAATTGAAAATATACATTTTTATTTTATTCAGAAAATTTTTGGCCACATAGTAATGAGAATGAGCAAATTACATATGTTCATATAATTATAGATAAATCTCAAAAGCATGATACCGAAAAGCAGCCATACACCAAGACTTCATATTGTATGCTATAGTTATATGAATTTCAAAACCAGACAGAACTAACGTATGATGCTAAAATGTAAGATTGTGATTGCTTATGAATTGAAAGTGGCACTATTTCCTCCCACCTCTAATCTGGTTAACTTCTGTTTCTTTTTTCAGAGATAGGGTCTTGCCACTGCACTCCAGCCTGAGTGACAGAGCGAGACTCCATCTAAAAAAACAAACAAACAAAAAAAACAGAGATAGGGTCTTGCTCTACTCCAGCTGCAGAATAGAGAGCAGTGGAACGATGACGATAGCTCTCTGCAGCTTCAAACTCCTAAGCTAAAGTGATCCTTGGCTTCCCTAGTAGCTAGGAATACAGGTGCCTGCCATCATGACTGGTCAATTTAATTTTAATTTTGTAGAGATGAGGTTTTGCTTTGCTCCTCAGGCTGGTCTCAAATTCCTGGCATAAAGCAATCCTCCTGCGTCGGCCTCCCAAAATGCTGGGATTACAGGTGTAAGCCAGTGTGTCCGGCCCATTTCTTGAGTAGGGTATCAGTTATTCAGCAGTGTTCAGTTTGTGAGAATGTGTTGAGCTTATGCATTTGTGATCATTGCAAGTTTCTGCATATTTATATAACCTCAGTGAAATGCTTATGTAACTGATGTTTGTTTTAATTCTTAAATGCAAGTTATGGTGGATTAAAGACTGCCTCTTCCCAAAAAAGTCATTTTTATTCACTTACATTAAATAAAATGCAAAGTAGAAAAACTGGTGGCATGATAGTTCATAGATTCATAGTTGTGAATAAGGCACACTCTTTTCTCTATGTCAAAGCCCTTATTCTACATGTAACAAGAATAGTGGCTCATTTATACAAGTATTTTTGTAACATAGGTCAATGTTGAAAAAAAATGGTCAGAAATTCTACTTTATATAACCTAACATGCCAACACATTTTCTACCTAGTCATTGGATTTTGTCAATCTTAATGATAACTACAATTTTATATGAAACTAGGTAGAACTGTGGTCAGTAAAGTGCCAGATCTGCTCAGGTTATTAAAGAGGTAATAATGTGTGAGAGATGGAGCAAAGAGACAGTTATTTCTGGTTTATATCCCTATTTGAAGTGATAAACATTAAGTTCAGTGAATAAAATATTAATATATCAGCAATTTCACAAAGACAAGCCCTGAGCATTAAAACCTAGTATAAATCCATGGCTAGATTTATCTCTATCTATCATCTATCTATCTATCTATCTATCTATCTATCTATCTATCTATCTATCTATCCTTATCTTTTTTTTAAAGCCAACCCAACCCCTTTTTCTTCAGGTGTACTGTTTTCATTAGTGGCTGTTTGTTCCTATGATATTTCTGATATTCTTTATTTGTCATATTCCTGAGTTTAATCAACAGATTTGATTTGTAGAAACACAAATGGAACAGATACCTATAAAGATAGATTAATGAGAAATAACAACACACATTGATAAAATGTAATAGGTAAGTGTTCACCTATAATGTTTACCAAAATCCCTAAAGCAATTTCTTGAAGGAAGGTAAGGTTAATTATGTAAATATCAAAAGGTAAAATTCCATCTAGTCACTCAGTTATGTTAGCTGATTTTGCTTGATTTTTTCTATTTTTTTCTTCTTCTTCTTTTTTTTTTTTTTTTTTTTTTTGGCCTATGCTTAGTCTTAATCCTTATTTTGATTTTGTTTTGTTTTTTGTTTCTTTGTCAGTTTGATTTCCAAGATGGCAGATTAGAGGCTTTCAGCACATCTTGGTCACTCAGAAATATCAAAATAGTGCATACAGATAAACTCATTGAGCTTTAATGGGGAAATGGGAATCCATCAGAACTGTGAAGGAAAACCCATATCCTGGGGAGAAGAAGGTGAGCAAGCAGTCCCTGTGGCAATGTCCAGCTGAAAAAAGTGAGTGAAGCCCCAGTAGGTTTATTCCAGGCATACAAGGTTGGTTCAACATACACAAATTAATAAATGTGATTCACCACATGAATAGAATTTAAAACAAAAAAAAACATATAATCATCTCAATAGACGCAGGAATAGCTTTTGATAAAATCCAACTTCTATTCATGATAAAAACCCTCAACAAACTAGACATCAAAGAAACATAACTCAAAATAATAAGACCCATCTATGTTAAATCCATGGCTAACATTACAATGATTGAACAAAAGCTAGAATCATTTCCTTTAGTAACAAGAAGAGAACAAGGATGTCCACTCTCACCATCTCTATTCAACATAGTACTGGAAGCCCTAGCCCGAGCAGTCATGCAAGAAAAGGAACTAAAAAGCATCCAAATAGATAAAGAAGTCAAATTATCTCTCTTCACTGATATGATTCTATACATAGAAAACTCTAAAGACTCCACAAGAAGGCTCCTGGAGCTGACAAACCACTTTGGTGAAGTTTCAGGCTATAAAATCAGCACAGAAAAATCAGTATGATTTCTGTATACCAATAACACCCATGCTGAGAGCCAAATTGAGAATGTAATCTCATTAACAATAGCCTCAAAAAATAATCGGACTACCTCTAACCCAGGAGGTGAAAGGCCCCTAAAAGGAGAACAACAAAACATTGCTGAAAGAAGTCACATATGACTCAAATAAATGGAAAAACATTCCATGCTCATGGATTGGAAGAATCAATATTATTAAAATGGCCATAGTATGCAGAGCAATTTAGATTCAATGATATTTCTATTAAACTACCAAAGTCATTCTTCACAGAATTAGAAAAATAAACTATTCCATAACAGAGCTCAAATAGAAAAAGCAATCCTAAGCAAAAAGACCAAAGCTGAGGCGTCACATTACACAACTTCAAACAATACTATAAGGCTACTGTAACCAAAACAGCGTGATACTGGTACAAAAACAGACACATGGACCAAAGGAACAGAACAGAGAACTCACAAATAAAATCACAAACCAATAACCATCTGGTTTTTAATAAAGTTGACAAAAATAAGTAATGGAGTAAAAACACTGTAGTCAATAAATTGTGTTGGGATAACTGGCTAGCCTAGACCCCTGTCTTTCACCATATATAAAAATTAACTCAAGGTGGATTAAAGACTTCAATGTAAGATTTAACATTATAAAAATTATAGAAGAAAACTTAGGAAATACCATTATGGATATTGGCCTTGGCAAAGAATTTATTACTAAGACCATAAAACCAATTGTAGAAAAAATGAAAATTGTCACATGGGGCCTAATTAAACTAAAGAGCTTCTGACCAGCCAAAATAAACTACCAACAGACTAAACAGGTAACCTATAGAACGGGAGAAGGTATCTACAAACTATCCATCCAACAAAGGTCTAATATCCAGAATCTATAAGGAACTTAAAGAAGTGAACAAGTAAAAAACATAACCTCACTAAAAAGTGGGCAAAGGACATGAACAGAAGCTTCTAAAAAGAAGAAATACAAAAGGCTAACAATCATATGAACAAATGTTCATCATTATTGATGACAGAAATGCAAATCAAAATGCCAATGAGATACTATCTCACACCAATCAGAATGGTGATTATTTAAAAAGCCAAAACAAAAGATGCTGGCAGGGCTGTGAGGAAAGGGAACTCTCATACATTGTTGGTGGGAATGCAAATTAGCTCAGCCACTGTGGAAAGCAGTTTGGAGATTTCTCAAAGAACTTAGAATACTACTTGACCCAGCAATCCCTTTACTGGCTATATACACAAAGAAACATAAATCATTCTACCCAAAAGACACATAAATTTGTACGTTCATCTCAGCACTATTCATGATAGCAAAGGTGTAGAATCAACATAGATGCCCATCAATGATGTATACACAGCCATAAAAAAGAATAAAATCGTATTCTTCACTTTGGGAGCCGAGGCCGGCGGATCATGAGGTCAGGAGATCGAAACCATCCTGGCTAACAGGGTGAAACCACGTCTCTACTAAAAATACAAAAAATTAGCCGGGCGTGTTGGCGGGCGCCTGTAGTCCCAGCTACTTGGGAGGCTGAGGCAGGAGAATGGCGTGAACCCGGTAGGCGGAGCTTGCAGTGAGCCGAGATCGCGCCACTGCACTCCAGCCTGGGGGACAGAGAATGACTCCGTCTCAAAAAAAAAAAAAAAAAAAACGTATTCTTTGCAGCAACATGGGTATAGCTAGAAGCCATTATCCTAAGCCTATTAAAACAGGAACAGAAAACCAAATGCCACATGTTCTCATTTACAAGTAGGAGCTACTTATTGGGTACACATGCACAGAAAGATGGGAACAATAGATACCAGGTACTACTAGAGGAGGGTGAGAAGGAAGAGGGAAGCGCTGAAAAACTACCTATTGGATACTATGCTCACTATCTAGGTGATGCGATTATTTGTACCCAAAACCACAGTGTTACACAATATACCCATGTAACAAACTTTCACATATACCCTTCGAATTTAAAATAAATGTTAGAATTATAAAAAAGAATGTTTCCACAATTTTTGCTTTAATTTATAATATCTCTATCTCTCTATATATACACAGATGTACATACTATATAGATGTGTATAATTACATATATAAATTAATATATATTACATATAAAATGTATCATATTTTGTATGTATTTTAATGTAATATATAATATAGGTACATATTATATATTATATATACATATTTACATATATACATCTTATACATAATATATACTTGTTTTGTATATATATTATATAGACATATTATAAATATTATATATTATATATTATACAAAGAATGTCTATATTATATATAATTTCATATATAATACTTACAAATGATTATTCAATAATATATATTTAATATAAAATACACAAATATATAATACAAATTTATATATTTAATATTTATATAAAATGTAGTCAATATATATTTATATATTATCTTAATAAGTAATGTAGAAATGTGTTAAATATTAAATATTTTTATATTTTATCTTAACATGTAATGTAGAAATATATTAAATATTAAATATATTTATATTTAATATAAATATATTTATTTTACATTTAAATATATATTGGACATTGCCACAGGGACTGCTTGCTCACATTCATAATTCTATATTATTATATAATTTATTATATAATATATAAATATTAATTATAATACATAATACATAAAATACATTAAATATTAACTCTAGTTATATATTATATAAATATACTATATAATATATAAAAAGTATATATTATGTATATTGTATATAGTAAAATATATATTGCATGTCTATATTATATTTTATATTAAAACATATACAAAATATGTATATATTTTGCATATATTATATATATATAAATTACAGACATCATGTTACTTCAGACCTAAATACATTAAAACATGTATTTCTTAATAACAAGGGCATATTTCCATACTGGGAGATGCAATAAATAGCATTATCATACCCAAAATATTTGACATTGATATTATATCTAACATAGAGCACATAATAAAATATATATCATTACATAGAGCACATAATAAAATATAGACCATTATTAAAGCAACCTACTTATAACTATGCTTTCTTGATGTAAGATACCACTAATAATTATGTTTTGCTTTTGGTTGTCATTTGTTCACCTAATCTAAAACTGTCCCCTGACTGTCTGGCTTCTTTATTTTTAATGACAGTAGCATTTTTTTTAAAAAAACTATACCAGTTCTCTTAAATAATGTCACACACCCGAGTTTGATTGTTTTCTCATGCCTAGTTTCCAGTTAAATATTTAATAAGAATATTACTACATAGACGGCAAACTAGAAAAATTTCAGCATCAGCAGCATAGTTTGATTTGTTTTTATTTCTCTGAATCGTCTCATAAAAATATAAAGAACCTAGGATATTAAAACCAACTAAGTATGACCAAATTCTAAAAAATAATTAAATGGCAAGGTATACCCAACTGGGGTGGGCAAGGACAGGTCACCAACACCTAAAGAATTTCAAGTATCAGCATCTATATGGGAAGAAGCAAAAGTAGGCAATAGGATATCTAATGGTCTTGAAGACAGCAGCAATCCAGAACAACGAAGTTGTCCTCATTTAAACATGCAGGTCAGGCTAGGCGTGGTGGCTCATGCCTGTAATCCCAGCACTTTGGGAGGCTAAGGCAGGTGGATCATGAAGTCAGGAGGTCGAGACCATCTTGGCCAACATGGTAAAACCCTGTCTTTGCTAAAAATACAAAAATTAGCTGGGCGTGGCGGCGTGCATCTGTAGTCCCAGCTATTCGGGAGGCTGAGGCAGGAGTACTGCTTGAACCCAGGAGCGGAAGTTGCAGTGAGCCGAGTTTGCACCACTGCACTCCAGCCTGGGTGACCGAGTAAGACTCCGTCTCAAAAAACAAAAACAAAAACAACAACAACAACAAAACACATGCAGGTCAATTTGAGCATAGAAACTGGGACTGGGATTAGTTTTATACACTCCAATTTGTGCATGAATGCAAGGGTTCACCATAAAGTATAAAAATGTAAGAGAAATTGGGCACTAAGAACTTTCATAACCAATCACCGATTCTCACTTAGAGGTGAGGTCCTAAACTGAAGAAAAACCGTTGGGAAAATATTCCAAATTGAGTGAGACATGGAAAAAAAAAAAAAAAAACATGAAATGAAGTAAAAAATCCATGTAAAAATAGAGGATGGAAACTGTCTGGACCTCTCATTAAATAAAAGACGATGTTTTTATCCACTTTATGAAAACATTAGATGACAGAATTCTAGTACTGTGGAGTCAGAAAATCTATACTCAGCTAACATTCCCTTCTGAAAACCAGAAGAAATAAGTAACTTTACATACAAACAAGCAAGAGGAAGGAATCATACCCAAATTTCATACAGATATTTTATTAACATAATTAAACAGACCAAAACCCCTCCAAAAATGAAGCCATGTCCATAAAACAGATACAAACTATCAATTCATATTAAAAAGTGAAATAAAATAAATTAAGAAAATGGTGCACGAGACAAAAGACCAAATTAAAATAGAATAAAAAAGAAACATTACAGTAAATGACTGAACCTTGGGGAAAAAAACATAAAAAATAATTATTTCCAAAATAAAGACCATGAAAAGTGCGAGAGCTAATGAACAGACAGATATTGTGTAAAAAGTAATGGAAAGTTAAAAAGAGAACTTTCCAAATAATTAAAAATTAGTCATTTAATAAATTCACAGAAAGTGAAGAAAATTAAAGATACAAGAGAAGATAGAATACATGTGTAATAGATATCCCCTCAGAAAGCTGAAGCAATAAAATAAGAAAGTATAAACAATAATTCAAGAAAGTTGCCCTGAATAATAAAACTATGTAAGACTACATATGGAAAAGGCACACAAACACCTGAAAAAAATCTATTCAGAATTATCAGTATGAAGATATTGTAGATATCAGTATAAGGAAAGAAAAGAAAACCAAAAAACAAGATGTCATATAAATTGTCAGAAAAATCAGATTGTCTTTGTTCTCTTTTCTTTTCAGAGAAAATTTTTATGTCAGAAGGCAATGGAGTAAAATATTAATATAATGAGAAAAATGATATGACTAAGATTTATAAACCCAGCCAAAACGACTCTTGAATATAAATGCTACAGTCAAGCTATTATAAAAATTGGATAATTCTACAGATATTGTATCTATGAGCACTTCCGAAGCAGTACATTAGAGGGCAAAATTCAGATAACCAAAATACCGAAGAGATGTTAGATAAGAACTGTTTGAAACTAAGCATGTATTTATTGCAGGACTAATAATAAATGATGTTTATAAGACAGACAACATAATATAAAATGTCTGTCTTCTCAAAACGCATAGTAGGACGAATAGATCAAATGTAAGAGAATTAAATTAGGCTTGTTAATTGCCTTATAGATATTCTTTGGGAAATGGTATATATTATATATTAAATATTACAGACAACGTTGTTCTATATATAGGAGATAATTCTACAACAAAATACATTCAGAAAGGTTAAAAGTAGAATGATAGAAAAATATACAATAGACAAACAGTAACTTTAAAAAGTAGTGGATACAATCTTGATATCTAATAAGATAAAATTTATACCAAACAGCATTTTATAATAAGACTAAAGTAGCTGGGCATGATGACTCATTCCTATAATCCCAGCACTTTGGGAGGCTGAAGTGGCAGGACCACTCGAAGCCAGGAGTTCAAGATCAGCCTGGGCAACAAAGTGTGACCCAGTCTCTACAAAATATAAAATTAGCTGGGCCTAATGACAATGCTTGCCTGTAGTCCTAACTGTTAGGGAGGCTCAGGTGGAAGATTGATTGAGCCCAAGAGTTTGAGGCTGCAGTGAGCTCTGATCATGGAACTGCAGTCCAGCCTGGGTAACAGGGCGAGACCTTGTCTCAAAAAAAAAAAAAAAATGCTTTATAAATATAGAGAGAGATAACAAATCCTCAAAACCATAATTCACAATAAAAATAAAATTTATGAATACTTATGCATCAAATACCACAGCAACAAACAGAAACTATGGAAGTCGCATAGTTTGAAAAAGACTAATAGAAGTTTACAAAATTGCTTTCTTATTCCAAAGCACATCAGGAGAATAAATCATTAATAGGGCTACAGAAAACCTAAAAACCATTAATACAGTGGCTGTTGCAGCTATACATATATCTCTGAAACCCAAAAACAGTGAATACATTTTATTTCACATGGCAAGGTCACAAAAAATTGAACATGGATTACAAAAGAAACTTCAATAAAATACAAAAAAACAGATATAATAAAATTATGGCACACAGCACATATGTGATACAAACAGCATTCTGCCTAAAATATAGAAGTCATACAATATAATGAGATAAAAATTAAAAAGATTCTTCCATCGGAAGAAAAAAACCTTCATTAAACAAATATTGAGGTGAGGTAGAAAGATAAAATCACAGATTTGTTTAAATAATACAAGTAAAATTATAACATGTCAGAATCTCTATTGTATAGCTGTAATTATCTGAGTAAAAGGAGGGGGTGATGAAGAGAGTCAGTTAATGAGTACAAAAATACACTTAGAAGAATAAGTAATAGTATTTGATAGCACAATAAGGAAATTATAGTTAATACTAATTTGTTGTATATTTTTAAATAACTATAAGAGAATAAATGTAATTTTCCTAAAGACGAAGTAAAGATAAATATATTAGGTGATGGATATCTCAATTACCCTGATTTGACCCATTGTACACATATATCAAAATATCACATGTATCTTTCAAATATATACAAGAACATTAACTAAAAAATACAAAAAATAATTAAAAACAAGTGAATTAAACATGTAACAAAAAAACACTATAAAACAATAAAAAACCATCAAAGAGCTGTAGAAAAAAATTATTATGCTAAGTGAAATAAGCCAGGCACAGAAAGAGATATGTGTGCTACATGATCTTACACGTGGAACCTGAAAAAGTTGAACTTCTAGAAGCAAAGGGTAAAATAATGGTTGCTAGGCTCTGGAGTGGAGAAAAAAAGAGAAGCTTATAAATAAATCCTAATGCTCATTTTTGGGAAAGCCAACAATATTAAAAAGTTATCAGCAAATCTACTTTTAAGAGAAGGGAGAAATATTACTACACAAAATTACAAGTGGCAAGAGGAAAATATGATCTAAGCATTAGAAATTTAAAGAGAAACCACTTACCATAACTCTTAGCACACTTAACTGAAATTCTTTTCAAAAATAAAATTTACCAAAAATATCTATAATATAATATCTATAATAGAGATAGAGAGTTTAATTAAGCAATTGCACTAAGTAAATAAATGTCTAGTAGAGCTCTCCATAGTCCTCACCACTGTCCCAGTCCCCACTCAATACACACAGAATTATATTGAGATGGCTTCAACTGGCATTTTACCAAACCTTTAAGAGTCAGATAATTTCAATTACACTTAAGGAAAATCAGAGTTTAGAAAAAGAAATAATAGTTCGTAATTTATAAGGAAAATCAGAGTTTAGAAAAAGAAATAATAGTTCGTAATTTATTTTGAGAAGCATGTATAACATAAGCTCTCCAAATCTGACAAGTATTGTACCAAGGGAAAAAACTATGGATAATCATCACGTATGAATATCAGTGTCATAAGTTTTCAGGCTAATTTCAAATAAAAGCAATACTAGAAAGAACCAAATGGAAATACAGAGATGAAAAGCATAATACATAAAGTTTAAAAAATAAATAATTATGGACTGAGCTACACAGGAGGTTTAAGATAGCAGAAAAAAGTCTCTACTTGAAGATGGATCAAGATATTACTCAATCTGAAAATCAGAAAGGAAAGAGGCTGAAAAAATAGAATAGAATTAAAGCGACCTGTATAATAACAGTAGTCTAACATATTATATTATTGATATATGAAAGTTGTGATGGTGCAGAAGAAATATTTTAATAAATAATGCCTTTAAACTTCTCAAATTTGATGAAAAAGAATCCTAACTTGGGGATCCAAGATGCTTAACAAAACCTAAGAAGAGTAAGTATGAAAAGAACCAGAGCTCAGCATGTCATAATCAAATAGCTGAAAACCAAAGATGAAGAAAACATCTTGAAAGCAACCAGAGGGAAAAGAAGTATTAGGTTTGGGGGAAAAATATAAATTGCTAGTGATTTGTCATAAGAAACAATGTTGGCCAGAAAATCATTAATGATAACTTTCAAATGCTGAAGCAAAAATACATTAAAATAAAATTCTATATTGAATAAAATATATATATATATGTAATTTGTCACAATAGTGTCACATTATAATAAATTACTAAAAGGTTTCCTTCATGCCAAAGGGCAATTATCAGATAGGAAGTTGAAATATAAAAACTGTAGGACCTTATTGTATTTGTTACTTATTGTTATGTAACAAATTACCCTCGCCCTTAACCATTAATCTTATGCCTGTGGATCAGGCATCTAGGAGCATCTTAACTGGGTGGTTCTGGCTCAGGATTTTTATTGAGATCGGATTCAGGATATCAGTGAGGAATTAAGTCAACAGTGGTTTGATCAGGACTGGAGAATCAACTTTCAAAGTGACTCCCTCACATGCCTGGCATGTTAGGTGCCTGTTGCTAGGACGAGGCTTCTGTCATTCTCCATGTGTGTATTTCCAAAGACTGAGAATCCTGATGACATGCAGCTGGTTTCCCCCAGAGTGAATGATCCATGAAAGAGTACAAGGAGATCATTGCAATACCCTTTATGTCATATCTTCACATCGTATCATATAATAGTCTCTAAATGATACTTTGTATGTCTGTAGTCTCAGTTGTTATGTTCCCTTTTTAATTTCAGATTTTATTTTGGTGTTTTTTTCTTGGTCTAGCTAAAAGTTTGTTGGTTTTGTTTATATCTTTTCAAAAAAAACCCCAAATATTTGTTTTATTGATCTTCTATAATTTTGTTGGTCTCAATTATATTTATTTTTACTCTGATCTTCATTATTTCTTTCCTTCTATGTTTTTTCAGTTTGGCTTGTTCTTGATTTTCTAGCTCCTTAAGGTGCATTGTTAGGTGGTGCATTGTTAGGTTGTTTATTTGAAGTCTTTCAACTTTTTTGATGTAGATGTTTATTGCTATAAATGTCCCTCCTAGCATTGCTTTTGCTGTATCAAATAGATTTTGGTATGTTGTATTTCAATTTTCATTTGTTTCAAGAAATTTTAAAATCCCCTTCTTAATTTCTTCATTGATCCATTGGAAATTCAGGAACATATTGTTAAATTACCATTTTTGTGTGTAGTTTCCAAGGTGGTTTTTGGTATCAATTTCCAGTTTTATTCCACTGCAATTAGAAACAATACTTGATATGATTCTTCTTAGAATTTGTTAATACTTGCTTTGTGGCCTAAAATATAATCTAGAGAATGTTACATGTGTTGATAAAAAGAATTTGTATTCTGCAGCAGTCAGGTGAAATGTTCTGTAAATGTCAATTAAAACATTTGGTCTAGTATGTAGTTTAACTTCGCTGTTTCTTTTTTGACTTTCTGCCTGTATAACCCGTCCATTACTGAGAGTGGGTGTTGAAATCCCCTACTATTATTATATTGTACTCTATCTTGCCTTTAGATCGATTTATGTTTGCTTTATATAGTTGGGTACTCTGGTGTTCGGTGTATAGATATTTATAATTGTCATATCTCCTCCTGCTGTACTGACTCCTTTATCATTATCGAGTGACATTTTCTCTTTTTAGTCTTTAACTTCAGTCTATTTTGTCTGATATAAGTACAGCTACCCCTTCTCTTTTCTGCTTTCAACTTGCATGGAATATCCCTTTCTTCCACCCCTTTCTTTTCTGTCTATGTGTGTCTTTACAAGTGAGGTGAGTTTCTTGCAGGCCACATATGACATAAGAAACATGAATCTTGTTTCTTTATTCATTCTGCCACTCTGTCTTTTAATAGAAAAATGAGTTAATTTACATTCATTGTTATTATATATAAGTAACAACTTACTACTGCCATTTTGTTACTTGTTTTTCAGTTGTTTAGTAACTCTTCTCTTCCTTTCTTTCCTTCCCACAGTGAACCTTTGTGGTTAAGTGATTTTCTCTGGCAGTATGTTTTGATTTTCTCTGGCAGTATGATTTTTTTTTTATTTTTAGTGAATCTATTATAGGTTTTTGCATCTGTGGCTTATAAAAATTCTCTTAAAACAAAATCTTTTAAAAATATGATCATTTAATTTAGGTCTCAAAAAATCAGAAACAAACAAGAAGCTAAAAAAATTATATACTTTAGGTTCATCTCCACCACATTTCGACCTTTGGTTATCTCAATTTACATATTTTTATATTGTCTATCTCTTAACATGTTCCTGTAGCTATTATTGTTTTCTATAGATTTGCATTTTAGGCTTTATACTGGAGTTATGAGTAGATTACACAGTACAATTGCAATATTAGATTATTCTGTGGTTGTCTACTTAATTTTACCAGTGGGTTTTATATTTTCAAATGTTTCCTTCTTGCATGTTAGTTTTTCTTTCTTTAAGATTGAATAACTCCCTTTAGCATTCCTTGTAAGAAGGGTCTGGGGTGGTAAATTCTCTTAGCTTTTGTTTGTCTGGGAAATACTTTATCTTGTCTTCATAATTGAAGAATAGGTTTGTTGGATAAAGTATTCTTGGGTGACAGGTTTTTTATTTTATTTTCTTTCAGCAGTTTGGAAATGGTTTTCCTCCCTCCTGAGCCACATAGTTTTCATTGAAAAGTCTGTTGCCAGACAAATTGGAGTTCTTTTATATGTTATTTGCTTTTTTCTTGATGCTTTTAGAATCAACTGTTTGTCCCTGACCTTTGAGATTTTGATTATTACATGCCTTGGGATGGTCTTATTTGGGTTGAATCTGTTTGGTGTTCTGTGATCTTCCTGTACCTAGATATTTATATTTTTATCAAGTTTTGGAAAGTTTTTTTCTCTCTTTTTTTTTTTTTTGGCATAAGCTTTCTACCAAGTTCTCTTGCTCAACTTTGTTTTGAATACCAATAGTTCTCAGGTATAGTCCTTTGAAGTAATTTTCTATATTTTGTAGGTAATCTTTGTTTCTTTTCATTACTTTTTTTCTCCTCTGATGATGTAATTTCAAATAGCCTGTCTTTGAGTTCAGTGACTCTTTCCTCTTGTTGATCTGTTCTACTATTGAGAGCCTCCAATAAATTTTTCAGTCCAGCAAATATTCAGTTCTGAGATTTCTGTTTGATTTTTGAAAATTATTTCAATCTCTTTGTTAAATCCTTCTGATAAGTTTCTGAATTACTTTTCTGTGTTATCTGGGAGATCACCAAGTTTTCTTACAGCTGCTGTTTTGAATTTTGGGTCAGAGAGTTCATAAGTTAGTCACTGGTTCCTTGCTTTGTCTGTTTGTGGAGGTCATGGTTCATTGTTTGCTGATGCTTCTAATGGGTGTGTGTCTATGCATTTGCATTGAAAAATTAATTACTTATTCCAGTTTTTTTAATTGGCTTGTTTAAATTTTTATTTGAAGTGTCTGCTTAAAATTTCTTAATTTACCCATTGAATTTCTTGTATTTTTTCCACTAAGTCACTGCCTCCTTTTTGGCACTAGATGACATCTTAAGTCCAGGTTTGCTTCAGCTTTAGCAAACAATTAGAGCACTGCCCTGCTGGAATGGATGAGATCCCAAAGCGGACATCCCAATGATACAGGATTTTTCTCTTTAGCTCCGCTAAAATCTGGGTTCTTGTCTCATGAACAGGAAAAATTAGGAATACAGACACATTGAAAGGTGAGGAAAGCAGAATTTATTAAAAGAAAGCTCTCAGCAAAAAAAGAGAGGGTACTGCCAACAGGCTCCCAACTCAGATGGAATACCAGGCCACCACACAGGAGCTGAAGGGGCCAGGCTTCTCCTCCCTTCATAAGGGGCAAATTTCTGGTGGCTCCACCCCATTCTCCCAGTGTGTAGGTGGGCCTTTACTCTGAGTCCCTCCACATTGATTTATTTACTTTACTGTGCATGGGTTAAGAGACAGAATTTTGTACCCTGGGCATGTTTAGGCAAGCCCCCTGTGCACAATGACCTGAGTGGCATTTGGCTACCTCCTGTCTCTATCACCAGCAGTGTTAAAAGGTTGGCTAGGGGTTTGTGCCCAGGGGATCTGTGGAGCATACCTTCTACACCCTGGTGTTAGTGAACAGCCACTCTTATTTGGTGTCTCCTTTAGCCTAGTTACAGAGCAGTATTTCCCATGCTGGGGATGGTGGTCCCACCTCCCAACATTGTCTCCAGCTGTCTTCAGGGCTTTCTCTCCCCTCAGGCATGCTTGCTGTGGTTGAGGCATGAACAGATCTCCTGCCAGGGAACACAAGATGGTGAGTAATCTGGTTGTCCACCTTTATCTCACTTTTCCTAGTGCAGAAATCATGAGTCAAGGAAATTTTCTACATGCTTGGGGCCAGGTAGACTGGCAGAAAGGGTGTCATGGATATGAAAATCCTATTCTTTGACTGTCTTCTTGGAGTATTTTTCACTCCTCTGCAGCCCAGGGCACTGATTCATCCTAATATTTGAGTTATGGGATATGGCTGGTGATAACTTCACTGATGTGTATTTGGTTCTGGTTTTCTATGGGGTGGAGTGGGTGAAGCCAGCTTGCATCTACATCACCAATTTGGATCACTGCTAATTTATTTTTAAGAAGACTGGAAAAGGGTACTTTACAAATAAACAACAAACAAAGGAAAGGGTGATTAATATTCTAAGACGTTAAGAAAATTCAAATCAAAACCACATAATAGGCCGGGTGCAGTGGCACATGCCTGTAATCCCAGCACTTTGGGAGGCCGATGTGCGTGGACCATGAGATCAGGAGTTCAAGACCAGCCTGGCCAATATGGTGAAACCCCGTCTTTACTAAAAATACAAAAATTAGCTGGGTGTGGTGGTAGTCCCAGTTACTCGGGAGGCTGAGGCAGAAGAATCACTTGAAACTGGGAGGTGTAGGTTGCAGTGAGCCGAGATCGTGCCACTGCACTCCAGCCTGGGCAACAAAGCAAGACTCTGTCTTAAAAAAAAAAAAAAACCCAAAAACAAACCAAAAATAACCACTCATAATAAATATATTACTACATTCTCACTGAAAATGACCACAGATTTTTTTGTAAAAACTGAAAAAGTTGAATTTAATGAGCCACTGGAACTTGCACCCACCAATAACGGAGAATAAGTTAGTACAATTACCTTGAAAAACATATTGGCAGGATCACTTATAGTTAAAGATATGCTTATCTAGTGACCTAGCAATTCCGCTTGTATGTAAATATCCAAATGAAATGAAAGTTATTGTCCACTGAAAATATATACAGACATATTCAAAGTAACTTCATGTAGTGTAGCTAAAATGCATAAACAATACAAATATCAATCAAAAATAAAATGTGCCCTGCACAGTGGCTCTCGTCTGTAATTCCAGCTATTCAAGAGACTGAAATGGGAGGATTGCCTGAAGCCCGGAGCTTGAGACCAGCCTAGGCAACATAGTGAGACTCCCCTACCATCTTTAAAAATAGTTTTAAAAATTAATCAGACATGATGGCAGTGCTTGTAGTCCCAGATGAGGAGGATGAGGTGGGAGAGTCCCTTGAGCCCGGTTGTTCAAGGCAGCAATGAGCTATGATTGCAATATTGCACTCAAGCCTGGGTAACAAAGTGAGATCCCATCTCTAAAAATATAAAATAAAATACAACAATAAAATGCATAATATGTTGCTGCATGTTCACATAAAAATATAGTAGAAGGAAAAAAACTGCTACTCACAATAATATGAATAAATCTCACAAAATAACAAAGCAAAATAATCCAGACATGAAAGTCTGAATACAGTTGTCCTTTGGTATTTATGGGGAATTGGTTTCCGGGCCCCTGCAGATCTTAAAATCTATGGATGCTCAAATCTCTTACATAAAATGATATATTTGCATATTTACCTAAGCACATTCTCCTATATATTTAAATAATCTGTAGATTATTTATGATATATAATGTGATGTAAATACTATGTGAATTGTTACACTGTATTTTTTGAAGAATAGTGACAAATAAGTCTGAACCTGTTCAAATATTTTTAATCTGTGGATGGTTGACGTGGATGCAGAACCCACAAATATAGAGGGCCTGCTACACATGTGCTCTGAATCCACTTTTAAAAAAGGCAAAATATCTATAATGAATAAAGTCAAATTGGTAGTTACCTTTGAGGTCTACTAACTGGGAGTGGTACGATAACATTATTTCATTATTTAGGTGTTTGGTAATATTTTAATATTGATCCACTTCATGTGTTGGTTTCTCATGCGTTTTCATTTTTAAAAACACATCAAGTTGTACTTTTAAGATTAATCAGTTTTACAAGGTGAACTTTATAATTAAGAAAAGAAAATAGGGGTATATCTTGTGTTAACATAGAAATATTTCCAAGATACATTAACATTAAAAATAAATTTCAAAACAATATCTGTACTATGACATCATTAATATTAACATCTCATCTAAACAAAATATAAAATAATACAATGTACTTATATGTGTATAATTTACACTGTGTGATTAAAAACAAATAAATTTTGTTCATAGAGTAATTCTGAACAATATCTGGGTCAGAGAATTCTCATTTGGCCAGTTATTTCTTATATCTAGTTTTCAGGCTGATAAAATTAAATGGAAATATTTTCTCAGTGTCAAATTTACTGCAACAAAAATAGCCTAGCCTAATAATTTTGTCTCCTCAAATTAAACACGATTACTTTGTGTAATAAAGCATTAATTGTGACACATTATATATGTGTGTGTGTATACAGATATAATTATATTAATATATATATTTTTTTCCCATGGTAAAAACTTTGCTTTTCCTTTTCTTTGACTTGAAAGACCAGGGGAAAGACATGACTACCAAATTCTATATCCATGTCTAATCAGTACTAACTTTACAATCAACTCAAGGACCAATGATCAGTCTTTGCTAGAGTTAGAAAGCCTGAGTTTCAGAGAAAGAAAGAGTGAAAAATTTCAGTCTTATGTCCTTAAAATAAATCACCAAGTATTTATTCATCACTAATCATGTGATTAACCCTTTCTTAAGCAGCCTGAAAAGTAATGAAAACATATCAGACACAGTCCGTGCTATAAAGGAAATAATAATTCAATTGAAAAGAGAATTTTGGTAAAGATCTTTTGTAATTTCAACTATCTACAGTAGGATCATTTGTCAAATTGACAGATTAAATTCTAATCCAGTATAGGAAACCAGTGACAAATATACACTTATCACTTAGAATACTTAAGGAATTATCAGACTGATAAATCTATTGGGATGACCTAAAACAAAAGTGACACAAAATTGATTACATTATACTTTGATAACTCTGAAACACTTACTGTGAACAATTAAGAGTAATGAATGTGACAACTAGAATTTTTTCTAAATTTAAAAGTATCTTAAAATTAAAAATGAGAATCATTCTGCAATGTAAAATAGATCAAAATATCACATTGTATCCCACAAATATACACTATTATTATTTTTCATTAAGATTAAATAAAAAATTAATTTACAAAGTCAAATTTCACAAAATTCACAAAAAGTTCACCTTTGACCTACTACAAATTCACAATATATATATTTGAAAATCCTCAAATATTTTTTCATAGAAATGGGGTTTGCACTGAGTAGAAAATATAAGTACTGATAAAGAAAATGAACATGATAAAAATAAAAATAATAATTTCCATGTGTTGAAAGTATATGTCACTTGACCAAGTTTAGATAGATAAATAGAGTAAAAGTCTGAATGTAGTTTTATCTACAGCTAAATTTATACAATTTCTCTCACCCCAGGATTCCTTCTATCCAATTCTATAAAAGTATACAAAATTGTTTCTACATTTAATATTAACTGATAGAAAAATATTATGATTGTGTCACTCAATGTCTCATGTGATTGACAATATTCAACATTTTACAACAGATGAAAATATATTTGTACTTTCAAAAGAGCACATTTTCTATCAGATTAGGGTTATAATTTTTCTTACATTTCTCTTTTGGTCTACCCTCTCTGAACATACACAGCCACATTTAAACCTTGTAATAGAACATACTAATATTAACATCATCCTATTTTCTTTTCCCTCTTTTGTGTTTATGTCACTTTATTTGAAGTTGCCTGAAATTCTTGTTCAGAAAATATGAGTTAAGGCTAGATTAAAATTAGATGTGACAAGCATTGAATAACTTCCATTTGTAAATATAGATGAAGGTTCAACAAATATGAGGCAGATACAAATGAAAAGGTTTATTGAGTGAGGAAACCTTGCATAGATTAAGTCTGTAGTCTCCAAGGGTTTTTCAACTCCATTACCTTAATTTTTATGAGTCTGTGTGAATAGAGATGTATTTTTTGTTCTTACTAGCAGTGATGAAGGAAAAATAGAATGACTTCATTTATAATCCAAAGAACAATAAAGCTGAGAGGAATCTCCAAATATGAAGTATATTCTTCTACATCAGGGCAGCTTTTATTTAAAATATTCCAAACAGACAGGCATCAAACTTCCTCTCAAATATCTCCATGGAAAAATGGATCCTGCCATCATTTGCCTTCAAGTCTTATGTGTTTCCTCAGTGGTTTTCCCACTGAGACACTCTCCATGAAGCTGTCTGATTTCTTCATTCTTGCCAATTTTCTCTCTTAGACTTCTGTCTAAGCAGACTGTGTTTTCCAAGATGAGTACTGATTCAGCCTGTTACTTCTGCTTTATGCTTCTGAGCACCAAGGGCTATGATTTTATCACATGGTGCATTAGTGTTCTAAACACCATTGAGAGGAAAACAAGGACCCAAAGGGTGAAGGCATTAACGAAAACAATGAGCATTTTAGTAAGAATCCCAGGGTATTTATATCCAGTGTTCCAGAATCATATATAACTTTGTCAGTTGTAGCAATCATCTCAAGGATTGATTATCTCTTATAAGTTGTAAATATAGGTATCATTTTCGTTCATGCAAAATTCTTTAGAAAGCAAAATATGGAAATGTTTTCTACTAATTTAAATGGTAAAAGAAGAAGGCGAAAGACTGGAATCATTGCCATGCTCAGCCCTAAAACAGAAGATCCTCTGTTTGGGCAACAGTGCTGTGGATATAGCCAAGAGACTGTTTTGGCACAAAAAAGAATATATCAGCATTACCAGTGCCAGTTACATTCCATTGCCTTCAGTTTGCTGGCTGAATTTATCTGTGTGTTTGGGGGAGGGGAAAGGCAAGAGGGAGGCAGGATCTGGCAGCCATTTCTCTTCATCTCTACAATGTCCTTTTTAGCATCTAAATAAGAATATGTTCATATTTCATCATCATTTTGCAGCTCTAACTAATGGGAATGTCAGCATTGCAATAGTTACCACAATATTGCTGAACACAGCTATTACTCTGGTGATCTAAAATCAAGGAAAGATAACATTTGATATAATGAAACTTTGATCACTCTGATGTTTAATTTATACCTGAACTTCTATCAATTACTGTGTAATAACCCTCAAACATTGTGCTTATAACAATAATTATTACCTCGTTTGATTCTGAGTTGACTCAGCTCAACTGGGCAGTTCCTACTTGGGGATCTGTCATGCAGTTGAAGGCAGATGTCAACTGGTGCTGCAGCCATTTTAAGGATTGACTTGGTTGAAAGTCCAACATATCTTCTTTACATGAATGACTCCAGCCAGTTGAGGCCTGCTGTTGGCTAGGACTTCATCTGAGGCTATTGGAACACTGATATGCCATCTTTCCATGTGACCAGAGCCACTTCTAGCATGGCTGCTGTGGTCTGATAGGTAGTATCCTAGGCATGAGCATTCCAAGACAGAGAGAGCTGCCAGTCTCTGAAGTCTCGAACTTGAGAACAAGAACAGCATCATTTCTGCTGATCTTGATTGTTTAGAGCAGTCACAGAGACTTCCCAGATTGAAGACAAGGTAGAGGGGCACAGACCATTCCTCTCAATGGGCAGATTATCAAGGAATCTCTGGCCATCTTTAATATGCTACATATTAAATATTACCACATCTGAAGAATATCATTTGAATTAAATGGCCAAAATTGTTTGTGCATATCATTGAGATATTCAATAAAAACTCCATGGTTAGCAATTTGCGAAGTGGTAATCAACTAAACGCAATATATTTATATCTTGCTAGTAGGGAAAGAACATTTACAAAATTAGTATAATTTGATTTGTACTCCATCACTTTGACTCCTGGAGCTAATTTTCAGAGGGCTGACATACTTTCACATAAGACATTCTCTTATTGTCTTATGACAATAGACATAAGAATGAGCAAAAACATTATGAGTATGTGTAGAGGAGGTGAGGATCCATCTAAGATATGAGAGTATGTGTTCTCTGAATACCACTCTATTTTTATGACACTGAGGGCAGAATCTGAAATAGATGTTTCAGATTAACCTTGATTTATAACAGGGTCATAAGGTCTGCCATGACAGAGTCCCAAAGGTTTATAAATTGAATTTTTTGTGTTAAGATTTCCCCATAACTCTCCACTCATAAAATGACCCAAACCACACAGAATCCCACTCCCCAATGTGTCTCCTATGAACTCAGGTGACTTCTAGTCTTTTTCTTAGTCTCTTGAATTCTAAATAAAATTTCCTTGACACATCCCCCAATTTCAATGGGCTAGAGAGGTCAAAACACCTCTTATGGTCAGCTCAAACTTTCAGACGAACATTCTCATGGTCAATTATGCTATAAACATTGTGTCTACTTCCACCCTATTTTCACATAGGTGCCACCGTATGGATCAAAGTAGCTCAAATTGTCTCTATTACGAGAACAAGGAAAAACATACTGTATATATCTGATATGGTCAGGAATTTTAAAATATGCTGAGATTCAACATACATGAAGTATCAATATATTAGAGCATTTGAGCAAAGTCAAGGAATATCCACAACCAAAATGATGGACAGAGAGGTACAAAGCCCTTTTTGTGCTATTTAGTTATGGGTACACACTTTGGAGGATGAGTGTAGGATGACATACTCTGAATATAAACCTGTTTTTCCATAAACCTCACTGTTTGCAGGAAACAACATTGGCCATCTTCGTCTTCGTTTTGAAAACACTTAAAAGTACAGGTTGATCACATGGACTTTTTTTTTTTACAAATTTAAATATATTAAAGTCTTTTGAAAGCTTGGCTTATAATTCTTGAAATGTGAACAATAGCAAAAGACCAAAAAGCAGGCCTAAAAATATCCAAAACAAATAACAATAACAGAATCATTAAAAAAGCAATAGAAATAACAAACCTAAGTTAAGCACAGTGGGATATAACTATATCTAAACTTGATAAGTATTTTAAAGTATCTAACCAGATTATTGGAAACCTAACTAATCTTTCGGAAGGTGAAAATCAAAGAAAATTGTCATCTCAAGTCTTCTATTTCTTTTATTGTCATATCAATTTAATATTGCTTTTGGGATGAACTATCGCTATATTCTGCCTTATTTTTTTCTTTCCAACAAGATAATACTGTCTATCTGCCTAATAATGACAAATAGATTTCATTTCATGTGACAACTCTAATCAATTGATAGTTACTGCCTGGGGCATTGTTTGTGTGAACAGTTTTGAGGCTATGTCTGGAATTAACAGGACAAAAAGTTCTTTGTATCTGCCAAGGGCATGGTTCAGGAAGTAAAGTTACCACTCAAATGAAAGGTATTGGTCACCACTGCATTGCCTGCTAAGAACCATGGACAGGGATGTCTTTCCAGAATTTTAAAAGCAGTCACTACTGTACTCCTATCTCCCATAAAAGAAAGCATTCAACAAATGAACAAATAAACAAATGGATAAAATGTACTGGATTTTGGTTTTCATAAAATAGGTATGTAATGGACGTATATTAGTATACATACAGATAGATAAGGAAAGAATTTTAGTAGGCTACATCAACAAACATGCCTTTCATAAACATCAGTAAACATTAAGAATGTCATAAAAAGAGTAACAAAATAGATACTCTGGCTTGATTGTTAAATTTTCCATCTCTTTATTGAAATAACTATTTGGATAAGTATGAAATTATCTCAATTGGACCTCTTCTCCTTAGAAAACCATGGGGTTAGAATTTCCTGAATGAGATTCTGAAATATAAAATGACATCAGACAAAATTGTCCATTTCTGAGTGCATTTCTATCCCCGGAACCCAAATCCTCACTCTCTACTAGGCTGAGACTCAAGGGCATGAAACTGTTATATACAATTTCCGTTCCTGTTCATACCCATAAATATTTCTCCATAAATATTTTATTTGGAGGTCATCACCTGATATTACTATATAATTATAAAATCCTACATTTAAGAATAATTATATTTGGAACTTTTTGGTAATCTTCTCAGAAATTACACAAAATACATTTCTCTAAAGTATACAAAACTGTATCCATACAATGTATTTTTGAAATAAATAGTTGAATGTTTAGAGTATTCTACACCTACATCAAGCAGCATGTTGTTTTTAACAAGGATAATAATATTATAAATAAAAATAAATTTTTAACTCAGTAGTATAGCATAGTAGTTAAAAATAGACAAGTTACATATACTTTGGTTTCTGTTCTGGCTTCATCTCCTTCTATGTGATTTTGGGTAGGTAATTTAAATTTTCTATGCCTAGCAGGGGTCTCCAGAGAAACAGAACCCACAGAGTCAATAGAAAAAAATATGTATATATATAAAAACATATAAAATATGTGTGTATATGTGTTATATTTATTATATATAAATGTATATAATATCTAAATAATGTATGTATATATTTAAATATGTTATATATATATACAGAAAGAGAGAATGAGAGAGAGAGAGAATTATTATTATAAAGTATTGGCTCACTGCAAGTTAGAGACCTAGAAAGGCCAGTATTGTAATTCAAACGCCTAAGGGCAACAGAGCCAATCTTGTAGATTACAGTCCGGTCCGAAGACTTGGGAATGAGTAGCACTAAGGGCAAGGGGAGATCAATGTGCCGGCTTAAGCCTTCAGGCAGAGACACAATAAATCCATATGCTTCTGTTTTGCCTTTATGTTCTCTTCAGACCTTCAACAGATTGAATGCTACCCATCCACGTTGAAGGGCGTAGGTGGAAGGAAATCAGTTTTACCCAATTCACCAATTCAAATGCTAGATTCGTCCAGAAAAACCTTTGTAGATATGCTCAGAAATAATGTTTAACCAGATATCTGGGAATCCCATGGCCCAGTCAAATTGACTCATACAATAACCATCAAACCTACTTTTCCTTATCTGTAAATAGACGTAAAAGTTGTGACTATATCAAGAGAAAATATTATAACTGGTATTTGTTTTGTTTTACTTTAATCATGTACATTAAATAAGACAAGTTATCATAGCATTTCATTGTTACTGCTCTAAGTATGAGATCAAAAGTTTTTTGTTTTTTTTTTTTTTTTTTGAGACAAAGTCTTGCTCTGTCTCCCAGGCTGGAGTGCAGTGGTGCAATCTTGGCTCACTGCAACCTCTGCAACCTCTGCCTCCTGGATTCAAGTGATTCTCCTGCCTCAACCTTCCAAGTAGCTGGGATTACAGGCGCCTGCCACCACGTCTGGCTAACTTTTGTATTTTTAGTAGAGATAGGGTTTTACCATATTGACTAGGCTGGTCTCCAACTCCTGACCTTAAGTGGTCTGCCTGCCTCAGCCTCCCAAAATGCTGGGATAATAGGCATAAGCCATTGTATCCAGCTCAAAAAATGGTTTTCTTGAGATAAATTAGCTTCAAATAAATAGAAAAATTGTATAATTTCCACCCCTGAATCCCTCCACAGTGCATTTGGAGGTCCAAGGGGTATCTTCACAAGGACAAGATATTTCTCCCTGACACTTTTCTCCTTGGAAATTGGAAAATTCAGTTTCTAGCCCTGAGGTGACATACTCTCAACGCTTAGAAATGCATTTTTGTCCATATCTTACTAGGCCCATTTGACGTTCTTATCCACCTTCATTTTTGGAAAGTCTTGAAGCCTTCCCTTGTTTTCTCTCTTTCATATCTGTAACAATTCCTTCTTAATATCTCACCTGATATCTTAAATGCGTGTCTTCACCAAAATTCCAGTGTGGCCTGTTTTTACCTGTATACTCTATAGAGCTCCACACATGTGAACCTAGTCAACTACCCACATCTCATTGTATCTCTATGGCACCTCAAAGTCTTTTTAATTGACTGTAATTGTACTTTAAATTAAATACACCTCTTACAGTCTCCTTCGTGTTAAAACCACCAATCATACTGCTGTGCAAATCATACCTGGGTCCTGAATTTCTCCCTCTTCTCTCCAATTCCCATAATTCTGTTTATCAATTCTGCCCTAGGCTTTCTATTCCCTTCATTGTTGGCTTTTTCTCAGTTATATTTGACTTTCTAAAGAGACTTCTAACTAACCTAACTTTTAGTTGCATTCTTTTAAAGTCTGTTTGTGGCAAATTTGTCAAAGTGATCTCTCTAAAAGGTAGGACAATTCACATCTCTGCTTTCCTGAAAGTCTTCCCAAAACATCCTTAGTTTTCAGGATAAAATTTATGCCTTTTAACATGACATCATGAAATATCATGATGGCTTCTAGGGTGGGAAGCAGAATAGTATTTGTTAAAAGGTGAAACACTAGAGTCAGACTGCTTGAATTTGACTCCTGACCCAAAGGAAAACTCTAAGGATTTGGGATAAAATACTTGATTACTCCGTGCTTCAATGTTTTCATCTTTAAAATGGGAATATTAAATGCACAGATATCCTTCATAGTCTCTTTTCTCCTTGCTTCTTCTTGCGTTACATGGCTGCACAAGTACCTTTGCATTCATCTCTGAAACATTACTTGCTGCTCCCAGAATAGACTATCTCCTCCCCATGTCCTTTTACTTGTCCTCTTTTGAATTTTCTCCAATCTTTAAACAGCCTATCAGTTTGCTTACAAATTTCTAAGACTCTACCTCTCTGTCCTCTTATACTGTATTTTGCCACTTTCATTATTATCATTATCATTGCCATTCTGCAGTAGTAATAGTACTTTCAGATTATAGTACTGTACTAATAATAGCTGTAGTGGTAATCTGGTATGGTTGGGATCCCTGTCCGCACCAAATTTCATGTTGAATTTTAATCCCCAGTGTTGGAGGAGGGCCTTGGTGGGCAGTGATTGTATCGGGGGCAGTTTTTCACAGTTTAACACCATCCTTCTTAGTGCTGTCATCAAAATAATGAGCTCTTGTGAGATCTGGTTGTTTGAAAGTGTGCAGCACCTCTCCCCTCTTGCTCTTGCTGCTGCTCCAGCCATGTAAGACTTGCCTCCTTCCCCTTCCCCTTCCACCATAATTGTAAGTTTCCTGAGGCCTCCCCATAAGAGAAGCAGTTGCCACCATACTTCCTTTAGAGCCTGCAGAACCATGAGCCAATTAAACTTCTTTTCTTTATAAATTACCCACTCTTAGATATTTCTTTATAGCAGGGCAAGAACTGACTAATACCTAATTGCACACTGTGCATTTAATATTCCCATTTTAAAGATGAAAAAATTGAAGCATGGAGTGATCAAGTAATTTATCCCAAATCCTTATAGTTTCTCTCTGGGTCAGGAGTCAAACTCAAGCATTCTGACTCTAGTGTTTCACCTTTTAACAAATACTATTCTGCTTCCCACCCTAGAAGCCTAGTTACTGAGTTTAAAGGGTGTATTCACTTGTTTGTCTCCTCTGATAGGATCCAAATTCCTTGAAGTGAAGGTCCAGTCTTTGCCTTCAAATTCTCAATGCATGGCCTTGATCCCTGCATTCTGACTGGCCAAGACACAGTTGAAATATGATAAAAAGAATTTGCCAAGTACAGGAAGCCATAGTAACGTTTAGAACTAGCCTTAGGAAATACTGAAGTTTGAAGCTCCACTGGTACAATTGGTTAGTATTCTGTACTAATACAGAAATATTAGGGAGTAGGGAAGGAAATAAAGAAGTGTAGTTTAAAATGATGTGAGGAATAAAATCACTCAGCAGTTATGGAATAAGCACTATATTCATGCACTGTGTTGGTCAATCTAAGCAGCACAATGGAATGTAAGCTATCTCATTGGGTTACCTGTTTCACAGAGACTGCTTATCCATTCTGAACATCTGTTTATGTATGCTTCATTGCATTATGTATTTTAGGTAAATATAATATATATAATTTATTTATATATAATTATATATGTAATTTACTTTTAAAATAAAATTTCATATTTCATACATATGTCATTAAGCTCTCAAACTTTCAGTGAACTGAGTGTGATTATTCTTATTTACAGTTGCAGAAACTAGAGAAATTGTGACTTGTCCGAGTTTGCATTTTTGCTACACCAGAACTTACTCACACAAATGTGTAATAAAGAGGAGGGAGAAAGAGGAAGGAGAGAGAGAGAGAGGGAGAGAGAGAGAAGTAGTATTATTACATGTGTCTTTATGTATGCATTTGTGTGTTTGCATGTATCCATCAGGTCCCAATAAGTTCTTCCAAGATTGGGGGTCTGGGGGAGGTAGTTGTTGATAGAAGTTTGGAGAGACAGAAGAGAATGAGGTCAGGGCATTTATTCTCTGCCTCTCTCCCATAAAGTTTGCCTCAGCTTGGCTTTCTCCCTCAACCTATGTTCAAGGATTCTCTCCAGGCTGCTAACTGTATTCCAGTCCATCCTCTTCACAGGGATAGGGATGAAAGGCTTAGGTCACACTGAACATTGGCCAGTTCTGTGGTTTCCCCATACCCACCTTTTAAAACTAATATATTTTAAAGTAAAATTTCACATTTTGAGGGTTCTGTTTGTTTACTGTGGGAAGCAGACTGATGAATCGGGAGTGTGTGTACATATCACAGTGTACTAGCCTTGCAGTCTTCCTACCGTCTAGTTATCTACATTCCATGGCACCATGCTAATGTCTCTATAGCATCATACACCATAATTTTACTACATTGCCTGACTACAGTAGAAACCACAAACTAATTAAATGACAAATTATTACAGACTTTCTATGAAAGCTCCATAAGGTAATTTGTAATCTTTTTATTGAATAAGCCAACTGCTCATGTGTAAACAGAATCCGGTGCCTCAACATTAAGCAGATTTCTAGAGGAAAATTTCCTATACTATTAGCAAGTATGTTTCCCATGGCTTTGGAAAGACCACAACTATTAGTCTAATAGGAAGCTAAGAGAGCAACAAGTGTTGCATTTTAAATTCCCAGATCAGCAGTGATAATAGCATAGCATTATTTACATCCACATTTCCAATAGATTCTGCTTAGAACTGTCAAGGTCAAAGCTGAGAAAAACTCTCCTGTCTCACCACTTTGTAATCCTTAACCTCACAGGCACAAAAATGGAAATTATTTCCTGTTATGGGCCAATAATATTGCCATGATTATACAGGTAAAGGAGATTTCTCAAAATAATTGGAAGCGTGATTCTCCATTATGATTAGTCATTGCATGGACAAGTTGACATGAAAATATAAACTTTAAATTTTTTTGCTTCCCTCACTATTTCTTCTGCTACTATAGAGTTTCATGTTGTACATAACGAAAAAGTATATCTCCAAAATGATTAAGCATAACATAGTTGGGAAATAAATATATTATATAGTATATTATATTAAAGATATGCTATATTACATTATGCGGATATCTTCAGGTACTGACTGTAAGATGCTTTTCTCTCTAAAACTTTGGATAGAGTGGTTGAGATGGGTGAGGATAGGAAAATCATCTTGAATTTTGAATAGAGTGGTTGGAATATTGAAAACAGGAAAATCATCTTCAATCTGCTCATAAACCTGTATGATGACAAAGACAATTTCTTCAGTATGATGATGTATTTTAACACTTAAACAATCCTATCACACCAAATTTATAATATGATATACTATTCAAAAAACTTGATGAGAATACAATTGTTGGCCTATAATAATATAATAAATATATGCATTATTGTAGAATTTTACTGTGTTGCATGTATTAAAGTGATTGCAAATAATCTCTTACATTATTTTTTCTTTTGCCAAAGCTAGATTTAATGACGTTTCCTTTTTCCAAAACACCTTCATTTATCAGACAACCAAATTCCTTTTGGGAATCTCTTATTTTCCCAGGATAATTTTAATTTTTTTTGTCTTTAAGCCAATTCATGCCTAGCGTTCCATTATTGGACCACTAGGCATGTGAGACTTATTTACATCCTGCTGCTCAAGGTCATCGCCAAGGTCTCATTGCAAAAACTCAAACAAATTGCAACTTCAGGCATAAATGGGTTAACTTGATTTGCTATATTTTTTTCCTGCCCACCATTGATATTCTCTTAAGCATTGCAATTCTATAAGTTAAATTATGCAGATACTCTCATTTGAACTCAAAATAGTGCTCCCCTGTCATATTTTCACCTGAAAATCTAAGAATATACTACATAAAATTCAAATAGCCTTTAATCATAGGTAATGATCTTATCTAAGAATTGAGAAAATTGACAAGAACATAATAAAAACACAGAAGACTTAAAAGTAATTTACTAAATTAAAATTTTCCAATTTTCTTAGTAATTTTTTTTCTAAACAACCTAACTTTTCTCCAGTCTGATGCTTGCATGTATTAAAGTTGTAAAGAGACTCTGGTTTATACAAGTATTTCTTCCTTCCCCCTAAATATTTCAAGCTCTATACTTTGGAAAGTGTATCATAGAATTGCACTTATTTATCATCTTCCCCTCCATATTCATAAGTAGTTGAGCCCAAGTCACTAGTTTTGAACAAAGAGTTGTAAGTGAAAATGTTGTGTGTTTCTTTTCAGTTCAGTATTTGGTAGCCTCTACAAGACACTCCAGCGATTTTTTTCATTTGGTACTGTGACTAATGGGACTCAAGCTAGCCTCTGCTTAATCAGCCTTGATCTTTGAACAATTAGTGAGCAGATCCTTCTGCTCACTTACAATGGATGTGTAACATAAAGGGAGAAATATGCATCCACAGTTTTAAGTTACTTAAATTTTGTATATTAACAGAATATACTTATAATCTTAACTGATTATAAGTTATAATCAGATTACTTATAATCTTAACTGACACAGAGGAGTAACACAGTAAAAGATAAGTAAAAAGTACCCTAAAAGATATAGATCCTGGTAAGTCAGAAAACATGAAAAGTCACTCAGCGGAGTGCTAAAAGCAGGATTTAAGAAAGATACTAGGACTCCATTTAAAAATAGTAAAGTTACAGCTACATAATTTTTATAAAAAATTAGAGGAAAGTGTATGTGATAGCTAAGACCCATTTTCCAGAGGGATTTTGATAGAGGTTGTTAAAAAATAGTCCATGTTGGCTGTGAGTCTTCCTCAAGGCATAGCCAGGCCATTCTTCACCTGTATATGAAAAGAAACTTCCTTAAAGAAAACCAGATGCCTAATCTGATTAAGTCTAATAATATATTTTATAATATATTCTATTAATTTCTGACATTGATTTCTTGTCTTACCACTTTGTGACATCTATATCTATGGACTTTAATAGGTATATGCTAATGGTCCCTTCTAGCTTTTCTTTCTTCATCTTTTATAATTAATAAGGAGTTTTTTTAGTAATAAGTGAATTATGTTTATGCACACTTGGTTTATAAGAGTCTTAATCAATTTTATATAACTATGCTCGGTCAACCAAGTTTTCGAGGGTAAACATTCTAAAATTTTGTACTAGGAAAGTGTGAGTCAGTGTAGATCATAAAATATTTAGCATTTGGTCATTATTTTATGTTTTAAGTGTTTGCTAAAAACAAGTTAATCAGCAGAAAGACTTAATAGTCTCACATAATGGAAGCAACACAGCAAGTATCAAAATAGAAACCTTTGTATTAACAAAGGTTAAAGGCATATTTCAAATTTGTTTTATAGTTACCAATGTAGTCATAATAAGGTAATACACTGGTTTACATAATTTCCATAAAAATGAGGATGGGATCTACAGTTTAAAATCAACCCTATATTAATCACATACTAATATGCATTTATAAGAGACCATTAGATAAGTACCATTTAGGGCCCAGAGGGGAGATGGAGTGTCCTCTACTCCTCTGTCATTTTATGTTTGCTGGAAAGAAAATTGTATCTTGAGTAGTCTAATGTGCATATGGCTGCTGTAACAAGGAGAAGCCCCTTCAGGGCTACCAAACAACCTGCTTCCAGATCATCTCTAATTAGTATTAAATAGCCCCTATTCTACAGGAACTCTAGATGAAACACCAGCTCATATACTTAGAATAAATCTGCTGTATTTTTCCTTCTCTTATACATATCATTTGTAACTTTGTTAGTGTGACAAGGTAGATATAAGCACACTACTTAAAAGTATGATAACTTTTTTTTAATTTCTTTTAAATTCTATTATGGCAATAGTATTATAATAATATTCAAGGTTTGAAAATACACAAATACACACACATATATAGTATATAATATGTGTGTAAATATGTAATCTCACAACTTTAATAAACTGATTCTATCATTTTCAGGTAGATATAAAAATAACAATGAGAACATTACTAAGAATACAGGAATAGACTTTTACAAATAAATCACAAAGGGTCAACTTTGAGAATGTTGGAATGAAGACCTGAGGCATGGCTTTCCCACAAAAACAATAAAAATATCGGGATAAAAACTTAAATTTAATAATTTCAGAACTCTATAAATTGGCCAAAGCCAAGGAACAAACTGGACATTGCCTATGGAAGAGAAACTACGGAACCTTAATAAGCCAGCAGCCTGTGATGTTTTAACTTCCTCTTTCTCTAGCATGGTAGCATGGAAAACATAAAAAGCTGCCTTTCAGCCAGCTGTGTTTTAGCAAGAGGGAAGACTGAACCATTTTGGAACTGTGTTAAAAGCACCATCTCCAGAAGCACTTTTAATATTTTGCCTAAACTTGCAGCTCTCTGAAAATTCCCTATTCTAGAGTGATGGTTATTTGATTTGAGTCAAATTTCCGTAAAAAGGTGTGGGGAATTCCCTATCCACAGGACATGGCAAAATCATAAAAGTTTGCTGGCAACATCACAACTATCAAAGGCTATGAGTTCTGGTAGATCAAACAAGAGCTTTGCCAGGAATTTAAAAGGGAATAACAGAGAGCTATATAACCATAGGGAACTTTGAAAAACTCCCACATATTCCTAGGGATCTATGTGCCTGTTTAGGAAAGACCTGGGAAACTAGAAATTCCCACAAATCTCTAGGTGATATTGAGGTCTCATGCAAGCAGAAACTGAAAGTTAAAACTGCATTGTAAACTACCTGAAGCTTGAAGGCATGTCTTCTCACATAGATCCCTTTGACAGGAGAGAGACACAAAAGCAAAGCCTTTTAGGAAATCTTCTGAACAATCACTCACAGACCCTTAAATTATAGTAACCTTGGGCTGATCACTAGGAAGCTAGACTTAAAATAAAAATAATACCTAAACAATAATCTAATAGAGTTCAGTGGCTGCATATTACATTAAATACTGAATCTACAGAAGTAATTGAGGAAAACTGAAATTAATCGAGGAACAACAACAACATAAAATTCTTTAACAACAACAAACTTTGGGGGATAAGAAAGGATCAGATACTAAAGTAGTTACAATGTATTATCTAAAATGTCATTTTTCAGTATGAAAATATAAGAAATGCAAAGAAATAGGAAAGCATGCCACATACAAAAGAAATAAAAACAGCTGATGGAAAACATCCATGAGGACAATAACAGCACAAGGAAGGAGGAGAAAACAAGGTCCTTTTGGGTCAAAGTTTTGCATACTATTGAAATTAAGTTAGTACTGATATACTGTATTGTTTTAAATCAAATATTAATTATAAGCCACAAATCAGCCACTGAGGAAGTTGCTCAAAGAAAAAAGAAGGTTAAAAAACACATGGAAATTTCAATGATACATGAAAAAAAAAAAACTAACCCAAAAGATGGCAATAATTGAGAAATAGAGGGAAAAAGCTACATAAGGCATATAAAACACCAATAGCAAAATGGTAGATGTAAATAACATCATTTCTGTAATTACATTTAAATCTAAATGAATTAAGTACGCTAACCAGAAGGCAAATATTGGCAGAATGGGGAAAGAAATAACATGATCTAACTATACAAGAGATGGTCTTTAGATTAAAAGGCGTAGATAGTTTAAAGAGAAAGAATGGGAAAACATATGCTAAGCAGTAATCAAAAAAGAGCTGGAGTGGATATACTAATTCAGACAAAATTGACTTTAAAACAAAAAGTGTTACTACAGATAGAGACATTTTATAATGATAAAAAGATTATGGCTCAAAATACATTTAAGCATAACATACAGCATTAAAGGGAGAAAGAGACAATTTATAAATAATAGTTGGGGAATTCAATGCCATACTTTCTATAATGAATAAAATAACTAACAGAAGATAGAAGACTTGAAAAACACTATAACTAGACCTAAGAGGCATCTATAGAATACTCTGCCCTATAACAATAGAATACACATTCTTCTCAAATGTACATGAACCATTGTCTAGCACATTGGCTCTATGTTATGACACGAAACAAACCTCAATTAATTTAATGGTTTGAAATAATAAAAGTTATGTTTTCTGACCACAGGTATTTCAACATAAATTAACAACAGGGGAAAATTTTAAATTTTATAAATATATGGAATTAAACCAGATGCCACCAAATAAGCAATTGATCAAAAAAGAAATCACAAGGAAAAGTAGAAAATACTTTGAGAATAAAAAAACAAAAAAAATAACATATGAACATGCAGGTAGAAGATGCAGGTAGAAGAGTGTTTAGAGGGAAATTTGTAGCTGTTACCACTTATGTTAAAATAATGCCCCCTATCAATAACCCAACCTTCTAATTTAAGAAAGTAGAAAAACAAGTACAAAATAATTCCCCCAAAACACACAGAAGGAAGAAAATAATAAAAAATAGAGTGGAAATGAAAAAAATACAGAATAAAAAGATAATAGAGAAAAATCAATAAAACTATAAGTTGATTATTTTAAAGGATCAATAAAGTTGACAAATCTTCAGCTAGACTAATCAAGACTAAAAGAGAAAAGATGCAAATATTAAAATCCAAAATGAAAAAGGGACATAATGAACAATCTTACAGAAATGTTTTACAAATTATAAGGAGCACTAAAAACTATACGACAAAAATTAAGTAACTTAGAAGAAAGAATTCCCAGAAAGAAATACTATGAAAACTAATTCAAAGTTAGACCATCTAAAACAGACCTATAACAAGCAAAAAGACTGAATTAGTAATTGAAATACTTCCTACAAAGAAAAATTCAGAACCAGATGTCTTTACTAATGAATTATACTAAAAATTTAAATTACGAATATTATTTGCCAAAAACTTTTCTAATGTCTCAACTCATTGTATAAGGCTAGTATTCTCCAATATTCAAACCAAAAACATTACAAGAAAAGAAAAGCTACACAATAAAGAAGTTCAGCAATTTTGCAGGATACTAGATAAATGTACAAAATTCACGTATTCACTAGCAATCAACAATTCAAAAATAAAATCAGATCAAATTACATGTCAATAGCATTAAAAAAATCCAGGAATAAATTAGGTCAAAGATGTGCAAGGCTTATACACTGAAAACTACAAAACATTGTTGAAAAAAATGAAAGATTAAATAGAAAGATGTTACATGTGCATGAATTGGGAAATTTAATATTAAGCTACTAATACTCCCCAGCTCATCTACAGATTCAATACAAACTATTTCAAAATCCCAGCCGAATTTGTTTTTGTGTTGGGGGTTGGGAGGGTGGAAATAGACAAGTTTATCCTAAAATTCATATAGAAATTTAAGGAACCCAGAATAGCTAAAACATATTACAAAAGAAAAAAGTTATAGAACTCAGACTTTTTAATTTCAAAGCTTACTAGAAAACTACCATAATCAAGGCAGCATGGTACTGGCATAAAGAAAGACAAATAGATCAATGGGATGAAATTGAAAGTCCGGAAATAAACCCTAGCATGTATGGTCAACATTATCCACAAAAGTACCAAGACAATTCAATGGGGAAATTATAGTCTTTTCAGTAGTGCACAGGCAGCTATTTATATGCAAAAGAATAAATTTCGACCCTCATTTTACATAGTATAATGAGTTAATTCAAAATATATTATCTATCTAAATTTATCACAAAACTATAATATTTGTAGAAGAAAACATATGAGTAAATCATCATGACCTTGGTATAGGCAATGGTTTCTGAAATATGACACCAGAAGCACAAGTGACAAGAGAAAAAATAAACAAATTGGGCCTCATTAAAATTTAAAATTTTTTTCTGTATTAAGAACACCATGAAGAAAGTGAAAATAGAGCCAATAAAACGAAAGAAAATATTTGCAAATCATACAGAGAGCAAGAGATGTGAATTCAGAATACATAAAGTACTCTTATAAATCAACTTTTAAAAAAATTTTAAAAAGGCAAAGGATTTGAATAGATAGTTCATCAAAGAAGATACTCAAATGGTCTATAAGTACAAGAAGAGTTGCTGAAAATCATTAGTCATTGATGAAATGCAACTTGAAAGCACAATGTAATACTAATCCACATTCACTAAGATGGTGTAATAAAAAGACAGTAACAAGTGTTGGAGAAAATGTGGATAAATCAGAACTATCATGCACTGATGGTGGAAATGTAAAAGCATGTGGTGCTTTGGAAAGCAGTTTGACAGTTCTTTAATATATTAAACACAGAGTTATCATATAAACCAGAAATTCCACTCCTAAGTCAGTGACCAAAAGAAATAGAGACATTTGTCCACACAACACTTGTATGTGATAGTTCATAGCAACATTATTTACAGTAGCTAAGAAATAGAAAAAAAGTCCATCAACTGATGAATAACTAAAAAATATGTGGTATAACCATAGTTGGAATATTATTTGGCAGTGAAAAAGGATAAAGTACTGACACATGCTACAACATGGATGAATCTTGAAGAAATATCTTAAGTGAGAGAAACTAGTAGCAAAATACTACATATTTAATTATCTAATTTATATGAAATACCTAGAACAGGAAAATCTATAGAGACAAAATGTAGGATAGCAGTTGTCTAGGTTGGAGAGTGGTATTGGGAGGAAGTGGTAATGACTGCTAATGAACACAATCCTTCTTTTTTTTTTTTTTTCTGAATCATGAAGATATCCAAAACTTACATTGTGGCAATACTTGCTTAAATTTATGTCCATATTAAAAATCCACAGAACTGTACCCTATAAATGGCTGCATTTTATGGTATATAAATTATATTTTAATAAACATTTAAAAATTCATGGACAAGTACTTAATCTCCCATATCACAATTGAAAACAATACACTTAAACTCAAAGAAATATAATAATAATAACAAAATATTGGTTGCCCTTTAGTAACTTTTACAGGAGCCAAGTGAGAATCAGACACTGATTAACTGATTAATTTGGGTGCATGAAACTGATCATTAAGACAATATTAAGGAATAGATAATATTAATAAACATATTACACAAGAGAAAATGGAATGTCATAAAATTAGGTCAGGAGCTTACAGCTAATCACCTGATAAATGGTAGAACTAGAATATAAAATCAATATGTAAAGTCTGTGCACTTTCTTTGATCTATCTGGCCTTATGAAATATCTAGAGCAACGTTTAACATAATGTTTTTGCCATGTATTCCTGCCAGTAATGTTTCTAGATTTTACATTTTACAAGGGTTCCATGGTTAAAACTGAAAAAAACCGATTAAAAAAATGTATATCCTTTTTGAGACTCTATAGTAAGAACACTAATTCAATTATTTCTGTACAAATGAGCTAACAAGCCCATATTAAAACAAGTGACTTTCCTAATGTTTCCTAATCTGTGGCCACACCAAAACTGCCTTTCAAATCAGTGGTTTTATTCTACTATATCAGCAATATATCAAGGACAAGGGCTTGGCTTCTCTGCTTAATGATTTTGGACAATTAACAACATTATTATCACTCTCTTCAAAATGAGTTACCTTGCCTCTCACTACATGCTAACGGTAGCACAGCACCCTCTTCACCCTACTCAAACAAGAATGATATATTTTTTCTTGATTATCTTGTCCAGGCATGCAAAACTGATGGCATTTATGGCATTCTGGTTTCATCAGGTAATAAGGATCTTCTACAACAAAGACTGGCAGAGCCCTGGTCTCAGGATCCTCTCTTGCCTGCACTGAATACATACATAGAATGCATATTTAATATGCATTTGTGTGCCCAGTGGGTTGTACTAGGTATCACAAGTAACGCTTATTAAGCCAAATGAATGACTTATGAATAAAATGTCCCAAACCCTAGCTGTGTATTCAACTAAACATCCACCATTCCTCATTCCAATACTATCTACTTAACCACTGCATACTAAATTTCAAAGGCCTGTTCTGATTAGCTTAATTACCTACTCAAGAATCATGAATGGTTTCTCTACTGTCTGCAAAATAAAATCCAATTTATTTAGCATGTCATTTATTATTTTCCCAACACATGGCCCACTAACCACACCTAATTTCCAGAAAAAAACATGCAACTTGCTCTTCTTCCAAATGAGCCCCATATTTCATAATTGCTGGGTCTTTGTTCATGTTTTTTTCTGATGCTCAAAATTCTTTCTTTTCCCAACTGTTTGACAAAATTTTATTCATTTTTGTCTCAAAGGCAACCTCCATAATAAATTCTTTCTTAATTCTCAAATCAGAAATAAGTTGTACTTTTTGTGAATTCTTTGGAAAATTATTTATAAAACTCATCTGACACACATAATCTTATTTGCACTTTGATAGAATACAAGAGAAATGAACTTACCCTTAACTCCCCACTATTCTGTGACTGAAGAAATTGATACTTAGAAAGGCAGCCCCAGGTCAAACTCCTAATAAGGGCCTGCAATTTTATTCAAATTAATTTAGCTAAATCCAAGTCGGAGCTCTTATGATAATCACAGTAGGTAACTTTCTTTTCCCAGTCCAGCTATATTTAAGGCACTGTTCTCTTTACATTTAAAAACCCTTCCCTTCTTCTTGAATCTCTTTATTCTCCTGTCTCTGAGACCTGGTTTTTCTCCCATATCATTGTATACTCCAAGTTTCTATTTCAAGATATTTTCCTCTTCTCACTCCCTAATTGTTGGAATGTCCCAACCTTGGACTCTTTATCTTCTTTATCGACACTCATTGTCATGGTTTTAAATACTATCTATGTGCTTGTGACTTCAAGATTTACATATCCAACTCCAATCTCTTTCTGAGCTACAGACAAAAATATCCAACCACCTGCTCAGAACCTCCATTTGGATGTCTAATTTAAAGTTAAAATATTCAGAGGAGTTTCTCTGTTTTTCTCCCCTACCAAAATACATTCCTATACCTCCTTTTTTCCTATCTCACCAAAGAGCACACCATCCACCCAGTAGTTCAAAGTAAAAGCCAGCCACAATCCTTGATTGTTCTTTTTCCTTGTCATTTAGAATCCACAGCAAGTTCTTTTGGCGGCCACCAAAATGTCTGATAATTTCTCACCATCTGCATTCTTACCATGTTCATTGAAGTCACCAAAATATCTTGCCTGGAACTTGCCAAGTTTTCATAACTAGGTCTTCTTCTTCCAATTCTGCCCTAATACTGGATAGCTTCTGTTTTCCTCTACAGATCTGTTCACCAACCTCTTTGCCCTGTGTCTCCTGAGGCTGACCTGAATGGATGCACCATTAGGCTCCCTTGCATTCTAAATTGCACTTGGTTTGGGGAGGGCATCAGTGAGAGTTATGGGCCAGGAAGAGTGTGAAGGGAGAGATTAATCCCCAGGATCATCACATGCAGAGTCACCTCAGGTTGACCAGGTCCTGAATGCAGGGTCTCAATTTCTACCAGACACCCCTCTTCACAAAAGCCTTTCCCTTCTCATTTCACTAGCATCTTCATTCCCCTGTCCTTTTGGTTTTAGGAGTGGTAAAAATCTCCCAGTTATTGGCCTTGGTTTAATGCACTATAGTTTGCTGACTGGCTACATCTTTATGAACAGTCCTATTATTAAATTATTCTCAAACTAGCCAATATGAGTGTGTCATTTGTACCCAGCGGGGACTCCAACTGATACACTATCTGTGGCTTATTCTACACATATCAGCATATGTGATCTTTTAAGAAAAATAAATGAAATCATGAACTGTTTCTTCTCCAAGCCCTCCAGCGACTTTCCTGTTCCTTTAGACTGAGATTCAAGTCCCAAACTATAGCCCTTTAGGCCCTGTGGGAGCTGGCTCTGCTCATAACTCTTGCTTCATCTTCCACCACTTTCCCTTTCAGTCCTCCTGTTCCTGCTGTCCTGACTTACCATTTGTCTCTCAATAAGACTATACCATGCTGAGCATTTTTTTTTTTTTATCTCTGAGCCATTGCGTTTTTCTGTTCTGCCTGAAATATCCCCCATATTGCTTGCTTCCTCTTTCTTTTAGGTATCATTTAGAGGGGCCTCCCTAATTTTGAAACATTTTCTCTCTTCTGCATTTAATGTCTAGCCTTTTGCCTGACTTTATTCTTCAAGGATTTATCCATATCCAAAATTGTATATTTACTTATTTGAATATTGTCTGTTTTATTCACCTGAGTATATTTCACAACGTCAAGAATTTTACCTCTTTTAGCCACTATTATATTCAGAATGAGAAAACAGTGCCTGTCACATACTAGCGCTATGAAAAAGAATGATTTGAGCACTTGAATGAATGAATGAATGAATGAGTGAATGAGGTAGCCAAGTAGGTGCTATTATAAATCACTAGTTTACAGATAGGGAACTGAGAGTTACCCAGAAAATGATAGAATATTGAACTACTTTAATAGAGGCAAGAACTATGTCTTATTATGCTTTTTATTGTCCTTAAACTCTGACACAGTGCCTTGCACATACCAATCTTTCAACTGATTGATGTTCAGTAATGAGGAAAGCTGTTAAGGATAGGCAATGTGGCAGCAATGTGAATATTGGCTTTGGTAGGGAAATGAGTTAGGAATTTATTTGAGTGCTTAGATTTATATTTCCATATAGTCTCCAACAACATAAATTGATCATTAAAAAGGTATTTTAATGAAGACATCTGTGACTATTACAGGCAAATGTTAATGATTTACGTGTATCTGTTTATAATTACTTACCTAGATTGTAGATCATCCAGGCCTTTAGCTGCTGCTTGTCTTTTGGAGGGTCTACTCTTTGGACATTGTGGCTCATTAATAAATTTATCAAACAATTTTGTACAGAAAAAAGTATCAGAAATTCATATGAGTCATTTTAAAATTTTTATTAGTAGTTCTAATACAAGCAAATGAAAACATTTTAGAAATAAATCATGCTATGCAAATTTTACCCTTGAATTTAGCTTCACAACTATTTCTTCAAATGTATACTGAATATATACTGGTTTATAATGTGATATGTGGGATTTTAAAAATTTAGATATCGACCCTGCTCCATATTATTTGGTTAAACATGTTAAAAACACACATATAAAGCAAGTAGATACCAAGTTCAAGACAAGATGCTACGTAAGTTCATACAGGAGGCAGTGGACCAGATTTGCTTAGGATTTGAAAGTCTGTCCTTATATGATTTTCATGAAATATTTTGATTTTGTTAACCAGTTAGATACAACCATACCATGTGCGACATTTGTAAATATAGTAAGGGAAATTTGTTGTGCTTTTTATGATTGTGATTGGTAATTTTGATTCTGGTAGAATCTCTGGGTACTTTTTTTCTCATGTAAAACCAAGAAATAGCCACAAATCTTTTTGTCAAAACATTGTAAAATGACTTAAAGCATACAGCTCCATGATAGGAAAATACTTCCAAATCAAAAAATTTGAGATTAAGAAAATAGCATTAGAAAATTTAAGGATGAATTTTAGAAACTGTGCTCTTGAGGCAAAGGAACATTCTGTGATGCCCAAATGTAAGTCTAATAATCAACGTCAGAGAAAAACAAAAACCAAAAAACTAATTGCATAAGAGTACATAATATCTTCATATAGTCTCTTAATGTAATTCTACATACTCATGTTTGTCTTAATTTGATTGATTCTTTAAAACAGTTTTAAGTATTATTGTCCCTGGTCAGTAAATTGCTACCAATTTTTCTTCCAAAGGGCAGAAAGAGTTTCTCTTTTTAGAATGTCTAAAATCTGAAGTTAAAATATAGCATTACTGTAAGATACTTAGTGGCCACTAAATCTTAAAACAATTCTATAAGATCAAGTTGACCGATGAAAGAACAAGTATTCAGACAAGTTTCAATTCAATACCGTGAACCAAATATACACAAATAGAAAATTTAAATTGAACTGGTTGCAGTGGCCCACACCTGTAATCCTAGCACTTTGGGAGGCCGAGGCAGGCAGATCACAAGGTAAAGAGATCAAGACTATCCAGGCCAACATGGTGAAACCCTGTCTCTACTAAAAGTACAAAAATTAGCCAGGTGTGGTGGTGCCTTCCTGTAGTCCCAGCTATTTGGGCGGTTGAGGCAGGAGAATTGCTTGAACCCAGGAGGCGGAGGTTACAGTGAGCCAAGATTGCACCATTGCACTCCAGCCTGGGTGACAGAGCAAGGCTCCATCTCAAAAAAAAAAAAAAATAAAAAAAATAAAAGAAAACTTAAAATGATATACATTAGAATCCACAATGAAAAGGTTTATACATCAAACAGAATAGTGTTAAAATTCATAGAAAATACTATAGGAAATGTAAAAGGGATAGGAACACTTTTAAAAACAAATTTCTATACTAGGAAAATTTAGAAGTTGCAGGAATATTGAGCCAATTTATTACTCACACTGTGTGCTGATCATAATCCCGAAACACACAATTCTGAACCCTGAAATCCTGAATGATCAAAAATCCCTAAAGATTAAAATCCCTAATTATTGTATTTTTGCTTTTACACAGTATAGTTGCATCATGTTGCACCATGTTAGGTGGAACTGTTCCTTTGTTATTGTATTCATTTGGAAATTAAGTGTGGTTTAAGGAGATGTGTATGAGTAGAAACTTGACAAAGGGTAGACTTGTGGACTCCATTTTAGGTATTGACTGGATTAAGAACTACCTAGAAACGTGGTAATGCATTACCAGGTTTGTGTCTGTGACGTTGTTTCCAGAGATTAGTGTTTGAGGCTAAGTGGACTAGATGGGGAAGATCTGCCTTCAGTGTTGGTGGGCACCATCCAATAGGCCAGGGCTCAGAGTCAACAAATACAGAAGAAGGTGAATTGGCCTCTCTCTAAGAACTGGGACCGACTTTTCTTCTGCAACTTTGGACATAGACTTCCAGGCTTCTCAGTCTTTGGCCTCAACAACTTGTCCTACTTTGTCCCTTAGTCCCAAGGCTTTTGACCTTAGGCTTACCTGGTTCTGAGGCCTTGGACTTGAAACGAGCCATTCTACATGCATCTCAGCCTCTCTAGCCTGCAGATGGCCTGTCATGGGACTTCTTTGCCACCATAATTGCGTGAGCCAATTCCCCTAGTAAATCCCCGTCATATATCTATATACATATCCTATTGGTTCTGTCTCTCTGGAGAACCCTGACTGACACATATTTGGTGTTGGGGAAACCAAATATAATCCATTCTTACTGTATTCTCTACAACACAGTGGAAGAGATCTGTAAAATTATTCTGTCATGAAAAGGTTGTGATAAGTTACGCGTATGAGGCTACTTAATGGTGAAAGATAAAGGTTTAAAACCTAATTATTTCGGGTGCTGCAAAAGCAGAAAATCACTTCATTGCAATGTCTGGCCAATAATCAGACTTTAAAATGGACAGCATATATTTACAAAATGTGTAGACCATAACCACTATCTAAATTCAAGTGCAGCTAGTGTTTTCAAAATTATAAAAGAAGGGACAACACGGGTGAAAAATACCTGCCACACTTTGGGGTGCCAAGGTGGGCAGATCACTTGAGGTCAGGAGTTTGAGACCAGCCTGGCCAACATGGTGAAACCCCATATTTGCTAAAAATATAGAAAATTAGCTGGGCAGGGTGGTGTGAACCTGTAGTCCCAGGTCCTTGGGAGGCTGAGGCACAAGAATCGCTTGAACTCGGGAGGTGGAAGTTGCAGTGAGCTGAGATCATGCCATTGCATTATAGCATGGGTGACAGAGAGAGACTCTGTCTCAAAAAAAAAAAAAAAAGAAAGAAAGAAAAGAAGAAGAAACTCCCAAGTTATTCAATTTTGTATGACTTCTGCCCCTAACTAAACCCAAAGCCAGCAGAAGAAAAGAAATGAGAAAGATCAGACCTGAAATAAATGAATTGAAACAAAAAAAATACAAAAGATAAATGAAATTAAAAGCTGGTTCTCTGAAAACATAAACAAAACTGATAGGCCATTAGCAAGATTAACCAAAAAAAGAAGATCCAAATAATCTAAATTAGAAATGAAACCGGAGATATTACAACTGATACCACGGAAATACAAAATATCATTCAAGGTTACTATGAACACCTTTACACTCACAAACTAGAAAATCTGAAGGAAATGAATAAAACCCTCCTACATTAAATCACGACGAAAGAGAAACCCTGAACAGACCAATAACAAGCACCGAGATTGATTCAGTAATCAAAAAAAATTGCCAACAAAAATAAAGTCCAGGACCAGATGGATTCACAGCTAAATTCTACTAGACATTCAAAGAAGAATTGATACAAATCGTGCTGAAACTATTTCAAAAGATGGAGAAATAGAGCATCCTCCCTAAATCATTCTATGAAGCCAGTATCACCTTAATACCAAAACCAGGAAAGGACATAACAACAAAAAAATAAAACTACAGACCAATATCTCTGACGAACACAGATGCAAAAATCTTCAACAAAATACTAGCTAAGCAAATCCAACAGCACATCAGAAAGATAATACATCATTATCAAGTGGGTTTCATCCAGGGATGCAGGGACTGTTTAACATACACAAGGCAATAAATGTAAACTATCACATAAACAAAATTAAAAACAAAAATCATATTATCATCTCAATAGATTCAGAAAACGCATTTGACAAAATCCAGTATCCCTTTATGATAAAAACCCTTAACAAAATAGGCCTAGAAGGGACTTACCTCGAAGTAATAAAAACCATCTATGAAAAACCCATAGCCAACGTAATACCAAATGGGGAACAATTGAAAGTATTCCCCTTGAGAACTGGAACAAAACAAGGATGCCCCACTTGCACCACTTCTGTTCAATGTACTAGTACTGTAAGTCCTAGCCAGAGCAATCAGGCAAGCGAAAGAAATAAAGGGCATCCAAATTGGAAAAGAGAAAGTCAAACTGTGCATGGATGATATGATTGTACACCTAGAAAACCCTAAAAACCCATCCAAGAGGTTGCTAGATCTGTTAAACAATTTTGAGTAAAGTCTCAGGTTAAAAACTAATGTACTCTTTAGTAGGAAGTCACTAGACACATCTCACATAAGGGGTGGGATGTTATCTTCCACTTCCTTGAAAGAGCAGTAGCTAAATAATTTATTTGAAATTCTTAAGCATGGAAGATTTGCCTACTCACCTTCATTTGTTTATTTATTCAGTCATTTAGACGTATTAGCCCAGCACATGGATAATTGTTTTATTTTTCATGTTACAATCTAATACTGCCTTATTTATTATATTGCTCAAATTGTTCCAGTTTCAAGTTCTCAGAGTTCTTTCAGTTGGTTTCTGTGTACCTTTGACATGCCCTCACTATTTTGTTATTTAAGCATTACTTCATTTTCTGAATAACAAAATGCTCAATGACTCATCTTGTGTGTTCCCTGTCTCAACCCCAGAATCGATTGCTCATCAAAAAACTCATTACCACCTAGTCATGCAGATTTCCTCCTGTATTTTCTTCTAGACAATTTATATTTTACATTATATTTTGATATTTGATTCATTTTGAATTAATCTTTGCGTAAGATATGAGGTCATTGTCTAGGATAATTTTTATAGAGAGTTGTCCAATTGTTACAGCGCCAGGTTTTGAAGATTGTCCTATTCCTTATTGAATTGCCTTTCCACTTTTGTCAAATAGAAGGGTACATAATTTCTGGATATATTTCTGGGCTCTCTATTCTATTCCCTTAATCAATGTGTTTATCATTTGCCAACACTATACTTTTTTTACTACAGTTGATTTCTAAAATCAACTGCAATCTTGAAATCATGGCATTGTATTGAGTCTTGAAATTGAGTAATGTGATTCTTCCCATTTTGTTCTTTCTTTTTAGGATTTTGTTAGCTATTGTAGGTCCTTTGACTTTGCATATAAACTTTGAAATTAATTTGTAGATTCTTAAAAAGCCTGCTGAGATTGTGATTGCAATTGCATTGAACCTACAGTTACATTTTGGATGGACTGAAAATTTAAAATTGAGTATTTCAATCCATGGGCACAAAATATCACCCTCTTATTTTGGTCCTTTTTCAGTACTTTTATCAATGATTTGTAATTTTTCATATACAGATCCAGTACATATTTGTCAGGTTTATACTTTATTTTGGAATGAGGGATGTTAGTTCAAGAAGTATTGTTTTAATTTAAAATTCTAAATGTACATTGCTAATATACAGGAAAGCAATCAATTTGTTTCCTAACCTTATATCCTGAAACCTTGCAATACTCACTTATTAATTGAAGAGTTGGGGAGATTTTTTGTGAAGAATCATTTGAGTATTTTCTACATAAATCATGTTATCCACATGTAAAGACAATTTTGTTTCTTCCTTCAAATTTGTATACCTTTTATTCATGTTTCTTGCCTATGCAACAACTAGGATATCAGTACAATTTTGAAGATAAGTGATGACAGGATATCTTTGCCTTATTAGGAAAAAAGCGGCCATTCTTTCAATATTATATCAAGTCTAACTTTAGCTGTAGGTTTTTCTATATACCATTTATTGAACTTTGTCAAATACTTTTTTGCATATATTGATATAATTATGTTTACCTTATTCATTCTGTTTATATGATGAATTACTCTCACTGATTTATAAATGTCAAACCAGCCTTGAATTCCTGGAATGAATGTCATTTGGTGGTGATGTATTTATTTATTTATTTTTTGTATTGCTGGATTTGATTCGCTAATATTTTGTCAAGAATTTTTGCCTCTATGTTTATGAGAGATACTGGTCTGTAATATTCTTTTCTTGTAATGTCTTTATCTGGTTTTGGTATTAGTGTAATAATGATGGAATAAAAGGAGTCAGAAAATAGTCCCTTTTTCCTGTATCCTAAAACAGATTGTATAGATTTGTAATTATTTCTTTAAAGAGTTGGTAGACTTCACCAGTGAAACTTCTTTTGGCCCCCTGATTTATTTTTTGGGTTTTTTTTAACTACTAATTTAGTTCTTTAATAGATACGGGCTGTCCAAGTAGTCTATTTCTCCTTGCATGAGTTTTGGTAGTTCTGTTTCTTCAAGGAATTGGCCCATGTCATTGAAGTTATTAAATTTTTGACCTGGAATAGTTCTTAGTGTTTCTTTTTATCATTGTAATGTCCATGGGATCACTAGTGATGAATGACCTTTTAATTTTGATATTGACAATTTGTTTCTTCTTTCTCTCTTTTATTTTTTATTTTTTGATTAGCCTTACTAGATATTTATCAATTTTATTGATCTTTTCCAAAGTACTAGCTTTTAGTTTTATTCATTTTGACTATTGTTCCCTGTTCATTGATTTCTTCTCTAAAGTTATTATTTCTTTTTTTTTCTGAATGCCTTAGGTTTAATTTGCCCCTTTTCCTCCAGTTTTCTAAGGTTAGAAATATTTGTTTATTGTTATTATTATTATTATTATTATTATTGAGACGGAGTCTCGCTCTGTCACCCAGGCTGGAGTGCAGTGGTGCAATCTTGGCTCACTGCAAGCTCCGCCTCCCAGGTTCACGCCATTCTCCTGCCTCAGCCTCTCTGAGTAGCTGGGACTACAGGCGCCCGCCACCACGCCCAGCTAATTTTTTTTTTTTGTATTTTTAGTAGAGACAGGGTTTCACCGTAGTCTCGATCTCCTGACCTCGTGATCCGCCCGCCTCGGCCTCCCAAAGTGCTGGGATTACAAGCGTGAGACACTGCACCTGGCCTGGTTTATTATTTTTTGATTAATGCTTCTCAGAGATTTCTATCTTGCAGCTTTTTCATATATAATCCAGTTAGAATGCTGGAGGTTTGTAGGCATGGTAGCAGGGTGTGCAGAAGGGAAAATATTCCAACATCTTCTTATTAATTCTTAGGGATGTGGTTTTCAAAAGCTTCTCTCTCTCTTCTAGAAGTGTGCCATTTTTACTCCTGTTTCCTATTCCCTTTCTTGGTTGCAATGTCTCTTATCTATTTTCTTGAAGCCCTGTCCCTCTTGACTTTTTCCCTATAGATGATACAGGAATAATGGAGCTGTGGCCAAAGCACATTTATCCAGCTGGGAAAATTTTTCTGAATTGTCTGATGAATTATCTTTCCCTAGAAGTTAAGCATTTATTAGGAAGAAGATTCTACACGGGTGTCAAGATGGCCACTCTCTTCCTCTCTCAGCTAACACCAGCAGAAGATCTTTCTCAAATCGCCACCATGAAAAATGTGTAGATTTATTGAATAAAAGCCTGAACAATTGTGGGGGCCTCTTTAGGACTGAAGACCCCAGGAATTTCTCATTTTCAAGTTAGTCTGCACTCAGCTTCCAGTAACTTCTCAAAGTTACCATGTCAATGCTGCTATCTGCTGAAGGATTCCTTTAATATCTTGTCTAGGTAAGCAAATCTCCAGACATGTATCTTTCTGGATGTGACTGTATTTACAAATTTTGGAATTTGAGTTTGTCCTGTTTAATCATGGGTCAAAAAAAATCATTGATATTTATTTTGCCCAGGATATTTTGTTGTAAGATGGAATGACAACTTTCCATCAATTTGTAAGTGATGCTAATCTCAAAGTCTCTAGAAAGAGATGTATTCTACAACTCACAGCATGGCAGATCAAATTGGTATCATGCAGAATTCCTTAAATAATGAGATTAGTAAGGTCATATCAATTGTCATGGTTTGAACTGTGTATACTGAAAAGATAGAACAAAATATATTTTTAAGAGCTTAGCAAATATTTATGAAAGCTGATTATGTAAAAATATCAGACCACAAAATAAAACTTTAATCAATCTCATAGCTAAAACTATATACATTATATTTTAATGGGAATATTATTAGATATAATTTTCATAGCAAAAGGGTGAAATAATAACAAAGCTGTATTTTTATAAGCAAACATTTGTAAAATTTAAATAGGATTACTTGTTTACTTTATTATACCTAGCAGTAGTATCAGGTTATTTTATTTTCATAATTTTATAATTTTCTAATAATATTAATATTTAATAAAGTAATATGTTAGCAAAATTATTCTAACCAAAACAGAGGTTATCACTATCTTAAATTTTACAATAAACACCCTTTATTATTCAAATTAAAAATAATTTGTATGTTTTGACACCTTTAGAACACTCCACTTACAAATTTAGAATCCAAACCAAGGAGTTGTCAATCACTGGATCCCAAAATATGTGCATCCAACATTTAAGACAAAGCACAGCAAAATGTGAACATTTAGTACAGCTATAATTTTGCCTGATTTTCTAGCTGAGGTTTAAAACTTTCAATTCCTTTAAGATCATGGCAATTCCTTTCAACCCTGAAGCAAGAAAACACAAATGCCTTGTAGAAAGATTGCAGCCACTGTAGAAACCATCCTGATTTTTGTAGCAAGTTTCCCATCTATTTGTCTTCTACCAGTTTCCTCTTTTTTTCTTTGTAGGAGATATGTGCTTAAGAGAAATAACTAGTTGAACTTCATTCTGCAAAATCTATTTTTTTAAATACATTTTTTTTTTACTCCTATGCTTTTTTCACTTTCTATGCTTTTTTGAGGGAAATGGATTCATATAAATATTTTTAACTAGGCAATTTTAGTTTGCTCAGTTTGGGATTTATATAATTGATATTTTAACTCTGGGATTGTGCCCTGAAGCAATTTCATAAAGAGTACAGCTTTTGAAAATCAACTGGATCAATAGGATTTGTGCTATGATTTCCATTTTTTAATGATAAATGTTCCTTGTGGCTTCAGGCCTTGCATCTAGAAATATTTTATAATAGAATACAAAGTAACAGAGTAAAGGTGAAATGGCTATTAAAATGAATCAAGGCCGGGCATGGTGGCTCACGCCTGTGATCCCAGCACTTTGGGAGGCCAAGGCGGGCAGATCACGAGGTCAAGTGATCAAGACCACCCTGGCCAACATGGTGAAATCCTGTCTTTACTAAAAATACAAAAAATTAGCTAGGCGTGGTGGCACGCTCCAGTATTCCCAGGTACTCGGGAGGCTGAGGGTGGAGTATCTCTTGAGCCCAGGAGGCGGAGTTTGCAGTGAGCTGAGATTGCACCACTGCACCCCAGCCTGGTGACAGAGTGAGACTTCACCTCAAAAAAAACAAAAACAAAAACAAGAAGAATCAAAACTCATCATTTTATAAACAACTGAAAAATAAGTTGGGGAAAACACATCAATTCTGTTGAATGAGTGTCTAAATGTCAGCATTTTGCAGTCTCAAAAATGAATCAATTATTTTAAATAAATCCTTTATTTTCAAAAGCAGCTGAAAGGAATAAGAAAAAAAATTTTATTCATTTGAGAAGAAAATGAGTCCTTTGGGGAACTTTGCATGGGGGTTTTGATGGGGATAAAGAGACAACCAGGGCTCAAAGCAGGCTTCTTAAACTTATTTAAAATATTTCTTTTTGCATTTTTTAAAAATTTTGAGGCTTTCAAGTTTTAATCATTACCATATGGGATTTAGTAAGAAATTGTTAAAAAATAATTGCTTAAAATAATCATAAGTGGTCTGAATTAAATTAGAGCAGAGAGTGAGAGATGAAGTGGTGAGTATAACTTTGCTTTTAAAGACAAATGCTTAATGGAAGGACACATTTAATATTGTATATAAAAGTATTTGTCACTGGCAAGAAATCATAAGCATTTTGAGTTCAAATGAATAATATTACTATTTGGATTCAGTTATCACTCATGCATTTATCATTTTTTTTCTAATGCTATTAGTCAATTCAGAGTATTAGAGAAGATAGTTTTTACCTGTACAAGCTCTATAAAGACAAAAGCTTTGTGTAAATAATGTTAAGTTATTCTGACAAGAATGTTTAATGTATTTTCTTTTGTTAAAAAAAGGTAAAGCAAAGGACATTAAGAGATCAAAAATCTGCTTGCACAGACCCTAAAAAAAGTGAAAAGATGACAAATGCATGACGAAAGAAATGCACATAAATCTCAATGAGATAACACTTTTCACCTTTCAAGTAAGCAACAATTCAGAACTTGAAGTTGTGGAGAAATACATATTTTCATACACAGCTGGTCTGATTTCAAAAAGGTACAGCCCATACAAAGAGAAATTAGTTGTAATGTAAATGAAATCATTTATGATTTTTGCCCTTTAATCCTGCATCCTACTCCTAGGAATTATCCTGAACACATACCTCTCCAAATATGAAACAACATATGCAGATATTTATTTATTATTACATTATTTATAATAGCAAAATATTAAAAATAACTTTCACTAGGTTCTAGCTCAATCAATTATTGCATATCTTCAAAACGAACTATTAAGTTCATCAGAGGAATGAAGACTGTATTAACCAATGTGGAGAGAATTTCAGGCTATCATAAGTTAAAGAAAAAAGAAAGAAAAAGAGAAAGGAAGAGAAAGGTACAAAGAATGTATATTACATTATTACATGCAGCCATTGCTGAAAAGACAAAAAGATAAAAATAAATATACCAAAAAATCAATTTGTTTAATTTAGTAATACTTAGTAGTATTGTGTTTTAAACTCTAAAATTATGTTCAATGAATTGAGGATTAGAGCAAATGAGTGAATATACTGATGTTATTGGGAAATTATGGGAAAGAGTGATAAAGCTTTGGACTAAAAATTGAAAACAATCATACTGGGATGTTGAATTTGATTCAGAAGAATCTGTAAGAACCTGTAATTTTATGTGTATATAAATATGGACATATGTATGTGCAGATACACACACACACGCAAACATTTTCCTGTTCTAGTCTTTAGAACTATACAGAAACAGTGACATCACAAAAGCAAAGAGCATGTTTATCTTCAATTGTGAAATCCCATTTCCCCCTAAAAAGAAGTCAAAGCTGATGGAGAAAAATGGTGGATTTTATGTCTAGGATAAGGAAAGTTCTAGGAGAACCTGGAGCGTCTCATTGTCCAGACAGTATAAAAAGGAAACAGAAACTAGCTCAAAAGTGCTCCTACTGGCCACACTTGTGATTAGTATGAAAAAATAAAAACAGATTGCAACACAGTGCATTTAAATACAAAGATCCATGGGTTCCTAACAATACTAAATGAATAAGTAAGAAACAGATTTAAAAAGAAAAAAAAACACATTTATTTCACAGAACGGCCACTAATAAAAACAAGAGGACTAATAGAAATAGAACCCCACCATTTTGTTACCTCCAGAAAAACAATGGATGCAGGCAAAGTCAACAATGGATGCAAAAGCCATGTGGTAGAAAATTGTCAGGGAAATATTGCCTCAGAAGATATGCTTTTGCAATAAAGAGGTCTGGCTGTCACTATCTTAATCAGGTGGTTAAACAACATTGCCAACAGTGAGATGGTCTGACTTGATATGCCTCTTGATGTGATGTGATGTGCTTCCTATGGGGCAAAACATCATCTATAAGATGTGAGATTGTTTTTATACTGTTCAACTAAATTTTATCCTAAGGAAGCAGTTAGACAATATCAGGCTATGGGATGATCTGCAGGACAATTTGACTAGACACTTCAAATGAATAAATAAAATGAAGAAATGAGGCAGGTGGATAGTCTTTCAGATTAAGGTAGGTGTAATGATTAATACTGAGTGTCAACTTGATTGTATTGAAGGATATAAAGTATTGTTCCTGGGTGTGTCTGTGAGGGTGTTGATTAACATTTGAGTCAGTGGACTGAGAGAGGCAGATCCACCCTCAATCTGGGTGGGCATCATCTAATCAGCTTCCTGCGAGACTATTATAAAGCAGGCAGAAAAACATGGAACGAGCATACTTGCTGAGTCTTCTGACCTCCATTTTTCTCTCGTGCTGGATGCTTCCTGCCCTGGAACATCAGACTCCAAGTTCTTTAGCTTTTGGACTTTTGGATTTACACAAGTAGTTTGCTGGGGTTTCTTGGGCTTTTGACTGAAGGCTGCACTGTCAGGTTCCTTACCTTTGAGGTTTTAGGACTCAGACTGGCTTCATTGTTCCTCAGCTTGCAGAATGCCTATTGTGGGACTTCACCTTGCGATTGTGTGAGCCAATTTTCCTAATCAACTCCCCTTCATGTATACACATATATCCTATTAGTTCTGTTTCTTTAAAGACCCATGACTAATACAGATTTAGGTACCAGGAGTGGTTTTAGAGGAATAGAATTTTAAGGATGGATTTCTCTAGTTGGTTTTGAGATTTCCGGAGTTGACTGCTTAATATAATTAGACTCCAAAATGCTAAGGACGCTACTTCTAATAGTATGGAGGACACTGATAATCTTTGGTGTGAACTCTTTAGAAAGTTATACAAAATAAATGCATTTGGTACTCCTGATTCACCACTTGTGAGAGGCAAGGAGTTAGTGACTCTATACATAATATCTTTGACACATGTGGAGAACCAAGGAATATAATGAAGTTGATTGATTGCTCCTAATTTCACTGGAAAAGTGATGAAAGAAAAGCATGAGCTCAGGGATTCTAATTTTGGGCTCCAGAAGCACATACTGAGGCTCAAGTTTTCTAAGACTGCCCTTAGTGAGAGTCTTATCTCCTATAGACAAAGGGCTGAAAATGAGGAAAATCAGACATAAGCTCTTATCACGTGAGTGGCTGACTTGCAACGAAAGTTGCACACTTGGTCTTGCCAGATGTCTACAGTTAAAGTGAGGTCATTGATCGGAAAAGAATGAGACCCTGCAACTTGGAATGGGGACATATGGGAGGATCCTGATGAAGCTGGGGCTACTGAGCTTGTAAACTCTGATGAGCTTTTCTTGCCCTAGGAAACAGCCTTCCCAGCCCCATTGGTGGCAACATCCCCTCCTGGACCTATCAGCCTTTTCACCTTTGTCTGAGAAGATAAACCCTGCACTGCCTGAGGCAACAGTGGTGGCCTCCCCTGAAGCAGTTGCCAGGCAAGACAATGCTGATTGTCCTCAAGGACCCACCCTCAACACCCCTCTTTGCTTCTAGGCCCGTAACTAGACTCAAGTCCTGGCAGGCCCCGAGAGGTGAGGTTCACAGTGTGACCCATGAGGAGGTGCAGCACTGCACTTCAAAACAACTGCTGGAGTTTTCTAATTTATATAAGCAGAAATCAGCATCCAATATATGGTACTGTTTCTCCCATAACCAGGATTCCCAGATTCAGGAATCAAGGTGTGGAAGTGGAAGTGGCACCACTCACCATCACTCCTAGTGTCCCACTAGCGAAATTTTTGCTTCCTGTTCCTGTGGCATTCCATCTGCTGGCCTAGAGGTCTTAGTTCTAGAGGAAGGAATACTGCCACCAGGAGACACAACAGTGATTCCATTAAACTGGAAGTTGTTGTCTGGACGCTTTGGAATCCTCCTACTTCTAAGTCAACAGGCTAACAAGGGAGTTACAGTGTTGGCTGGGGCCCAAACTATCAAGATGAAATCAGTCTACTAACCCACAATGGAGGTAAGGAAGAGTATGCATGGAATACAGGGGAACCCTTAGGGCATCTCTTAGTATTACCATGCCCTGTGAATAAGATCAATAGGAAACTACAATAACCCAATCCAGGCAGAACTACAAATGGCCCAGACCCTTCAGGAATGAAGGTTTGGGTCACCTCACCAGGTAAAAATTCACAACCTGCTGAGGTGCTTGCTGAAGGCAAAGGGAATACACAATGAGTAGTAGGATAGGGTAGTCATCAATACCAGCTATGACCAAGTAACCAGTTGCAGAAACAAGGACTGTAATTGTCAGGTGTATTTCCTCCTTATTTTGGGAAGACCATGTTTGTGTGTGTATAAACTTGTACTAAGAAAATATCTTCCTTTTATTTCCTTTCTTTTTCCTTTATTACATGACATAAGATTTATTGACTTCATATCAGTATTTAAGTGTCATTAACTTTATGTAATAGCATTGAGGTTATGGATTGATGAATTTCCAGTTGTACAAAGGATAGCTATATGATGTTAGGCATAATTATAATCTTACATGTTATGTGAAGTGTTATGGCCTCAGCTTACCACTGTGCTTTGGCCAAAAGGCATTGTGTGTGTATGTGCGTGTATGTGTGTATTTGTATGTTTGTGTTTGTATAAAGATGAAAAGATGGGAGCATATGTGACAAGGTTTTAACAAAGGATGAATCTGTTTAAGGGGTAAGTGGGTTTTCATTAGTATTTTATAAAGTTTTCTGTGGGTTTAAGCTACAGTTGACCCTTGAACAGTAAGGATTTGAACTGCCCAGGTCCACTTGTCCACAGATCTCTATGCTGAATGTATCTGCCTCTCCTGCCACCTCTTTCACTTCCTCCACTTCTTCTGCCTCTGTCACTCCTCAGAAAACAAGTCCAATCCTTCCTCTTCCCCTTCCTCAGCCTATTCCACATGAGGACACCAAAGGTGAAGACCTTTATGATAATCTGTTTCCACTCCATGACTAAAAAAATGTATTTTCTTTTTCTTATGATTTTCTCAATAACATTTTCTTTTCTCTAGATGACTTTATTGTAAAAATACAGTATATAATACACATAACATACAGACTATGTATTACTTGACTGTTTATGTTATCAGTAAGGCGTTTGGTCAACAGTAGGCTAATAGTACTTAAGTTTTTGTAAGTTTTGGGGAGTCAAAAGTTACATGTGGATTTTCAGCTGCACAGGAGTTGGCACTAACCTTACATTGTTCAAGGGTTGACTGTATTTCAAAATAAAAAGAAAATAAATATGATACATATAAATAAACTTTAACATCCTCCTCTCTTTAATCTTACAATTTACCGTAGTAAAAATTATAATGTGATCATCTGTGGTTATTATTATTTATAAGTACAATTTCAAATTGTTTAGACTTATTGAGACCACTGTTGAAATGCAAAATAAAATATAAGAAAATATCCAGAAAAGCAAAAATTACCTTTTATGTTAGGGAGGTGTAAAGGCAAGGGAGACCATTGGAGAGAGGGATATTGTTCAGTGTATTAACTGAATCAGATGATACGTGTAATTAAACAATATATATGCTTTTCAAAGTAACAAAGAAGATAGAATGTTCAATTTCTTTGAACTGCATTATTTCCTTGTTCAAGTTTTTGTTCGAATAACAATTCAATTTTAATCATCAACCTTATTCAGAAATTTAAAACAAAAAAATTGGAATTTATTTTAACAAATGTTTTTTGAAAGCCTACTATGTGCAAAACAGAAATGCATGTTATGAAAGCAATGATGCTCAACTAATGTTTTTACATGATATTATTTTCAGTATGTATTTTGGAATTGGACACTAAATGAATGATTACTTAATATTTTGTGCTCTGCTTACAAAAAAAGTGATTCTGTATACCTAATTTATATTTAGTTAGCCTAAAACATGATCAATAGTGTTTTAAAGTAGAACTATCATGAAAAATTGGGCATATTTGTTTAGGAAATTTTCTGTGAAGCAGTTACTTATAATAATTGTAATATTTATCAATAAATACATCAAGTAAACCAAAACAAACAGTCACATTTGGTATCTTGCTAGAAAAGTATGTATGATACTAAGAATACCAGCTTTAGAGTAAGATTTTGCATTCAGATGTTAGATCTCTCTCTTATTATCTGTGTGATCACACACAATCTACCTAACATCTCCAAGCCATAGTTTCTTCTTCTGTCAAAAGGAATAAGATAATACTTCTAATTTTCTTATCATGGTGTTTGGCATGTAAGAAGCACTGCATAAATGTTATGACTGTTGCTAACCTTGTTAAAAAAAAGTAACCTTGAATTGTTAGATTCAAATTATAAATAAGGAGAGTTTCTGGAATTATTATGTATCCATAATACTTAGAAATAAAAACGAGTTTCAAAGGAGATGATGTAAAACTAGTTAATCAGCACACGAACTGCTTTACACAATAACTATAAATAATTTATTATAAAAGTAAGCATTACATACTTATAAAAATAAATACTTCCTAATTTACAGAGATCTAAAGGCAGGCACAAAACTTTCTCCAGGTTTTTCTGTCATCATTGTCAAAGAGAAGGAGTGAAAGATGAGAAGTTGTGGAACATGCATGGACATTTTAGCCCCAGACCGGAAGCTTACATTTGGCTCTGCATTTGTCCACTTATGGGAGCCTGACCTACTAATGGCCATTCCTTAATGTGGCAGGAGAAGAAAGCTTCCCAAAGCTTCTTTTGTTTCATGAGGAAATTGCAGACTCTTCCCTTAGATTGCTATTACGTGTTTATTTTGACAATAGTGAATATACAAAAAGAAACCAGCTTTTGTTAGAATGATTTAAATTAATCGTTTATAGCTTCTTAAATTAGTTCAGTATTGCATTTTTCTTATATTTAATAATCTTAGAGAACCATATGTCTTTTTCTATTTGAATGATAGTGTAAGAAACAACTAGAGATAAACACACATTGAGCTAGACTGTGAGATTTTTCTTCCATCTCCTCAGTATCTACGACAGGCAAGAATTTACCTCTTATGATTATGTACCTTTTGACTAAGTTTTCAGACTCATCACATAGAAGGGAAAAATTAACTATCTATAGTATTGATTTGCAGTTGTTGTAAAAATGTTAATTGACATAAACTTTACAATATCCCTGATCCTCACACTTAGCTCATTTTCTCCCACCAGATTCATTGGAACCAATGACATGATCAGTGAAGCTACAGTAAAGAGAACAGTGGATCAGTTTCCCACGACGTCTCCTCTTCTCATTTACATGGATATAGATCCAGATCCAGCAGAGAATCATCGTATTTATTCAATTCTCAAATATTTCTTTTTTAACATGTTAATATTCTGAAATCACCTAGTATATTAATATTTCAAATAAACTTGTTAGCCATTCTTTTTTTTTTTTTTCAAAAGACTTGTTAAATCTATGAGACATCATGCAATTGATGCTTTCTTAGATTCCTCAGATCCAACTGTGGCTTTATAGCTTTTAGGTTTTATGATTGCTAGTGAATCTTATCATAGATGATACTATAGAGACATAGTTGCTTTGTATTTTAGAGAATTTATCAGCTTTCACCTTTTAGGCAGCCACATCCAAGGTACTCTTCTGAATGATCCCTAGATTGTTTCTCTAGATAGTTTCATATACCTATGATGCTGTGGTTGGTGCCTCACGGACCTGTTTCCTTGGACAGATGAGTAGATGACATTTGATTATTGACCTAAGGGTAGCCAACTCCAGGCAAGCCTTCAGCTCTTATGATGACCAGGCACGACTGGTCTGCCCCCAAATTCTTTATGCTGAAGAGTAATCAAATCAACTGCCTCCAAATTCTTTACGCTGAAAGGTAATCATCTGAACCAATCATACCCTCTCTCTTTTCCAGTTCAAAGGGCAGGTTCTATGGAAACAGCACAAGGCCAAAAACCAGGCAATAAGCAAAAGATGATGTAAAGAGGAGAGTAGAAAGAGAAATGAAATATCAGGTAAAACCAACCAGAAAGTACCTGAGCCTGACAGAACAACAGAAACTTTCTTCTGAGGTGGCAACCACTAGTATGACCACCAGGTAATTTGTAACCTTTTGGACTACCATAGTGACATGTGTCCTGAGTGACATTCCAGTTCTCTGTGACTTCTAACTGGGTGAAGATTGTGCAAATATTCTGAATGGTGATTTTAGTTTCCGTGAAGCCCTTGGAAATACTTCTTCCTTCCCTTTACTATTTATCCCTAAGCTAAGGCCTTATCACCTGAGCTGTCTAGTTACAACTCCAGAGAAAGAAGAGTTTGAGTAAATAGTATGGTTAACATACATAATGAAACAGAGTTAAGGTAGGGAATACTAATATGTGCCCAAGAGTTTGTATTCAGTCTCAGAACTCTTAAACAATGGGTTATATCATTATGACATGTTCTGGTTAGGGCATGCAACACAACGCTGGCCTAAGTCCATCAACACTTTGTACCCATGTCTTTGTTGCCTGTAACTGACAATCAGGGTTATAAAGTTTTGGTTTTCCCTCAGGCTATTAACTAGATATTATTGCCCAAGAATTTCAGATTGGGTTCCTAAACAGAGAATAATAGGAGACAGGTGTCTCTACGTTTTAGAGAGAGTTGCTACATCAGTCAGTGTTTTGCAAGAAGGAAAAAGCCACTTTAGGAGTCTGGAGTAGAAAGAGATTTAGAGGTTTTTACAGACTTCACAACTGTTGGAATGACAGGAGAATAATGTTCAAGAGGGCCACTATTGACTTTCAGCAAATTTGAAAGGGCAAAGATTGCAGGGAAGCTGATGTCAAAGACTCCAGCTACCTACAGCACCGAAAGGAAAAGGAGAATGCCTGAAGTTGGTAGAAAATCCTTTTGTCTGCCACCTGCCAATACCATATACCTGCTTGCAGCTCTCACCAGAAAATAATGCCTTTGGGTTTCTTCAGTTTTCCTAACCTCTTGTATCTGTAATTGGCAGAGTTAAGCCCACACTATGCTGACAAAAGATTCTGAAAAATATGTTTCCCAGATTTCTGTTTAAAATCTACAGGGCAGTGTAACAAGAGATTTGACAATATACAGTCTTGCACAGCAGCTAAGGAGCTTCTAGACTTCAGGGCTTAATAAGCCTTATAGGGTTTCTCAGAGGTCGATAACATGTTCCCGAGATCATCACCTCATCAGTGGTCCTGAGCCTTTAGAAAAGCTAATTATAGGCTTATGGGGGAAATACTTTCCTCTTCCCTACCTAGTCAGGAAGTAAAGTTAAGTGCTCCCTCCTGCCCCATACACGTGAGGAGGCACTTGTAAAGGTGGACGTCGCTGCATAAACATCTCAAACCCTGTTCCAGAGCTTGCTGAGCAGCTGAAATTAGCCAACCCTTACTGGGTGCCATTTGAGTTGAAAAAGTGAAGTGAGATAATTTTTTTTTTATTGATATGTTTGGCCCTCCTCCTCAACCCTGTCTTTGAGGGCATGTGCCTGCTTCCCATCACAATTCTGAATGTAAGGTATTAATTGGAGCAACAGCAGAAAGCTTTGCGAAAGCAATGGTAAGACAAGCCTGTGTACCCACTGTGTGGTGCAGCAAAGACACGTGAATTTCTTATGGGTTCAAAAAGGAGTTATAGAAGTTGACCAGGTTATGAGCCATCCTGTAGGAACTCTTCATTGGAGGGTAGCCTGTGTGGCTAGGGGATATCCGTAGCACAAAGTCATGGGTAAGTCCCTGGGAATAGAACCTGAGGGGTTCCAATATATCTGGCCAAGTGTGCATTATACACATCAGGCATGTGTGACCTATGAGAAATCTACAAGCAAGCATGTTAGCCCACTCTACACAAAGGACCAAATGATACATGATTTTTCACCTTTTTCCCCATTCTTCCTCCTTAGCCTCAACACATTAAAGAAGGAAGGGGAAAGAAGAAGAGGGAGAGGCACAGTGAAGAAGAAAAGTAGAGTTAAATAGAGTCCTTAGCTACTTGCCCACGATGGGTCTCATAGCCACATGTTACACCTAAGCCGGAGGTGAGAAGGGTGCGAGTGAGGAGGGAAGGAAGTTGAACTGAATGCCTCTGAACTTAAATTTGAAAATATTAGGTCTTTAATATTTAAACTGAATTTAAATCATAAAATTGAAAGTATTCCCATAACTGAAAGGCCTGAAAGCAATGGGATCTGCTCAAAAAGCAATTAAAGAGAGAGGGAGGTATAATTGAGAGAGCATATTTAAAGACAGTAGTTGAAGAAAAATAAAAACAGTTCTTGTTTACTCCCCACTGCATTCTGTGCCTTCAATATTCCTTTTACGTCTACAGTGCAAAAATATCTACTCTTGCTCTGCCAAACATTTTTCTTTCTTCTTCATAACTCCCAATTCCATACACTTGTCCACGTTTACTGAGGTAAAATTCCCATACAATAAATATCCCAATTCAGGTGAATTTTGGCACAGTTACGTAAGCACCAGCATAAAGAAGCTACAAGATATTTTCAACATTCTGAAAATTTTCCTTGTGCAGTTGATTCCCATCCCGACCCCATCCCACACAACTACTGATCTGCTTATCTGCTTGCTATCACTAGAGTTTCACCTTTTCTGGAGTGTCATATATATGGAATCACAATGCACATAGCATTTTGTGCATTCCAAGTGAAAACTTGGAAAAATGTTTTCAGATTTGTCTGTGTTGCTGCATATGTCAGTATTTCATGCTTTTTCATGGTTGAGGATAAATATACTGCAATTTGTTTATTCACTCACCAATTGATGAATAGTTGGGTTCCTTCCAAGATTGGATGATTAAGAATAAAGCTCTGTGGACGTTCATATACATATCTTTGTGTGGACGTATGTTTTTATTTCTCTCGGGTGGGATTGCGCATCATATTGCTAGCATATTCCCTTAATTTTGTGTTTATAATTAAATCCAATATCTATCATTATTGCTTTTACTCCCTTATAGTAGAAATCATCTGCTTCTGAAAATACAAATAATTATACAAAATTATTCCCTTATCTTAAAATAATGGTTTGTGTGTTTGTTTCTATTTCAAACTTTTTGAAGTATTACAATTACTGAACCTATCGACACCGTTGAGTGGGTCTTTATTTTATAATTGCAGTATCACATTTATTCTAATCAGGTATTTTAGCTGACAAAGAGAATTTACTTTTGATTAAATGACCTTTGCATGACAAGTTATATGTTTGTTTTTGGTGAATTAATCTATATTCATTAAATGTTTTGAAAAGTATGATAGGAATTGAGCATCATAGAAGTTTGTAGGCTTCCTGAAAACTTAGGCGGCTCAGGAAGACTCACAAAGGTTAGAAATAACTTTGCCACAATATGCCCAGGCTGATGTGGTACACTCAGACTGGAAAAGAGGTATTTCTAACTTCTTTCAAGGAAAAATGTTTTGAACTGCTCATGTCATGCCACTTATTAGTTCTCCTACATGGATCATCTTAAGTTGTCTTAAGAAACATGCAAGATATAGATGGTAATCCATTTTTAAATAGGCAAAAACATAACATAGTTGGAATGAAGGAGCTAATAAATTCACAACTCTTCCTCTTGCAGGATTTTTGCATTAACTGAGAATGACAGTGGTCACACAGTTGGATGGAGATACAAACGGAATCTTTATTACTAATTATGGCCAATGCAAATGCATGGATTTGCACTTTTATCTGTATGAATTTACCAATAGTATATCCCCAAAATAGACACATGCAAGCTCAAAAACTAGTCCTTTCCTTGGTAGAGCTTTTGCTGCTAAGCTTAAGAGCTCCATAGCAGGCCAAAGCTCAGGCTTTCTGAACTCGCAAAGAGAAAGCAGCAGGAACATCTAAGCTACACCAATCAGATAACTAATATCTTCTCCCCTGGAGAAGTATAAGCAAGTGGGCAGAGCAAAAGCAAAACAAAACAAAACAATATCCTAGTTTCTATATTGAAACATGAAGCTGGGGAAAGTGAATTGCCTGTCTCAAGTTTCTCCAGCTTTACATTCTCATTACCTTTTAGTCTATGTTAGGCCAAAAGTAGGACCATCACTATTAGGGGAAAAATCAGCAGGCTATTAGTACAGTCCTAAGACTATTTTATCAGACTGTTCTTATAATTGTTACTACTGTTTCTGTTTGTACACTCTTGGGCCCGCTATTGGACAACTTTGATTTTGCTGCCAGAAGGCTTGGAAATAAGCCAAAAGGGCACTTTTATGAAATTAACTACAAGGCCACTGTACCCTAGGCTGAACTTCCATTCCCTATTTGATTTCCCATCTCAGTTTAAGTCTATCTATGCTGGCCAACACATTTTGAGAGGTCTATTTATTTACCATTTCATCAAATACATGCTGGGAGCCCATGGCAGACACTGTTACAGCACATGTATTGAACAACAAATAAAGCAATATTCTTGCTTTCATGAAATGTGTATGTTGTAGGAGAGAAACAAAATATACCTATATAAATATAAACCTATAGTGTGTCAGGTTATGATTAATGCAATGGAACAAAAAGCAAGACCCAAGACCAAAGTAGGCCCTCTTCGAAAAAATAACATTAGAGAAAATACCTGAGGGAAGTAAGAAAGAGTGCTTTGAGGGTGTCTGTGAAGAGTTCATTCAAGATGGAAGAAACAAAGTACAAGGGTACGAGGCGGAGGAAGCAAAGTACAGAGTGAATGACTGGACCAGAGAAGCAAGAAGACGAGATTGAGGAGGTTGAGAAAAGAAATATTACCGTACAGCCTGGTAGGCCATAGCAAGTACTTTGGATGTTAATTGGAGTAAAGGTAAAAAGGAAAGCCCTTGGAGAATTTGAGCAGAGAGTAAGCCTTATATTTTAAATAAACAGTAAGACTCAAGTTTTAAATGAATCATACTGACTTTGATGTGAAAAATAGAATATAATGAGGCAAGTATAGGAATAGTCAGAAGCTATTAGAATATTGTAAGGATTTGGTGGCTAGATGAAGATAGTCATAGTAAAGGCAGTTGAGAAGTGGTGAAATCCTGGATATATTTTGAAGATAAGTGGACAGGATACTCCAATTGATTTGTATGGAGGATAAGAGAGAAGAATTTAAGTTTTGGACTGAACAATGGGCTAAACAGAGCTGCCATTTATAAGGGGGAGACATACTGTAGGAGAGGTAGGTTGGGCGAGGCCGGTAGAGGGGTGGAAATCAGCAGTGTATTTTCGGATATGCAGTATTTGATACCTATGGTACATCCAAGTCAAGACTCTGAAGTGACCATTAGATATACAAGCCTGGAGTTCAGTGGAGAAGTAATGGGACTCATCAAGGAGATGGCCTTTAAAGATGTGAGTCTAGATGAGATCCCATAAGCAATGAATGAGAGAGAGAAAATAACAATACCAATCAAAGAGCTCTAGAATACTTTGTCATTTACAGGTTCGATTGAAGAGGGAATCCAGCAATGGAGACTGAGGAGGGCCTCAATGTCACATCTGCTTTATGTCTCAAGTTTCCCAACCTAATAAACCAGCTGAGGCCTGAAGGAGCTGACAAATAGCTCTAAGAGACAGAGAAGTGAGACATATTGAAATAAAAATTATCTGAGAGAGTTGAGAATGTTGCTTATATATGTACAAACAATGTACTACCTAATTTTGACCCATTGTTACTGAAAATCCACGGGTTTTTGAGGCCAAAGTTTCACCACTAAATTTACTGCAGGATTAAGAACAAACCAGTTCATGGCCGGGCGCGGTGGCTCACGCTTGTAATCCCAGCACTTTGGGAGGCCGAGGCGGGCGGATCATGAGGTCAGGAGATCGAGACCATGGTGAAACCCCGTCTCTACTAAAAAATAGAAAAAATTAGCCGGGCGTGGTGGCGGGCGCCTGTAGTCCCAGCTACTCGGAGAGGCTGAGGCAGGAGAATGGCGTGAACCCGGGAGGCGGAGCTTGCAGTGAGCCGAGATTGCGCCACTGCACTCCAGCCTGGGCGACAGAGCGAGACTCCGTCTCAAAAAAAAAAAAAAAAAAAAAAAAGAACAAACCAGTTCATATTCTCTGTGAAAGCAAACAGATCCCAAAGAGGAGAAAATAGAAGCCGCCACCTTTTCCCCAAACTCACAAATTAGAAAAGTCATTGCCATTCCCTAACGCTGATCACTGAGGGTGATTCTGACAACCAGAAAACACGTTCAAGAATATTTGGAAACATTTTTGGTTGACATAAATGGGTTGAGGTGCTATTGGCTTCTTGTGGGTAGAGGCCAAGGGTCCTGCAAAGCACCTAATGCACGAGGTACCCCCCTTCACATGCACACACACAATAAATAATTATCTGGCCCATTGTAGATTCTGGATATTAGCCCTTTGTCAGATGAGTAGGTTGCAAAAATTTTCTCCCATTCTGTAGGTTGCCTGTTCACTCTGATGATAGTTTCTTTTGCTGTGCAGAAGCTCTTTAGTTTAATGAGATCCCATTTGTCGATTTTGGCTTTTGTTGCCATTGCTTTTGGTGTTTTAGACATGAAGTCCTTGCCCACGCCTATGTCCTGAATGGTATTGCCTAGGTTTTCTTGTAGGATTTTAACGGTTTTAGGTCGAACATATAAGTCTTTAATCCATCTTGAATTAATTTTTGTATAAGGTGTAAGGAAGGGATCCAGTTTCAGCTTTCTACATATGGCTAGCCAGTTTTCCCAGCACCATTTATTAAATAGGGAATCCTTTCCCCATTTCTTGTTTTTGTCAGGTTTGTCAAAGATCAGATAGTTGTAGCTATGCGGCATCATTTCTGAGGGCTCTGTTCTGTTCCATTGATCTATGTCTCTGTTGTGGTACCAGTACCATGCTGTTTTGGTTACTGTAGCCTTGTAGTATAGTTTAAAGTCAGGTAGCGTGATGCCTCCAGCTTTGTTCTTTTGGCTTAGGATTAACTTGGCGATGCGGGCTCTTTTTTGGTTCCGTATGAACTTTAAAGTAGTTTTTTCCAATTCTGTGAAGAAAGTCATTGGTAGCTTGATGGGGATGGCATTGAATCTATAAATTACCTTGGGCAGTATGGCCATTTTCACGATATTGATTCTTCCAACCCATGAGCATGGAATGTTCTTCCATTTGTTTGTATCCTCTTTTATTTCATTGAGCAGTGGTTTGTAGTTCTCCTTGAAGAGGTCCTTCACATCCCTTGTAAGTTGGATTCCTAGGTATTTTATTCTCTTTGAAGCAATTGTGAATGGGAGTTCACTCATGATTTGGCTCTCTGTTTGTCTGTGATTGGTGTACAAGAATGCTTGTGATTTTTGTACATTAATTTTGTATCCTGAGACTTTGCTGAAGTTGCTAATCAGCTTAAACAAATTTACAAGAAAAAAACAAACAACCCCATCAAAAAGTGGGCAGAGGACATGAACAGACACTTCTCAAAAGAAGACATTTATGCAGCCAAAAAACACATGAAAAAATGCTCATCATCACTGGCCATCAGAGAAATGCAAATCAAAACCACAGTGAGATACCATCTCACACCAGTTAGAATGGCCATCATTAAAAAATCAGGAAACAACAGGTGCTGGAGAGGATGTGGAGAAATAGGAACACTTTTACACTGTTGGTGGGACTGTAAACTAGTTCAACCATTGTGGAAGTCAGTGTGGCGATTCCTCAGGGATCTAGAACTAGAAATACCATTTGACCCAGCCATCCCATTACTGGGTATATACCCAAAGGACTATAAATCATGCTGCTATAAAGACACATGCACACGTATGTTTATTGCGGCACTATTCACAATAGCAAAGAGTTGGAACCAACCCAAATGTCCAACAACGATAGACTGGATTAAGAAAATGTGGCACATATACACCATGGAATACTACGCAGCCATAAAAAATGATGAGTTCGTGTCCTTTGTAGGGACATGGATGAAACTGGAAAACATCATTCTCAGTAAACTATCGCAAGGACAAAAAACCAAACACCGCATGTTCTCACTCATAGGTGGGAATTGAACAATGAGAACTCATGGACACAGGAAGGGGAACATCACGCTCTGGGGACTGTTGTGGGGTGGGGGGAGGGGGGAGGGACAGCATTAGGAGATACACCTAATGCTAAATGACGAGTTAATGGGTGCAGGAAATCAACATGGCACATGGATACATATGTAACAAACCTGCACATTGTGCACATGTACCCTAAAACCCTAAAGTATAATAAAAAAATAAATAAATAAATAAATAAATAAATAGAAAAAAAAAAATAATAATTATCTGGCCCAAAATGTCAATAGTGCCATGGTTGAGAAACTTTGGCTTACTGGGACTGTTTAGAGAGAGTTATGCAGAGACATTTTGCATAGTTACATTTTTAACTCATACAATTTGTTATGTTAAGATTTTAATTTGTGTCTTTTTCCCCACTTAGCACTGTTTTATTATGATTATAATTATTATTGTGGTAAAATATACATAACAAAATTTACCACTTTAATCCTTTTTAAGTGTACATTCTAGTGGCATTAAGCATATTCCTTAAATACATTGTTATTGCATTATTTCACTTATATGAGGTACCTAGGGTCATCAAATTCAGAGTCAACACTTTTGATACCTTTTTTTCAAGAAATATCACACTTTTAATTTCACATCATGGGATATAATAAAGGGAGTTAGTTACAACATTTTTGGAAAGCTAAAAATGCACACAGGAAAAAAAAACTGAGATAACCCATATTTAGGAACTATAGCAAGAAGTTATGAAGCTTAGGACTGAAACAACAAAAGGGAAGAAGAAACTAACCGCTTAGAGGAAAGAATTTTGTGGAGCTGGTGCTCAGACCTCTTGGGAGAGGGTGTCATCTAGCTCCTGCTGATACCTCTGAAAGAGCTCAGATTCTGAAGATGCTTTAAAAAAGCTATTAGGTTGACGCAAAAGTAATTGCGGTTTTTGCCATTAAAACCTGCAATTACTTTTGCATCAACCAAAGAAATGCCTGGTCTAATTGCTGCTGTTTGAATGCCTCTGAAAATATAGAAAAATCAAGGAAAAAGGGTGTCTTAATTCATTTAGGCCACTACAACAAAATGCCATAGACTAGGTGGCTTAACAAACTGGAGGCTGGGAAGTCTAAGACCAAGGCGCTGGCAGATTCATGTCTGACAAGGATCCATTTCCTTATATACAGTTATCTTCTCACTCTAACCTCATATAGTGGAAAGAGTGCTGGGTCTGTTTTACAAGGGCACTGATCCTATTCCTGAGGACTCTGCCCCTGTGACCTTAACACCTCCCAAAGGCTCCACCTTTTAATGTCATCACCTTGAGGGTGAGGATTTTAACTTACATATTTTGGAGAGACACAAACATTTATACCATAGCACAGGAAACTTTTCATTCTCTTTTTATCCCTGCCTGATCATTTATTTTAGTGCCTCCTATCGACAGAACACAAGAAAGAACAATGTCTTTCTGAGACAAGTACTTTGTAGGGTCCCAGTTGCAGCATAGTGGAGATTAGAGAAGAACAGGTGTGGAGGTGAATAATGAGTTATATAACAGCATGATACTTGTAACCCATCGCTGTTTGCTACACAATAGACATCATGATTTGCACCCAACATATTTTACCTATGGATTCACCTATCACTTTCTCAGGTTGTTCCCAATGAATTGCCACCACAAATTATGTTGTGAAGTTACTCTAATATATCTAGCTACTAGGTTATAGCGATCTTAAATATTTATTTTACCGAGTAGTTCCAGATTAATCTTTATATTGTTTGATCTTCTCTAAAATCCTACCAGCTGTCTGTAAATTTGAATCTTCTCATGGCATTTAATTGTAGAAGTATCTCAATGGTTGTGTTTGATCTTTCAGTTTAGAAATCAATTATATGCAACTCTATTGAAACCAAAGATTGATTGATCTTACAACCTTTCTTATGTTCAGACTATCTTTTCCCCACCCCTCAGTTTCATCCTTACCGAGAAAACATTCCATGTTTATCATTGTAGCCACTCCCTTGAATACAATGACCCCAGACCCTTGCCTTGTATTTGTCAGTTGGGTTAAATCCAACTCTGTCCACTGCATGCCTGTGCCCAGGCAGCTGCATACAGCAGAGGAAAACATACAGCATGGTTATAGGTCTTAATTTAAATCTGGGTCACTAACTCAAGTAGACTGGCTAACAGAAGACATGGAGAGGACATTTACAAAAAATTGCTAACAATATACTAAAATGAACAATCTGATCATGATTAAAGACAAGGAAATTAAAATGACAAGGTATCATTGTTATCAAACTGGCAAAAGGCTATAATGTTTGATAATACCCAGTGTGGGAAACAAGTATCCTCCCACACTGTTGATTCATTCAATTAATAACATATACTTAACTGAGTTTCCTCTATATCATATCAGTCACCTTTCTAAGAAATAAGAAAACAGCAGGAACCAAAATAGAAAATGCCTGTGATTCAAGAAGTTAACATTTTAGAAGAGAGAAGGGAAGCAAATACATACAAAATATAATGTCCATTAATAATAAAAAGAAATTCAAAGGGTAGGTAGTGATTATTAGAGTGATATTTTCTCATAAAGGGCTCCAGGCATACCTCTCTAAATCAAAAGCCTAAATAAAATGAGGGAGCAAGCTGTGCGAGAGCATGGGACAGGGTACCCCAGACAGATAGGACAGCAAGTGCCAATGTCCGCAGGGAGGGTTATTGGTCTATTGACAAATGTGTGGTTACAGCAAAAGAAATAACAGGGAGAATGGTATTTGATGGAATAAAAGAAGTAGAAAAGTGTCAGGTCAAGAAAATGATAATGAACTTATTTTTAATTAGAATTCTTCTGGATTTTAAAAATTCATATTCTTCTGGATTTTAAAAATTCGTATTCTTCTGGGGTTTATACTTTTGGTCATAGAAGAAACAGACATTGATCCAATCTTATTGAAGGGTCATTTAGTAATATCTATCAAAATCAAAAGGGCAGAAACTCCGACCCAGTAGTTCCAGTTACTGAGGATAATTTCTTATACTCAGAAATATTCTCCTAAGTGTGAAAGTGTGTAAACAAATATGTTTATTTCAGGAATTTGGGTAATACAAAACTAGAAATAAACCAAATAAGCTACACAATTTCATTTCTCCATATTATATCATGTAGTCAAAGCATGGCATTCATTCAGTCTTTCAGAAAATATTCACTGAGTGCCTACTACATACCAGGGACTGTGCTGTAACCTTGAAAAACAATGGTTGAAATCCCTCAAAGATTTTGCAGTTTAGTGAAGGAGGCAAATAAATGAATGATAGTTACAAAAAAGTGAGTGTTGCTACAAGACGTGTAAGTATCAGCTGCTGGGGGAAAACACAGAGAGGGCCTCTCTACCTATCTCTGCCCAGGCATGTCAACAGAATGCATCCAAACCCACATCTGCTGTTGCAGCTCTCTTCCTCCGTAATTATATATCCAAGTGAAGTGTCCTAGGGTCCATCCAGCTGCTCACAGAAGAAAGCTACATACTCAATCACAAACCATACCCTGTAAGTTTTATTACTTAAGAGTTCATTATCTCATTCATCCCAATTCAAAATTTTTAATTCTGTCTTCATCATTTCTCTCCCTAGATTAATAAAATAGGCTCATCTACCTTTTTCAAATTGAGGTTCTTCTGATATATTCTTCTCGCTAGTCCTGGGACTGTCTTTTTAAAAGGTATACCTGGGCGTGATGAAGCCCTGTTTTTTTCTTCTGTGACTCCTCATTTTCTTCAGAATAAACATCTACCTCATCTATGACCATGATTCCACTTGTATCCTTTCCTTCTAATAATTATAGTGTAATCTGATGAAGAATTGAATTTTGGAGCAATTAAAAAGCAACTGTGTTCTTTAAAGAATGTTTCAAATAGTTTCATTTTTTTCATTTATTCATTCAATTAATAAATAGCCACTGAATTTTTAATAATGTACCAGGTACCATGCAAGGGACTATGAGGAGACAGTGAACAAAAAGTAAAAATAATTCCCTGGCTCTTACCCTCAGAAAACTAGCAATCCAATAAAAGATGGATTTCATTTAATTTCCACTTTTTCACTTAATTCAGTGAAAAAGCACAATGATATTAAATGGTTTAATGTGGAAATTATGATGCTGTAGAAACACTTAACAATAGGATTTTATCACACCAGGATTGGCCAGAGAAGGCACACATAAGAAAGTGATGACTGAGCTTAGATCCAAAGGGTGGTTAGGAGTTTATTAGGTAGAGAGGAGGGAAGAGTGTTCTCCTAACAAAGGGAACAGCTTGTACATGAGCCCCATGCTAGGAAGCAACATAAGAATACTTAGGTCCTGGAAAGGCAATCTAGTTGGAATAGAGAAGAATAGAGATTCAGGTATACAGCAGGTTTTGAAGGACCGCTGAAAGGTTTTAAGCAGGGATGGGACAACCTGGGGGAATGAGTCTGGACAGAATAGAATGGAGGGAGGAATGCTATAACCATACGTGTTCTGTAAAGATAACTGACTACCCTGTGGAAAAATGACTGGAAGAGACAGCAGTGACTGTGGGGAGACCTTCAGCAGGGTTTTACCAGGGTGGAGGTGTGAGGTGATGACACTGTGCAATGGGATGTGCTAGTGTGGATGAAGAAAGGTTGAAAATATGAATATGGTTAGGAGGTAACATTCTGAAAACTTGTTGGCAAATTAGTTATAGACAGTGAGAATACAGTAGATGTCTTGTTTTCTGATTTGGTTAACCTAGGTGAATGGCATCACAATTCACTGAGATTAAAAAAAAAAACACTATATGTAAAAAATATACTTTATGGTGTATCAGAACCCTTTTACTCTTTCTTTTTTTAAAATAGCCTTTGGGTTTTTTTAGAGTAGTTTTACGTTTGTAGCAAAATTGAGACGAAGTTGCAGAAATTTTCTATACACTCCATGTCCCCACATACACATAGCCTCTTCCATTATTAATACCCTTTACCAGAGTGGTACCTTGGTTACAATTGATGAGTCTACATTGACGTATTATTATCATCCAGAGCCCATCATTTATATTAGGATTCCTTCTTGGCATTGTACATTCATCCTATGGGTAACAAATGTATAAAATGACACGAATCCATCATTATAGTGACAGAGCTGTTTCACTTTCCTAAAAATCTTCTGTGCCCTGCCTATTTATCCCTCTCTCCTCCCTAACCCCTGGCAACCACTGATCTTTTTGTCTCTACCATTTTGCCTTTTCCAGAATGTTATATAGTTGGAATTATACAATATGTTGTTTTTTTCAGACTGGCTTTATTTATTTATTAATACGCGTTTAAGTTTACACCATGTCTTTTCATGGCTTGATAGCCTGTTTCTTTTTAGTGCTGAATAATATTCAATTATCTGGATGTACCACAGCCTATTCATTCACCTAATGGAGGACATTTGAAGCTACTGAAGCAACTTATGTTTGTTTCCAATTTTGGAAATTATGAATAAAACTTCCATAAACATCCATATGCTGGCTCTCGTGTGGATTTAAGTTTCACCTCCTTTAAATAAATACCAAGGAAAATGATTGCTGGATCTTATAAAAGTATGTTTAGTTTTATAAGTAACTGCCAAACGGTCTTTCATACTGGCTACAGCGTTTTGCATTCCCACCAGCAATGAATGAGAGTGTTCCCGTTGCTCCACGTCCTTGTCAGTATTTGGTATTGTCAGTGTTCTTGATTTTGGCTATTCTAATAGGTCTGCGTAGTGGTATCTCATTTCAATTTGCATTTACCTGATGTCATGTGATGTGGAACATCAATTCATATGCTCATTTGTTACCTGTATATCTTCTTCAGTGAGATGTCTGTTAAGGTCTTTGGCCCATTTTTTAATTGGGTTGTTTGTGTTCTTATTGCTGCACTTTAAGAGTTCTTTGTATATTTTGGATATCCATCTTTCATCTGATATGTCTTTTGCAAGTACTTCTCCCAGTCTGTGGCTTACCTTTTCATTCTTTTGATTGCTTGTATGTCAAATGCCAAATAAGGTTAAAACCATATTTGCAAATATTAAACTCAATATTAACCTAATTTTATTATTTTAACTTGTCTTGTAAGAAATTAAATTAATCAACTATAAAACATTAAAAGCACTTAATGTAAACATTTGTTTGGAAGAGGAACAGGCAAGTAGCCTATCATGGCTTGGCATCTGAACAAACCCACAATCACATCTGAAGTTCACTGGTATGATATGATCCAAACGTAAAATATCTAGAAGATGATGCCAGAGCTTTGATTGCTAAACATAGGATTCTTAAACAAGAGTGATGACTTAGAGACAAACTTATGTCTTGAGCTCTGTATGCCAAGAGTTTAAAGAAGGAGCTGAGGATTGAATTAATTAATATGTCAGCTCTTATTAAGGCAGTTTAAACCTCTCAAATGATAGAGGTTTTAGGAGATATGTTTTGCTTCTACGGAATCCACATTTGCGTTAAGCACAAAATGAATTACAATGAATGTTCCTCATGTTGCCACTTAAAAAAACTATAATCTGTTTGAAGGAAAAATTTAATTTCCAAATCCAAAGGCAAAAGCATCCTATAAGTTAACAGTATCAGGCTGGGTGCAGTGGCTTGAGCCTGTAATCCCAGAACTTTGAGGCCGAGGTGGGTGGACTACCTGAGGTCAGGAGTTCAAGACCAGCCTGGCCAATGTGGTGAAACCCTGTCTCTACTTAAAAAAAAAAAAAAAAAAGAAATACAAAAATTAGCTGGACGTGGTGGCGCACATCTGTAATCTCAGCTACTCAGGAGGCTGAGGCAGGAGAATCACTTGAACTCAGGAGACGGAGGTTGCAATGAGCTGAGATCACGCCACTTCACTCCAGCCTATGTGACAGAGCAAGACTTCATCTCAAAAAATAAATAAATAAATAAACAACAACAACAAAAAAGTTAACAGTATCAATAGTAAAGATTTTGTAAATGGGTATTACATTTTTGGAAAAAGTTTTGAAAAGTAAATTTTGATATCAAATCATTCTTCTATGTTAAAGAAGCTGAATATAAAATTAATTGAGACTAATTTTAGATTCTTCTGGAAGAGTGGATAAGGTGAGCTAAAGTGAGGGAAAATAACTTATGCTGCTGATGATGACTATGATGATACTGATGTCGATAATAACAATGAATAATAACAAGGAGTTTCCTAGGTGCCAGAGTACTGTACATGAATTAGGTCATGAATCTTCCCAAGAAACTTTGGGGGAAGGTAGTTTTGTTATTTTTATTTTACAGATGAGGAAACTGAGGCACAGAGACATTAAGCCTCACTAATTGCCTTAGGTGACATTGCTTGTGTTGGTGAGCAGGGTCTTGAATCCAAGAAATCTAACTTCGGAATGTGTGATCTGATCCATTATCATTCCTATTAATGGTAACTTTAAGAATTGATTAACTTTTCTGGTGTTATTATGTGTTAGAAGTTTTAAATGGAAATGAGGAAAGGGATAAAACATTCCTTTCTTTGATGTATCCTACTGCGAAAACCCTGAAAAAAAAGTAAACAAAAAACACTCTACTAATGCAAGCTTGAGGTGATTTTGACCCCCTCAAGTCAAAAGCTCCCCTATAATTCACTACTAGGCAGGGATTCTAGTAGAATTCAGAACATATATATTTAAATGCAATAATTGAAAATTTAGAGTTGACTTTTTATCTCTGTGGTACACTCTGCACTGTGAACTGAAACGCAAAATCATGCTGAGAAGAATTTACAAATGACTTTTCCTCTGGAAAAAAAGAAAAAAATGCAAATTGTTGCAAAATCCTAAATGTAACATATAATTCCCAAAGGTGGCTTTGGGCTGTTCTTCTTTACACCGTTAACCTGAGCTCATTAATTAGCGTTTCATTATTTTTTTTGTTCTTGGGGAGATGAGGTTACAGTGTGGTGTAGTGGAGACAAGAAAGGCAGTTCAATTCCACCATTTAGCAGCTACATGACTGGAGTCAGTGATGCTCAAGGGGTAACTTTCCTATTCCTTGCCAGCCTCACATGCAAAATGAAGGTTTTAATTGTTACTATAGCCAATCATTGTTGCGAAGATTACATAAAGCTCTCAAAACAGAGCCTGACACATAATAAATGTTCGAAAGGTGGTCACAATTACTTTCATTCGACCTTAAAATAGCAGATTGTTAGTGTCTACAAACAAGGACAATATTTATGTATTAATGAATCCTGACTTTTGGAGAAAATGAAAATGTGTCTTTTAGATTTCCAAACTTTTAAAGAAGGCATTATTGGTATTATAAAATACAGTTGGTTATTTAAATTTAGCTATTTTATTTTTTAATTAAAAATCTCTCATGGGTTATATTGACTACAAACAGGGTAAAGAGAGACTGTTTTCCAGACAGCAGCCTGGAGGCTATTGCCAAATGGGTACCCCTGATCCCAGGCTGTGCACTAACACTCTCTGACTGCTTTGTGTCAAAGCAAAAGAGTAATTGACATGCTAGTTAACACAGGCTGAAAAATGACCTTGATTTTCACATTGACCCTGGCTTAGCTGGATAGTTAAATCTGCCATCTTTTACCTGTTTAAATAAAGGCCATAAAATACTATTTTAAAACAAAACCAGTAATGTCCTCATGGATTTATCCTGAGCAAATACTTCAAATGTTTATATTACTCCTTTTTAGTATTGTAATTTTGTTTATTGATATGAGTATGTATGAATACAATTTCTCAGTTTGCCTCTGTTCTAGATAAAACGCAAAATATACATATGTGTATAAATGTATAACTACATATGTGTGTGTGTGTGTATACAGCATTTAAGTGCTTTTTTTGGTAAAATAAACATAAACTCAAAAGACATTATTATAATATTCATTATTCCACTCAAACCAACATACCAGGAATTCTGAGATTTTACTGCTAAAATAAATGGTTTTTGTTTGTTTGTTTTTAGAGCACTTAATGACTTAATCATTTGTCTTTTTTCTTCTATGCCCCGAATTCCATATTTTATGGTAGTTTTCTCATTGGTTTATATGACATGAACTGAAATTCTTTTTTTTGTTTGTTTTTGTTTTTGTTTTGAGACAGGGTCTCGTTCTGTTACCCAGGCTGGAATGCAGTGGTATGATCTTGGCTCACTGCAGTCTCAACCTCATGGGCTGAAGTGATCCTCCACCTCAGACTCCTGGATAGCTGGGACCACAGATGTGCACCATCACACCTGGCTAATTTTTTATAGAGATGGAGTTTCGCCATATTGCCCAGGTTAGTCTCAAACTCCTGGGCTAAGCAATCCACCCACCTTGGCTTCCCAAAGTGCTGGGATTATAGATGTGAGTCACTGTGCCCGGCCAGAATTCTTATGGATAAGGTATAATGAAATTTTTCTAGTATGAGATTTATAAGGCCAGGAACTCACTATCTTAATATTTTCCCCTGAAAATAACACATTAGCCAACCATATTTACATATATCTTTACATCTCTGATCTCTTTGGCATCATCTTATGTGTTCCTGGTCACTGGGTGCTGCTGCTGAATTCTACAGCTAATAAATTTATAATTGGATTTCTTACTGGCAGGACCTTTGTTGGCATGTAAAATCTAGCAGAAAGCAAATATTTTATTACATGATATTACATATCATCATCATTGCATCAGATGTGAATTGGAAACAAACTTGAAAATATTCATGCTCTTAACGTACTAGTAAATTTGACACTTGAGGTAGTTTAAATTTTTTAGCTAAATTTTTGTCATAGTATCTATTACCAACTTTGCCTAGTAATTTTTATCTTTGTTTTAATAGCAAAATAAATAGAGCACTAAAAAGAATACATTTAACATTGTTAATACACCTTAATAAGCAAATATTTAAAATAGTATTTTTGTGGATAGTTATTAGGCATATACTGTTAGCATTCATAGAAACATCAGACATGATTTAGACCAAGAGAAGCAAACTCAAAGAGGCAAATTACCCAACAGGTGATGTAATAGCAGGTAAGTGGCCCTACTAAAAGGTGAGGTAGAGACTGTGGCAAACAGCAGAGTTCATGCCCCTGGAGAAGGGACAACTTCTATTTGGTTCCAGTTAATTGTTACCATAGAGACATGGCAGCTCAATATGGCCAATTCATTCAATGTTTTGAAAGAGCCATAAATTTTGATTCTATGTGAAATCACATTTTAAGAATTGGCAACTAATTTTAAAAAATAAACACTGTGAGTGCTAAAGAAAGTAAAGCAAAACAAAATAAAGATATTCACAGGCCTGATAAAGCTCATAGTCTGACAGTTACTCATCCTTTTTAGAATAACATGTTATTGTCAAACATGAGGTTACTGATGCCCAAAGAAATTTAGTAACTCACCCAAAGTAAAAAATTACATCATGGCAACCTAGGTTATCCCAAATTACCATATTCTCCTAGTATGAATTCATATGCTTACCTTATCATTCCTGAAACAATTTGTAATTAGGTTATAGTTATTCAACCTGAATTAAGTAATTTTGCATGTGTATGTGTTGCACACTTGTGTGTTGGTTAAGTACTTTCATATACATTGTGCTGAGTTCCTATACATTACCTCATTTAATTCTCTCAGTATCTTCATCTGAGAAAGAAAACCTGGAAACCAAATCCTTGTGTACTATAAAACAATGAATAAAAAAGAGTATCAAGAACAAGGTAAGGAAGTTGTTAGGTTTAGGACCTAGGACTGGCTCTAATACGCTCTTTAGGCGAAAGCTTGTTATATTTTTCATACATAGAATTCATTAATTTCTTATATGAAAGCAGAATTTTGTAATTATCAAGAATTAACCTCCATAAAGTTACAGCTGCTGATTATTTACGCTATCTTTATGTTGATTTGCTTTGATGACTAAGAGTTAACCAAGCTGAGGCAGTTATAATGTATCTTTTCTTCTGTAAGAACAAGTCACCCTTCAACGATTCATTCATATATTCCCATCTTAATAGCCTTCTTACTTAAGGCTTCATCATTGGTCTGCTTCTCTAGTAAATACTGTATACTCACTTATGTCATCATTTAGACAATCTCTCAAACTTTAAGTTAATTTTCTATCCTACATTTTCTTAACTCATCAAATATGCATTATATTGATTTTCAATTAATTTATGTTGAAACGAATGAGATAAAAATGTGAAAAAAATGTTATCTAAAATGAAACAACAGTATAGGATGATTAACACGATTAACGTATTAGTCAATTTAAAATTCCACTGCTATATTGCCATAGCTATGGAAATGTTGTGATATGTTCATTCTACTAAATCCTAATATTTAAATGTGTTTCCTGGAGTATTGTGTTAGGCCATTCTTGCATTGCTATAAAGAAATATGAAAGACTGGGTAATTCACAAAGAAAAGAGGTTTAATTGGCTCACGCAGTTCCACAGCTGTACAGGAAGCATGATGCTGGCATCTGCTTGGTTTCTCAGGAAACTTACCATCACGGCAGAAGGCAAAGTGGGGGTGGGCACCTCACATGGCCAGAGTAGACAGGAGAGAAGCAGGGAGGTGCCATACACTTTTAAATGACCAGATCTTGTGAGAATTCACTATCGTGAGAATTCACTATCATGAGAACAGCACAAAGAGGATTGCGCTAAACTGCTCATGAGAAATCCACCCCCATAATCAAATCACCTCCCACTAGGCCCTGCCTCTAACATTGCAGATTATAATTCAGCATGAGATTTGGATGGGAACACATATCCAAACTATATCGGGTATGAATCAACTACACATAAAAATACAAACTTTGCAGTCACAACTTTATAGCACAGAACAATATCTCACACCCAATTTGCAAATCACAAAATTTGCTCTATGGTATATAATTTCTGGTATATAGTCTACAGATATTGCTGAGAAACACTCTTGGTATTGTTAAATGACTGGTAAAAATAATGTTTAGGAATTTCTCTCCCATTATAGAATTATTTGCTATTCATACAATATTATGGCTCATAACAACGTCATTTGGTATTCAAGCATGTCATATGGTCCTTCATAGGTGTTCATACACACCTAAAATTAATTACTCCTTTTCCTCTTTTTGATGATAATTTAATGTGAAATACATTTGCACTAACAGAGCATCTACAATCCACCTGGTACATGGGAACAAACACCATTCTATAGCATCTGGATTATTAAGGCAAAGAGTTGTCTTTATAAAATTGTAATCTGATTACGAGGATGAGCAAAAGCCTATAGAAAAATTGCATACCACTATAATTAGGATTCACTTAAATTAATATGAACTATATATAAGCGAGATTTTGAAATGTAATATTGAGTGAAATAAAATGTGAGACGATGAAGTTTGAAGCTATTTATGTAACCTTAACATGAAAACACACATAACAATAACAAAATTTTGTAAGATTATAGCCACATACACACACATATATAATATATACACATATAATACTTAAAAATAGATTGGAAGGGTTGAGGTTTTTTTTTAATTTCAACTTTTATTTTAGATAAATGGAGTATATGTACAGGTTTTTTACATGAGTATACTGAGTAATGCTGAGGTTTGTGGTACAAATCCCATCACCCAGATAGTGAGCATAGTACACAATACGTAGTTTTTCCACCCATGCTCACCTCCCAGATCCTCCTCTCTAGTAATCTGCACTATCTGTTGTTCCCATGCTTATGTCCACGTGGTACTCAATGTTTTTTTCCCCACTTATAAGTGAGAACCCATGGTATATTGCTTTCTGCTCTTGTACTAATTCACTTAGAATAATGGCCTCCAGTTGCATCCATGTTGCTATAAACAATGTGATTTCATTATTTTTTATGGCTGCGTGGTATTCCATGGTATATAGGTACCATATTTTCTTTATCCAATCCACCATTAATGGGCACCTAGGTTGATTCCATGTCTTTGCTATGGTTAATAGTGCAGTGATGAACACACAAGTGTATGTGTCCTTTGGATAGAATGATTTATTTTTATTTGGATGCATACACAGTAATGAGAGTGCTGGATTGAATGGTAGCTCCATTTAAGTTCTTTGCGAAATCTCCACACTGCTTTCCGCAGTGCATGAACTAATTTATGCTCCCACCAACAGTACATAAGTGTTCCCTTTTCTCTGCAGTCTCTCCAGCATCTGTTGTTTTTTGACTTTTTAATAATGCCATTCTGACTGATACAAGATGGTGTCTCATTCTGGTTTGCATTTGCATTTCTATGGTGATTAATGATAATTAGCATTTTCTCATATATTGTTGGCCACTTGTAAGTCTTCTTTTGAGGAGTGTCTGTTCATGTATTTTGCCCATTTTTAGTGGAGTTATTTGTTTTTTGCTTGTTGATTTCAGTTGCTTATAAATTCTGGATATAAGAGCTTTGTTAGAAGCCTAGTTTGTGTACATTTTCTCCCATTCTGTAGGTTGTCTGTTTACTCTGTTGATGATTTCTTTTCCTGTCCAGAAGCCCCCCTTTATTTTTTGAGATGAAGTCTCGCTCTGTCATCCAGGCTGCGGAGCAGTGGCATGGTCTTGGCTCGCTGCAACCTCCATCTCCCCAGTTCAAGTAATTCTCCTGTCTCAGCCTCCCTGGAAGCTCTTTAGTTTAATTAGATCCCACTTGTGAATTTTGTTTTTCTTGCAACTACTTTTGGGGACTTAGCCAAAAATCATTTGCCAAGGCCAATGTTGAGAAGGAGATTTCCTAGGTTTGCTTATAGCATTTTATAGGTTGAGGTCTTCTATTTAAATCTTTAATACATGATTGGATAATTTTTGCAGATGACAAAAGGTTAGGGTCCAGTTTCATTCTTGTGCATATGGCTAGCCAGTTATCCCAGCACCATTTATTGAATACAGAGTCCTTTCCTCCATTACTTGTTTTTGTTGACTTCATAAAATATCAGATGGTTGTAGTTGTGTGGCATTATTTCTGAGTTTTCTATTCTGTTCCATTGACTTATATATCTGTTTTTGTACCAGTAGCATGCTGTTTTGGTTACCATAACTGTATAATGTAACTTGAAGTTGGGTAGTTTGATGCCTCAGTTTTGGTCTTTTTGCTTAAAATTGCTTCAGTATTTGGGCCCTCTTTTGGTTCTATATGAATTATAGAATTTTTTTCTGATTCTATGAAGAATGACATTGGTAGTTTGATAAAAATAGCATTGGCTCTGTAAATTACTCTGGGCAGCATTGCCATTTTAATGATATTGGTTCTTCCAATCCATGAGCATGGAATGTTTTTCCATTTATTTGTGCCATCTCTGATTTCTTTCAGCAGTATTTTACAATTCTCCTTGTAGAGATTTTTCATCCCCTTAGTTAGATATATTCCTAGATATTTCATATTCTTTCTGGCTATTGTAAATGTGATTGAGTTTTGATTTGACTCTCAGCCTGGACATTATGGGTGTATAGAAATGCTGCTGGTTTTTCTACATTGATTTTGAATCCTGAAACTTTACTAGAGTCATTTATCACTTCTAGGAGCCTTTGGTAGAGTCTTTAGGGTTTTCCAGGTATAGAATCATATTATTGGTGAAGAGAGATAATTTGACTTCTTTTTCTATTTAGAGGCGTTTTATTTCCTTCTCTTGCCTGATTGCCCTGGCTAGGACTTCCAGAACTATGTTGAACAGCGATAGTGAGAATGGGCATCATTGTCTTGTACTAGTTTCTAGGGGGAATGCTTCTGGCTTTTGCCTGTTCAGTATGATGTTAGCTGTGGGTTTGTCATAGATGGCTCTTATTATTTTGAGATGTGTTCTTTTGATGTTGCATCTGTTGAGGGTTTTTATCATGAAGAAATGTTGGATTTTATGGAAAGCTTTTTTTGTACCTATTGAGATGATCATATGGTCTCTATTTTTAATTCTGTTTATGTGGTGGATCACATACATTGATTTGTGTAGGTTGAACCAGCCTTGCATCCCAGGAATAAAGCCTACTTGATCATGGTGAATTAGGCTTTTTGATGTGCTGCTAGATTCATTTTGCTAGTATTTTGTTGAAGATTTTTGTATCTGTGTTAACATGGGTATTGGCCTGAAGTTTTCTTTTTTTGTGTGTCTCTTCCAGACTTTGGTTTCAGGCTGATGCTGGCTTCATAAAATAAGTTAGAGAGGCGCTCCTCCTCCTCAATTTTTGGGAACAGTTTCTGTAGGATTGGACCAGCTCTTCTTTTTATGTATGGTAGAATTCAGCTGTGAATCCATCTGTTCCAGGGCTTTTTTTGGTTGGTAGATTTTTTATTACTGATTCAATTTCAGAGCTTGATATTGGTCTGTTTAGGATTTCAATCTCTTCCTGATTTAATCTTGAGAGATTGTGTGTTTCCAGGAATTTATCCATTTCCTCTAAGTTTCTTAATTTCTGTACTTAGAGTTATTCATATTATTCTCCGAGGATCTTTTGTATTTCTGAGGGATTAGTTATAATGTTATCTTTGTCATTTCTGATTGTCCTTATTTTAATCTTCTCTTTTTTTTTCTCTTTTAATCTAGCTGGTTGTGTATTATTCTGGCTACTTTTTTTTTTTTTTTTCAAAAAACAAGCTCTTGGTTTCATTGATCTTTTGTATGGATTTGTTCATCTCAATTTTCTTCAGCTCTTCTCTAATTTTAGTTGTTTTTCTTCTACTAGCTTTGTTCTTTTTTTTCTAGTTTCTTCAGATGCAAGTTAGATTGTTTACTTTAGATCTTTCTAATTTCTTGATGGTGTTTAGTGTTACAAACTTTCCTCTTGACATTACTTTAGCTGCATTCTAGAGAGTTTGGTAAATTATGTCACTATTTTTTTAGTTTCAAATAATGTTTTGATTTCTGCCTTAATTTTCATGTTCACTCAAGGAGTTATTCAGGAATAAGTTGTTTAATTTCCATGTATTTTTGTAGTTTGGGGAGATCTTGATATTGATTTCAATTTTTATTGCACTTTGGCCCAAGAGTGTGCTTGGTATTATTTCAATTAGAAAATAATTTTATTGCGACTTGCTTTATTGTTGAGCATGTAGTCAATCTTAGAATATGTTTTGTGTGCAGATAAGAAGAATGCATTTTTTGTGGAGTTTATAGAGTGTTCTATAGATTGCTATTAGATCCAGTTGATCGAGTGCTAAGTTTAAGTCCAGAGTTTCTTTGTTAGTTTTCTGCCTCAGTGATCTGTTTAATGCTGTCAGTGGGGGGTTGAAGTCTCCCATTATTATTGTGTGGTTCTCTAAGTTTCACAGGTCCAGAATGACTCATTTTATGAATCTGGGTATTCCATTATTGGGCATGTATATATTGAGGATAGCTAAGTCTTCTTGTTGGATTATCACTTTATCATTATATAGTACCTTTCTTTGTCCTTAATTTTTATTGATTTATAGTCTGCTTTATCTGATATAAGAATAGCAACTCTTGCTCTTTTTTTCCCATTTTCATGGTAGATCTTTCTCCATCCCTTTACTTTGAGCCTATGGGTGTCAGTGTCAATATGTCTCAGATGGGTCTCTTGAAGATAGCAGATTGTTGGGTCTTGGCTTTTTCTCCAGCTTGCTCTTCTATTTCTTTTAAGGAACTGTTTAGGCCATTTCCTTTGATAATTAGTATTGATATGTCAAATTTGATCTTGTCATTGTGTTGTTAGATGGTTGTTACATAGACTTAATCATGTAGCTGCTTTATAGTGCCTGTGGGCTATGTTCTTAAGTGTCTTTTTGTGGTAGCAGGTGTTGTTGTTTTGTTTTCTGGCTTAGCTTTCCCTTAAAGATCTCTTGTATGGTTTGTCTACCAAAAAAATTTCCCACAATGTTTGCTTGTCTGAGAAAGATTTTATTTCTCCTTCACTTACAAAGCTTAGTCTGCAGGATATGAAATTCTTAATTGGAATTCCTTTTCTTTAAGGATGCTGAAAATAGGATCCCAATCATTTTGTCTTTTAAGATTTTTGCTGGGACTCCCTTTGTACCTAACCTGATCCTTCTTTCTAACTGCCCTTAAGAATTTTTTTTCCATTGACCTTGGGGAATCTATGTGGTCTGCAGACGGACCTCTTGTATAGTATGTAGCCAGGAATACCTGTATTTCTTGAATTTGAATGTCAACATCTCTAGCAAAATTAGTACAATTTTCATGGCCTATATCCTAAAATATATTTTTTAAGTTGCTTATTCTCTCTCCTTGTCTTTCAGGAATGCCAATGAATCAGATTTGGTCTCTTTACAAAATCCCATATTTATCAAAAATTCTGTTTATTTTTAAATTTTTGTCCAGCTGATTTGATTTAAAGAACTGATCTTTGAGCTCTGAGTTTCTTTCCTCATCTTGTTCTATTCTACTATTAACACTACCGATTGTATTATAAAAGTCTTTTAGTTTTGTAGCTCTGGAAGTTCAGTTTGGTTCTTTCTTGAAATGGCAATTTTTCTTTCCACTCTTGGATTATTTTACTGGATTCCTTAGACTCCTCGGATGGAGTTTCAAGTTTCTCCTGAATCTTGATGAGCTTCTCTGCCATCCAGATCCTGAATTCTATGTATGTGATTTCAGTCATTTCAGACTGGCTGAGGACAACTGCTGGTAAGCTAGTGGACTTGTTTGGAGGTAGAGGGACACTGGCATTTTAGGAATTCTTGCACTAATTCTTTCTCACCTAGGAGGATTGGTGTCCCTTAAACTGAGGCATACATTGATTACAGTCAGTAGGCTTCATTTCTTGATGTTTTCAGAAGTCCAGGGCTTTGTACAGGATCATTTGAGGCTGAATTGTTGTCCTTGGTTTCATAGAGAGGTATATTAGCAAAATACTTTTGGTATTATAGTTTGGACTATGATCCAGTAGATGGCACTTAATAGTAATGGGTGAGATGAGATCCAGTGCGTTCAGGGTGGTATGGCCGTAGACAAACCTACAGCACCTAGTATTCCCAGATGGTCTCCCATCCAAGTACCAACCAGGCCCAACCCTACTTAACTTCGGAAATCAGAGGAAAAAAAAAAAGTAATGGGTGGCAGGTAGGCTTTTATTCAGCCATGTGGCTCCTTTGTATTTCCTCATGTTTGCAGCCATGTTCTGTGCTGCAGGGGGTAGACAGCTGATACTTTCACCAGGTCAGCTCCTGGGTCTTGGGGAGCACCCCCAATCACTGGCATTGCACCCACATTTCTTTTGTTAGGTGTCCAGGCTGCAGGGATCTTGGCAGAGACCACAGGAGGCAAATAGGCAGGCCCTACAGAGGGAGACATGCCCTGCTCCCATTCCAGCCCACGAACCTGCATATCTCACTCCTCTCAGTCTGCTGAGAGTGTGGACTCCTCTCCTGCTTGAGTGCCAGCCATAGATATTGGCTCAACATTCCCAAGCTATGTGCCACAGACCTGGGACGCTGGGATTGGCTCACAGATCCATCCTCTGGACCGCTGCAGATGAGTTCAGGGTATGCTGGGGAATTCAAACTGCTCCCAGACCACTGGGAAAGTAATCAGGTAAAGCAAATCACCAAGGCTGGGCAGCAGAGGCTGTGCTATGCCCATAGTTCTGCAGGGCGGCCAGATAGAGACTCTGAAAAGGGCTGGAGGGCAAGAGGCCAAGAGGGCCTAGAGAACAGATGTGTCCCAGTCCCATGAGGAAGTTGGCTCTGCTCTCTCCTGGCCTAGCAGTCAGCTGGGCTAGAGCTTCCTGGAGGAAGATGGAGAGCCTTGGGGAATGGGAGCCTATGGCCACACTCCACCAGAGCTGCACCATTCACAGAGGCCAACGGTTCTGCACTGGCTGAAACCATGTCTCTGCTTACTCTCTGGTAAATCCCTCTGTCAGCTCAAACATCCATGGAGCACATGGGGCCTCCTGTAGCCATAATCCCAAAGGTCTATGGAGAGGATAGGCAGTACCACAGTCCCATCACTCACTCATTCCTCAGGGGCATTTCAAGGCTAGGAACTAGATTCAGTGTTTGGGTACCCCATGCAGGGTTCCCAGATTCCTCTCTCCTTAAGCTCAGTGTCTGCATCTCCATCCATTTTCAGTGTTTTCTCTCTGATGATCTGTCCAAGTTATTAATATAACGGCTTACTCAAAACCTTGGTCTCTCTCAGTTGGAGCAGCACCTCCTGGCTGTGTCTAGTTGACCATCTTGTTACCCTCCTTTCCAAGAAGAGATTAAATTACACTCATGGTAAGAATTATTTGAAAAGGGAGAAGGAGATATGGGTTTAGCATGATAATAAAAGGGGACTTTAGATATATCTACATCTACGTATCCATCTATCAATCTATTATCTATTTTAAAAGACTAGAAACAACTATACAAATATGATAATAGTTAATTCTTGACCGTAGGAATATATATTTATAACTTTTTATGTTTTTACAACTCTAAAACCATACAACTTTCAGAAACTTTAGTCCTATTATTTCCATGCAAGTTTTTGTTAGAACTAAAATAACTCAATAGCACTAAAAATAACCAGACAATAGTTAGACATATCTTTAGCTATGGCCATGTAAACATCTTTGTACGAAGCTGTATCCAGATCAATCTCTCTAATGTGATATTTTGGACTTTATTTAGTAGAGGTTGGAGACTCAGATACGGTAATGCCTTTCTTGCACCTAAATATTTATAAAAGATAAAAATATACTAGTTGCAAGAAAAAATTTTAAATGTCATAACACTTAGGAAGCCTGAACTCTCACTCAAGCTATGCTTTTACTCTTGTACACTGGGAGGTGGGCCCAATCACTGATGGTCTCTAAAGGCCTTTTCCAACCTGTGTTATACAATAGTATTCATGGAAGATTCCATTCCACCCATATCCGGGATTAGGGGATTCTTTATAAATTTCCCTAGAATTTGATAGGAATTAGAAAAGATATGATCCAACATATTCTAAATACTGTGAATCTAACATTTTATATATGTTACTTATTTGGTGTTTAAGGCAACCCTAAAATGTAAATACTGTTTTCTTCATTATTGCAATAAAGAATGGAGAAGCATGGAATTCAAACAATAACTAGAATACAGTTATTGTCTGGGGTTTCTCAAAAAGCTAAAAATAGAACTACCATATGATCCAGCAATCCCACTGCTGGGCATATATTCAAAGGAAAGAAAATTAGTACATCAAGGAGATACCTGCACTCCTGTACTTATTGCAGCATCATCCACAATAGCCAAGATATGGAGTTAATCCAGTGTCCAACAATGCATTAATAAGGAAAACATGGTATACACACACACACACATACACACACACACACACACAAAATGGAATACTATTTAGCCATAAAAAAGAATGAAAGCCTATCATCATGGCAACATGAAATGTTATGTTAGGTGAAATCAGTCAGGCACAGAAAGATAAATACCGCATGTTCTTACTCATACATGGAAGCTAAAAAAGTTGATTTCATAGAAGTAGAGAGTAGAGTAGCAGTTACTAGAGGATGGAAGGGTAGAAGAAAAGGGGATTAGGGAGAGGTTAGTTAACATATATAAAATTACAGATAGGAGGAATCATTTCTAGTGTTTAACGGTAGTGTAACTATAGAAAACAATATTGTATTTTTCAAAATTGCTAGAATAGGGGATTTTGAATATTATCAACATAAGAAAATGATAAATATTTGAGGTGATATATATGCAAGTTACCCTTATTTGATCATTGTATGAGTGCATTGAAATATCATATGGTATCCTATAAATATGTACAATTATGCATCAATTAACTATATACATATATATTTAAAAACTGTTAAAAATGACAGGCCTTGTCTAACTCCCAAGCCTATTATACAGGAATGTGCTTTCAGAGTTCACGTTTAACAAGCTGGTTACTGGAATTCATAGAGAGATTTGAATGTAATATAATGTTATATTCTTACCCCTTCTAATTTAGCTGCCTATGAAACAATGGTGACATATTTCAGTGCAGAGAAGGTGTTCACAAAGTGGGCAGTAGAGTTGATTTAAAAAAATATTTTCATGTCATTCTGATAGACCCTCCTCCTGCTTCTACACTATTGAGAATCTCTCTTTCAAAGAAAAAAGTTAGAAGCAGGGCTCTTTAAACACATTATAATCATCTAGTGGCACTGGAAGTAGGTAAATGACAAGGTGACTGAGCAAATGCAAGACCTCCAGTTCACTGGAAGCTGATAGCTATTTTGCACACCTTTGCCCACCGTTTGCACAAGCCAAGGGAGCAATTGATGACTTAAGTGTAATCTGCTTGGGTACCAACCCAGACACATACCTACTCCTCCTGTTGAGTGTAATTGAACCTCATTTGATGGGTAGAGCGGGGAAACAGTTCAGTAAACCTTATGGGACTCATCTCTACAATTAACTTCAAAGGTAACTTTACATGGAGACAGGTAAAATTATGGCAAGATAATTGGGTCAATTCAAGTTGTTGGTTTCTGGAGCAGGTCTTTAAGAAAGCAAAATAAAATCATAATTTAACTGTATCATTGAAAGGGGGCTATTTGGAATGTTTTGAATTTGACTTTTAACATAGAATTCTTACAAACATATTATAAAACCTTATAGGTGGCCATTTTAACTAATGATATTAAAGAAATACATAAGGTTATGTTTTTAGCACTTTACATATTTATCTAAGTAAAAAAGAAGATTTATTAAACCTATATTCTAAATTTTATTCATCCTTATCAAATCATGTCATGAGTTCTCCAATGTTATATGATTTAGGTTTCCTTTATTATTGTTTTCATTTTTTTACTTGAAAAGTTGAGGTTATTAAATATAGCTGTTTTCCAGTGAATAATCCAGCTCTCAATACATATCTACATCTTGGCTAGTTCCCAATCTAATTAAATCAGAACCCCTGCAGATGGAACCCAGGCAATTGGCCTTTACAAATGATACCAGGTGCAGCCAATTCTAATGTGCAACCAACGTTGAGAACTACTGTTGTATTTATCATTGCACTGACTATTTGAAGCTTGCCACCTAGCTAGTGTTTACATTGTTGCTATTCTCTCCACAAGCATCTCCAAGCAGCTATGTCCCATTGAAAAGATAAAGTAACTAAAAAGCACCTAACTATAACTAGTTCACTGGAGTAAACTTAAGGAAGTGGACAAATCCCTAAGAAGAGATCTAATGTATTGTTTGATTTCTCCTCTAGTAGTCTATTTTACTAGTAAAGTATTTTAACACATTGTTTAATAAGCCAACATTTTTCTACTGAAAGTAAGCAGTATTTCTGACATAAGAGACACTGTCCTTTCCCAATATTTTATATTTAATTACTAGCAGCTGTATAAAGTATGTACTTCAGATGCTGTGTTTCAAATGACCCTTACAGTAGTATATGAAATGTACTATCTACTATCCAGCCAAAGTGAATCTCACCTTATTCCATAAGAACATTAAGCTACATATAACATGTTATTACATGTGTACCATTTTTAGATTAGAATTTTCTATTTGTTTATAATTATCCCAAGCACCACTGGCAAATTAAACATTATATTACATTTATATATTATAATTGTAATAATAAAGTTTTAAAAATTTTTGAAAAGTGGATAACTGACATGTTATTACTATATAATCAGATATACATATGTTATAAGTATATGCAAAATACATATTAGCTCAATACAATTGTGAGAAAAATTTATTGAAGAGTAGATATGGCAGAGTCACATTTCTAAGACAGAGTAAAATCATGGAGGGAACATCATAAATGATATACACCAAAATATTATCAAAGTAGAGAGATTTGAATAATTATTTCTGGTGTGTATTGCTTCTCTGTGATTTCTATTATTTCTACAGTCTTAATTATTGTGTAGTTAAAAATTTTAAGTCTTTCTTAACTAATATAAAGAATTACATTGAAACATTCTGTGTTATATTTATCTCTTTTCTTGGTAAAAACAAGATTTACATGTTGTTTGTAGAAATCAAATTAAATTATACATTATTTAAATTAAACAATATTCCAAAACTCAATGTAATGCTTCCCTATTCTTCTAAGGTCCACCCCTATTTATATGATGCCCAACATTAGAAATTAATGAAAAGTCTATGATTATTACTACTATTTGCACACACACACACACACACACACTAGCACTATTATGAAAAAAACCTCAATGTTTTTGTCAATGGAGTGCATAATGCAACCAGTCCCTTGAAAATTATTTGTAATTCTCTGAGTTCTTCAAAAAAATGTTTAGTTACATACACAAAATTCATTTAAAAGCCCTTCTTGCTCATGATTTGAGTTGGCTGTACAGTAGCTGGCAAAATATTCAGAGAATAAGAAAGATAATTGTTAAATTTTTAGCCTTCTGCTTTATTTTTGCAGATATATAAAATATTTTTATATATCAAATATCAGTATAAATTCTGATTGCTCACCTAACAAGCAAGGACTGCCTTGAGTGACAAAAACCATAATGGTCTCTAACTCGTATAAGATTTTCTATAATTTATGTTTCTAACCAAGTAAGTGTAAGATCACTTCCTAAACACCTACCTTTGATTTATCTTTCAGAGAATTCCTCACCTGTGCATTGCTGGAAACCCCTTTGAATCCACAGATACCCTTTTGATGTCTACACATCACTATTTTAATTGCTACTAAGTCAATTATCCTATGAAAATACATTATACCTACAGAGCTCACTTTTCCTCTTCACTCTCATATTAAATTGGTGGGGGGAAGGGGGATGGACTATATTAGGGAATCATTCACGAAACACTGAAAAATGCAGTTACTGTTGCTTGGCATCCGAGCACTACAGACCTTAAACTGATCCCCAAATTGTCATCTATAACCATTTTCTAAAGACACTTTCTTTATCTACCAATGAGTTAAAAATAATATTTATTGGAGTTGGAGCCAAGATGGCCGAATAGGAACAGCTCCGGTCTCCAGCTCCCAGCCCGAGCGACACAGAAGACGGGTGATTTTTGCATTTCTGCTTGAGGTACCGGTTTCATCTCACTAGGGAGTGCCAAACAGTGGGTGCAGGACAGTCGGTGAAGCGCACTGTGCGCGAGCCCAAGCAGGGCAAGGCATTGTCTCACTCGGGAAGCACAAGGGGTCAGGGAGTTCCCTTTCCTAGTCAAAGAAAGGGGTAACAGATGGCACCTGGAATATTGGGTCAGTCCCATCCTAATACTGCGCTTTTCCAACGGGCCTGGAAAACCGCACACTAGGAGATTGTGTCCCGCACCTGGCTCAGAGGGTCCTACGCCCACGGAGTCTCGCTGATTGCTAGCACAGCAGTCTGAGATCAAGCTGCAAGGCGGCAGCCAGGCTGGGGGAGGGGCGCCCGCCATTGCCCAGGCTTGCTTAGGTAAACAAAGCAGCCAGGAAGCTCGAACTGGGTGGAGCCCACCACAGCTCAAGGAGGCCTGCCTGCCTCTGTAGGCTCCACCTCTGGGGGCAGGGCACAGACAAACAAAAACTCAGCAGGAACCTCCACAGACTTAAATGTCCCTGTCTGACTGACAGCTTTGAAGAGAGAAGTGGTTCTCCCAGCACTCAGCTGGAGATCTGAGAACCGACAGACTGCCTCCTAAAGTGGGTCCCTCACCCCTGAGCAGCCTAACTGGGAGGCACCCCCCCAGTAGGGACAGACTGACACCTCATTCGGCCAGGTACTCCTCTGAGACAAAACTTCCAGAGGAACTATCAGACAGCTGAATTTGTGGTCTCACAAAAATCTGCTGTTCTGCAGCCACCGCTGCTGACACCCAGCCAAACAGGGTCTGGAGTGGACCTCTAGTAAACTCCAACAGACCTGCAGCTGAGGGTCCTGTCTGGTAGAAGGAAAACTAACAAACAGAAAGGACATCCACACCAAAAACCCATCTGTACATCACCATCATCAAAGACAAAAAGTAGATAAAACCACAAAGATGGGGAAAAAACAGAGCAGAAAAACTGGAAACTCTAAAAAGCAGAGCACCTCTCCTCCTCCAAAGGAACGCAGTTCCTCACCAGCAATGGAACAAAGCTGGATGGAGGATGACTTTGATGAGTTGAGAGAAGAAGGCTTCAGACGATCAAACTACTCTGAGCTACGGGAGGAAATTCAAAACAATAGCAAAGAAGTTAAAAACTTTGAAAAAATATTAGAAGAATGGATAACTAGAATAACCAATGGAGAGAAGGGCTTAAAGGAGCTGATGGAGCTGAAAGCCAAGTTTCGAGAACTACGGGAAGATTGCAGAAGCCTCCATAGCAGATGCGATCAACTGGAAGAAAGGGTATCGCTGATGGAAGATGAAATGAATGAAATGAAGAGAGAAGGGAAGTGTAGAGAAAAAAGAATAAAAAGAAATGAACAAAGCCTCAAAGAAATATGGGACTATGTGAAAAGACCAAACCTACGTCTGATTGGTGTACCTGAAAATGACGGGGAGAATGGAACCAAGTTGGAAAACACTCTGCAAGATATTATCCAGGAGAACTTCCCCAATCTAGCAAGGCAGGCCAACATTCAGATTCAGGAAATACAGAGAACACCACAAAGATACTCCTAGAGAAGAGCAACTCCAAGACACATAATTGTCAGATTCACCAAAGCTGAAATAAAGGAAAAAATTTTAAGGGCAGCCAGAGAGAAAGGTCAGTTCACCCACAAAGGGAAGCCCATCAGACTAACAGCTGATCTCTCGGCAGAAACTCTACAAGCCAGAAGAGAGTGGGGGCCGATATTCAACATTCTTAAAGAAAAGAATTTTCAACCCAGAATTTCATATCCAGCCAAACTAAGCTTCATAAGTGAAGGAGAAATAAAATACTTTACAGACAAGCAAACGCTGAGTGATTTTGTCACCACCAGGCCTGCCCTACAAGAGCTACTGAAGGAAGCACTAAACATGGAAAGGAACAACCGGTACCAGCCACTGCAAAATCACGCCAAATTGTAAAGACCATCAAGGCTAGGAAGAAACTGCAGCAATTAACAAGCAAAATAACCAACTAACATCATAATGACAGGATCAGATTCACACATAACAATATTCACGTTAAATGTAAATGGGCTAAATGCTCCAATTAAAAGACACAGACTGGCAAACTGGATAAGCAGTCAGGACCCATCAGTGTGCTGTATTCAGGAAACCCATCTCACATGCACAGACACACATAGACTCAAAATAAAGGGATGGAGGAAGATCTATCAAGCAACTGGAAAACAAAAAAAGGCAGGGGTTGCAATCCTAGTCTCTGATAAAATAGACTTTAAACAAACAAAGATCAAAAGAGACAAAGAAGGCCATTACATAATGGTAAAGGGATCAATTCAACAAGAAGAGCTAACTATCCTAAATATATATGCACCCAACACAGGAGCACCCAGATTCATAAAGCAAGTCCTGAGTGACCCACAAAGGGACTTAAACTCCCACACAATAATAATGGGAGATTTTAACACCCCACTGTCAACATTAGACAGATCAACGAGACAGAAAGTTAACAAGGATATCCAGGAATTGAACTCAGCTCTACATAAAGTGGACCTAATAGACATCTACAGAACTCTCCACCCCAAATCAACAGAATATACATTTTTTTCAGCACCACACCACACCTATTCCAAAATGGACCACATAGTTGGAAATAAAGCTCTCCTCAGCAAATGTAAAAGAACAGAAATTATAACAAACTGTCTCTCAGACCACAGTGCAATCAAACTAGAACTCAGGATTAAGAAACTCACTCAAAACCGCTAAACTACATGGAAACTGAACAACCTGCTCCTGAATGACTATTGGGTACATAATGAAATGAAGGCAGAAATAAAGATGTTCTTTGAAACCAACGAGAACCAAGACACAACATACCAGAATCTCTGGGACACGTTCAAAGCAGTGTATAGAGGGAAATTTATAGCACTAAATGCCCACAAGAGAAAGCAGGAGAGATCCAAAATTGACACCCTAACATCACAATTAAAAGAACTAGAAAAGCAAGAGCAAACACATTCAAAAGCTAGCAGAAGGCTAGAAATAACTAAAATCAGAGCACAACTGAAGGAAATAGAGACACAAAAAACCCTTCAAAAAATTAATGAATCCAGGAGCTGGTTTTTTGAAAAGATCAACAAAATTGATAGACTGCTAGCAAGACTAATAAAGAAGAAAAGAGAGAAGAATCAAATAGATGCAATAAAAAATGAAAAAAGGGATATCACCACCAATCCCACAGAAATACAATCTACCATCAGAGAATACTACAAACACCTCTATGCGAATAAACTAGAAAATCTAGGACAAATGGATAAATTTCTCGACAAATACACCCTCCCAAGACTAAACCAGGAAGAAGTTGAATCTCTGAATAGACCAATAACAGGTTCTGATATTGTGGCAATAATCAATAGCTTACCAACCAAAAAGAGTCCAGGACCTGATGGATTCACAGCCGAATTCTACCAGAGGTACAAGGAGGAACTGGTACCATTCCTTCTGAAACTATTCCAATCGATAGAAAAAGAGGGAATCCTCCCTAACACATTTTATGAAGCCAGCATCGTCCTGATACCAAAGCCTGGCAGAGACATAACCAGAAAAGAGAATTTCAGACCAATATCCTTGATGAACATTAATGCAAAAATCTTCAATAAAATACTGGCAAACCGAATGCAGCAGCACATCAAAAAGCTTATCCACCATAATCAAGTGGGCTTCATCCCTGGGATGCAAGGCTGGTTCAACACATGCAAATCAATAAATGTAATCCAGCATATAAACAGAACCAAAGACAAAAACCACATGATTATCTCAATAGATGCAGAAAAGGCCTTTGACAAAATTCAACAACCCTTCATGCTAAAAACTCTCAATATATTAGGTATTGATGGGACGTATCTCAAAATAATAAGAGCTATCTACAACAAACCCACAGCCAATATCATACTGAATGGGCAAAAACTGGAAGCATTCCCTCTGAAAACTGGCACAAGACAGGGATGCCCTCTCTCACCGCTCCTATTCAACATAGTGCTGGAAGTTCTGGCCAGAGCAATCAGGCAGGAAAAGGAAATAAAGGGTATTCAATTAGGAAAAGAGGAAGTCAAATTGTCCCTGTTTGCAGATGATATGATTGTATATCTAGAAAACCCCATTGTCTCAGCCCCAAATCTCCTTAAGCTGATTAGCAACTTCAGCAAAGTCTCAGGATACAAAATCAATGTACAAAAATCACAAGCATTCTTGTACACCAATAACAGACAAACAGAGAGCCAAATCATGAGTGAACTCCCATTCACAATTGCTTCAAAGAGAATAAAATACCTAGGAATCCAACTTACAAGGGATGTGAAGGACCTCTTCAAGGAGAACTACAAACCACTGCTCAGTGAAATCAAAGAGGATACAAACAAATGGAAGAACATTCCATGCTCATGGGTTGGAAGAATCAATATCGTGAAAATGGCCATACTGCCCAAGGTAATTTATAGATTCAATGCCATCCCCATCAAGCTACCAATGACTTTCTTCACAGAATTGGAAAAAACTACTTTAAAGTTCATATGGAACCAAAAAAGAGCCTGCATTGCCAAGTCAATCCTAAGCCAAAAGAACAAAGCTGGAGGCCTCACTCTACCTGACTTTAAACTATACTACAAGGCTACAGTAACCAAAACAGCATGGTACTGGTACCACAACAGAGACATAGATCAATGGAACAGAACAGAGCCCTCAGAAATGATGCCGCATATCTACAAGTATCTGATCTTTGACAAACCTGACAAAAACAAGAAAGGATTCCCTATTTAATAAATGGTGCTGGGAAAACTGGCTAGCCATATGTAGAAAGCTGAAACTGGATCCCTTCCTTACACCTTATACAAAAATTAATTCAAGATGGATTAAAGACTTAAATATTAGACCTAAAACCATTAAAATCCTACAAGAAAACCTAGGCAATACCATTCAGGACATAGGCGTGGGCAAGGACTTCATGTCTAAAACACCAAAAGCAATGGCAACAAAAGCCAAAATTGACAAATGGAATCTAATTAAACTAAAGAGCTTCTGCACAGCAAAAGAAACTACGGTCAGAGTCAACAGGCAATCTACAGAATGGGAGAAAATTTTTGCAACCTACTCATCTGACAAAGGGCTAATATCCAGAATCTACAATGAACTCAAACAAATTTACAAGAAAAAAACAAACAACCCCATCAAAAAGTGGGCAAAGGACATGAACAGACACTTCTCAAAAGAAGAATTTATGCAGCCAAAAAACACATGAAGAAATGCTCATCATCACTGGCATCAGAGAAATGCAAATCAAAACCACAGTGAGATACCATCTCACACCAGTTAGAATGGCCATGATTAAAAAATCAGGAAACAACAGGTGCTGGAGAGGATGTGGAGAAATAGGAACACTTTGACACTGTTGGTGGGACTGTAAACTAGTTCAACCATTGTGGAAGTCAGTGTGGCAATTCCTCAGGGATCTAGAACTAGAAATACCATTTGACGCAGCCATCCCATTACTGGGTATATACGCAAAGGACTGTAAATCATGCTGCTATAAAGACACATGCACACGTATGTTTATTGCGGCACTATTCACAATAGCAAAGAGTTGGAACCAACCCAAATATCCAACAACTATAGACTGGATTAAGAAAATGTGGCACATATACACCATGGAATACTATGCAGCCATAAAAAATGATGAGTTTGTGTCCTTTGTAGGTACACGGATGAAACTGGAAAACATCATTCTCAGTAAACTATCACAAGGACAAAAAACCAAACACCGCATGTTCTCACTCATAGGTGGGAATTGAACAATGAGAACTCATGGACACAGGAAGGGGAACATCACACTCCGGGGACTATTGTGGGGTGGGGGGAGGGGGGAGGGACAGCATTAGGAGATATACCTAATGCTAAATGACGAGTTAATGGGTGTAGGAAATCAACATGGCACATGGATACATATGTAACAAACCTGCACATTGTGCACATGTTCCCTAAAACGTAAAGTATAATTAAAAAAAATAATAATAATATTTATTGGGAGGTGGAGACAACATGGTTCACAGTCAAAACTCACTAGTAGAGGTGCATTGTTCTCCACTGAAATGCAAAGAACTGCAAAAAATACAGTGAGACAACTTTGATAAGTTCAGCCTAAAAGAGAGATGGCCATGCTATTAAAATACACATGAAAAACCAATTCCAAATAAAATTAAATATTTGTGTTTGTTTGGGTTTCTTCCAGAGTCTGAAGCAAAACTTACTTGCTAATCTTTTGTAAGGTATAATTACAGGGGAGAAAGAGTGAAGTACAAAGAGAAGTGAGGTAGGCATGCAAGGAAATTAAATGAAAGGTGGTATGTTACTAAATTTACTATAATCATATGAACATCACAGCTCCCATTCTGTTATATAACATCTCTGGAGTAGCCATATGAAAATCACATGCCACAGAATAGTCAAGTCCATTAGGTGAGGAAGGTTATGGAACTTCCCTGTCAGCTTTGTCCAGCACTGGTCAAAATACAGTCCATGGTAGGGCATTCTACCGTGCTTCTTGATTGTGTTACCTGGGTCTTTCAGGAAGACTTTGAAGAAGCCATTGTCTCTGTGAATCAAGTTAGATTGGCCCAGATGCTAAAGTTGCTACAACTTCAGACATAATGAGTACTATGAAGCTTTCATGAAAGGCTGAGGCATCTGGGACCATTTGGAAGTCAGCCAGTGATGATGGTGGATAGATACATACGGCAAGGAAACAAGGCTAGTATGGATGCTGCAGTCATGCCAAACAAAATCTAGATAAGCAAATCTAGATTAGCAAAACCTCCATTGAGGGGTACAAAATATGGATGAATTATACATATATTTGTATGTGTATATGTACATAATTACATATATATGTAACTCATATATTATTATATGCTATCTAACTTCGCTTTTCTACCTGTACTACAACAAATTTAATTTCTTTCTCCTTTGTGTTCTCGTGTGTGTGAACACAAAGGAAGAATAATTTAATTCTGCTACAGTAGAAGTAGAAAAGTTGGGTAAATTTAATGACAACAAATATTTAATTGCACACTTGAAAAATAAAGGTTATTCCAAGTGGAGGGATTGCAGTGCTCAAGAAGGCACAGAAGCTTGAGAAGATATGAGATATCGACTATCTATGTCTTATGGATAAAGCTTAAGAAGAGAAAGGAATAAAAACTTTAAATTAGGTTAGGAACAGATGAAAGAGAACATAAAATATCAAATTTAAGAATTGGACTTCATCAAAAGAAGTACGGACATACTAGACTTTCATGGCATAGGATTAAACAATTAATCCTAATGTATTATTATCAGGTAACTCGACTGGCAATATGCTAGAAAGATTAGAAGTCAAAGTCTGAAAGCAGAGAAACCAGTTTATTCTTTTCCTGGGAGAAAATAGTTAAAATTTCTATCAATATAGAAAAGTTTAGAATGATTAGGAAAGAGTATATTTCAGAAACATTTAGAGCTAGAATTGACACGATCTAGTAGCTGGAGTGGCAGGTGCCTGTAATCCCAGCTACTCGGGAAGCCAAGGCAAGAGAATCGCTTGAACCTGGGAGATGGAGGTCACAGAGCCGAGATCACACCACTGCACTCCAGCCTGGGGAACAAGAGCAAGACTTCATCTCAAAAAAAAAAAAAAAAAAAAAAAAAAAAGAGTTAAAGATGTTTTATGTATTTTTTTTTTGCATTAAATGGTCAGATGAAGGCAGCACTATTGATTCATTTATGGGCTATATTATAACACAGATATTTTATACATACATATGTACAGTACATGTATATATATGGCACATATAAAATTGTACCATCTACAATTGTAAAAACTTCATTTTAAATCACATAATACTGTTTGGGATAAAACTACCTTAATTTTAATATATTCTTGGTTTATTTCTAAACGATTTTTTCCCTGATTCCTCAGGGTTCCTGCTTCACTAATTATCTCTAAAAGATATTTTAGGTAGTAATGATTTGATACTAAGTTGGCTATCAAATAACAAGAACTGGCTTTTCCAACTGCTAGTTCCTATTATTTAACAAAAAAAAATTTTTAAAAGATGGTTATGTATGAACCAGTGATAGAAGTGTGGGATAAACCAACCATTCTGAATAATCCATTTGTTCACCTGAGGAACAATTACAAAATGTAATCAAAAAAAGAAATAAAAGCATCTTCCCATAGTTATTTAAACTACACTATTTATTTGTTTCCATCCTAACATAAAACTAGTTTTCCACCTGTGTAATGAACTTTATTCTCTCCTGCTTACCCCAGAAATTAAATGCCACATCTCTCTTTCAATTATTATTCCCGTTTGCACTAAACTATTCTCCTAAACCTACACATATTCTATATTATGTCCCACTGGAAAAATCAACAGATGCTCCCTTGATTCCACATCTGCCTCCAGCTAGCCTTATATTTCTCTGAAGCACTTTGTAGCAAAACTCCTTTTAGAAATTTTCTTGTCTTTTGAACTGTCTCCAGCCAGTCCCACCAGTTCATTAAAATCACCCTCATTTGACATTTGTATTACCAAATATAATGGTTATTTATCTATCCCTATTCATACAAACTCTTACATAGTTGAAAACTCATTCCTGGAGAGTTTCTTTTGGTTTTAATTTGGATCTGGGATTTCTCTTTTAGCTTCCCTTCTGCCTCTTGTCTGTTCCTTGAAATCCAAATTTCATATTTCTTTACTGATTCTGGACAAATAAATGTCAAAGTATTTCAGCCAAAGTCTTTTCTCCCATCGTCAGTGTCTCCCTTTGTAAATTAATCCAGGTCTATAATTTTACATGCTGTTGGTATGCTAATGACTTCTAATTTATATTTCTAGGCTTAGTTAAACCCTGAATTCCCAGAGTCATATATCTGTTTCTTGGAGATCGCTGCTGAGTAGTTATCCTAGACTTAACATGTCCAAGACAGAACTACTGATACCTAGCCACAAAGGGTTAACCTTTTCTACTCTGTCCCATTTCTGTAAAATATGCTTCTGTTTTACAAGGTGTTCAGGCCATATGCATAAGCTTTACATTCTTGATCCTTTTGTCTCCCTTTGGCCCTATATCTGTTAGCAAATCCTGTCAACTCTATCTTCAAATTTTAATTCTGATTCTAAACTTTCCCAACACCTCCACCATGACTTTAATCCAAATCTCTGTTCCTCTGGCCCGGATTACTGCAAAGTTCTCTTTTATCTCTAATTTTCTGTGTTTACACCATTGTAGCAGCCACAACCATCCTCTAACTGACAAATCAGATCACTTCACAACCTGCTCAAAACCCCTCAGTGGTTCTCTATCACAGTTAAAGCACACGCTCCTCATGATAATTAAAGACCTCCTCTACCTCAAGGACAGCTTTTACTACTCTCTGTCTAGATTTTTGCTCCCTTAAAAAGAGCATTTTTGCTATCTCCTCAAGACCTTTAAACTTGTTCCTTCTTTCTGAAATTCTACTCTTTCAAATATTTGCATGATATTTTTCTTTTTATACTTTATATCTTTGTTCAAATGTCACTTCCCCAGAGAAACCTTTCTGAACATCTGTCTTAGTTCATTTTCTGTTGCTTATAACAGAATATTTGAAACTGGGTAATGTGTAAGAAACGAAATTTGTTTCTTTCGTTTCTGGAGGCTGGAAAGTCCAAGGTCGAGGGGGTGTATCTGGTTAGAATCTTCTTGTTGGAGGGGCTCCTGAATAGTCCCTAGGTGGAGCAAAGTATCACATAATGAGGGGGCTGAGCATGCTAATGTGTTATGCTCAGGTCTTTCTCTATCTTCTTATAAAGCCATTAGTTCTGCCACCATGGCGACCCATTAATTCATTAAACTAATCCACAAACCCAAAAATGGATTAGTCCATTCATGAGGACTCTGTCTTTTAAAGGTCTCACCTATCAGTACTGCCACACTAAAGATTAAGCTTCAACATCAGTTTTGGAGGGAACATTCAAACCATTCCACCACCCTATCTAAAATATTAACCCACCTGCCTTTCTGTTTCCTTTGGCCTTGCATTTTTTTTTTCTTGAGCTTAATGCTATTTGAAAGCACAACATTTATTTACTTTTCTAGTGTATATCTCCTCCAACAAAGTTCAGCCTCTATGAAGAAAGTTTGTTTCCTGTTCATCCACGAACTAGCATAAAAACTGATACATAGTTGGATTTTAATATAATTTTACAAAATAAATAAATAGATAAATCAATGAAAGATCGAAGTATGTGATAAATTGCACTTTCTATTGGTAAAAATTAATAAACCTGGGGAGGGGGGAATGACCAAGGTGGCTTACTAGAAACAGCTAGTGTGGGGGGGTGTGTGTGGTGGTCACAGAGAGGAAAGAAGGGGTGAGTAAACACACTACCTTCAGCTGAAATATCCAAGTATTCACTTTGGGACTTGGATATTTCCAAGGTGTGCCTTACCCACACCTGCAAGCTGCAGTCAACCCAAAGAGAGGGGGTCAGTTCATCTTCCCTGGGTCCCACACACTCCCAACAGTTCATAATCAAGGAAACAATTCCACCCACAGAGAACAGAGAAAAGCAAGGCAGGACGACAGCCCACCCAGGAGAAACATGGTGCCAAAGGAATCTCCCCTGCCCAGGGAAGTGGTGAGTGAATGTGTGACCCTGGGAACCCTTGTTTCACCCACGGATATTTGCATCCTTGGGTCAGGAGATCCCCTCATGAGCCCACTCCATCAGGGCCTTCAGTCTGACACACAGACTTATGTGGAGTCTTGGCAGAGCAGCCACTCAGGCATGGGCAGACACCAGGGAGCTTTAGGTACTTGGGCTTTCTGAGTTTCCCAGACAAAGTAGCTGCAACTCTGGCAAACGGGTGATTAGCCCCCAATATATGACCCTAGGAAAGAGGCTGAATCCAGGGGGTTGAGCAACGACAGTCTGCTGCCCCCACTTCCACGGCTGTTCACATGATAAAACTCACTGGCTTGGAATTCCAGCCAGCCACCTGTAGCAGCATTGCACCTCCCTGGGTTGAAGCTCCTGGAGGGAGAAGCAGGCCGCCATCTTTGCTGTTTGGGTGACTTAGCTGTTCTGGTCTTTGGGCTTTGAAGAGCCTAAGCTGACTAGGGGCAGAAGTGACCCCCCAGCACAGTACAGCTGCTCTATGAAAACATGGCCAGACTGTTTCTTGAAGTTGGTCCCTGAGCCCCTTCCTCCTCACTGGGAGGAACCTCACAACCAGGGCCTTCAGCCACTACCACTGGTGTTCTCTGGCCTACAGAGATTTGAAAACTCCTTGGGACTGAGATCCCAGAGGGAGGGGTGGATCACTACCTTTGCTGTTTGGACAACTTGGGCTTTGAAGAGTCCAAGCTGATCAGAGGTGGAAGCAATACCAAAGCACAGCACAGCTGCCCTACAAAAATGTGACCTGGCTGCTATTTTTAAAGCAGGTTCCCAATCCTGTTCCTCATCCTCGGGTGGAGCCTTCCAACCAGGGTCTCTGGCTACCCCCGCCAGTGTTCTCCAGCTAACAGGTTTCAGGCCTCACTGGGATGGAGCTCCTAGAGGGAGGACCTGGCAGCCATCTTTGCTGTTTGGGCAACATAGCCGTTCCAGCCTTTGAGCTTTGGAGTGACCAAGGCGACCAGAGGCTGAAGCAGACCCCCACACAGCATGGCTGCTCTACAAAGATGTGGCCAGTCTGCTTTATTAAGTGGATCCCCAATCCCATTCCTCCTCACTGGGTGAGACCTAGCCACCTCCTACAGGTGTGTTCAGGCTGGCCATACCTCCCTGGATCGGAACTCCCAGTGGGAGGAACAGGCTGCCATCTTTGCTGTTTTGTAGCCTTCACTGGTGATACCTTCAGGTACTGAAAAATCTGAGGTGACTAGGGACTGGAGCAGATCCCCAGCATATCACAGCAGCCCTGTGGAAAAGTGGCCAGACTGTTATATGATGTCCATTCCCATATCTCCTCACTGGGCAGGTCCTCTAGGCCTGGGCCTCTAGCCACCCCCACCAGAGCTCTCAAGCCAGTATCAGCTTTTACTCCCTGGACAGAGCCTCAGAGGGGCAACTGAAAGCCTGTCTGTCACTGCCTCTGCAGTGGAACTGTCCTTGCTACCCTCAGGCTAATGAAGGGGCAAAGACCCTAAGTGCCTTATCCATACCTCCAACAAGTTGCAGTCAACCCAAAGAGAGGAGGTCAGTCTGTCTCTCTCAGGTCCCCCACACCCCCAACTGCTCATCATCAAACAGGGAGCCCCTGGCTTGGGCTCATAGCACGAACCCTCCCTTCTGGGCTGATTGCAATGAGTGATTGCTGACCTGGTCAGTATCACTGATCATTAGACAAATGCAAATTAAAACCATAATGAGATAACATCCCACACTAGTCTCAATGGTTATTATTAAAAAGTCAAAAAAAAAATAACAGATGCTGGAGACGTTGTGGAGAAAAGGGAACACTTGTACACTGTCAGTAGGGGTGTGAATTAGTTCACTCAATTGTGGAAGACAGTGTGGAGATTCCTGAAAGATCTAAAGACAGAAATATCATTCAAGCCAGGAATCTCATTACTGGGTATATACCCAAAGGAATATAAATTTTTCTGTTATAAAGACACATGCACATTCATCTTCATTGCAGCACTATTCACAACAGCAAAGACATGGGATCAACCTAAATATCTATCAATGCTAGACTGGGTAAAGAAAATTGGTACATATACACCATGTAATACTATGCAGCCATATAAAAGAATGAAACCGTGTCCTTTGCAGGGACATGGATGAAGCTGGAGACAATTATCCTTAGCAGACTAACACAGGAACAGAAAACCAAATACTGCAAGTTCTCACTTACGAGTTAGAGCTAAACGATGAGAAAACATGGACATTTAGAAGGAAACAACACATACTGGGGCCTGTTGGAGGGTGGAGGGTGGGAGGAGGGAGAGCATCAAGAAAAATAACTAAAGGGCACTAGGCTTAATATCTGGGTGATCTGTAAACAAACCCAAGGACACAAGTTTACCTATGTGACAAACCTGTACATGTACCCATGAACTTAAAATAAAAATTATGAATGAATGAATAAATAAATAAATAAACCCTGTCACTACGATAGAAGAACTAGCTGCTTACCCAGATCAATTCCCAATTGTTCCTGGATTTCCTTGGACATGAACTCCTTTGGACTATTTACATAAGTGAGAAATAACTTCTTTTTTAAAAAATTGACTTTTTAAAGTCTACTTTTACAACAGTTTGACTAACCAAGTTAGTATGGAAACTGTCCAACTTTCAACCTGAGTGGATAAATGCCAGATGCAATATTCCCAGTGTCAGATGCAGAAGGCAACTAAGATTCCAACATAGAATATGAATTTTATTATATATATCTGTGCTTGCAAATTTGAGCCTTGTGCTAAGATGTACAAATAGCAACAGATCATTTGCTCAAATCTACAGCTTTTTCAATTAATTCCATTGCTAGGGGTGAGGTACCCTAATAACCTATTGGGATTGGAGGAGTGGCCTCTTGGTTGATCACAAATGGGGTGAGCACCTGGAAACATAACCACTTCTATTCAAAATTTTCAATAAATTCTCCAGTGTTCATCTCTGTGCATCACACACCTTCTGAAGTACCTTTGGTGTTTTAAATATTTTGGTGGTAAATTGGTTATATCTTTGAGGACATTTAAGTTATGGATATGAAATTCTGGGTTGAAAATTATTTTCTTTAAGAATGTTAAGTATTGGCCCCCACTCTCTTCTGGCTTGTAGGGTTTCTGCAGAGAGGTCTGCTGTTAGTCTGATGGGCTTCCCTTTGTAGGTAACCTGACCTTTCTCTTTGGCTGCCCTTGTAGCCTATACTATATGGCTACAGTAACCAAAACAGCATGGTACTAAAACAGAGATATAGACCAATGGTGCAGAACAGAGGCCTCAAAAATAACACCATACATATACAACCATCTGATCTTCGACAAATCTAACAAAAACAAGCAATGGGGAAAGGATTCCCTATTTAATAAATAGTGCTGGGAAAACTGTCTAGCCATATGCAGAAAACTGAACCTGGACCCCTTCCTTACAATTTATACAAAAATTAACTCAAGATGGATTACAGACTTAAACATAAAACCTAAAACTATAAAAACTCTAGAAGAAAACCTAGGCAATACCATTCAGGACATAGGCAAGGGCAAAGACTTCATGACTAAAACACAAAAAGCAATTGCAACAAAAGCCAAAATTGACAAATAGGGTCTAATTAAACTAAAGAGCTTCTGCACAGCAAAGGAAACTATCATCAGAGTGAACAGGCAACTTACAGAATGGGAGAAAATTTTTGCAATCTATCTGACAAAGGTCTAATATCCAGAATCTACAAGGAACTTAAACAAATTTATAAGAAAAAACAAACAACCCCATCAAAAAGTGGGAAAAGGATACAAACAGCCACTTCTCAAAAGAAGACATAAATATGTGGCCAACGAACATATGAAAAAATGCTCATCATCACTGGTTATTACAGAAATGCAAATCAAAACCACAATGAGATACCATCTCATGCCAGTTAGAATGGTGATCATTAAAAAGCCTGGAAACAACAGATGATGGCAAGGATGCAGAAAAATAGGAACGTTTTTACAATGTTGGTGGGAATGTAAATTAATTCAACCGTTGTGGAAGACAGTGTGACGATTCCTGAAGGATCTAGAACCAGAAATACCATTTGACCCAGTAATCCCATTACTGGGTATATACCCAAAGGATTATAAATCATTCTACTATAAAGACAGACGCATGCATAGTAGTACTGTTTACTATAGAAACAGTAAATAGTGCTGTTTATTGCAGCACTATTTACAATAGCAAAGACTTGGAACCAATCCAAATACCCATGAATGATAGACTGGATAAAGAAAATGTGGCACATATACACCATGGAATACTACGCAGCCATAAAAAAGAATGAGTTCATGTTCTTTGCAAGGACATGAAGCTGGAAACCATCGTCTTCAGCAAACTAATGCAGGAACAGAAAACCAAACACTGCATGTTCTTACTCATAAGTGGGAGCGGAACAATGAGAACAAATGGACATAGGGAGGGGAACATCCCACACTGGGGCCTGTCAGGGGGTGGAGGAAAGGGAAGGGAGAGCGTTAGAACAAATACCTAATGCATGCAGGGCTTAAAACCTAGATGATGGATTGATAGGTGCAGCAAGCCACCATGGCACACGTACACTTATATAACAAACCTACACGTTCAGCACATGTATCCCAGAACTTAAGGTAAAAAAACAAAAAGTTATGTCTTTCTCTGATCTTATAACTCAGTAATCACCATAACGTCTCTTTTCTGGGTTCAGAAAAACTACCTAAATTGCTCATCTGTCCATGTCTATTCCACTGTTTTCTTTGTCATTTTGGAGTTTGTATCTCTTTTGAGCCTTTATTGCCACTGTTATTTTAGTAATGTTTTAGGAAAGTGAGGAAAAGAATCTCAGGTAGTCAACCTTACATGGATAATTGGACACTACTCTGCCAGTTTTAAATATATACAAGCATCCTTCATCCTAAGCAAAACAAAACAAAACAAAAAAACTGGAAAAAAAAAAGGACACTATCCTCTCGTGATAATGCCTAATTTCTCTTCTTCTCTCTAGGTCAGTAGCTCTCAATTGCTGTCAATTTTATCTCCCATGGGACATTTAGCAATGTTTGGAGTTATTTTCAGCTGCCAAAACTGGGGCAAGGAGGAGCTGTCAGCATTTAGTAAGTAGAAACCAGGAATGCTGCTAAACTTTCTACCATGCATAGGACAGTCACCCGCCCTAACTGGCTCAAATGCTGCTAGTGCTGAGGGTGAGAAAGCTTGCTTTGGAGCCAGCCTTTTCAAAGAGCAGGGCCTACTTCTTTACCATCTCAAGCCAGAGCAGTCTGAATGTTGCCTTCCTTCTCTGTTCTTCTTCAACTGTTTTCATCTGACCTAGTAGGTCCTTATTAATTAGAGATTGTTCAGAAGAAGTGGAACCAGCAGAGTTTCTGTGCCTTCAAATCTGTGCTGAAAAAAACATCTTCCTCTAATAAACAAAATCAACCTGATTGGCTCTCCCTTAATCCCACCATCTTATAGCCACAAGGCACTCCCAATTCTACCAAGATCTCACAATCCAAAAGGCGCAAAGGCAAAATATGTAAGCCTGGCTTTCCCACTTTGTGAAAACGTCCCTCTCTAATGAGAAGGCACTTAAGATGTGAATGAAAGTGCACTTCCATATAACTTTATCTAGAAAAATCAAAAAGGTCAGCTCTTCAGGAGGAGGGAAAATAGGTAGTCTTACACGATTTGTTTTCCTGGGGTGCAGGGTGAGAAGACATCCTGATGAAAACACATCATCTAGTCTTATATGTCCATGAACTGAGATATGTTCATAATTTTAACTGTGTGAAATATCCCTTACCTAGCCCTCAGTCACTGCCCAGCTGTCAGTCTTAAAGGGACTCCCAAATATTAAATCTGACATGCGCCTTGTTATGGACGGAATTATGTTTCCTCAAACATCACCTGTTGAAGTCCTAAGCTCCCAATGTGACTGTATTTGAAGATAGAACCCATAAAAATGCAGTTATGTTTAAATGAAGTCACATGGGTGGGTTCCGAATGCAATATCACTTGTGTCTTTATAAGAAGAAAGAGAGACATCAGGGATGGGTACATACAGAGAAAAGGCCATGTGAGAATATAGCGAGAAGGTGGCCATCTAAAAGCCAGGAGAAAGGCCTCAGGAGAGATCAGATCTGCCAAGATGACGTTGTACTTCCAGCCCCTAGAACTGCGAGAAATAAACTTCTGTTGTTTAAGCCACCTGATCTGTGGCATTTTGTTATGATATCCCTATCAGTCAACTTCCTAGGTTCATTGTTGCTTGGGAAAGAATGGCTCTTTACTTGCTATAGCATCTCTACAAAAATATTAATGAAAATCCTGTGTCATTACATTATTTGTATCTGTGTTTTAAGAGCAGCTTCATATGTCATCAGTAATAAGAAAAAATAAATAAGCACAGATTTTGCAATAGTAAGTCAATTTTACAGGATAGAAGTGAAATTTTTAATGATAAAATTAAAATAAATAATTATTAAAAAGCAAAATTTTACCCAGTAAAACACTGCCAAAGGTTTTAAATGACAATGTAAAGAAATTTGTTCCAAATGAGCTCCAATGTTTAATGTTTTTCCCCTACTGCATTTTTGGAGATTTTTGGGATATATTTCTAATTTCTGTTATTCTCCTCTCAGATGGTTTCCATTTAGTCTATTTCCTGATGTTTCAAATCCATATTTTCAAATGTAAGTGATTTTCAATGAAGCCAGTTCAGAGCTTTGTTTTTGGAGTGTTGGAGCTATCATCATTTAAACCAGTATTGTTCTTTGAGATTTTCTAGTCATTTTCATGCCTCCTCAAATTTCAAATAGCACTGCATAAACATGCATGGAGTGCTTTCTACCCATTCACTCGACCCTAATAATTTTGGCCAACATATTCTATTCGGTTCTAAGGTTTATAGGGTTGTGATGTGTTTGTGCCAAAATGTCTCAGTGGTTGTTGAGATACTTCCCATTTATTTTCTGTTGTTTTAGAGATATCCAAATACCTTTTCATTAAACTCAGTAAGATGAAAGTGTTCATGGTTGAGTTAACATTTTATATTCGTATACATAAGCTCTTTCCAAATACATCTTGCAATTTTGGTTTGCATCAGACTTCATAGTTCACTGTAATTCTTGTGCAAAGTTTCTGGTGGTACTTGACTTTTTCTCTATAAAAACAATTTTAGATGAAGATTACTATTGCTTAGTCCTTACCAATGCAGTAGCCCAGGGCTGAGTCCATTTCAGATATGTCTCTAACATGATCAAAATTATCTACCTTGTTAGAAGTCAATTACAGAGGCCCCGGAGGTACTCTTATCCTTGTGAGGACAACATGGAGCCCAAATAACGAAATTTTTATGTTTAGTCTCCTCTCATGATTGATTATGTAACCCACTATAAATTAATTGGATCAAGTTCCTAAACCTCCTGAGCCTGCTCTGTCTCTTTTTTGGCCCTTTAGAGGAGGAAAGTAAAACATGTTTGGTTTCTTTAATACAGTTCCGTTTGTCTACTCTGGGATATTGCTCTATCAATACCCTGCATTTTAAATCCAACATTTTCCTCTCTATTTTTTTATGTTAACATGTTTAAACTATTTTAAAACAATTCTCTCTTAGCCTTATCTTTTTCCTGGATCTTTCTCTTTGCCCTTCTCAATCTAGATAAGCTCCTATAACATATTTTACAAACATTCTTTCTATTAATGTTTGTTTCTTTTCCCTTTTGATTAAAGAAGAATTTACGTATGATGAAATGTTAAAGTTTTATGAATTTTCATAAATGCATACAATTGTATAGTCCACACCCATATGAAAAAACAAAGCAATACCCTCTCCAGAAAGTTCCTTTGTTATCCCTTTCTAGTCAATCCCTCACCACACCAGAAGCAAACACTGTTTTTATTTCTAGCAGCATAGTTTAGTTTTGCCTGTGGTAAAACTTTATATAAATGGTATCATATAATAGTGGTTGTTTGTGTACTTTCCCTCAGCATAATTTTTTTGAGATCTTCCCTGTTCGTTGTTGCATGCATCAATACTTTGTTCTATTTTATTGTTGAGTATTATTCCATTGTTTATCCATTGTCTACTTGATAGGCATATGGGCTGTTTTCAGTTTTAGCTGTTATGAATAGCTGCTATGAACATTCATGATCACATCTTTTTTGTGGACATATGATTTTATTTTTCTTGAATAAATATGTAGAAGTGAAATAATCGGGTCATAGGGTAAAGGTTAGAGGAGTATGTTAAATTTTATAAGAAACTTCCGAACATACTTCACATTAATTTTTACTTTTTTTGGTTTTGTTTGTTTTTGAGACAGAGTCTCACTCTGCTGTCCAAGCTGGAGTGCAAAGGCTTGGTCACAGCTCATTACAGCCTCCACCTACTGGCCTTAAGTGATCCTCCCACCCTAGCCTCCTGAGTAGCTGGGACTACAGGCACATGCCACCATGCCCAGCTAATTTTTTTTTTTTTTGTAGAGATGGGGGTCTTGGGTCTTGCTTTGTTGCCCAGGCTGTTCTCAAACTCCTGGGCTTATGCAATTCTCCCACCTTGGCCTCCCAAAGTGCTGAGATTATAGGTGTGATACATTCTGCTCTGCCAATTTTTAAGTTTTTATAACCTACATAATCCTTTCAATTGAAAGATATTAGACAGCTTATCTTAAAAAGCAAAAAATATATATATTCTCCAGGACATCTTCATATGAAGACACCACACTTCTCCTCCTCTTGATAGGACTGCCAATGATCTTATGTGGTCACATTTAGTGTATCATCCCTTGAAATTATCTTCTTAGACTTTGGTATAACTGCTTTCCTTTCCTTCTTCAACCTCTTCAATTTTTTCCTTACCTCTTTAGATATTCCTTAAAAGCTTGAGTTACCAGGGCCCTCCACAGTGTCCTTCTCTTCTTCTCTCTCTCTCTTTCTTTCTGTTTCTCTCCTTCGAAAATCTCATATACAATCCTGATTTTAATTGCCATGTATATTCTTATGATTTCCAGACTCAAACCAGACTTTTTTGGGGAATTTTTGTTTTTGAGCTCTGGACTTATATTCTGTTTATTATCAGTGGTTATCTTTGTGTCCTGTGAAGGACATCATTCTCATTTTAATATTTGCTCTTTAATCATAAATGGATTTTTACTCCTAATACATGGAATAGAGTCAATAATATAAAGTCAAAGGGCTGGTTCTTTGATGATAAGATATGTGTGGATACATCGTCAGGGACTCTGATGACTCCAAATGTTGCTTTGTTTGTCCTTGACTTATAGTTCCTATGGAATTGAAAAAATGCTGTTCATAATTTCTTCTCATTTATTCACTGGTCAATGAAAAAATGTAATTCAATGAAACCTCTAACAGATAATGAGCAAGACTGACAAGAATTGGAAGTTAAAACAGTAAGTGGCTAAACTGCTACCTTAGGGGGAACAAATTGAGAGACAGATTCCTAGCATTTCTTTTGACTGGGATGGGGTTACTTTTCCTGTTAACAAAGACAGGTCAAAGTCTGAAACGTCAAATTAAGACTTTAGAAAGAAAGATGCGAAGCTTGTTTGTGTATGTTTATGTGCATCCATGTGTATGTGTGTGGTTGTTTGTGTTAAGCCTTGAAATCGATCTTGCAGATCATTTCAGTGATAACCCTGTCAATACGCTTGCTCAAACTAAATTTTCTTGACTCATTTCTCTTTTCTTGACCCATTGATCAATTTTGTTTGCCATTTCTAAATTTTCCATATCCGGTGGGTCAATTTTAACTATAAAATATCTGGTAAGTCTCTCTTGCACGCTGTGTTCCCATTCCTAAATCCTTACAGAGCATATACATTAGTCTTTGTATATAACATTAAAAACAATTCATTACATCATGACTCCAGGTTCCTTCCTCTGTGACCCATACACATTGTTGACAGGGTAAATTCTCTTGTAATAGAATTCTTACTATGTTACTGCTCTATACATCCACTTTTGGCAAACCATTACCACCAAGCTTCAAAGATAGTCTCTTGTATCCTTTGTAGGATACATGAGGTTTATTTTGAGAGCAATGTCTCTGTGTCCATTGATTCTTCAGCAAACATTTGCAGTGTCCATCACTCTCTCACTATTGTTTACTTTAGTCTATGATAAAAATGCTTTCTCTTCCTCAGACATAGCATAGCTTTCACAGCCCTATGCCTGTGCACACACTGCTATCCACACCTAAACAAACTTTTCCTTGTCTACTTTACATCCATGTATTCAGTTTTCATAATTCAAGTCAAACATGAGTAATTATGCACAGCCTTTATTTTGACTGGCACTACAATTTTGAATGTATGATATGAAAACAAAAGTGCTGTTAGTCCTGGTATCTCTTTATAGAGAATATAATTAAATTTAGATAAAATGAAATAGACTTTAAAGCATATTCTTCATAATTACAACTATTGAGGTAAGTCAATTGAATTGCATTTATAAAGCATCTTACGTGAGTATGTATAAATAGAAGAATTACAAAAAATTTGTCCCCTCTTCCCTCAAAAGCATAAAGAGAACTTCTTCTACATAAGGGAGAACTTGTCTAGTATCCTAATCAAATTTTAAATGCAGTCATTTCTTTTTTTTTTTATTATACTTTAGGGTTTTAGGGTACATGTGCACAATGTGCAGGTTTGTTACATATGTATCCATGTGCCATGTTGATTTCCTGCACCCATTAATTCGTCATTTAGCATTAGGTGTATCTCCTAATGCTGTCCCTCCCCCCTCCCCCCACCCCACAACAGTCCCCGGAGCGTGATGTTCCCCTTCCTGTGTCCATGAGTTCTCATTGTTCAATTCCCACCTATGAGTGAGAACATGCGGTGTTTGGTTTTTTGTCCTTGCGATAGTTTACTGAGAATGATGTTTTCCAGTTTCATCCATGTCCCTACAAAGGACACGAACTCATCATTTCAAAGCTTTGTCTTACAGTTTTCAGGTACAATCATTAAGAGGAGTCTAAGGAACAATTATACTTCTTCTAGGCAGAGATAGACACGGAAAAAGAGAGGAACTAACTGTGAAGTAGTGCATTTTATTAATTTCACTGTGGAAAAGGCAACTCTGCATTTTCCACGGTGCAATTAATAAATTATATTGCAATTATCATGCATATAGAAAGATTTATTTTTATCAGCATAGGTTAACCAAATCTCAACCTACAAGGAGAAAAAAAATGTTTTAAGGACCAAGAGAATGAAGTGACAGTTAGCTGGTCAAGAGGGCATACACATACGTTGTGTGAGTGACGAAGCTGTCTAAATGGAGAGCTCAAGCTTAGTGTACAACTAGTTAGATCAATCTGCTTGCTATCACTGGAAATGTTATCACAATGCAACATAAAATTTAAGAAATGCCACTATCCTGACTTTCATGTGAAATTTCTGATTTTTAAACCTTTATTTGATTCTTTAGAATTATATGAGATTAAATAAAACAATCTTGAAGTTCATGATTAGGCTTTTTTTGCACTCTGGTTTAGACTGCAGCGTCTCTAATAATTAGTTTTTATCTTTGAGATTTGTGTGTTTGTGTGTGTGTGTGTGTGTGTCTGTCTTATATTGTATGTAAAGATGTGGTTTAATAATTACCAGCTAAATACTTAAAAAAATAAAGGGACCCATGTGACAATCGGAAAACAAAATACATGTCTACCACTCATGCTATATCTTTGTCCTGCTTAGACTTCCATGTGAAACTTTGTATATCAAATATCCCTCTGAAACCTTGTGGGATATTTATTCTAGACTGAAAATCCCTTAGCTTTGGTTAATACACCCTGTAGAATGGAGAATCTGTGTGGCTACTTGTATGTATAGTTTCCTGAAAAGTAGGGCATAGGAGGGAAGTTAAGAATAGGAGTATTTCTATAACAGAAAAAAAATCAATGAAGATAGCTCCATTATACTATGGAGAGAAATGCTGCAACCCAAGAATTTCAAACAATTGTTAGCACAGTATCTGTGGCCCATTCGGAATGAGGAAGAGTACTCAACTCCCAAATTAAACGATAAAGAAGCATTTTTTCCCTCACTTCTAAAACCTGTTTGAGCAAACACTCTCCTTAATGGGAAAAGGGAAAGCTGACCCTTGATTTATATTTAGATTTCTATTGTCTTTGAAATGATACATGATAGATACAATAATTTATATTGATCCTGTAGATAAATATAAATTTTATGTTATCTTGGGTCATAATCAGGCTTAGGTGACAAAACAAAACAGAAAAACATAAATTTGAATAATTCTGATGTCTTAGAAATTAGAGTGACAAGATAAAGAATTATACAATACAAAGTTCACAGTCCTGATGCTTTAAAAATATTGCAATGTGCCTCACAACTCATTCAAACTCAACTTAAATAATATTTACTCAAATGTAGGCCAATGAATTTTACAATCCCAAATTAAGTTACCATCCTCTCCAAGCTGTGAAAATACCTAAAAGTTAACTCATTACTTCTAGTATTTGTTGGCAAAATTACTAATTAATAATGTGAGAAAATTTAATTAATTTGATACATTTTCTATACCAAAAGAATAGCCATATCTTCCAGCAAAAGTTGCTTTGGATTTTTGTAAGATGAATCAGTTTTGCCAAGAAGAGGTAGCAAGAGTGAGCCAGCTAAAAGTGCTATAGAGTTTAATGTGTTTTCCTTTATCTTTAGTGCTTTTATTCCTAAGGGGAACATTGTTCAAATAAAGCAGGATGTACTTTCTCATTCCAGGAGTGAAAAACTATTCATATTAAAAAGATGAAAGTGGAATATTCTTCCTTTTTACTGCTTGCGGGTGAAGAAAATAACATTTGGCATTTTCTCTTATTTCCCTGCTTGTCTTTGTCATTCTGCCAATTTGTTAGTACATAAAGATCAGCTGAAAACAGACTGGCAAAATGCAACCTGGAAGATATGTGAAAGGAAACAAAGGTAAGAACTGGTACCAGTAGAAGTTTTTAAGGTGCTCAGAAAAGAAAACCAGAGTTAGAAAGAAATCAGTTGCCATGTTCCCTTTTTTCACTTAAATGAGTTGTGTCCAGGATCCCAAACAGAAACATGAAATGAAATGAAATTTTAAATTAAATGGCACTGCTTCGTGAATCCACTTATTTTTCAGTCTTTGTATTAAATCTTTCACAAACATATGGCACTTCCCACCAATGAAATCAGTCATTCAGTTTCCATTCATCATCCATCCACCCTTCCATGCATCCATCCATCTAGCCATTCAATGTCTGCTCAGCAAATTGAAAACTTATTTTAATTTTCAATTTAGTGTTAGAATGAAATCTGAGAGGTAGTTTTTAGAAAGTAGGTAATTATTTAAAGGGAAGCATGCGAAGAGACCAAGATTTCAACGTCTTTTCCACAGTGAAACTTTGGGTGGGTTCCTGTCTCTTTAGTAAGATTCATTAACATCTGAAGCTCTGGAGTTTTAACTGAGACTTGCTAAAGTTTATGGGAATAGTTAAATTTCTAATTAGATATCTAATTAGATATTCATTTTATAGAAAATAAAATGTCAATAATCATGGTAATTTTAAGAATAAGTTTATGAATGATTGAGATCTAAAAGTATGTTTTCTCTTTTTATTGTTCATTTTTCAAACCCTTTTCTTGATTTAATGATCATTCTATCTTTAATATTAAGTAGTACTGGATTTGGCCATTTTTCCCTGCAACCTCCTATATTTTATGTTCCTTAGAGCAACCATTGCTATAATATCTGAGAAATAATATTTTGTAGCTGTGTGTTTGAAAATATTCAACAAACTATACTGGAAAAAGTGGGTGGTTTGTTTTTGTTTTGCTTAATTTTCAGCTGCTTATTTGTTTTATAAGTAACATGAGATTTTGAAGCTGAAAGAGATCTTTTAGCTAATTTGATTCCCACACTAATTTTATAGATGATCAAAGTTAGCCACCAAAAAGGAAAATTTGATCCTATCGGTGACTGAGTATTTTACTGGAAAAATTAGGGGTAACCAGAACTTAAAAAAATATATATCTACCACACTCTTGGTTTTCTATGGAAAATATAATCCTCTTCAAAGAGAAGTAAGGCAAAAGTTTAAAGTTTTCTTTCCTTATTCCCCCTAATTCTGGTCTATGGTTGTGTTTATGGTTAATTTGCCCATTCATTTGTTCGTTCATTTGAAAGTTCATTTTTTCTGTTGGGTTTAGCTTGGTTTTCTACTGAAGTTCTTACAAAGGAGGCACAAGTAAAAAAACTGTCCTATAAAGTGCTTTTGCTAAAATTGACTTAAATTGGAAAATTTAGTAAACGGGTTAATGGATAAACCACCCAATTGGTGGGTAAGGGAGTCAAATCGAAGGCTCACACCCAAACATGTGACTTCTGTGTGTTGCTTTCCTAACTAAATAAAAATATTGTAATAGAACATCTATACATTATCTTCTAGGTCACAAAACTTAGATCCTCTGAGAATTGACACAAATATGAGTCACTGCTCTTGAAAACATAACATTTTATAAAATAAGATTTATAAGCCAGGCACAGTGGTATGTGCCTGTAATCCCAGTTACTCAGGAGGCTGAGGCATGGGGATCATTTAAGCCCAGAAGTTCGAGAGCAGCCTGGGCAACACAGTGAGACCCTGCCTCAAATAAATAAATAAGTAGATAAATAAATGAAAAGACCTAGCTCTCATGCCAAAATAATGATCTATATTTTTCCTAATTATCAATGTAAAGAAAAATAAATTCAAAAAATGATGAATATTAGTAAAATTTTGGAGTAAGAGAAGACTTCTTTTACTATAGCATTTATTCAAATCCATATTTATGGTTTACTCATAAAGATTTGTCAAGTATAAGAATTTTTTTATTATGCTTAAGATTCACAATTTAAGGAAATAATGCATAGAAGCATAGAAATGCTACTATTGCTCTTCAACAGACTAAGGCACAAAAGCCAGAAATTCCAACAAAAAATGTAAATATGCTTTTCTGTAAATACTGAAAATTGAGAAAAATTGAAAAATAAAATTTGATTTGAAATAATTGTAGCAAGTATCTAAGTAATGAGATTAGTTTACTGTTGTTCAAATCTGAATTTCAAAATCATGTGACCAATTTCCTATGAATAAAAAGGAAACAGAGAAAAGGAGAAAAATTATATAGAAAGTGAGGAGGGGTTGAACATTTAGGGTGTTAATTTTAGTCATTGTTTGTTATTTGTTCCATTCATGCCTTCTACATGGAAAAATGCTTATTTATGGGAAAAAATACCATGATTTAAACTACTAATAATTAAGTAATTATATTAATGCTATTTTCCTGTTTCAAAACCCTAGTTAATTTTATAGGACAATAAATAATCTTTCTATGAATACAAAGCAAAAATGATTATACACACTCAGGCATAAATAATCACACAGTAATGGTGTTATTATAAATTATGATGGGAAAATTATAAAAGTATTTTGATTTATCAAAGGACTTAAGGAAAAGAGAATAAAAATATTTTGATTTAAATACTTCATGCAATAGTAAAAGCATGCACCACTCAATTAACTTTTTGAGATTTCTCCTCCTCACTCTTTAACTCTTTTTGTTGAAATACAAATATTTGCTTTAATGAAACAGTAGTTATGTAAGCAATATACAAAAATTACCACATACCTCAAATATATTTGTAAGATAGCACAAAATTTATCATCAAATTTAATTTTATTTCAACCTCAAAATTTTTACTCATTTAGAATAAATATTTATGATGCAGGGTCGAAATAATGCTGTTGACATTTTTCCACATAATAATTTTGTACTATGGATTTAACATCAAGAAAGAAACAGCATTGACTGCAGTGTTGTCAAATGTCTAAGAAAGAAGAAACAAGAATAATTTTATTTTGACAGAATCTAAAAATTGGTTTTAATTAAATTTTAATATTTCTCTTTAGTAAATTAATCATGACTTCACTTTCTACTTAACTTTCTTTTTTAAGTTATTTAAGCTAATTATGTATTATTATTCAGCATCACTCATATCACAGTTACTATCTCTGCTTTTAAAACATATTGCAAAGCTTCATAGCTTAAAACATTAATTTGTTATGTCCATGGTTTCTGTGGATTTTAATGATGTTTAAGTCTTCACCAAAGGCTTGTGATGATTCAACAGCCAGGGGCTGGCATTATCTGAACGCTCATTCACGTATCTGGCATCTAGGAAGTGGTGAATCTAAAACCGGAATTGCCAATCAGAGTACCTACATGTGACTTCTCCATATGGCTTGGCTTACTGACAGCATCAGGCTTCTCATATAGTGGCTCAGGGAAAAAAACTACACACATGCATAGACACACTCACACACACACACACACACACACACAGGAAGAAACTACATTGTTTTTTATGAGGCTAGCTCAGAAGTTGTATTCCATTACTTTGGTCATATTCTACTTATGGAAGCAGCCATGAGCCTTTCTAGAGTCCAAGGGAGAGGTCACAGGTCCTCACCTTTTGAGCAGGGGAGTGTCTGACAATTGGAACACATGTTTAAAATCTCCAGAGTTTGCTTCCTGAACAGAAATTATTTTCATTTTTCCACAGGCGTAATACACTCACCATTTTCCTCATATTACTCAAGTTTTGTCCCATTTTAGAATCAATTCAAGGTCCAAGATCTTATCATCTAAATCATGTCCAGGTATAGATAATGCTCCAGAGATACATTCCCCCTGTGCAATTTCTCTGAATATGAAGACTCATGAACTGAAAAGACAGGATACTTTCCACCACACACACACACACACACACACACACACACACACACCCCATACAATGATACAATAGCAGAACACATACAGGACAACTTCATAAATATTTTCATTCAAAAGGAGAGAAACAAAACATGGCAGGTACACAACAGTTAATGGTCCATAGCGATTGTGAAAGCTAGACAAATACACATTGCCAGTTTCTTGATTAAAACTTAGTTCCATTTTGTGAGTGTTGCTCTCCATGGCTCCTGGTTCCACAGTTTGAAATCTTGGTTCTGTCCTCTATTTATTCTTTTTTTTTTCATTAGAATTGACCACTGTTTGCAACTAAGTAGACTTCTCCATTGACTTTTTCAAATAAAAGGGAGTTCAAGAGAGTCTTTTCTTTTAATAAATTTTTCATAGTTTCTGCCCCTTTCAGATACAAACTGAAATAAAATTACTTTAAAATTTTTATAGATCTTTTGCGCATCAATTAGCAATTTATATATCTACTCCATTAGACAAATACCTCTGAGACAAGTCTTTCTGTATCTTGGAACCTCTGTGAGGAAGCTATTGTTTAACAGAGAAAGTGGGTACAATATGCCGTTAACATTCTTAGAAGCCCTTTATCTGTTCAATAGTTTTATGAAGACTGTTTGAGTTTATTAGGGTTTTTTGATCATTTCCCAAGTTCAATCTTTATCTCAAAACTTTTTTTGACATTGCTGTGGATTTGATTTTTGCTCTGAGACCCTTTGAGAATTTTGTTATAGAGAGAATGGAAATGAGAAATCTGTTTTCTAACATAGTCAGTCTGATATGGTTTGGTTCTGTGTCCCCACCCAAATCTCATCCAGAATTGTAATCCTCCAAATCCCCATGTGTCAAGGGAGGGACCTGATAAGAGGTGACTGGATCACTGTCGTGGTTCCCCGCATGCTGTTCTCATTATAGTGAGTGAATTATCATGAGATCTGATGGTTTTATAAGTGTTTGGTGGTTCCTCCTTTGCATACTCCCTCCTCTTGATGCCTTGTGAAGAAGGTGTCTGCTTCCCCTTCCACCATGAGTGTAAGTTTCCTGAGGCCTCCCCAACCATAAGAAACTGTAAGTCAATTAAACATCTTTCCTTTATAAATTACACAGTCTCGGGTATGTCTTTATAGCAGTGTGAAAATGGACTAATACAGTAAATTGGTACTGTGCAGAGTCAGGCGCTGCTATAAAGATAACCTGTAAATGTGAAAGGGACTTTGGAATTGGGTGATAGGCAGAGGTTGGAACAGTTTGGAGGGCTCAGAAGAAGATAGGAAAATGTGTGAAAGTTTGGAACTTGCTAGAGACTTGTTGAATAAGGTTTTGACCAAAATGTTGATAATGATGTGGACAATGAATTCCAGGAAAAGGTGGTCTCAGATGGAGATGAAGAACTTCTTCGGAACTGGAGCAAAGATCACTCTTGCTATGCTTTAGCAAAGAGACTGGTGGGATTTTGCCCCTGCCCTAGAGATCTGTGGAACTTTGAACTTCAGAGAGATTTAGGATATCTCATGGAAGAAATTTCTGAACAGCAAAGCATTCAAGACATGACAGAGCATAAAAGTTCGGAAAATTTGCAGCCTGATGATGCAACAGAAAAGAATTATTGAATGCCTCACTGGATTTCAGACTTGCATGGAGTCTATAGTCCCTTTGTTTTGGCCAATTTCCCCCATTTAGAACAGGTGTATTTACCCAATGCCCGTACCTCCATTGCATCTTGGAAGGAACTAACTTGTTTTTGATTTTACAGGCTCATGGTGAAAGTAACTTGCCTTGTCTCAGATGAGAGTTTGGACTGTGGACTTTTGGGTTAATGCTGAAATGAGTTAAGACTTTGGGGGACTCTTGGGAAAGTATGATTGGCTTGAAAATGTAAAAATGAAGTGAGATTTGTGAGGGGCCAGGGGCAGAATGATATGGTTTGGCTCTGTGTTCTCATCAAATCTTAAATTGAATTTTAATCCACATAATCCCCACATGTTGAGGGAGGAACTTGGTGGGAGGTGATTGGATTATGTAGGTGGTTTCCCCTATACTGTTCTCATGATAGTGAGTGAGTTCTCAGGAGATCTGATGGTTTCATAAGTGTTTGGAAGTTCCTCCTTTATTCCCTTCTTCCTCTTGCCAACTTGTGAAAAAAGTGCCTGCTTCCCACTCTGCCATGATTGTAAGTTTCCTGAGGCCTCCCCACCATGCAGAACTGAGTCTATTAAACCTCTTTCCTTTATAAATTATTTAGTGTTGGGTATGTCTTTACAGCAGTGTGAAAAAGAACTAATACATAGTCCTACATCCTTTGTTTCCTCAAATTTTGCTTGCGAATTGAGAGGCTCTTTCTATCCATATGTTTTTATAAACAATTTAAAAAATTAGTTGGCACTTTCCACATTCAGAATGTACTTCTAATCAACTATGTGCATTTGATATATTTTCTCTTTTTCACAACATTGGTGAGTTGTGGCAAACTTTTTGCCCCTTCTTAATAAGGATTATTTCTTTTCCGGTTCTCAGAAACAATTTTTCTCCCTGTCTTTGCAGACTTCACCAATAGTTGCATTGAAACTTTTACAACTTTCAGTAACAGATTCCTCAAGATCCTTCAAGTTTCAGCCTGGCACCCAGCCCAAAGCCAATGGCAAATTTTTAAGTTTTTATTACAGAAGAACACTATGTTCAGGTACCAATTTTTTGTTCTAACAAACAGAAATTTCTGTTTCATAACAAACCATCCCAAAACTTTGTGGTTTAGTATAAGAATTTTATTATGTTAATGGATTCTTCTCAGGTCAGGATTCAGATCAAGCTCAGCAAGGATGACTTGTTTCTATTACACAATTTCTGTGCCCTCAGTTAGGAAGCCACAAAACCTTAGGATGACTCACATTTCCAGTTCCTGGGTTTAGTGCAGGATATAAGGCCCACTCTAGGAATTTCCAGCTGAAGAAAGGGACTATAGAGAATTTGCTGCTAAAGAATTGGGAGATACAAAGTAAGGGGGTTCTAATAGACTTTGAGTTTCTCTACCACACTTTGCTAGCTGTAGTTCAGGGGTCAAAAAATGCTGCTGCTGCTACTGTTTCTACCACTGTTTCCCCCACTCCCAAAAACCCCAGCATAACTGCTTTCCACCGAGCCTTGAATGAAGAACATGAGATTTTGGGGTAACTTGCCAATCAGCTGCTACCACTATATGTGTCTGTCCCCCTTCCACCTTTATAATCTCCCAACTGCAAGAGCAACTGGTAAATACATATTTTACGTTGTCTAATCATTTTAACTAGAAGTAAAAGAGAAAAGTTAATTTCAGCTAAAGCAAATCTACAATCAACATTGGGGCTCTCATCTGCTTTCCCTGAAACTGCCTTTCTTTCTCAGAACATGCATAAACACTTGATGTTATCCATTTGTAAGACTGAACTACTGTATTCTCAGTATTTCTGAAGATTTTTCATATTTCATTTATTGATGGTATCTCTTCTTTCTTCATTTACTAATTTTTAATCTCTTACTATTCATTGTATTTTTGGCTTGTAAGCTAACGTGTGCATAAGCGTGTGTGTGTGTGTGTGTGTGTGTATTTGGAATGAGAGAATAACGTTTATTCTTTGTGAAGTTTGCTATGTGTACGAGGATTTTCTACCACTTAGATTTTTTTGTTGTTGCTCTAATTGGACAACATAGTAAAATTGTGCTTTTAAAAATTTAAACATTTTACAGAAATATAAAGTAAAAAATTCATTCACAATTCAACCATAGACTTAATCAACTAATTTATAGACTTTATCCTTCTATCATTTGCTATACCAAAATAACCCTATTGTCATGTATGTTTCTTGTGTTGGTGGTGTGATGCTTGAAAATATAATAGGAATTAATATGTTACACCAATTTATAATTTATTATACACAAATGCACCCAGAAAACATGCAGGTAGACACTACAGTAACCCCCTCCTTAGCTGAGGTTTTATTTTCCACAGTTTCAGTTACCCACATAAACTGCCATCTGAAAATATTAAATGAAAAAATGTTGGAAATAAACAATTCATAAGTTTTAAATTGTGCAACATTCTGAGTAGTATGATGAAATCTCACACTATCCCATTGCATCCAAGCCAGGATGTGAACCGTTTCTTTGTCCAGCATATAAGACCCTGTCAATGTACTGGCCTGTTAGTCACTTAGTAGCCTTGTAGTTTATCGATTAAACTGTCATTGCCTCACAGTGCTTGTGTTCAAGCAACACTGATTTTACTTAATAATGGCCTAAAGCCCAAGATTACTGTACCTAATTTATAAATTAAACTTTAATATGGATATGTGTATGTAGGAAAAAACATGATATGTATAGAGTTTGGTACTATCTGCAGTTTCAGGCATATACTAGGGGTCTCAGAATGTATCCCTCATGGATAAGAGGGGACTAATGTATTTTTTTGTTAAAACAGTATTTTGCAAAATGACAATTAAAAAAATATACAGGGTGTGGCTGGCAAAATGGCCAAATAGGAACAGCCCCGGTCTGCAGCTCCCAGAGAGATCAACAAAGAAGGCGGGTGATTTTCACATTTCCAACTGAGGTACCCAGTTCATCTCACTGGGACTGGTTAGAGAGTAGGTGCAGCCCATGGAGGGCGAGCAGAAGCAGAGTGGGACGTTGCCTCCTCCAAGACGCGCAAGGGGTTGGGGAATCCCTCCTCTAGCCAAGGGAAGCTGTGAGGGACTGTGCCGAGAGAAGTGGTGCACTCCAGTCAAGATACTATGCTTCTCCCATGGTCCTCACAACCCAAAGACCAGGAGATTCCCTCGTGTGCCTACACATCTCTAGGGCCCTGGGTTTCAAGCACAAAACTGGGCGGCCATTTGAGCAGACACCAAGCTAGCTGCAGGAGTTTTGTTTCATACCCCAGGGGTGCCTGGAATGCCAGCGAGACATTTCCCCTGGAAAGGGACCTGAAGCCAGGGAGCCAAGTGGTCTAGCTCAGTGGATCCCACTCAGCATATTCCATCCTCATGGAACCCAGCAAGCTAAGAACCACTGGCTTAAAATTTCACGCTGCCAGCACAGCAGTCTGAAGCTGACCTGGGATGCTCAAGCTTGGTAGGGTGAGGGGCATCTGCCATTACTGAGGTTTGAGTAGGCAGTTTTCCCTCACAGTGTAAACAAAGCCACTTGGAAGTTTGGACTGGGTGGAGCCCACCACAGCTCAGCAAAGCTGCTGTAGCCAGACTGCCTATCTAGATTCCTACTCTCTAGGCAGGGTATGTCTGAAAGAAAAGGAACAGTCCCAGTCAGGGGCTTATAGATAAAACTCCAATCTCCCTGTGACAGAGCACCTAGGGGAAGGGGCGACTGTAGGCGCAGCTTCAGCAGACTTAAACATTCCAGCCTGCCAGCTTTGAAAAGAGGAGCGGATCTCCCAGCACAGCGCTTGAGCTCTGCTAAGGGACAGACTGCCTCCTCAAGTGGGTTCCTGACCCCCATGCCTCCTTATGTAAGAGAGCCCTGGCTGGCATCTGGCGGGTGCCCCTCTGGGACAAAGCTTCCAGAGGAAGAAACAGGCAGCAATCTTTTCTGTTCTGCAGTCTCTGCTGGTGATACGCAAGCCAACAGGGTCTGGAGTGGACCTCCAGAAAACTCCAACAGACCTGCAGCAGAGGTGACTGACTGGAAGGAAAACTAACAAACAGAAAAGAATAGCATCAGCATCAACAAAAAGGATGTCTGCACAAAAACTCCATCCAAAGATCACCAACAGCAAAGATCAAAGGTAGATGAATACACGAAGATGAGGAAAAACCAGCACAAAAAGGCTGAAAATTCCGAAAACCAGAACACCTCTTCTCCTCCAAAGGATCACAACTCTTCACCAGCAAGGAAACAAAAGTGGATGGAGAATGAGTTTGACGAATTGACAGAAGTAGGCTTCAGAAGGTGGGTAATAACAAACTCCACAGAGCTAAAGGAGCATGTTCTAAACCAATGCAAGGAAGCTAAGAACCTTGAAAAAAGGTTAGAGGCTAACTAGAATAACCAGTTTAGAGAAGAACAAAAATGAAATGATGGAGCTGAAAAACACAGCATGAGAATTTCATGAAGCATACACAAGTCTCAATAGCCGAATCGATTAAATGGAATAAAGGATATCAGAGATTGGAGATCAACTTAATGAAATAAAGCATAAAGGCAAGATTAGAGAAAAAATAAAAGGAATGAGCAAAGCCTCCAAGAAATATGGGATTATGTGAAAAGATCAAGCCTGTGTTTGATTGGTGTACCTGAAAGTGATGAGGAGAATGGAACCAAGTTGGAAAACAGTCTTCAGGATATTATCCAGGAGAACTTCCCCAACCTAGCAAGACAGGCCAACATGCAAATTCAAGAAATACAAAGAATACCACAAAGATACTCCTCAAGAAGTGCAGCCCCAAGACACATAACCGTCAGATTCACCAAGGTTAAAATGAAGGAAAAAATGTTAAGGGCAGCAAGAGAGAAGGGTCAGGTTACCCACAAAGGGAAGCCCATCAGACTAACAGCAGATCTCTCTGCAGAAACCCTACAGGCCAGAAGAGAGTGGTGGGCAATATTCAATATTCTTAAAGGAAATAATTTTCAACCCAGAATTTAATATCCCACCAAACTAAGCTTCACAAGTGAAGGAGAAATAAAATTCTTTACAGACAAGCAAATGCTGACAGATTGTCACCACCGGGCCTGCCTTACAAAAGTTCCCCAAAGGAAGCACTAAATATGGAAAGGAAAAACCATTACCAGCCACTAAAAAAACAAACCAAAATGTAAAGGCCATTGACAGCTATGAAGAAATTGCATCAACTAATGGGCAAAATAACCAGCTAGCATCATAATGACAGGATCAAATTCACACATAACAATATTAACCTTAAATGTAGACAGGCTAAATGCCCCAATTAAAAGGCACAGACTGGCAAATTTCATAAGGAGTCAAAACCTATCGGTGTGCTGTATTCAGGAGACCCATCTCAAGTGGAAAGACACACATAGGCTCAAAATAAAAGGATGGAGGAAGATTTACCAAGCAAATGAAAAGCCAAAAACAATAAAAAATTAAAAAAGCAAGGTTGCAATCCTAGCCTCTGATGAAACAGACTTTAAACCAACAAAGATAAAACAAAGACAAAGAAGGGCATCACATAATGGTAAGGGATCAATGCAACAAGAAGAGCTAACTATCTTAAATATATATGCACCCAATACAGGAGCACATAGATTCATAAAGCAAGTTCTTAGAGACCTACAAAGAGACTTAGACTCCCACACAATAGTAGTGGGAAACTTTAAAACCCCACTGTCATTATTAGACAGATCAACAAGACAGAGAATTAACAAGGATATTCAGGACTTGAACTCAACTCTGGGCCAAGTGGACCGAATAGACATCTACAGAATTCTCCACCCCAAATCAACAGAATATACATTCTTCTCAGTACCACATTGCACTTATTCTAAAATCAACCACATAATGGGAAGTAAAATGCTCCTCAGCAAATGCAAAATAACAACAACAACAACAACAAAAACAAAAACAGCAATTATAACAAACAGTCTCTCAGACCACAGTGCAATCAAATTAGAATTCAGGATTAAGAAACTCACTCAAAACCGCACAACTACATGGAAACTGAACAACCTGCTCCTGAATGACTACTGGGTAAATAATGAAATTAAGACAGAAATAAATAAATTGTTTGAAACCAATGAGAACAAAGACACAATGTACCAGAATCTCTGGGACACAGCTAAAGCAGTGTTTAGAAGGAAATTCGTAGCACTAAATGCCCATAGGAGAAAGTGGAAAAGATCTAAAATTGACACCCTAACATCACAAAAGAATTAGAGAAGCAAGAGCAAACAAATTCAAAAGCTAGCAGAAGACAAGAAATAACTAAGATCAGAGCAGAACTGAAGGTGATAGAGACACGAAAAACCCTTCAAAAAATCAATGAATCCAGGAGCTGGTTTTTTTAAAAGATTAACAAAATAGAACACTAGCTAGACTAATAAAGAAGAAAAGTGAGAAAAATCAAATAGACACAATAAAAAGTGAAAAAGGGAATATCACCACTGATCCCACAGAAATACAACTAGCATCAGAGAATACACACCCTACAAAAATAAACTAGAAAATCTAGAAGAAATGGGTAAATTCCTGGACACATACACCCTCCCAAGACTAAACCAGGAAGAAGTCGAACTCTTGAATAGACCAATAACAAGTTCTGAAAATGAGGCGGTAATTAGTAGCCTACCAACCAAAAAAAGCCCAGGACAAGATGGATTCACAGCTGAGTTCTACCAGAGGTACAAAGAGGAGCTGGTACCATTCCTTCCGAAACTATTCCAAACAATAGAAAAAGAAGGACTCCTTCCCAACTCATTTTATGAGGCCAGCATCATCTTGATACCAAAACCTGGCAGAAACACAACAAAAAAAGAAAATTTCAGGCCAATATCCCTGATGAACATCGTTGCGAAAATCATCAATAAAATACTGGCAAACCAAATCCAGCAGCACATCAAGAAGTTCATCCACCACCATCAAGTTGGTTGCATCCCTGGGATGCAAGGCTGGTTTAACATAAGCAAATCAGTAAATGTAATCCATCACATAAACAGAACCAATGAAAAAACTACATGATTATTTCAATAGATGCAGGAAAGGCCTTCAATTTAATTCAATAACCCTTCATGCTAAAAACTCTCAATAAACTAGGTATTGATGGAATGTATCTCAAAATAATAAGAGCTATTTATGACAAACCCACAGCCAATATCATACTGAATGGGCAAAAGCTGGAAGCATTCCCTTTGAAAACCAGCACAAGATAAGGAGGCCTCTCTCATCACTCCTATTCAATATAGTATTGGAAGTTCTGGCCAGGGCATTCAGGCAAGAGAAAGAAATAAAGGGTATTCAAATGCAAAGAGAGGAAGTGAAATTGTCTCTGTTTGCAGATGGCATGATTGTATATTTAGAAAACTCCATCGTCTCAGCCCCAAATCTCCTTAAGCTGATAAGCAACTTCGGCAAAGTCTCAGGATACAAAATCAATGTGCAAAAATCACAAGCATTCCTACACACCAATAATAGACAAACAGCCAAATCATGAGTGAACTCCCATTTACAATTTTTACAAAGAAAATAAAATATCTAGGAATACAACTTACAAGGGATGTGAAGGACCTCTTCAAGGAGAACTATAAACCACTGCTCAAGGAAATAAGAGAGAACCCAAACAAATGGAAAAACATTCCATGCTCATAGATAGAATCAATATCATGAAAATGGTCATACTGCCCACAGTAATTTATAGATTCAATGCTATCCCCATCAAGCTACCATTGACATTCCTCACAGAATGAGAAAAACTACTTTAAATTTCATATGTAACCAAAAAAGAGCCCGTATAGCCAAGACAATCCTAAGCAAAAAGAACAAAGCTGGAGGAATCATGTTATGTGACTTCAAACTATACTACAAGGCTACAGTAACCAAAACAGCATGCTACTGGTATTAAAACAGATATATAGACCAATGGAACAGAACAGAGGCCTCAGAAATAATGCCACACTTCTACAATCATCTGATCTTTGACAAACCTGACCAAAACAAGCAATGGGGAAAGGACTCCCTATTTAATAAATGGTGTTGGGAAAACTGGCTAGCCATATGCAGAAAACTGAACCTGGACCCCTTCCTTATACCTTATACGAAAATTAACTCAAGATGGATTAAAGACTTAAACATAAATCCTAAAACCATAAAAATCCTAAAAGGAAACTTAGGCAATACCATTCAGGACATAGGCATGGGCAAACACTTCATGACAAAAACACCAAAAGCAATGGTGACAAAAGCCAAAATTGACAAACGGGATCTAATTAAACTAAAGAGTTTCTGTACAGCAAAAGAAAACTATTATCAGAGTGAACAGGCAACCTACAGAATGGGAGACAATTTTTGCTATCTATCTGACAAAGGGCTAATACCCAGAATCTACAAGGAACTTAAACAAATTTACAAGAAAAAAACAACCCCATCAAAAGGTGGGTGAAGGATATGAACAGACACCTCTTAAAAGAAAACAGTTATGTGGCCAATGAACATATGAAAAAAAGCTCATCATCACTGGTCATTAGAGAAATGCAAATCAAAACCACAATGAGATACCATCTCACACCAGTTAGAATGATGATCATTAAAAAGTCAGGAAACAACAGATGCTGGAGAGGATGTGGAGAAATAGGAATGCTTTTACACTGTTGGTGGGATTGTAAATTAGTTCAATCACTGTGGAAAACAGTATGGCGATTCCTCAGGGATCTAGAACCAGAAATACCATTTGACCCAGCAATCCCATTACTGGGTATATACCCAAAGGATTATAAATTATTCTACTATAAAGACACATGCACACGTATGTTTATTACAGCACTATTCACAATAGCAAAGACTTGGAACCAACCCAAATGCCCATCAATGACAGACTGGATAAAAAATATGTGGCACATATACACCATGGAATACTATGAAGCCATAAAAAAATAATGAGTTTATGTCCTTTTCAGGGGACATGAATAAAGTTGTAAACCATCACTCTCAGCAAACTAACACAGGAACAGAAAACCAAACACCACATTTTCTCAGTAAAAAGTGGGAGTTGAATAATGAGAACACATGGACACAGGGAGGGGAACATCACACTCCAGGGCCTGTCGGTGGGTGAGGGTTAGGAGAGGGACAGCATTAGGAGAAATACCTAATGTAAATGATGGGTTGATAGGTGTGGCAAACCACCATGTAACAAACCATGTAACAAACCTGCACGTTCTGCACATGTGTCTCAGAACTTAAAGTATAATAAAAACAGAAAAAAAAAACAAACGACAAAAAATACATATATAGAAACATTTGCTGAATACCAAAAATAGTCTGATTATTGAAGCATTTTTATTATCACTCTTAACTTTTCTGCACGTAACACAAATGGAATTCATTTTAATAACTTATTTTCTAAACTGATTTTAAATCTATGAAGGTAGTAATTGCATATAGAGATAAAGCACAACTACATTGGCATTTATACTGACCTTATAAATTCTATGTGCTTTTATTTTCTTGACATGTTTTATTATTTCAGTTATTTTAGTAATTGTCCCTATGTCTCTATAGATACATGTGGTTGTACAATATTTTAAACCAAGATAACCAACTCTATCCTACAGGGCATTATAAACTTAAGATTTCACAATGGGGGAAAAAGAAAAAAAAAGTTACAGGATATGTACAGAACATGCTTATATAAGTGTTCCTTCTTTCGCATCATCAAAAGCAATATAATAAATATCTGTATATTAATGACTTTGTGAAGGTTCTTACTAAGAAAAATTTTGTTTTTTGTTATGAATTTCTTACTGTATTTTTAACAAAAATCTATGGAGTATTTTAGGAGATGCTACAACATATGACTATATTTGAGAAAATTATGTTTTTTTAATCACATCTACACTCAAATCACTTATAAAATACTCCACTGAAAATCTGTTTTAAATATTATCTCACAGAACATTTTGATATTTTAGCCTTTTTGGTTTGTTTTTGCAATTTTTTTTTTTGTTAATTGAGGAGGACAAGGTTTACTTCATTCTTGACCACCCAGGATATAAAATCACATCATAGATAGCTGTGTAAATCCTTAAAAATAAAAGAGATAACCATCTGTTCTGAACAGTTCAACCCCAAGAAAAATTATTAGATCTCTCAAGTTTCTTCCAGTTTAATTATTTTTCTGTTAGGAAATTTTAGAAAAATATTGTCCACTGACAGTTAACATCAAAATATATATTTGCAAGTGTACCTTCAATGCATTCTTTCCTTATTGTTGGGGAAGAGCAGAGTGATAGGGATGCAGGAATGGTTGTCCTATTTTTTCTCCTATTTTCTCATCTAGGGGAAAATCGCTTTGCACATGTTTTCTTTTATATCCATATTTCAAAAGGACACCCTTAAGGATGAGAGCAATAGAAATAAATTTATTTTATAATTTTCTTCCTGTTCCATATCTATTGTAGAACTGTATCCTCTATATATGGGGAAAAAAAGAAATGTCAGCTGTGAGATTCATGGTATTTGTGAGATGGGATGGGTTACAAAAATAAATCCTATAATCTAAGTTTCCATTTTGTCTTGGTTACCACATTCAATGCTTAATTTTAGACATTCTAAATACTTGACACCATCTACTCTCACTGGCTCCTTTAAACATATATAAAGATTTTATTCTTTAATGTATTTTACTTTTGTAAGTCATTTTAGTAGATAAAAAGTACTCCACCTTTTATGGTGGAGCAAAGTTATTGTATAAATATAAAAATGAAAATGCCTGATTTTGTTTTTAGAAACTCTGTATAAATGAAGATGGGAAAGGTTTTTATTAGAAGAAATTGTCTCTTGATATTGAACTTTGAGCCAGAGCATGGCAAGTAAAACCCTTTGGTTTGTAGTGAGGCAGTCTCCTGCATGAAAAAAAAAAAAAAGTGTTCAAGGAAATATCCTAAGAACAGGTTTTAGTACAAGTCCGAATGATCTAACCATTACTGGCTATGGAATGAAAACATCAACATTACACAAATGGGAAAAGTTAAAGAAAGGACATTGTCATGCTCTGGAGCCAAAGGGAAATAGCAGCAAAAAGCAACTCTGTGTGTAGTAGCAAGCACCTCTGTGATCTCTCCCATAGATGGAAACCATAGTTAACTTGCAGAGAGAGACAGAAGCCACCTTCATTCCAACTTCCAAATGGCTCTTGCATTGTTACTAACACTCCAAACGAAGGTACTTATTGTCTTACTCCTATACACATCTTTGAAACATAAATGTTTCTATGAGTGTAACACATAAGTCAGTACGTTTTTCAAGATATCTTTACTCTGAGACAGGAGGCTAAGTTAATTTAGTCATATGAAAACTTCAGGGTATTTGTGAGAGAGCTGGGGAGAGGCTGGGATTAGAGAAAAGATAAAAGAGAAAACAAGGAGAAACAGAAAAAAAGAAGGGGGTATATTGAGAGAAGCCATAGAGTTGGAATTTGGAAGGTGTTAATGTGGTAAACTGAATTAATCAATTAAGCCTGGCATTTCTGTAATGAAATTTACTTCAGCATGTATTGTTTTTTATCATTTGTTAATAATTATGCTCATAAACGAAAGTTACTCTAATTTTCTTTTTCTTATTATTCTTGTCCAATTTGAGCCTCAAATTTATTTTAGCCTCACATTATGAGTTTGGGAGCATTCTGTTTCCTGGAAAAGTTTTTATGTTCCTCTAAGTTTTGAGAAAACTAATCTACACAATTTTGTGGATCTCAGAAAACTAAAGAGAAAACTTTTAAATTCCACCACTTTCCTGAGATTTCTTCTCAACGAAACCTTTTTATAGGGTCATTGATTTTACCATATCTGACCAGAGAGTGAGCAGAAAAATCTGCAAATATAAAAGAATATAACAAAATATTAAGAGTGTTAGTAATTTTAATAATTAAATGAAATCATGTAAGTTGGTTACTCTTGTGTTTTCTCCTATTCAATAATTATTGGGATTTATGAATGATTTAACCAAATACGTAATATTGAATCATCTAGCATTAAATCTAAATATTTATCCACTTCATTTAAAATATGACCTATTTAGCATTTTGGCTCTCAACTATGATTATGACTTTAAAGTTTACTAAGAGTTTGCCATATGAGATATTTAATCTAAAACGTTAAAATGCAGTATATGTTTCAAGCCAAACTTTCTGTTTTGGGTTTTCATTTATCCATTACCTTTATTGAATTGGAAATGTTTTTAAATTTCATGTGATAGTAATCTTAGTTATAGTTATCAAATTGCCTTTTTCTTTCTAAAATAAAATTTGTAGTTTTATAGAGAAGGGAAGAAACAAAAGATTTTTCCTTTAGTCATATTAAAAATTAAGATAACAAGGAATCACAAATAATATCAAAATAGTATTAAGATTTCTTGTATGTTATGGATTAAACATTTCTTAATGAAAACAAGCCTTTTGACATTATACAAGAAAATATACATTGTGTCTATTTAACACCAATGGTTCTGGATGACAAGAGGAAACTTTAAGCAAGTATCACGGTTTTTTAAAATTTGTATATTTTTATCTGAATGAAATCACTACAATTTTAAAACGTTACTGCTATGATATGTTAAGGCATTGAGAAATATTGTAATATTCAAATGTTTGGAAGCATTTGTTCTTTTCATGCCAGATTGTGCCTAACTTTTTGGCATCGTGTATCTTTGATAGCAGCATGAATACACGGAGTGTATTTGAATAGGAAATAATCATTTGAATAGTATTTTAGAGTTTACAAGTAGTCTTTTTAATCATTAGTTTTATTTGATCCTTGCCAATGTATTTGGAGTAGCTATGTCAGGTGTTGCTAATGGCATTTAACAAATGAAGAGAGTGAGGATGTCGAAAGTGAAATCACATATTAAGTGCAAAGTTGAAACTGGTATCCACATGTTTCTTTAAATTTAATGACTCCTATAACACAGGAAAGTAATGGCAGTAAACTGTAATAGCAAACACAGCCAGAAAGGAAAATATGGTAGTAATAATAGAAATGGGCATAAATAAAGTTTGTATTCTGTGTTTAAAATATCATATCATGTTTAATATTACTAACAATTTTATGAGGGAGAAAATCTTATCGCCAATTATCAGATGTCAAATCCAAAAGGTTAATTTGCTCAAGGTCATAAAGCCAATCATTTCGGATGTGTGATATAATATTTTCAACTCCAAGACAATCAAAACGAAAACTCCTTAAAATCTGATAGGAGATTGTCTTAAAAACTAAAATGTGTCCATTTATCTGAGATTTGAAACCCAATCTTTTAAAATAAATATTTGAAGTTAGAAAGTTGTGTTTTCATATCCTTGTCAGTTGTCCATTTTTGCCAGTCTAGAAACGGGGAAAAATTCTTCCAGAATTTTTAGAAAATCAATATCAAGAGCAACTGGTTCTCAGCTTTTTCTTAGACAACTGATGTTTATATTAGTTTCATTTTCGTTACTATAAGTTACCACTGAAGTTTTCCTAACCTGCCAACCACTCACATCTATTATTTTGTTCTATAAAATTAGAAAACAGAACAAAAGAAAGGAGAAAGTTAATATATCCTGTGGTATGGGATATTGTTACTTTGAACATATTAAGACAGAATTTATGTGGAACCAGATTAATTTTAAGAAACTCCCTGTGGGTTCTGTTTGTTGTTTTGAATCGCTTTAATAGTAAACTTGCATTATTTATGTTTATTAATATTTAGAATGCACTCTGCAAGGATGATTTTCAACTGAGTTATAATTAGTCTCAGCTGATGAATGCAATAAAATGATTATAAACAACTTTGTGAGATCATTATCAGTGTTGTGGGAGAAAATGTTAAAACACTGTTCCAATGTTTTACCTTCAAAGATCCACTGAAATGAGTTTCAATCCGTTTAAAACCTTACATACATCATTATAAATTTATACTTTCTCTCCTGAAGTTATTGAACTTTATGTACTGATTCACTCTTCCAGAATCCAACTGTCATTTCTTCTGTCTAAAAATCTTCAAGCGTTGTTCTTTGTTATTCATTTCTGAATCTAAAGATATGTTCTTTGTGAAATATTTAGAAAATAAAGAGTGATATAAAGAACTACATAAACATTATCCATAAAATTGTCATGCAGAGATAACAATTCTTGGCTTTTAAACATATTTTATTTAATTAGGACCTGCGATGATTTATGTGGTTGCATGGTTTATGTATGGTTATATGCATTTTACATAATTGAGTTTGTATTTTATGTACAATATCCTAGGAGTTATTTTCACTCGACACCAAGTAAGAACATTGTTTATTTCTTTTAATAGTTTTTGAAAACTTTTTTTTAACTAACTAAATAATTTGGATATTATAGTGAAATTAACCACTTCACTCTGGTACCTTTAAGTAATGTTTTTGATTTGTCAATGAGATGAATAATAATATAATGGTAATAATAATAATAGGTTATTTGAATATTTCCTCTGCCTAAATAAATATGACTTTAGAAATGAAGCTTACCACACATTTTTAGCACTTTTTATATATATTGTAAAGCTATGGTTCAGAAAAGCTTTATCTATTTGCATGACTACCAGTATTTGCGAGTACCCACCTTAAGCACACTAAATATCATTGGTAACATTTGCATAGTTGATCAATGTAAGAGTTTGTTCATTTTATATTTACTCTATTTTCTTTAGTTATTTGTAAGAAGGATTTTTTTCCTTTTTCAAATAACCATTTTTAATTATACCAAATATGTACATTATATATTTAAACTGCTACATTTTCTAAGAATAGACTTTTCAGAATTTTAGCTAATGTATTTTGTTGCTTATATTTATAAGAATAAATAATGAGGCTCCTTTTTAATGTTTTGATACTGTTAGTAGCAGTAGTACCAATAAATATATACGTTTTACTTCTAATTTCTTTGAGTTTGTTTTATTACTTTGTTATTTAATCAAAAGCATAATCTGCATTTTTCTTTTTTAAAAAATATACAGTTTTTGAGTGCATCTTTTGTGGTAGCTCTTAGTTTTGATAGGTATTTTCTGCATTTTTATTTGCTAAAAACTCAATAATTTTAGTCATGCAACGTGGTTTATTTGGGACAATTTGTATATTCAAGCAATTTGATTATTTTCTGTTGATACATTTTGATAATTAACTAATAATAATGAGAAAAACATAGCATACTCAAATATTTCTATGGAGTTTTTACCCTAAGTTATCATTTTTCTCTAAGCATTTTGTGCATATTTTGTGTTATTAAATGCAAGCTTTATTTTACTTATGTTATTGACTTGTTCCCACCGTATTAATTTCCTTCTTGTCATACCCATTGCAACACATGCTCCTCTATTTTCTTTTATTCAGCCAAATCTCTTCCTAGATACATCATTGTAAAATCCTGGGTAAATCTTTCCTATTCTCTATGTACTTTTACCAAATAGATCTCATTCAGCACTATGGTTTCAAATAAAATCAATGTGCAAATAACATCCACATTTATATATTCAGACTTGATTTATCCATTGAGCTCCTCCAACCTACTTGACACCTTCATTTGGGTTATCCGTTATCAAGCTCCAATTTACACATCCAGAAGAGAATTTTTTTTTTTTAGTCAGTCTAAATGTCATCCTTGATTTCTATCCTCCTTTTTCACCACCCACATTCTACCCCATCAACATATGATCAGTCCTCTAACCCAAATATTTCTTGAATCTATCTGCATATATTCTTCTCTTCTATGTTCCTTCTTCAGCTGTTACTGTTGACCTGGAACCTGGTCGCCAATATTTTTTTCAGCGTATCTGCAAAATGCCAATATGATATCCCAGTTTTCTCTTGTTTAGAGTTTTGATCAATTTCTCACACATCATCTGTACCAAACACCCTCCTCTGCTCTCCCATTATATATAGTACATCTAAACTTTTTCTGCTGACCCACCACCCTATGTGATCTGGCATTGGCTTATCTCTCTCTCCTTACTTTCTATCAGGAAATGAGAATCCTTTCTCATTACATCTGCTTTGACCTCAGGATGTTTTCATTTTGTAATTTCTCCACTGAGAGAGCTATTTTGCTAATCTCCTCATACGCAAATCTTTTTCATTGCTTAGTTCTTGGTGAAAATGTTCTTTTCCAAGAGAGGCCATGATTCTCTTTCCTAATGCTGTATCTCCATCATTCTTCTCCTCACTAATCTGTTTTATTTTGCTTATAGATATTATCAATAATAGAAAAAATTAATTATGTATTCATTTTTAAATTTCCTTGTGTCTCCCTTATTAGAACAGATTTTAATAAGAACCAGGGCTTGTCAAAATTGCACATTAATATATCCCCACTATAAAAAAAAGAAAAGCAATAGTGAAATCTCTACAGATATTTGATGAAAAACACTACCATATCATTATTATAAATTATAGGTTTTATCAATATGTAATCGCACTCTTTATATGATTTGACAGTATTTTGTTTAATTCTAATATTAGTATCCACTTATAGATTTTACTTTTACTAAATAAAATTTCACCTAATCTTTAATTTTCAACCTTTTTTATTTTTGCTGTTTTCAAATTCATTTTGTTTTAAATATCTATTTGAATCAGCATGTAATTAGATTTTATTTTGTAAGACAACTGATGAGACTTTCTGTTTTAGAAGATAAGTTTAAGCCAATTACATTTATTATCAGAACTGACAACTTCTATCATATTTTTCCATGCATTTATTTTTTAATGATTTCTTGTGAATTCCTTTGTTTTTTATTTGATTATCTTGGCAACTCAACGATATTCGTTTTCTTAATTTCTATGCGTGCTTATTGGTTTTAGCCATTATTTTACATACAGTATTATAATCATAAAAATTTTCTTGTAAACTTACATTCTAAGTCATCTATAGGAAAGATGAAGGCTTCAGATGTTTTTCTTACCCTGCTGCCTTATCAGTTGTTGTTAGTGAGATCTGTGATTTCCAACGGGAATTATTATTTCTTTTCAAATTTTATTATTTATTTCAATAATTATTGTTTATTCTTTCATTGTCTTTATCATATATAGCTATTTGTCTAGTTCTCCTTATACTACTTTAAGGCTTTAGTATAATTTTTAACTCCTCATCAGTTGTCTTATGCTACATTTTTTGTTCATCAGTATTTAATTCTGATATATACATAAAATAGATATAGATTGCAGAAACATTGATGCCTTTTTGTGTGTATTTAACATAAAATTAAAAAACTAAAATTCTAAGCATACAATCATCTGATAAGGAAATTTTAATCAATAGTTAACCAAGCTAAGATCATTGGTTTGAGCAGAGGAATTAACATGCTATTTTACTTACAGAATTGTTATAGCTTTATCTATTATGACTATGACTAGGATTCATTTCAAGTTAAGTTTTTGTATTAGTGGAAGATAATGGTCAAGTTCATTGTTATTCCTAAATGTTTATCCTGTTGTCATAGTTTCAATTGTTGAAAAGCCTACTGTTTTTCTATAAATCTACTTTGGAACCTTTATTAAAACTCTATTATCCATGTGCATGTGTAAATTTCTGACCTGTTTAATTATATTAAGAAAATACACCTTTAACATTGATATTCAAGTATCTCTTTAATTCCAGGAAATTGTGGAAAATTATAGTATATCTTTTGAAATATTTTTCCTGTACCATTTCTTACATCGTTTTTCAGGAACTCCAAACTACTCTATGCATTTTTGTGACCTTTCAATTTCTACTCCCTCTTTTTTCATATTTTATATCTCTTTATTTGTCTATGCTTGATTGTATTTGAATATTCTCCAGTGTATTAATTTGTCATGATGAACCATTAAATTCCACCTCTAAAGTTATCTTTACATCAAATTGAATACATTTTTTAATTTTCAGTATTTCTATTGATTCTTTCACTTATGTATTTATTCTTTTTGCCTTACGTCTTATGTTTCATAATTTAGTTTTCTTTTATGATTATAATACACTTATTTTTTACTAAACAGTCTAAATGTATTTATTTAAAAATATTTAAAAACTATTCTTTATAATTAAGTCCATTTAGATAAAATTCATGTTCTGAGAATTTATTTCTTCAATAAAGTTATGAGAATTAAATTTTCTCTCATGTGTTTTGGAATTATAATTTGCCAGTTTATGTTGAGTGATATATCACACACAATATTTTAAACTATATATATATATATATAAAACTATATATGTGTATTTATGTCTATCCTTCCTTTCTTTGCTTTCCTCTTTATGTGTTTGGTGTGTTCGCCTTTTGTGATCTAGCAGTTTTTCACTGTGTCCACTAGCCACTTGTCATGTCTCACTTTTGGAATGCCTTCCCACGCTGGCTTTTGTTCTGAGGTGATCCTGTAGATCAGTGATTTGTTCAGCAAAGTACTTCCTATATGTGAGGTTGTGCCTTGATTCACTTACCTTCTCAAACCCATAGCTTTCTGAAAAATTTTAGTGCAGGGTAGCAGGAAAACAGACCTTTATGGCTTATGTTATTGTTGCTCCATTTTAGTTCCTAAGGTCAAGGAGCCAGGCTGGATCCAGTGTCCTATTTCATGTGGAATACTTTACTTCTGTTGCCGCGCAGAAGCTTAATTCTTGGCCTGCTGCTTTCAGATTAAGAAAATAGGCCGGGCGCGGTGGCTCACGCCTGTAATCCCAGCACTTTGGGAGGCTGAGGTGGGCAGATCACAAGGTCAGGAGATCGAGACCATCCTGGCTAACACGGTGAAACCCCATTTCTACTAAAAATACAAAAAATTAGCCGGGCGTAGTGTCGGGCACCTGTAGTCCCAGCTACTCGGGAGGCTGAGGCAGGAGAATGGCGTGAACCCGGGAGGCGGAGCTTGCTGTGAGCAGATATCGTGCCACTGCACTCCAGCCTGGGCGACAGAGCAAGACTCCGTCTCAAAAAAAAAAAAAAAGAAAATAGACAGTCTGTGTCTTCAACTACATACAATGAGGTGTATGCAAATGTCTTTGTGACTATGCTTTTACCTGTCCATGAAAATGTACCTATTGTTTTTTATCTCAATGTGTATTATGATTTCACTTTCTAATTTCTCTCTTCATCATTGCCAATAACAACTTTAAGTTGATCTGAAGAGGGACATTCGCATGATAATGAATTAGTTGTTTCTAGTGTCTGTTCACTCACAGAAACATCATTTTGAATAACTGTCCATGCATAAAAATATTTTCACCAGAGCTCTCTTTGGTGAGAGATCATAGCCCCTGAATAGAACACAGAAATAACAACAGCAACAAAAAGAAGACATTGATGGGGGTAAATAAGACAGTTTTACATTATCCATACATCCATACTTTATACATACATACATACATCCTCCTTTAAGCCCATGTAGTGCAGTTTAGTAGAGAGAGAGTCTTCCTCCATGTGGGGGAAGGAGACTGAAGTGAGCACTCTACTTCATTGCAAACCCCAGCACCAGGTCTGACAGCATAAACCAGGCATGAGTCCAGCCCCCGCAGACCCAGGTTCTAGTATGTCCCCCATGACTCAGGCTCTAGGGTGGCTCACACAAACTCAGGGACCAGGTCAGCCTCTGTGGTCCCAGGTGCCAGGTCTACTCGTCTGATGACCCAGGCAGCAGGCCAGCCTGAATGATGATATTAGCAGCATACCTACTTTTTCACCTCACTTTTGGACCCCAGCTGGTCCACCTAGAATTTCTGAATAGGCTAACTGATGAGAGCTTTCCTTTCTGAAGCCCCTACATAAAGATGGTAGAGATGTCTATTTCTTCAAATGTGCAGATACCAACACAAGGCTATAAGTTTCTCAAATAACTGGGAAACATGGCACCATCAAAGGAACAAAGTAAAGTAGCAATAACTCACCCTAATGAAATTGAGACCTATGAACAGCCTGGAAATTAATTTAAAATCTTAAAGAAGCTCAGTGAGATATAAGAGAATGTAGATAGACAATTAAACAAAATCATAAAATTAATCATGAACAAAATGAGAAGTTTGACAAAGAGATGAAAATAATAAAAACAAAAGCAACAGAAATTCTGTAGCAGAAGGACACCCTCACTGAAAATAAAAATTTCATGGAGAGCTTCAACATCAGACTTGATCAGAAGACCAGACTTAAGAAAGAATCAGTGAGCTCAAAGACAGGTGATTTAACATCACCCAGTCAGAGACACACAAAGAAAAAAAATTTAAAAGAGTGAAGAAAGCCTACAGGACTTATGAGACACTGTCAAGCAAATGAATATATGAAGTATGGTGTTTCAAAAGGAGCAGAGAAAGATAAAGGGACAGAAACTTAAAAAAAAAAACAAATCTGTAAAGAAAAATAAACATCCATATCCACACAGCCCAAATAAATAAAAAATAAAGAGATCTTTACCAAGTTACATTACAATCAAATTCTCAAAAGTAAAAGACAAAGAATTTTGAAAGCAGCATATGAGAAGTGAGTTTACCTATAAGAAAATACCCATAAAATCTTCAGATTTCTCAGGAGAAATCTTAATTCCAAGAGAGAGTGGGATGATACATGCAAAGTGCTGAATAAAACAAACAAAAACCTGCCAACCAAGAATACTATACCCTGAAAAACTATCCTTTCAAAATGAAGGAGAGATAAAGACTTTCCAAGATGAACAAAGGCCGAGAAGTTCATCACCACTAGCCCTACATTTCAAGAAATGCTAAAGGGAGGTCTTCTGGTTAAAACAAAAGAACAGTAAGAAAATGACAACATATGATAGTATAATATCCATCTTGAAGGTAAAAATATAGATAAATTCAGAATACTTGAACATTGTGGAGTGATACATAAATCACTTTTAACTCCAGCATAAAAGTTAAAAGACAAAACTATTTAATAGAATAATCTGTTAATGGATAAGGGATTAATGTCTAAAATGTATAAGGTACTCAAACAACTGAATAGCAAAAATAAATAACCTAATTTGAAAAATGGGCAAAGAATCTGAATAGACATTTCAAAGATCCAGCAAGTATATGAAAAAAAATGTTCAGCATCACTAACCTCCAGGGAAATTTATATCTAAACCACAAGGAAATAACATCTCATACCTTTTAGGATGAATGTCATTGAAAAGACAAGTGTTGATGAGGAGGTAGAGAAAGAGGAACCCCTTCTACGCTATTGGTGGGAATGTAAATTGTTACAGCTATTATGGAAAACAGTATGGAGGTTCCTCAAAAAATTAAAAATAGTACTACCATGTGATCCAGCAATTCTACTTCTGGGTATATACCCAAAAGAAATACAATTCGTATCTTGAAGAGATGTCTGTAGTTCCATGTTCACTGAAGCATTATTTATAATAGTCTAGACATGGACTCAAGCTAAGTGTCCATCAACGAATGGATAAAGATAGATTTTTTAAATGAACTGTATGATGAATAAAGGCTGAGGGAAATTCTGCCATTTGTGACAAATTGGATGAACTGGGAGGATACTATGCTATTGAAATAATTTGTCACAGAAGACAAATACTCATGATCTCATATATACACAGAGTATAAAAAAGTCAAACTAATAGAAGCAGAGAGTGGAATGGTGTAGGGACAGGGTGGTGGGGGAAATAAGGAGATATTGGTTAAAGGGTACAAAATTGCATTTTGCAGAATAAGTTCTGATGATCTAATGTACATCATATTGACTATAATTAATAATACTATATTATATGCTCAAAATTTACTAAGACAGTAGATCTTAAATATTCCCACAAAAAAAGGTAACTATGTGAGGTGAGAACATGTTAATTACCTTGATTTTAGTGGTAATCATTGTACATGTACATCAATGTATATGTATATCAAAACATAATGTTATACATCTTAACTATATACAATTTTATTTGTCTATTATTCTTCAATAAAGCTGTGGAAAAAATAACAAATTTAAGTCAAAATTTAAATCAGAATGATTGGTAGGGTTAGTCAACTGCTGAGAGTTAAAGAGATGATTTTGTTGCTAAGAAGAGAGAATAAAATAAATCATGTGAATTGAAAAAATACAAATGCAAAATTCAATGTTCAATGTTTATAGTTTTTATTTTTATTTTATTATCTCATTTACATAAGCTTAGTCTTATTAAAAGTGATTCAGACCGGGCACAGTGGCTCACTCCTGTCATCTCAGCATTTTGGGAGGCCAAGGCCAGAAGATCACGTGGTCAAGAGATCGAGACCATCCTGGCCAATATGGTGAAACCCCATCTCTACTAAAAATACAAAAATTAGGCCAGGTGTGGTGGCTCACACCTGTAATCCCAGCACTTTAGATGGCCAAGGTGGGCAGATCATGAGGTCAGGAGGTCAAGACCAACATAGTGAAACCCAGTCTCTACTAAAAATACAAAAATTACCTGGGTGTGTTGGTGGGTGCCTATAGTCCCAGCTACTTGGGAAGCTGAGGCAGGAGAATCACTTGAACCCAGGAGGCAGAGATTGCAGTGAGCCAAGATCCTGTCACTACGCTCCAGGCTGGCAACAGAGCAAGACTCCATCTCAAAAAAAAAAAAAAGTATTTAATGTTTAGAAAAAAGGACTTGCTTATTTCTGAAATTTGTTTGTGTTCGCCAGGAGGATTTTGTGCTCTGAAGAGATATGTACCAACTTGAGTGGTGAAAAGAAAATTTATATTAGACCTTACCTATAAATTTATCATAACTGTCTATTTCGTTCTATATATTTTGTGCCATGCAGTGTGTTAAGGCTCCCAGTGCAATCTCATGTATATGCATTCCCAGATCTTTACATGGAATTGGATATTTTACACATCAAAATCACTATAATGTATGTCTTTAAGGAAAAAAATCTTTCATTTTTTCTTCATAAGGAAGAATCAAGCCATTTTCACAAATCAGATGTGCTCATTTGGAAAATGTTAAAGTTGCCTACACCCAATTTATTATTATTGTTATTATTATTGTATTTATTTATTTTTTTTGAGATGGAGTTTCGCTCTTGCTGCCCAGGCTGGAGTGCAATGGTGTGATCTTGGCTCACTACAACCTCCACCTTCCGGGTTCAAGAGATTCTCCCGCCTCAGCCTCCCGAATAGCTGGGATTATAGGTGACCACCACCAAGCCCAGCTAATTTTTTGTATTTTTAGTAGAGACAGGGTTTCACCATATTGGGCAGGCTGATCTTGAACCCCTGACCTCAGGTGATCCACCTGCCTCAGCCTCCCAAAGTGCTGGGATTTCAGGCATGAGCCACCGCTCCCAACCCCAACCAATTTATTATTTCAGAAATATCTCTGCTTTTCTAGAATCTAACTATGGAAATCTTTAAGAATTTAATATAACTTCTTGATAATCTTCATATACTTATTAGCAGCATACAGTTTAACCATGGTAGAGTTGATAATTGTAGACTTGATTCAACACAGGAAATATAGAGTAGGGGGAGCTTATAATTTGGTTATGGAATAAAATATTTTAATAGAGGCTAGAAATGACACCAAAGAGATTGGATTTCAGCACAGAACAGAGACTAAAATTTCTCTTTGCAGAAACTATTCATGTTTTTCTACCTATGGTGAGTACACATGAAAGTAATCTAAAGAGGCAAAACATGCATGTGTGACTGTGGCTGACTAAAGAACTGGTTATTAACTGCACAGAGTAGTAAATGGATTTTCATAATCCTGCAGTGGGTCCAGGGAAGACTGAACCAACCTATATTCACTCAGTGTGAGCAAGGTAAAACGGAGGTCAAAACAGTAGAATCTGGTGGATCCAGGGATTGGTTTATCATTTTCATTTTCCAACTAATGAGTTATGTTTGTTATATCCTGTTTTATGTTAATTAACCTCCTTACTAAAACTCTGTGCCATGAGTGCTTGGTAGGTACTATGCACTAAAGGAAAGACGTGCCTGGTTCAAAATACTCCCAGTCATATCCCATGGTGTATTTATGAAAATTATGACCTGGGCCCTATTGCAACAACACTCAGTATGGAAGTTGCCCATTCAACTGATTTGGGGTTTTATGCATTCCACATCATTGTATTACTTACAAAAGATTTGTACTCTACATTCCCTTCAAAAAATAAACATGACTTAAGTATTATGCCTACAGAATAATTATATACAAAGTACTTAAAAATAATTTATTTTGCCTTAAAATGACTGCGTATGTTAAAAATTATTTAAATTCTGCCCATCCTTCAATGAGTATATCAAGAAATAGTTTTTATTTGAACCCCTACCACCCCATCTTTAAAGTAATCTTTTATTTACCTGGATTCCTACAAATTTCATTCATTATCTGTTTCAATAATTTGGCATTTAGCATCGGTTGCATTATATAATTAGTTATCCTGGATCTTCCTTTTTACTCAACTTAACTGTAAACTTTATTTGGGCAAAGCATATATTTTATTTCAATGTATACCTCTAACCCTCAATGTAGTGAATTCATATGGCAGGTGCTAGGTGTTCAGTCAATAAGTTTGAATGATTATTCCACTGAAAGAGTCAAACATGCCTATTAATATGCAAGATGCAATCCTATGAATGGCAATATATTCAAAGTATGCAACATTTCATTAATATTTTATTACAGTTAACATTATTTAAACATCAATCTGATAACTAAAAATATGTCCTCTGTTTACCTGGAGAATGTGTGAAATAAAAATGTAAATATATACAGAGCCTTGATACTTACCTTGTCACTTACATGAGGTTGATTTTATTTGTTTGAAAGTGACAAGGCTCCCAATCTAAAACACATTTGAACTTGGTCTTAAGTAGGATTTTATGTAGATAGGATTTTATCTAAAACCCAGAATTTTCTGTGTTTCTTTAATTTATACTCATCTTAAAATATAGGAATAAAATATTGTTTTGTACTGACTCAAAATACTGGCTAACTATGTCAAGAGATATCTAATATGTAAGTTAGGATTAACTTAGAAGTCTAGAAACTCTATTTCTTTAAACTGATCTCTAAGTCAACTAACATCTTAGATCTTTCTTCCTGCAGATATTCATCTCAGTCCTTTGCAGGAGTAAAATGTCATCATCAGTAATGCCAGGAAATAATATCTTCATCAACCACATTCGCACATTCCAGAATTTACCAAGATTTTGACAGAGAAAATAAGCTCTAGAAAAAGAAACTCTAGAGAATGCTGTTGCATTAGTGGCCTTGCTCTGCTACAATCACTCTTGAATTCTGGTTGCCACAAATATGCTATAATCACTAGCATTCATTTTTTCCTCTAGATTTCTAGCTCACATATCAACAAAAACCCATTTGCCTAATTTCCATGAGGCTTTATGAAACAAACTGACTTCCTCAAAGATTTTAGAAAATGTTTAGCTAGAAACATGGATACTCAGAATAGACATTTTCCAGACTTCCTTGTACTTGTTATTGCCATATTACTAAGTTCTGGCCTGTGGGACACAAATAAAAGTGTTCTATGTGCATTGTGGAAAATATTTATAAAGATAAGGATTGGGGAAGAGGGTTGCCCTTCCTTCATTTCTTTCTTCTTTCCATTAGTTAGAATACAGTCATCATGGATGAAATTTTTGCCAATGGTCATGCAATGAAACTAAAAAAGCAGCAAGACAGAAGAAGCCAAATTTTTACATGAATTAGAAATAAAAGTCCATCTTATTTAAGTTATTGTAACATTAGGCTTTTTGGAATTCATATGTGAACTTGACTCAAATGATACACTGCTATATTCCCAATACCCGCATGTACTCATTACTCAGTAAATATTTGTCAAATGAATAATGCTAAAATATTAACTGGCTTACCAAATTATGTTCCAGAGTCTTTTTTAGGAGCTACTGGCTAAAAATCCTTACTCCTTAGTTTTACTTTCTTTTTCTACTTTCTTACTATCTCTTTATATCTAGAGAAGACATCATAGTCCTAAGAGAATACTTAGAAAATAGTGCTGACTGCTCTTTCCTGATTACAAACCCTCATATTTTTGCCTTGAACTTGTCATCACTGAAGGAGTCAATGTGCCAGAATAGAAAAGATATCTTGCTACAGAAGCATAGATTCCAGAGTAACAGTTCATGTTCTTATTTCTACAATTCACCATTAGAACTCTTCCTAAGGCTTCCCATATTCTCAAGGCTTTAAACATGTGCACACACACACACACACACGTGGGTATTTATCTATGTATCTATGTATCTATGTATGTATGTATGTATGTATGTATCTATCTATCTATCTATCTACTATCTAAAGTTATTCTTGGTTGAAAGAAGGTACATGACAAGTCATTTTGAAGAAATGACCACATGAATATCCAGGATAGTATCTATCTCTCCATGGTTTCAGTATAAATCCAGAAGATACTATTGAGCTTTTCCAATTCTGGTGGCAATGACTAATAAAAATGTTTTCTTCTCTGGAGCTATCAAAGCTGAACACTACTTATTAGCTTTTTAAACTATTCATAGGTCATAGCAATCTAAGAAGGAAAAGTATCCCAAATACATTATGCATTTTGAGTGCAAATAAATTAAGCCTTAAAAACCCCATGCCACATAAATTACAGTGATAACATTTGATAAGTAAAAAATAGATGGGTTTAGAAAAATCTAGCTATCTATGGAAATTTCTTAAAGGCCCAATATGAGTAGTCAATACCAAGGGAGGAATCTCTGAGAATTTGTGTTTTATCTGTATGATCTTAAGACAGAATTATTTGTTTATTTTAAAGAGATAAAACAAACAAAATAAACTAAAAACAAGCACAGTGTCCTGAACAACTAAACCAAAAATGAAAAAAAAAAATGACTTCAGCAATGTAAGACAGTTTACAAGTAGTAAAAGAAAAGGCCTCCCAAGCACAGGACCCTGAATGTCAAGCGTTGGCCTCTAGTGAATGGAATGTTCTTGGCTGTTCTGAGATAAGGTTTTGACTACTTTGTTCTTCCTTTTCCTCTGCTAACTCTGGCAAGTCAGAGCCACATAGCTCCTTAAGCATCTGGCAGACAATTTGCCTGAACTGCTTTATCTGGATTTAGTTTAACTTCATAAATTGGTCAACGGGAGTATAGACACACACCTACAAATTGTCATCAGAATAGTCCAGTATTTTTTTGAAAATGTCCAGAGAATTGCTCTTGACATTATTGTAACTACAACCCCAGATTATCTCCCTGGAAGGTAGAAAAATGTTGAGATGAATGTACTCAAAACTAGAGATGTGATCAATGGGGCATATACAACAATTTAAGATTTCAAGTGAGTGCTTTTACTAATTATCTTATAGTTTTAGAAGATGCTAATATTTATGCAAAGATTTCTTGACTTTTAAAAATAGTATTTTATTTGAACTTATAAGATTTATGAAATTAAGCTAATAATACTAAGTACAAAAATGTCCAAGCAATAAAAGAGTTAATTTGGACACATGTGCCCCTTCTAATGAACTTCATAGTAGAGCTGTAGGAAAAGCTGTCATTAGAGAAATAGTCACTCAAAGGAGGGAATAATTGTTTTCTGAGTTTGAAAATGCTGGCTTCTTTTCTTAAAGCTAGGCTCATCTTGGAGCCAGAAGAAAGAGCGTGGTACACAGACACCAATTGCCAATAGTATTGCCTTCAAAAAGTCAATCTTTCAAGGCTTTGGTAGCCACTTCTCTAATATGCAAAGAACGGCTGCCTTATGAGAATTAAGTAAACTAATACACATGCATACAATTAACACATTAACATAGCACATTGTCAAATACTAATCAGTATAAGTTGACTTCAAGCAGATGTATTACTATGTCATTGTGTATGTGTAAGTTAGGATTCTCCAGACAAACAGAAACAATAAATTTGTTGGTTAATGGCAATAAATTGTGTCAGGTGGTTACAGAAGCTGAATATTCTCAAAATCTGTAGTCAGCAAGTTAGAGACCCAGGAGAGCTGATGGTATCATTCTAGTGTGAGTCAGAAGGCCTGAGAACCAAGAAAGCAAATTATTTAAGTTCCAGTCTGAGATCAGAAGATGGATGTCCCAGCTCAACCAATGAGGCAGGCCAGGTTTCCTCTTACTCCATCCTTTTGTTGGATTAAGACCTTCAACTGATTGGATGAGCCCTACTCACATTAGGGAGAACAATCTGCTTTACTTAGCATACAGATTCTAATGTTAATCACATCCAGAAACATCCTCACAGGCACACCCAGAAATAATATTTGAACAAATATCTGGGCATCCTGTGGACTAGTCAAGTTGACAAATAAAATTAACCATTACAAATTTCCTGACTGGCCATGTATGATGAGAATGCAGGTAACTCAGTTGACATGATGCAATAATTGCCATAATGTTGTCTAGAGTACCTAAAATTCCATTATTACGTATTTTTTTCATTGTATTATGCATCATCTATGGTTCATATTTAAAATCTAAATGCCTTTGGGATACAGAGAACTCTGAGAATAGATTTCACTCTCTCAACTACTCTCCCCATTGCCAGTTGTGAATGGTAATAAAAATAATGTTTATTAGATGGCAGGCATTGTGTTGTCTCATTGAACACTCATCACAATCCAGGCTATGAGATAGCTATCATTATCATCCCCATTTTAGAAATAAGAAAACTGAAGCTCAGCAATTTTACGTCATTTATCCAAGTTTATTTGGCGTAGGTGGCAAAGCTGAGATTCAAAAACAAGACAATCTGTTCCCACGTCCCTAGTTATTAACTTGTCTCAACTCTTTGCTAAATTAGGGCAAAGCACAGTACCTCTGCTCCACACAAATCAGAAAGATTGCAAATTGAGAGGTGTTCTCAGGTAGCAACAGATACAAATGGTGTGAATGGCAACCAATATGGTAGTGGGAGTATAACTGAAATAAAATAACATTAGAGAAAAAAAACATTTCTTGGTTTTGCACTAATGTCCTGTCTGTGTGACTTTAGGAAATTCCTGGGACTTATGAAATGAAGCTAATAATACTAAGAAAAAGTACAAAATATCCTAGCAATCCAAGAACTTAACTACTCATCCTTTGTAATGACATATAAAATAGATTAATATCCCCTTTATCTAAAGTGCACTTTCCCAGAATTTAATGAAATTAAACGCTGAAACTAGTTATTACTGATGCTATTATTAAGATAAAATTTGTAAAACTTTGCAAATTTATAGAACATTGCAAGATAACAAGATATTTTGTTTAAAAGAAAAATCAAGGGATTCACATACTTCTATGCCCTGGTAACCACTGTTTTATTTTCAATATTTGTATACTCAACATTTAAAAAATATTCCATATTTATATTTTATAACTTAAATATATACAATCCATTTTAAAAAGAGAGAAACAATACAAAAAAATTAATTGGTTGGAGGTAGGAATTTTTCACTAGCAAGAAGTGATAGATAATGTGATAAAAGAGAATAATACACACACGCTGGAAAGCTTTACTCTTTAAGTCCAAACATGTGGTTTCTTCCCATAGTTTAGATTATGGAGTTCCTCAAAACCTTCCATACAGGGAATCTATACAGGGAATGTGATGTGAAACTAAGAATTTTAATATTACAGTGAAGTGCAGGATTGATTAGATTTTAGAAATGAGAGTAGAGGATGAGGTTCAGATATAAAGTGAGAGAAAACTGTGAGGATGAAGTCCCTGAAATTAGAAAGTAAGAAATAAATCTGAAAAACAAGAGTGTGAAAAAGATCAACTGGGCTTAAGAGTGGTCAGAGAGAAAAAAATTGTTCCAAGATTTTAATATTAAATAACTGGTGACTAATGATTGTTATTAGCAGAAATTATGAAATGAATGGTTTGTACTAGTTTGACAGGAAAAGATAATAAATCCTGAATTTTAGATAGTAGTGAGAACCCTAATTGGAGATATCCAATATGAAGGTGAAAATCAGAAGTGAAACCTGGAGAAGAAATTAGAATATGTTTTCTTGTTAACTATGTAGAAGTGACCCTTAAGACAAAGCAAATGGATCCGTTCAGAAAAGGCAATTAAGAGAGGAGAACAGAAGACAAAAACCTGGACATCTCAACCACTGGTCTTTTGTGTTGCAAAAGGTTAAAACTTTTGACATGAGGGCACTGGCCTTCCTAGATTAAAAGCATCTATCAGTTAAAAACTCCTTCTCTTACCACAGATCAGTCCTTTCAAAGGCAAGAAATGTATTACAAAGAAAGTTGACCTTTTAATAGAGGTCAATAATACATTAGAATATTTCTTTCAAAGGATTGCTCTTCTTACCTTATATATAATAATATGATTATTTTTCTCAAATACAAAACATGGCATCATTAAAATGTTTAAAATTAAACATTTAAAATCTGTCCTCAAAAAAGCATTATCTTTCCTTGTTTTAAAATATGAAAGGGATTTAAATGTTTGTATATTTTTCCCCCATGAGAAATTTTACCCTATTTTAAACTCGTCAAGGGGACTAGTCAAGGAACTAGTAACTGAAAATATAATGGAAAAATCACATCATTTTAAAAGTTCTTTTTACCAAAATTGTCTCTAGTTTTTTCTGCTTACACCTTACAGTAACCCAATATGACTAGCCAGTTTTTCAAGAGAGGAAAACAAATTGCTTCAGGATGATTATGCATATGACAAAACAAAATAACGTTGGAGTTGAGAAGCTCAGCTCATATTACATCTTTGGAGCAGATGGGGGCAGGTAGAGGTTATGGGTACAGGAGCATATTTTTAACTTTTAGATGGGGGAAAACAAACCTGTTCTTTACAATGGAGACACCAACAGCACCAGGCAATCCTGAGGATCCGAACATGTGCAAGAACAAATCAGGAGCAAACTATCAAGGCACAAATGTGATTTAACATGTGCCTATGACATTTTGTGGTTTAAATTGGTCAACAGTTACTCTGCCACAACAGAGTAGCAACCAGTGCACGCACATTCCAGATCTGCACAAAGGAACAGACTGTTCATTTTTTGAGGTCTGTGCCCAGTCAGAGTTTTCCATGACTGCATTGTATCTGGGGTTTCACATATTTGAGGGATTTTGTAGATTTAACAAATATTCACTGAACGGATTTTAATGCAATGCCTGTTCTAAGTTGGAGGATGTGAAGAAAATGCACCCACATCTCCTGAGGTATGACAGAGAAAATAGATAAGCTAGAACTAAGACCATTACCCACTCCTAGTGTAAGTTTCCAGATTCTTCACAACTCACTTTGCATCAGTGTGATCTTCAATGTAACTGAGTAGGATGGAAAATGAATTATCCAGTGTCTGAATGACTTCTTTTCACAGGAGAAAGCAGTCAGAGTAGAAAACGGACCACACTTCCATGTGTGTAGTTGGGAGACTTGTATGTCAAGAACTTAGGACTTGGAAATGGTTAAATAGAGTTTGAATGGTGCATGGGAGATGGGGCAGGGTGGGAATAATGATAATAAAATAAGTACCGTCAGGGCAGTAAAAAATCTGTGTGTGTTGGGGAAACAATTGTAGTAGATAATATAAGAATAAGAATTTGGGAAAGTTCTCTAAAAGGTTTGTTTGTTTTGTTTTGTTTTTACGCATTATGAACCATGTAAAACACAAATGCCCTGTGGGTGCTCTACCTAGATTGTCTTTACTAACCTGGCATACCTATCTCCTAGCTACTGTGATTTTTGACTAAGAACTTGCTGTTCCCTTCTCCAGAAAATTACTTGTGTCCAAAGGACAGCTACCTTCCCCTGCCAGGTACTCTAAGCTCCAGGCCACACCACAGCTAATGGTTTACCAGAGCAGCATTTGCCTCAACCTGGGCTCATCTCAGTGGTTCTATTTGTGTTCTAGAGCTCCTTGTGGGTTTTAGCTAAAGGTGGAGTTCAGTAGAGATTACATTCTTGTTTGGTGTTTCATTCCTGTCCTATCCATCATGACATTACCCTGAGAACACTCCCTCAATGAATACTTTTACAAAAAGTCCCTTATTAGATTCTAAGCAATGTTTAAAATATATCATTCAATCTAGTCATAAGAAAATATTCATAAATTCAAATAATGAAATTCAGGGATTTTTTGAGTGAATATCAGACTTGTGTTTCTTCCAAAAGTTTCACCTTGCTAATATTTGCCTTAAGACAACACAATTTTTACTGAAAGAGCAATTGTATTACTCTACATTACTACTCAGTGGTGGCCCTCTTTGCCTTCTTTGTAAATAAGAAAATATTTCACAGTCCCTTATTTTATCCACGGACCAGAAAACCTGCCATCCATTTAACAAACTCACTCCATCTTCTGCATGTCCAGGTGACACTGTATTTTCTATACAGAAACATCAAATGAGGAAAAGTTACATATTAATAAAGTATAAAAGAAGTTAATGTAATATTGTTCTTTGTCAACTTAACACAGAAACATGTTTCCCAGAATCTAATTTTCCAGGTTAGCATTGGCTATAAAAGACACATTTCATTGTATTTAGAAGCATGGGAAAAAAAGCAGGCGCCACATTTCTTAGCTTTGAAGGTTGGTAAAAGGTGCCAGGCCCTGAGGCAACTTGTGTGTGTTGTCACTGATCTGTTACCTCTCTTGTTTGGTGAGGGCTGCATCCAGAACCCCAGCTTCCCCAGCTCTAACCTGATCTCCTTCTTTACCTTCTCCTAATGCTAAGTCAAATGTCAACTCTGATGAAGTGCACCAGCTTCTTCTGAGAGTCACTCATGCAACATTGAATTCCACTTCCAAAGGCCATGTTAGCTACCAACAGTGGAATAGCCAAACTTCCAATAGGAGAGACCCGCACTGAGTGTCTGATAAGGCATCATCACCTAAAAGATCAGCCAGGCACCTTTTAGCAAGTTAATTACATTGGACCATTTCCATCATAGGAAGCATAACATTTCATTCTTGTTCCAGATAAAGATTTTCCCTTCTTGTCTGCATTTTTTTCTTGCAAAATCATCATTCTTAAACTTATGGAATACCTTAATCACTGTCACCTTATTCCATACAGGATTGCTTCTGACCAAGAAATTTATTCTCTGACCAAAGAATGCTGTATAAAAACTGAAATATAGAAATGAACTCATATTCACAGGATTAACTGATATTACCGTGTTCTCCATCACTCTGAGAATTGTGTAATGGACTTCTAAAGACTGTTAAAGCACCATTTGGGAGGCAATACCTTGAAAGTCTAGGGTATTTAGGATGTTACATAACTTCTAAATTAGGTCGCCCCACCAGGCAAGAAATCATATACACCTGGGGTGCTTGCTGACAGCAGACGTAATAAGAAATGGCTAGTGGAAAAAGAGATACTCATAAATAATGGCTATGACAACAAAATGAGTTGCAGAAAAAAAATGATTACCATGGATCATCTTAATCACTTTATTATTAAGAACATCTTCTAATGAGGTAGCTTTTTGTTGAGAATTCACATGCAACATTGTTTCCATGTTTTGTGCCCACTGTGAGCATTTACTATTTATTTTAAGATGGGTAGACTTAAATCACTTGGTGACTCCGATTTCAACTACTTTTCCAATTATGATTTCATTACGTGAGTAAATCAACACATTTCTATGACACTTTGTGTATAGTCACTGAGCTGTTGGGTTTTTAAATGTATTTGTCTGATTAAGGCATTCCATAGGTTTAAGAATCGTGATTTTGCAAGAAAAAAATGCAGACAAGGAAGGAAGATCTTTATCTGAAATAAGAATGAAATGGTGTGCTTCCTTTGATGGAAATGGTCCAATGTAATTAACTTGCCTTTAAATGTATTTGTTTTTTTCTATTCCTGCTAGGAAAGAAAATCAGAAGCAGTTTTATTTCACCTGGGAAGATTAGCAATATACCCTCACAGTCCTACCTCTGTGCTATATCAGCTCCTCAGTCCTGTAATACACTAATCTGCAAGGATATCAATAGCTTTTCCAGCCTATGGGATATCACACTATTTCATTACATTGATGATATCATTTTGCATGGACCTAATAACGAGGAATTAAGTAGCAACTACTTTAGAAACTTTGTTAAGACAATAGAGTTCTAGAAAATAGAAAATAAATTTCACAAAACCTCTAGAGCTTGCTATCTTGGTGACGTTTCTATGGGTCAATTAGTCTGTAGCTTCATGTTCTTTTTCCACTGCTACCGTACAAATTACCACAAACTTAGTGGCTTAAAAAAAAAACAGAATTTTATTATCTTACAGTCCTGTGGGGCAGAAAGCTGACATGGCTCTCACGAAACTAAAATCAATATATTACTAGGTTACATTCCTTTCTAGAAGCTTTTGGGAAAAATCTCTGATATGGTGGCATTTGTGAAGAAACCTGAAGGAAGTCAAGAGTCGAAGCACATTGATACTTCAGTAATTGCATTTAGACAAAAGGAAAAAAGAAGCACCAAGGCCATTAAGCAAGAGCATGCCTATCAAGTTTGAGGAACAGTGGACATGTTCGTGTGTAGTGGCACACGGTGAATGGAGGAGAGATGTACAGGAAATATGTTAGGAGTACATCTGGGAAAGGGAGTGCTGGCAGAGAACGTCAGGCCTGGATTATTAAATAGAATCTTATTTTCAGTGGATAGGGAAGGGGCATTAGAGTGATTTTGACACATGAATGACATGACCAAAGATTATATTTCTATAAGAAAAAGCAACATAAGAACGATTTATAAAATGTATAAGATCAAATATGGGTACCTAAGAAATAATCCAAGAAATGACTGATTTATATGTAAATAGCCCTGAAAAAGATAACAGAAGGCTTGTTTTTATGCCTGAATTTTATAACTGTTTATTTATGTGACATGGGATTTAATTTATGTAATGAATAGGGTGTGTGTGCAATGAAAAATACAATCTTTACCAAAGTAATTAGTAAACAAAGTCATCTGAACCCCAGCCAAACATATTAAAGCCTCTGACATCTCTTTTTATCCTTCCCGGCTTATTTCAAAATTAAGTGAAATGTATCTGTAGCTGCAATTTAGTGATTGTTTTCCAATTGTCCTGCACAGGAGCCAACACATAATATCTGTCTCAAATGAATGCAATGATTTCCGTAGCACTCTCTTTACTCCCTTGGCTAGATTTACCTTCTCGTTGAACTAACTTTATCCATAGCAAGCCTTCAGTGAAAGGAAAGCCCAAAAATTCTGAGCCTGTTTGGAACCTGATAATTTTCTGTGCATATAAAATACATATTTTTAGAATGTAAGAAGAGAATATTTATTTTTTAATTTAAAGCTGAAATTTTGAGAAGATTTTAAAAGGTCTGCAGTCTTTAAAAGTCCTTTACTTTTTAAACCTCTGGCATTTCTTTCATAGTTATTATTTATTTGACTTTGACTAAGAAGTTAGTAAAGGTTTCAATCTCAGGTTATAATAACCTATATTTTAAACTTGAAAAATGTACTATCCCATGTAACAGGGTAGAGCCACAGTGTAATAAGGCTGTTACTTTAGCAAACTCACCAGATTTAATACATTCATAGGAATGGTGATCATTTCAAACCATTCACCTTCAGAAGATGTTTTGATTACAGGTTGTTACCATTATTCAAAACACTAAAATCATTCCATTCTTCATTGATATAGTCCTTTTGATTAAAGGACCTCACTGCTTTGCAGTATAATTAAAAATACTCATGGAACAATTACAGTGTGCCAAGTTCCTTCCTAAATACCAAGAATATAAATAAATAATATAGATTTAAACATTTGCTGAGTACTAGTGACTTTCTAGGTGCTAATCTATTCATCCAAAATACAAATTCCTTGAGGAACCCAACAGTAGCTGTTATCTCTTAGTATATCTGCCAAGACCTAGCCTCACCTCTTGGTTACAGTAACTATGTAGTTCTATCAGTTCAAAATTAGCAACATCTGGTCAACAAAAGAGGTGACATTCCTTTATAAATAGTGAGAAAATACTTTTACATAGCATATAAATGTCATTTTATAAGCAGAGAATTTTTGGTGACAGTGTTCCTCAGAATGGTCTATTTTAGCCATGCTTTTGCCAGACTTTGATAAATCTACTAGCATTGGAGCGTGAGTGAACAACCTGCTATTGCCAATAAGTCTTTTAAGTTGGCATTTTCCGTGAACTCCACTAGAAGGAATATGGGGAAAAAAAGACAATTTTATATCACAATTTACTTTATATCATAATCCCAAAGAACAGTTCCCAAGATAGTTATGTTGATGGCAAAAATATCAAAAAGAGATTGTAACTTTAGTTAAATTCTAATATCTTAGTTCCAATGTTTTCCTTTCTTCATTTATATTTAGTGGGCTTGAGCATTCACTTTCTAATAATGCAATCAATATACCATATAAACTCATTTCCTATGAGAATTCATCTATTTTTAATGGCCGTAACCAGTGATCTGTGAAAAAATAACAGTAAAATATATCATATAAAATTAATATCATAGAAACATTTATACCTCCGAACTTTAGGTTATTAGTAGTTTGTACTGATTACAAATAAACCTACTAGGAATATTCACAGTGTTCAGTTTTGTGTGTGTGTGTAAATGTAAGTTTTCTTTATTCTAGAGAAAATTTCTGGGAATGAGAATGTGGATTATTTGGTAAATGTGTGTTTAGTTTTGTTAGGAATAACGCTCAAAATCCTATGGAAATTGAACACTCGAACAAAGGATTCTTTGCAAAGCAATTTTACTTCTGCGCAGAGGGGTGCCTCCTTGGCCAGTTGCCATAAGAGCACACCTGAACAAAGGGCATGAGAGCCTTTATTCCTGACGCAAGTTCTGCCCCTGTGCCATTTCCCCATTGGCCGGAGTCGGGTCGTACAATCTAAACTAATCCCGGTTGGCTAAACATTTGATTTTTTTTAGATAGGGTGGACACGTGAAAGAAAGTGGAGAGGAGAGGGGAAGGGGTGTCTGTAATGAGCTAGAAAGTTAGTCCTCTTTCCAAATAAGGAAAGGAATGTGAGCTGGTATTGATAACGCCTGGTACTGAGGCATGCCTGGGCATCTAACAAAGGCAAAAAGGAAAAAGGAGAAAAAGGGGGGGGTGGTACTATGAATTAAAGAATAAAAGCTTGATCAGATTATTTAAAGAAAAACCTCATCATATCCCACAGTTTCATAAGAAATTTCAAAACGTGTGTGTGTGTGTGTGTGTGTGTGTGTGTGTGTGTTTCTATAGTTAAAAGGGTTCCTTCAGGACTTTGGAATATAGAGAGTGAGATTTTTACTTTTATTTTTATTTGTCTATTCTCACTGACATTTCTAAATTGTGGGCTGCTCTAGGACCCAGGGAAGAATAGATACAAATATTACTGAGGACACTGTCCACTGAACCACCCCTGGACAGTTCATCTTCCATTTATTTTTTAGACTATTCCGATAGTTGCTTTATGTGTTATACTCAGAGTTTTAGTTGTAATTAGTGGGAGAGGTCTGGTGGAATGTGCTTCCTCCATCTTGACTGGAATCAAAATCATCAGCCAAGACCATTTATGTTTAATACTCATGCATCTTGAGAAACTCTTTTGGATTTTAGAAAGTCAATCCAATCATGGTGAGAGCAAACTGGTTGTAGCCACTCTATACCTCAGTTTCTGAGAAGGAAACATGTTTCTAGCAACATATGTGTTCCAATGTCTCACATTACAGGAGGATTCTATGTTAGCAGCACTGAGCACTATGTGAGTGTATCAAGGGCAGAATAGGATTTACTTTAAGAATGAAAACAAACTTCCACATGGCTGTCTTTTTTCAGCTCTGTACAAATTCACAATTTAAAATCCCATTTAATTGAACTGAGAAAGCGCCAGCCTCCCCACCCACATGCCCAAAAGCCATTCTGCTCACACTTTCTTGTTTGGAGCACTATACTTTTATCCCCTGCTTTGAAGGAACTCACAGGACATCTGTCAAATAACCCCACAGAAGCTTTACACCAGGGTGTTGAAAATATTCTTTTTAAAGAATCTGTTCCAAAGCCACAACATTTTAAAATTAGCATCAGTAACTCACAGTGCATTGCCATTAATATCGATTAGCAGAGTTTAATTTGTTAAGATCTCACATTAGCTCCTAATGACTACATATTAACTAAAAGCTAGTAATTTATGCACAATGATGTACCTGACACTGATCTCTTTTAAAACTATAATTTATTTCTAATAGTTTTATAACAAGGTAGTTATTTGATATAATTACTTATATATAATACACACAAATACTGGTGTTGATTATAATTATTACATAAGAAATAAAAATAAATTTGCCTGAGTTTCATAAAAGACATGTATATAATAATGTTAAGAGGACTCTACCAAAACAAAATTCAATGCTTTTTCAAAATAAATTATAGACAAATTGAGATCACCCTATACATCTAAATGTATGTTTATGTTTGTCTTTATCTTACTGAAGTTATACATCATCATTCATGTGTTAAAACAGCATGAAGGACGAGGAATAGTTTGGCTTTCCAAGAGCTGAAAGGAACATATTTCTTTGGGAACAAGAAAGAAAAGCATTGGTTGAGGATATACCAGTTGCTTATGTGATATTCTTTTTCAAGCACTTATGTCAGTATAATGTTATGGCTTACAGAAGTCAAAGAAGATATTAAAGCTCCCATGAAACTCTGTTCCAAAGAGGTCAGTCTACTAAAGTGCAGTTAGTTAATAACAATGAGGTTTACCACAGAATAAAATCCGTAAGTAGTCTCTTTGCTTGTTTGAAGCCATAATGCAGCCAACTTGAATATGAAAGGTTATGCTCTATCAAAGATCACGTTTACATGTTTATTTTACGTGAAAATCACATACTATGTCACACTTCTCCTCTAGTTGTACTCTGTGAGTATATCCTTCTCTAACACAGTGAAGCAGAAAAGGGAAGGTTTGATCCAGTGTACATGGAACTTATCCACAATGTTCCAACTGAATTCAATAGATACTTCACCAGAAAATCCTTGAATGTGACTTTCAAAGGTTTTCTCTCTCTCTAAAAGGACAATTATTGATGCTATGGAGCTAGAAGCAGAGATTACAGAAGCTCATCCATCACTTTGACATCTCTCTTTACAGAATAAGAGAGGGTTATGTAAACTTGTGCACACACATACATATTTACATACATACTATAGGTTAAATTTCACTTATGAAACAACAAAAATCTAGAAAATGATAATTTTTAATTAACCAAACATACAAATAATAACTTTTTCTCTGAATAGTCAAAAATGAGTTAAAATCAACACTGACTAGAAGCTAACCATTGTGATCTCAAGCTATTTATAGAATGATTCATCTTGTGGATAAGTCTAGAAATAAAACACTAATGATGTGATAGTGATTAGCCTACTACTATTATGTTTGGATCTCTGCCTTCATGGTAATTGAAAATACTGTCCTTTCCTGATGCTTATAAGTTAAACATGGTCATCATATGTCTTGCTGTTGTTAATGAAATGTAAGTGGAAGTGACAAGTGTTACTTCTAGACAGAAGCACTAAATTGCTGGTGCTAAACTTTTCTTCCTATATTTCAGCAATATTGAAAAAGTATATTGATATAGAAGGGCAGTGCTAAATAATCACATAGAACTTAGAGAGTCATCCAAACCTGTAGAACACTTTGTGTCAGGCAGGAATAAGCCTTTATTATTTTTAAGCCACTTGGATTTTTGAAATTTCTTGTTACTGAAGCAAAACCTATCCTATCCTGACTAAGCCTATTGACAGTGTGGAAATAAGAGGATTAGCATTTATTAAGTGAGCCCAGTACTGTGTAAGAGGTTTTCAAAAGATTAGTAAATTACTCTTCATAATAATCTATATAAGGTTAACATTATCCCCATTTCAAGAATGGATTTTCAAAACAAATTTGTCACATGTGCCATTAATTGCAGTGACACACTCCCCAACTTCATTTTTGATAAGTTCCATCAATGGGGTGGATGATGTGGTTTTAAACTTTGTAATTAAAAAAAAAAAACTGCCTGCATAATCAATGACCGTCCTTATTCCCTACAATTCTCTATTTAACTTCTCTAAATTTGCAAAGAAGTGGGTTATCTCAAGATAAATATGTGAGAAGTCTACTTCCATCCTCATATTTGTTGTTTTTATCTGAACCTGTTGCTAATTACTGGAAATATACAAGAAATATACGTGATTCACAAAGACAAACAGATCCAAGTAAATAACACATCTTGTATCTATCCAGTAATCTCACATATTCAACTCAAGTTTATGGAAAGGGCAATATGTTATAATCGTTAGGCACTGGCTGCTGTGCTCAGAATAGCTGTTTCTAATCCAGAGAGCCATGTACTAACTTTATGATTTCAGGCAAGCTTTCCAACTTCCCGATGTTTTGATTTCTTCACTTTGAGCAGTGATGCTGAATAAAGTTTGTGAGCAGGTTAAATAAGATAATCAATAGGAAGAGCTTAAAATGCAGCTTGAAATATAAGAAATGGCCAATATATATTGAATATTATTACATACTGAAGGGAGAACAAAAATGACATAATATGATAACTTTTTTGAGTACTTGCAATATCTTAACAATAAGTTTAGCACTTTTTCTAAATTATATCACTACATTTTCATAACTCTGAGACCTAGCTGTTCTTACACACAGCTTAAAGATGAGGTAACTTGCATTTTGAAATGGTAAGTAAGAATTTGATCGCTGTAAGAATTTTATCTCACCCCAGAGTCTACTTTTTTACCCTATAGCAGTCCCCAGTATGCATAAAAAAAACAATAAGACACAGGCCCAGGGTCCCAAGAATGTTATCAGGCTGATGTTAAAACAAGAAAAAATAACATTACAATACATTATGTGCTATGAGATATGTAAAAATGAAGTGTTATGAGAGTTCTGAAGAATGACCTTGACTCTGAATGAAACAGATGGTTTCATGTAGAAAGAATTTGGAATTTTAGCAAGCTTAGAAGATAGGTGGAATTTTGACAGGTGCAAAGGATGCAAGAATATTGCTGGAAAAAGGAACAGCAAGAAAAAGTATATTGCAAAAAAAGTACAGCACATATTAAAAATAAAGCTAGGAGACTTGAATTTGCAAAAGCATTTTCAAAGTAACTGTGACTACAATTTTTCTCAGTAAACGATGACATAATTCCTATAAGCGATTAAATTTGTTGTCTATTAGTGTGTAATCCAGATGTTAGTAGCTTAAAACAAATGTTTCTTTTTTCATATTTTCTACAGGTCAGGAATTTCGAGAGACTTAGTTGGGAGATTTTGGCATAAGGTCTCTCATGAGATTGCAGTCAAGATGTGGGGCTGTGCTGCAGTTATCTAAAGACTTGACTGGGACTATAGGGTATATTCTCAAACTGGTTCACTTAACCTATTATCAGGATGCCACAATCTCTTGCCACATCGGCCTCTGCGGTGGGCTGCTTGAGTGTCCTCACAATATGACAGCTGGATCCCCTTAGATTGGGTGATTCAAGAGAGAGCAAAGTGGAAGTCTCAATGTTTTCTTCTTATCTAGTCTCAAAAGTCACACACTGTTATTTCTTCAATATCCTCTTCAGCACTACTCTTTGTGGGAGGGAAATATCCTGAGGTGTGGATACTAGAAGTTGGAGTGTCACTGAGGCCATCTCAGAAGCTGGCTACCACAGTTATCCACGATTTTAAAATAAAATCATGTGCCTTAGTTAAGCACAGATTATTATAAGAAACCAAGAAACTGTCAGAAATCATACTAAAAGGGTTACCTAACAAGGACATCTGTTCTCACAAACTCACCCAATAGACTGAGATCAGAAATATCTAGTCTTCTCTTTTACATATCTTTTTCTCAAATCACCTTTCTCACTAAAATTTTAAGTGATGTAATTCTCCCGAATCGTTATAAACAATTTGTGGTATGACTTGCTACATGTGTTAGCCCAGCACTTTCTCAAATCATATTTATCTCAAATTATCTTTTGTTCAACACAAAGCACCTGTGAAGGGTAGGAGCTCACCATGTTTATCAGGTACCAAATTAAACATGAAAAGTTGTCAGAAGATTCATTTAAGGACAATCAAGACCCTTTGCTTGAAAGAAAGGAGAAAAAGCCAATGCTGCTTCTTGGTGCCATTCTGTTGTGAGAACTAACTTATTAAATAGCCAGGTAATGAAAAGAGACAAAAGTTAGACCTGTCTTTCCATAACCTAAAAAATTTGAAAATAAAGCAACCTGGAAGCTTTCACTTTATAGATTATTTTCTATTGTTCCAGTTTTAGTTAATGTTCTCAAACCATAGCTGTTTCCTACTGCTTTATCTGGCCTCTCGCTTTTATTGGTCCCAAGTTCAATCAAATGAACTGCTGAAAGTGAAATCTTGAACAAGCTCATCTGCTGAACAATGAACTCAAAACAAGCCTAGGGCAGCAAATGGGATTTTAATTGCCTACTGCTATTTCTCTAGTGCCTTGCTCTCTAGGTGACTGTGTGACAAGAGGCCTCAAAGAATTCAGAATTGTGGGACAAAATGCATAAGCACAAACGGTAATCATCCATGACCTTGATCTTGCTTGCATGTCTTTTCTTAGTCCAGGTAATGCTACTTAACACAGTCTCCTAGAGGTATTAAGAGATTATAGACTGCCCTCACTTTAGAGAGCTCTTGAAAAGGCAGAGGGGAAAAATAATTACATTATCCTTGCCATTATTAAGCACTTATTGAATTCCACCAGAGGGCTAGGCATTACAATAGAGTATCCATTTTGCACACATTAGGAAATGCATATGCCTTTTACTTAGAAGCATATTAACACCATTGTTCTTTCTGTCACTTTTACTCTCACTTCCTATTGAATCTTTTGGGACGTCTTAGGTAGTAAAGACTCATTTGGATTGTCTTTCTAGAATGAACTTTCATCCTCCTTGCCAGTTTATCCCAGTTGGGAAATATGTCTATTCCCAGAAATGATCTCCCTCCTCAGCCATTTCTATATTGTCAGAGGGCAAGGATTCAATTGATTCCCAAATAGTTGAATGGAAAGAGTAAAAAGTGGCAGAGAGGAATAACTGTTTACAGCACTTGCTTCTGCTTGGCCTCTAAAGCAGTTAATATTTCAAGGGAGCCAGTATGGATCTTTAATGGACCAGGTACTTTTATATGAAGTACTTATTTTATATACACAATGCTGGCCTGAAGTGGTAGCTCATGCCTATAATCTTAGCACTTTGGGAGGTCAAGCCAGGAGACTCTCTTGAGGCCAGGAGTTCAAGATCAGCCTGGGCAAAATAGTGAAATTCCATCTCTACAAAAAGAAAATCAAAAAGTTAGCCAGGTATGCTGGTGTGTACTTGTAGTCCCAGCTACTTGAGAAGCTGAGGTAGGAGGACTATTTGAGCCCAGAAGGTCGAAGCTGCAGTGATCCATGATCGTGCCACTGTACTGCCACCTGGGCAACAGAGTGAAAATTTCTCTCATCATTCTTCAGTGTTTTCCAAGTGTTTGGCATTGAGCATATGTTACCTTTGTAATTTAAAAAGCAATAAATATTATTAAATATGACTATGTACACGTAATGCCCAGTGAGGTGGAAAAATGCTCCTATGTTGCAGATGATGAACTTGAGATAGAGCTATTTAGAAACTTTTCCAAGATTATGTGAGCAGTAAATAATGAGGGCAATTTTAACCTCTATTGTCTAGCATAAAGAGCAGACTATTTCCAGTTTTCAAAACTAGTAGAAATATAGCAAAAGAAAAAAAAACAGATAATTAAAAAGTTTCTACCTGTAATGTTAATACTGAAGACCATGAACACTGTATGTATGTATATGATTCTGAATTTGTAATGACTAAAATGGGGTGTGTTTATTTCTTTATGAATATTATGATTACTGAGAACAAGGGAAACTTCCTAACACATATACAATGATATAACACATCATGAGGTGTGATAGGGCTCAGTATCTGAAGATAAATGTATATAAAGCCTAATTACTTCTTAGGTTTATATGAATTTCAAACTCTAAAAGAACATCCTCAATTTTTTTTTACTTTTTTGTTTGAAAGAATGTAACTTTAAAATCATTTTAGATGACAAAAATAATTATCCAAGCATGATAAGCATTCTCTCCTTTAAATACGCACTTGTAATAGTTGTCCCAACATTTTTACCAACTCAGAATAAGATGCCCACATATTCATTCTTTTGTATTTAATATTATATTATATACTACAAAAATATACACAACTAGCTTTCACAATTATTTATTTATGTAACTGTATGATATGTCATTGAATAGCTTACTAAAATTGACTTTACCATTATTTAACTATTTTACACTTCAATATACTGTGTTTTGCAATTATGAATATTATTGAAATAAATATCAATTGGCATATATTTCTTTCTTTTAAACTTTTTTCTTAGGATATATTTCCAAGAATAGACAAGAGATAAGAGTATTCATTTTACATGATCATACTTAATAATGTTTATGCTTTAATTACAAAGGTAACACATGCTCAAAGTCAAACATTTGAAAAACACTGAAGAATTAAAAAAAAATTTATTCATTGTAGTATATCCTGATGTTTTTCCTCTCTAGTGTTCTTTCCTACCTTTATTTCTACCTAATTTGGGGTGAGGAGAAATGGCTTTTACAACACTTAATGCATATGCTTCAGATGGGCTCAACTCTCAGCTTCTGAGACACAGCATGTAACCCAAGCTGATGAATCAACAGGATACATGGTCCCTAAACCATTCTGATAAGTTCAGGGGCAGGAACTTGTGGTTTATGCAAAGTGAATCCTGGAATTTATGTCAAAGCTACTGGAAAGAGATGCTTTTCTTTTTCTTTGTCCCTGGATTTAATCACAAGAAGACAGAAACTTGAAGCTACCAGGGACTATCATATGCAACTTAAGGAACAAGAGACGGGAAACAAAAAACCCACATAGCAGAAATAGAGCTGAATAATGAAGAGAAATAAAATTATTCTCACATTGTTTCAATGCCTGGATCAACCTCTGCTAGGAAACAGACTTATCTCTGGACTTTTTAGTTATATAGGGAAATTAAATATTCTTTTTGGTTAAGTTCTTTTGAGTTGAGTTCTGTAACATGCAGTGTGAATTCTGACAAATACACCCTTTATTTCACAATCAAAGGAATAATCACCATTGGCATCTTAGAGCATATGCTGCCTGTCTCTTTTTAAATACACATAACAACGTTTATCATGCTATTTTATATCTTAGAGTCTTAAGTAGAATAAACCGCAAATCGCAAACATTTTAAAGTATAATTACTGACCTTTTGTGTATTATAATCAACAATAGGGTAGTCTAAGGTATGAATGTTCTGCAATTTGCAAAACCAATTCTCTATTATTAGATATTTATGATACTAACACATCTTCACTGTTGAAAAAGTGTGATTAATACATAAATACATACGTATCATTTCTTATTATTCCTTTTAATGCACTTTTCTAGAAATAAATTTGTACCTTAAAAATGTATAAATATATTTATGTTACATAAGATTTTTTGTCTTTGATGGCTTTGTTTTACATATACATATATATATATTTTTATTGCAAGGCTTTTATTTTGAAATCTTTCTCTCACATTAAAATTGCCAACTCTGTTTTCCTTTCCCAATATTTTTGTCTATCCTTTTGTTTCAATATTCCTGAACAATTTTATTTTAATTAACGTTCCTGTAATTAGCAGAGTTAGATTTCACTTCTGACCTACTTGGAGAGTCCTAGATTTTTACCAGAAGAATAAAATTCATTTTGCATTGTTACAAACAATATTCTTACTTTTATTTTTATTATCCTATTTTACTGGTTTTCCTATTTCATATTTTTACATTTTTTGGCTTGATATTTTTTCCCATTTCTTCTGTGTTTGCTACATTAACTCTGGTGTCTTTCTTGTTCTTAAACTAGTCATTTGGAAGCCATGATTAGTGCCTTAAATTCTGGTAGTAAAGACTTAGAGGTTTTAAACAAAACAATTGGACTTGGCGACGCGGGCTCTTTTTTAGTTCCATATGAACTTTAAAGTAGTTTTTTCCAATTCTGTGAAGAAAGTCATTGGTAGCTTGATGGGGATGGCATTGAATCTATAAATTACCTTGGGCAGTATGGCCATTTTCACGATATTGATTCTTCCAACCCATGAGCATGGAGTGTTCTTCCATTTGTTTGTATCCTCTTTGATTTCATTGAGCAGTGGTTTGTAGTTCTCCTTGAAGAGGTCCTTCACGTCTCTTGTAAGTTGGATTCCTAGGCATTTTATTCTCATTGAAGCAATTGTGAATGGGAGTTCACTCATGATTTGGCTCTCTGTTTGTCTGTGATTGGTGTACAAGAATGCTTGTGATTTTTGTACATTGATTTTGTATCCTGAGACTTTGCTGAAGTTGCTAATCAGCTTAAGGAGATTTTGGGCTGAGACAATGGGGTTTTCTAGATATACAATCATGTCATCTGCAAACAGGGACAATTTGACTTCCTCTTTTCCTAATTGAATACCCTTTATTTCCTCATCTGACAAAGGGCTAATATCCAGAATCTACAATGAACTCATACACATTTACAAGAAAAAAACAAACAACCCCATCAAAAAGTGGGCAAAGGACATGAACAGACACTTCTCAAAAGAAGACATTTATGTACTCAAGAGACACATGAAACAATGCTCATCATCACTGGCCATCAGAGAAATGCAAATCAAAACCACAATGAGATACCATCTCATACCAGTTAGAATGGCCATCATTAAAAAGTCAAGAAACAACAGGTGCTGGAGAGGATGTGGAGAAATAGGAACACTTTTACACTGTTGGTGGCACTGTAAACTAGTTCAACCATTGTGGAAGTCAGTGTGGCGATTCCTCAGGGATCTAGAACTAGAAATACCATTTGACCCAGCCATCCCATTACTGGGTATATACCCAAAGGACTCTAAATCATGCTGCTATAAAGACACATGCACACGTATGTTTATTGCGGCACTATTCACAATAGCAAAGACTTGGAACCAACCCAAATGTCCAACAACGATAGACTGGATTAAGAAAATGTGGCACATATACACCATGGAATACTATGCAGCCATAAAAAATGATGATTTCATGTCCTTTGTAGGGACATGGATTAAACTGGAAACCATCATTGTCAGTAAACTATCGCAAGGACAGAAAACCAAACACAGCATGTTCTCGCTCATAGGTGGGAATTGAACAATGAGAACACATGGACACAGGAAGGGGAACATCACACTCTGGGGATTGTTGTGGGGTGGGGGAGGGGGGAGGGACAGCATTAGGAGATATACCTAATGCTAAATGACGAGTTAATGGGTGCAGCACACCAACATGGCACATGTATACATATGTAACAAACCTGCACATTGTGCACATGTAAAACTTAAAGTATAATAATAATAAAATTAAAAAAACCCATTGGACTAAAATTTCTCTATTAGCAACAATATTAATGATAAGAAAGCCTCTTTTAACCTTACCTTACATAAAGTCAGGCAATTAAATCATTTTTACTTACTATTTAACTCTGACCTTGCAGCTTTTTTTGTTATATCTCATATTTTTTCTATATTTTATTGTCAAATTCTTAGTTTATTCTACATCTTGACTTCCAGAAATTATTGCTGACATTTTTATTGTTTTATAACTGTATTCATAATTACTTAGATGGTTACTATTTCTTTCATAGTTGTTTCTATATCTTTCAGACAATTTTTTAATTTGTATTTTTATTTGTATTTATTTTTTTCTTGAATAAAGTATATCTTTAATTGCATAGGTGATGTCCTTTCTTTATCTGGAGTCACCCATGATTATTTGACTTTCATAAGTAAAATATTTAGAAATTGTGATCTTTGTTTAATTCAAATTCTGTAAACATTGATCAATTATTTTCTGTCAGATACAAAGTATTAATTTTATTCCTTCAATAGTTATTTCATTTTCCTTCTGGATGTTTGAAGAAATTCTAATTCATCCTTGAAATTCAAATATATCACAAGTTTGGGTCATAATACTTATCATTGACCTCTTCTCTGTTTACTGTAAATCTACTTAATATGCAGTTCTACCATTCCATAAGTCAGAAAAGTTTTCTTCCATTAATACTAACCATGGATGTGGGCCCATTTGTTCTAGTGTCTTTTTTTTTTTTTTTTTTTTTTATTATACTTTAGGATTTTAGGGTACATGTGCACAATGTGCAGGTTTGTTACATATGTATCCATGTGCCATGTTGATTTCCTGCACCCATTAACTCGTCATTTAGCATTAGGTGTATCTCCTAATGCTGTCCCTCCCCCCTCCCCCCACCCCACAACAGTCCCCAGAGCGTGATGTTCCCCTTCCTGTGTCCATGAGTTCTCATTGTTCAATTCCCACCTATGAGTGAGAACATGCGGTGTTTGGTTTTTTGTCCTTGCGATACTTTTTCAAGAATAGAATTAGAGGTATTTGTCTTTATATTGGTTGTTGTTAAGCATTATTTTCTGATAGTTAGTTGTCCTTTGTCCTTCTCTTTTGTGTTTTGGAATAGTTTCTTGCTTGTTCTCTATCTCTCTGAGTTTATTTTTTAATGCCTATTGTTGATTTCAACTAATGTCATCCTAATTCCACTATAGCTTGATTTATTCCTCTAATATTCATAATTAACTTTTGATAGTGCCTTTTGGTTTTACTCTGTAATCTTACCTCATCTTAGATATCTTTCAAAGTTTTTATTTTTAATTTAATTTAGTTTATAAAGGAGAAGATACAATCTGAAATACCTGATTTTAACATAACAAGTCCTATGTTAAAGTTTATTTCCCCATACTTTGAGGGATTCCGTATATTTACATAATTTATATTACACTTTCATCATAGATTCCATTTTTGAAATTCTAGTCATTAATCCTGAAAGATGATATATATCTTTAATTTTTTTTGAGACAGGGTCTCACTGTTGCCCAGGCGAATTATATCTTGCTATTTAATTTTCAGAAAAATGATGTGTATAGATCCTTTTGTGGATCCTGTCACTGATCAACTGTGTGATACTAGAATTCTCATCTCAAATCTGAAGTTTAATCATCAGATTAAAACTTTTCATAGAACTTCTAAGTGACCAGTAACATAAAGGGAAAAGAAGCATACAGGTTACAGATATTATTTTGAATACTAATAAAATTCTACATTGGGACTATTTTTTTGCAACCTGTTTTCTCTCGACTTCCATTTAAGTAAATAGATTCAGATTCCTCACTTATTTTCTATTGAAAAATTAGAAAAGTATCTTACATCAAGAATTGGCTTCAATGTCAAGGAAAATTTGAACCATAGACAAGCCAAAGCAATCGCTGACTTTGTGTATATTTTGCCTCTATTTGCACTTAAAGACTACTCCTGCATCTACCTGTAAAAGTAGTAGCAAATGATATTAAACCAGATAGGTCAATATTTGTACAAATTTTCTCCCAAGTTTTTCAATTTTTTTCTGTTATCTTTTTTTAATTGACAAGTAAAAATTATATATACTTAGAGTTTACAACAGGTTTTGATATATGTGTACATTGTGGAATGGATAAATCAAGCTATTTAAAATCTGAATTGCCTCACATATTTATTTATTTACTTTGGTGAGAACACTTGAAAGCTGCTCTGTTAGAAATTTTTAAGTATACAATATACCGTTAACTGTAGTCACCATAATGTACAATAGAGCTCTTGAATTTATTTCTCCTCTTTAACTAAAATTTTGCGTCCTTTGACCAACATCTCTCTAATCCCTCTACACCTTCATTCTCTAATTCTGTGAGTTTGACTTTTTGCATTCCATATATGAGATCATGTGGCATTTGTCTTTCTGTGCCTGGCCTGTTTCACTTAAAATAATGTCCAATAGGTTCATCCACATTGTCACAAATAACAGCTTCTTCTTCTTCTTTTTTTCTTCTTCTTCTTCTTCTTCCTCCTCCTCCTCCTCATCCTCCTCCTCCTCCTTCTTCTTCCTCTTCCCCTTCTCCTCCTCCTTCTTCTTCCTCTTCTTCCTCCTCTTCTTCTTCCTCTTCTTCCTCCTCTTCCTCCTCTTCTTCCTCTTCTTCTTCTTCTCTTTCTCCTCCTCCTCCTTCTCCTTCTTCTTCTTCCTCTTCCTCTTCTTCCTCCTCCTCTTCTTCTTCTTTCTCCTTCTCCTCCTTCTCCTTCTCCTTCTTCCTCTTCTTCCTCATCTTCTTCTTCTTCCTCTTCTTCCTCTTCCTCCTCCTCTTCCTCTTCTTCCTCTTCTTCCTCCTCTTCTTCCTCCTCCTCTTCCTCCTGTTCTTCTTCTTCCTCTTCTTCCTCTTCCTCCTCCCCCTCTTCTTCCTCCTCCTCTTCTTCCTCTTCTTCTTCTTTCTTTTTCTTCTTCTTCTTCCTCTTCTTCCTTCTCTTCTTCCTCCTCTTCTTCTTTCTTCTTCTTCTTCCTCTTCTTCTTCTTCTTTTCTTTCTTCTTCCTCTTCTTCTTCTTCTTCTTCTCCTCTTTTACTTTTTCCTCTTCTTCTTATTCTTCCTCTTCTTCTTCTTCCTATTCTTCCTCTTCCTCTTCTCTTCCTCCTCCTCCTCCTCCTTCTTCTTCTCTTTTATTCTTTATTCTTTTTCTTTTTTTTTTTTTTCAGTAGAGATGGGGTTTTGCTCTTGAACTCCCGGCCTCAAGTAATCCTCCCACCTTGGCTGCCCAAAATACTGGGATTACAGGCGTGAGCCACCACGACTGGCCTAGATTTCCTTCTTTTTTAAGGTTGAATAATATGATATGTAATGATATATAGCACAATTGTATTATAATTATATAATGTATATTTTTAATAAAAGTATAATAATGTGTTGTATACATATCACATTTTTTATGCATTCTTCCATCAGTGCACACTTATGTTAAGTCCGTATCTTGGCCATTGTAAATGACAATACACTGATCATGGGAGTGTAGTTGTCTCTTCAACATGCTGATTTCATCGCCTTTGGACATATACCCAGTAGTAGGATTGCTGGATCATATGGTATCTTATTTTTAATTTTTTGAGGAACCTCCATACATGTTTTCATAATCGCTGTACCAATTTACATTCTCTCCCACAGTGTACCAAGGTTTCCCTTTTCTCCACATCCTCACCAACACTTGTTGTCTTTCAACTTTGTGATAATAACCATTCTAACATGTAAGATGATACCTCATTGTGGTTTTGATTTGCATTTCCCTGATGATTAGAGATGCTGAACATTTTTTAAATATATGTATTGACTATGTGTATGTCTTCTTTTTAGAAATGTCTATTTGGGTCCTTTGACCATTTTTTAATATTTTTTTCTATTGAGGTGAGTTATTTATATATTTTGATATGAACCCTATATCAAATATACGGTTTACAAATACACTCTCCCATTATACACCTATGTTCCATTTCCGAGCTACTGACACTATATTTCTGTTAGCAAGTATAGTACACCTTCAAAATGATAAGAAAAGTGCTGGTGTACTGTTTAATTCTAAGTTACAAGAATGGTTCCAGTATAGCATCTTGTTTTTAACATACTCCAAATCCTTTGTGTTCCAGGCAACTGACTTTTCCGATCCTGTTCTACATAAGGAATGAGGGTTATGTTTGGCAAGATGATGACTAAATTTTGTTGTTTTTCTGGAGGGAAACAGATCCCTACCTCCTCCCTACTGACTTCTATTGTTACATTCATTCTTTCTCCTGCACACACAAAGATAAATGAATGACCAGCAAACCCATATACTGGCTGAATGTGATAACCAACTTCATTTAAAGAAGAGTTGAGTTTTAAATCAGGATTTTCAGATATCTTACTTTTTAAGTAATTACCCCTCTCTCTTCCTAGAACTTACCTGGATCTGATTGGACTTGAAAAACAAATTTCTGTCTACCTCCTTTGTTCCCTTAATATGCAAAGTGGCATCTGGGTAAAAAATGGGTTTGGGGAATATCTCAAATTTACCGATTGCTAAACTGTATAAAATTTGGTAAGTACTTAATTTTAGTAAAGCCTAAAAGATATACGCTTTATAAGGGTTTGTGGTAATTAGTTGATATGAAGTATGCAATAAAGTATAGCACAGTTTCTACAACTTATTCTGTGTTTAATAAAGGTCACTTTCCTGTCCCTTCAAGTACATTCCAAGTTTTTGTTGTTTCTTTATTTGCTGTTTTGTCTTAACTGTAACCTTTCTTAAAAACTTGTGGGTTTAAAACATCCTCTGCAATTTCACAAGAACCAGATGTAAACCAGAACTAAAAGTGGAGCTTGAATTAAAATCTCTGCATACTTACAATAACGAGATAATATTACCTGCATTCCAAATGTTGGAGATTTATTTTGCAAATTTGAAACCTCTATTATATTTGTTGCTTAATTTTAAGGTTGGTTTGAATTATATACCCGTTAACTCTCTTCATATAAAAATTATCACTTGATAATAGAATGTATGTTTGTCTCCAAATGTTTTGGCCTTTTTAAATATTAGTTTGATCATAAATTGGAGATCTATGTTATTCACTGATAGTACATATTAATAGTGGGTGGATGAATAAATAACTATTCTACACATGATGGTTTGGGGTTATTTTTGGAAGTTAATTTATGAACTTTTGACTGTAATTCTAAATCTTGACTTTTCAGAAGGAACTAGACCTCAGAAATCTACTCTGTTTCAAATATGCTATTTGATAAGTAAAAGACAACAATACACAGTAATACAACCTACCTGATCTAGTAACTACTCTATCATTTACACATTTAATCATCACAATGAATTTGTGAGGTCGGTCCAATTACCATCTCAATTGGTAGATGATGACACTGATATACAGAAATCACAAGTAACTTGCCTGTAGTCCCACAGTTAGTAAGGGATAGCGTTTGAATAACACACCTCTGTCATCTAAATATATACCCAAATATTTGAAGGGAAAGTTTGTTCTAGAATAATGGTATGAGGACACATTGTTCTTTTGTACATAGGGGTCCTGACTTTTTATACAAATTCCTAAATAATAAGAAGGACTAGAAGCTAATACACAGCGTTGGATGAAATCTTGAATGCAAAATAGCCAACTTTGTTTATCAATACTTATTTAGAATCTGACTGCTGCTGTCAAGAGCTGGTAAAGCAGAGGTTGGTGTATATATGCTGTCTCTAACCGGAATACATCAAGAACTGTCCCTGATTACATAAATAAATGGAGTAATTGAGCCCATGCTGCATGTGGAAAGTCATGTTCCTAGCAATTATTCCTCTTTGGGAAGATAAGTTTATTTATCAATGTCTACTTGCTACACAGTTCAAATAAATCTTTTTCTAAGTGAAGCATCTGACTTGCAGTCCATGACTATCTGGAAAACATGACCATTCAACCCAATCTGAGATTTACACCTTAGCTCAAAACAGGCTCAAGTGCAACATGCAACCACAAGTCCTGGCTGACAATGTGTTGATGGTTAATTTGACATTAAAATCAATTATTGGGAAAGGGGAGCAAAAGCACCATTAGGGAACTTGCTGCTGATTTTATATTCTGTCACATCAAAGTGAACTGGAGATGAATATTCTCATATTTTATTGTTAAAACATTTTAATTTCTTTTAAGTGTGTATTTCAGGTTGTGAATCCTTCATGAGAACCCAGCTCAGTCGTTCCAATTTGCATATTAAAGCTACAATATTGTGACACTTACTTGTCAGCAGGTACTTTAGCCCGTTGAAGGTATTCACCTGCCAAAAGTTCTTTAATGTTGTAATCTAACTGAAGAATTCAGAAAATATAAAATATATAAATAATATGTCTAATGCTTATTTAAAGCCTCTCCCAGATTTGCTGATTTTCTGATTATAGAAAAGAAAGAAAAGGCTATTTTCACTTTCTAGAATGACTGAAGAAAGCATTCAACTTTGTTGAGCCTAAATTTGTGGATAACTGTTGAACCTTCCCATATGGGATATATTTAAATACTCTCCGAGCCTGTTGTATTCTGCTCTTTTATTTTCAGAAGAAGGAATTTCCAGCCAAAAGCAGACTCTGTGCCCTAACAAAGAATGTACTGGGTGTACTGGGCTGAACAATATAAAAATGAACCTGAAGTACTATTATTATCTCTCTTTCTTTGCCCGTATCTGAATTCTTCACACTAAAGGGTTGCAGAGAACAACAATAGTAACCTAAAATTTCCAGGGATTAATCCAAAGTTTATTGAAGAAACCTCATCCAAAGAAAACCAGCTTCTCCCAGTTTATAATGCCCTCCTTCTACTGAGGGACCCCCTTGACAGGTACACATTTGTAAATATGAAGAACTGGAAACAGATGTATACCTCTGCATTACTTTTTTTTTTTTTAATCTTCTTCATGGCTTAGCTGTAAGAATAATTCACCTTTATGCTTTCCTCCCTCTGATGTTCTCCAGCCTTCTTCACTAAGTAGATTTCAGTCCTTTAGGGTCAAGAGGTTTTTGTACAAATAGACATTCTGATAGTTATGCACATATCCATTCAGTTATTCCTTCCACAAACTTCTACTGTGATGGTAAAGCAATAAAAATAATAAATATTGGAGTTAGACTTATGTGATTGTGACCATTTATCAGCTGTGTAAACAAAGGCAAATTACCTGACAACATGATTGTCTACAACTTCTGCTGCAGAATGAAAATATATTGTAAAGATTAAAGGGTACTGTATGTGGCAAGTGCCTAGTACACTGATTGTCTTGACCACAATATGTGCTCTTCAAATAGCAACTCTAAAATTAGAGGAAGATCTGCACAGCAGAGAGAAAAGGAAAAAGTTTTAGTCAAAGAAATTGAGTTCAACTTCTGTTTTGCCACTAGACTGTAAATTTGGTAAAATAGTCTCTCAGGCTTATTTTTTAAATAACCTTAACAATAATATCTATTTCAAAAAATTATTGTGATATTTACATGAGATGATGACAGATTAATTATTTAGCACTGTTCTTCTCACAAAGTGGTTACATAAATAATGATAAATATTAAAGATTATTTTTATTTCTAATAAAATGTGATGGTGATAGACTAAGTAAACAGGGATGGACACGTTTTAAGGCCCAAAACAAAGATATAACAAAGAGCTGTGAGAACATCTCACTCTGCCAGGAAAAATATAAAAATGCTTGCAATGAGCTAGAGTTTAAGCATAACCAAGTAACTTTGAACCCTTGAGCCTACAGAGAAACTTGGACTCCCGATGAGATATCCCCAAACTTTACTGAGATTGGAGAGGACAGGCATTGCAAAATGCAGTGCAACTTAATAAATGTTTATTTTCTGTGTGATCTAGCCCGTGTTGTAGGTGCTATGAATATAAAGATGCATGCAACTAATCTCATTCCCCTAAAATATGCTACAGTGGCCAATTAGAGGTTCTAGAACATGATTAGAGAGTTATTAATTCTGTTGATTTGTGGGAGGTGAGAAAACAGTACAGAGATGGAATTTGGAGATCAGATGAACAAGTGTACACAAATTGTACAATGAAAGAAAGGATGTTATCAGTGGACAAAAAAGTCAAAAACTGAAGTAATGGAGATGTCATGGTGTGTTCAGGAAATATATAAGAATATATAACTTACTAAGACTTTGGATTTTATACTCCATGTAAGAAGGTCTTTGTGCATAAAAATTCCAGGTTTAGAATTGTGTTTTCATAGATGGTTCTAGGGGTAGTAAATTAGGAAAAGAGAATTAGAAAACATGGGACATTTGTTTCTTAAATTATTTTTTGCTAAATATGCCAGGCAGGTGTTAGGGATTCAATAATAAACAATAGGGTCAAGGTTTTGATCATCTGCCTATGGCAACAGAAGGGTTAAGAATGATAGTGAGTTTTTGGAGTATTTGTTGTTTTTTGTTTCTTTGTTTGTTTGTTTGTTTTAGACTGTGGCATGCTTCTTTAGAAAAATGCTTCTCAAACTTTCCCATTAAAATACCCACAATGGCAAAGGAAATTTAATATATAACCTCACAGGGATTGCTGTGAGGGAGAAATAGAATAATATATAAAATACTTGGCCCGTGTTAGATGTTTGTCTTGTTATTGTTCTTAATGTCCTTGTTAAAGTAATAAAATATAGACATATGGAACTCTGAAGCATCTTTTTCCTTACTATTCCTATTCTCCTACTATTGAGTCTCTCCCTGGTTCTCCAGTCCTTTAACTCTATACTTATACTCTTAATTTTTGCCCTTGGCCCTTCTCTATTTAGCTATAGTTGTGATTTGTTTCTGTGTGACTTCAGACCTTCTCACTTCATTCTCAGATCAACATCATTCCTGGATATCACCATCATTTGCAAATGCTAGTAAGTAAGACACAACCCTTCCAAATGCAACTGAGACCTTTCACTTAGCCCACAATCAGAGCAGAGATTCAGACCATTTTTACCCTTCCATTTGTAACTGTTTTCACCTTGAAACTGTTGAACATCCTGGTCCAATACAGAATTATTTTAAATATACAAGTTGACTAATGTCTTACAGTCAGAGATTCTTTTTTTTTTTTTTTTTTTTTGAGACGGAGCCTCGCTATGTCACCCAGACTGCAGTGCAGTGACACAATCTTGGCTCACTGCAGCCTCCACCTCCCAGGTTGCAGCAATTCTCCTGCCTCAGTCTCCCGGGTAGGTGGGATTACAGGTACATGCTACCATGCCCGGCTAATTTTTATATTTTTAGTAGAGATGAGGCTTCACCATGTTGGCCAGGGTTGTCTCAAACTTCTGATCTCAGGTGATCTGCCCGCCTTGGCCTCCCAAAGTGCTAGGATTACAGGCATGAGCCACCACGTATGGCCCAGAGTTTCTTAAGTAAGATTTGATACTTATGCTCAGTGGACGCAAGGGTCCATGCAAACAAATTATAATCAGCTTAATGTCAATTATTCATTAATTATTGGACCATTTTAATATGTAATTAATTGAATTGATAACAACACATGGATATTGTTAAACATTTTAAAGGTACAAAAGAGTATACAGAAAAATGTCCATCTCCACTCCAGTCCACTCCAGCCATCCAACATCCACTCTTTTCCAAGAGCATTTGAGGTGGGGGCTGGGAAATATTGTCAGTTCCTCTACTGTTCTTTTAGGATAGTTTATGCATGCAGGAGCAAACACAATATAAACTATTTTACTTTGATAAAATACATACAGAACTGTGTAGACTTTGTTTATTGCCTTGCTTTTTCACATAATATTGTATCTTGAAAAGTATCTTCAAACACCTTTTGTTCTTACTTTTGTTTTACAGCTGCACAATGTTCTATTTTATGTGTGCATCATAAATATAACAGTTGAGTTATATTTAGGTATTGCTATGTTCAGGCAGTTGAAAAAATAATTGAAAGTTTTACCAATAGTCCTTTTTGGGCCCTAAGCTGACAGATGTTATTTGAGGTGAAAGAGCTCCAGAATGAGAAAACTTTCTATCTTCTCCTAAACACTATGAGCAAGACAAGAAGTTCTGTAGGTTTTGTGTAGTTGAAGCTTACAGAAAATCAGGTTACAGTCCAACTACAACATACTCAAACTTGAATATGTTAAAATACCAACAGACTTGCCTATACCTTTACTAAAACGTGGCTTTTTTTTCTCAGAAATGATGTTTTAGGAATGTTTATCTTTATAACGTCAAACACAAATGACTGAAAATAGAATGCTACTGAATTTCACTTGCATCTGACTTTTTTTTGTCAAATGCTTCAGTATATCTGCTCACTACAGAATGTGTTTTCACTACTGTGTCTACTTAAGATTTCTGATCATCTGTGTCTGCTTAAAAGGCTACAATGTAAACTATAATGACCATAACTAAAATTAGTCTTTCTATGACACACACATAAAAAAACTTTACTAGATATTTTCAAAAGCATTATTTAATTTAATTTCAATATATATGTTTTTTTTCTATTCTTGGGCATTGTTTTCCAGGTTAATATTAAGTTGGATATATTAAGATTTACAAAAATCCCCAAATCTACAAACTCCAGATAGTTTTAACACTGTTAAATACAGTATCCATTTTATAGCTCCCAATTTTCTGGATTTCACAACAGGATAGCTTTTTCATTAATTCTTTCCCTCCAGCTTATCTTCAACCATAATTCTGTTTTACTTAACTGTATTTAAAAGAGCTCCTTTAGTACTAGGGTAAATGTCACCATTAAAAAAAAAAACAGCAATTTTCAAAGTGTGGCAAACTTTAAAAAAAAAAGTTCAAATGTTCAAATGGCTTTTAATATTAATATTTAAATATCTTAAATTAGAAAGTACTTGAATAAATAAAATGTCACTTCTTCTCCACCAGTATTCATAAGTAGATGCCTGAGATGCCTGTCGTGTCTATACCAAATTGATTAAATGGAGGTGGAGTGGACCTATGTCATTTAATTGAATCATTATGCTAATGGTCATTAGTATGGCCATGTTAATATATCTGTCCTAGGTAATTTGGAAAAAAAATGGATTAATTTCCCTTAATTTCTTTACCATCACCACTTCTTACCACTACTTCCACTAAACAAACAAACATAAATGTACATGCACACATACACACAGCCCATTATGCTTCAGTAAAGTTTTACAGAGTAAATAACTTTGGGTTGAGGAAAGGAGGCAAATATGAGGAACTTTCAGATGATAAATTATATTTGAAAATCAAACAGCCAAATTTTATAGGCCTTTTCTCTGTCTTGTAAACATTCTCATTCTGCATACTCATGGAGAGAAGTAATGGAGAGAAGTAATATGAAAGAGCAAATCTAGATTATTTGTGTAGTAAACTAAACACTATATTTCCCAAAGCAAGCAAACAAATGGTAAAAAAAAAAAAGTTGAGCTACTCTGCATTTATATAGAAAGAATTGCACAGATTTCTTTTTTCAGGAGAAATGAGTTGTAGATTCTTTTACCTAGTTTTCCAAATACGGACTTTAACTCCAGCAAGGCTGAACAGATAGCTTAATGAAGACAAAGTCAACTAGACCCTTCTATAAAGATGGAATTTAAACATTGGTGTTAGCATTCAAGAGCCATGTGAGTCTGTTGACCATTTTGAGTCTTGGTTTTCATAGCAGCAAGAGTTGGAATAAAGGAATGGTTTTTAAACTGGTGCAGGAGCTTCTGCTGACCACCCAGTCTCTGAGTTCCTCTCCTTCACAACAATCCATTTATCAAGTTCTTTTTTTTAATCTCTTTAACATATTTGCTTTTAAGTAATATTTCACCTGAACAAAGAATCCAGTACAGTTAATCAGAAATCACTGGACCAGATCACCAGAGGAAGCCTCTTCCCCCTGGATCTAAATGTTGCATAGTTCTCCAATCAGACAAACTCAGTTATGCATAAAGCAATGTTCTGATTTACAAGCAGGTAAAATTCCAAAGTGAACAACTGTGTGAGGTGGAAGCTGAGGACATCGGGAAGTAAACCACATCCGTGAGTGACATCATTTTAGGTCTCCCTAACTTTGTTACCCTAATGGGTTTATAAAGTGTGAACCTTTATACAATTTAAATCAAATCCCTCTTTAAATTCTTTCAGAGGCTACTGGTTATTCTTGTGTAAAATTTAAGCTTCATGCCCAGCTAAAGACATTTTGTGACCTGGATGCTGAGGCCTGCCTCACTAGCTTTGATATTCGCCACACCCTATGAGGCCCTACTCCCAACCTTTGGAGCTACTGTATTTTCACTTCCTCGACTTCACCATGCTTCTCACTCCCCTCTGTAGCTTTGCACTTGCTCATACATGCTCATGTTTCTTCCTAAAAAGCCCAGTTTTCTGGTTCCTCCTGACATCCTGACTTGATTAAACTTTTATTGCTTTCAGGAATCTTCCTCTGACTCTCCACAAACTGGATTAGATGGCTCTCAAAGTGGTGATTCCAAAATCCTGAGCTTACCTTTGGCAAAACACTTGCCTGTCTGAGTTAGATTTTCTTAAAATTGTCCTTCCCTGCCATGATGCTGGGAACTCTTCAAAGACAGAGACTATGGCTTTAATTTCTCCCAGTGCCTCATAGAGAACACAGCAAGTAGTCAGTACATGTTTCCAGAAAAATTAATGAAGAAATAGTTTGAGATTACATATTCTGAAAATATTAAGGCCCCTTGGCCAAAATGTAAATGCTTTGTGGGGTTTTACAACTGTTAATAGAAAATCTCTGGTCTGGGCATGGTGGCTTACTCTGGTCTGGGCACGGTGGCTCACGCCTGTAATCCCAACACTTTGGGAGGTCGAGGTAGGCAGATCACTTGAGGTCAGGCGTTCGAGAATAGCCTGGCCAACATAGCTAAACCATGTCTCTACTAAAAATACAAAAATTAGCCTGGCATGGTGGAGTGTGCCTGTAATCCTAGCTACTTGGGATGCTGAGGCAGGAGAATTGCTTGAACTCAGGAGGTGTTGCAGTGAGCAGAAATCGTGCCATTGCACTCCTGCCTGGGCGACAGAGCAAGACTCTGCCTGGAAAAAAAAAAAAAAAATCAAACTCTGTAAAAATATATTAAAGAGGCTTATTCTGAGCCATTATCAGCCACTACAGCCCAGGGAAAAACACAATCCCAAGAAGCCTTGACTAAGAGGTCCAGGGGCAGATAGGTCACAACCCTGTTTTATACATTTTAGGGAAGTAGATGTTATAGTCATAAAGTAATACATGGAAGTTTAACACTGGTTTGGCCCCCAAAGTTGGGATATCCTCAAGTGGGGGCTTATGGGGCATAGGAGGGTTCAGAGATTCTTTAATTTGCAATTTGTTAAAGGAGTAATGCTTTGTCAAAAAATTTGGAGTCAGCAGAAAGGAATGTTTAAGTTAAGATGAGGAATTCTTTTAACCAATACACTGGGTCAGAGTGACCTATAGGGGCATTTGACTTAACCCTTGTCTGGCATGGCTTTAGGTCCTGTTTATCATTTCATATCTTGTCACAAAGAGTTATTTTATTAGTTCTATGAACTCTACTTTAATATTAATACTGCTTGGTTGTGTCTAAACTCCAAAAAGGAGGGAATATAAGGGGGCGTGTCTAATCTCTCATTCTGTCATGGCCAACACCTCAGTTTTTCAGGTTTCTCTGGGTCCCCTTGGCCACAAGGGGTTCCACTCAATCGGTTGGGGTGCTTAGGATTTTATTTTTAGTTTACACAATCCCACCAAACATTAATTGCAGTAATTTTCAGCTAGTACATAACCACATACCCCTATTGATTCTAAGATACAAATCTTTTGGGCTTTTTAATATTTCTACTACCTGGATGCAACATGTCATTGATAGTGTTGTTTGTCATTGCCTGCTCTTCAGTAAAGATTTTTAAATGGCTACATCAAAACATGCAAAATAAGTGTCAGTGGCTTGGAAGAAAATTTGAGACAATTGTAAAGCATTATTTTATCTACTAAAAACTAGATGAGTGTAGGAAAGGGTTGTGGTTGGGTCAGATGTGTTTGTCATTATTGCTGAAAGTGGAATCAAAAGTAGCTTCACTGCAGATAACTACAAATTAGTTGGTTTAAGAATCCTGCCTTGATGGCACTTAATTCTTTATGAAATATTTCAAGTACTGGCCTTGATGGGGGCAGAAGACTACATTGTATGGGGAAAAGTGGACAGCAGTATTAGTTTCAATTCAAAAATGATATTGAATGTGAATAATTTAATCACCTTGACTAATTCATTTTGCTAATTTTTATATATGCCTGAAATAAATAATATCTATATCTAATTAAAAGCAAAATGGTCCTTTCAAGAAGTATAAAGTGAAATTTCTAATTGATAAGAAAGTAAAACATCAAATAGAGTTGGCAGTGTTTTTCTTTGTTAGTAGTATATAAAATAATGGTGAGATGTCCAATTAGTAATATTTTAAGTTTAATCTTGTGCATTCAAATATGGGACCAAGCAATAAATCTAAACCTAAAATTTAGGCACTTCTAATATTTAAGTAACTTTGTTTACAGGTTGAGTTTACTTAAAATTATTCTGTATATTGTTAAATTATTTTTCCAAGTTCATTATACTTACAGTAAATTATCAGTAAAACTGAATTGCTCATGTGGTTTTTTTTTCCACTCCAAAGAGATGAAGATAATATGTTGTTTTTACCAAAATTGGGAGTTGTACTGTAGGAACAAATATATGCCAAAATGGAGAGTTTGCCAGGCACCAGCATGAAACAGAACACTTACATTTTGTTTTATTAGTATTCCAAACCAATACCCCTGTCCACATATCAAATTCACTTTGCTTATCAAAATCTGCTTTCACTTCCTCACCACCAATTGACACAAATCCATTTTCTGTAGCCTCTAATGCCTTGGTTTGTTTGTCTTTCAGCACAGGGATAATTCAGTGGCAGTGAATAGCTGGGATAGAAATCATGGTGTGTTTCTCCTAAGCATATATTGCATGTGGTACGGCACTTCATATTGTGAAGAGGAATACATTAAGTGGATGATTCATGCCATGCTTTAAAAAAAATGAAAAAAGAAAATAGCTTTCTTTCAGATATGAAGGACTTAGAATGAAATTTTAAAGAAATAGTAACATAAATACGTGTAAAATTCACTTGGTGAATGTTTTTAGAAATGTTTTTTTAAATGGCAGCAAATGCATATCACTGGTCTCTAGGTCTTTGCATTTTTAGACTTCTCTGATTAATAACTAAACATTTACATGGGGATAAATTTTGCTAGAGGGATTTCTCAATAACGATAGTTGGGTCCCCCAATGTTAATGTAGCTTACTAATAATAGGAGATATGGCAAATAAAACAATTGCTAGAATACCTAAAAATTATAATCAAGATTGCAGAACATCTTAGGGATGTGTGTGTGTGTGTGTGTGTGTATGTGTGTGTGTGTGTGTGCTTATAACTTTAAAAAGAGGGATGATATTTTACCTTCAAAAGGAACACAATTATCCAGAGCTGGTTCTTTAGTGAGGTCACTGGTGGACCAATTTTGCAGCTGAGAAACTGCCTTTCTTTCATGGAGACTCTGAATGTTGTTCTCTTAACTCAGGTTTTACTCCTTGCCACCACTCTCTTCCTGTACTAATGTTACCTTTCAGCTTGTATTCATCCACTAACCCCCAACATCATATTAAAGCTTCAGACAAAAAAGGGCTTGACTCATTTAGGGTCTAAGATTTGTATTTTCTTCATTTTAGCTGTATTTCACATTGCTTATAGTGCAGAAATGTTGATATTTGCTACAGTTTGGACACACTCTTCTTATTAATAATATCATTATTTTCAGGACAAAATGTCTCATGCTTCTTTCTGAAGTGTAATATATGTATTATAAATATTTTTATGATAAAAAATAGTAAATCAAAGGTGCATACATCCTGCTATCTTTTATCAAGCAAAATTAGTTCTCTGAAAATAAACTTCTTTATTTAAAATGTATAATCTCAGTAAACACTTATTTAGCATTTATTATGGACCAGACATCACTTTAAGTCCTTTATGTATAAAATGATTTAATGTTGGCAGCAGATCTGTTTTACATTCAAGGAAACTGAGGTATTGGAAAGTAAATAGTTAACTATTTGCTAACTAAGTAGAAACCATGGGATTTGAACACTGCTAGTCTGACACAGAGACGTTGCTCTTCTCCGCTATTGTATATAGCATGTTAGCTATTCCAGACTAGTCTGTAATGAAACTCAACATCCGCCTTCCAGCTTTAGAGCAATGTGCATAAGAAATGGACCAGCAGAACCAACAAACACTTGAGTGCTTGTTACCTCAAGAAAGGAAACAGAAAGCAAAGTACGCCTGGGGAAAGGTACACCTGCTCCCACCACAGCTTCCTAGAAGTGCATTAACCAATTGAAAAACTGTATATTGTTCGGCTTCTAACATTCTGGCCAGCAATAGATGAAGATTTCTTAAACTCTTTAACTTTCATTCCAATATAGAACAGACAATTAAAATTCAGTATGAGACATGTTATCCCAGGCACAGGCATTAAGAACAATGGGAGCACCCAGGTGTAATCACTCAAGCTTTTAGGAGGGGTAGTCAATGCATTTGATTTTTTTTGTTTTATCGTCCTGACTTCAGGAGACATGTTTGGTCTGTGTGCCATACTCTTGCCTTGATTTCTGATGTATAAACTATTGTGAGTCAAAACAGCAACTACACATTGCATAAATTAAGTTATATCCAAATGTAACAATCTGGAATTTTATTTTGTAGTCAAAAAAGAGATGAACACTAAATGTACAGGAAACAAATATGAACATAGTTTCTTTTATATTCTCACATTTTTTATTGGGAAAATCAATTGTTTTCATGTTTCACATGAGAACCTTAATTTATTACATAACAGTAATAAATTGTGAGAATTAGAAAATGCTTGGGTCTAATGTATATGTGTGATAGTAACAAAGTTACAGGATTTATAAAATATATGATATTTAAATCCTATTGTATTTAGGATTTTTGGTACTAATATAAACTCATTACAGTCTCTAATATTAGGATTTGAGGTGACGGATTAACAATACCCCCTTTCCCCTTTGATTTTGTGTCACTTGAGAAGTAGAATTGGGCTCAAGAATATGGAGATCAAAATATCAGCATTAGTATGAAGAAGATTTCGGACAACACAGATTATGTGGATGGAAATGATGAACTGTGTGGTTACTTTCAGGTAAGTTGTGGAAGGATTCAAGCATAAGATGAGAATATAGGCTAGGCAACTTTAATATCTCATCTAACCATGTAAGTGAGTGATTCTAAATCCAATATTTGCATTTAATTATTTTGAAACTCTTCATATTCACTATGTTTTCATAGAACACCTGGGTCTTCAGTAAAATAAAGAATAATAAAAAATACATTAAAAATCCATAAAATAATATAATTCTTGGCCAGGTGCAGTGGCTTATGACTGTAATCCCAGCATTCTGGGAGACAGAGGCAGGCAAATCGCTTGAGGTCAGGAGTTTGAGACTAGCCTGGCCAACATGGTAAAACGTTGTCTCTACTAAAAGTACAAAAATTAGCCAGGCATGGGGGCATGCCTGTAATCCCAGCTACTCAGGAGGCTGAGGCAAGAAGGCAGAGGTTGCAATGAGCCAAGATCATACCACTGCACTCCAGCCTGGGCCACAGAGCAGGACTTCATCTCAAAAATAAATAAATAAATAATAATAATAATAATAATAATAATAATTCCTACCATTAGGTAGTTTTCATTTAAGCTATAGAGAGAAAGATGTTAAATATGTTATTCAAAATATTAACATCAACCAAATGTACTGAATTGAGAGATAAGAGAATATTAGTGAAGAGAGAAATTATGGTGGACTGCCATAAAAGAAAAATCCTCACCCCGAGGTTTTTCAAATGATTCATTTCAAATGAGACTCATTTCAAATGACTGGAGAGGTTTGGAAAGGGGAACAGAAAATACATAACAGAATAAAGAAACTAGTGCACAGATATATGCCAAGTACGTGCCATTGTTAGTATGTACTAGCTAATCCAGTCTAGTTATACTTGCACAGGAGAGGAAATAATCTAGCCTGGAGCACAGCATCGATGAGGAGCAACAGAAGTGGCCGGACCTTTAAGGCGAGAATGGACTTAGAGGTGCTTGAAAGGCAGAAAGAGAAAAGAAACTCTTACGTTCCTGAATAGGAGCTTACATAAAGTTATTTAAACAATATTATTCTAGAGGGGAAAAACTAGAGATAAAATAAATAATAAAAAGGCTATAACAGGAACACGGGTATGAAATAATGAAATCCTGGGTTAGAGTGGCAGCATTGTAGACAGAAAGGAAAAGGTGAATCTGAGAAACACTTCCCTACAGGGCAAGAGGCTCCGGTAAAGCTCTAATGCCCTATGCTTGTAGAAGAAGCTTTAACTAGAAAGTACACTTTGTGAGCCAAATCTAAAACTCTGGGGGAAAATAGGTAATCTATGAATTTATAAGAATAAGATTTTATGTTTCACAGCTTAGAAAAATATCCAGAACTGCACCTTTGGCTTTCTTATAAATTCATAGATTACCTATTTTCCCCCAGAGTTTTGATTTTAACTCAGAAAGAGTACTTCCTGCTTAAAAGCTTATTCTACAAGCATAGTATGAGAGAGAAAGAATTCCCTGACCCAGGAACCGGACTTGTTTGCTTTCAGAGTTTTTGTTTTCAACTAGTTTCCGTAGTGAGAGCGCAATTACATTCAAATAGGAAAGAGAGACTTGCAGTGTGCTCAAGTCCAGATTAAGAATCAGAGGTTCCAGGATTGACAGAAGGTTCTAGTTGGCTTTTCATACGGGATAAAAGACTGGGGTGTATGCTCTTTGTAAACTGAGGTGCCTACCATTATTCAAAGGATGACTGGATTCTTATTGCAGAAAAACGTGTGGGAGGCGATAAACTGTCTTTTCATTTTAACTTAAGTGATGCGATTAAAAATGATGCCCTGATTATTTACAATTTTTCTAAGCACCTCCTTCTCATAATACCACATCCCTCCTCATCAGATAGTTATGTTTTTTTCAGATACTAACCTATGTTACCACATGTTTCTGACCTGAAATATCTACATTGGATCTGATTGTTTTTAAAAATTCATCAAAAATACATTGTGACGCCCTCCTTTCTTAAATATAAGTTGGTATATTTGCAAAGGGAGGGTTATATCTTGTTCTTGAGTAATCTCCAAAAGTACTATTCAGTTTTATCATAATTCTCAGAAATAAAGTGAATGTACCTCGGAACCATTAGCTCTAAATAAAGGGTATAATGCTGGGTTGCAACCCTGTGCAATTTTAGATACCCATGCTTGTATTATATATTTCATTGATTAACTCAAAGTTACTTGAAATACTTCCTTTATTTATTCATTCACAATTACATGGAGAAAATTTAAAATACTTCTAACTTATTACAGTGTGATGTAAAAGCCAAGTGTGCCAAGGGATTTTAATATTTTCCATTTTTTTTAGAAAAGTTTAAAACCAGAGAAAAGAATTGTCAGTGCATGTTTCCCTCCATTGTTACATCTGACACCTGATTAAACTATGCTAATGAGACAGTAGCTCCTGTAAAATCAGCACTGGGCATCATTTGGCAATAAATGAAAACAAAAGTCTATCAGTTTGGTACTTGTCAGTTTGCGTTCTTATAAACAACAACAACAAGGAGTAAGAAGAGCAAAAGGGTGAAGAACTTGCAGTTTCAAAATTGTCTTAGTTGGGTTGTTATTTTGGAGCTCATTGGTAAGGTCAGCTGATGCAGGATTTCAAAGGCAATTAGAGTAAATCAAACTGCAGAACATCCCCATGGGCTAGTTTGAAGACACCTTCGAAAGATGCTCTTTTTTTCCCGCTAACCCTGGTTGCTGCCACATCTAGCAGCTGCTTTCTTTTTGACAATTCGTCACTCCTGAAAAATGTTTGCAAGCAGTTTGGATAATTTCCAATTCATTCTTGCAGGAAATGAGGATTTGCTTCCTCACTTGGGATACCTGCTGCTAGGTTTATTCACTAATAAGCATGATAAATGTTTTAGCCTTTGATCAGTGCTAATTTAACAAGTAAGCTCCCCAGAAAAAAAAAAAAAAAAAGTCTTTGAGGCTCAGGGGCTCAAGACAGCACATGAGTTGGAAATATGATTGATTGTGCTGCTGTGAGAAATTTCCATAAAAAACTTTTATCACACTGCTATGTTCTCAACAATTAAATCAAAAATGAAAGATAGTTACTTTCCAAAGAAGGACAGAGGCAGTCTAGCAAACTTCGCAAGACATTATTTTAAAAAAACTAGCTCAGAATAATTTTCCAGAGAAATATCAGTTTTCTTTTTCATCAATTTCCATCCACATTACTTTACCCATTTATGTTTCCTCATTCTAACTTATCATCTTCACACATGATTCTTTGTTCTCCCCCCTCAACAGACCTACAAGTAATATTTAAAATAAACTGTAACATGAAATGTATTATGAAAATTGAACAAATCAGACGGAAAATAAGTGGAAGCTTTGTTGTCATGAGTTTCGAATTTACTACTGTAGAAAGGAGTTGGACAAAATTAAGTGTCTAAATAATGTAAGTTTCTGCAATTTGTTAATTGAAGAGTAGTTTACATATCCATTCACTGAAGGAGACATCAGCAGTAAGCAAACATAGAGAAGGTCAAGTTCCCCTGGTTCCATATCAAATTTTGAATTCACATCATATGACTGTATGACATATGACCCAGTATATGGCTGAGTTTTTTTCCACGGTAAAAAAAGATTTTGTTTACTTTGGGAGGCTGAGGCGGGCGGATCACGAGGTGAGGAGATCGAGACCATCCTGGCTAACAAGGTGAAATCCCGTCTCTACTAAAAATACAAAAAAATTAGCTGGGCGTGCTGGCGGGCACCTGCAGTCCCAGCTACTCCGGAGGCTGAGGCAGGAGAATGGCGTGAACCCGGGAGGCGGAGCTTGCAGTGAGCTGAGATCGCGCCACTGCACTCCAGCCTGGGCGACAGAGCGAGACTCCGTCTCAAAAAAAAAAAAAAAAAAATTTGTTTGCAGGTTACCCTGAAGAAGTAATACAGGCACTGTTTATCTTAAATCAGTTCTTACTACACAGAAGGTTGCATTTCCAATTAACATTTCAAAATATTTAACTTATGTAAAATAAAAGATGCACAAACAAATGAGTCATTCCCTTAGCGTTTAATACACTCAACAAAATACTCTCCCTGCAAGAGGTAGGCATATGGATATAAATGTGGGTAGAATCTAGTCATCAGTAATAATAATTTTCTGTGATTAAGCTTTACACTACAGGGTGACAAAGGGCAGAAGTAATACCATTTTAAAAGAAGAATTTGAAAAGGAAAGACTAGGAAAAAAACCTTCCACAATGATTCAATGGTATAAGGAATGCTAAAAATATTAAGAGAGATACCGGTTACTATATATGGACACAGCATATGTACTAAAAGTCTAACAACACAGAAGAATACTGGTTCTCTTGTGCTACAAAGGAGAGAAGTAGGCGAATGGGATAGGGGAGTGGTATAAATGAGTCTCTCTTCGTATCTGTGTTATTTTATTTTCAGAAAAACAATCAGAACATTTAACCTCTGTAAATTTTAATGGTAGTGGTAGAAGTGTTCATTGAATTTGCTTCTAAACTTTTTGGAGGGTTTAAAATATTCTGTAATAAAATGTAGCAAATGTTTATTATACTTTATACAACAACTGCTTTTAATTATAAAAAGAAAATGCTGCAGAACTGTTAGAGGAAATGCTCAAAAGTTCTTATTTGATTGACTTGCAATATGTAACTTTTTTTCCCTATGTGTAAAATGGAAAAATATGTTGTTAAGGGTTCACAACAAGTTAAAAACAACGGTAATTTTTTTGATAAGTTCACCCTAAAATTCTGTGTTTATTTCATTTATTTATTTATTTTCTGAGACCAGAGTCTCACTCTGTTGCCCAGGCTGGAGTACAATGGCGCCATCTCGGTTCACAGCAACCACCGCCTCCTGGAGTCAAGCAATTCTCCTGTCTCAGCCTCCCAGGTAGCTGGGACTACAGACACCCATCACCATGCCCAGCTAATTGTTGTATTCTGGTAGAGACCAGGTTTCACCATACTGGCCAGGCTGGTCTTGATATATAGCCTGTCAAAAGGATATACAGAGAAATTTTTCTGGGTCACATTGGAAATTTGACATTATATTATGGTATTATATGATAAAAAATGTTTAAGAAACTAGAAGTATCTAGCTTGGAATGAAAAATATAGTTTTGCAGGGAGATCAGCCTTCTAAAAGCTGTCATAAAATACATGAAGATTTGACACATAGAAGACTGAGTAGAATAATTTTAAGTAAATCCTAAGTAAAAAATTAACACCAGCCAGCAGAAATTATAATCAGATATATTCTGGTTATTGTTAAAGCCATAAATCATTCTAGCTACCCAATAATAAGATAGGCTGCCTTATGAATTAGTGAGCTGTTAGAAAGGTGCAGGTGTATAGGACTTTTCATTCTATGGCTTCATGCTTACTATTTTGAAATGGACATATTATTCAATGCTTATGATTTGATTATTATAAACTTGCAGTTAAATAATTTGTTTCATAGAATTATGTGCTAAATGTTCTTACAGTCTCTACTACACTCATCATCCCCTTATAAATAAACTGGGCTGCTCACACCTTATGTGGAAAGGAGAGCCTGTGAGATACCATTTGAAAAGGTACCCCTAACCATTGCTAATGGAATCAGACTCAGACATATGAACCGATGACTCTACAAACTATTCTAGAAAAAAAACTTCGGAGTAACTTGGGCCAATAGGATGCTTATTATTGTGAATATAATGTGGAAAATTTGCAAAAGGTTGATTCATCAACACTAGGAGAAGCTACACATCAACAAAATAAGGTGATGATGTAGAGTAGGATCAATGAGCAATCTGTTTCACTCCATATCAACAAGAATATGAACAACGCAACCCAAATGGCTGACAATATCAGCAATCCTTGCTGTGGATGGTTCTCATATGCATGAATTTTAGTTACCATGGTTTAGGTAAATAACACCAGTCCTGCTGCAACATGGTTTAAACTTTGGTTACTAGAGTTTATTAACTGTGAATAGCTACATAAAGTACAAATTTCTGCTTACAAAAGCATGCCCATCTACAAATCCCTACACAAAGGACAGATGTAGATCATGATCAGTGTCCAATCCTGTCACTTTTTCAACGTCAGTGATTGGTCACTGGGCATAGCTTTCTGTTCGCACACAGACAGCAAAGTTCATAGTGTGTTCGTTACCTCTTTGTCTCCCAATGATTCATACAAGTGATATTTTACAGAAATGGATAAGCAAATGGAGATGAAAGTAAAGCAAAAGAAATGAAAAGTAATAGTGCCAGGAGTAAAATTTAACGGAAGCATAAATGGAGTTACAGAACAAATACATTTCAGCTGACGGCCAGAATGTTGACACTGCAGTCCTTCAGAAGATGTTAAACATACAGACAGAGGAACTTAGGAAAGGTGAAATTATTGACATAAATGAAGAAAAGAATGAAGATGTCTCAGGAAAAGGAGCCATAGCAAAAGGAACTCTCAGAAATATTTCCTTAGATCGGGTAAAGGATGAGATAGTGGAACCTGATCCAACCTTTAAAAAGAAGCATGACAATTCACCAAGACACAGAAAAGAAGCTAGCTTCCTATAGTAAGTATTGTGTCAAGCAGGCAGGCACTCAAACCACTCCAAATAAGTACTTTGCAAAGAAATAAAACATTTTCATCCTCAATTTTTCAATGTTTTTAATAACTGTGGTAAATAAATACTAGTTTTACCTTTTAAAAAATGCCCCTATAATGTATCGTCAAGAGTAAGGGATTTTTCAATATTTTTGAAATATTTTGTAAAAGTTACAGAAAGATAATAATTTTCCCCAGTCATAATTAAGATTGCTTTGCATGGTTTCAGCTTGAACAGTCATTATTACTGTCCGACACTAGTGTGCAAAGTGAGGATGGCATGTGTGGTGTAGATTAAGTGTAAATGAGAAATGAAAGAATGAAAACCAAAGGAATAATCAATGTAGGACTTCTTGCACATACGTTTTGAAGGAAGTTTGGAATCCAGCTTATCATAGTGAAAATTTTTTTAAAAAAAATTAAAGGTTGTGTACTTTCAGAGTTACATCTAAGAATATCAATTTGCAAACAAAAAAATTGCTATATTGGTAAAGAAGAATTTTGTAATTAAGGACTGCAAACTTGAGACTTATTTATGGACACTGTCCATGCCCTCTGAACCCTGTAAGAATTCATAGACACGTCAGAAAATTGGGTACGGATGAACTAAACAAGAATGACATTGTCCAGAAATGGTCAAGGAACCTTGCTAAACCAGACTGTGCCAGATACCAGAAAAGGATACTGGCAGGAGAAAGAAATTCTCAATTCTTTATGCATCCCTCAGGTTTCTTTCTTTCAGTAACGTACTTGTGAAAATGCTGTTTCAGCTTTTTCCCTTGCTTTCTTTTTGAACTAATTTACAAAATGAAGTTGATTTATATCAGAAATATCTTTGTCAGTGCCAACCTGTCAGTGCGCTTAAAAAATCTTCTTAGTGAAGAGAAACACTTCTTAGTGAAGAGAAATCTGAAGTAGAAACAGCTTTGAACTGCAATGCAGAGGATCAAGTCCCAGCCTAGTTTAATAGCTATGCCACTCTTGGCAGGACACTTGTCTTCTGCCCTTAGTGTCCTTATCTGTATATTGAGGGGTCATTTAAGGCTTGTTCTACCATTGTACATTGTGTGATAATGCAGGAGCTTTAATACTGGACAAATTATTTCCCATCATTTTCATGGACCAGAATTCTATGTGCAATAGTTCTATTAGGGATACTGTTAGTCCTTCCATTAAAGTGTTGTTAGCAAGGTGTTATAACTTGGCTGACTCAATAAGTGAGTTCATTTATAGAATAACATCAAGACTTTAAATATACAAAATCACATTACTTTACAAATTCTTATAAAGATATGCCACACAGCTGCATGTTCCAAACATTTGGGGCTTACAGATGAATCCCCTGAGGAATATGTAATTAAATGAGGTAATAGTGATGGTATATATTTCAATTTAAAAAATATATTTATTGAAACAGCACAATTCACTGTTAACCTCAGGAAACGTTTCTTAGGCTTGATCTGAAAGAATCAAATTAAAAGTATAGTAAAATACCATTTCTCATCCATTAAATGATGCACAAAAATCTAAAAGTTTGGGGCATGCATGTATTGCTGATAGGAATGCAAGGTGATGCAACCACTATTGATTGCAATTTGGTAATATCTAAAATAAAATATATATGCATTTACAATTTGATTCAGCATCCTGAGCTCAAGAAATCTATCCCAAAGCTACAGTGGCAAAAGTGTGAAGTCATATATCTAGAAGAAATTGCAGCAATTGCTTTACTAGCAAAAACATAATAATTTTCCAAATGCCCACCATTCGAGGAGTGGCTGAGTCAACAATTTTACATTCACAGAAAGTACTATGTAGGACTCTGTGCCTGCAGAAAGGAATAAGTGTCTCTATACATGGTTGTGGAGTTATCTACAAGATATGTAGTTCAGTAAAAATATAAGGTGCCAAACTCTTCATACTGTATTACCTTTTATGTAAGAAAAGGAGTATATTAACACATATATTTCATTATATTTAAAGAAGCATTGGAAGGATAAACCAAAAATAATAAAAGTGATTACTTCAAGGGGGATGCAGAGAATAGAGTTGAATACTACATTCCTTTGTATTGGTTGGTTTTGAAATCGCTTGGTTTTGAAAATTTAGCTTTGGGACAATCAAGCCTTTTACATGATTATAAGACAAAATTCAGTCAGAGTGAATAACTCAGTTCCCAAAACTGAAAGTAAAACAAAACTGATAATCAAGTGGCTGACTTAACTAAACCCAGAAGAATCATTTCAAATAACACTTAAATGTAGATGTTAACTAAACACCTATAATTGAGTATATCCTAAGGTCAAAGGAATTACAAAGGCACATTAAACTCTTTTTCATAACTAAGTAGTTAGTAAATGTTAGCCATTGTTAGCAAGTATTATTAGTAATAGTAATAGTACCAATATTACTAGTAGCCTGAACTAATAATAGTAATAGTAATAATAATAGTAAAAGGAAATGAGTAACTCTGCTAGTGCTGTTTAAAACAAAGGTTTTAGTGTGAGAGATAATGCATACAAATATAAGATTAAAAATTAAGTGAGAACCCCATAATTATAAATTTGAAATGGAAATGACCATATTTCCAAGAGTGGAAAATGTCTAGATACAATTATAAACAATGACTATCTCAGTGTCTTGGTCCTAATATATTCCACTGAAGGAAACCAAGGCTACTTGGAAAATTGGCTAATTTCAGATCTCAGGTAGCAAATGTTCAAGATAACCTTGGAACATCATGTTTTACAAGAAAGCAAAGAAGCTATTGGAAACTACTGGGATCATGTGAAAAATGATGCAAAAGCAAGCTAGAAAGTACTCTTACTGACCAAAGTCAGGAAAATGTGCATTATTACATATACATGAGGGCTATTTATTATTTAAAAATTAATATGAAGAAAAAACTCAGCAACAATTAATTCTTTCTTATTTATTTGTAACCAATCTTTTCCAAAACTTCAATGTGTTTTGTTCAGAAAAGTATCTTCAAATAGGAACTTGAAACCCACGGGGTTATTTTACTCAGAAACACTGCATTAAAATTACAAACATCACCAAATCTTAAACGTAAAATTGGCACTTTCCAAATAACATGGTATGGGGGATGAAAATAATTTTGCCAAATTTTTGATACTATAAAGGATTATTTTTATCTAAATTTAATATTCTTATGTCCTATAAATGAAACTTTGTATAGCATTTTATTTAAATTTTTTATTAAAAATTATATCGTACAATTTATTTAAAGAAACTAAAGTATTTAAATTAACAAAAAATAATTTTTACTATGTGCATGTTACAAACATTATTAAAGAATGAGGTCCTGTGAAATTTTGTATGTATATTTGTTTACATATTTTTAAATAAATATACTTATTTATCATAGATCATGCAAGAAAGATGGATACTTTTTAATTCTCACACAATTTTGCGGCATTGTCTATAACTTGAACAGAAAACTACAAGTCAAAAAATATCATTACGGAGAATTTAGTCTTTAAGAATGTGAAAAAGAGAGAATTAGAAATGACAATGTCATACCATGTTATTTTTAACATCATATTAACTTTGGATGAGTTTGTATATTTATTCATTGTAAATTGATACTTTTTCCTTTATTTATGGAAAATACATGGATCTATTAATGTACATTATTATTTATTTTTATTTTATTTTATTTTATTTATTTATTTTTTGAGATGGTGTCTTGCTCTGTCCCCCAGGCTGGAGTGCAGTGGTGTGATCTCACCTCACTGCAACCTCCGCCTCCTGGGTTCACGCCATTCTCCTGCCTCAGCCTCCAGGGCAGCTGGGACTACAGGCGCCTGCCACCACGCCCAGCTAATTTTTTGTATTTTTAGTAGAGACGGGATTTCACTGTGTTAGCTAGGATGGTCTCGATCTCCTGACCTCATGATCCGCCCGCCTTGGCCTCCCAAAGTACTGGGATTACAGGCGTGAGCCACCAAGCCCAGCCCAATGTACATTACTTTTAAATATGTAAATAAATACATGTAGTTATATCCTACAGTACATTTATTGAATTTAAAAGAATTGAATTAACAAGAATTTTCATTTAACACTTGTACTTTCTATAGGCCTTTCAAAAAATATAATGGAACAGTTGAAGCCTTCAAGTCTAGAGCCACGATGCAGTTTTCTTGCTACTGAAGAGTTGCATACATTGCATTAAATTCTTCTAAGAGACTCACGGATTGCTCTTTCATAGCAGTGATAATATCTGGTATCCTATCCCATATTATGTTAACTTATTAATCAAATTATTTTATTTATACTGCTTTCATTTATTTTGTCTTTAAGTGTTCTGTTTTATTTTTGTTGACTACTAAAGTACACATTATGTATAACATACCTTTATTGTTTGTGAGGCTGGCTTTACGTGCAATAATCAAGGAGCTTTAAACTAGCTGATAGACTTATTATAACAAAATTAGAGGAAAATGATTTCTTTGGGGCACTATAACAGCTGCTATTAATTTCTTAATTGTTCTCATGTATGTTGCTTAGTATAATCGATGTCAATTTGTGAGTTCTAGAACACATTAAAAACAGTCTTCATTAAAATAAACTATAGCTATATTTTTCCTTACCAGAATATGTGGTCATGAGATTTTTCAGGAACAAATGACCTTTTGAAATAGGAGAAGAATTAATAGTTTAATAGCATTGGTGGAAGAAACTCTTCTTTTAGGGACATCGGAAGTATCTTCTTGGCTAATTTGGCTTTGAGTATTAAATTTCAACCACAAAGTTTGGGTCCTTTTAAATGCTTTTATATTTTGATTCGGAAACAATTTCAAATTTCAAATTTGTGGATTTATCGTTTGCTTTCTCTCTCTCACTCTCTCGCTGTCTCTTTCCCTCTCAAATATATGGAATATGTAAAATAAATAAAATACACAAATTAAAATAAAAATATTTTTATTATACCTACCTGGGATAATTTGCATACTTCAATAATCTTTCTTAAAAATAATGATATTCTCATATAACCTCGATATAATTATCAACTTCAGTAAATTTAAAATTGATATAACACTTACTAATGTACCATTTTTGTCACAATTTTGTCAATTGACCCAATAACATTCTTTATGGTATTTGTTTACCTTCAACACAGTATCCAGTTTAATGCATCAGCTATTGTATCCAGTTGTAACATCTTTGCGCTTTGTTCATTTTATATTACAGTCTCTTAATACTTAAATATCTCCCGAAAGACATAGCATTAAAGTAATTGTTATAATCCATTATTAATAAAACAAAGAAAAGCAACAAATTGAAAAAACAAACACTTGTATAGTGTTTCTATACAAGAGAGTACTTCTCTCTTATCTTTTATCATCATTTCTCCACCAAACTTTATTATTTTTTCTTTTTTTTTTTTTTTTTTTTTTTTGGTAGAGAGATGGTTTTGCCATGTTGGCCAGGGTGGTGTCGAGCTGCTGACCTCAAGTGATCCACCCGCCTCAGCCTCCCAATGTGCTGGGATCACAGGCGTGAGCCATTGTGCCCAGCCTCCACCAAACTTCTTCAAAATATACTCTATACCCCCTCTTCTTGGCTACAGATACCATAACTTTCTGTCATCTGTCTTCTGGCTTTACTACTCTGAAAAAGTTTTTGAAGTCTACCATGACTTTAGAAATCCAATGAACTTCTTGTGCTCTAACTCCTTCTCATCCTTTCTTAAGCATTTTTTTTCTATTTACTACCCTCTTGATACTAGAACCCATCTCTTACTTTGTTCCATTGACCCTGGGTTCTTGTGTTTTCTTTACCTTTTTGTCAGCTTTTATCTTTCTCATTTCCTACTTCGTATTCTTTTAGTCTTAAAAATAAAAGCTTTCTAAACATCCATCTTCAGCACTCTTCAAACCCATGGACACAACAATTATTACCATGTTAAGAAAATCTAAACAGATATCACAAACCTAATTCACCCGAGTTTCAGCTCAATTTGTTGTCTCATTGGCACTTCACCTTCGTTATCTAAATGTTACTCATAGCCCACCCTGCTAAATTGACTTCACCCTTGTGTTTCTTGTAACAGTTTCACTTAGCTTTAAAAAATATGTGTGACTCTCCCACCTATCTTGCCCTCTATCATCACCTAGACTTCCCATTTCTAGTTATTCTATCTTGTTAATACTTCTTACATCCATTTTCGCTATTCAAACCACCATTATCTAGTTCCAGTCTTATGTACCTTTCAAGTTCTTCAGCTGATTTCCATGAATCTATTTCTCTTTTCATTCTAATTAGACTATTTCTCTATTATAATTTCTAATCTTAATTACAAGATTGTTTTACAGTGACATTGCTAAAGAATGCTTCTGATTATTTAATTTTCTTGTGAAAAAAATTTAATGTATTTTTATAGAGAATAAAGTACAAAGTCTTGTGTTTGGCCATTAAGTTTATCAATGATATTGGCCCCAAATACTTTTTCAAACTCTTTATTTTTTTAATATTTCATAATGTACTCCATGATGTTTTTGCATCCTGTGTCTTACTTTATGTCTTCTTTCTCTTTTGCCCACATTTTTGCATGATTCAAAGCCCAAAGCAAATGTCTCCTTAGTCAAGAAGTTTCCTGGAAGTTACCAGATGGAATTAATCTCTCCATCCTGTGAGACTCCATTTAAATGACATATATATACATATTACAGTCTAGGAGGTTTTATATATGTATATATATATATACACGCACACACAGACACAGACATATGCACAGACATACTTATATATGCATATATGTTAATATACATATGCATATATATGTACGTGTTTGTATTTTTGTGTGTGTGTGTGTGTGTAAAATCTCCTAGACTATAACATTCCAGTAGTTCATTAAACCTCTAGTCTGATTCTTCTTTGTGTCACGAAATCCCTTGTACACAATAGGTGCTTGATAAATACTTGTTTCTTAAATAAATGAGTGTGCTAATAAAGTGGAGAAAATATCAGCCAAATAATGAGCATTTAGGTTACAAAGTATTTGTTATACGAGGATTTTAGTTTTAAAATGATTTATTGTAGTAAGATTTAACTTTTCCAACAAGTATTATTACAATTTTATCTCTGAATTGCAATAGCTTTCCAGTTGCTAGATGGCTGAACTTATTTAACTAATAGAAACCTCAGTGTACGCCCTCTACACTTCCAGCAAACAGAAGTAGAAAGGCATCAGCAGTTTATTACATGAACACTTTCACTCATGTCCTAGGATCCTCCTGAGAAGCTCAGCAGCAAGGTGGCTGATCCTGTTGTAAGGGCTTATTGATGCCAGATGCTGCAATTGAGATGAGTTTCCGAAGGTTAATGAATTATATGCATAACTAAAAATAGCAACATGTTTTCCTGCAGCAAACAATTTTTCTGTAGTAGAGGGACTGCAGATCTGTACTTTCCAGTGAAGTTCCTCTGTGAAGGAACCTTCCTTAAGAGTTCACCTCTAGGGAGGCTTTTGAGTCCTCAAGTAGTTGATGAGGAATGAGTGCAATGTAATGACTGTAATTTTCTGAAGGTGACAATAGTAAAGATTTCATATCTAGAGATCTTTATTTATTCTGCAAATACTTCAGGGCGCATCTTACATAGTTCAAGTCCTTCGATTATACCCATCACTTCTCGGATTATTTTATATTGAGGATAAGTGTGAGATACCATGATTCTCAGAATTTACGGTACATCAAAATCACCAAAAGCCCTGAAGGGCTTGTAAAAATGCTGCAGGTTTGGAGACAGGAGGCCAAGGTGGGAGGCATTCCCAGTTTTTGATTGTGTAGGTTTTTATGAAATCTGAGAATTTGCATTTGGTGGGATCCAGTAATTTGCATTTTAGTAAACTCTCAGGTGACATTGATGCTGCTGGCCCAGGAACCACACTGAGAATCACTGCTCCAGTTTCCTAGCCTCAGACTTGGCTACAGACTGGAACTGCCTAGAGAGTTTTCACACTACCACCACCACCATCACCCTGGAATTTCTGATTTAACCAGTAGGGAGTGTGACCTTGTCACAGGGAATTTTAATGCAGGTAACTCAAAGTTGAAGGTATAATCCACTGCACTAGCTTCCTCTGAGAGGTTATTAGATAGAGTTCAGGAATTCAACCTTCAGACTTAAACACAAAGGACAGACTATAAATAGGAGAGACAAGGAGAATGCTGAAATGGCAGCTTATTGCTATTCCACCTCAGTAAAGCCCCTTCTGGGGCAATAAAGACCCCAGAAAGAAAACCACATTAGCCATGTAGAATGACTACTGCTAACACTTTTTCTTCTTTATAGCATCTAGTAAAACCATACAAGTACTTACCATCTGAGGAGAAATTCATAGAACCAAGTTAATTAAGGGCAGTGATTCTCTGGGCTTGCTAAAACATAGAGTACTGGGTCCTATCCGAAGAGTTCCTAGGGGATTGGACTGATGGAATTTATTTTTATTCCTAAGAAGTTCCCAGGTAATGTTTATGCTGCTGGTCAGGGATGACACTGAGAATTGCTCTCAGGAATGAGAAGCTCGGGAAGACTTGTAACATAGAGATAGTTCTAGATGTGTCAAACAACCAAACAAGTGGTCTTGGAGATCTCACCCAATTAGTTCTAGGTTAACCAGGAGTAATTAGTGAAATTCATGGGGATGTACATGGGGATGTATGATAAAGACAGTATTTATTTAGTAATTCTGTATTGGCTTAGGCCGAGTTTATTAAAAGCTATGTATTATGTAGTACATACTAAAATTGTTCTTTTAAATTCTTGCAATAAATAAGAGTGTCAAATATTCATATATAATAACTGAATTAATTCTGATGTAGCTCTTCAAAGATGATCTGGATTCCCAGCCAATGGGAAAGAATATATCTAGTATCCATTGATTTTTTTTTTTTTTTTTTTTTTTTTTGAGATGGAGTCTCTATCTGTCACCAAGGCTGGAGTGCAATGGCGCGATCTTGGCTCACTGCAACCTCCACTCCCGGATTCAAGCAATTCTCCCACCTCAGCCTCCGGAGTAGCTGGGACTACAGGCACACACCACCACAGCCAGCTAATTTTTGTATTTTTAGTAGAGACTGGGTTTCACCATGTTGGCCAGGCTGGTCTCGAACTCCTGACATCAGGTGATTCACCAACCTCGGCCTCCCAAAGTGCTGAGATTACAGGCATGAGCCACCACGTCCAGCCGTATCTATTGCTCTTTATCCCTGCAATGCTACCAAATCAGCAGTTGATCATACTGGACATCTAATATTGATTTATTTTCTTAATAAATATATGCTGAAACCCTTAAGAGTCCTCAAATTTGAGAATTACTCTCCAGCACATAATTTACTCACTCTTCAGTTAGCCAGACACTAGGTTAGGCATTAAAAATAAAAGTCAATTAAAAATAAAAGACATTATGCCTATTTTCCTGGAGATTAATGGGGAAGATAGACATCAGTCAACTAATTCATCTAGGATATTACTACAAAGTGGGGTGCTGCAATAAGAATGTTTTATTTTTTAGAAGTGTGCCTGTTACACAGGGATGGGGAGTATTTGAAGAGAAGTCTGGTTTTACATGCTCAAAACCACGTTGTGCTATTAAACTAAAGAACATTAAGTAGATAAACACACACTGAGAGGCACATTCTCTGCCTGAGTGGCTTCAGTATAATTGGCCAAGAAAATTCAAATTTATGACTCAATGAAAGTACAAATCAGTACGTGTCACTAGCCTTTAGGGAATATTGCTCGTGATTATACCTATGGATGTTAAAGTCACATATGCCAAAGACCTGCTGAGTTCGGTCAAGCTTATTTTTAAAGACATATTGGCAATCTCAGTTAAAGCTGTCTTTTATTATTGAGAAATTACAAGCCATTTCTTCTGATTCAAAATAAATATATGTAATAACGACCTTTTTAGCAGCAATACTAATTTAGGTTAAATAGTATTTGTCCAGTAGGTTATATTCATATTTATATTCTAAATATACCATGGGGTCCTAAAAAATGTGTTGTCAAATAATTCATTATTGTATACAGAAATATATTTTTGAATAGGTACTATGTAATAAGACAGCAGTTCTATGTTTTTATTCTCCCTTCCCCATGCACTTACTTTATATAGAGTGAACTTTTTATGAATTATAATACATACTGAGAATGGCACACATCCTAAATTTATAGGGTAACTAATTTTCACAAACAAAACATACCGATTTGAAGAGTTTTAGAAGGTAATGCGAAGGTCTCCCTTTTCATTTGTACCAATTTACACTGCTCATAGCAACAGATGAGAGTTTCAGTAGCTTCATATCCTTGCTAATATTTGTTATTTTCTTTCATTTTAGGGATTCTCGTGAAGTGTAGCAGCATAGAATTGTGGTTTGAATTTGTAGTTCCCTGATGACTAATAGAATGAAATACACTTTCACATGTGTTTTTAGATACTATCTTTTGAGAAGTATTTGGTGTAGGCTTTTACTTATTGATCCGTAGGAGTTTAATAAGTGGCATGGTACAAGTACTTTGTCACCTCCATCCACTGCAAGTATCTTCTCCCATTCTGAGGGGTATCTTTTCACTATGGTAACTTTGTCTTCCTGACTGTATATACCCTACTCTGCTTTTCAGATTCCCTAGTATGCCTTCTAGAGAACACCTCAAGCAGCTTCAAAATTTGACAAATGCATTGAGGGAAAACACTGGTGTTTGAGCCCCTGAGTTACCAATTTTACCACCCCAGCCCCATTAACCTACCAACGTATTGTAGTTCCCTTTACCTCAACCTCCAGCAGTAACTCTCTCTATTTAGTAAAAGCCTCTAGTTTTTTGTTTGTTTTTGTTTTTGTTTTTTACTTGAGCAGCTTTTTGATGCCATTAACTGTAAACAAAATTTCCCCAGCTTTTCTATTTGTTCTCAGTGCGGCTGTTAATTGTTCAGAAGTCACACATCCTACTTGGAAGTTGAATCTGTACCACATACAAGATTTCATTTATAAAGCACCTCAAATCCTGATTAAAAATAAGGAAATATGTGAGAGACCAGGTTTACTGACTCAACTTCTAACTTGAAAATGACACAGAGTGAATCATCCAAACCAGACAGTAATAGTCAAGAATAAAGATGATAATCTGAAATAGAAACTTTTAGGAATTAGATTAAACTTGGAGTGTTTATTTTTGTTTTTGTTTCTGTTTGTGATATGCTATGTGTTTTTGAGAAAGAGCAAAACAGAGCAGCCATCTGGAAGCCAAAAGACTCAGTTCTAATAGCCTGTCCTGTTCATGATAAGCTGTTATTTTATCTCCCTGGGACTTCATCTTTTTGATGTATGAAATGAAAACTTGAAGCTAACTCATGGAGGGTCATTTTTTGCCTTTGAAAATTGGTTTCTGCAATTTTTCCTTTTCAACTTATTTTTAAGTCTAGAGACCTAAACTTAAAATATTAGTTGTTGCTTTGGACCAAAGAAGAGGCAAACAGAGAGTATTTGCTCTTCAAATTCACTCATGGTTTGATATGACAGACAATGTGGTAATTTACTGGGGACACTTTCCTAAATATGGAGAGTAATATAGCATAATAGCTAAGGGTGATGACTCTGAAGCCATACTGTCCAGGCTCAAAACTGTCCAGGCTCAAAACTGTCCAGGTTCAAATCCCAGCTTCAACACTTATTAGATGTGTGATCATGAACCAGTGACTTGACCCTTTATTAATATTTAATATGAGCATTTAAAAGTTAAATTTGTAAAATACTTCAAACTATGTCAAGCAAATAGTAATATAAAAGTTTTATAAAGAGAGAACATTATATATACACACACATTTTTTACAGGATACAATTCACATGAAAATATCTTCTTTGTATTATTTTTAATTGGAATTTAATAAATACTTGCTCTTAGTGGAAAATTCTTGTTTATTTTCTGAGAAAATTGAACATGTCCATGAGATTACATTGCTACTTAAAAGAGCTTCACTAAATATGCATAGGCTGGGTTACAATTTTCATTATTCTTCAGTAAGCTTTGTTTTCTTAGTTCAGAATATGTCTTTATTGGAGTCAAAATGTCAAGGAAAAGGAAAAAGCAAAATAAAATAGTCATTCTTCTGAATCTTCTGCTCTCAGTACTTAGTAATCCTGAAATAATTTTCCCTCCCACCCCAGGGGAGAATAAAAAGTTTAGAGGGCTACTTTCATTACTTTTTGTCACATCTGCCTTTCTATCTTTTTTCAAGTCCCAGTCAGGCTCCTAAACTAAAATCCAGAAATACATCAAGAAACGCAGATCTGATGTTGGGAATAAGAAGAAGCCCTAAATCCTAACATCTATCCTAACTTCAAAATCCCCTGCAACGTTTCCCTTATCACTTGGTCTTCTTTAGTCCCTTGAAGAATTTGGCTTCACAGTCTGAAGAATAATATTGAAGGAACTGAGAAAGTTTTAGGTAGAATCGAAGTCCAGTCTGTACCATCTAAAATATCATATTAGAAGCAAAAGCACTTTATTTGAAATTAAATTTTTAACATTGTTTTCAAAGTAGCAGATTAGTGAGAACTATCAAGTTTTTTATAGCTGTTTGTTTTTCCATTTTCTAGATTTGTTTTAAAATTTATCGTAGGCAGCCTCAAGATAAGTAGATTGTGACTTTATTTATGTGAAGTTTTTAATCACAGGAGTTGAGATGGCTTGTCAGACTAACTTTCTGTTTTCCAGTTTTTCTTTTTTGAGTTCTATTCCACAGAAGTCCAGGATTTTCTTTACGATGGTTCTTACAGTGCATTCTCACGTCCTTGGTTCCCAGTTTTGCTTTGAGCATCAGCCTGGAGTCTTTAATCTAAAACTCAATATGGGTAACACTTTCAGGAAAGACGCTAAAGTTTAAATTTTCATATATATTATTGAATTTGAATTAAGACATTTGTGAGATCCAAGGTAACAGGCTTTTGTCTAGAATTGGATCAGACTGTACACAATTCACATTAACTTTTTTTCTTTTCTTGGTCAAGATTAAAACCTGAAAAGCATGCTCCTTCTGAGGGATGTGTGCATGAGGTGAATTGAATACATATTGTGAAATGGCTAAGGGTACTGGGACGCTGGGCCTATATAAAGGAGAATATTCATGAGGAAGCTGTAGTAAGATTGATACTTCACCCAGGTCTCCCAAGATCATTTTTACCGTATTGTGTGTACTCCCATCCCTTGACTTCTGTGTGGTTTTGCTTTTTAGTAACCAATGCCTGTTGCTTTTCTTTAAAGGATGGCCCTTGAGCTACTGGAATAAAGTTGCCCTTTTCCTCTTAGGTATAGAGGGTCGCAAGTGCTCCGGGACTCTTATCCCCTGGTATATTGGCTGTTACCAAATTACTGACAAATTTAGGGTCAGGAGAGCTCAACTGACTTTCTCCAGGATGTACAACTCTTAGTGGAAGTTATGCTCTAGAAATGCCCTGAAGAATCAAGCTGAAACTCACCCCTTTAGAAGACCTTGTATGACAGCTCACCCTTGATTTGCTTAATACCACCCTTGTCCAACTTTTCTCCTTCATTTTTCTCATTCTTTCCCAGATTACTCCCTTAATAAATGACTTTCAAACACATCTTCCTATTACAGACCGCTTCTGGTTTAACCCCATCTGAGACACAGGACAAGATAATCTAAAATATTCATTAAGTCATTCACATACATTCATGCAACAAATATTTATTAAGAGCTTTCTGTGGACCCAGTGCTGTGCAATGCTGAAAAAGTGGTGAAAAGTCAGGAAACTGGAAAGGACGAACAGTAAGTCAATAACTTCACATAATTAGTTGGTTGCTAATTGTGACAAATGTTATGGAAAAAAAGAACATAGGCTTTCTAAATGTCATTCATCAGAAAGAAAGAGTTTACACCTATCCTAAGAGGCTTCAATGGACAGATCTAGGGGAAATGGATGGAAGTTACAAAAAAGTAAATTTTAGCTGAATATAAGAAGAAAATTTTAGCAACCAGTCCCATCTAGAGTTTTGTTGTTGTAGTTGTTGTTGTTGTGTTGTTGTTGTTGCTGCTGTCGAAAAAAAAAAAGCTCTTATGAGAGATGAGGAATCTCCATCATTGGAGATATTTTTGATTAAGCCTTAAAATCATTTATTATGTCCGGGAGAATCAAGCTTAAGTTGGACTGGATGAATTAACTGAAACCTTAAAGTCTACAACTCTACTTATTATGCTGACGCTAGGTAGTATATTAGAGGAAAACATGAGAACAGCTCAGAAGGCACTAAACGATGTTAGTTTGAAGTGTTAAAGTAAACATCAGAGGGAAGTTTAGTAAAATAATTAACTAGAGGGATAGCATTAGGAGAAATACCTAATGTAGACGACGGGTTGATGGATGCAGCAAACCACCGTGACACATGAATACCTATGTAACAAACCTGCACGTTCTACACACGTACCCCAGAACTTAAAGTATAATAAAAAAGATTAAAAATTTTGTCATAAACTTTGCCAAACTGTAAAAATCACTTTCAGCCATCATATTTGACCTACTTATAAAATAAAAATAAACCTGTACTTATTTGTAGAATTAATTTCCCTTCATTCAAAATATGAATGTAAGAAATCACTTATGAGACATTGATGGAAAGAAAGGCAGTATGAAATCTGAAAGGTCATTGCTCTTATTTTATAATCCTATTTCATATAATCCACTGTCCTTTGTTAGATAGTCATAGCATGTGAATATGTACTCTGACACTTCTTAAGTGCTACAGGGATGACCAGTTTGGGTCACCTGTACGTGTGTATACAATAAATATATATATGTATTACGTACATAATACATTATATACATATGCATTTTTCTATGTATGTTGTTCATAACATTGGTACATGTCAGATCATTCTATAATGCAGGTATGTTACTAGAAATAACCTGACATGTACCCTCATTACAAGCAACATACATAGAAAAAATACATATGTATGTAAATGTTAAAATTATGTCAAAGAGTAAATATTAGGCTGAGCATGGTGGTTCATGCCTGTAATTCCAGCACTTTGGGAGGCTGAGGCAGGAGGATGACTTGAATCTAGAATTTTGAGACCAGCCTGGGCAACATAGAGAGACCTCATTTCTACAAATAAATTTTAAAAATTAGCTGGGCATAGTAGCATACATCTCTGGTCCTAGCTACTCTGGAGGCTGAGGCAGGAGGACTCAGTAAGCTGGGAGGTCAAGGTTGTAGTGAGCCTAGATCACACCACTGCTCCCCAGCCTTGGCGACAAAGTGAAACCTTGTCTCAGAAATAAATAAATAAATAAATATTACGTTAATGTTCCCCTTATTAATATGGAAACTTTTTGAGGATATAAGCCATGTCTGTATTGTTTATTATTTTATCTTCAACATCTAAAGTAGTATCTGGTACAAGGTAAATGAAAAATAATTATTTGGTAATAAACACAAGAGTAAAGTGATGTATGTGGTGTGTAGACACACACATATAGTGCACAGAAGAGGGGTATTATTGTACGTAGTAGTTCTTCATCATGACTTAGTTGTATTTATTTAGTTTTAGAGTAATTGTTTCCTCTAAATTAACAAGGTCTTTTCCAGGCAAGAAAACAAATGTCAGCTTCCTATGAGTGACCACTGATGCTTCACTTTTAGCTAAAATAATAGGAAGAAGAAACGATCTTGGTCAGTCGGCCTATATTTTTAGATATTTTATTAGTATAATATTTTAGATGCTATGGAGAATTAGAAAAAAAATCTCTTGAGTAAAGAATGGAAAATTTCTAACCAAATGTTGAGTCTGTATGAAAGTTCATAATGAGATCATTTCTGTGGTAATGAGCTTTAGGTGAGCTTTATATTTTTGCCCCCCAGTGTCTTCGTACTCCACCCTTTGCCATCACCTCTGGAGCCAACATAATTTTGCTCCATATAAATCACTCTCATTAGGTGAACTAGATTGTGTTGATGAGTGCAGCTTGAACTAGATTTATAAAGTGACAGAAAGGTAGAATTCTCAATTTATTCCAATATTTTGTATGATCTTCTAGGAACAGCTTTATGATGTGGTAATTGGGCAATAGTTCAGCATTCTGATAGCCCTGGGAGATTCAATTCCACAGTAACATAAGATATTTAAAAAGCATATCTTTTTCTTTAAAGAGTATCCTGAATATCAATGCATTTATTTTACTTTTCTGAAAAATCTGAGAAATACTTCAATATCTAATTTTTTTATCTTTTTATTCAATACTGTTCAAGCTTGGAGCACTGACTCACCAAAGGGTGATGTAGGAGGCGTCAAGCTCCACTGGGCTAGCTAAGTTCTGTACATCACTGATTACTACCCTGATGACTTCTCTATTCAGGCCCGGAAGTCAGATTTGCTTCTTTGTAAGGAAACCACAGGACTGACAGCACACAATGAATCATGCCTAACAACATGCTGACAAGCTGGCAAGAGACAGCCTGTACAGTGACAAATACAGCTGACAACAAATGTAAACATCTGTTTGGTAGAATTTATGAGAAAAGAATACAAACAAGGAGACTTGCTCTTTCGTTTTATAAGAGAATTTAGAGACTCTTTCCTTTCTATTCAATAGCAGCAACGTAAGGAATACATATTAGCCCTCAAGATTTATTTATTACAAGCACAACTAGATTATAAATGGTCTGTGCAGATTAGCATTTTGATTATCAAACTGCTGTTCCAAATATCTGATGAACAGATATTAGAATAGTTCTTAAACATACTGATTAAACACACATTGATGCTGCTATTTTTAACACTTGCTTATATTCAGGTGTAAATCAGTTTCCTTAAAGCTTAAAGTGAAAAATATAAAAGATATGTAACCCTACCAGTCATTTCTCAGGGAGACAAAGATCCAAACCTTCATTTTTGATTCAATATTGGAGATTAAACAATTTTTAAAAGGAGGTCAACAGATTAACATGTCCATAATTATGTGTTCAAATAGCTTATGCAGTAATCAAATTTTTCATTTCACCATCAGCCTGTCATTCCCACATTTGCCTTTGTCTATAACATAAAGCACCATAATTTTCTCAGTTCTAGAACAAGTTCTCAATGTAAAAATTTTGTTTCTTAACAATTATAATAGCAAAACAACAACAAAAGTAACAGTAATAAATCTGTTCAGTAATGAGTTCAAAAATTAGTTCAATAATTAATCTCCCCGCTTCCTCCCACAGGAGATTTTGTATCAGACTGACAATCACTGCTGCACAGATGAACGTTCACAAATGGTAATGTGTTGCATTGTTCAGGTGATTTGGGCAGAATAAAAGTTAAGACATTTCAGTTTTTAACAATTTGATTTTATCCCCTTTATAGTTCTTGATTTGAGCTGTTTTGTCTTATAACTGTAATTGTTGGTTTCTCTTTTTTCTCTGTTATACTGGAATGACTTTGAGGGTAGAGCATGTGCTTTTCACATAGTAAATGCCTATTTTAATGATTAATATACTAATGTCATTTAATGTCAAATAAAACAAACTAGGCTGGAGTAAAATGGACCTCGTTGTTTTCCTCTAGCCTGAATGGCCCAGCCTCTGACCCTGAATCACTTTTACTAGTTACTTTTCTTTCCATTCTTTGTTTCTTTTTTTTAATTGATTGAGTTATTGGATATTTATTGAGTATCCACTATATATCAGGCAAAAGGAACAGAAACAAATGGTCCGTTCAGAGTTACTTTTAACTCTTTCAGCAATGTCTCATCATAAAAAAAATAAAAATCCATTCTTCTGAGAGTACACATTCATTCTCTGGTTACTCTTCATACACTCAAGTGTCCTTCCAAATACTGCATAATGCTGTAGACTACTTAACCTTCCAATCGTTGGCTGGATGTGATGGCTCATGCCTGTAATCCCAGCACTTTGGGAGGCCAAAGTGGGTGGATCATTTGAGGCCAGGAGTTAGAGAACAGCCTGGCCAAATGGCGAAACCCTGACTCTACTGAAAAAAAACACAAAAAATCAGCTGGGTGGGGTTGTAAACACCTGTAATCCCAGCTACTCTGGAGGCTGAGGTAGGAGAATCGCTTGAACCCAGGAGGCAGAGGTTGCTGTGAGCTGATCATGCCATTGTACTCCAGCGTGGGTGACAGAGCGAGACCCCATCTCAAAAAACAAATAATAATAATAATCCAATCATTGTCTAAAAGACTAGAGGAATTACCATTGTTTTCAGCTCTGTTTGACAAAGCAGTAATCAATGGAGTAAAATCCTTCCTGTTAATGGCAGTGGAATAGTATGATACTTGATGGTGTCAGATGTCCATTTTTAGTAAAAAACAAAGCACTGGGCTATAAAACACCACATGCTATGCCAATCAGTGAACTTCTGAGAACACAGTTTTCCTTGCTTATATTATCTGAATACAAAGCATCAGTTACAAGGAGTTTGTAAGCAATTTTAGCAGACTAAAATCAAAGTTCAGTCTATGATGCATATGTCTTCAAAGTATCAGAAACTTGAAGCAGTGTCTGTAAATGAAGTTTGCCAATACTCCAGAGCAACTGAGGCAGTAAAGGGAAGAGACTTGATCCTGACAAGTCACATAGATGAAATGGTAACCAAAGTCCAGATGGGTCTCACATGCCTGGGTATATTCCCTCCCCTGCCTTCTTGCCTTCCTTAAGAAGCTAAACCAAGTCACATACTAGGAAGAGTCTCCTAACTTAGCTGACTGGGCTAAATTCCTAACCATAAAAGGAAAATCCTAACCATTTGTCTCTTTTGGGCGATGTTTGCCAAAGTCACTGAAGCAACACTCTGACATTCTAGATAAGAACCTGACTAGATGCAGTGGCATCAATACAAGATGGACTCTGGCACTGTCCTTTCACTGACTCTCCTCATTACAGTCTCATCGTAATGCTAAATTCTTCGCCCAAGACAGGCCTTATATGGTCCTGCAGTGCATATTAGAGCATGACATCTTACTGCACAAGGCAGGAGAAAGGTCCACCTAAACATGTTTCTGTGTCATTCCCTTTTCCTGTCTCAGCTTCCTTAAAGTGACAAAGGCCAAGCCCCTTGGGGAGCTGGCACCTGAATCACTTTCTCCAGCACTCCTCCCTTGTGCATTGGAGCCACAAGCTTACTAAACCTGAAACTGCCTTTGCAAAAATTGTAACTGAGGAAACTATGACACTGAAGGAGATCAAACCTTATCGACTTAATCTTACTTCTAACCTTTAAGCTGTCCTTGTTCGTTCCTGGGCATAGGCTGAACTAACCTTGGGAAGGAGTTCAGTTTATAGTTTAACTCTGAAAACAAAATTGATAATATTCCTTACCTGAAAAACAAAAACAAACAAGCAAAAAAACCCTCTTTGCCTTAGGACGAGTATGCCTTTATAAGACTTACAAATTAGCTACAAGATTAGGAATTATGATTTAGGGGCAATTCAGTCCCTGGTTGCAAGGGTTTGAGCCTCCTCAAATTGCTCCTGTGAATAACATCAGTATTGTAACACCTGAGATCGGTGCTTGAGATATTTTGCAGACCCTACACTCATGCACCAGCTGACACCACCCAGACAGGTAATCTAACTCAACCCCTTCTACGATACCAGCAGGAACAGAAGACAGCAACAAAAACTCACTTAGACTCCAGATGATTCCATCTCTAACGTTACTAATCAGTGTTCCCCATTTCCCGAGCCCCTACCCATCAAATTATCTTTAAAAACTCAGATCCCCGAATGCTCCGGAGACTGATTTGAGTAATAATAAAACTCTGGTCTCCCATACAGATGGCTCTGCATGAATTACTCTTTTTCTGTTGCAATTTCCCTGTCTTGATAAATCTGCTCTGTCTAGAGCCGATAAATCAGCAGTGGGCAAGGTGAACTGTCCACTGCCTAGTGGGTGGTTACAAACTTTGCATGAGGGGAAAAAATATCTCCCTTTCGTCTCTCATTTTTACTTACACAAAAGTCAAAGAGCTCAGGGTTCCTGTGCAATAACAAAACCAGTTGTTCCAAATAACACCATTCCATATACGTTAAACGTCGTTCATTTCATAAGATATTCAGTTTGTTGTGTGGTTTTTTGTATGATTTTGATGGCCATTGGACTTCTAAGTTTTGCATCTTCTTGACAAGGACTGGGTTGACCATGCATATATGCTGCTGCCAACTTGATGTCCTTGAGTGCTTCCCCAGTTCCCACCTGCAGCACGCCTGCACCCCTCAAGTCAGTCCTAGCCTATTTCTTCTCTCCCTGGTTTCTGATGGAGATCTTCACTGTCAGTATCCTCAGGGATACTGGGAAGCAGAGAAAGGTTCTGAATATCTCCAGCTATCTGCGACAGCATCAGGGCCCTCATCTTGTCCTTATCATTGCTTTAACCTCCAAATACTGGAAATGGATGGTAGGTAGGAATATTATTCAGAAGCCTGGATGATGTAGATGTTATTTCAAGCTGGGGTGCTGTTAGCCACCTTAAGACTCAACCAGAATTATTTAAATCCTGTTCTTTCTTTTTTTTAGGGTTTTTATTTTATTTTATTATTATTATACTTTAAGTTTTAGGGCACATGTGCACAACGTGCAGGTTTGTTACATATGTATACATGTGCCATGTTGGTGTGCTGCACCCATTAACTCGTCATTTAGCATTAGGTATATCATTCTCAGCAAACTATTGCAAGGACAAAAAAACAAACACCGCATGTTCTCACTCATAGGTGGGAATTGAACAATGAGAACACATGGACACAGGAAGGGGAACATTAAATCCTGTTCTTTCTTACCTTCAAGATGGAGCTAGAGTAGTCAACAATACTAGTTACCAGAGAAAAACTGATGGGAAAGACGATAATCTTTCTTTACAGATGTTGAACTTTGCAGTCTAGTCATTGTCATTGGTTTAGACTAATAACTGGTTTACACTCTCACTTATATTTACATTCAAGTTTGTTTAGAATATTTAATCATGATCATTGCTTTTACAAAAACTCCATTCAGAAGCTGATTTAAAAATAAGAAGAAAAATCTTCCTAGGCATAACATAACACCTCGATATATTCAAATTTATTGTCAATGGTTCTCTGCTGTGTTGTTAAATTTTAGAATTAGAGGATTTTAGAGCAAAAATAGACTGTAGAGGTCATTTATTTAAGACTCTTAATTTTCCTTCTTTCATATTTGGCACATGGTTCTACCATCCAGTTTGTTCTGCTTTTATTGAATGAATTTCAAAGTAATATTTTATCAAATGTCATGTATTTACATAATTAACATAATTACATATAAGTGCATAATTGGTGTAAATATATGTAATTACATTATTATAGTATGCAAAAATCTTGTAAAAAGCCTTTTCTAACTTTTCAAGCTAAAACATATGCATTGTGCAATCATATTAGATAATTGTTGGTATTCAGTATCTTGCCTTTCTTAATTGATTTAACCAAATAACAAATCTTAATATGCATGTTTAAAAGATAATGTTATCTTTCTTTTTGGCCAGTTGTGTAATGATTTGTTTGTTTTAAACAACAGAAATCCTGAAAAAGAATCACATTATTTTTTCTATCATTTGGCTCAGGTTGGTATGTGGAACAAGCAATCCTTGATTTGAATACAACACATTGCTTCATTTGCAAATTTTATTTGGAGAGAAATGAACACAATTGCAAACTCTGTGACTTGGCAAATAATGGTCAGAAATGAAAATGCTGGATGCCACCGTCACTATGTTGGAGCTCCTAGTGCACCTCATGAAAACATTCTAGTAATTTTAAATTCTGGACCAGACATAGAGAAATGACCACTAAGTGGAGAAATCCACACTGACACTCTATACACTCTTTCTTGTCAGTTTCTGTAAACAGTTCTAAATATGTTAAGAAAATGATTTCATTCATCTCTCTGATACTCCAGAACAATTTCCACATCAAGTATATCTCTTTGAAACCAAAACTTGAATTTCTGTGGAAAAAGTCTAAATCCCTCACATCTACCAGGTTTGAAGATATACATAATTGTCTGTAGTGATTTTTACATGTCTTTGCTTAGTACTGAGAACTGGTGAATAAAATTTTTAAGATAAGATTATATAGTAGAGATATTTTTCTTCTCTCATTCTCTTGAAAATCACCTACAATATTAAGAAAAATATAAAATGAAAAGTAGAAAACATCTTTAATCCCAAATTATAAAATATAATGTTGAAAATAGAAGGTTAAATAATAAACAATGCATGGAAGAGAGAAATAATCATTTAACCATAGTGTCTGAAGGAGTAGGTAGGTGGTTACTGAAAAGATGCAGGTTACTGTGCCTTTAAAAATGACTTAGGAATTAGTGGCACCACCAACAGAGAAAAGAGTAAGGCAGATGACTGAAAATAAGGATAGCAACATCATCAGTTAAGTCATCAGGTACAGTAAATTCTATACAAGTAATGCAACAGCTCGTTCTCTCTATCATAGAGCTCCACAATATTTCCCTAAGCAGGAGACAGGGTGGATCCTCTGGAGAAAAAAAAAAAAAAATTACAGGAGAAGAAAAGACTTACAAATGCCAGCATTTGTGTATTTCTCAAAAAAGGTAGCTGGCGATACAATAGGCTTTTAAAGTATTAGGCTATTCAGCAAGCCATTCCCCCAATTCTGTCCAAACATACACAGAATTTATTGCATATTGCACTTATGAAACAAGAGGAGGACACTATGCAAAAAGGCATATCAGAGAAAAACAAAGACCTATTGACAAAAGAAATCATAAGATACAATATCAAGATGCTAAAATATTAGTGATAAAGAGAAACAACTGGTCATAAACAAAGGTTAAGAAACAAAGTGATATTCAATTTCTCAATAGCAAATATAAGATAAATGACACTAAAACAATACCTTTAAGTGTTTAGTCAAAATGATACCAACACACATATTTCTGTGCAGATAATCAATACAGTGTGAGGCTAAAATTAAGACATTTTTATTTATGCATCTCATTAATGCATTTTCAAAGAGCTTCTGGTATATCCCCAGACAGAGGAAAAAAAAAAAAAAAAACAAAAAGGGAAAGACACAGAATTAGGAAGCAGAGGATCTAATGCAGGAAAAAAGGATCTAATGCAGGAAAAAGAGTATCAAGAAAAGCAGAACAAAGTTCCAGGATGGCAACTGTGCAGCTGACGCACAGATCAACTGGACTAAATTAGCGGGCTTCAAGAAGAACAGCTACAGGATCAGGTTTAACCATGTAAAAACTTGTACTAAGAGATGTTTTATTGAATTATTGGAGGATTTAGATTTAATCAGGTATTAAACATTTTTTTCAGATAAAAATGAAGTACATATTAACTTGAGAAAAATGGAAAAGTTGTACAAGAAATAAGAAATATAAGCGCAGTATAGACCTGTGGCTCAGAGTTCTAAAGTTGAAATGAGTGAACAGGGACTTAACTAAAAAATTAGTCCAGCGTTACAATGGCAGGTAAGGAAAGAAAAAGGAGTATAAGAGAACTAAAATCCCTTTTACAATACAAGGTACATGAAGTCTATAACTGAGGGTCTACAAGTAGAAATATATTCATATTATAAAGAAAGATGGAGATAGAATCCAGGGGAAATAACTAAAACATTTGCAGCTAGGTGCCACTGGAAAATGGGGATATATTTATTTATAAGCTTTTTAAATATTATTTCATCTTTTAAATTATTTCTATAAACATTTTGTTAAAAATTCCAAATAATTTAACAATTTTATATCACATCTTAAAACAAAACCAATCAAGTTTTTTTCACATGAGATCATTTGCATTAGAAATACTTAATTTTGATTTGATAAATTAAATTTAATTTTGCTAAATTGTTAGGAAGATATTCTGGAAATTAAAAAAGTGTATAGAGTGATTGAAATTTATAGTGCATAGGGAAGTGGAGCAGAATCTACACAAATCAGACAAAAGAAACAGAGAGTTGCAGGTGTCCCAGGAGGCACCTTCAAAGTGTAGAGGCGAACACCAAAGGGACCTGCATGGGTCAACAAGTGATACGGCATCTATCTGATGGACTAAGATAGGAACCTGAGTTATTCCTGGCTTTCTTTCACATGCTTTTTAAATCCAGACAGTCATCAAATCCCATCTCTAATCTCCTTCACTCATGTACTTCATCTCTTTATCACAGAGCTCCACATTTATTCATCATTATTTATTCTTCGAATTGTTGCAAGAGCCTGCTCATTGATTTCTTTGAGTTTTTAATTGCTGTCTTTTCTTTTTTTTTTTTTTTTTTTTTGAGATAGAGTCTCACTCTGTCGCCCAGGCTGGAGTGCAGTGGCGCAATCTCGGCTCACTGCAAGCTCAGCCTCCCGGTTCACGCCATTCTCCTGCCTCAGCCTCCCTAGTAGCTGGGACTACAGGCACCCGCCACCAGGCCCAGCTAATTTTTTTTGTATTTTTAGTCTCACCTTGTTAACCAGGATGGTCTCGATCTCCTGACCTCATGATCTGCCCATCTCGGCCTCCCAAAGTGCTGGGATTACAGGCGTGAACCACCACACCCAGACTAATTGCTGTCATTTTCATAACGAAACATAATCCACTCCTTTTCCTACTGTAACTTCTCATTTCACACAGGACCTTTTGAAGTAAGAATATTCAAAAATTAAGTAGTCTGGAATCAAAACTGAGTTTGATCCCTGTCTTTGTTTCTGATCAGCTTCCTGATCTTTGGCATGATATTTATACTCTCTCTCATTTTCCTCGTTTGTATATTGAGGATGTTTATAATTATTTTGCAGGATTATTTTGAATGTAAGAAATAATATCTTTAATTCGCTTTTCTTTTGGGAGCTAATTAAATGGTAACTAACTTTTATTCATATTATTAGTATGGTCTCATCACACAAGGCCCTTTGCAACACTGCTTCTACTTCTGTCTAGATTCTGCTTCACTTTCCTATGCTCTATACATTTCAATAACCCCAGATGTCTCTGTATAATTTGGCCATGTCCTATCACAACTCTAACCTTGTTTGTATTCCTGGAATGCCCTGAAAAACTCCTACTCAGACTTAAAAAGCCAGCTCAAATATTGTGTTCTTCGTGATTTTTTTCCCTCTTCATTGAGGTAGAGTCTAACACTTCTTCACACACCACTATCAAACTAGGTTTGAAATGTTACTTTTGTACATTTAAGAACTTTTTTTACATTTTTCATTTTAAAAACATTTTAATAGCAAAAATATCATAACAGAGAGGAGTACATACTAATGGATGTAATTTAAATAAGATTTATTGTATAAATATAGGTGTTTTAATAACTAATCTGGAAAAAGAAATAGAACACAGCCTGTATCACTGAAGCTCCTCTATGTCCTTCCATGATTACCACCTATCCCGTGCCTCCATGAGTTAATAACTATTTTGATTTTGTGATTTTTTTTATAATTTGCTAATTTTAATCTGAATCTTTGAAACATATGTTTTTCTATTTTAAACTGCATATGAATGGAGGTATGCTGAATAAATTTTTTGACATGTTTTCTTTAACTGGTCTTGAAAACATGTTTTAACATATGTCTCTCTGACCAGCCTATATGCTTCTCTAAGCTAAGAACAAAATGAAATTTACTTTTATATCTCTAGTACCAGGTATATTGTCTTCCATAACAAAAGTCTATTAAAAGAAAAGATGAATAAATAGATGCCTGGATAGATAGATGATATTCTTATTATTGGGAACTACATAGTTTAGGAGGCTATAAGTGTTTGTTCTGATGTAGAGCTGAAATGAATATTGATTTTCTAAGGCAGGGTTTTGATGCAAAATGCAGACTTTCAATGTGGCAGGTTATATGTGAAGTATTTTTAAAGTATGAATATGATTGAGTTGGCTGAGTTTCATATGTGCAATTAGCTTGTACTTCCAAATATGTCAAATTATTCAGTGATTGCCAAGATCACACTTTCTAACATGCCCTATAGTAAAGATTAAGAACTCTTATAACATTCATTTCTCTAGAGCCAACGAGCGTGGCAGTGTAAAGTTAAATTCTATGCATGCATCCAGAAAGAGAATGGCATAAGGGCAATGCTAATTACTTCAAAATCTGACCAAGAATGTATAAATAGACCCTAGCTAAGATCTTATATATATGAAAATTGGAAAGTATTGACCTTTACTATATCAGAAAGTAGAGTTAAAAGGAAACTCTCAAAAATCATTTATAAGCTTATAAAAGCAAACTTTCTATTAAGTGACCAGTGTATTTATATGTGATAAAAAGATACTGCTTTTAATGAAATAAATACATAAATATTTTGAACTGTCTACAGAAAAACTCAGAGACATGGTAGTGAAAACACCGTTTATATAAAAGAAATTCTTCACTAGTCCCATAGAATAGTGTGAATAGAGTCTTGTCTTAATACGGCATTGATTTATTATGTAATATATCCATATTCCCGATGATCAAGATCTTGCTGGTGTATATGGAGGCTGAGGGCCAACTCGGCTCATGTGAAGAAAGATAAATTTTTTATTGTGTTTTGAGTATTTTAATATCAAACAAAACTAAAAAAGAAAAAGCCTCTGTCTTAAGCATCACTTACAATATGTAGAAAGAAGCAATTTTAAAATCATTCGTTCATCATATAAGAGTATCATCAACACGGGAATCGCCATTTAGGGTGATAATGGAGATTCTGTTTTCACACAATGGGAGCTGTTTTAATATTCTTTCCTTAGCTGCTTCTAAGCAATTCACATTGTCAGCGAGGTTAGTGCTGGATGTGGAATATGATTCCTCTCTTTTTTTTTCCACAAATTTATTTATTTTTTTAGATCGACAGATAAAATTTTAAGTATTTCTCATGTATGACATGAGATTTTGAAGTATATACACATTGTTGAATGGTTAAAGTTAGCTAATTAACATACGTACTACCTGACATAGTTATCATTTTTGAGGTAAGGACACTTTAAATTGAGTTGGTAAAGAGAAAAATGACTCAGAAGAAAAAAATAATAAGGGCTTATGCAAAAAATGGTGAGATATGACTTCTCAGGGAGAAAAATACTTCAGATAGTTTAAAATGCTCCCCATTGTCCAATCTAAATTTTCTTTGATCTTTTACAATTTTTTTAAAATATAGCAACATTTCCATTAATAATTTAAATCTTAAAATCGTCATGCACTAAGTGCAAGGTAGAATTTCACTTTTTTATATATAAGGTTAAGTCAGGTGGTAAACAAGGATTTTATTCTCCCTTTGCATTAATTATTTATTTAATAGAGTTTGTTTCTCTCTTAAAAAGTATGGCACAACGATAATATGCTTTCCCACTGCATCATAAACCCCCTATTTAAACAATCCATTTTTTAAAAAAGATACTGGCAACAAGAAGTGTGATTTTTAAAATAACATCAAATTTTGCTTTACCAAATGCACCATAGATTTTTAAACAGTAAATATTCTCACCTTCAAAGTAACAATACTGTCATTATTTTTTTAAGGCAAAGAATGTTCTTTTGGAATTTGTTTTTGGGCCTGTTTGAAAGTTATTCACATTTAGCCTTATTCATTTAAAAGCGATTTGGAGGTAAAGCCATGTTATTTGAATACTTACCCATTTCATCCAGGAATCTTGGCTTTCAATAGCTAATGACTAATTCCAAAAACCAAATCTGACTTCAAATAATCATTTTTTCCATCTATCTGAGACATTCAAAGAATGCACCATGGGATCTTGAAGGCATTAACATAAGAAATGCTTTCCAAAATGTCTTGAGCAGTGAGAACGTCATTGAAATATTAATCCACATTTCAAAATAACTGCTTTGATGAGGTCAATGTTTATTAGAAAATCTTCAATCTGATACAGTTGAAAACAAGCTACATTATGTAATAATCACAAACTCATGTGAATAGTCTACTCCTTTCTCCATTTACTCTGGACATTGTAAATTTCAAATTCCTTATTACAGTCTGGAAGATCTGACCTCTGTTTTCTTCTCTGACCTCTACTCACTTTCTGTATCCCAGATACAGTGGCCATCTTCAAAACTACATCAAGCCCACTTTCTCTGCCTTCTGCTTTCTCTGCCTTCTGCTTGCTGTTTCCTCAAACTAGAACACTCGATCAACAGGCGTTCTCAAAATTTGATTTCTCACTACATACACTCATATCATTAATCATTTGTCACCACATTAAAGAGACCCTCCATGACCACCCCACTTAAATACCTCCACCTCCTTATCTATCTTTATTTTCTTCTTATGACCATGTAAAAATACACTGTGTTTTTATATGTATGTTATCTAACTCTGTCCCAGGAACATGAAGTCCATGAGGACAAGGGGTTTAAATGTTTTGTTCACCACTCAATTTACAGTGCCTAGAACCATGCAAAGCCTTTAGTAAATTCTCAAGAAATACATGTACAATACTGAGTGATGAACTGAATAATATACTTAATCAATGCCTACCTACCCTGTTCTAGTGATGCAGAAAAAGGGAGGGGGAAGTATACTCTTTCTTGAAGGAGCTCACTGTTTATTAGGGCAGATGGACATAAAAACAATACGTAGTTACAATAGGTAGTTTTAAGGGTAATAAGAGTAATATACAGAGAATGACACTAAAGAATAAAGAAGAACTTTGAATAGTCAATGAAGGTTTCCCAAAGAAGAATAGTTTTTAGTTGAGTCGAGAATCAACTGGGGTTTAACAGTGGAACAAAAATTTTAAAAATTCTAGAAAAATCAAATAGGTCAATTCACTTTAAAAGGTGTGTAGAGTACTTAACCAGATAGTCAACATTCTGCTAAATGCTGAAACACAATAATAAGAATCAATAATGAATACCAATGATTTTATGATATATTGGGGTAGACAAATAGGTAAATAATTTAATTAATGTAATAACCATTCTGATAGCATTATGCATGGTGAACCCATAAAAGAAAACCAGTTGCTTCTCTGTCAGATGAGAAATAGAAGGGAAAATCTATGTTCACCTTAGGGAAGGCATAGCATTCCCTATTTCAGTAACTGTCTACTTCCACACACCAGAAAGATTCTGTCTTTCATGATATCATCTTCTTAAATGACAAAAGAGACAAGACCAGTGAGGGAAGAGGCTTCAGGTGCTGGAGAATAAAAAAGAGATTATATAGAAAATTTTGTCCCAAGTTAGCTTTTAGGCTAGATTATGCTGCATATTAAAAAATCATTCTTCATCGAGCAATCTGAGGCTTTTAAAAATAAATGCTTTATGTCAACTAGTGATATAAGATACGTTAATAGCCCTCAAGTCTATACTTTCTACATATAATTATTTTTGAGAAAAGCAAAATAATAAGATATATCCTATTTCTTCTGATTCCGGTCCAAAATACTGATCTCTATTCTTCAGTGTTACTTACACAGATTTGTAGAAAATGCATATCTTGAAATTTAATCATCATTGTATAATATTTAAAACAGGAAATTGCAAAAAGCATTTACTCTATCTTTAAAGTTATTATATTTCTTTTGTTAAAAACAGAAAACAAATGGATTAAAAGACCTCTACATTGGTTTAGTGGTACAATTTTTCTTATAGTAGGAGTATTCCTCACAGCATCCTTAGTAGTTTTGCAAACATGTAATAGTGTTATACCTGGATTAACAAAATCAAAACACTGACTAATTAAAAAGCACCTTCATGATAAATATGCTCTATATAGAATAATTGGTCATGTCTATGAATTGCAGAATTAAACTGACTTTTTAACAAACTAGAATCTTTTTCAGAGTGATAGAATGGCAAAACAGATGAAATTATAACTTTCGTGAATATATTAGTCTCATTGATAAATCCTAAAACATAAATCTGTTTTAGCTTTACCTTTGGCAATAGACAATAAGAAAATTACGTGTCTTTAGTTACTCCTCTGATCAGATATCTCATCTATAAAAATTTGATGACACAACTTGTCAACAAAAACTACATAATTGAAACCATTGTTTCATTCCATTAATCTCAATTGTATGCAGCATCAATTGTGCCTAACCTTATGGCTACTTGGAAACTCTGGAAAAAGTGTACTCTCCTTGAGAGCATAAATTGTGCATGCATTTGTGCTGCATAGTTACCTATAAGTTTTTAAGGGTAGACATATTCAACATATGCAGTGTCTGGCACATGTATGTTTTGTTGTAAATCATAAAAAAAAAAAGTTTATACTTTGAATAAGTAAATATAAGTCTATACAGTATTACAGAGAAGAAAATTCCTTTAGGAAAATACACTGCTATAGAGGAATCTGTTACAAGAATAGTTTTATCTCATCTTTGGTAAAAGGACAGTGAAGACTGCAAAAATGTTAAAAATCTTCAGAAATCATTGACTTTTTGTATAAAAGAAGATCAGGCCAGGCGTGGTGGCTCATGCCTGTAATCCCAGCACTTTGGGAGGCAAAGGTGGGCGGATCACAAGGTCAGGAGTTCGAGACCAGCCTGGCCAACATGGTGAAACACCATCTCTACTAAAAAAAGAATACAAAAATTAGTCAGGCGTGGTGGCGTGTGCCTGTAATCCCAGCTACTCGAAAGGCTGAGGCAGGAGAATCGCTTGAACCAGGGAGTCGGAGGTTGCAGTGAGCCAAGATTGAGCCATTGCACTCTAACCTGGGTGACAGAGTGAGACTGCATCTCAAAAAAAAAAAAAAAAAAAAAAAAAAGAAGATCAAACCCATTTTAATTCTTTGTTTTACTGATAATACACTGAGCAAAATAAAGCCATTGAACCCACACAAAGTCCCCACTGATAAAGAGTTAGGCTTAGTTATAAATAAGACAAATAGGAATCAGGCTTCATGTCCATACCAGCTTGAGGAGGATTGGACCAGTGTTGCACAGATTCCTGTCCTAGAAAAAAGAATTAAGAAGAGTGATGATTTGAGGGGAGACAAGAGGAAACTACTAAAGATTTAAACTTTCTCTCTAGCTAGTACTTCTAGGGTACACATCCTGCTAATTCAGGCAGTGCTTTAAAGCTAGAATGGATCCCTCATCTTTCTTCATGAACAGATCTCCGACTTCCACAGCCAGAAATTGTCACATTATTTTTTCAGAGCAGTTACTAATATTATGTCCATTGCCAAACCCATCTGTGACAAGGAAGATCTATGAGAATAAATAAATAAATGTGTGGATGTAGCTAATTCATGTTAATGATTGGACATTAGAGGAAAAATTCACTAAATCCTTCCTTTGAAATTTATGGAGCTGAAGTTCTACCTAGTTTCAGAAAGATCCTTCTCTATTGTTTAGGTTTTCCTGAGATCCCATAGTCCCTATCCTTTCTCATGTATCATTTTCCAAAATCCTCTTTTCATTGAGCTTGCTTGATATGTTTCTACCTCTTGAAAGCAAACAAGACTAAATAAACATTTCTAAAATGAGGATTATATTATATTAACTACACCATTGTGGATTAAAATGAAAAGAACAAGTACAAATGGATCCTTAATTCTATTCTTAAAACTGTCTAGTTTGTGTGTGAGTTTCCTATGCTTTGCTTTTACTTTTATGATAAAAAAAATATGTCAAATTGCTCTGATGGTAAAAGTACCATATATGTTACCATATAACAGTTTTTGCTCCCTTGAAAATAATGCTGAACAAGAAGAATTCATCTAGACAGTATTGATGGTCACAAACATTTTTTTAGGACTAATCTGTCACGGGCTGTATGAGTGTTACTCTCCAGTGGTGACTCTGACTCCTTGGCTTCTGAATGAAGATGTCCAGCTTGACCTATTTACTCATGTTGCTCTCCTTCAGTTTGATATCATATGTCACTTTCTTCTCTGGTCTAGTCTTATCTTAATCTGAACTCTGCTATTTCTTTAGGTTTATTGCGATATGTCACTTGGGGCAAAAGAACCTCTCATTCTGGCCACCATGGTACTAAGGTACTTTCTCACAGCAAACTAGCTCCTAATTCCCCCAACAGTAGGTGCATCAATTTGGTAATTTTCGACTTAGTAAATAAACCATATGAAAATGCCTATTAATATAATGAGCAAATAAATTGTGGTATTGTATGTAATAGAACACTACTAGTTGTAATATGCAATAGAATATTAATCAGCAATAAAAAATAGATTACTGTTAAATACAGCAACATGGATAAATGGCAAAAGTAATATGTTGAGCTAAAGAAAGCAATACAAATGATTCCATTTACGTAAAAGTCTAGATTAGATGAAACAAATCTATGGTCATAGAAATCAGGTTGATTTTAGTGTGGAGGGAGGAGGAGGGACTAGAACGGGCTGAATATGGCAGGAAGAAACATAGTGGAATGAAGAAATGTTCCACATCTTCATGGGAGTGCAAGTTACCTATAACTCATAAAATAAAATAGCATGTGACCAGTTTCTGGTAACTCACACTATTAAAATACAGTGACCAGAAGGGAGATGCGTTTACCCCAAATACCCCAATTTTAGCACTTATCATACTGTATCATAAGTATGTGTATTTATTCATAAAAATTCATAAAATAATATATGTAAAATCTATGAATTTTATTGATTCTAAGTTGCATCACAATAATACAAGAGCAAATTGTAACAAAAAATCTATGTGAGTATACTTTGATGTTTTATTTTTTTTTTAATGTAATGTCTAGCCTGGTTTACCAAAATAGGAAAGTACCAATGTATTTCTATTTGCAATAATATAAGAATATTTTGCCAGATGTATCTAGGGACACATATCTTTTTATGTAAGATTTATGCAGTAATATCTTAGGGTATATATTTACCAAAATTCTCTATCCTTAACTTTATATTACTATTTATTATTAAATCATCAGTTTTGTAGTTATTAGGCAATGGTTTATTCCAGTCAATAAGCACATCATATCTTGTTTAAAACCTCATTTGGAAACTTCTTTAAAGGCTTTCTTTTTTTAAAGGGGGAATAACTTGATCTTAAGAATTTTATACTGAGAGATTTATTGAGACAGATCAGACTACAAATAATGTTTTAATTTAGAACACGGAGACTTTTTAAACCAGGCACTTCAAAGTAGACCCTTTTCATGCTTCAAAGCAGTGTTAATAAGGGATGTATCAAAGCAGGTTGGGAGCAGTAATAGGCATGTTTTCAAATGGCATCTTTAATTCCTGCATATGACTTATTTTAGCCATCGGAGGAATTACCACAGTACTAAGCTGTAACTCAATAGATACTTGCATTGGATGTCTTAATCCAGTCCTTTTTAAAAAAGAAATAATGAACAATTATTTCCCTTTCCCCTGTGCATATAGTAAGTCACTAACTACATATGGATGACTGGTCATGGTGTGAAATAGTCACATGATATAATAAGATAAATTTTACAGCATTGCAAGGCAAAAATAGCTTTTAAAACTGCCTTCTTGTTCTGTAACAATTAAAAAAGAGGTTCTATATTGCTCTCCAGGGTATTAATGCATGACATTCATCTTTAGGTAATTAGCAGCATATATCACTAGCCATTAAGCAGGCAATACCAGGGTTTTTCACATGTCAGGATGAGATTTGCAGTTTGGTCTTTCTCCTCTAACAGACTGGATCCAGCATGAACTTTGGGCTTTTACAAGTTTAAGCAGAAAATGGCTTGGCTGTCTTTACTCAAATCCTTTAGTCAATAGTTCTTTTATGGACATTTTATACTTAGGTAGGAATTTTTAATCGGGACTGAATTATAGAAAGGAAGCAAGTGAACATGAGGATGTGGGTTGTTGGAGGTACATGCTCACACTTCCCAGTCCTAAATGACCTCAGTAAAGAAAATATAATGACCAGTTTCTCTGATTTTCCTTCTTCTGTAACCACTCAGGGAGATATGTTTGCTCCAATTTCAGCACTTATACTGTATTATAATTACCTGCTTATGGGACTTTTCTTGGTTAGACTGTAAACTTTTTGAGATCAGTGTCAGCCTCTCATTTTAATTGAATACCCCTGAGTAGTCTTCCTTTCTTGGCCCCACTTAAGGATCATGAATGAGATTAGAAAACATTCCAATTACTTTCTACTGAAATCAACATTTATAAAAAAGCTACATCCACAAAGGGAGACGTGACTTACTGATGCTGGTCCTTCAGATGGATCATGGATAGCTGGGGCTGGGCATACCCAAAGAAAGGAAAAGGTAGAGCCTGTACTTGTTCCTTGTCCCTGCTGAAGGGAGACTACTCAGATCTAAAAATAATAAGCAAGTTTCTTCTTCCTCCTTCTGCCTTCCACTGCCCTTCATTGGCTCTCCATTTGCAGAACTCACCAAAAGCCAGCTGACATTAAAATATAGGAAATATAGATTAAGAGTCTTATCTGAGGTATATATTTCCAAATACATTAAAAATGTGGACTTGAAGTTGAAAGAAAATAGGTAAATAATTAGCACAGTGACAAGAGCCAACAGGGACATTTGAGGAACTACCAAAAGATAGTGTGCAAAAATGATTCCAAACAAAAAAATATTGTTTGCAAAAATGGCCCAGATTTTTTATTCTTTCCTTTGTCATTGCAACATGACCTTGCTGCTGCCCTCATCAAGATGGGAAGTCTATTTCTTTATCTATTTAATTTAATCTTGTCTTGTGATTTACAATGACCAAAATAATATGCTAGAATATGCTGGTGGTGTGCTTATTTTAAGCTTGGGCTTCAAAGACTCAGGTGTTTCTGCTTTTTCTGTTAGAATACTCTTTTCCTATAAGAACAGTTCCAGAATCTCCTACTGAAGGTTGAGATACCACAAGGAAGAGAGACAAGTCATCCTCATTGAGGCCATACTTGATCAGCCAGCTCCTGACTTAATTTAAAATATCTGTCTTAAACACTAAAAGAGAAAAGAAAGCTATACCCAGGAATCACATTACAATCTTTATCTTGGTAGTTCTGTGGTTTCTTGGCCTGCCTGCCAGCTTTATGAAAATATGGGTGGGGACGGAGGGAGGGAACAGACAGACCTGGACATTAGACTTTGAAATTCAAGTCTTACCTAACACCTAATAGGTGTTCAGAAGTCATTCAGAATAATTACAATGGAAAGCAAGAACTAAAAAATTGATAGAACAAACTAAGCCACAATTTACCAGAAAGAAGATAAAAATAAAGGCCAGAGCAGAAATAAATGAAATAGATACTAGAAAAACAATAGAAAAATCAATTAAACTAAAACTTTGTTTTTTGAAAAGATCAACAAAGTTGACAAATCCTTAGCTAGATTAACTAAAAAAAGAGAGAAAAGACTCAAAAACTGAAAACCAGACTTGAACGGGGGCTATTTAAAACATTGCCACAGAAATAAAAAGCATGCAAAATTAGGTGTGACATAATATTTATATCTAGGCTATATTCCATTTTCCTATTTGTTCACAAAATGTCTTTTATAAATGTTTTGTTTCTTAAATCCAAAATACAAATCAAGAATCGTACAATGAACGTATTCAGTTATTATGTCCATTTAGTTTATTTTCATGTGAAATAACCTTCCCTCTCCACATTTCGTAATAACTTTTTGAAGAATCTAAGCTAACTTTTCTATAGAGCGTTTCAAATTTTGAATCTTAGTTTCCTCTTGATATTGTTCCTCAACCCCTGCTTTTTCTGCAAACTGAAAGATTTAAAGATGTAATTAGATTCAGATTACACATTTCTGTCAAGAAATCTTCATAGTTACATTGCATACTTCATATTGCCATATAGGGTGGTCCTGTCACAAGTGATAAAACCATTTTTTTACTTAAGCTGTTGACTGCCAGACCTCTCCATTGTAAAAGTTCATGTTTGTGTGTGTAATCAGCAAGTGATTGTGCTGCAATGCAAATGCCTTATTCTGCAACAACCTTTCAGCCAATAGTTCAGCCACTAGTAAATGAGATTTACTTGCATCAGTGTTTTACACTGGGGATTGGAAAACGGCATATTCTCTTTATTTCATATTTCCTTCTACATTTACTAGCTGTAGTTACTGTTTTAAAAGTTTGTCTTCTCACCCAGGCCACACACACCTTCCTTGGAATACTCCACAACTGACAGTTTCAAAGCCTAGCAAAGTAACAAGATACATCATTAATGAAAGGAGGTAGTACAAAGTAGAGAAAGCAAATAATGTCCACAAATGCCGCATGAAGTGTAAAACGGAGGAAGATGGAAATGGATGGTAGAAAACAGAACAGGTGAAGAGACTAAAAACAAGTCAGGCAATCATTTGGTAAATATTATCAAAATACATAGAAAAGATAACAATAAAGATAACATGGAATAACTACACCCTGTCACACCACAGTCAAACTGCTGAGAGCCAAAGACAGAACATCATAATGGTGGTTAGAAAAAAAGCAACAAAGGGGAATCATACGCAGGGGAGTATCAATGCAAATCATGGCTAACTTGTCATCAAACACAGTAGAAGTCAGAAAGCCATGGAACAGCAGTTTCAAAGTGCCAAAGTACCAATGTCCATCTAGATTCTACAACTGGAAAAAATGTCTATCAGAAACGATGGCAAAATAAAGGCATTCAGATGAATGAAAATTGATAATTATTTTTATCCAACATATACACACAAAAAAGCTAAAGGAAGTTATTTAGGCTAAAGGGAAATAATACCAGACTGACACTAGACTGTTCTGGAAGACTGAAGAGTACTGAAAGTAATTAATATAACATTATAGCTCTATATATACTTACATACAGATAAAGAATATTTGCTATATATATATTATATGTATTATACATTATAATTTTATATATTACATAAATGCGACAATTCTTTTCATGAGTATTTTTAAAAGGGATTTGGCTATTGAAAGAAAATAAAATTTTGTGGCATTTATGAAATATATAGATGTAAAACATATGTTAAAGTGACACAAAGGATAGGAGTTAGGTAAATGGAAGAAATAACACCCAAGATGGGAAATGAAAACTGGTTGCTTTCCTGTGCATGGTGGCACAGCCAATCTATTGTGATGAATGTAAGAATTATTCCTATTAAAATTCTACGATACAGCTGGCAATAGTTTTGCACGTTCTTTCCACTGTAACTATTATGGCCTTCTGACTTAAGTAGAATCATGCTGTCCCAGCTATATAGTCTCTGCATGTGTAGTTAGAAGTCACGTGGGCCAGTGGATTCAGAGAAGCCTATGTTTGAGACCCAATTATGTTTATGGTTGTGTCCTTGAATAATCACTTAATTCCTTCCATTTCTGCAAGTAAGAATGAAACATAACTAACCTGAATGTTTTCTATAAGGTTTAGGAAATATATCCACACATCCCCAGTACAGTGCCTGGAATATAGCAGTTTGAAACATAAGTGATAAACACTAAAAGAATAGACGACATGGAAGTGGAAGGACAACTTCTGTGCCTTTTGGTGATGTCATATCTAAAACTAACAGGACCAATTTAAGGTCAAATTGAAGTGTCAATTCACATTTCTCCTCCTTTGGTGACTTAGCATCCATCCCGTCAGATGACTTTAGAACAGCTCTGTTTATGGAATAGACTGCAGAAGCAGACTTCAGAGCCAGCAGAAGCCAGACACAGTCGCAGATGTTTTTTTGCTAAAGAACAATCCAAAAGGACAACAGAAAACAAAGGCTGCCAAGTCCCCTTCCTGGTCACTCATACAGGGAAAAGAGAAAAGAGAGCTTGGCAAGGCAAGACCCAGGTGCCACTTTGTGTATGTGTGTGCTGAGCGATGGGCGAGTGGGGCTAAACAGCCACCTGAGTTCTTAGACTTCCATGTACTCACCCTGTGGCATGAGCAGCCAGGTATCCAGGACGAATGCTGATGGGTGAGGAAACTGAGGGAAACCATGTGCCTTGGAGTCATCAATAGCAAAGTTTAGTGCCAAATGAGGGATGTGCAGATGTTCAGACTCTTTCGTTCCTTAAAAGTAAAACTTGGATTTACGGAAACCCGAATTTTTATTTACCTGCAGGCACTTATCTTTTTGTAAAACCAGGATGGCTTGTCAAACTAAGATATTGATTGCTTGGAGGTGTGAATTTTAGTGTTCTTTTTTTTTTTTAAGGAAAAAAACAGGTAAAATGTTAAAGCAATAGATATATGCCACATTGCATATAAAAAAATCAGCAAATCCTCACAATGAACATTTAAAACCAAGAAATATATATTATTTTTCCTAACCTGCCAGCTCTGTGAAATCTGTTTATAATGACAATTTGACTTAAAATCTCACTTTAAAATGTTCATTATATCAGTTTGTTCTTCCAAAATCAGTATCATCCATACTGCCAACTATGATGTATAAACCCCAAATGGCTAAAATTTCTTGTGTTTATCTGCCTTTGCTTTTTCCATTTACTTCAACAGAACTTTCAGGCAGACCATATCCTTTTGTATAAGTAAAACCCAGAAATTTTAAAACCAGGGCAATACTTATTTTGCATTTCTCTATGATTTTGGTCTCCAAATAGTTGCTTTTAAGATGCATCAAGTTATTTACAAAAGCTTTGTCTGTCACCTCCTCATTGCCAGCTTTAATTATAATATATGCATACTTTAAAGCTTTATATGAATTGGTGAAAAAACGCTTTTAGTTTTCCCTTTCACAAAACATTCATTGTGCAACTCTGAGCTTTCAGAGAATATGCTACAATGTCAGAATTTTATGCAAACATCATCATATTGCACATTTTAGTAAATATCATGTTTTATATTTTGGCAACCACAATCTATCTTAAATATTGTGTCTTTTAAAATATCTCTTCATGTCTTCACCTGGGCAGGGTCAGAAATGAGTTGTCAGTTAAAACAGTTCTCAGCCAAAGCATCCTACCAACCAAGCTATTTTCACAAAGAAAGTTAAGCATTTAAACAAATCCTCTTGAACCTTTCAGGATCAAAATCTCCAAGTAGAGACTTTTTTTGCAGACATGGTTTACATAAACTACTTGGAGATTTTAAATCTTTATTATTTTAACCTAACTTTTTATTATTATTATTATTATCATTGTTATTATTATTATACTTTAAGTTCTAAGTATACATCTGCAGAACCTGCAGGTTTGTTACATAGATATACACGTGCCACAGTTTGCTGCAACGATCGACCCATCGTCTATATTAGGCATTTCTCCTAATGCTATCCTTCCCCTAGCCCTGCACCCCTCAACAGGCCCCGATGTGTGATGTTCCCCTCCCTGTGTCCATGTGTTCTCATCGTGAAACTCCTATTTATGAGTGAGAACATGTGGTGTTTGTTTTTCTCTTCCTGTGCTTGTTTGCTGAAAATGAAGGTTTCCACCTTCATCAATGTCCCTGCAAAGAACATGAACTTGTCCTTTTTTTATGGCTGCATAGTATTTTATGGTGTATATGTGCCACATTTTCTTTATCCAGTCTATCATTGATGGGCATTTGGGTTGGTTCTAAGTCTTTGCTATTGTGAACAGTGCTGTAGTAAACGTACATGTGCATGTGTCTTTATAGTAGAAAGGTTTATAATCCTTTGGGTATATGCCCAGTAATGGGATGGCTGGGTCAAATGGTATTTCTGGTTCTACATCCTTGAGGAATCGCCACACTGTCTTCCACAGTGGTTGAACTAACTTACACTCCCACCAACAGTGTAAAAGCCTTCCTAATTCTCCTCATCCTCTTCAGCATCTGTTGTTTCCTGACTTTTTAATGATCGCCATTCTCAATGGTGTGAGATGGTATCTCATTGTGGTTTTGATTTGCATTTCTCTAATGACCAGTGATGTTGAGCTTTTTTTCATATGTTTGTTGGCTGCATAAATGTCTTCTTTTGAGAAGTGTCTGTTCATATCCTTTGCCCACTTTTTGACGGGGTTGTTTTTTTCTTGTAAATTTGTTTTAGGTCTTTGTAGATTCTGGATATTAGCCCTTTGTCAGATGGCTAGATGGCAAAAATTTTCTGCCATTCAATAGGTTGCCTGTTCACTCTGATGATAGTTTCTTTTTTGCTATGCAGAAGCTCTTTAGTTTAATTAGATCCTATTTGTCAATTTTGGCTTTTGTTGCCATAGCTTTTGGGTTTGAGTCATGAAGTATTTGTCCATGCCTATTTCCTGAATGGTATTGCTTAGGTTTTTTCCTAGGGTTTTTTATGGTTTTAGGTCTTCTGTTTAAGTCTTCAATAAAAGTCAACACCCCTTCATGCTAAAAACTCTCAATAAACTAGATATTGATGGAACAGATCTCAAAATAATAAGAGCTGTTTATGACAAACCCACAGCCAATAGCATACTGAATGGGCAAAAGCAGGAAGCATTCCCTTTGAGAACTGGCACAAGACAAAGACGCCTTCTCTCACTACTCCTATTCAACATAGTATTGGAAGTTCTGGCCAGGGCAATCAGGCAAGAGAAGGAAATAAAGGTATTCAAACAGGAAGACAGGAAGTCAAATTGTCTCTGTTTGCAGATGACATGATTGTATATTTAGAAAACCCCACTGTCTCAGCCCCAAATCTCCTTAAGCTGATAGGCAACTTCAGCAAAGTCTCAGGATACAAAATCAATGTGCAAAAAATGACAAGCATTCCTATACCCCAAGAACAGACAGAGAGCCAAATCATGAGTGAACTCACATTCACAATTGCTAAAAAGAGAATAAAATGCCTAGGAATACAACTTACAAGAGACGTGAAGGACCTCTTCAAGGAGAACTACAAACCACTGCTCAAGGAAATAAGAGAGGACACAAACAAATGGAAAAACATTTCATGCTCATGAATAGGAAGAAATCGATATTGTGAAAATGGCCATACTGCCCAAAGTAATTTGTAGATTCAATGCTATCTCCATCAAGCTACCATTGACTTTCTTCAAAGAATTAGGAAAAACTACTTTAAATTTCATATGGAACCAAAAAAGAGCCCATATAGCTAAGACAATCCTAAGCCAAAAGAACAAAGCTGGAGGCATCAGCTACTGACTTCAAACTACACTACAAGGCTACAGTAACCAAAACAGCATGGTACTGGTACCAAAACAGATATATAGACCAATGGAACAGAACAGAGGCTTCAGAAATAGTGCCACACATCTACAACCATCTGATCTTTGACAAACCTGACAAAAACAAGCAATGGGGAAAGGATTCCCTATTTAATAAATGGTGTTGAGAAAACTGGCTAGCCATATGCAGAAAACCTTACACCTTACACAAAAATTAACTCAAGATGGATTTACCTAACATTCTTTGAAGGCACATATACCTAAAGAATACATCTACAAGAGCTAAGATAACTTAATTTTAAGTCATTAAAAAGAGGAAGCCCTTCACCTACATTAAAATCAAGAGAATCTTAAAGCTTAAACTTTCCTTTCTTTCACTAAACATTTCTGAACTCCTCCCTCTGCCATGTACAACTTGAGTACAACATCATTTGCTTAATCCACTGTTTTCTTTCCTAAATAAAAGTGACACCTACTTTGCAGACACTCACCTTGAGGATGGAAGAGAACATTTCACTTTATTCTTGGACCTTTCAAGTAGTAAACACAGGCTGTGTCAATACAAGGCATCTCTTAAGAGAGTAACATTTTAAAGGAACTTGATTGCAAATGTACCAGTCTAGTGAGGAAAAGCATAGGGCATACATGCTTGTTACCTAAGATCAGAAATACAAACACTGCCTGTCTTCAGTTTCTTTGAAAAATATTTTATTTTTGGCCTATGTCATCATTCTGTCTCCACACTACCCCTCAAATTTACACTTTTTCCCTTTCAGTGCTAAAGGCTAATGGCATTTCACTTCCACTAAAGTGAAAGGGGGCTGCACAGGGGTTATTGCAACTCTTCCCAATGTAATGTTCAACATCTCCTCACTCCTTATACCAAAGTAATGTTGGTATTTTCTGTGAAAAGGCACAAACCTTCAAGATCTTTTCTCATAAAATCAATTACAGAGCTCCATTTCACAGTCACCAAGCTTTTTTTTTTCACAATAAGAAAATTTCAAAAAAGGTTTTTTAAGGCTATGCCTACACATACAAACTAAGGTGGAGAACTGAGTAATTAATAAAATATCCTGGATGTTAAAGTAACTTGGTATGGATTATTCAGACAGTAAGTACACAAATATTCTGAGTGTTTTTGTCTTGAACATGAATAACTGCTTCCACTTCATTTTATCCAGAAGTCTGAGGACCAAGACTAGAGCTACCTGATGAAAAGAATCAGACCATTTTTCAACTCAGTAAACTATGTCAGGTTAGGATTTTAGTATCCCAAGTATGAAAATGAGCAAATCAGTCAAAATTGAATGTGTGCTAATCCTCTTTTTCATCTTTAAACAAACACAGTAAAAGCTTTTAGCCCAAGATGGGTGGGTTACCTGAAAAGCATTGCATTACAGATGAAACCTTAGTCTAATTTTTGCCTTACCACTAAAGAACTGTACAAAGTGGACGACATGCTTTAAGTCTCTTTATTATTGTAGAATTTAGTTACTTTTGTTTTAAAGTAGAGATAATGCAGTTTTACCTTTTTATAATATACCTCACAGAAATGGGAGATAAGATTCTAGATCTAGAAATTCATTTTCAATTGCATTCCATAATTATGTGAAACAAGATGCAGGGAGAGCATTCTTTTTTCCAGTTCAAATTGCCAAGATACTTCTACAGTACACCTCCTTTCATTTTTCTTTATGCTATGTAATTTAAATATGCTATGGAATTGATTCAGCAAAATAAAGAAAGCTCAACATGTAAATTATACTTTTTGCCATGTTCACGTGACTTGAACTAATATGAATATATTTATTTAGCAACTGTGTGTTAGTATTGAGATATTGAAGCCTTATCTGTCTTATACCAACATTTTTCTTGATAATTTTTCTTTCTTTTTTGGACTTAAACATTTTACATTATTTTTCTAGACAAGCAAAGTCATCACTATCAAAGTTAATGACCTTCAAACTAGCAAAATTATAAAACAAACCTCAAAGATAAATGAAAACAAATATAGTCAAGCAGATAATGGTGGAATAACTCAGAAACTTTCAAACTGTCAAATCTTTAAAGTCAGGAAAATTATATTCAAAGTAGTGAGATGAAACATTACTAATATCAGTAAAAAATTCTAATATTTTAAAAATTCATAGAAAATAAAAAAGTCAAACAAAAATAGTTTGAAAAAGGAGAAAAGGTAGACTTCTGAACCAGTAAATTGCAACTTATTCCTTTCCCCACTTATAGCTCAGAATTTTAGAGATGTTTTTGTTATTTAAATAGGAGGTGGTTAAGTCATATCCAAATACTTTTATTTTCATTACAATAGAGAAGTAATATATATAAGGGATAAACTTATGGAAATATTTTGAGCAAACAGGTTACAGTAATAATGAGTTGATTTACAGTTAGTAGAGTAACTGTAGTCAAAGACTGGCCAGGTGCGGTGGCTCATGCCTGTAATCCTAGTACTTTGGAAGGCCGAGGAGGGCAGATCACCTGAGCTCAGGAGTTCAAGACCAGCCTGGGCAACATGGTGAAACCTTGTTTCTACTAAAAGTACAAACAATTAGCCAGGTATGGTGGTGCATGCCTGTAATCTCAGCTACTCAGGAGGCTGAGACATGAGAATCACTTGAACCCAGGAGGTGGAGGTTGCAGTGAGCTGAGATCTCACCATTGCACTCCAGCCTGGGCGACAGAGGGAGACTCTGTTTCAAACAAACAAAAAAAAAGATAATGACTTAAAGATATGATGTCAGCTTAAAGAGATGTTTCCTGAGCATATGTTCTAACCTCTCTATAGAACATTAAAATCAATGACAGGAATGAATACACAGTTTTCAAACCTACATATAACACATTCAGGATTTTAAAAGATCTTAACGCATGGAAACATATGATGAAACTAAGAGCTAAACCTAAGAGGGATATATGTAAATTACCATATTGGTTTTAACAATCTGCTGCACAAGAACTTCATGGAGATTGAACTTAATCATAGTTTATGTAAGTAATATCGAAGTCTTTTAGAAGAAAACTCAGCATGTATTAATCAATAGTGGTATTATGACTATTTTAGTAGCCAACATTTTGTTACTAATCATCAGCACAATTATAGTCACCAGAGAAATGGATGTAATAACTTTAATGTACTTTTTATTCAACAAAATTAGTTCTAGGCAGTAGCATAGCTGGAAGGGGGGAAGATGGGAGGAGATCATATGGACGATGGAGCAGATTTTTCAAATGAAACAATTCCTTAAGAACTTTAAAGATAATGAACATGCTGGTTGGTAGCATTATGAAATAAGGATGTTGGAGAAATCACAGTGAGGCAAGATCATGAAATTGGCTGCGTTCACTCAGAGGTCTACAGTTTTCTATCTGTATGTGCTTTCACCAAGCATAAACACAGGCCAAACCAACCTGAGCTGGGCCATTCTCTGTTCCACACTCTATTTCCCCTCATTTTTTAATTTGGCCATGCTTCCAGTTCTTGGTGCAATATTGTAAGAATGGCGTTGACAAACGAGAATGCATTTTAAGTAAGATGAATGAGCGATTAAGGGTCTAAAATCTACATCAATTGAAGAATGGCTGGCATACCTATGCATATTTAATTTCTCAAGTGAAACCATAGGGAAGAACGATGTGTTCAGTGTTTTAGCACATTTAAGAGACTGCCAAATAGAACCGAGATTAGAATACATCTGTGAAACTTTGATAAGACAGGACCAATGGGTGAACATTAAACAAAGTAGATTTTGTTTCAATTATAAGGGTAGACTCTAAAAAGAAAAGAAAATAGAAGAAAAAAACAGAGACTGAACCACATTTTTAAAAAATGACATGAATGTGCTTAAGAAGACATTGTCAAAAATTGTAGAAAAAAATTTTATATTAAGTTGGAAGATACGCTAAATCTCCAAAAGGATCCATCAACCACAAAGATTCTAGAATCCTCAATATATAGGCTAGAATCAGAGTAACAAGAAAAAAAGTAAGATAGTCTTTCATATGCTCCATTGGGTGTTAACATTCTCTGCTGTTCTGTCAGTGACACCTACATGATTATATTTTCTAAAATTACTATACCTCATTCTTCGTCATGTCATACCATACCATAAGGAAATACTATCTGAATATTATTACTGGATGAAGGCATGTCTTTTTCCATGCAGAATTTCCCATAAAATCATTTCTTTTAATTTTTTCACCATAAATTGTATGTGTGCACATGCACATGAGCACGCTTTAATTCTTTCAAAGTATAGAGAAAGAGATACACAGATGTCACTTTGTGGATTTCTTGTTTTCTTTTTGAATGATGATAAATTGGGTTCAATAAGTTGTATTTTGGGCATGAAACCCTCAGCCTAGAAGCATAGCAAATCATTATCAGATTATAACCCAATATATTTGCTTTAAGAATCCCCCATAAAAGCAGCAATATTTATATCATAAAGGGACATCTTTATAATGATTCATAGGATGAATTTCTCTCAGGTCTCAATCTTCACAACATGAATATATTTCATCTTTATTAATATTCTGAATTTTTTAACATATGAATTATAAGAATGTTTGATTCCTCATATTTCTCCTTTTACACTGGATACCAAAAATTCAGAGACAAGTTGGTGATCCACTAGTCATAACTTTGATTTTAAATATTATGTTACCCTAGCTCTATCTTACTGCTTTTCAATTCTTATTTTTCCATTTGCCAATCTCTTTTCACTTTAAAAAAATTCTGTTAGATTTTATTTTATTATCATTAATACTTTTTGGAACAACCTGGACATTTAATAAAGAAATATATAGATGAATAAATAAATTATGTATCAAATAAATGTGTCATTCACAATTTCTCAATGCTATAGGAACTTTACACAAGCCTACTGTAGCATCTAAAAGAAAGATTAAAAATTAGTATTTTTTTCAGAACAGCTTAGAGTAGTACCATGCTCCTATTTTATATTCATCATTTTCATTATGGTCACTTTGTCTCACAACTCCTCTTTCTCCTCCTTCAATGCCAACAAATTTCTTACTGTGAGGGCAATGATGCTGTCATATTGAGACTCTGTGGAACTGTTTTCTCCTATGGAGTAGTCTTCATGTGCACCTGCACATGTTACTATGCAAACCCTATCCCTTAAGACAGAAGAAAATAGCCCTTTAAATTAACTCCTTGCATATCAAAAACACTAGGCACAAGAAATCCAACTATAGAATGCCTAAGTTTTCTTCACTCTATAGCTTGTGTAATGAGTTTTATAGCCATTATAAGTCTATTCCAGGCCATGCATGACCATAACTTATGAAACAGGATAATGGTGGGAGCTGTGCTGTTTTTGTCTGTACACATTCTAATCAATCAAGGGAAGCCAAGACAATTTTTCAAGAGTTGAAAATAGACAGGAGTCAATTACTTTTATAGGAAAGCTGAATTGTTTCTTATGGCCTCTACATAAAATATGTATTCAGCATGACTAATTGCTGATTGAAAATAATTCTATGAAAAGAAATTGCTTATTCTGGATACAAGGAGGATAAAGCCAGTAGCTTATATTTTGTCCATTTCTTTTGCTTACAGGTAAGTGGGTATTTACTTATTTAACAAAGTTAATGTAACTTAGATGAAATACGTTTTCCCCTTGAGGTATTATACTTTGCTATAAAGAAATATCAAAGAAATTTAAATGTGTTCTCAATTAAATGCATTGGCCCAGATTCCAGAGCTGAGCTGAATTTCTCAAATTATAGCTCAAATGCATCAATCTTCCTATGAAGTTTATTGTTCTGTAAGTGAATTGGCTAAGAGAAACTTCAACACTGGTGGGCTTTAAGGATGCAGTAATAGCTCTTGAATGACCATCAGCATAGAAAAATTGTTTGAGATAGAGAATAAATTTGACTTAAACTCCTTCAGTATGCACAGGTCAAAGGACTCTGCACAGGTTCCTTTAAGAGAAAAATCTCAGACCAAGTGATAATAATAAAACATCTCCATGAGAATGATGTCTGGCAAATTTCACCCAAATATCATGACATGTAAGCCGAAAGTGACTGGTAAAATCTTTCTCTTTTTGATTAAAGCAGCAGCTTTCAATAAACAACACATTGGATCTTCAAGTCTCTGGTCACTATTCTTAATTGGTGTTTTGTTTTGTTTGTTGTTTCTTTAATTCATCTTGGGATCCTTGTGCTGTGGCTTTCTCCTTAACATTGTCACTTTTCTAAGCCACAGCAGCCAATGCAGCTTCCCTCATTATTCCCGGTATTGATATTTAGTGTCAGCTTCAAAAATGGAAGCACACAAGGAAAGAAATGTTCATGCTGTGTCTGTCTTGGTTCCATAGCCCTTACAGGGTTGATTCGTATGGAAATCCTAACTGTAGGAATGATATTTCAGTCAGAGAAAGATGCAGAAAAACCTTTATTGATGAGTAAAGGGCTGGGTCACTGCATTCACATCTATCCCATTGCAAATGAAATCTACAATTTAAATGGCACACGCTGTAAATTCAGCCATGAGGATGCCAGATAGGCAGATTCTGGCTGCCCCATTGGGTGTGTCAGATACTTGAATTCCTCAGTTGTTTTCTACCCACAGAGATGGCACCACAGTGTTTTATTTAATTGTTTCCCATAATATTGGCTGCCTGAAGGTAACACTTCCACATATTATGATAAATTATGGAGGACATCATATGTGGTTAGGCTAGCCGTGTCTTAATGAGCAGGTATAGGCAGTAGGTATGTTAATACTTCTCTATCTGTCATTTATAGGAAAGAGTCATCAGTGGCAGCAAAATTTCTCTGTGCTACCACTCATGTTGTCTTTTACACTTCTACATAGCAATTAATATAAATTCTAAGGGCCTTTACCTAAGGTGCTCTATTTTTTTTTCCACTGTGGTAGTGTGTAGGCTAGGTTGTCTGTGATTGTGCAATTTGGTCACAATTTCTCTTTACAATCAACTAAAACACAGCTATGGCCCTCGAGCAAGTATATTAAAACAGCAGACATTTATATAATGCACACAAATAGGAAGCATAAAAAGGGAAAAGGAAAACATTCTTTGTTTAGGTGTATCTTGAAATGTAAGTAAGAACACAGTGTGTATTTGATCTTTTTAAAACTTTACAGTACTTTGTGTAGTTACCAGCTTGAATTGTAAATATATTTTTATTCTTATGGAAGACGTCTAAGAAAAACAATAAATCATGCTAGACTTGAACATGTCACTTTCTCACCTGGGTTTGTCATTTTGAATATTTGTCATGAGTGAGGATACAGTTTCCCTTATGGGACTCATATTTATAAAATTCTGTGCTGTTAATGCAGGTCCTCAAATTAAAAATGAATTAGTTTTTTTTTAATAAAATGGGGGTTAAAGCAAGATCACCCTAGTGTACTCACTAGATACTCACTGTACCTCACTGCAATGTGAAATCTCTGTTTCCCCAAAATACATATATTTTTCTCATTAAAAAAGATACTTTTCAATGACTTGGAAGCTGAGCATAAGAGGGAAGAAGTAATGAAATGAAAGTAGTTTCAGGACCAAGGGATGTCACTTGGGGTTTATTATTTCCCTAGGGATCTACCTTATATTTTTCTCGTCAGATTGCATGCACACGTAAGTTTAATTGTCTTATAAGGCACACTTATGAAATTTAGCACTTTACTGTCTCCCTGGATGTGTAAGTCAATCCACCATGATAAAAGGAGCATTTGAAGAGGCAAGTAACTTTCCAAAATCAATACAATATACCTAATCTTGTTAAGGCAAAAGAAGATCAACTTTATTCAATGCTGGATTGAGTAATTAGATGAGAATAGGACTGCAATTTAATTAAATTAGCATATCTGCCTTGTATCTGACATGGCAATATTTCTTGACATATGGAAATTAGAGACTTTCTAAATTATTCTCCAAGGAGAAAAAACAAAAAAAAATGTGTCTTATTGTGTCTTATTTGTGTAGATCACAAAGATCTGTGATCTAATATTTGTAAGACACAAAGATCAGCCAGGTGCAATGGCTCAAACCTGTAATCCCAGCACTTTGGGAGGCCAAGGCAGGTGCATAGCTTGATCCCAGGAATTCAAGACCAGCCTGAACAATGTAATAAAAGCCCATCTTCACAAAAAATTCCACCCAAAAAATTAGCTTGGTGTGGTGGTACACAATTGTGGTCTCAACTACCCAGGAGGCTGAGGTGGGAGGACTGCTTGAGTCTAGGAGGCAGAGGTTGCAGTGAGCTGAGATCATGCCACTATGCTTCAGCCTAGCTGACAGAGCGAGATCCTGTCTCAAATAAATAAACAAATAAATAAAACTTTTAGATACAAAATGGTTTCTTGGCATTGAATAGAATTAATCAAGGAAAGATTAACAATTAAAGACTGGTTTTCGGTGGAGCCAAGATGGGCGAATAGGAACAGCTCTGGTTTACAGCTCCCAGCGTGAGCGACACAGAAGACAGGCGATTTCTGCATTTCCGTTTGAGGTACCGGGTTCATCTCACTAGGGAGTGCCAAACAGTGGGTGCAGGACAGTCGGTGCAGCGCACTGTGTGCGAGCCGAAGCAGGGCGAGGCATTGCCTCACTCGGGAAGTGCAAGGGGTCAGGGAGTTCCCCTTCCTAGTCAAAGAAAGGGGTAACAGACGGCACCTGGAAAATCGGGTCAGTCCCACCGTAATACTGCACTTTTCCAACGGGCTTGGAAAACGGCACACCAGGAGATTGTGTCCTGCACCTGGCTCAGAGGGTCCTATGCCCACAGAGTCTCGCTGATTGCTAGCACAGCAGTCTGAGATCAAACTGCAAGACTGCAGCGAGGCTGGGGGAGGGGCAACCACCATTGCCCAGGCTTGCTTAGGTAAACAAAGCAGCCAGGAAGCTCGAACTGGGTGGAGCCCACCACAGCTCAAGGAGGCCTGCCTGTCTCTGTAGGCTCCACCTCTGGGGGCAGGGCACAGACAAACAAAAATTCAGCAGGAACCTCTGCAGACTTAAATGTCCCTGTCTGACAGCTTTGAAGAGAGTAGTCGTTCTCCTAGCATCCAGCTGGAGATCTTAGAACAGGCAGACTGCCTCCTAAAGTGGGTCCCTGACCCCCGAACAGCCTAACTGGGAGGCACCCCCCAGTAGGGACAGACTGACACCTCACTTGGCCAGGTACTCCTCTGAGACAAAACTTCCAGAGGAACTATCAGACAGCTGAATTTGTGGTCTCACAAAAATCTGCTGTTCTGCAGCCACCGCTGCTGACACTCAGCCAAACAGGGTCTGGAGTGGACCTCTAGCAAACTCCAACAGACCTGCAGCTGAGGGTCCTGTCTGGTAGAAGGAAAACTAACAAACAGAAAGGTCATCCACACCAAAAATCCATCCGTACATCACCATCATCAAAGACCAAAAGTAGATAAAACCACAAAGATGGGGAAAAAACAGAGCAGAAAAACTGGAAACTCTAAAAAGCAGAGCACCTCTCCTCCTCCAAAGGAACGCAGTTCTGCACCAGCAACGGAACAAAGCTGGACGAAGAATGACTTTGACGAGTTGAGAGAAGAAGGCTTCAGACGATCAAACTACTCTGAGCTACGGGAGGAAATTCAAAACAATAGCAAAGAAGTTAAAAACTTTGAAAAAAAATTAGATGAGTGGATAACTAGAATAACCAATCAAGAGAAGGGCTTAAAGGAGCTGATGGAGCTGAAAGCCAAGTTTCGAGAACTACGCGAAGATTGCAGAAGCCTCGGTAGCTAATGCGATCAACTGGAAGAAAGGGTATCAGTGATGGAAGATGAAATGAATGAAATGAAGAGAGAAGGGAAGTTTAGAGAAAAAAGAATAAAAAGAAACGAACAAAGCCTCCAAGAAATTTGGGACTATGTGAAAAGACCAAATCTACGTCTGATTGGTGTACCTGAAAATGACGGGGAGAATGGAACCAAGTTGGAAAACACTCTGCAAGATATTATCCAGGAGAACTTCCCCAATCTAGCAAGGCAGGCCAACATTCAGATTCAGGAAATACAGAGAACGCCAGAAAGATACTCCTCGAGAAGAGCAACTCCAAGACACATAATTGTCAGATTCACCAAAGTTGAAATGAAGGAAAAAATGTTAAGGGCAGCCAGAGAGAAAGGTCGGGTTACCCACAAAGGGAAGCCCATCTTACTAACAGCTGATCTCTCAGCAGAAACTCTACAAGCCAGAAGAGAGTGGGGGCCGATATTCAACATTCTTAAAGGAAAGAATTTTCAACCCAGAATTTCATATCCAGCCAAACTAAGCTTCATAAGTGAAGGAGAAATAAAATACTTTACAGACAAGCAAATGCTGAGTGATTTTCTCACCACCAGGCCTACCCTAAAAGAGCTCCTGAAGGAAGCACTAAACATGGAAAGCAACAACTGGTACCAGCCACTGCAGAAACATGCCAAATTGTAAAGACCATCGGGGCTAGGAAGAAACTGCATCAACTAATGAGCAAAATAACCAACTAACATCATAATGACAGGATCAAATTCACACATAACAATATTAACTTTAAATGTAAATGGGCTGAATGCTCCAACTAAAAGACACAGACTGGCAAACTGGATGAGTCAAGACCCATCAGTGTGCTATATTCAGGAAACCCATCTCATGTGCAGAGACACACATAGACTCAAAATAAAGGGATGGAGGAAGATCTATCAAGCAAATGGAAAACAAAAAAAGGCAGGGGTTGCAATCCTAGTCTCTGATAAAATAGACTTTAAACCAACAAAGATCAAAAGAGACAAAGAAGGCCATTACATAATGGTAAAGGGATCAATTCAACAAGAAGAGCTAACTATCCTAAATATATATGCACCCAACACAGGAGCACCTAGATTAATAAAGCAAGTCCTGACTGACCTACAAAGAGACTTAAACTCCCACACAATAATAATGGGAGATTTTAACACCCCACTGTCAACATTAGACAGATCAACGAGACAGAAAGTTAACAAGGATATCCAGGAATTGAACTCAGCTCTGCACAGAGTGGACGTAATAGATATCTACAGAACTCTCCACCCCAAATCAACAGAATATACATTTTTTTCAGCACCACACCACACCTATTCCAAAATTGAACACATCTTTGGAAGTAAAGCTCTCCTCAGCAAATGTAAAAGAACAGAAATTATAACAAACTGTCTCTCAGACCACAGTGCAATCAAACTAGAACTCAGGATTAAGAAACTCACTAAAAACCGCTCAACTACATGGAAATTGAACAACCTGCTCCTGAATGACTACTAGGTACATAATGAAATGAAGGCAGAAATAAAGATGTTCTTTGAAACCAACGAGAACAAAGACACAACATACCAGAATCTCTGGGACACATTCAAAGCAGTGTGTAGAGGGAAATTTATAGCACTAAATGCCCACAAGAGAAAGCAGGAAAGATCCAAAATTGACACCCTAACATCACAATTAAAAGAACTAGAGAAACAAGAGCAAACACATTCAAAAGCTAGCAGAAGGCTAGAAATACCTAAAATCAGAGCACAACTGAAGGAAATAGAGACACAAAAAACCCTTCAAAAAATTAATGAATCCAGGAGCTGGTTTTTTGAAAAGATCAACAAAATTGATCACTAGCAAGACTAATAAAGAAGAAAAGAGAGAAGAATCAAATAGATGCAATAAAAAATGAAAGAGGGGATATCACCACCGATCCCACAGAAATACAATCTACCATCAGAGAATACTACAAACACCTCTACACAAATAAACCGGAAAATCTAGAAGAAATGGATAAATTCTTCCTCAACAAATACACCCTCCCAAGACTAAACCAGGAAGTAGTTGAATCTCTGAATAGACCAGTAACAGGCTCTGAAACTGTGGCAATAATCAATAGCTTACCAACCAAAAAGAGTCCAGGACCTGATGGATTCACAGCCGAATTCTACCAGAGGTACAAGGAGGAACTGGTACCATTCCTTCTGAAACTATTCCAATTGATAGAAAAAGAAGGAATCCTCTCTAACACATTTTATGAGGCCAGCAGCATCCTGATACCAAAGCCTGACAGAGACACAACCAAAAAAGAAAATTTCAGACCAATATCCTTGATGAACATTGATGCAAAAATCCTCAATAAAATACTGGCAAACCGATTCTAGCAGCACATCAAAAAGCTTATCCACCATGATCAAGTGGGCTTCATCCCTGGGATGCAAGGCTGGTGCAACATACGCAAATCAATAAATGTAATCCAGCATATAAACAGAACCAAAGACAAAAACCGCATGATTATCTCAATAGATGCAGAAAAGGCCTTTGACAAAAATTCAACAACCCTTCATGCTAAAATCTCTCAATAAATTAGGTATTGACGGGACGGATCTCAAAATAATAAGAGCTATCTATGACAAACCCACAGCCAATATCATACTGAATGGGCAAAAACTGGAAGCATTCCCTTTGAAAACTGGCACAAGATAGGGATGCCCTCTCTCACCACTCCTATTCAACATAGTGCTGGAAGTTCTGGCCAGGGCAATCAGGCAGGAGAAGGAAATAAAGGGTATTCAATTAGGAAAAGAGGAAGTCAAATTGTCCCTGTTTGCAGATGACATGATTGTATATCTAGAAAACCCCAATTGTCTCAGCCCAAAATCTCCTTAAGCTGATTAGTAACTTCAGCAAAGTCTCAGGATACAAAATCAATGTACAAAAATCACAAGCATTCTTGTACACCAATCACAGACAAACAGAGAGCCAAATCATGAGTGAACTCCCGTTCACAATTGCTTCAAAGAGAATAAAACACCTAGGAATCCAACTTACAAGGGATGTGAAGGACCTCTTCAAGGAGAACTACAAACCACTGCTCAATGAAATAAAAGCGGATACAAACAAATGGAAGAACATTCCATGCTCATGGGTTGGAAGAATCAATATCGTGAAAATGGCCATACTGCCCAAGGTAATTTATAGATTCAATGCCATCCCCATCAAGCTACCAATGACTTTCTTCACAGAATTGGAAAAAACTACTTTAAAGTTCATATGGAACCAAAAAAGAGCCCGCATCGCCAAGTCAATCCTAAGCCAAATGAACAAAGCTGGAGGCATCATGCTACCTGACTTCAAACTATACTACAATGCTACAATAACCAAAACAGCATGGTACTGGTACCACAACAGAGACATAGATCAATGGAACAGAACAGAGCCCTCAGAAATAATGTCGCATATCTACAACTATCTGATCTTTGACAAACCTGACTAAAACAAGCAATGGGGAAAGGATTCCCTATTTAATAAATGGTGCTAGGAGAACTGGCTAGCCCTATATAGAAAGGTGAAACTGGATTCCTTCCTTACACCTTATACAAAAATTAATTCAAGATGGATTAAAGACTTACATGTTAGACCTAAAACCATAAAAACCCTAGAAGAAAACCTAGGCAATACCATTCAGGACATAGGCATGGGCAAGGACTTCATGTCTCAAACACCAAAAGCAATGGCAACAGAAGCCAAAATTGACAAATGGGATCTAATTAAACTAAAGAGCTTCTGCATAGCAAAAGAAACTACCATCAGAGTGAACAGGCAACCTAAAGAATGGGAGAAAATTTTTGCAATGTACTCATCTGACAAAGGGCTAATATCCAGAATCTACAATGAACTCAAACAAATTTACAAGAAAAAAACAAAAAACCACATCAAAAAGTAGGTGAAGGACATGAACAGACACTTCTCAAAAGAAGACATTTATGCAGCCAAAAAACACACGAAAAAATGCTCATCATCACTGGCTATCAGAGAAATGCAAATCAAAACCACAATGAGATACCATCTCACACCAGTTAGAATGGCCATCATTAAAAAGTCAGGAAACAACAGGTGCTGGAGAGGATGTGGAGAAATAGGAACACTTTTACACTGTTGGTGGGACTGTAAACTAGTTCAGCCATTGTGGCAGTCAGTGTGGCGATTCCTCAGGGATCTAGAACTAGAAATACCATTTGACCCAGCCATCCCATTACTGGGTATATACCCAAAGGACTCTAAATCATGCTGCTATAAAGACACATGCACACATATGTTTATTGCAGCACTATTCACAATAGCAAACACTTGGAACCAACCCAAATGTCCAACAATGATAGACTGGATTAAGAAAATGTGGCACATATACACCATGGAATACTATGCAGCCATAAAAATGATGAGTTCATGTCCTTTGTAGGGACATGGATGAAACTGGAAAACATCATTCTCAGTAAACTATCGCAAGGACAAAAAACCAAACACCGCGTGTTCTCACGCATAGGTGGGAATTGAACAATGAGAACTCATGGACACAGGAAGGGGAACATCACACTCCGGGGACTGTTGTGGGGTGGGGGAAGGGGGGAGGGACAGCATTAGGAGATATACCTAATGCTAAATGACGAGTTAATGGGTGCAGCAAACCAACACGGCACATGGATACGTATGTAACAAACCTGCACATTGTGCACATGTACCCTAAAACCTAAAGTATAAAAAAAAAAAAAGAAGACTGTGGTTTTCAAAATCTCAGAAGCCAAGCGGTCTAATAGAAATTAATTAATAGTTTCTGGAAAACCCTAATTCAAAGGTATTCCATTGCTGAACCAGTCTGTTTTATTATTTCTGATGCAGCAGATCTCTTCAAACAAGATTGTTACACAGCACTAAAGTGGAAAGTAATCATCCCCAAAAAACACAAAGTTTTGTCCAGTATAAAAACATAATTCAATAAAATTATTCATAATATTAACAATAAAGGAAGAAATCACTTAAAAGGACTGGTCTCATTAAAATGTTCTTTGTGTTAGTTTACAAATCAACATATAAAGTGAATTATTTTACTTTATTTTGTTCTTTTAGATCATAATTAATATTACTTAATTGTTCTAAATTATCTTTATAATGTTTCTTAAAAAGCATATAAATGAGGGCTCAGTTATTTCTTATAGCAGAGAATTCATCTGTGAGGTCATTTATTTGTCCATTTTAATCCCAATGAGCCTTACATCTCATGAGCTTTGCTTGATATTCTGCCAATGTTTAAATGTATTCTGTAGTCAAATAAGCTTAGGAAATAATTCCCCACAGCAAGAAGCCTGAGGGGTGGTAATAGGCTTTTGGCTACATGTTGGTCACCACAAAACAGCACTGGAGGAATTCAGGTTATAGAATTTTGTTAGTATTAAGTGCTCGATTTTTAAAATATTTTTTAAAAAATCAGACATATTGTTGCACTTACATAACGCAGGCAGGTGGGTGAATAAAGATCAAACCAGGGAATTAATAAATATCAAATTATTTTAATAGTACAAGACTATTCAGGGAATGTAGGCAACAGTAAATTTTTAATTGGAAAGAAAAATAGAATTTGTAGTTGTGATAAATCTAGATCTAGAGAAAAACTAAGATTTACTGAAGGTTAGAAACAGAATATATGTATTTAGTTTCTTTGTAAAAAATATAATTCCGGGCCAGGTACAGTGGTTTACTTAAGCCTGTAATCCCAGCACTTTGGGAGGCCGAGGCAGGTGGATCACCTGAGGTCAGGAGTTTCAGACCATCCTGGCCAACATGGCGAAACCCTGTCTCTACTAAAAATACAAAAAAAAAAAACAAAAAACAGCTAGGCATGATGGCACACACTTGTAGTACCAGCTACTTGGAAGGTTGAGGCAAGAGAATCACTTGAATCCGGGCATTGAAGGTTGCAGTGAGCCAAGATCACGCCACTGCACTCCAGCCTGGGTGACAGAGTGAGACTCCATCTCAAATAATAATAATAACAGTAATCGTTCTGGACCTGTTAATTCTTAGTCACTAGGCCAGTTACCAGGGATTCCGAGATGAGTCTTCACAAAGAAGATGACCTAGGTCAATGGTTCTCAGTGTGTAGTTCCCAGACCAGCAACATCAGCATTGTCTGGGAACCTGTGAGAAATGCAAACTTTTAACACCCCGATTTACTGAATCAGAAATTCTGAGGTTGGTAACCTATAATCTGTGTTGTAATGAACCTTCCAGGTGGCTCTGATGTATGCTAGAGCATGAAAACCTCCAACCGAGCTAATCATTCTGATCTAATAGGTGAGGAAATTCAGACCCAGATTATTTGGGAATAATATGATTTGGGAATATGGATTAAAATTTAGGAATTTTCTAGTCTCCACTGCATCAATAATTCTGCTTAGAACACTTGAGAACACATTAGTTTGCCTACTCAGCATCCATTTGGTTGTTTTTATTTCTATTAGAATAATGGTTCTGTTAAAGGACTTCTTACTCTACATTTTTAGGTTCCAAAGGAAAATGGCCTTATTCTCAGATCATACTTTTCTAAGCAAATCAGAGTGGTAGCAATGTTTGTGTTATTTATTCATATAGGAAAGAGTATGTGACCCAATTATTGCCAGTGAGAAAAAAGGGAAACTTTTGGGAGATATTTTCTCACTTCTGAGAGGAAATTATGAGAAGATGAAATACCTCTTCTTCCTATGACATTGCCATTTTTGGGTAGAATGCCTGGGACTCCTACAGCCCTTTTGTTACTAAATGAGTGGTTCTAAGGGCAAATCCAAACTTCTGAGAACATTACGATATTTACACGTAAAGAAATTATAATACCCATGATATGACTGAGCTACTAAAACAACCTGAAACAGCCAACTATATAAAGTGCCTTTCCTGATATCCATCCTCCCCTGGGATTTTGAATTACTGACATAATAAAGGCCTTTACGGTTTAAGCCAGTATGAGTCAAAGTTTCTGCTACTTATATTTGAAAACATCTTGGACATAGGAATTTTAACACTATCTTATTGGGACTCCTTAATATCTGGTTCACAACTCATATTTATAAATCATAACAGAAATAAATGCACCATGTTAAAAAAGATAAAGAAATAAAATATTTTGCATCCCTCACCCTCCTTCTTCCTCTATTCTTGAAATGTAAACATTTTTAACCCTTTCTGTTTTGTTTAATAGTCTTTATCATAATTATAAATAATATTTCTAACATTTACTGACTAGTAAATTTAAAATATATATTTTTTCTGATATGAAATATAATTATTATCCTTCTTATACAACTTCAATTTCCCTTTCTCTCACCTATCTCCAGATTTTAATTTATTATATTATTATTTTAGTTCTGTTAGCAGTTACCTTTATAATTTTAACTAGGAAAATTTATTCTCTAGTTTTGATCCAACAAAATTAAGTAGTACATGTTGATTACCCAGTACATTAGATGAAGAAATAATAATACTTCTCTGGTACCACTTCTCTCCTTTCTTTCCATATCTGCAAACTCTTTTATCAATGTTCAAAACAGGTACATTATTCTTCTGGAATATTTCTTTTCTTTTCCTTTTTTTTTTTTTTTTTTTTTTTGAGACAGGGTCTTTCTCTGTCACCCAGACTAGAGTGCAGTGGTGTGATCTCGGCTCACTGCAACCTCCAACTCCCGGGTTCCAGCAATTATCCTGCCTCAGCTGCCCGAGTAGCTAGGATTCCAGGTGCCCGCCACCGTGCCCGGCTAATTTTTGTATTTTTAGTAGACATGGGGTTTCACCATCTTGGCTTTTTTCTAAGCAAATCAGAGTAGTGAACTCCTGACCTTGTGGTCTACCCGCCTCGGCTTCCCAAAGTGCTGGGATCACAGGCATGAGCCACCATACCCGGCCTCTTCTGGAATATTTCTAAATTTGAAAACATCAAAAATCATTATTCCTTTACATTTGAATGATCCAAATGTTGTTCCCCAAAGAATTGAATAGGACTGGACTCAGAAACTGAGGTGTAATTCTAGCCCCATAAATCTATGCCACTTAACATGGAATTTCAAGGCATTAAGATCAAATAGATTCCTTTCCATTTCATCACGTCACATCTTAGTTTGTTTCATATTTGAATCATGACGTTCTTGTTTCTCTTTTCCTAGAAGATCCAATCACTTTTTCATTACCTTCTGGAAATAAGAGAACTACAGGTTCATCTTATTATTAAGGCTTCTAACTCTCTCAATTTTTTTCTTCCATAAGTACAAAATGGCATCTTTTAAAAAGCTCTTTTTACTTCTTTGGTCTAAACTGGACAGATAAAAGTCTATGACAGCTACACAGATGTCTTTCCGAGATTGTTTTTCAAATAAAATTGTGGGTTACTTTTACTGCTTGTATCTAATATTTTCTTTTTTGTTGGGTTTCTCTTTTATTGTTTTACTGGATCATGATGTTAAGTAAGTCTTGTAAAGATTTGTATAAAACTAAATATTCTGTCTTCTCATATCTCAAAAATATGCTTCTTTTGCTCTCATATCTGATTTATACTATTCAGATTCAAATTCTGAGTATTTGCTTTGCTTCATTAGTTTCTAGCATTTAATAACACTCTTAAAAGTCTGATACCAAGGTGAAAATTTTGTGTTTCTAGATATTCTCATTTCTTCTCCAGAGAACTGAATTTTCTCTTTATATTTGAAGGTCTGAAATTTCAGAATAACATATCTAATTGTATATTTTTCTTCATATATTCATGTATTCCCTTCTTCATGTATTCTGTAATGGACGCCAGTGTCTATTATATCAGTCAGATTTTCTACTGATTTTTTATGTATTTTGACAATCATATTTTTAATTATCAAGAATTACTTATTTTTGTTCTACATTTTCTCCTTTTTCATAGTAGCCTTGTTTTGTACTATAAATATGATATTCTCTCACCTTTCTCTAAGAATCTTAATTGTAATTGGTAATACATTTCTGTTAGGTTCATTGACTTCCCGTAGTTCCTCCAGTCAATTGTTTTGTTTATTTTTTAGATCTATCATCTCTTCCTACTCTTTACCCAAAATAACTTTCCCTCCAATGGGAGGCATAAGACAGGGCCATGGGACAAGAATGATTTTCACTGAGACCTGGGCTTTCTCTTATGGAGCATGGGGAAGCATGAGAGAAGACAGGACACCAGCCCAGGGCTCACATAATTTCCAAAGTTAAGATGAACTTCACTCCAAGGGGAGCAGTTTTGCTGTACTTTAGCCCTCAGTGGAGCTATGGACCTGCCTTTATTGGTTTACTTTTCTATGCTGAATCCTGCTAGTCCTCTTTCCAAGCCCAATAGCCACATCATATGTCTTCCACGGTCTTTAGCAAGTAGCTTTCTTGTGTCTTAACGCAGGTCAGGCCAAGTGCTGCAGCCAGAGCTCTGTAAACTCGGGTGGTGGAGAGGGAAATTGGGAGGATTTACCTTCTTGGTATTTTCTGTATGATACAGACAGCCCTCTGATTAGCTCTGCTGATGGCTGCCCTCTAGACAACTCCACTGGGAGGATTAGGACCTGCTCACTCTGAACTTAATGCAGTTTCAGAACCTATGGCTCCTATCTCTGCTTACAGCTGTCTCACCTGGAAGTTTAATCTGTGGTTTCCTCTGTCCCATATATCCATTAATAAAATCTTGCCTTTTCTGCCTTTCAAGAATTCTCCAAAATATGTTATCTACTGTGGCACCCACTAGGGTTTTCACGACTGATATGAATTATTTCATTGCAAACAAAAATTTTTATAGTTATATCACTGGTGTATTGAGAGAACCTGTAGATAGATATGTGCTTTCAATACATTATTTTGAGCTGAATGCACACATACACCCACACATATACACATATCGATATGCTCACATATATATCTGATAGAACACATGAAGTAATTTATGCAAAATTTCCTTAGATAATGATAGCATTGGACTGAAATAAGGACAAAATTATTCTGATTGAACAATTACCTCAAGGAAAAAATTTTTAATCCTTGTGAGGCACAGTCACTTATTTTATGTATCACTTTAAACAAGGGAACATGCAAATCAAGGTGATGGGATCAAAGTGATGACAAAATATAAATAAACTATGACAGAAAATAGCATGAAAACAGTAACATTAACAGACATATCCTAAGTAATCCTGTAAAATTTGAGCAAAAAAAAAAAAAAACAAGCTGTAGAAAGATCATGTTATTCCCTACACATAAAGTTCAATCCCCAGAAATATCAAGGTCTTTCTTATATTTTATTTTTCTTGTTTAGCAAGAGAAAACCAGTAGTTACTGATCTGGGTAAGGTTGCACAGAAATTTGCATTCATTTTTTTAGTATCACTGGTTGCTATGCACTTTGTCATAAAAGTTTATTTAATATACTGACTGGGAGCAAATAAGAAATTGCAGGCAGCCAATACCATTCCTTCCTCATCTAAAGACTAAAAGCTAGACTAAGCCATCCAATAAAACTCAGAGATGTTCCTTTAGTTTTCTCATGAGTCCCTTCAGGTGACTTAAATAAATGGATGTATTTGCACATGATGTAAAGTTAGATTGCACATACATTAGGCCAGTTACAGTGGCTCACACCTATCCTCTCAACATTTTGGGAGACCAAGATGGGAAGATTACTTGAGCACAGGAGTTCAAGAGCAGCCTGGGCAACATAGTGAGACCCCACCTCTGCAAAAAATAAAAATTAGCTGGGCATGGTGGCACATGTCTGTAATTTCAGTTACTCCAGAGGCTGAGATGGGAGCATTGCTTGAGCACAGGAGGTCGAGGCTATGGTGAGTTGTATTCCTACCATTGTACTCCAGCAACAGAGCAAGAATCTGTCTCAAAACAAAAAACGAACAAATAGAAAAACCCTACATTAATCAGTACCTATTCTAAAGCAATTTTCAATTTCACATACTGTTATTATATACCTTAAGTTACATTATATTTATTTTGTATTCTTATAAAATGAAATATACTGCCTAAAAATAGACTTAAGTAAAAATATCTAGTAAAATAAAACACAAAATAGTTGGTGGGGCAGTAGTATCCCATAATTTAAACTGGCACATAGAAATAGTTTAGGATTTATTTTTCTAAACTATTTCCTGGCTGGGCACAGTGGCTCACGCCTGTAATCCTAACACTTTGGGAGGCCGAGGCGGGTGGATCACCTGAGCCCAGGAGTTCGAGACCAGCATGACCAATATATGAAACTGTCTCTACTAAAAATACAAAAATTAGCCGAGTGTGGTGACAGGCACCTGTAATCCTGGCTACTTGGGAGGCTGAAACAGGAGAATTGCTTGAACCCAGGAGGTGGAGGTTGCAGTGAACAGAGATCACACCACTGCACTCCAGCCTGGGCAACACAGTGAGACTCCATCTCAAAAAGAAATAAAATAATAAAATAAAATACTGCCTGTTTAATTGTTGTATTATTTAAATTGTATGTGAAGTGGGCACACCAAGAGCTAGGTTTCATAGTACGCCAAAGGCACATTCCTCAGCTCTTCATGATCTTATATAGCCTATTCATTATAGGCAAGATGAGATTTATAAGAACTGGGAGAATCCTATTCCCACATTCATTCCTTGACCTATGAAATAAGAACTTTGCCAATTCTGCCATCGTGTTAGGCAAGTACTGGAGAGGAAGCTTCCGCCATTTTCTCCATCCTACGTACTTACTCCACCCCACAGGAAGATGGGTGACTTTTAGAATTAGCACCCTGGGGCAAAGGCTACAGCTTGCAGGTGATCCACATTCTTGGCTTCAGTTTTCTCTTTTTCACTTTCCTTATCATCAGTGTGCCCACCAGGGATGTGTGTTCACTCTCACCACTCCTGCACTTATGCAGGAAGTCTGCATGAATTAGAATAAGGCAACATTCTCTCAGCCCTGGCTTGCTGAATTCTAGAGTGGATGAAAGGTTATTCTCTATGTGGTTCAACAGGTAAATCTCTGCTCAAACTCCTAATGAGAGGTGACAGCGTGCTGGCAGTCCTCACAGCCCTCGCTCGCTCTCAGAGCCTCCTCTGCCTGGGCTCCCACTTTGGCGGCACTTGAGGAGCCCTTCAGCCCACCGCTGCACTGTGGGAGCACCTTTCTGGGCTGGCCAAGGCGGGTGCCGGCTCCCTCAGCTTGCAGGGAGATGTGGAGGGAGAGGCCCGAGTGGGAACCGGGGCTGTGCGTGGCACTTGCGTGCCAGCTGGACTTCCGGGTGGGCGTGGGCTTGGCAGGCCCCGCACTGGGAGCAGCCGGCCAGCCCTGCCGGTCCCCGGCAATGGGGGACTTAGCACCTGGGCCAGCAGCTGCGGAGGGTGTACTGAGTCCCCCAGCAGTGCCAGCCCACCCACGCTGCGCTGGATTTCTCACCAGACCTTAGCTGCCTTCCCACGGGGCAGGGCTGGGGACCTGCAGCCCGCCATGCCTGAGCCTCCCACCCCCTCCATGGGCTCCTGTGCGGCCCGAGCCTCCCCGACAAGTGCCACACCCTGCTCCACCGCACCCAGTCCCATCGACCACCCAAGGGCTGAGGAGTGTGAGCGCATGGTGTGGGACTGGCAGGTAGCTCCACCTGCAGCCTTGGTGCAGGATCCACTGGGTGAAGCCAGCTGGGCTCCTGAGTCTGGTGGAGATGTGGAGAACCTTTATGTCTAGCTCAGGGATTGTAAATACACCAATCAGCACCCTGTGTCTAGCTCAGGGTCTGTGAATGCACCAATCGACACTCTGTATCTAGCTACTCTGGTGGGGCCTTGGAAAACCTTTATGTCTAGCTCAGGGATTGTAAATACACCAATCGGCACTCTGTATCTAGCTCAAGGTTTGTAAACACACCAATCAGCACCCTGTGTCTAGCACGAGGTTTGTGAGTGCACCAATTGACACTCTGTATCTAGGTGCTCTGGTGGGGCCTTGGAGAACCTTTGTGTCCATACTCTGTATCTAACTGATCTGATGGGGACGTGGAGAACCTTTATGTCTACCTCAGGGATTATAAATGCACCAATCAGCGCCCTGTCAAAACAGACCACTGGGCTCTACCAATCAGCAAGACGTGGGTGGAGCCAGATAAGAGAATAAAAGCAGGCTGCCCCAGCCAGCAGTGGCAACCCGCTGGGGTCCCCTTCCACACTGTGGAAGCTTTGTTCTTTTGCTCTTTGCAATAAATCTTGCTACTGCTCACTCTTTGGATCCACACTGCTTTTATGAGCTGTAACACTCAGCACGAAGGTCTGCAGCTTCACTCCTGAAGCCAGCAAGACCATGAGCCCACGGGGAGGAACGAACAACTCCAGACGCATGGCCTTAAGAGCTGTAACACTCACCACCAAGGTCTGCAGCTTCACTCCTGAGCCAGCGAGACCACGAACCCACCAGAAGGAAGAAACTCCAAACACATCCGAACATCAGAAGGAACAAACTCCAGACACGCCACCTTAAGAGCTGTAACACTCACCGCAAGGGTCCGCGGCTTCATTCTTGAAGTCAGTGAGACCAAGAACCCACCAATTCCGGACACACTAACACTGCTCAACACTCCCAGCAAAAAGGCTCCAAGGTCAAGTTGGGAAAGGTAGATGAAATAGGAAGTCTTACTTTGCTGTCAAAGCCCAAACGTTTTCACCTAATATAATACTAACAATATTTAGAATGTATTTTAACATTTAATATTTAAATTCTTACCTCATTTTTTGTAGTTGTTCTCAATTTGGTTAGAGCTCAGAAGACAGGAGTGGAATAAATATTAGCACTTCACCAATCCTTAATAAAAAATAAGAAAAAACATTTTTAAAAATCTGCTATAACAAAGATATTATGCAAACTCACAAAGGGAATAAAAGTCCTACTCATATAACTAAAAGTGTGTCCTAACTACAAGCCCATACAATTAAAAAAAAATAGTCACACAGCCCCACTGGATTTTAATTTTCAGAATATAGTAAAAAAAATAAAGTTGTTTATGTTTCAAAGCATCATTCTGTGGCAGAATTGTCTCTTACTTGGATTAGTACGAGCAAAACAAGATCGTGATCCTTTTGTAGATTTGTTATAGGCAAAAACTACTTGGTTTAGAAGTACAATTATTTTTCCCCTTTGGCGAATCAAAGACTCTGCCTATAAACACTTTGAGGGTTAAAGCTCCAATGCTCATTTTGCTTTGCAAGCTTCGTCTTTTGCAGACCTTCTGCCCATAGGCCAGTATTTGATAGAAACCTTGTGCTTTAGGGAGTTTTAAATGCGTCCAGTAACTTTCTGCAATTATCCCTTGTTGAATTAGCGGAATCAATAGGGCACCCAAAGAGGCCCTTGTTAATCTCTGCTTGATACCTTGGGTTTTTTTTTTAAGTTTCTTAAACCTTCCAGACTTGCTTAATCCTGCGATTTTAAAGCTAAAATGGCTGTTGTGTGTAATACATTGTTGTACAAAGCTTTCAAGGTCTCTGATAACTAACTTTCCGCAATGTCCTTTGTTTTATTAACCAGACCACTGGGGCTATCCCATATCATGCCTGTATTTGCTGTGCTTTCCCTGTAGGCTCAAAGGCAGCCATTTAAGTCACCCTTAAATGTTTCAATTATATACAAGATCCACTTTAGCTCTGCGATTGTAGAGGATTGTAGAGCCATCAGCCTTTCCAAGAGTTGACGTACCTAGAGACCAACTGGGAAGTTGCAGGAGGTAATAGTCATGGGTCTGCTAATTCAGTGAGAAACAAATGTGCAAAACTGAGAGGTATTTTCATTGTATGCTGCTCACCTTTTCTTACTGCCCTGAATTGTATTTTCCTTCTTACCTAATCATGCTTAGTGTAGTGTCCTACCTCAGTTTTCTAAGCATTAGCTTGTAACTTAGTAAACCCCAGGAACCCAAAAATAATCTTAGACCTAATATTTTCACAAAAATGTTCTTCTAGTTTGTAAGAAAAACTTTGAAGCTTCATTTTAAATGTCCATCCTATTAAACCTGTAGATATTTTTGGCTTTCCAGAAAAGTATAGAAAATTCTGATAATTACAAAGTGTGAAGTAAGACCTGAAGCAGAGGCTAATGAGAGAATACATTAATAGCATACATTTCTTCCTGGTGTATTTTATTTTTTCTGACCCTAAGAAGCTGCACCTATGAGTTGGAGGGGCCAAAGAGGGAAATTATTACTTAGATTTTGCTTTCATAAATGATTTTCTATAGATAAAATACTATGGAAAGCAACTTCCATGATACTTTATACTTATATCTTATGTCAGAAGAGTATATTTGAATCATTATTTGTTAGAAAAAATATATTAAGGAGGAAAAACTATAGTCCCTTTAGCTCTGTGCACCCATGACAATCTACTGCTTTTTCCAAAAATTATTTACAAACTTTATGAAAAGAAATGTTGTAATTATTTATATAATTTACATAAATTTTAACTTGCATATTAGTGTAGAGAAATAAATTCTGGAATACAACTGTCATATTTTATATTTTTCATACCCTTTGAGAACTTTGGGACTCACTGAATCAACGTGTAAAGTATGTGCACATATTCAGAGTAAGACTGAGTAGCTTTGCTATTCTAAGTGATTATGGATGCTTCTGGTTGATATAAATTTGCAATATGTACTAATCTGTTTTCATACTGCTAATAAAGACATACGTGAGACTGGGTAATTTATAAAGGAAAGAGGTTTAATGGACTCAGAGGCCTCATTATCATGGCAGAAGAGAAATGAGGAGCAAAGTCACATCTTACATGGCAGCAGGCAAGAGAGCTTGTGTAGGGGAACTCCCCTTTATAAAACCATCAGATCTCATGAGACTTATTCACTATCATGAAAACAGCATGGGAAAGACCAGCCTCTATGATTCAATTACTTCCACCAGGTCTCTCCCATGACACATGGGAATTATGGAAGCTACAATTCAAGATGAGATTTGGGTGGGGACACAGCCAAACCATATCGGCATCTATGGCATTTTCTTTTTCTTGGTATTACCCCTGACTGATTGTATGTGTGTGTGTGTTGATGTCCTGGTCTGAAGTAAATCTGGCAATAGGACATGAGATCAAGTTTATAATTATCCTAATTATTTTGAAATATTCATAAATAAATTATGGGGGGAAAATATTTTTGGAGCGGAAATGATTTTTAATATAAACTTATGTTTTCTAGGGTAATTTTCTCAGGTTTCTTTGCATAAAATGAGCTAATCACTAGAACCAAATCACCATCTGCAAAGTTTTACAATGTGCAAAATCCCAAGTACTATATTAGTTTCTATGGAATATCTTAAACATGCCCTGGGACCACTATCATAATAATATATATGCCAATTATAAGCAAATCTACCCAGCCAACACAGCAATTTTTCCTACACTTGTTAGCACTTTTTGTTACTTTGCATTATAATTATCTTTTTACATACCTGTCTTCTCCATTAGACTCAGAAGTCAGATGTAAAAAGGTTTAGCACATAACATGCACTCAATGGTTTCTTTGTTTAATGAATAAATAAAATATCAAATGAATGTATCATTTTATTTTTATTGAAATAAAACTTGTATTTATTTTCAAATTGTACTTATTTCATGTTGAAATGTAATTTGTATTTTTTCTCCAGCAACTCATGGAACGAAGGGAAACATAACCTATTTTCAGAGATGATAAGATTATTTGGCAAATCTTTGCCACAGATGTTTCACCCAATCCTTGACTTTTCACTCTTCCCCTAATTCATCTTTATTATTCATCTCGGCATCTGATCACACATTTGCCTTTTGCTCTAAAACTTACTCCACAATTCTAAAGTGGTTTTAGAGAGCCTTTTCTGGTTCATGTATTTCACAAGTAACAACTCAATGATTTACTTGTGAAATACATGAACTCAATGATTACACCTAAAAAAAATCCAAGACAAAAAATCTTTGTCCCATTTCAGCAAATTCTTCCTTGCTTCCTAGGTTTGTATGTATGCCATATAGAGTTTGGATTTAAATTTCAAAACTCACCATTTTTAGTTAAAATATTAATAGTCTTTAGTATCCATTTCTTCAGTAATTTTCCAATACCTCTTTCTAACATCATGAGGAAACCACTAAATTTTTATACAGAATAGTATAACTTTGCTGTCCTAAATGATATATCTGTAACTATGAACATAATCAATGTCTTTAGCACAGAGAAAATAAGACAAATGCATTTCTAAGGACCAGTTTATATACTGTTAATGTTACTTGTTAATATTATATAAATGTTAATTCTTCATAAATATTTTTCTACACTCTCAAGATTAGGAATTTGATGTATTTTCTTTCATAGAAATTTAGAAAAATGTAGATGATAAGCTTCAGTAACTATTTTCTTGATTATTAGTCATTATTTTAAGATGTATTAGAAACAGGAAATGCAAATAAATTATTTTTAATTATATTATCCAGCCTATCATAGATATTAAGCCTCGTATGAAATTTTCCTTGTACAATCACAAGTTTTCATTCTGACAGAAAGCTTTACAGTTCAAACCTGGTTTCAGTTTGTTAATCATCATTAATTGATTTTGAAAATAAATTATAATTTCTTTTAATTGAAATATTATTTTTATTCAATAGTTTAAAAAATCCAGATACTTGTACTGGTGAGATATAGGCACACCTATTTTAGTTTTTAAACAACTAAACAACACAATTACAATAGCAAGTTTGAACTACAGAAATTTTTTCTACAGATGAAGAAGAGCTGCATTCTCGTGTACCTCCCAGTGAAGATTTCAACCTGCGGAAGCAAATAATTATAACCCTCCCCAAACAAACACATATATCAATCACTTATTGGCAATGTAATTTATAAGTTGATTGGGATAATGTATGCCTATAAACACTAAAACAAAAATTGTTTGGGATGTGAACTTTTTATTTTGTAATTTAACTTTCTCTGCTGTTACTTGTTCCTCTATGAAATCCATATTGTAAACAATTTCAGAAAAATATATGCCAAGAAGATGACAAGAATGTTACAGCTCTCTCCTGCATGAGATTATTTAACCTAAACCACCTCAACTGTGAAAACTGGGGATGCAACTTTGAGAAAACATTTTGAATGTGACAGCAAAATTACTTTCTGATGTTTATACATTTTTCATAATGCTGTTCCCAGTAGAACTGATTTCTATATTTCTTACAGCAATAGTATGAAGAATCAGCCTTTTAAAGGGGTTGGGATTTGCTGACACTGCTGATAGAGTGCCTTGTTAGCTGAGAGACAATGATGTGGTTAAATGCAGCAAAGTAATAACTTTGAGAAATTAGGAGGTATCAAGAAAGGGAGTTGTACGGCCCTATGTGTCTGCATTTGTGTGAGAGAAAAAAGAGAGGAAAACAGTGAGATAGACAGAAATGAAATAAGACAGTCAGAGCAGAGGATTCAGACAATGTGCCACTGAGGTCAATAAATCTATACTTATTTTTTACATCCTGCAAGGTCATAGATGACGCTGACATTGGTCTCCTAGCAACCAACTCTACTAACCTACTTTTGTTCCGATCACTGGAGAATGGGTTTGGTACTTTGAGCTGTGTTTCTACATAAAAAAGAAGGAATCAAAGTGATGCTGGGTAACTACTGATGGGTAAAATTTTTAAAAAGGATGCACATATATAGAAACATAAACACTTCTGGTCTCTTTCTTTTCTAAGTTTACAAAGTTCAGAGTGGTCTTTCTACATATTTCTTAGAATTGAGAATAAATGTCCAATTATCACAAAATTTTTGCATTTTTAAATATCTAAAATACATGAGGTAGCACACGTGATACTTTAATACATCTAAATTCAAGATATAAAAAGTAAAATATGCATCAATTTAGCTAGTGACCAGGATCTAATGAGAAAAATAAATTAAGCAAAAGAAACTAAATTCTAATATAGCTGTTACTTTTAAGTTTTATTATGTAAACATAATTGTAAAAGCAAAGTTTTCTAAATATAATTATAAATTCCCAATATATCATGTTTTATCGTCGAGTTCAGAAGCAATATTCTCAGAATTAGTTTTCTGTGACTCTAAATTTTAAGAACTCTGTTAACTCCTAAGTTTTCATTTTTTTCTTTTTTTTAGTTTTATTTATATATAAATTTTTGGTTCTATTATTTCAGGTCTTCATGTCAATTTCTTATCTCTACAATTCTATTGTTATCTTCTCTTGAGGGTCTCCTTAGTCTTTATTCTCATAGAGCAGACAATGAAATTATTGTAACCCATTTTGCCCATATAATTCTTAAGAAGGTAAATAATAATGACACAGATTCATATTTCCTAGTGAGAGGTGATCCAGTACATGGTCTTAACTTCAGGAATCTCTTCTCCAAAGTCATAAAACCCTTGACTATTTGCACATCGGGGGACAGCTTAATTATGTGTGATTCATGTATGGCCTTATGTGTCTGCATTTGTGTGAGAGAAAAAAGAGAGGAAAACAGATTTTTTTGTAGTTACCATTTTAATTACACAAAACATCTTAGTGTTATAGCATTCTATTTTAACTGAATTACGAACAATTTAAATCGCATATAAAAACTCTACTTCTTTATAGTTCCACATCCCCAATTTATATTACTAAGGTCACTAATTACTTTTTTATATATTATATACTCATTAATATAGTTTAATTGTTTATAATTTTTCTTGTCATTTAAATTCCATGCACCAAATTATTATGGTATAATTTATTATATTTGTCTGCGTATTTGCCTTTATTGAAGAGCACTGTATGTTCATATTGCTTTGTGTTGCTACCTATCATCCTTTTCCTTCTATTTTAAAAGGTCCCTTTAGCATTTCTTGTATAGAAGATACAGTGGTGAAGAATATCCACAGTACATTTTTCATATTTATTAGTTATTTTTATTTCAACTTAATATTGTGTATTCGTTATTTTTAAAATATTTTTCATTTGCTCTTTACATAGGAAGTGTATTACATTTTGATGTATGATTTCTGCCTTTAGTATTGGAGTTGTATGATATGGATTCTAGACACCCCAGTTTTCTTTATGCCCTCTTACCTTCAACTCTTAAAAAGTCACTCAAGAGTATTTTCTACAGTATTTCATGGTACACCTTAAAACACAAGTCTCAGAACTGAATGAAATACCCCAAATTGTATACATTATCATCTCCTTGATCAATGCATTACCAATCCACAATCGCCATTATTTCCTTTAGAAATAACCAAACACCATTATAGTAAACAAATATGTGATTGATTTTCCCAGAATTTCACTAATCAGTCACCCCCAATTATATAACACATTAGTGCAAAAATTGAGCAAATATTTTGGGCCTTCAGGGAAATTGTATTATCCCTTATCTTAAACTGATTTTTTTCACATCTTGGATTATAGTTTCAACTTTTTTAGATACGTTTTTAACCTTGATTTAGTCATAGAATCAGTATCTCCTAGTTTTTTCTTTGGTCATGTGAAAATGCTATGTCTGCCATTAAATACTCTTTCAAAAGATTTATAAGCTCTATTAAGATGAACTTTAGTTTCAAGATGGTGTACTGAACACATCTATTAGCCGTCCCTGATTTCCAAAACCTAAGTAACATTTCCAAAATAATATTATTTAGGAAAAAAATCTATATAAATATGTTTAAATAAGGAAGGATATTATTGTTAAGAAAACAATTAAACAAAAGAGGCAAACTGATGGATATCAGGAACTAGTGTTCTTACATTAATGCAACTGCTTCCTGAGTAGAGTGGGAAAGTAAACTACAAACTCATTATTTGGGAAAATAATTTAAAATTGTAATAACTCAGGTGCAATATATACAAAGCGTTTTTTGTTTTGTTTTGTTTTGTTTTTTTGAGACGGAGTTTCACTCTTGTTGCCCAGGCTGAAGTGCAATGGCACGATCTCAGCCCACCGCAACCTCTGCCTCCTGGGTTCCAGTGATTCTCCTGCCTCAGCCTCCTAAATAGCTGGGATTACAGGCATGCACCACCACGCCCAGCTAATTTTGTATTTTTAGTAGAGGCGGGGTTTCTCCATGTTGGCCAGGCTGGTCTCAAACTCTCGACCTCAGTTGATCCACCCACCTTGGCCTTCTAAAGTGCTGGAATTACAGGCGTGAGCCACCACACCAGGCCCTTTTTTTTTTTTTTGACAGAGTCTCGCTCAGTCGGCAGGCTAGAGTGCAGTGGCGTGATCTCGGCTTACTGCAATCTCCTCCTCCCAGGTTCAAGTGATTCCCCTGCCTCAGCCACCGGAGTAGCTGGGACTACAGGCGTGCACCACCACGCCCAGGTAACTTTTTGTATTTTAGTGGAGACGGGGTTTCACCATGTAGGCCAGGATGGTCTGGATCTCCTGACCTCGTGATCTGCTGGTCTTGGCCTCCCAAAGTGCTGGGATTACAGGTGTGAGCCACCATGCCCGGCCTAATATATACAGAGTATTACATCAAAATGTAATACACTTCCTATGTAAAGAGCAAATGAAAAATATTTTAAAAATTAACATTCCACTAGAAGACAGGCAAAAGACATGAATACACAATATTAAATTGAAATAAAAATAACTAATAAATATGAAAAATGTACTGTGGATATTCTTCGCCACTGTATCTTCTATACAAGAAATGCTAAAGGGACTTTTTAAATTAGAAGGAAAAGGATGGTAGGTAGCAACACAAAGCAATATGAACATACAGTGCTCTTCAATAAAGGCAAATATGCAGACAAATATAATAAATTATACCATAATAATTTGGTGCATAGAATTTAAATGACAAGAACAATTATAAACAATTAAACTATATTAATGAGTATATAATATATAAAAAAGTAATTAGTGACCTTAGTAATATAAATTAGGGATGTGGAACTATAAAGTAGTAGAGTTTTTATATGTGATTAAAATTAAGTTTGTAATTCAGTTAAAATAGAATGCTATAACACTAAGATGTTTTGTGTAATTAAAATGGTAACTACAAAAAATCTGTAGAATGTACTCAAAAAGGAATGAGAAGAGAATTAAAGTACATCATGTTAAAAATCAATAAAATGAGAAGGAAGTCAATGAGAAGAAATGAAGAGCAAAAAATATATAATCCATTAGAAAATAATATTCAAAATGGCAATAAAACCTGTACTTTTTATCAGTAATTACTTTAAATATAGATGGATTGAATTCCCAAATTAAAAGTCATAGATTGTCTGAATGGATTAAAAAGGGGAATCCACACCTGAGGTGAGGAGTTTAAGACCAGCCTGGGCAACATGGTGAAACCCTGTCTCTACTAAAAATACAAAAATTAACCAGGCGTGGTGGCACATGCCTGTAATTCCAGCTACTTGGGAGGCTGAGGCAGGAGAATCACTTGAACCTGGGAGGTGGAGGTCATGGTGAGCCAAGGTCTTGCCACTGCACTCCAGCCTGGACAACAAGAGTGAAACTTCGTCCCCAAAAATAAAGAAAGGAGGAGGGATCCATATCTAGATTGTCTACAAGAGCCTCATGATAGATCTAAGGACACACACAGGTGGAAAGCAAAAGACTGAAAATGGCATTTCTTGCAAGTGGTAAAAAAAAAAGAGAGAGAGAGAGACAGACAGCGGGATGGCTATACTCATATAATCCCAGTACTTTGGGAGGCCGAGATGGGCAGATCACCTGAGGTCAGGAGTTCGAGACCAGCCTGGCCAATTTTTAGTACCCTGTCTGTACTAAAAATTAGCCAGGCATGGTGGTATGCTCCTGTAATCTCAGCTACTTGAGAGGCTGAGGCAGGAGAATCACTTTAACCCGGGAGGTGGAGGTTGCAGTGAGCCGTGATCGTACCACTGCACTCCAGCCTGGGCAAGAGAGTGAGACTCTGCCTGAAAAAACAAAAAATGTACTTAATGAAAACCCATTATAAGCACCAAATAAGAGCAATTAATTAATGATAAAATGATCAATTCATTAATAAGATGTAAAAATTACAAATCTTTATTCTCCAATACTTAGAGCTCCTAAAGACAAGAAGTAAACTTTGACAGAATGGAAGTGAGGAACAGACAACACAGTAATAGTAGGAGACTTCAAAACTCCTCTTTTAATAATGAACAAGTAGATAGAAAATCATTACGGCAATAGACAACTTGAACAACACTCTACACCACTTGGACCTAACAGACATATAGAGAATACTTCACTCAACAACAGCAGAATATACATTACTCTGGAGTGTACAAGGAATGTTCTTCAGGATAAAACACACATTAGGACACATAAGTCAACAAATTCAAGAAGATTCAAGTCATACAGATAGTCTTTTTAATCACAATGAAGTGAAACCAGAAATCAATAGCACATAGAAAATTGGAAAATCCACAAATATGTGAAATTAAATGACACATCTTTAAACAATGAATGGTCATAAGAAAAATGAGAATGTATCTGGGGATAAACATAAATAAAAATAAAACATACCAAAATTTATGGCACAGCAATGGTGGTGCTAAGAAAGAAGCTTATAGCTGTAACTACACATATTAAAAAAGAAGAAAGACCTCAAATCAACAGTCTAACTTTACATTTCAAGAAATCAGATAAAAGAATCACAAATTAAACCCAAAGCTAGCAGAAAGAAGGAAATAATAAAAATTAGAGCAGAGATAAATAAGACAGAGACCATAAAAACCATAGAAAAAAATCAAACTAAGAAATGGTTTTCTTGAAACGATTAACAAATTGACAAACCCTTATCTAGATTAACCAATAAATAAGAGGCTACTCAAATAACTAAAATCAGCAATAAATAAGAAGATATTATAAACAACACCATAGAAAATAAAAAAGCATTACAGAAGAATACTATGAACAATTGTAGGTCAAACGATTGCATAGTCTAGAAGAAATGGATACATTACTATAAATACAAAACCTACCAATACTGAATCATAACAAAGAAGAAAATCTGAACAGATCAAATACAAGTAAGAAGATTTAATTGGTAATCAAAAACCTCCAAAGAAAATGGTAGGACTAGATGTATTTTACCAAGCATTTAAAGAATTAACTCCCATCTTCCTGAAACTTTTCTGAAATATTGAAGAGAAGGGAACATTTCTAGGAAACGTCTATGAAGCCAGCATCATCCTGATGCCAAAACCAGGCAAAGACACTCCAAGGTAGCTACAGAACAATATCTCTGAAAAGTATTAATGCAAAAATTCTCAACATAATACTAGAAAACCAAATTCGACATTAAAAGGATCATACACCATGAACAGGAGGAATTTAATCCTGAAATGCAAGGATGGCTTAACATAACAAAATCAATTAATATGATGGATCATATTAACATAATGAGGGCTAAAAACCACCTCAATTAATGCAAATAAAGCATTTGACAAGATGCAACATTATTTTATGGTTAAGGAAAACACTCAGCAAATTAGGAATAGAAGGAAAATAACTCAATATAGTAAAGACCATTTATAAAAATACCCACAGCTGACATTATACTTAATGGTGAAAGGCTGAAGGCTTTTTCTTTAAGATTAGGAACAAGACTAGGATACCCAGTCTTGCCACTTTTATTTTTTTTTTTCTTTTTTTTTTTTTTTTTTTTACTTTTTTTTTTTTTTTTTATTATACTTTAGGGTTTTAGGGTACATGTGCACAATGTGCAGGTTTGTTACATATGTATCCATGTGCCATGTTGATTTCCTGCACCCATTAACTCGTCATTTAGCATTAGGTGTATCTCCTAATGCTGTCCCTCCCCCCTCCCCCCACCCCACAACAGTCCCCAGAGCGTGATGTTCCCCTTCCTGTGTCCATGAGTTCTCATTGTTCAATTCCCACCTATGAGTGATACCATTTGACCCAGCCATCCCATTACTGGGTATATACCCAAAGGACTATAAATCATGCTGCTATAAAGACACATGCACACGTATGTTTATTGCGGCACTATTCACAATAGCAAAGAGTTGGAACCAACCCAAATGTCCAACAACGATAGACTGGATTAAGAAAATGTGGCACATATACACCATGGAATACTATGCAGCCATAAAAAATGATGAGTTTGTGTCCTTTGTAGGGACATGGATGAAACTGGAAAACATCATTCTCAGTAAACTATCGCAAGGACAAAAGCCACTTTTATTTAACATAGTATTGGAAGTGCTAGCAAGAACAATTAGGCAACAGAGAGAAAATAAATTAAAAGTTATCCAGTTTGGAAAGAAAGAAGTAAAATTACCTCTCTTTATAGATGACATGATCTCATATGTAGAAAACCCTAACAATTCTGCACACACAGACAAAAATTGTTAGCATCAATAAACTAATTTAGCAAAGTTGCATGATTCAAAATTGATTTAAAAAATCAGTAGCATTTTTATACACAATGAAACAATAAAAATTCTGAAAGTTAAGAAAACTTTCATTTGCAGTAGCATCAAATAAAATATTTAGGAATAAACCTAACCAAGATGTGAAAGACTTTTATACTGAAAACTACAAAACATTGCTAAATAAATTAAAACACAAATAAATGAAAAGATACCTCATGTTCATGGATTGAAAGTGTTAATATTATTAATATGTACATACTACCCAAAGTGATCTACAAATTCAACAAAGTCCCTATCAAAATCCCAATGGTATTTTTTGCAGACATAGAAAAATTCATCTTAAGATTCACATGGAATCTCAAAAGATGCCAAACAGCCAAAACAATCCAGGGAAAGATATGAAAAAAGCTGTAGAATCACCTTTCTAATTTCAAAACATATCACAAAGCTGTGGTAACTAAAACACAGTGGTTCCTGTGTAAAGACAGACTAACAGGTCAATGTAATAAAAGACAATCCGAAGATAAACCTTTAAGTCTATGGCCAAATGATCATATAAAAAAGTGCCAAGACCACTCCCTCAATGTAGAAAGGACAGTCTCTTCAACAAAGAGTTCTGGGAAATCTTGAGACCTATATGCAAAAGAATAAAGTTCGACCAGTACCATATATCATATATAAAAATTAACTAAAAAGAAAGACCTAAACATAATACCTAAAACTATAATACTTCTAGAAGAAAATATAGGGGAAATGCTTTATGGCATTGAACTAGACAATGATTTCTTGGATGTCATACCAGAAAAAAATACTGTGTGATATCACTTATGTGAGATATCTAAATTAGTCAAGTTCATAGAAACAGAAGCAGAATAGTGGTTACCAGGGGCTGGAGGCAAGGGTAAAGGATAATTGTTTTTTAATGGGTACAGGGTTTCATATGTGCAAGATGAAACATTTCTGGAGATCTCTTTCACAGCAATGTAAATATGTTTAACACTGAAAAACTGTACACTTAAAAATGGATAAAAAGGTAAAAAAAAGAGATGAAATCTACATTTGATATTGTTACTCTGAAGCCCATATTTAAGATAAAGCAAAGTGAGACATGATTGTGTTGACGTCTTTGAAGACTGCATTTAAAGCTTTCAATTTTGACTTTATGTTTTCAGTCCTCTATCAACAAACATCTTTACCCTGACACTGTCATCGCCCCTTATTTTTCAGTACAATTCATCCTCCAGCTTTCCATCCTCTTCTCCTCTTAATGAAGAAAGAATTGTTAATCCATTCATCTGCAACTTATTTGTATTACATACTAACCTACCTTCCATGTGTACTTTAAGCCTTGTTTCTCTGATAAAGATAATTTATTTCCTCTTAAATTAATAAATCGCATGTCTTAGGGAACCTATAGAAAATGCTTACTCATTGATGATAACTTTCATCTTCCACCTAAAAATCACAGTTCTGATTTTTTTCCTTTTTTTAATTGTACTGTAAGTTTTAGGGTACATGTGCACAGCGTGCAGGTTTGTTACATATGTATACATGTGCCATGTTGGTGTGCTGCACCCATTAACTCATCATTTAACATTAGGTGTACCTGGTTTTCTATAAGCAAAACCATTTGATACATAGTAGCTCATTGCTTTGATACTTGTTTAAAAAATAAATACCTTGCAGTTGTGATATATTTTTGCCCTCCTCTAGTTTAAACTTTTCTTTATTTGTTTTTATTTATTCAAATGTATGTGTTGAATGACAGCCATTGGCCTTAAAAGCACCCAGGTTTCAGAGGTTAACACTCATTCTCAAGCTCTCTTCTTGCTCTTTCTCTTTGCATCCTCACTGGTCATGACTTGAGTATTTCTAGCATCTGCCCAAAACTGAACATAGTAATTATTCTGCTATTACCATGGGGAGTCTATATTCTCATTAAACAGAGTTTCTAGGCTATGACCAATATTGATTTACTTACAGATTATAATAAGAGGCAAAAACTAATGTTCAAATATTCTGTAGGAAAATATGCGCTTGTTTTCACCTGAGGGGTTTGAACTAGAGACATGGAAGAGACCAACTGAAGGAAGACCACACAGATGGTCAGTGGAAATGATAGAGCAGAGAAATGGAAGTATGGATATAAAAATTTAAAAGTTAGTGCAAAGTAATAGCAATGTTGGCAGGCAAAGTCAGAATCTCCGACTTGTTTTTTTTGTTGTTGTTGTTTTGTTTTGCTTTTTTTTGAGATGGAGTCTCACTCTGTTGCCAAGCTAAAGTGCAGTGGCACACTCTCTGATCACTGCAACCCCAACCTCCTGGGTTCAAGATTCTCCCACCTCAGCCTCCAGAGTAGCTTGGATTACAGGTGCCTGCCACCATGCCTGACTAATTTTTGTATTTTTAGTAGAGATGGGGTTTTGCCATGTTGGCCAGGCTGGTCTTGAACTCCTGACCTCAGGTAATCCACCTGCCTGGGCCTCCCACAGTGCTGGGATTACAGGAATGAGCTACTGTGCCCAGCCTAGAATCTCTGACTTCTAACGTAATGTCAGTATGGGTCTGTGATGGTGACAATGGTGCTGTTTCTGCTGCTGCTGAGGACAATCATAATGATGATGATAAAAGAGTCAATAATATTAAAAGAAACATTCCATGGTAATATCAGCTTGTGTCTATAGACCTGATCAGTGGAGAAATAAAAACAAATGAGTCATGTAAAGGTCATTATAATAATATAGTCATTAATATTTCAGCTTTATAGTTGGTCAGATGGATTTGCATTCTATTCCATCCCTTACTAGTTGTATAAATTTAGCAAATTACTTAATTTTGCTAAACCAAATTTTTTTCACCTATAAAACAGATATATATTAAACAGACATTGATGAAAGAAACGGAAGATTAACTATGGACACAGGAAGGGGAACATCACGCTCCGGGGACTGTTGTGGGGTGGGGGGAGGGGGGAGGGACAGCATTAGGAGATACACCTAATGCTAAATGACGAATTAATGGGTGCAGGAAATCAACATGGCACATGGATACATATGTAACAAACCTGCACATTGTGCACATGTACCCTAAAACCCTAAAGTATAATAAAAAAAAAAAAACTAAAAAAAAAAAAAGGGGAAAAATATACTATATTCATGGATTAAAATAATTAATATTGTTAAAATGTCCATAGTGCCCAAAGCAATCTATAGATTTCAATGCAAATTCTATCAAAATTACATGAAATGTTTAAAATTACATGAAGTTTATTTTTAAATCCTAAAATTTGTGTGGAACCACGGAAGTCCTTGAATAGTCAAAGAAATCTTGAACAAAAAGAAAAAAGCATTGGATGTATCATACTACCTGATTTCAAAATTCATTGCAAAGCTATGGTAATCAAAACAACAAGCTACTGGCATAAAAACAGACACTTGTACCAATGGGATGGAATAGAAACCTCAGAAATAAACCTACATATTTATGGCCAATTAATTTTTCAAAAAGTTGCCAAAAACACACAACGGGGAAATGAGAGGTTCTATAATAAAAAGTGTTGGGAAAACTGGATATCCACTTGTAGTAGAACAAAATTGAACCCTTATCTCACATCATATGGAAAAATGAACTCAAAATGGATTAAAAACTTAAATTTGATACCTGAAATTGTAAGCGTACTAGAAGAAAACATAAGGGGAAACTCCATTACATTGGTTTGGTCAATGATTTTTCTGTATAAACAAAAAAAGATGAATGTGATTGTATCAAATTTAAAACTTTTTGCACAGCAAAGGAAACAATGAACAGAGTGAACAGACAATCAACAGATTGGGAGAAAATATTTGCAAACCACACATATGATAAGGGGCTAGTATCTAAAATATATTTTAAAAAATTGGCAACTTAATAGAAGGAAACAACCCAATTTTAAAAATGGGCAAAGGACCTGACTACATATTTCTTAAAAAAAGACAAACAGCCAGTAGATATATGAAAAAATGCTCAACATTAATTAAGGAAATGCAAATTAAAACCACAATGAAATATCATCTCACACTTGTTAAAATTGGTATTTCAGAAAGATAAAATATAACAAACGTTGGGGAGGATGTGGAGAAAAGGGAACCCTTACACACTGTTGGTGGCAATTTAAATTAGTCATTATGAAAAACAGTATGTAAGGTCCTCAAAAAGTAAAAATAGAATTACCACGATCCAGCAATTCCACTTCTGGGTATAAAAGGAGACTAATTTTTCTCTCTATCCATTCAAGAACAAGGTTGAGAAATCTCTTAATTATCCAAAAAAAAAAAAAAAAAAAAGGGCGGGGGGTGGGCATTGCAGGCCAAGCATGGGGGAATTGTGATGGTTCCTGCCTGTAAATCCCAGCACTTTGCAAGGCTAAGGTGGGAGGATGGCTTGAGCCCAGGAGTAAGGCTGGGCTTAATGGAATTAAAATCAGTATGTCAAGGAAATATCTGCACTGCCCTGTTTACTGTAGTAATATTAACAATAGCCAAGACAGGAAAGCAATGTGAGTGTTCATCAGTAGACAAATGGATAAAGAAAATATTGGGTGTGTGTTGCATATATGGAATGCAATGGTACACTATTCAGCTTTTAAAAAGGAGGAAATCATACCATCTGTGACAACATGGATGAATCTGAAGAACACTGTGCTAAGTGAAATAAGCCAGGCACAGAAAGATCAATACTATATGATCTCACTTATATGTAGAATCTAAAAAAAGTCAAATTCATAGGAGCAGAGAGTACAGTGGTGATTTTCAGGGGCTGTAGGGTTTGGAGGAGGAAAAAGATGTTGATAAAAAGGCACGAAGTTTTAATCAGACAGGAGAAATAGGTTTTAGTGATATATTACATAGCATCGTTACTATAAATAGTAATCATATATTGAATATATCAATACTGCTACAAGATTAGATTTAAATGTTCACATCTTTAAAAAATAAGTAGGTGATGTCATGAATGTTAATTAGCTTGATTTACTCTTTCCACAATGTATACATATAACAAAGCATCATATTGTAATCCACAAATATATATAATTATTATGTTTCTATTAAAAATAAAATAATACATAAACAGATGTTATAAATTTACCTAGCTGACAGTGTTATGAGACTTACACAGAAGATATTTGGAGCAGATTAAATGTTTAATAAGAATTAGTTATTGTTGTTAACTAATAAATCACAAACAAATGCTTGACCATTTAGGGTGTTTACTTAATGTTCTGTTGTTATATTCTATTATAAATATAAAAGAATGAGATGAAACATGTGAAGTTGCTTTGTAAAATATAATTGTGCCCCAACATTTTTGTGTGTGTGTGACAGAGTATTGCTCTGTCATCCAGACTGGAGTGTAGTGGCGTGATCACAGCTGACTGCTGCCTCAATGTCCCAGGCTCCAGTGATCCTCCCACCTCAGCCCAGTGAGTGATCCCAGATCTCTCATGCTTAAGAGACCTTCTACCTTAGCCTTCTGAGTAGTTGGGACTACAGGTGCAGGTGCATGCCACCACTCTCTGCTATCTTTTTATTTTTGAAAAATGTGGTTTCACCATGTTGCCAAGGCTGATCTTGAATTCTTGGACTCAAGCAATCCTACTTTGGCTTCTCAAAGTTCTGGGCTTTACAGGCGTGCACCACCAGGCCCCACAGCCTGTAATGCCATTTTTTATTGCACTTTCTATTGGCTAATTAAGAGATTTCCCAACCTGGTCCTTGAATGGATGGAGAGAAAAATTAGCCTCCTTTGCAACTACCGAAGAGTTCGTGAGCTTACAAGATGCTATGGAAATCTACTTATGGCTTCTGAAAAAGTTTTTTCTTTTTTCTACCTCTCCCCCAATATAACACAAAAATAAAGTTCTTTCTGCCTTTCTCTCCCTTGCTCTCTGTAGTGTGACAATATAACATTTGAAGCTGCTCCAAACAACTTTGACTGTAAGAAAAAGGCCAAAAGAATACAAGAGGCTCTGACCAAGGACTCTGACTTCACTAAGCCACTGAAACACTCCTGGGACTACCTACCTCCTGCCTTTTCATTATGGGAGGAAATCCTATTGGTTAGGTCACTGTGAGTATTAATGGCCACTATTAATGGCAACCAAAACCCTTCCTAACAGATATAACATTTTAATTATGAATATAATTGCCTTCATAGCTTACAATTTATATAGGTGTTCTTGGAAATTAATTATGCATTGTTTTAACATTGTAATTATTATTACTCTGGATTATTCTCTACTGGTTCCGGCAGTAAAACATGTCACCTCTGAGAAAATGGGAAGAGATCAGATGATATTAGAAAGAGAATTATTTAGTAACCATACAGATTTAAAATGTAAACCCAATCTGCTATTGATTGGTTCTGTGATAGTCTGCCATATTACCTAAGCTTCATTTTCCCAGTAACAATGTAGGCAACATAATATATATCTTACAGGGTAGTAGCTAGAATTAAATGAGATAATTATAAAGCTGTTTGACAAAGTACATAGGACAAAGTAAACGCCCTAGAAGTTCATTGCTTTCTGGACTGATAATGGCCCTTAGGAACTCATGTAGCAGTGTCCACCCCTTTGCTGTCTGGAAATATAGCTAGTTGGTGAATTATTTGCTCTCTTACCTTATGTATATCTGGTAGCAAGAGACGTAAATGTGACATTATCATCATTTACAACGTGTGGCTGAAATTCTAGTAGTTTTACTGTATAGGGTTTTACTATCATCATTTACAACATGTGGCTGAAATTCTAGTAGTTTTACTGTATAATATTGATTTTGAATAAAATGATTGGCAGGTATTAATGTTTTTTATATGAGCTATATTAGACTTTCTCATATTCTATAAAATGATTATAATAATACCCACCTTAGGTAAAGATTAAATTAGAGGAGGTAAATAGAATATTCCTCATGGTACTTTGAACCCTTATTATTGTTAATTTTACTATAGTTAGTCATGCATCTATATCATCTACCTGAATAGACTATAATGCAGTGTTTCCCAACCTCAGTGATACTGATGTTTTGGACTAGATAAATTCTTGTTGGAGAAGGGGGGTGTCCTGCACTTTCTAATATGTAGTAATATCCCATGTTATGCCCACTAGATGCCATTAGCACTTCCATTCCCAGTTGTAACAACCAAAAAAATCTCTAGACATTGCCAAATGTACCCTTGAGGATGAAATTGTTCCCCTAGATGAGAACCACTGCTGGTGAGAAACACAATACCTTGCATAGATACTTAGTGTCTATGAGGATTATAGGAAAAAAAAATTTAGTTGAATTGATTTGAATATGTGTACCGATAAGCAATTACATCTATATTAGTGATTCCATTAACACTATTTTCTTTTTTGGCACCTTTAGCAAGTTCTTATTGATTCATAGATCTCAGAATTGAATAATGAAGTTTTGAACATAAAAATATAATTAGACATTAAAATGATAAGCACATACAGGAATGTTTAATTGACATTGAAAGCTGAAGATGTAATTTTTTTTTTTTTGAGACGGAGTCTTGCTCTTTCTCCCAGGCCAGAGAAGATGTAATATTTAAGTAGCGTAACTAAAATAGAATAGAACTATCTTAGAAATGATTGTATACTATTCTATAATATGGAGTAAGCAGCTATAGGACAATTTTATGTAAGCTCTATATCTAGTATCTGATTTTGGGGTAGCCGAAAATTTTAAATATCCTTGTAAGTGGGAACACCCACTGCATAATTTGAAAAATTTTAATTTAGCCTTTATTTAGCCTGAAAGCAAAAATAGAAGATCTCTGATAAAAGAGTGTGCAGTTTTACTGAATTGATGTAGATCCATGTCAGAAGTCACATGTGAACATTCTAAAATGAGATGGCTATTGAACATACCTCTAAATGAGACAAATGTGCAATTGATTTAAGCATAGTTTAATTGCTGCATCTAGAAAATATCTTTTTATATTCTCATATAAAGAAGTTATTCTTTTTCTTTCTGATGTGCTATTTTTATCTGTATAGGGTTTAAAACACGTCCTTTAAAATTGCAGAGGAAGAAAAGGTTTGGAGGTGATAAGGGAATAAATAAGTTTATTCCCTGGATTATGGTGATGGTTTCATAGGCATATGCATATGTCCAAACTCATCAACTTGTATACATCAAATATGTGCAGTTTACTGTATATCCACCTTATCTTAATAAAACTGTTTAAATAATAATAAAATAACATTACAAAGGGAAAAATCTACTTTGGTAACTTTTTCAAATAAACACATTTATCTTTCTCTGGCCTGGCCAGACACATTACACATTTAGATGATCTCCTATTTGTAAATAAATATATATTTGTATGGAGCGTGTGTGTTTGCTTGTGTGTGTGTGTGTGTGTGTGTGTGTGTGTGTGTGTGTTCCCTTTTATGTCCAATCGGTAATTTAGCCTCTTTGAGTCAGTAATTCCATTTTATGACTTAAGAACTAAAAATCTCGTTAAAATAAAAAACTTCTCTTCTAAAAGATATAAACTTCCATATGTGTGGTAAGGAACACAGTGTTCTGCACCAAAAAATAAATTAAGTTAATCTTTTTTTTTCTCTAATGTGGGAAAAGTTGACAAACATAAAAAAAGAGTTTTTTGAGGAATTAGACATATTGGGAATAGAAAGCTTGGGCAAATCAACTAATGACAGATTTTTTAACCAAATGTTTGAAGTCCTATAGAAGAAAAACAAAAGTAACAGGGTGCTCTTGAAAACCTATTCTTGTACAGTGATGTGTTGCTTAAACATGGGTTTGTCCTAAGAAATGCATTATTAGGCAATTTCCTCATGACGCAAATATCGCAGAGTGTACTTACACAAACCTAGATGGTATAGCCAATGACAAACCTAGGCTATATGGGACAGCCTATTTCCCCTAAGCATCAGACCTGTATAGTATGTTGCTGTACTGAATACTGTAGGCAATTTTAACACAATGGTAAGTATCTGTGTATCTAAATGTATCTAAGTATAAAAAGGTACAGTAAAAATACACTGTTAAAGATTAAAATAATGCTCCACCTGTGCAGGGCAGGAACCATGAATGGAGCTTCAGGACTGGAAGTTACTTGGGGTGAGTCACTGAATGAGTGGGGAGTGAATGTAAAGGCCTAGGACATTACTGTACGGTATTGTAGACATTATAAACACTATGTGCTTAGGCTACGCTAAATTTATAAAACATATTTTAACTTTAATAATAAATTAACTTTAGTTTGCTGAATGACCGCCTTCATATATGCAGTCCATCACTGACCGAAATGCCACTATGTGGTACCTGACTGTAATTCCTAATTTAGCTAAAGGAAGAAGAAAATGAAACAACATTTAATGAATGTCTAACATGAATGAATTATGCAGTGTAAACCTTCCTGCAACCTAGTTGTTGATAAACTTTTTGATTCTACAACTAAGGAAACCATAATTTCAATTTCAGATAATTTGAGCAAGGTCATAAACTATCCTATTTATACCATAGCATGGCAGTTAAGAATCCTCTGTAAAGACCTCAACGTAGCTCTTTTGGGATGGTGGAAGATTTTCTAAAATGTATTCATAAACTTTTATTTTAGTTGTGGATTTGTTGCTAGATAAATGTGTAGCATTTTTCATCATAATAATAATGTTCAGAACTCTGAGAATTTGCCTAATTAAGTTGTTCAATAATGTATTAATTTATTAATTAAATAAAAATCACAAAAATACTGGTTAGGTAAGCCCTCTTTGACTCTAATTTGCTTATGAATCACTGAAGATGGTGTATTACTATTAACTTTGGGACCAAATAATAGTTGTTTTTGTAAGCAAAATGTCTGATAATTTACAGTGTGTTTTCACTTATACCTGCTCATTTACATCTTATTTACGTATAACACCTATAAGAGTAAATCAAACATACTTGTTAATGTAATGATTGATAATATGTCATAATTCCAAAAAGTATTTAGAGGGACTTATAAAAATATATATGATATAACATGGAGACCAGGATTATTTCAAGCATAAAGTCAAGGGAATAATAAAGAAACTATATACTAATAACAGGTAAATTTAATAACTGAAATCCATATCAGAAAGCACAAAACACCTAGTAAAAATTAGGCACAAATTTTAGAAAAAATTTTTTTTAAATAAAGAGGAGGTAAACACAATTAATATATGATTAAGAGAATATAAGAGAAAATAGCAAACCAATTATTCAAGATAAATTCATTAGTTTTGAAAACAAAAAAGAAAAAAATATTCTCCATACCTTCTCAAATAGGAGATCAAGTAAAGAAGTAAACAACAATCTCAAAAGATACAATTCATTAGATCCAAATTGGGTTTCTTAGAGCTATTTCTCATAATGCTCCTCCATGTAAGAAGATTCTGTATCCCTAGTGTATATTTTAGAGGAATCAAGTGCTATAGATGGCAAAAGTCAACTTTAATGTTGTCAATATTTAAATTTGGCTAAAGCTAGACAGACAGTAAGTGGCAATATACAGAAATCAAACTTTATTTTTTAACCCAATTACAAAATATTTCTATATATGCTACCCTGTCTCTGTTTAGAATGAATATATTATCAATGATAGTGCAATAGCATTTATATCACTCACTCGCATATGCTGAGCACCCACTGAGTGCTGTACCCTGGAGATACGGAGAATATTTTACCCATTACTAAGGATCTCATCATCAGTGAGGCAAAACAAACACAGTGGTATAAAAAATGAATCTGGCTGGGCATGGTGGCTCACACCTGTAATCCCAGCACTTTGGGAAGCCGAGGCGGGCAGATCACGAGGTCAGGAGATTGAGACCATCCTGGCTAACACAGTGAAACCCTGTCTCTACTAAAAATACAAAAAAATTAGCCGGGTGTGGTGGTGGGCGCCTGTAGTCCCAGCTGCTCAGGAGGCTGAGGCAGGAGAATGGCGTGAACCCGAGAGGTGGAGCTTGCAGTGAGCCGAGACGGTGCCACTGCACTCCAGCCTGGGTGACACAGTAAGACTCCATCTCAAAAAAAAAAAAAAAAATCTGAGTGTATGAAGGAAGAGGGAAGACTATCATTTATTTTTCTTATAGAGGGAAACAGATAAGCCTTCACAAAAATGAAAATATTTGGGTAGAATTTTGAAGGTTGAAAAGAATATATCTAATTTTCAACAGAAGGGCCTCATAGACAGAGGAAACATTAAGAAAAGCAATTGTTGAAAAAATATACCATATTTGTGGAGTCTAAAATGTTCTGAGGCGATCCAGATTCAGGTTATATAGAAAAGTGAAAGTAAATGATGTTGAACAGATAGACTGGACACAGTTGATGAAAGAAATTGAATGTCATGCGGAAGAGCTTGAATTTTATTCTGCAAGAAATGAAAGGCAATATAGATTTTAATTAGTGATTGCAATCATATGCAAGATATCATCTACTGATGAAAGACCAGTTAAAAATTAAAAAAAAAAATAGATGATATTTTGAGCTTTTGCAACTTGTACATGACTTGTACAACTTGTACATAACTGGTTATGTTTGCAAGTCTATTAAAAACTGTGATCCACAAAAAATAGACTCCCAAATTGATCATACTCTTGGTAACATTGCTGTTGTTACCACACCTCCCAAACCAACAAACAAATAAGAATACCCCAGTCGTCATATGTGGAGTGAGGGGATATGGTTAGCCAGAAATACAGATATTTGTGAATTTAAGTCAAAATAGGAATATCAGGGACAAAAATTCAAATGCGTCTCCAGGTGTTAGAGCTTCATTGTTGGAAGCCAGTTTCTAATCAAGTAGAAGCCAGAGGGGCAGTAAATATGACCGGATCAGCAAGCAGATAATGAGGGAGCTATGAGCTACTTTGGCCCAGACTTGCGACACATTGACCTTTAAATGGTCAAAAGAGAATTCAATAATTTGAAGGACTGAAATGACCTGGGGATAGTCACCATATCCCAGGGGCAAAAGCAGTCTAATTCCCTTTTCAAAATTTCCCCGAGTTAGGCCACAAAACTGCTGCTGATTAAAATCATGCATAAACACACACACAAACACACGCACATACACAGCATCACCAACATGAGGAGAAGGCAACTAGCAGAAGTCAAAATAGACTAACAGGATACTGTTCAAACCTCTAAAGATTTTCCAACATTGTTATTATCAGATACAGAAAACATAAATGTATGAAATGTTAAAATAATGAAAGAAACATAAAGATGGTGAGAATATTAACGATCAAAATATTTTAAAAACTTGAAAACATGCATTTTTATAATTACAAATATAATTGTTGAAATAAAAAAAAAATCCCAGTTGGTTAGTTAAGGAGAGAATTAGTGACCTGGCAGATAAAGCCAAACAATTTAACAAGAAAGAAGTAAAAACATTGAAAAAAAAATTGGTAAGTTAAAAGAAATGGAACATAAAATAAGGCTTATTACCCACTTTTTGGAATACATAAATAACTTATGGGTCCAAGAAGAAATACAGAGAAGTTTAAAATATTTTAAACTGAATGAACATAAAAACATGACACAAATTTTTTGAATGCAGATAAAGCAACGCTTAGAAATTTACGATATTAAATCTTCACATCAGATAAGAAAGGTCTCAAATAAATTATGTAAGCTTTCATCTCAAGAATCTGTAAATAAGAGCAAATTAAACACAATTAAAGTAGAACAAAGGAAATAATAAAGGCAAACAGAAGTCAAGGAAATTATAAGGCCAAAAAACAATAAAGTGGATTAAACCAAAAGCTATTTCTCTGAAAGAATCAATATAATTGATTAATCTCAAAACAGACTAACAAAAAAAGAAAATTCAAATTACTAATACCAAGAATTAAAAAGGAGAAAATAATTTTGAATTCTATAGACTTTCCAAAGACTAAATGGAGCATATAAAGAAAATATATGCCTAGTAATTCAAAACGTACATGAAATAAATTATTTTTTAAAAAAATACAAACTACCAAACTCACTCAACATAAAATAGAAAACCTGAATAGTACTATAGGTGTTAAAGAAATTGCATTTAAAGTTGCTGGGTTTGAGTTTCCTGTATTTCTACATATTTTGGAATAAAGCGCTATTTACACTCTTTTCTGCATAATTTCTGAAGGATGTTTGCACAGCAAATAGCTTTGAAAGATAGAGACAGAGACTGTATCTCTCTCCAGACCACTATAAGAATTTGTTTTTAAACTCAGAATTTTTCTCCTGTATTCTCAGAACTGGTTTTTTCTAGATCTCTTTGTGTCACTCTGTGGAAACTAGGGCTCAAGAAACTGAAGTGAAAATGTTGATAATCTAGCTACTGCTATTGCTATGAGAAATAAAGAATGCCATCCATGAGCCAACATTCTCAAGTATTCTACCAGCATCTACGAAACTGGCAGCATAATTTACTAACCTGCAAGTGGGGTAAAATTTGATACTTTTCACAAGTCTTGTAACTCAAAATCTAGATAACTTCACTCTTGAATTTGCAAAATATTTAAGGAATAATACTGTCAATTCTACACAAAGTTGTACTACAAATAGAAAAGGAGAGATCACTACTGATGTTATTTTCTGAGGCCAGCATTATCCTGATGTCAAAATCAGTACTAGTAAGGAAAACTACAGACAAATATTCTTCATAAATATAGACACAAAAGTTACCAGCAAAATATAAACAAACAAAATTCAGCAATATATAAAACATCCAGACCAAGAAAAAATCATCTTTGGAATGCAATGCTAGTTTGACATTCAGAAATAATACTATTCTCCATTAACGGACAGATTAAAGGAAACCAAATATATTATCTCAATAGCTGCAATAACATCCTTTGACAAAATTCAGTATTCATTCAGGATAAACAGTTTAGAAAACTAGAAGTAAATTCCTCAATCTGATAAAAAAACTATAAAAAACCCATCAGCTAACATTATGCCCAATGGCAAAAGACTGAATGTTTTTCTTCTAAGGTGGATAATAAGGTCATAATATTTACTCATTGTACTTTGTATTTGAGGACTTATTCAGTACAATAACCAAGAAAAAGAAATAAAAGCCATATATATGCTGAAAAGAAAGAAATATAACTTTCATTACTTGCAGATGACTCATCATTTATGTAAGGAATCTACAAAAAAACTACTGGATCTAATTTAGCAAAAAGATAAAAGTTTCATATATAAAAACTATATATATTAACAATAAGTAATTAAAAATGTAAATAAAAATACATACCATTCATAATAACACCGTTAGTTATAAATCTAGCAAAATACATGTACGATCTATATTCTGAAAAGTTTAAAACACTAATGCAACAAAATACATACATAAATTTAAAAATATACTATGTTCATTGATTCAAAGAATCAACATTATTAATATTGTCCCCAATTTGATTTATAAATTCAATGAAATTCTATGCAAAATCCCAGCAGAATTTTGTATATGTGTACAAATAGATATACTAACTGTAGAATTTATATGGAAAGTCAGAAGAACCAGAATAGTCAGATCAACTTTAAAAAGAAAAAAATTATAAGACACACTACCTGACAAGACTTGCTACAGAAGTATAATAATCAAGACAGTGTTGTATTCACAAAATATAGAGATGTGAGTAAATGGAATAGAATAGAGGAACCTGGAATCAATTCACTATTACAAAGGCAATTCAAAGAAAAAAATGATATAATCATTCAAAAATGGTGTTGAAAGAATTATAAATCCATACATAAAGAAAAAAACTAAAATAATTACTCATGGCATGTAAAATTACCTCTAAATGGATGAGAAACCTACATGCAAAGCCAGAAACTATAAAAATTCTAAAAAAAAACTAAGAGAAAATCTATGTGAACTTATAATAGACAAGAATTTCTTAATAGACACCAAAACATGATACATTTTTTAAAATTAACAATTTGGAATCCATCTAAACTAACCACTCTTTGAAAAACACTGAAAGGAGAAAAAAGGTAAGAGGACTTACGGTTTCAGTTGTGACATGTAAAGAGCTTGGAAGTTATCATTCTCATGTTTAAAACAAACAAACAAAAAAGGTTGAACAAACTGATAAACCATGACTTTTTTTAGATTCATCAGGTAATCAAGGATAAAGTTACCCCCAAACTGCAGAGATAGGGAAATGCAAAGAAACACAACTGAGATTAGCTTACCAGATGCAGAAGCAGCTGAAGTCACTGATTAAAAGAAGCCCTTAAATGGTAATTGATAAATTGCTTAAAGCTGAAGGCGTATCAGCATGAAAGTTAAAAACACCTGGGTAGTGGCAGTCCTAGGGGAATCCCTATACTCTTGAAGGTTTTACCTCCGTATAATTCATCAGCTTCTCAGGGTGAGGGCTGGAGAAAAATCCCCTTTTGTATCAGGCAGGGAGAGAGAAAAAGAAATCATTTTTAAACAAGCCCAGATGAAAGTAATCGTAACAATGTTCTGCCTTCCATGGTAAATTATTATGTTACATGAATTTATCTTACTAGGGACTTATTTGACCTGGGGGGAAAGGCAATTAGAAAAGTTCATTCCACTCTAGCCTTTATGCTCTCGTGTAAGGAGAAAAAAAAAAAAAGTAAAGTCACAGCCTTAAGACTCAACCATTAAAACAAAGTGATATTTAATCATAAGATTATAGAATGCATTCTTTCTCCAACACCTTACAGCACATAAACAGAGTCCTATTATTGTTACAGTGGATTACAACTGAGAGGGCTGCAGTGCACAAACTCTTATTTAAGAAGGAGTATTTAGGGAAACACAAAACAGCGTGGGAGGAAATAAAATAAAAAAGGAAACTAGAGAAAACAGAAGCCTCTTTGACCTATAGCAACAGGAAACATTAAATATGAAAGAAAGTTCCTAATCAGATTAATATAAAACCTTTCACTAAAAGCCTGATTATCTTAGGCCTTATTACCAACTCTATCATAACAACAACAAGAAAAAAATTACAAGGCATACTAAAAGCCAAGAAAAACATAGTCTAAGGAGACTTAGGGCTGGGCGTGGTGGCTCACGCCTATAATCCCAGCACTTTGGGAGGCCAAGGCAGATGGATCACCTGAGGTCAGGAGTTCGAGACCAGCCTAGCCAACATGGTGATCTCTCATCTCTACTAAAAATACAAACATTAGCCAGGCATGAAGGTGGGCACCCGTAATCTCAGCTACTTGGGATGCTGAGGCAGGAGAATTGCTAGAACCTGGGAGGCGGAGGTTACAGTTTTCTTTTTCCTTTTTTTTTTTTTTTTTTTTTTTTTTTGAGACAGAGTTTTGCTCTTGTCACCGGGGCTGAAGTGCAATGGTGTGATCTCGGCTCACCGCAACCTCTGCCTCCCAGGTTCAAGTGATTCTCTCACCTCAGCCTCCCAAGTAGCTGGGACTACAGATGTGTGCCACCACGCCCAGCTAATTTTGTATTTTTGTTTTAGTAGAGACAGGGTTTCTCCATGTTGGTCAGGCTGGTCTCAAACTCCCAGTCTTAGGTGATCTGCCCATCTCCGACTCCCAAAGTGCTGGCATTACAGGCATGAGCCACCGCGCCCGGCCGAGGGTAAATTAATTCTTTAAGAAGGCACAACAATGTGTAATGTGTATTACTTAACAACTGACATTAAATTACATGAGGTAAAATGAATAGAATTATAAGAAGAAACAGATGCATCTAGCATTTTAGCTGGAAACTTCAGCACACATCTATCAGTAATTGACAGATCCAGCAGGCAGAAATTCAGTAGAGATATAGTAGATTGGAATAACACCATCAATCAACTTTATCTAATGTACATTTATATATTTTTATACGTCAGAAGAATACACATTCTTCACTGAATTACATGGAACGTTCGCCAAAATAAACAACATTCTGAGCCAGTAAACACACTTTAACAAATTTAAAGCAATAGAAATCATTCAAAATATGTTCTCAGACTAATAGAATTAAAGTAGAAGTCAATAAGAGAAAGATGACTGAGAAATCCAAACTTTGTACATTAAACAACATGTTTTAAAATATTGCATGGGTCAAAAGAAGACTCTCAAGAAAAAATTTTAAAAATTTTGAACTCATCTGACAAAGGGCTAATATCCAGAATCTACAATGAACTCAAACAAATTTACAAGAAAAAAACAAACAACCCCATCAAAAAGTGGGCAGAGGACATGAACAGACACTTCTCAAAAGAAGACATTTATGCAGCCAAAAAACACATGAAGAAATGCTCCTCATCACTGGCCATCAGAGAAATGCAAATCAAAACCACAGTGAGATACCATCTCACACCAGTTAGAATGGCCATCATTAAAAAATCAGGAAACAACAGGTGCTGGAGAGGATGTGGAGAAATAGGAACACTTTTACACTGTTGGTGGGACTGTAAACTAGTTCAACCGTTGTGGAAGTCAGTGTGGCGATTCCTCAGGGATTTAGAACTAGAAATACCATTTCACCCAGCCATCCCATTACTGGGTATATACCCAAAGGACTATAAATCATGCTGCTATAAAGACACATGCACACGTATGTTTATTGCGGCACTATTCACAATAGCAAAGACTTGGAACCAACCCAAATGTCCAACAACGATAGACTGGATTAAGAAAATGTGGCACATATACACCATGGAATACTATGCAGCCATAAAAAATGATGAGTTCGTGTCCTTTGTAGGGACATGGATGAAACTGGAAAACATCATTCTCAGTAAACTATCGCAAGGACAAAAAACCAAACACCGCATGTTCTCACTCATAGGTGGGAATTGAACAAGGAGAACTCATGGACACAGGAAGGGGAACATCACGCTCAGGGGACTGTTGTGGGGTGGGGGAAGGGGGGAGGGACAGCATTAGGAGATACACCTAATGCTAAATGACGAGTTAATGGGTGCAGGAAATCAACATGGCACATGGATACATATGTAACAAACCTGCACATTGTGCACATGTACCCTAAAACCCTAAAGTATAATAAAAAAAATAAATAAATAAATAAATAAAAATAATAAAATAAAATGAGAAAATGAAAAAAAAAATTTTGAACTAAAATCACATTAAAATAGAAATCAAAACTTTTGTAATGCAATGAAAGTTCTTAAAGGGAGATTTGTGGCATTTAATGAATATGTCAGAAGATAAGAAAAATCTAAACTCAATAACCTAAGCTTCTACCTTAGGAAACTAGAGAATAAAAGAGCAATTTGAAACCAAACCAAACAGAATGAAAGAAATAATAAAATTAGCATGTAAATAAATGAAATTGAAAACAAAATCAATTTAAAAACCAATGAAGCAAAAAAGTTTGCTTCCTGAAGGGGTCAATAAAAGTTTTAAACCTCTAGCATGGCTAAAGAAAAGAAAAAGAGAGAAGATACAAATTACTGATGTCAGAAACGAAAGCATATTCATGACTACTGTTTCCACGTATATCAAAATGGTAATAATGGAATATCATGAATGATTATATGCACAGAAATTTGATAATTTAGATAAAGTAAAACAATTTCATTAGCAATCTCTAATGATCACATAACTGAATAATAATTATGTAACTAATGAAATAATTAGTTCTAAATCCAACAAAATATATGAAAGAGCTGTATAAGGAAAAATACCATTTTCTGATTATAGATATCAAAAAAATATATAGACAGAGAAATGTTCCATGTTCCTGGATAGAAAGACTCAATATTGTTAAGATATCAGTTCCCCCCATCTTGATCCGTAGATTAAAAGAAATCCTGTCAAAATCCCACAAATTTTGTGGTTATCAACACACTTATTCTAAAATTTATATGGCATGATAAAATCTCAGAACAGTGAATTAAATACTAGAAAAGAACAAAATTAGATAACTAACAGTAGCCAACTTCAAGACTTGCTTGCTATAAAGCTCTAGTAATCAAGATAGCATGGTATTGGTTAAAAAATAGAAAAATAGATCAGTGAAACAGGATAGACAGACAGAAGCAGACCCATAGAAATATAACCAACTGATTTTTGACAAAGAAGCAGAGTCTACTCTATGAACATAGGATAGCCTTTTCTCACAAAATTCTGTATGTGAATATGTATATCAGCTTTATTCAAAATAAAGGTTTGCTGAACAAACACCCAACTATGAGCAACACGTTGTAGTTTATAAAAAGAGCCAGAAGGCAGTGGGGCATGAGGTTGGGCATCTTCCAACTCCCATTACCCACAGCCTTAGATATTGATTTTGCTTTTCAGAACAGTTAAAGAATTGGAGGAGTAGGAATGAGCACCATTCTCAGTCAATAATTTGGGAGAAAAGTGGTGTGGTAGATGGATAGATTACCTTACACGTAAGGTATTAATGCTACACTAGATTCTCACCATTCACCACCTCCTTTTTCTGTTTTAGTCTTATTCAGAACACATTTCAATACCTGATATTATATTAATTATCAATCTCACAAATAATGAACATTCAAATATAGGGTGATTGGATCCCCTCTATGAGGAGGAGAAGGCTTAAGTCTTAGCCTTTCTGAAAGACAGAATATAACTAGAATCAGACTTCCTTATTTGGTACTTTCTTACTTCCAGGTACAGCACACATTTTGTTTGTAATTATCTATTGTTTTAAAAAGTGAAAACACAAGCATTTATTTTTTGGTTGAAATGGCCCATTCAACAAATATTCCCAAAAGAACAAATTCAACAAATATCCCCAAAAAGAAATTTTAATGGACACATGTTCCTAAAATTTTGTAACAACATAACTTCTACTTTCCACTTCAATTAAGTGGGCATCAAAAATGTGCAAGCTGTTAACAGATAATTTTCCACAAAAGAGATAAAATCATAACTGTCATACAGTGCAGTGGAGGTAAGTACATTCATACTGTTGAGCAAACATCACCATTATTTATCTCTAGAATTCTTTTCAACTTACAAAACTGAAACTTTATATTCACTAAACAATAACTCCCCAATGCCCCTTCCTTCTAGTCACTGGCAACCATCACTTTACTTTCTGTCTCTATGATTTAATAATTAGTCTATTCTATATCATTAAAATAAGCAAAGACTTTTCACTTTTAATTAGCATTTTGTTCAATTATTTATTTATTTTCAATTTTTTAATTTTAGATTTGGAGGTACATGTGCAGGTTTGTTACACAAGTGTACTGCGTGATGCTGATGTTTGGGAAATAATAGATTCCCTCACCCAGTTAGTGAGCAGAGTACAAAATAATTTTTCCAACCTCGCTCCCCTCACTATCTTCCCCTTGTAGTAGACTCACTCTCTATTGTTGTCCTCTTTATATTCGTGAGTACCCAGTGATTAGTTCCCACTTATAGGTGAGAACATTCAATATTTGGTTTTCTATTCCTGCATTAACTGCATTCCCGTTTCTCTGCAGCCTTACCAGCACCTGTTGTTTTTTAATAGCCGTTCTGACTGGTGTGAGATGGTATCTCATTGTGGTTTAGGTTTTCATTTCTCTGATGATTAGTGATGTGGAACTTTTTTTATGTTTGTCAGTAACCTGTATGTCCTGTTTTGAGAAATGTATGTTCATGTCCTTTGCCCATTTATTAATGGAGTTATTTGGTTTTTGTTTGTTCAATTGTTTAAGTTCCTATAGAATCTAGATATTAGACCTTTGTGGAATGTGTAGTTTGTGAATATTTTCTCCCATTCGGTAGGTTGTGTGTTTACCCTATTGATAGTTTCTTTTGCTCTGAAGTAGCTCCTTAGTTTAAGTAAATCCCATTTGTCAGTTTTTATTTTTGTGGCAATTGCTTTTGAGAACTTAATCATAAATTGTTTCTCCAGGTTGATATCTAGAATGGTGTTTCTTAGGTTTTCTTCTAGGATTCTTACAGTTTGAGGTCTTATACTTAAATCTTTAATCCATCTTGAGTTATTGTTTGCATATGGTAAAATGCAGGAGTCAAGTTTTATTCTTCTGCATATGGCTAGCCAGCTATCTCAGCTCCATTTACTGAGGAGGGAATCCTTTCCCCATTGCTTATTTTTGTTGACTTTGTTGAAGATCAGATGGCTGTAGTTGTGTGACTTTGCTTCTGGGTTCTCTTTTTGTTTCATTGGTCTATGCGTTTGCTTTTGTACCAGTACCAAGCTGTTTTGGTTAGCATAACCTAGCGTAACCTTAACGTAAAGTTAGATATTGGGTAGTGTAATGCCTCCAGTTTTGTTCTTACTGCTTAGAATTGCTTTGGCTATTTGGACTCTTTGGGTTCCACATAAATTTTAGAATATTTTTTGCTAATTCTGTGAAAAATGATGTTGGTAGTTTGATAAGCATAACACTGATTCTGTAGATTTCTTTAGGCAGCATGGCAATTTTAATGATATTGATTCTTCTAATCTATGAGCATGGACTGTATTACAGGGAAAGAAAGAAATAAAAATAAAAAATCCTACCACATGAAAATAGTTACAAAAATTAGAAGTGCCAGCATATCCAGCTGAAAAGGAACCAGTGCAATAATTGTGGCACCATGAAAAATCTGAATGTTGTGATACTACCAGGGGATTACACTAGCTCTTCAGCAATGGCCCTTAACCAAAATGAAAGCTCCAAAATGACAGATAAAAAATTCAAAGTATAGATTGCAAAGAACCTCAATGAGATCCAAGACAAGGTTGAAAATGAACAGAGAAACTTTTAAAGCAATCCAGAAAATGAAGGAAAAAGAAAGACATATTAAAAGAAAATCAAGGCTGGGTGTGGTGGCTCATGCCTGTAATCCCAGCACTTTAGGAGACCAAGACAGGAGGATCACTTGAGGTCAGGAGTTCGAGAACACCCTGACCAACATGGTGAAACCTCATCTCTCCTAAAAATACAAAAATTAGCCAGGCATGGTGGCACACGCCTGTAATCCCAGCTACTTGGGAGGCTGAGACAAGAGAATCACTTGAATCCGGGAGGCGGAGGTTGCAGTGAGCCAAGATCACACCACTGCATTCCAGCCTGAGCAACAAGAGTGAGACTCTGTCTCAAAGAAAAAAAAAATAAATAAATAAAATCAATAAGAGCTTCTGGATTTGGAAAAAACTCATTTAATAAATTTCAAAATATAATTGAAAGCTTTATCAATAGACTGGACCAAACAGAAAAAAGAATTTCCAAGTTTGAGGACTAATATTTTGAATTAACCTAGACAAAAATAAAGAAAAAAATACTTAAAAAATAAAGTCTTCAATAAATATGGAATCATGTAAAATGACCAAACTTATGAAATACTAGCATTCCTGAGAGAGAAGGAGAAAAAAGAAATAACCTGGAAAACATATTTGAGGGAATAATTCAAGAAAATTTCCCTAATCTTGGTAGAGAGGTAGACATCCAGATACAAGAAATCCAGAGAAGACCTGTGAGGTACTATACATAAAATGAACAGAACCAAGGCATGTTGTCACAAGGCTGTCCAATATCACTGCTAAGGAAAAAATTCTTAAAGGCAACTGGAGAAAGGGGTCAGATCATGTACAGAGGAAACTTCATCAAGCTAACAGTAGACTTCTCAAAATAATCCTTACAAGCAAGGAGAGAGTGGGCACCAATTTTCAACATCCTTAAAGAAAAGAAATTCCAACCAAGAATTTCATATTCTGCCAAACTAAGCTTCAGAAACAAAGGAGAAATTAAGTTATTTCCAGACAGCCAATAACTAATGAAATTTATTATCACTAGACCAACTTTATAAGAGATCCTTAAGGCAGTTCCTTACATGGAAACATAAGAACATATCTGCTACCACAGAAACATACTTACATACATTATCTCTAGACCCTATATAGCAACCGCATCATAGAAACTATAAAGCAACCAGTTAACAACTTTATGATAGCATAAAAACTTTACATACCAATATTAAACTTTAAACAGTCTAAACTACCCATTTAAATGGCACACAGTTGCTAGTTGGATTAAATAAAAGACCCATAATTATGCTGTGTTCAAAAGACCCATCTCATATGTAATGACACCCCTAGTCTCAAAGTAAAGGGTTAGAGAAAGAGCTGTCATGCAAATAAAAAGTAAGAAAGAGCAGAGGTTGCTATTCTTATATCATATAAAACACTTTAAACCAACAACAGTAAAAAATGACAAAGGAAGACATTACATAGTGATGAAAGGTTCAATTCAACAAGGAGACTTAACTATCATAAATATTTACACACTGTATTAGCCCATTCTCATGCTGCTATAAAGAACTGCCTGAGACTGGGTAATTTATAAAGGAAAGAGGTTTAATTGACTGACAGTCCAGCATGGCTGGGGAGACCTCAGGGAACTTAGAATCATGGTGGAAGGCATCTCTTCCCAGGACAGCAAGAGAGGGAATGAGAGAGTTGATTGAAGGGGAAAGCCCCTTATAAAACCATGTTATCTCGTGAGAACTTACTATCACAAGAACAGCATGTGAGAAGCTGCTTCCGTGATGCAGTTATCTCCCACTGAGTACCTCCCACTTAGTCCCTCCCACCACATGTGGGGATTATAAAAACTACAATTTAAGATGAGATTTGGGTGGAGACACAGCCAAACCATATCACACACCCAACACTGGAGCATCCAAATTCATAAAAAAAGTACTTCTAGACCTAGGAAAAGACTTACATAGGCACACGATAATAGTGGTGGACACCAACACCCCACTAACAACATGAGACAGATCATTGAAGCAGAAAACTAAGAAAGAAATTCTGGACTTAAATTCAACACCTGACCAACTGAACCAATTATAATAGCTACAGAATACTCCACCCATCACCCATGGGATATACATTCTTATCATCTGCAGCAGAACATGCTTTAAGATTTACCACAAGCTTGGCAATACAGCAAGTCTCAATAAATTCAACAGCATAGAAAACATAACAATCATGCTCTTGGACCACAATGGAACGAAAACAGAAATCAATACCAAAAAGATCTCTCAAAACCACAAAATTACATGAAAATTTAGAAACTTGCTCCTGAATGACTTTTGGGTAAAGAGCAAAATTGAGGCAAAAATCAAAATATTCTTTGAAATAAATAACAGAGACATATCAAAATCTCTGGGATGCACCACAAGCAGTATTAAGAGGAAGGTTTTTAGTGCTAAAACTGACCTCAAAAAGTTAAAAAGATCTTAATTTAACAATCTAACATCCTACCTAGAGGAACTAGAAAAACAAGAACAAACTAACCCCAAAGCTAGCAGAAGAAAAGAGATTACTAAAATCAGAGCAGAACTGAACATAATTGAGACCCCAAAACTCATAAACGGAATCAACACAACCAAAAAGTTGGTTGTTTGAAAGGATAGACAAGATCGATAGACCAATAGGTAGATTAAGAAATAAAAAGAGAGAAAAGTCAAATACGCACAATCAGAAATGACAAAGCTGACATTACATCCTACCCCACAGAAATCCAAAAGATCCTCAAAGACTATTATGAACACCTTTATGCATACAAACTAGAATGTCTAGAGGAAATGGATACATTCCTGGAATCAGACAACCTCCCAAGACTGAATGAGGAAGAAATTGAAATCCTGAACAGATCAATGTTGAGTTATGAAATTGAATTAGTAATAGAAGACCTACCAACCAAGAAAAACCCAAGACCCAATGGATTCACACCAAATCCTACCAGACATACAAAGAAAAGCTTCTAACAATTCTACTGAAAGTATTCCAAAAAATTGAGGGGGAGGGACTCCTCCTTAAATCGTTCTATAAAGCCAGCATCACCCTGATACCAAAACCTGACAAAGACACAACAAAAAAAGAAAACTACAGGGCAATATCCCTGATGAACATAGACACAGAAATTCTCAACAAAATACTAGCAAACTGATTCCAGCAGCACATCAAAAAGTTAATTTACCACAATCAAGTGGGCTTCATTCCTGAGATGCAAGGTTATTTCTACATATGCAAATCAATATATGTGATCCACCACATAAACACAATTAAAGGCAAAAACTAGATGAACATCTTTAAAGGTGCAACAAAAAATAGCCTTCAAGAAAATCCAATATCCTTCATGATAAAAACCCTCAACAAATGAGGCATCAAGGAACATGCATCAAAATAGTAAGAATCATCTACAACAAACTCACAGCCAACATCATACTGAACAGGCAAAAGCTGAAAGCATTCCCCTTGAGAACTGGAACAAGACAAGGATGTCCACTGATACCACTCCTATTGAACACAGTACTGGAAGTTCTACCAAGAGCAATCAAGGAGAAGAAATAAATAAAAGGCATCTAAACAGGAAAGAAGCCAATCTTTCTCCCTTTGCTGTAAGATTCTATACCTAGAAAACCCTAAATACACTCACAGAAAGTTCCGGGAACTGATAAACGACCTTGGTAAACTTCAGTATACAAAATCAATGTACAAAAATCAGTAGCATTTCTGTACAACAGTAATGTTCAAGCTTAGATCCAAATCAAGAATACAATCCCATTTCCAACAGCCACAAAAACAATAAAGCACTTAAGGAATACAACTAACCAAGGAGGTGAAAGATCTCTCCAAGAAGAACTACAAAACACTGCTGAGAGAAATCAGACGTCATGTTCTTTAATTTTCTATAGAATAACTGGAGTAAGAACAAAATAAAAGTATTTTTCCTACACCTTGTAATATGATAGTACTGTAATTTATGTAATTGAGTATTTTTGATGCTTACTGCATCATGGTTTGGTTTTAATGTCTACCATGTGTTTGCTTGTTTGGCTTTCTCCTCACTGGTGTGTAAGCTTCATGGAAAAAGACTTTTCTTTGACATGCTTATTCCTAGCACCTGAAAAATGTCTTAAGAAATATTTGCTAAATGAATGAGTGAATGAATGGGACGTTTTTCAATATCAAATTTTGGCTGACACATTTTTAGTGAGGAGAGCTTATTTCTGTGCATTGAAGCTTTTGTATAATACAGGTGTCCAGGACTCCCTGCATATACCAAAATCTGCACATAGTCAAGTCTCACAGTTGGCCCTGAGGAGCCTGTGGATATGAGAAGTTGACCCTCTGTATATGTGAGTTTCATATACCAAGGATACCATGTTTTCCATCTATATTTGGTTGAAGAAAAGTCCACGTATACAGGGACTCATGCTGATCAAAGTCAAATTCATGCTGATCAAGGGACAATGATAATTCTTTAATACTTGTTTTCTGTAAGACAGCCATTATAAGAATTGTATCTCCCTTTCCTTAATTGTCATCTCTGCCTCGTTATACAAGACATGATGTTGCATACAGATTTTTTTGGGGGGGGTTACACAATGTCATAAAAGCTTCTTGATAGATGGGAGACATTTAAAATTCAGAATATGTTACCTGAAAATGCAGATTACCAACTTCTGTTGAACAATCTGATATTCGACACAGGACCTACAATCGTGCATGAGAGCCATCAGCTATATCTGATGATCTTCTCTTCCTATAGAATGGGTATATAATTCTAGCTTGCTTATCTCACGTATGTCACCTGCTTGTCCCTTGTAGCCAATTGACTTTTTGACCCCTTCTGTACATCATTTTTGGAAGTTGTAGCTTTCGTTTTTATCTGAGTTGCATTTTTATCAAAATGCATGCAGAAATAAGAAGAAATAAGTATTCCCATGTGGAAATACGTATGAATAACAAGCAATCAGGGTCGTGTGACTACTGATTGAAAACGCAAATGAGTCCCTGTTAGTGCATTCCTATTAAGTCCAAGGGATCTCTGGGAAGGCACTTAGCATAAATTTAAGTTAATATTATGTAAAGTCATATCATAGCCCTTCCACCTTGGAAAAACTTGAATCTTCATTTTTACCTACAGTATTGGAGTCATAATGATAAGAGGTGAATAGAAATAAGATATTTTTAAATGTATGTATTATGGTATGGAATGAGACTCCTGAATCATCTGCATTTTTATGCTTTACATTTGAAGGATGCATCCATTTTGCATCACATGTGTGTGAAAGTTCTGAAACATATTTCAATTACAGATTTGCTGTATTTTTTAATTCAGTTAATTTAGTGGTAAGAGCTGTTATATAGACCTCATCAATAATTACACAGAAGGGTCTGTTAGACTAACAGATGCTTTAACAGTATAAACAAAATGTTTTGTTTAGAGTTCTGTTTAACTTTACATATTTGATTTTAATAATATTTTAGCTGAGTTGTAGTTTATAGCACTGTAAATTTAGTTTTAAACACACACAGCATGAAATTTTTATAGTTATAAAATGTATAAGATTTTAGGGCACAGTTATCCATGAATTGATTAGCTGGGGGACAAAAAAATTCCTACAGTTGGAGCACAATCTAAAATATCAGATAAATATAAAGGCAAATTAGATGTTGAATGATCTAATTTTATAAAGCTGTATCTATATCAGTGAGACAAAATTGTTAGAACCCAAATCATCGTGACAATGCATTTTATTTTAAAGGAACTTTCTTTCCAAATTGTAAAGCTTACTGTTTCAAAATAATAATAATTTCTTTTATTTGTGTAGCTATTTAAAGTTTTCAAGCCACTTACATCTGGGTTACTGCCTTCTATCAGCATTAAAGAAAAGGTCATTCTCTCAACCCAGTTACATCTCAGATTTGTTTTTTAGTACTCTATGCCATTCTGCATGAAAAACCCATACCATCTTTGGACACTAATTAGAACTAATAGGCCATTTGCTTGAAAATTCTCTGAAGCAAAGTTTACAAACTATGTCCTGTGGGCTATATTTAGTCCTAAACATTTTATCTTTCATTAACACATTATTTTAAAATTTATTTGAAACATTTGTTGATACTTTAAGATTTAGAGATTTCTCAACTTTTTGGATTTCTGTCTTCTTTCAAAATAATGTGAAGATCACTACAAGGTCTGCCTACCCCCACAGAAATAATCAGCCAGAACAAAGAATGGTTCCTTACCCCCAGGAGTACTCTACAGTTAGCTTCACTCTTACAGAGCAGTTCTGTCACTTACATTCCCTGGGTTAGACCTTCTTGTGTTGTCCTTTTGAGTAGCTTTTAAACTTGGTGCACGTGATAAACATGTGAGGTTAAAAAGTGTTGATTCCCTTTATACATCATGACCAATTAAGTCATATACTCTGAGGAAGCAGCCTGGGGATAGGTCTTATGCTTCCCAGGTGATTCTAATGTGCATCCAGCTTCGAGAACCACAATTCTAAAGGTTTCTTTCCATATTTTAATTCACTGGTACTCAAAGTGTGGTTGCTCTCAGCATCTGTACCTCTTAGGATATTGTTAAAAATGCAAATCCCATGGCCCATTCCAGATCTACAGAATCAAACTCTCTGGATGGGAGGCCTAGGAAACTGTTTAAAAACCTTTCTAGGGAAATACTTCTCTAATTCACTACAGCCAATGCATAATTAAGGAAGAATTGCATGTAAAAGAATCTCATCTCTGACCTTTCCTCTGCTCTTCACAATCTTTCCTCAGTGACATTTGCTGCTCTGTGATGTTCTGCTATCTCTCAACGTAAGGCTAAGCTTGTTTTCTACTCTAGTTCTGTATGGTCCCATTTAACCTTTACCACTTCTGACCTTAGGCCATTGAAGTGCCACTTCCTACAAAGTTGTCATAGGAAGAAAGCAGTCTGATATTAATTTCATGATTATGATTCCCACCTAGGTTATACTTGCAGAGGGTTTGAATCTTCAAAGAGGAGTTGTTAATATAGCTAAATCTCAAATTTCAGGAATTTCAGCTATTTTAGCAAAAGTTTGTTGGGGTTAGGCAGGAGGTACAACTCATTTTCCCTTCAAGACTAATTGTCTAGTACCTTACTTAACTCTATATTATAAATTTGCACTCAAATACAACTGAAATTCCCTGGACATCAAGACTTCCTAGTCCTGATTCTCTATGCTTTGGGGCCATATTTTTCTTCTTCTTGGGCCATTTTCTCTGAGCCTCATTTTACATATCTATAAAATAAGAAGATTAGGCAGAAAGTATGTTTCTTTCCCTTTTTTAAGGAAAGACTTGTCTTTTTAAAAATCACATATGAAATTTCATTAAACAAAACATCTGAAAGAAATATTAAGAAACCTAATATGAGGACACAGAGCACCATTAGTTCACTGGTATCGCTCCTTCTACCAAACAGGTAGGGGAAAAAAGAAAAAGGAAAAAAAAAGATTATTTTCAGAGAATAGACCCCTTGAATTATCTTCTACATATATATAGAATTGATAAAATTTAACTGTGTGTTTATTTTCATAAACCCTTTGTGTTTTAGCAGCTAGAGCAATTAGATTAATAGTATAGGATGAACAATTTGTGTAATTGAAACAGGTATAATTTTTTTCTAACATATTAAAATATAACATTTACTGAAACCATAGGATTGCAGGAACAGTGCTACATGCTTAAAGTGGATTGTTAAAAATTATAAAAACACTGCAATGTAGTTATTACTACCTGAATTACATAATTTTCCTGAGGTCATACGACTTCCAAAAGGCAAAGCCAGTCTCCCAACCGATGTTCATCCTGGTGCAAAGATTATGTTTCATCTATTGCTCCATGATATTGCTCATCAGTAAACACAAAATGCTTCTGGCAAACATTTCAAGATTATTTTGTGTGGTGTTTCTAGTTCAGGGAGGAATTTGGAGTGTGTCTTACTGCTATTGGGATATAGTATACTAAAATAGGCAAGACTCCTCATTGGAGTCAGACCACTATCTGTACTTCCATTTTTTCACTTGCAAAACAGGGGTACAATCCCATACTTACATCATTGTTTGAAGAAGAAAATACATTTGTAAGTAAAAAGAATACATGGCATACTTAAAAATGTGTTTAAGTATATTCGTTCTTAAAGATGTAAGTCTGTATATTTTCCACTGGCCTGGTACCTTAAGAATATGTAACAATTAAGCATTTTATTGGAATTTCAAAGTTTTTAAATGTGGAGAGGTTTAATACAAATATTATATGCCTAATAGAATTACAGAAGCCTTGTTAACTTCACAAAATTATTTCCAGAACTGACACAGATATAACCTAAAATAAGAAGAGGGTGTTTCTTTGTTTTAAGTTATTTGTTGGGTAGTCCATATGATTTAAATGAGAAATAATTTATAAAATATAATGAAATACTTGTCAAATATAAAAAGATTAATTAATACTGATGTTACTTAATGGTACATCTCTATGAATAAATTTACCCTAAAAGTGGAGCTCAGTGTTTGTGTCTCTGTGTTTTTCAGTTTTCATATTAATTCTTCCCACAGACTGAGCATGCAAGCTCAAAAATGTAGCTTTCCGTGTGTTTAAAGAAAACAGGACTAAATATAAACAAGTATATTAGTATTTGAATAACAAATACTCTATGAAAACTTTTTAAAAGTCTTTATTATTCTTAATTGAATTCATAATTTTTCAGAGAGATTATGGTGGTTGTACAATATTATATGTTCCCTATGTGGCTATAATATACTTGAAAATATCTGTGTTCTACTCTCAAAGCACACGATTGAGTGTTACTCTTCAAAGGATTACTTCTTCAAATATAAATGTGAAGGAATATTTTCCAAATACAAAAAACAAACAGCATCATTTAAAAATGTAATAGTGATGGACTTGACATTTACCTAATTTAATATTTGTTCATGCAAAACAAAACAAATTAAATTTATTTATTAAAATAAATCATTAGCATATTCATAATAAAATTCTATGTAACTTAAAATCATAAGGTTTTAAAGCTTACAGATTGACGATGATATCCTAATTTCAAATTTTCCCTTTCTACTGAAAATTTTACAATAGGAAGCCCTTTTATTAAAAGAATTTTCCTGGCACCTGTTGGGCTCCTATACACATTAAAGCTATTGCTAACCACATAATCAAGCAGATTAGCATATTTGTTAGAGATGCTGTGTGAAAAAATGTACATTGACAACACCAAATGCTGGCAAGGATGCAGAACAACAGTAACTTTTATTTTTTGCTGTTGCATATGCAAAATATTACCACCAAGTATTAGTCAGTGTTCTCCAGAGAAGCAGCAGAACTATTTTATATATACATATAATATTTATATATATATATAATAGTTATATATACATATAATATTTATATATATATAATAGTTATATATACATATAATATTTATATATATAATAGTTATATATACATATAATATTTATATATAATAGTTATATATATATAATAGTTATATATATAATAGTTATATATATAATAGTTATATATATATAATAGTTATATATATAATAGTTATATATATAATAGTTATATATATATATATAATAGTTATATATATAATAGTTTTATATATATATATATATATATATATATAATAGTTATCACGGGACCTCTCAGTTTTTATAATTGCATGTACCAATTCCTAATAATCTCTTTCTGTGTGTGTGTAAACATTTTGTAACATTTTGCACAGCACCTCTTACAAATATGCTAATCTGCTTGATTATGTGGTTAGCAATAGCTTTAATATTTATAGGAGCCCAACAAGAGCCAGGAAAATTCTTGCAATAAGAGGGCTTCCTATTGCAAAATTCTCAGTAGAAAGGGAAAATTTGAATTTAGGATATCATTATCAATCTATAGTATAAAATGTTATAGATTGATGATTATATCCTATGTATTATATATACACATAATGTATATATATATATGCACATTTTGTGTGTGTGTATATATACATTTTGTTTATGTTCACACACAGAGATAGAGAAAGAGTGAGACAGAGAGGACAGAAAGAGAGAGAGACAGAGAGGATAGAGAGATTATGAGGAATTGGCTCATGCAATTATAAAATCTGAGAAGTCCCATGATCTGCCATCTGCCATCTGGAGCCCCAAGAAAGCCAGTGGTGTAACTGAGTTCATGTCTGAAAGTCTGAGAACCAGAGGAGCTGATGGTGCAACTCCCATCATGAGATGAGATGTCCCAGCTCAAGTAGGCAGGAAAGAATCAAAAAGGGCAAATTATTCTTTCTTCTGCCTTTTGTTCTATCCAGGCTCTCAATCGATTGAAAGGCATTCCTCTCCCCACCATATTAGGGAGGACAATCTACTTTACTATGTCGACTAACTTAAACATTTATCTCATCAAAACACACCCTCACAGACACTCAGAGATAATGTTTAATCTGGGCACCTCATGGCCAGTCAAGTTGACACATAAAATTAACCTATCACAGTCATTTTGGCTGTTTCTCACAAAACTAAACATAATTTTTCCACATGACCCAACAATCATGCTTCTTTGTATTTACCCAATGGACATGAAAATTTATGTTCACACAAAATCTTACACATAAATGTTTACAGAAACTTTATTCATAATTGCCAAAATTGGGAAGCAGCCAAGATGTCCTTTAGTGGGTGACTGGATAAATAAGTGTAGTACATAAAGAAAATAGAATATTTTTCAGTGCTAAAAGGAAATGAGGTATCAAGCCATGAAAGGTCATAAAGGAAACGTACAGACATATTACAAGGTGAAAGAAACCAATCTGAAAGGCTACATGCTGTATAATTCAGCTACGGTATATGACTTTCTGGAAAGCAAAACTATGGAGATAGTAAAATGATCAGTGGTTGCCAGGGGCCAAAGGGGAAGGAGAGATGAACAGGAAGAACATAGAAAATCTTTAGAAAACTGAAACTCTTCTGTATGATACCACAATGGTAGATGTATGTCATTATGTAGTTGCCAAAACCACAAAATGTGCAATACTCTAATTTACAATAGTTTACAGGAGTGAACCCTAATGTAAACTATGGTCTTTGGGTGATGATGATGTGTCAATGTGGGCTCACAGATTATAACAAATGTACCACTCTGATATGTGGTGTTGATCTTGGGGGAGGACATGTACGTGTGAGGTGGGGTGGACAATGGCTAATTTTGTGTGTCAATTTGACTGGGCTAAATAATGCCCATATAGCTGGTAAACATTATTTCTGAGTGTGTCTGTGACGCTGGGTTTCCAGAAGAAATTAACATTTGATTGGTAGACTGAGTGAAGAAGAGTGCTCTCACCCATTCAGTTGGGCATCGTCCAATCCATTTAGGCCCTAAATAGAACAAAAAGGCAGAGGAAGAGCAAATTTGCTCTTTTCTTGAACTAAGGAATTCATTTTCTCCTGCTCTTGGTCATTGGTGTACCTGATTCTTGGACCTCTGAAATCAGACTGGGACTCACACCACCAGCTCCCCAGGTTCTCAGGCCTTCAGGTCTGGACTGGAACTTCACTACTGGCTTTCCTGGGCCTCCAGCTTGCAAATGGAAATTGTGGGACTTCTCAGACTCCATAATCACATGAGTCAATCTTTTATATTAAATCTCTTTATATGTATATATTTATACACACACACACACATATACACACTATTGGCTCTAGAGAAACTTGACTAGTATAGGTTTTGGTACTGAAAGTGGTTGTAGAGAAGCAGAATTTTAAGTATGAAATTTCTGTTGATTCTGAGGTTTCTGGAATTGGCTCTGTAATCTCATTAGATTTAAAGATGCTAATGGCTGTTTCCAGTAGTAAGGAAAGCACATACCTTTCACTAATACTGTGAAACATAAATTTGTGAAGGGATCTCCAGCATTCTTGAAGAGCTCTGTGATTGCTCTTCTCTGTAGGCCAGACCCCGTACTGAAAACAGCAGTCACTGAATTGGGAAATCTAAATGCAATGGGAGAAATCGGATTCTAGGGTGCCAAGGACCACGGGGCAGCATTCACCCACTAATGGCAAGACAGGTACGGCTGCCTTTGTGGACAGCAAAGTCAAAGCTGATATCAGGACAGCATGACTCACAAAGACCTATGGTGCTGGCTGGTTAACCCTAATGTTCCTAAAAGTGAAATAGATAGGAAGCCTATTGAATTCTTATTTGATATGTGTAAGCAGATAAGTTTTGGGTCCAGTTAACAAAAGCCTAACTCAGATTATAAAACCAGCCATTTATGGCCCCTCAGTCAATCCCCAGATCTGAGCCAGTTTGCAAACCAGAACCCCTCAAATCGAAAAGAGGCTGGGTTCTCCTGAGGAAACACGCTGGTACACTGCCACAAATTTACACTGTTAATCTTTCTTCCGGCCTTATGCCAAAGACATCTTTTTACCAGAGTGACTGTCTGTACACTGAGGAGAGGAAATCATCAGACCTTTCAGGGACTACTTGACACTATCTCTGAACTGACACTAATTTCAGTAGACCAAAAACATCACTGTAGCCAGTCAGAGAAAGGACGTACAGAGATCATGTGATCAATGGAGTTTTACTTCAAATCCATTTCCCAGTGGGTCCTGTGGGTCTCTGAACCGATCCTGTGGTTATTTCCCCAGTACCAGATGCAAAATTAGAATAAACATAGCAGCTGGCAGAATCTCCACATTGGAGCCCTGATTTGTGAAGTGAAGGCCATTGTGGTGGGAAAAGCCAAGTGGAAGCCATTAGAACTTCCATGACTTAGGAAAATAGTAAATCAAAAGCAATACCACATTCCTGGAGAGATTATAGAGATAAGGCCATCATCAAAGACTTGAAAGATGCACAGGTAGTTATTCCTACCACATCCCCAATAAATTTTCCTTTTAAAAAAGGCATACTGCAGAAAATTTATGGATCCTGGAAAATGACAGTGGATTATCATAGGCTTTACTAGGTGGTGACTCCAATTCCAACTGCTGTACCAGATGGGATTTCATTGCTTGGGCAAATTAAAACATCCCTTGGTGCCTGGTTTACAGCTATTAATCTGGCAAATGCTTTTTTCTCCATCCCTGCACCTAAGACCTACCAGAAGCAGTTTGTTTTCAGCTGGCAAGGCTGGTAATATACATTCACTGTCATACCCCAGGGGTATATCAACTTTCCAGCCTTATGTCATAATTTAGTATTCAAGCATCTTGATTGCCTTTCCCTTCCACAAGACATCACACTGGTCCATTATATTGATGGCACTGTGCTGACTGGACCTTGTGAGTAAGATGTAGCAACTACTCCAGAATTACTGGTAATATACATGCATATCAGAGGGTGGGAAATGAATTTGACTAAAACTCACAGGTCTAGAAAGTAAATTTCTAGGGTTCGAGTGGGGGATATGTCAAGATATCTTTTCTAAAGTGAAGAATAAGTTGTTACAGCTGCCCCTCCTGCAAGAAAGAGGCCCAATGCCTAGCAGGCCTCTTTGGATTTTAGAGGCAACATATATTTCAGTAGGGTGTGTTACTTCAGCACATTTACCAAGTGGCTTAAAACCTGCTAGTTTTGAGTGGGGCTCAGAACAAGAGAAGGCTCTGTAGCAGGTTTAGGCTTTTGTTCAAGCTTCTTTGTCCCTTGGGTCATATGATCCAGCAGACTCGATGGTGCTTAAAGTGTCAGTAGCAGATAAGGATGCTATTCGGAGTCTTTGGTAGGCACCTATAGGTGAAGCATAGCCCATTTGGATTTTGAAGAAAGGCTCTGCCCTCATCTGCAGATAACTACTCCCTTTTTGAGAAAGAGTTCATGGCTTGATAATGGGATTTAGCAGAGACTGAGTGCTTGACCATGAACCACCAACCTACTGTGCAACGTGAGCTTCCCATCATAAACTGAGGGGTATCTGGCTCTAAAGCTCTAAATTTGGGCACACACAACAACAGTCCATCAGCAATTGTAAGTGGTATATACATGATCATGCCTGAGCTGGTCTTGAACACCCAAGTAAGTTACACAAAGAAGTAGACCCAAATGCCCACTTCTTTAAGGAAAGGAATGAGTCCTATTGCTGTTGAAGTGCCTTCTCTCTCCCAGACTGTATCTATGGCTTCATGGGGAGTTCCTTATAATCAGTTGACACAGGAAGAAGAGATGCAGGCCTAGTTTGCAGAGACTACAGTCAATAGTGTGGCTGGATGATCAGTGTTTTGGAAGAAGCAAATCATGATTGGCAAATTAGTGACAAAGAAATTTGGGAAAGAGGCATGTAGATAGACCTCTCTGAATACTCAAAAAGCCATAAAGATATCTGTGTCCTATGTGAATGTTTACCAAAGAGTGACTGTAGCAGAGGAAGATTTTAATAATCAAGCAGAGAGAATGATTTGTTCTCTGAATACCAGACAGTCTCTTTCTCCAGCAACCCCTGTCGTTGCCCAATAGGATCATGAGCAAAATGGCCCTGGTGACCAGGCAGAGGTTATGCATGGGCTCAGCAACATGAATTTCCACCCATCAAGATTGACTTGGATATAGTCATTACTGACTTCCCAGAGACCAGTACTGCGCTCCCCATTTGGCACTATCATCTAGGGTGATCAGCCAGCTAATATAGTGGCAGTTTGATTGCGTTGTATCACTTCTATCATGAAGGGGGCAGAGTTTTTCCTTACTAGAATAGACACTTACTCTGGATACAGAATTGCATACAATATTTCTACCAAAACCACCCTGCACAGAATGCCTTATCCATCATTATGGTTGTCTACATACCATTGCTTCTGATCAAGGAATTCATTTCACAGCAAAAGAAGTACAATAATGGGCCCATATTTATGGAATTCATTGATCTTGCTACGTTTCTCACTATTCTGAAGCAACTGGCTTGATAGAATAGTGAAATAGCCTTTTGAAGTCTCATCTACAGCACCAGCTAGGTGACAATACTTTGCAAGACTCAGGCAAGGTTTTCCAGAAGACTGTATATGGATTGAAGCAGCATTGAACATATGGTGTTTTTTCTTCCAGAGCTAAGATTTACAGATCTATAAATCAAGGGCTGGGAAATGAAAGTGGTACCACTAAATATTACCCCTGGTGACCTAATAGCAAAATTTTTGTTTCTTGTTCCCAAGACCTTCCCTTCTGCTGGCTTACAGGTCTAGTTTTATAAGGAGGAATGTTTCCACCAGGAGATACAATGATGCTATTGAAACGGAAGTGAAGACTGCCATTCATCTACTTTGGACCCTTTATGTCAATGAATCATGCAGCAATGAAGGGAGCTACAGTGTTGGCTGGGATAATTGGTGTTTAATACCAAGGGAAAATGGTCTATTACTACACAATGGAGGTAAGGACAAATATATCTGAAACACATGTAATGCTTTAGTGTCTCTTAGCATGAGCCTTGATTAAGGTCCAGTGATTAAGGTCAATGAAAAACCACAACCAAATCCACACAGTAGCATGAACGACCCAGATCCTTTAGGAATAGGAGTTTGGATCACTCTACCAGGAAAAGAAATACAACTAGATGAGGTTATTGCTAAGGCAAAGGGAATATATAATGCGTAATAAAATAATATCAACTATGACTATGTTACCAGTTACAGAGACAAGGTTTGTAATTATGAGTAGTTCCTTTTTATTTTGTTGTGAATACATGTGTGTGTATACATATGTATTAAACAAATATCTTTGCTCTCTTTCGTCTTTTTTCTCTTATGTACATAACATATATTGACTTTATGTCATTATCTAAATATTACTGATTTTACATAAAAGTACTTAAAAGATATGAGAAGAGTAAACAGCACTCAAGGACTTTACCATTTCTTCTTAGAAAGGGACTAGTTCAATTTTAGCTGCACGTGGGATACAGTTGTATCATGTTAGGTGGACTTGTGACCTTGTTATTGTCTTTACTGAGGATCAAGTATGGTTTAAGGAGATATATGTCTGGGTGCCAAGTTGACAAGTTGGTTGACAAGTTGACAAGTTGTGGAATTGGAATGGTTAATTTTATGTCAACTTGATTGGGCTAAGGAATGCCCAGATAGCTGTTCAACATTGTTTCTGTAGTGGTACGTTTCCAGAAGAGACTCACATTTGATTGGTAGACTGAGTAAGAAGGTTACTCTCACCAATGCAGGTGGTATCATTATTGATATGGTTTGGATTTGTGTCCCCACCCAAATCTCATGTTGAGTTAGAGGAGGGGTCTGGTGGAAGATAATTGGATCATGAGGACAGTTTTCCTCCTTGCTGTTCTCATGATATCTCATGGTTTAAAAGTGTGTGACACTTCCCCCTTCACTCTCTCTCTCTCTCCTACCATCATGTGAAGAAGGTGTCTGCTTCCTCTTCATTTTCTACCATGATTGTAAGTTTCCTGAGGCCTCTAAGTCATGCTTCCTGTTAAGCCTGTGGAACTGTGAGTCAATTAAACCTCTTTTCTTCATAAATTACTCAATCTCAGGTAGTTTTTTGTAGCTGTGTGAGAATGGACTAATACAGAAAATTGGTATCAAGAGTGGGGTACTGCTATAAAGATACCTGAAAATGTGGAAGTGACTTTGCAACTGGATAACTCTCTGAGGTTAGAAAAGTTTGGAGGGCTCAGAAGAAGACAGGAAGATGTGGGAGTTTTGAACTTCTTAGACGCTTGTTGAATAGTTTTGACCAAAATGCTGAGAGAGATATGTAGAATGAAGTCCAGACTGAGGTGATCTCAGATGGGGATGACAAACTTATTGGGAACTGGAGTAAAGGTCACTCTTGCTATACCTTAGCAAAAAGACTGGCAGATTTTTGCCCCTAGCCCAGAGATCTCTGAAACTTTGAGCTTGAGAGAGATGATTTAGGGTATCTGGCTGAACAAATTTCTAAGCGGCAAAGCATTCAAGATTTGACTTTGCTGTTTCTCAAAGCGTACACTCATTTGCAAGAACAAAGAGATTATCTGAAAATGAAACATATTTATAAGGGAAGCAGAGCATAAAAGTTAGGAAAATTTGCATCCCAGCCATGCAATAGAAAAGAAAAACCCATTTTCTGGGAGAAATTCAAGCCTACTGCAGAAATCTGCATAAGTAAAAAATAAAAGTGGAATGTTAATAGACAAGACAATGGGAAAAATGTCTCCAGAGCATTTCAGAGAACTTTCCGCCAGCTCCTCAAACCACAGGCCCAGAGACCTAGGAGAAAAAAATGATTTTGTGGGCCAGATCCAGGGCCCCCTGCTCTATTCAGTCTTGGGACATGGCAGCTTGCATCCCAGCTGCTCCAGCTCCACCTGTGGCTAGAAGGGGCCAAGGTACAACTTGGGCCATGGCTTCAGAGGGTTTAAGCCCCAAGCTTTAGCAGCTTCCATGTGTTTATGGGTCTGCCGCTGTGCAGAAGGCAAGGATTGAGGTTTTTAAGCCTCTGCCTAAATTTCAGAGGATGCATGGAAATGTCTTGGTGTCCAGGCAAAAGTCTGCTACAGGGGAGGAGCCCTCACAGAGAACCCTTACTAGGGCAGTGCAAAGGGAAAATGTGGTGTTGGAACCCCCACAGAGTTCCAAATGGGGCAGTGCCTAGTGGAGCTGTGAGAAGTGGGCCACCATCCTCCAGACCCCAGAATGGTAGATTCATTGACAGCTTGCCATGGTGCAGCTGGGTAAGCCACAGGCACTCAACACCAGCTTGTGAAAGCAGCCGTGGGAGCTGTACCCTGCAGAGCCACAGGGGATGAAGCTGTCCAAGGCCTTTGAAGCCCACCTGTTGCATCAGCATGCCCTAGATTTGAGACATAGAGTCAAAGGAGATTTTTTTGGAGCTTTAGGCTGCAATGTCTGCCCTGCTGGATTCTGGACTTGCATGGGACCTGTAGGACCTTTGTTTAGGCTAATTTTTCCCTTTTGGAATGGGAGCATTTACCTAACCCCTGTACTTCCATTGCACTTTGGAATTAACTAACTTGTTTTTGATTTCACAGGTTCATGGGTGGAAGGCACTTACCTTGTCTCAGATATGACTTCGGAATGTGGACTTTTAAGTTAATGCTGAAATCAGTTAAAACTGGGGAACTGTTGAGAAAAGTCAATTGTATTTTTCAATGTGAGAAAGACAAAGGATTTGGGAGGAGCCAGGGACAGGATGATATCATTTGGATTTGTGTCCCTGCTCAAATCTTACGTCAAATTGAAGGAGGGGCCTGATGAGAAGTGATTGGATTATGGGTGCAGTTTTCCCCCTTGCTATTCTCATAATAGTGAATAAGTTCTCATGAGATATGATGGTTTAAAAGTGTGTGGTACTTATCCATGATTTTAAGTTTCCTGAGGCCTCCCAGTCATGCTTCCTATTAAGCTTGCAGAACTGTGGGTCAGTTAAACCTCTTTTTTTCATAAATCTTCTAGTCTAAGGTAGTTGTGTTTTTGTTTTTGTTTTTTTTTTTTGAGATGGAGTCTTGCGCTGTCTCTCAGGCTAGAGTGCAATGGCACAATCTCTACTCATTGTAACCTCCGCCTCCCAGGTTCAAGTGATTCTCTTGCCTCAGCCTCCTGAGTAGCTGGGATTACAGGCATGTACCACCATGCCCCACTAATTTTTGTATTTTTAGTAGAGATGGGGTTTCACCATGTTGGCCAGGCTGGTCATAAAATGCCTGACCTTGGATGATCCACCCTCCTTGGCCTCCCAAAGTTCCGGGATTACAGGCGTGAGCCACCACACCCAGTCTAAGGTAGATCTTTATAGCTGTGTGAGAATGGACTAATACAATCATCCGATTTGTTAAGGCCCTGAGTAGAATGAAAAGAAAGAGGAAAAATAAATTTACTCTTTTCTAAAGCTGCAACATTCATTTCCTCCTGCCTTTGGAAATTGGTATTTATTGTTTTGTGCCTTAAGACTCAGACTGAAACTCCATTCGTTAGCTTCCTGGTTCTTGGGCCTTCAGGTTTGGTTTGGAACTACACCACTCGTTTACTGGGCTTTCAGCTTGCAGACAGCAATTGTGAATCTTCTCAGCCTCCACAGTCACATAAGCCAATCCCTCACTATATACAAATATGTGTGTGTGTATGTATACACATATATATGTATATACTATATATATATAGTGTACATGTACATACACACATACACAAATGCTCCTTGACTTACAATGAGGTTATGTTTTGATAAACTCATCATAAGATAAAAAACATGTCAGTCTAAAATGCATTTAATACCCCCAATAAATCCATTGTAATATCAAAAAATTGTAAATTGAACCATCATAAGTTGAGGACTGTCTGTTTGCATGGATGTATGCAAGTGTGTGCATGTGTGTGTGTGTGTGTGTGTGGTATTGCTTCTCTTTCTTTGGAGAGCCTTAGTAATACAGGGGACAGAAAATATATGAGAGCTGCTTGTACCTTCTACTCGATTTTGATGTGAACCTAAAACTGTTCTGAAAAATAAAATTTATTAATTTAAAAAAATGCTGTTTGCAAAATTTTCCCAGCCACCTATCTCCATTGTTTGGTAGGAATGAAAGACTAAAGGAACTAACACAGAAATCCAGGTGCTAAAACACAGAAATCCAGGTGCTTAAAAAAATAATGCCAGTTAGTATTGAATTTGGCCCTAGGCTCTTCCTTACTACACAAATATCCTTTCCGATGGCTGGTTTAGGAAAATTCATTTATTTTCAGAAAGAATTAAAGGAAGAGTAAAGGACAGGAGGAGAAGGAGGAAGAGATATTAAAAGTAATTTCCTAGTAAAGAACTCTCACAGGCAAATATCGTCACGAAGTAGAGGAAACTTACTACAAATTAAAATAATAATAATAACCTCTAGGGAGCAACAGCAGAAAGAACATATGTAACAGTCAAAATAACTTAGGAAACAGATTGAAGACTGTGTAATGATATAAACTTTAGGAGATGGAGATCTTGGGAAATGATTTTTAATACTGAAATTTCATAGTTGTAGGTTAAATTAAGGAAAGCAAAAAGATAGTGCTAATAACCCAATGAATGACCCAGAAAACAATTTAAAAAAAGACTTGGAACCAACCCAAATGTCCAACAACGATAGACTGGATTAAGAAAATGTGGCACATATACACCATGGAATACTACGCAGCCATAAAAAAGGATGAGTTCATGTCCTTTGTAGGGACATGGACGAAACTGGAAAACATCATTCTCAGTAAACTATCGCAAGGACAAAAAACCAAACACCGCATGTTCTCACTCATAGGTGGGAACTGAACAAGGAGAACTCATGGACACAGGAAGGGGAACATCACACTCCGGGGACTGTTGTGGGGTGGGGGCAGGGGGGAGGGACAGCATTAGGAGATATACCTAATGCTAAATGACGAGTTAATGGGTGCAGCAAACCAACATGGCACATGGATACATATGTAACAAACCTGCACATTGTGCTCATGTACCCTAAAACCTAAAGTATCATAATAAAAAATAAATAAAAATAAAAATGAAATGAAAATAGAGTTTAGAAATGAAAGAACATGAGTAGGTATGGAAGATGCCAAAGGAGATTTCCAAATGTATAATTAGAATCCATGCTGAAAAAATGGAAACCACAGAAAAGAACAAATATTTAAAATGTAATTCAAGAAAACTGTCTTTAAAAGAAGAATTGATTATATAATGAAAGATTAATCACCATGACCCTGGAAAGATTTATCCAGAATGACCACATGAATATATAGCATAATAAATTTGCCATACTTCAAAATAATCTTTTATATTTTAAAGATTTTAAATATAATAACGCCAAAGCAGTTATAAGAGAAAAAATAGCCTGACCTCTTACTTTTCCACAGCGACATTAAAATCAAGAAGTCAGTGAAGCAATATATGCAATTTTAAAGAACAAAAAACTCATTTCTGCTTGGCCAAATCCTCATTAAAATACAAAAGCAACAAACACACTTGAGAGAAGAGAGAACTTGCTGGAACTGAGGAAACGATATTCCCATGAACTATTCTTAAGAGAGAGAATAGAGCCAACCACGAAGTAACTCAAAACATGGAGTAAATGTTAGTGAACATCTGTTTACATGTAGGACTAACAAAAAGATAAATTATAGTAAGGAATATTAAAATTAAGAAATTTTGGAGCTAAAGGAAGAGAAAACATAGAAGTGGTGACAATATGCTGGCAAAAGTCAAAATAGAATCCACAAACCTAAGAATTAATTAATAAAAGTATAATTTTATATAATAACGTGAAGTTAAACATTACAACACTGTGAAAGAAACTACCTAACAAGAAATGAATGGTAGAGGAGAAAAAGAAGGTAAGAAGGAAGAAATACACAAACTTTACATTGTTTCTAGTGGAAAAATAAAAGCACAAAATTATATACATATATATGTATACATATGTTGTACATAAAATATCTATATAATATTTATACATACGTATGGTGTGTGTGTGTATTCTTAAGGATATAATATAAAGTTAACCATTAGAAGAAAATAAAAACCTTCTAAGTATCAGGAAAAAACAAAATAAAACATAGTGACCACACGTTGAACAATATTTAAAATTTATTTACAAAAACAAGTCTTTTAACTCTGTAGGTCATTTTTTAAATATGCTCTAAACTCCCTAAACTCTATGCTTTATGGAAGAAAAATATGTAAATCCCAGGGCCTAGAAATGAAAGATGGCCAAAGAATACTAGGATATAAAAGCAAAAAAAAAAAAAAAAAAACATGATTTGTTAGAATCCTAATTGAGTTTAAAATTATGCAAGTAACCATTGAGTGAGACAAAAAAAAGATATAAAATACTGATGCTACAATTAATTATGAAGATACAGCAGTTATTAAGACTTATATGCCAGATAATTTAGCATCAACCTTTGCAAAATAAAAACTATGAGATTCAAATAGAAACCGTCAGAAATACACATCCGTCGACAAAGACTCAAGCCCACCAGCACGTGACAAATCAAGTGAGCAAAAATCAGTATGATTACGAAAAATAATTCAATCAATATTGCCTTGGTTTCACTACAATACCAGCTTTCTCAATCCCACTGACTTAAAACAGTAGCTATTTATTCTTGTGTTCACCACATGTTCGTCAAGAGTTGGAAGGGGCCCCTACTCAGCGTAATCACTCAGGGACCCAGAATGGCAGATCAGCCATGCTCTCTAACATTGCCAGTCACTTCTAACTAATAGGAAAAAAAGCACCCTGGAGAAACTCATATAAGCAATTAAATAACACACATCATTTTGGCTTACAATTCATTACACTGCACCCTCCCAATCACAAAGTGAGGACAGAAAGATGCAATTCTACCCTAGGTCCAGAGGTGGGGCAAGCCAGAACTATTTTGTAAACCAAAATAAAAATTATAATATAATTAGTAAGATGTTTTCATTTGAGTAATAGACACAGATACGCTGTACATATAAATTGATCTTGATTGGGCCATAAAATAAGTACTAAAAATTACTAATGACATTATGTGAACACAATCCAGACATTAGAAAATTTAAAAGACTAGAAAATTTTTTGACTCTACTATCAAAAATTTTTTTAAAAAAAATTTAAACTACTTATGTAAAAAATAGCTATGATTAGCCAAGCACGGTGGATCATGCCTGTAATCCTAGCACTTTGGGAGGCCGAGGTGGGCGGATCACAAGGTCAAGAGATGGAGACCATCCTGACTAACACGGTGAAACCCCGTCTCTACTAAAAATACAAAAAAATTAGCCGGGCATGGTGGCGGGTGCCTGTGGTCCCAGCTACTCGGGAAGCTGAGGCAGGAGAATGGCATGAACCTGGGAAGCGGAGCTTGCAGTGAGCCAAGATCGCACCACTGCACTCAGCCTGGGCGACAGAGCAAGACTCTGTCTCAAAAAAAAAAAAAAAAAAACAACTATGATTAAAACTCATGGACTGGACATAAGGCAGTGCTGAGTTAAAATTCAGTGTTAAACATCTGCTATTAATTATTAAAAATAAGAGTAAGTTGTATAAACATTTAACTTGAAAAGAAAAAAATGCAGAGAGACAATTTAATAACAAAAAACTACTGAAATGGCAAAAAAAAATGTTGAAGTAACAATCTAAAAGATGATTCTTTAAAAATTGTTTTTCAATTATACTTGACCTTATTAAGTAACCAATCAGAGAGTGAGGGGTGGTGAGAGGGAGAAAGAACTAATAAGAAATACTAAAACAGGAAATAACTATAGAAACTGAGAAAATTAAAATAGTCTAGAAGGAAATTATTAACTCTATACATATAAATTTGAAAATCTATATAAAATTACTTTCTTTCTTGCAATTCAAAATGCACCAAACAGATTCTAGAAATAGTGAAAGATCTAAACAAGCCAATTAACCTAAGAAGTGGCAGTGGTAAAGAGGAAATAGTTTTTAAATAATAAATCACAAATCAACAGCTCCAGATAGTTTCACCACATAATTTTACTAAATCATCAAATAAAAGGTAATCACAATGTTTTAAACTGTTTCAGATAATAGAAACTGGAGACTTTCTCCTAAAAGATTCTTATGTATTAAATGCAATATATTACTGAAGGTCAGAAAAAATTACAAAAATCAGATATGCTAACTAATATCACTCATGGAAATCAATAAAAATTTAAACAAAATGAAATATTGGCAAAGAGATTTCAGAGCACATATTAATAATTAACTGTAATTCATTGAATTATATTTTGTAAGTTAGATCTAGTCACACTTTAATTTATATTAACTGTATGTAGAATAGATCTAACTTACAAAAAATTAATTTGTAAGTTAGATCTATTCACACTTTAATTTATATTAACTGTAATTCAAGGAATTGTGATTCAAAGAATAAACTTTAATTCAATGAATTACAGTTAATATAAATTAAAGTGTGAATAGATCTAACTTACAAAATATATCCATTGTTGTTAAATAATTATTTGATGAAAAGATTTTCCACACCTTTTTTATTAAACAATAGGTTCTTAAAAAAACAGAAATGGGTGGATAGTTCTTTTTAATCTGTTAAACTTCTAAGACCAGGATCATTCTTTAAATGAAATGGGAAAATACTAGAATTATATCCATTTTGGCATTTTTGTTTTTTTGTTTTTGTTTTTGTTTGTGTTTTTTTGTTTTTTGACAGAGTCTTGCTCTGTCACCCAGACTGGAGTACAGTGGCATGATCTCAGCTCACTGCAACCTCCACCTCCCAGGTTCAAGCAATTCTCTTGCTTTAGCCTCCCAAGTAGCTGGGATTACAGCCATGCACCACCATGCTTGGATAATTTCTATATTCTTAGTAGAGATGGGGTTTCGCCACGTTTGCCAGGCAGGTCTTGAACTCCTGGCCTCATGTGATCTGCCTGCCTGGGCCTCCCAAAGGGCTGGGATTACAGGCATGAGCCACTATGCCTGACCCAAATTATATCTATTAAATGTAAGAATAATGCAAAATCACTAAAATCACTACTGTTTAATGTTGCTCCAAATGTTCTAACCAATGCAATTAGAGAAGGCAAAAATATAGTAAGTAAACTCAGTTGCAAAGAAAGAGAAAAATTAGTTGCTTGCAAATAACCTTTCTGCTACCTAGGAAACTCAAGAAAGCTAGCTTAAAAATTATCGTAAACAAAAAGGTAACTCAATAGAGTTTGCTGCATACAAAATTATTGCACAGAAAATAATAAACTTCCTATATACACAATTGGTGATAGTAATAATAACATTAGTAGTGACCTCATTTATAAGACAAAAACAATTATAAATAAAATTCTTAAGAATAAATTTTAAGAAAACTACGTAAGTAGAAAGAGGAAGGAAGGAAGGAAGGAAGGAAGGAAGGAAGGAAGGAAGGAAGGAAGGAAAAGATTCTAAGAGATAAAAGAAACCTTGAAGAAACTGAAAGTCATATCATGTTCCTAAACATAAAACCAAAAAATCATAAAGATGTCAATTCTCCATACTTAAATCAATACATTCAACATGATCCTAATAAAATAATCTATGACAATTGTTTTAAAACTGCAAAAGATAATTATTCAGATAATGCAAAAATAGCCAGAAGAATGGGAGGGAGGGAGAGATGAGAGAATTTCACCTATTTATCAAAATATATTTTAAAGCTCCAATAGTTAAAGTGTCTAAAGTTTAATTGCCTTAAATACTGTGATTGTTATGCTTATGATGAAGGTAATGTCAATGCAGTGGGGGAAAAAATTTTCAATTACTGGTACGTGGAAAAATAAATAGCTCTATGGGTAAGGAAATTTAATTCATAGTTCATACTTACATCAAGAAGAATTCTACATGTTAAATATTTGAATATCACAAAGGAAAATAAAAGAAACCATAATGGTACTAAAAGAATATCTACAGGAATTTAAAAATTAATCTTGGCATGTAGAAAGCCTTTCTTACTATGGCATAAATCCCGAAGTTTTTTTTTAAAAAAAAGATTGACTAATTTTACTACAATTTTTTAAGTTTGAATTAAAAAAAGTCTTTATAAACAAAGCCAAAAGACAAATAGAACACCAGAAATAATTACTTACAAATCACATCACAATTAGCTCATTTTATAAATATAAACAAAACACTTTTTAAAGCTTATCAGAAAAATACAATGAAACATTAGAAAAAGAATAATAATAATTTTTCTAATAATAAACAATTTGCTTAATGGAAAACATAACGAGATGATCTAAACATTGAAAAGATAGTCTCACTCAAAATAAGACAGACACAAATTAAAACTCTGGCCAGTTCTCACCTGATTGTCAAAGAACAAAAAGTTTGATCTGTGGCAGCAAATACTTAAAGAATCAGATAATCTCCTTCTCTGTGATAACTGGGTTAATTGGAATATCAACCTTAAGGAAATTTAACAAAAAGCACCCATATTATAAATGCAGTTATCATTTTCTGCTTAGATTCTACATCTATAAATTATCTCATAATTATGTTTACATTCCTGTGAGATGATATCTGCTGGGCTGATATTGAATAGTAGATTTAGTTGCAGCCAAACTTTTGTTTACAGCTGACATCTGCTTAATTGGTCTGTTCTCTGTCTGTCCTCATTGGTTTCTACCCATGCCATATTGGCAGTTGTTAAATATTTTGAGTATTACCCCTGATATTACTTATTGCTAAGTATTGTATATAGAAGCTAGAGAATGGAAATGACACTATTTCATTATTTATTATTAGAAAAATGGAAAATAAAACTCCATTGAAATGCCACTACACATCTAATAGAATAAAGAAAAAGAAAGAAAAAAAGAAAGAAAAGAGAGAAAGAAAGAAAGAAAGAAAGAAAGAAAGAAAGAAAGAAAGAAAGAAAGAAAGAAAGAAAGGAGAGAGAGAGAGAAAGAGAAAGAAAGAAAAATTCCAAGTTCTGAAGAGATACAGAACAACTAGAACTCGCATAGACTGCTGGAATATGAAACTGGTGGAATATAAAACAAGCTGCTTTGGAAAACAGCTTGGCACCTCATAGTTTCTTACAAAATTAAACATACACTTACCATACAAACCAGGCATGCCAGTCCAAGAGAAATTACTCTTATGTTCACACAAAATCTGCATGCAAATGTTGATTGTGACATTATTCATAATTGCCCAAAGGGAACATCCCAAAGGCCCCTCAATTGTGGTACATCTAAGCAATGGAATATTATTCAATTAAAAACCTATGTATATACACATAATATATATTTTAGGCCGGGCGCAGTGGCTCACGCCTGTAATCCCAGCACTTTGGGAGGCTGAGGCGGGTGGATCACGAGGTCAGGAGATCGAGACCATCCTGGCTAACATGGTGAAACCCCGTCTTTACCAAAAATACAAAAAATTAGCCGGGCGTGATGGCGGGCGCCTGTAGTCCCAGCTACTCGGGACGCTGAGGCAGGAGAATGACGTCAACCCGGGAGGCGGAGCTTGCTGTGAGCCGAGATCGCGCCACTGCACTCCAGCCTGGGTGACAGAGCAAGACTCCGTCTCAAAAAAAAAAAAAAAAAAAAAAAAAGAAAAATTTAAATATTTTATTTGTTTTCTCATTAAAGAAACTTAGAGACAGACCAGGCTCACAGCACAACACAGTGCTATGGCCCACCATGCTACTGACAGGTATGATTTCTTTTATTTTTTTTTCTCTCACTACATTTGGCGTGCTCTCTACACTTAGCATGTAGCTTTTCCTAACATGGTTGCACTAAAGATCCTGCACTTCCAGGTTTCTCTACTGCGTTTCAGCTCAGAGAAAATAGAGTTCAGGAAGCCTTTTCTTTGTTTTTCTTAATCATCCTCTTTCAGGTGTAATTTACATACCATAAAAGTCACCCATATTCGTTGTACAATTCAGTATTTCTGGTGAACTTGCCAGAGATATTGTGCAATCATCACCACAATTATTTTAGAACATTTCTTCACTCCAGAAAGCTCCCTCATGCTCTTTTTCAATCAATTCTATCACCAACCTCAGCCCCAGATAATCACCAATATGATACTTTCTGTATCTACAGATTTGCCTTTTCTGGACACTTCAAATATATAGAATTATGCAATTATATAGTCTACTGCTTTTCACTTATTTCACTTAGCATAATGTTTTGAGTTTCATCCATGTTATAACATGTATCACAAAAACAGACAGAACCCAGAGGTCGATTTAAAGATTAAGAAAAACCTGGTGAGCAGAATGAGTAAGACAACAAAGGGTGGGAGTTAACAAAAAATGAAATTGGGGCACTGAGCACAGTGCAGTTCTGATAAAGCCAGACATTGAAGGCAAATATATTGAATTCTGAGATCTGCTAGAGATTACCTATTATATAGAACAAACACTTCTTGTAACAAGGGCAGCTACATAAAGCAGATCACCATGTCACACGGAAATTCTATGCCTTTCTGTGGTGACTGAGTGAGTGCAGACTGGGTTTATTCACATACAAACAAAATAAAGCAAGAGCTTAGTTACAGAGCCTCCCTGTTTATTTCACTTGATAACCTAAAATAATGTGATAATTAATAACAACCCCCTGAATACATGCAAACACCTAGAAATGACAGCAAAATACAACAAAATTCCCTTTTGCATGCCTAGTTGAACATATTACAAAATTCCGAGGTGCCAGATAATAAAAGGAAAATGACAACCAGAATTGATAAAAGCCTGAATATTCATAGTAAAGAAACATAATTCCTGAAATGGATAAATAAAACTAATACAATGGAGATGCATTGCAGTATTTGGCTGTGACACATTCTGGACTAAAGAAAGAAATCTTAAAAAGCAATTAGAAAAATAAACAGACAATTTATCCAAAAAATCAATTAAATAAATCTGAGCTTTATAACTCAGTTACAAAGAAAAACAATGTACCAGGAATAAGAAAAACAATGAAAAAGTGTTTTTCAAACATAATGATCAAAAGAAAAGAAGGTATAAATTCTAATCTCATAAAATAAAAGCAAAGTGAAAATACAATGAAAGGAAAAATATCTAGGGAAAACTTTATCAATCCAAGACATAGAAGGAGAAGGAAAGAGAGGATGGGAAATGAAAACAGAAAATAAAATGGTAGAAAAAAATATAAATTACAATAAATATAAATGGACTAAATGAAATGGTTAAAAATGTGTATAGATTCCCAATCTGGTATAAAACAAAAAATAAAGTTCAATGACACACTATTTATAAGTGATACAAAATAAAACAAATAACATATAAAATGATCCGAAAAGAAAAGGTGAAAACTAAATAAATAAATGAAATACTAAATAAATGGCGTGCAAAGAAAGAAAATAAGACATTTGGCATAAGCAGAAAACTGAGATAACAGAGTAAAAAGAATATCAAGTGAGGTATTTATTTTCTTACTCTTAAGTTTCAAAATGAACACTATAACATCAGGTCATTTCAAAGTATGTTTTTGTACTCTTGTTTATGCAATTATGTGTCCATAGCATTCTTAACACTTGAATCTCTATGTGTGTTTACCCAAGCTAATTATTCCTCTGAAAATAGAAAAAATGTTTTTCTTTATTTTTCAAAATTTTCGTCAGAGGTTTTTTTTTTTGCATATTTTACTTTCAAAATTGTAGACTATCAGTTGTATTTTTTCAGAGATTAGAGTCGAGTTTTCACACGAGTGGTTTATATCCTGCTGATGCTCCCACACAGAGACTTAATTAGAACATAACAATAACTGACGTATATTTCAAAAAATAATTATATTTCTCATCTCAATTAATAAACATAAATGCTATTATCATAAATAAATGAGTAATGTAAGGGATTGCACAATTTTGAGCACTTATTTGCTCATAAATCTGTTTGTTTATTCAAAATTTGCATTCTCTCCAGCTAATTTTTTTGTGGAGATGGGTTTTTGCCATGTTGCTCAGTCTCGTCTCGAACTCTTAGGCTCAAACAATTCACCTGCCTCAGCCTTCCAAAGTACTGGGATTGTGTGAGCCACTGCGTCTGGCCTTTTCCTCTTTTCAACACTTTAAAAATTTTACTGTCTACTGATTTGCAAGGTTTTTAACAAGAAGTACTTGTAATATAAAATTTTCTTTTTTCTTTGATATTCTAAATGTTTTCTCAATTCATGGCTTAGCTCTTCATTTTCTCAATGGAATTTTTAATGTGCAGAAATTTTTAATTTTGAAATCTAATTTTTACTTTTTTTTCTTACAGGCTTTAGGGCTTTTGTGTCTTGTTTAAGCAATATTTGCTTTTCTAAGTTCATAAGATGTTCTCCAATATTTTCATCTAGAAATTTTAGGATTTGCTTTTGTCTATAATCAAATTTTGAGTTAAATTTTTAATGTGGTAAGGTAGGAAATGAGGGCAATGTTTTTCTCCACACAGTTACCAGTTGCCATACAGACTATAATTTTGTGATTTAATTACCTTGGTACATTCGTTACAAATCAATTGTCTTCATACATGTGAGTTTATTTCTGGACCCTCTATTCTGTTCAAAAGACGAATATATTGATCCTTACATCACTACAAACCTCTTTAGTTACTATTGCTTTATCAAAAGACTTGAAATCAAGTGGTATAAGTCCTTCAAACTTGTTCATCCTTTTCAATAGTGTTTTGGCTATTCTAGGAACTTTAAATTTCCTTATAGATTTTAAAATCTAGGATCATTTTTAGTATTTACATGAAAGCAAAGCCCAATGTTAATGTGATTGGAACTGCATTGAATCTATCAATAAGCTTAGGAAGAACAAACTCTTTATCAATATTAGGTCTTCTTTTCCATAAATATGGACTATCTCTTTGTTTATATAGATCTTTAATTTATCTCAAAAATTTTAAAATTTTTATTGTACAAGTACTATACATCTTTGTGATATTAAGAAGTGTTCAGTTGTTTTAAATGCTATTAAAATACAAATTTTAAATATTGTTTTTCAGTTGCTGTTTTTATATATAAGAATATAATAAAGTTTTAATATTGACTTTATATCTAACACATTGCTAAATTAGGTTAGCAGTTCTACTGTTTTGTAGGTTCTTTATAATTTTCTCCATACATGCCACTCTGCAAAATAAAAGACAATTGTATTTCTTCATTTCAGGTATTTATTCCCTTTCTTTTTTTGCCTTATTCTCTTTCTCAAAATGAAAGTATTTAAAATTGTGTGATTTAAGTATGATGTTACCTGTAGATTTTTTTGTAGATGTCTATTATTAGATTTAGGAAGTATTATTTTATTCCTAATTTCTTGAAAGCTTTCTTATCAAGAATAAATGTTGATTTTTTTGCTAGCTTTTGTACATATTGATCATAAGTATATGGTTTTCTCCTTTTTACTTTTATATTTGCATTGATTGATTGATTTTAATGTATTATAAAAATTAATTATTTCTGAATTAACTTTCCCTAAGTTTGTGGAGGACTTTTGTGTCTATATAAATGTAAACATGATAATTTAATTTCTCATAGTGTTAGTTTTGATATCATAGTCAACCTAGTTACATAAAATGAATTGGGAAGAGTTTCTTCTCTATTTTCAGAAAGACGTTGTGTAAAACTGATATTGTTTATTTTTTAAATAATTGATAGAACATACTAGTGAAACCATATTTGTAGGACACTTTCTCTGTGAGAAGATTGATTAGAAATCTTTTTTTATTAACATAAGAAACTTTCTACTTTCTTTTTCTATTTTATTTTAGACAGTTTGTGTCTTTCAAAAACTTTATTAGCCAAGGGAACCTCACCCACTCAGGGAAGCAGTAAGTGAATAGGCAATCCCGGGAACACATGCTTCTCCCGCAGATCTTTGCAACCCTCCGGTCAGGAGATCCCCTCATGAACCCACTCCACCAGGGCCTTCGCCCTGACACACAGAGCTTCGTAAAGTCTTGGCAGAGCAGCCACTTAGGCACGTAAGGTGACCTGGGAGACTGAGATACTTGGGTTTTCCAGGCTTCCCAGGAAAAGTAGCTGCAACTCTGGCAAATTGGGAGGGTAGACCCCCTATATACCCCTAGGAAAAAGTATGAATCCAGGGAGCTGAGCTGCAACAGTCTACAGGCCCCCCTTTCATGGTACCTTTCAGGATAAGACCCACTGGCTTGGAATTCCAGCCAGGCACTAGCAGCAGTATTACCCACTGCCTCACCTACCCTCCTACCCCATTAGACAGAGCTCCCAGCAGGAGGGGCAGGCCATCATCTTTGTTGTTTGGGTGACTTAGCTGCTCCAGCTTTTAGGCTTTGGAGAGTCCAAGCCGACCAGAGGTGGAAGGGATCCCCCAACCCAGTACAGCTGCTGTATGCAAATGTGGCCAGACTACTTTTTTAAGCAAGTCTCTGAGCCCGTTTCTCCTCTCAGGCTGAGATTTCCCAACAAGAGCCTTCAACCACCCCCACCAGTGTTCTCTGGCCAACAGAGATTTGAAACTTCTCTGAGATGGAGCTTTCAGAGAGAGGGGTGGGATGCCACCTTTGCTGTTTGGGCAACGTAGCGTTTCCAGCGTGCAGGCTTTGAAGACTCCAAGCTGAAGAGGGGCAGAAGCACAAGGATGAAAATGTGGCCAGATTACTCTTTTAAGCAGGACCTCAATCCTGTTCCTTATCACCAGGTCAGGCCTCAAAACCAGGGTCTCCAGCTACCCCTGGTGGTGTTCTCTGGATGACAGAGGTTTCAAAACTCCTTGAGACAGCGCTCCCAGAGGAAGGGGTGGACCATCATCTTTGCTGTTTGGGTGACTTAGCCATTCCAGCCTTTGGGCTTTGGAGTGTCTGAGGTGACTGACAAGGAGCTGAAGTAGACCCCTAGCAGAGTATACCTGCTCTATGAAAACGTGGTTAGACTACTTTTTTAAGTGGGTCCCCAATCCCATTTCTCTTCACTAGACAGGACTTCCCCACTGAGGTCTCAAGTCAACTCCTATAGGTGTGTTCAGGTCAGCAGCAGGCCCATACCTCCCTGGGACAGAGCTCTCAGAAGGAGGAGCAGGCTGCCATCTTTGCCATTTTGCGGGCTCCACTCATGATACCTCAAGGTACTGTAAAATCTGAAGTGACTAGGTTCTGGAACAGGCCCACAGCAGCCCTACAGAAAAGTGGTCTGACTGTTACATGGGTACCTGTTTCTGTGTAACAGTCTGGCCACTTTTTTATCTCTGCACCAGGCAGACCCTCCAGGCCTAGGCCTCTACTCACACCCACCCAAGAGCTATTGAGCCTGTAGCAACCCAGCAACTGCCTGGCAGAGCCTCCAGGAGCAACTGAAAGCCTCTCCACCACTGCCTCTTCAGTGGAACTGCCCTTGCTACCTTCAGACTAACAAAAGAGCAAGACCCTAAGTGCCTTATCTACACCTCCAATAGGCTGCAGTCGACCCAAGGAGAGGACACCGGTCTGTCTCCTATGTGTCCCACACATCCCCCACTGCTTGTCACCAGACAGGGAACCCCTGGCTTGGGCTCACAGCACAGACCCTCCACACTGGGCTGATTACACTGAGTAATTGCTGACATGCATCTCTCTGGGGTGGAGTCCCCAGGAAACAAGAAAAAGACCATTGGCCACAACTACTACTAAGGTCTCATCCTCAGCTCCCACTACGTTGGGGGAGGAACATAAAAACTGAGATTGCCGCAGAGCTGCAGTGGGCAGCCTGGGAGTGCCAGGCCATGATCTACAGCCAGCACTCAAGGGAGAGAGGAACTCACACTTTCAGAGCATTGAGAGAGAACATGGTTGCAACTGTGAGGAAACATAAGAGAGCCACACAACTGAGCAAGAGTCTCTCAACTTGCCAATATGCCTAAGTGCCACCTAGTGGATCACAAGCCAAAGCTTTAACACCAAAAATAACTCAGTAACATACCACCCTCTGAAACCAAAGACCAGAAGTCATCTTCAAATAAAGACCCTGCACAAAGCCTCAGCCTGGTGAAAACATCCATAAAATAAATCTATTGACTGTACTCAATCTACACTGCAGTTCAAGAAACACGCATAAGCAGAGATGAGAAAGAATCAGTGCAGGAACTCCAGTAACTCAAATGGCCAGAGTGTCACATGTCCTCCAAACGACTGCACCAGTTCACCAACAAGAGCTCCTAACCAGGCTTAATTGGCTGGAATAACAGAAATAGAATTCAGAATATAGGTGGGAATTAATATTATCAAGATTCAGGAGAATGGCAAAACCCAATCCAAGGAAACTAGGAATCACAATGAAGTGATACAGGAGCTGAAGAACAAAATAGTCAGTATAAACAGGTACCTAATAGGTCTGACAGAGCTAAATAACAAAATACAAGATTTTCACAATGCAATCATGAGTATTAACAGCAAAATAAACCAAGCTGAGGAAAGAATTGCAGAACTTGAAGGCTGGTTCTCTGAAATAAGACAGTCAGACAAAAATAAAGAAAAAAGAACAGAGGGATGAACAAAACCTCAGAGAAGTATGGGATTCTATAAAGATGTCAAATCTATGAATCACTGGCATCCCCCAAAGGCAGACGAAGAAAACAAACAACTTGGAAAACATATTTCTGGATTTTTTTAATAAAAACTTTCCCAACCCTGCTAGAGAGCCCAATAGTGAAATTCAGGAAATACAGAGAACTCCTACAAGATTCTACACAAGAATATCATCCCCAAAAAACAACTGTCACATTTTCCAACGTCAAAATGGAAGAAAGAATGCTAAAAGCAGCTAGAAAGGGCATATCACCTACAAAGGGAAAGCCTTCAGGCTAACAGTGGACCTCTCAGCTGAAATGCTTCAAGCCAGAAGAGATCGGGGCCTATATTCACTATTCTCAAAAAAAAAAAAAAAAAAAAAAGTTCAACCAATAATTTTATATCCAGCCAAACTAAGCTTCCTAAGTGAAAAAGAAATAAGATCCTTTCTATATAAGCAAATGTTGAGGGAGTTCTTTACTACCAGACTTGCCATACAAAAGATCTTGAAAGGAGCACTAATATAGAAAGGAAAGCCTGCTACTGGCTAATACAAAAACACAATTAAACACACAGACCAGTGTCACTATAAAGCAACCACACAAAGAAACCAACATAATAAGGAGCTAACAAGACAATGAGAAAATAAAATCCACACATATCGTTACTAACCTTGAATATAAACAGGTTAAATGCCCCCACTTAAAAGGCACAGAGTGGCAAGCTGGATTAAAAAAAAAAAAAAAAAAAAAAAAAAAAAAAAAAAAAATCCAAGACCCAATGATATGCTGTCTTCAAGAGACTCATCTCACACATAATGATAATGACACTCATAGGCTCAAAATAAAAAGATAGAGGAAAGTCTACAAGACAAATGGAAAACAGCAACAGTTGCAATCCTAATTTCAGACAAAACAAACTTCAAACCAACAAAGATCAAAAAAGACAAAGAAGGGCATCACATAATGCCAATGAGTTCAATTCAACAAGACGACCTATCTTAAATACGTATTTACCCAACACAGGAGTACCTATTTTCATAAAGCGAGTAGCAAGTTCTTAGACACAATGAAAGAGACAAAAACTCTCACACACTAATAGTGGGAGACATCAACACTCCACAGACAGTATTGGACAGATCTTCAAAACAGAAAATTAACAAAGATATTCAGGACCTGAATTCAACATTGGACCAAATGGATCTGACAGACCTTTACAGAACTTTTCATCTAAAGTCAACTGATAATACATTCTTCTTATCATCACATGACATATACTCTAAAATCGACCACATAATTGAATGTAAAACAATCCTCAACAAATACCAAAGAACCAAAATCATACCAAACACACTCTCAGTGCACAGCACAATAAAAATAGAAGTGAAGATTATGAAAATCACTAAAAACTCTGAGATTACATGTAAATTAAGCAACATGCTCCTGAATGGCTTTTGGTTAAATAATGAAATTATGGCAGAAATGAAAAAGTTATTTCAAACTAATGAGAACAAATATACAACATACCAGAATCTCTGAGACACAGGTAAGGCAGTGTTAAGAGGAAAATTCATAGAACTAAATGCCCACACAAAAAGTTAGGAAGATTTCAGATTAACAACTTAACATCAGAACTGAAAGAATTAGAGAAACAAGAGCAAATCAACTCCAAACCTAATGGAAATAACAAAAATCAGAGCTGAACTGAAGAAAATCAACACAGGAAAACTATTCAAAAAATCAACAAATTCAAGGGTTGGTTTTTTTAAAACATTTATAAGATAGGCCACTAGCTAGAATAACAAAGAAGAAAAAGGAAAAGATCCAAATAAACACAATTAGAAATGATGAAGGTAATGTTACCACTGATCACACAGACATAAAAATAACTATCAGAAACTACGAACACCTCTATGCACATAAACTAAAAAACCTAGAAGAGATTACTAAATTCATGGATACATACACTTTCCCAAGACTGCACCAGGAAAAAAAGCAATTGCTTGAACAGGCCTGTAACAAGCTCTAAAATTGAATCAGTAACAAATAGCCTACCAACCAAAAATACTCCAAGACCTGATGGATTAACCACTGAATTCTATCAAATGTACAAAGAAGAGCTGATATCACTCCTACAGAAATTGTTCCCAAAAAATGAGGAGGAAGGACTCCTCTCTAACCCATTGTATAATGCCAGCAACATCTCAATACCAAAATCTGGCAGAGACACAACAAAAAAATAAAATGTAAGACCAGTATCACTGACAAACATTGATTCAAAAATCCTCAACAAAATACTTGTAAACCAAATCCAGCAGCACATCAAAAAGCTAATCCACCATGATCAAGTAGGTTTGATCTGCTATAGATATTCATGTGCAGTTTTTGTATGGACATAAGTTTAAATTCATTTGAGTAAATCTGTAGAGCACAGTTTCTGAATCATATGGTAAGACTGTGTTTAACTTTGTAAGAAACTGCCAAACATTCTTCCAAAGTAGATGTACCAGTTCCTACCAACAATGAATGAGGGCTACTGTTGCTTCATATCTTCATTAGCATTTGGTGATGTCAGTGGTTTTGATTTTAGTCATTCTAATAGCCATGCAATGATAGTTTGTTGTTGTTTTAATTTGCAATTTCGTAACCACATCTAATATGGGGCATCTTTCTATAAGCTTATTTGTCATCTATGTATCTTTTTGGCAAGGTGTCTTTCAGATCTTTTGCCCATTAATTGAGTTGTTTGTTCTCTTACTGTTGAGTCTGAGGGTTTTTTGTATATTTTGAACGTAAGTCCTTTATCAGATATGTGCTTTGAAAAGGTTTTCTCCCAGTCTGTGGCATCCTTTCATTCTCTTAGCAGAGCACAGGTCTTTCATTTTAATGAAGGCCAATTTATCCTTTTTTTTTTTTTTTTTTTTAATGCAACAGGCTTTGGTGTCGTATCTGAAAACTGAAGTTCACCTAGATTTTCTTCTGTGTTCTCTTCTAGAACTTTTATAGTTTTGTGTTTTACATTTACATCTGTGATCTATTTTGAGTTAGTTTTTATGAAAGATGTAAGCTCTGTACCTAGGCTCATTTTTTTTTTCATGTGGGATGTCCTGTTGTTCCAGCACCACTTGTTGAAAAGACTACCTTTCTGCACTGAATTGTCTTTGTTTCTTTGTCAAAGTTTAGTTGACCACATTATGTATATCTATTTCTGTGTTCTCTATTTTGTTTCACTGATTTATTTGCCTATTATTTCATCAATATGACACTCTCTTTTTTAGTGTAGATTTATAGTAAGTCTTAAAATCAGTTAGTGTTAGTCCTCTGAATTTGTTCTCCTTCCAATATTGTGTTTGCTATTCTGGGTCTTTTGTCTTAATTCCTCTCATGAAAGAGTGAATGCCCTGACGGCGCCCTCAAGAATTTAATAATCAAGCCAGTGTATAGTCAGCCTTCAGCAATTTGTTAATTTCAATTTAAATGTGTCTAACAGATACTGTCTCCAGTGGCTCTTCTCCAGGTCAGCTGTAATCCTCCATATATACCTGTCTCTCCAGTTTGGGGAGTTAACAGTTTCCCTCGTGATCTCATTTCTCCGATGTATCAAAGAAGAGTTGCTTTCATTTTTTCATGTAAGAACAGGAGTGATGACTTAAAAGCTCTTTACATGTCAAAGCAGAAAATGTAAGACCCCTCTTCATTTACTTTTAAAATAATTAATTACACACATATATGAGAAATGCGTTTTCCTTGTAACAAATAAAATGTTGCAAGCAAGACATACTTCTTTTTGGCCTTCTCATTCCTAGTGCCAAGTATATCCTTCTGCCCTCTTCTCAGAATTTCCTGCTATTATCAATTTTATGTGTGTTCATTTTGACGTTTTCTATGAATTCATATATAAAAAGTTCCATAAATATTTACTATAATGTTATATATTTTATGGGATCTGTATGCTATAAATAATTATTTCTATAACTTCATCTTTTTCTCTGCTATCTTGGGATGTTAATATAGACAGTCTTGCCTCATTTTGTTAAAGTTTTTTAATTACCGCATTTTCCCATTCTCATATTGAGACATTTAAGTTTATTCCAACTTTTCTCTATCAGAATTAATGCTATAATGAACATTCCCAGTTGAAAACTATGCATTTTCTTAACGAAGTCCATTATATTCTTCTTGTGTGTCAACCTTCTTGTTCTTCCTCAAAATTATAAGTTAATGAAACCAAATTTTCTGTACACAGAAAAGAAAACTGGAAACCATCGATCTCTGTCAGAACTGAAAACTTTTCAAATAATCTGTTTAGATAAATTGTTCATCCTGTTATTGTTTTGTTGTATTTAACCACAAGTATAAAAGTAATTGCAGGCATTTCCAGGCAAATAAGGAGGGGTAATGTTTGGCTTGACTGGCCAGTTCTCAGGAAAAATGTTTCTGAACTGGAGAAGAAGAAATGACACCTTTCTTCTTTAAGATGTAAATGAACATACTGAATGACACCTATTTTCAAAAGTCTATGAAAAGTGACCTCCACAGACTAATTAGTGCCTGTGTTGACACTTCAATTTGCAACCTAATTGTTTATTTAACTTCTAGCTATTTTCTTCCTCAAGGTTGTTAGTACTTTTTAAATCCTGTTTAAAGCCTGGCTAATTAATTATGTCATTATTCATTGGTTCCCAAGGACCAAGTTTTAAAAGGCTATTCAAAAAAAATGTAACAACTAAAAATCAATATATATGTTGAAAGAAAGGAATCCAAAGTAAACTATTATCCCACCAGCTTACAAAAAAAATTATTTTTTCCATATTCCTTTCTAGCCTGTGCCCCACATATAAGTACTTGTCTTTCTTTGTGTCCCGAAGATTTTAGCTACCTGCAATGACACTCACAAATGTATGCTTTTGTTGTTGTTTCCTTTTCTTTTCCTTTTCATTTTTCCCCCTTTCTTTCTTAATCTTTTGAGGTTGCTCTCTTCTCCATTTGCCATTAGTCTAAATGTCCTAGAGTTAAGAATTTTGTAGGCAATAAGCCCTTCCTGAAAGATTGGCTCAAACCTCTCACAAAATGGTTTCTGTAGACTTTCTAGCTTCTAAAAATAGTCATTTCAAATATTATAAGTTTTCATATGAGTTTAGAGTTTAAGTTAGGGTGGTAATCAAGAGAAGAAGCATAAATAGGCTTCCACCTAGTCTTCCACATCTAAATCTATTTCTCATGAGTGGCACTTTTTATCCTACCCTTTCCACATAGCACATGCTCATTTCTCTCCTTTGGAATCTGAATATATTCCATCACAAGGCAGAACAAGGTATATTTTCTCCCTTCTTACCCTGTGCCTTTTTCACATAAATATTATACTCCTCACATCTCCAACCAGCAAAAACAAAATAAAATGAAGCTTAGTGTAGGGGATGGGGCAGAAATATTGACAACCTAGAAGAATAAGACAGACAGGAAGCAGGGGTGTTGCTCACAACAAAGGGATTTAAAGGGTCTAGAAATAATGGAATAAAGAAAAGATAATGGACACCTCAGGGAACTGAGGGCCTTGAAGAGTCTGTCAGAAGAACTCTGTGAGTTGCCTTAAGAAGGGAAACGTAGAGCCAGCAGTACCCATGGAGGAACAGTACCTATGGAAGAATCCTGATTGGAACAGTGGAAATCTCCAAATCTCACCTTGAAGGAGGCTACTATAGCTCACAAAAGGCGATTGAGCCTGAATTTAGTAAAGACCAATTCTCCACATTTTTCTTGATTCTCATTTTTTAGAATTGGACTTTACTACTCCATTCTTCTGATATTAAAAACTTGGCAGCAGAAATGGCCTTTGCCAAGTCTTCAACATTGCACACAATTGAGAAGATGTGGGGACTGGAGAAGTGATAGGAAGGACCACTATCTAGTAATGCAAGAATCGTGGAATCAAATCATTCATTAAATGAGGTAAAAAGCACTTTGTAAAGTCTCAAATCTTATCAATATTTTTTGTATTAATATTATTACTCCTTATCCATGCACCTTCACAATCCAGTCATCCATTTGGGGCTTGTCAACCTCTAAGTCATTGGCTCTCAAACTTTTTTGACATCATTACTCTTGTATATGTTGAGAATTAGTGAGGACCCCTAACAGCATCTGTGTATGTTGATTATATATATATATATATATAAAATGTTATATAATACATATTGTTATATTATATATATTATGTTATATAATATGTGTATATACACATTATATTATGTGTATGTTGATAAGATACAATATATATTATATATATAATTATGTACCATACATATAAGTACTTGTCTTTTTTATATTTTTATATATATAAATTTACTATATTTCAAGTTAAAACAAATTTTATAATTATATTTTTAGCTTAGTTTAAAATAAAAATAAGTTCATTGCATGTTAATATAAACAATACACTTTTCTGAAGAATAGTTATTTTCCAATGTCTCATAACGATTTGAAAACTGTGGAATTGCTTTATATTTTTAAAAAGCATTTTGATGACTGAATTAATAGAAGACAGCAGGATTCTCAAACCTGCTTCTGCATTCAATCTCTTGTGATATCATATGTCATATAGCCTCTGGAAAATTATGCTATACGCTCATGAAAGAATAAGATTCTAGAACAAACAATGGCTTACCATTATTATGAAAATTGTTTTTATCTCATGAATTTCTGAAAATGCCTGGGGGATCCATACTTTGTGAGTCTCTGCCCAAATTCATTGTAGTTCTGAGATCATCCCAAATTTTCACCAAAAAAGCACATAAATTAGTCGTTCTCCCTTTCTCTTCAGTGGCAACATAGCACAATGAGGAGGTTAATCCTTGAGAGAGGAAATTAAATTATAGTTTTTAAAAATAATCTGTCCCCTAAATTTTAAAAATTATTTTGTAACCATTCAAGGAGTATAACAAAAACAACTAACGCAGAGCAACTATAGGTATTTTCATTCACCTTATCTTGTTCCAACGTCATAAGAATCCTGGTCCACAAGTAAAGCAGGCTATATACTTATGCCCATTTTAGTTATGAGAAAAATGAGGCTCTTCAAGGAAAAGTGGTTCCCACAAGTACAATGTATATTTGCATCTAGTTAAATGTAAAGGGCCAAATGGACTTGAATATTGTGCTACCTGTTAGTATTGTTTAACAAATTGATCTGACAAACAAGAGTTAAGAAATTTAGTTTATAACTTGTGCTCTGTCTACAATTTGGCATTGGACTTAACTTCTCAGAATCTCTCCTTATAGGAGTAGAGGGAGGTGTCAAATAAAGTTAAATTTTCTCATGCCAAATTTTACAAAATTTAAAAAATGATAAGATTTTGACTCAGTTATTTTTCCCTCAGCTATGAAAAAGTAATTAAACCATCAATAACTCAGTGAATTTCTTTTTATTCTTTTGCTCACCTTATTTTCAATCTTTTTTTTAACTTTTATTTTAGGTTCAAGGATACATGTTCAGATCCATTATATAGGTGAACTAGTGTCATGTGGGTTTGTTGCACAGATGATTTTGTTACCCAGGTACTAAGCCTAGTACCTAATAGTTATTTTTTCTACTTCTCTCCCTCCTCCTTGCCTCTGCCCTCAAGCAAGCCCCAGTGTCTGTTGGTCTCTTCTTTGTGTCCATGTGTTCTCATTATTTAACTCCCTCTTATAAATGAGAACATGTAGTATTTGGTTTCCTGTTTCTGCGTTAGTTTCACAAGGATAATGGCCTCCAGCTCCATCAATTTGTGGCTCTTCAGTGCACTCTATGAAGACTGACCCTGCCAGTTGGACTAACTGGGGGAGGAATCACTGATTAGATGATTAGTCACTTGGTGTTCCTGAGACAGAAGAAAAACAAGCAGTAAAATTTCACACTGACTTCTCTTTGGTGAATACAGAAGTAACTTAGACCAAGCATGTTCAAGCTGGAATTTATGATGAGGCAAAGTTCATTAGTGCTCCCAGAAACTCACCTGAATTCTCATATGAAGGGTTTTAGGGACTGAACTAAGCCTTCTAATTATCTTTAGACTGAATCATATTAGAAATTGAGCTCTATTCCCCCTTGTACCAGGCTCTCTGGTTGAAAGATGCTTTGGGAGGAGTGTTTAACCCTTCAGGGCCTGTAAGGTTCTACTTTGGGTGGATTGACATTTAGCAGCAAAAATCTCACATTTCAGATAAATACCTCTGGGTGTCTTCCTTACACATATAGGCTATACGTGATTGGTCTCCCCATTCCACCAAAAAAAATAGATATAATACTTATGTACTTACAGTAAAACAAGACTGATTGCTACTTTGGCTCTCTCATATTTCCTCTCATCACCTAGTACAGAAAAATTTCAGGTCTTGTTTCATGTTAACTTTTATGTCTAAATCTTAAAAAACCTCTCACTAGCTTAAGTATTTCAGTTTGTAGATTCTAAATGCACAACAAATTCAGCAGGGCAAATACAGAAATCTATATCTTCCAAGAAATCTCATAAAGCTCTTAGAACATTATTTTTTATCAGAGGCAATATTGAGATCTTCACTGTTCCTAAACCAGAATCCAAGGCCAAGTTCTGATCTGTTTGCTTCCCTAGTCAAATCATTCCCTCCAACGTAAAAACACTTATTCTCTTTTCCCACAGCTAAATCTCTTGCTTGAATCCTCAACAATGTAGTTCTGAATGAGAAAACTGCATCTCCTTTTTGACTTGACACATAAATCTTCTGAGTACTACTGATACATTCATTTCCATTGTTGACCTTGTTAACAGGCCATGATGCTCTGTTATCTGCTGACGTTAACGATTACCTTGCAGATCAAATTAATGATTGCAATTTCAGTGTGAAATTACAGTACTCTTCTTTCAGGATTTATTTAAGGTAATAATACTAGGATTTCTTTTAATTCGTTAGGACACACGTCTAAGTAGTGCTATGAAATATTTGAAATATTTTATATAAAATATATAAATATATGTCAAAACATCAAGAAAAACATAATTTGTATTTAAATGCATAAACTTATTTATGTATATTAGCATAAAGGATAACATCTATCCTTATGTTGTAAGGATATACAAATATTAAAGATTCTTTATAATGATAAGATAAACTCTTTTCTGTTCTCTGGTCCTGGTGCTTCCTATGACTTTCATCCTTTCTGCAACCAGGTCATTCTGATGCCATGGTCTCTGATAGAGCTAGTCTTGTTTTTCCGGTAACTTTCTGTTCTGTTCAGTGACCTCAAATGAAGCTTCCAACACCACCACCTCTGGGAATCGCAATTTTGATTTTTCTGCTCACCAGTCCAGGAAGAATGGTCCTGCCCACAGTGAAATGAATCACCTTCCTGTAGAGACAAAAGCAGATATCAGAAAGTCCTTTCTGCCTATATCATGATGGGTGGGGGTCAGGCTACATGAAGAGAAAACTGACAGGAAATAGGATAATGAACTTCAAAAACCAGGAAGTAAAGGGAGCCTGGGAGGGCTGAGGCTGTCAGAGATGCAGGGATGATGTTGCAGATGTATAAGCTGCTGAAGGGCATCTTTCATAAGGTTCTATCCCCACTACAATGCTCATGTTTTGGTACTTTATAAACCATGATACACCAGAAGACCCTAAAACGAAAAACAGATATTTTAATCACTAGGTTAAAGCTAAAATAATAATGCAAGTCTTTACTACCCTACCAGCCTGAGTGAACTGTAAATTTTGTAGGAATAAAAACACATCACACATTGCCCCCTTTCAGGCAAAAGATGCTCCATTAACTATGAATGAATTCATGCTAGCTAAATCTAGGCAAGAAAATAGGATAATTTTTGTTTTTGTTTCGGGTAGTATGAACCATATATGAGAAAGCACAGGGCCATGAAATAATATATTTAGGGAATTATAAGTAGTCAAAATTGCTGGACCAATGGTTGCTTTTTGATGAGTGGTAATAGAATAACTGGGGAGGTAAAAGAAATTCTAAGCATAATAAATGATGAAGATTAAACTGGGGAAATGATAATATATTTTGAAAGCTTTTGAGATCTAATGAAGAACTTTAATCTCGACAGGAAGATTGGAGGACTGGCATTTTATCAGATTTGGATGATTTTTAAAGTTCATTTTATTAGCAGTATAGGGAACAGAATGGGGCAAAACTGGCGGGAGGGAGGTTATTGCAATATCCAGGAGGAAAGTAGGAAAGGCTCCATGTAAGCCAGCTATGGTGAAAAGGTAGAGGAGGAGACTCAAAATAAGTATCAATCAGGAGGTGAAAACACCAGGAACTAGTGGGGCAGTGAGAGCAGTAAAGAGAGGATTATAAGGTAAGATGATTTTCAGGCTTCTGATTTGGGAAATAATGCTTAGTAATATTTTTCACTATCATAAGAGCAATCAATAGGGTTATGTGTATCTTGAGAGGCAGAATAATTCCTGAACATAATAATAGCTATAATTTAATGAGCACTTATTTGGTACCTGGCAGCATGCTGCATACAAAAATGTTTTAGGCAAAATATAAGCACCAATGGAGGTAAGGAGTCCCTCTTCCATAGCAGGCCCTGCAAACTTATTCATTCTTTTTATTTTATTTTATTATCATTTTTTTAAATTATACTTTAAGTTCTAGGGTACATGTGCACACTGTGCAGGTTTGTTACATATGTATACATGTGCCATGTTGGTGTGCTGCACCCGTTAACTCGTCATTTACATTAGATATATCTCCTAATGCTGTCCCTCCCCGCTCCCCGCTCCCCATGACAGGCCCTGGTGTGTGATGTTCCCCACCCTGTGTCCAAGTGTTCTCATTGTTCAATTCCCTCCTATAAGTGAGAACATGCGGTGTTTGGCTTTCTGTCCTTGCAATAGTTTGCTCAGAATGATGGTTTCTAGCTTCATCCATCTCCCTAAAAAGTACATGAACTCATCCTTTTTTATGGCTGCATAGTATTCCATGGTGTATATGTGCCACATTTTCTTAATCCAGTCTATCACTGATGGACATTTGGGTTGGTTTCAAGTCTTTGCTATTGTGAATAGTGCCGCAATAAACATACGTGTAAATGTGTCTTGATAGCAGTATGATTTATAATCCTTTGGGTATATTCTCAGTAATGGGATGGCTGGGTCAAATGGTATTTCTAGTTCTAGATCCTTGAGGAATCACCACACTGTCTTCCACAATGGTTGAACTAGTTTACAGTCCCACCAACAGTGTAAAAGTGTTCCTATTTCTCCACATCCTCTCCAGCACCTGTTGTTTCCTGACTTTTTAATGGTCGCCATTCTAACTGGTGTGAGATGGTATCTCATTGTGGTTTTGATTTGCATTTCTCTGATGGCCAGTGATGATGAGCATTTTTTCATGTGTCTGTTGGCTGCATAAATGTCTTCTTTTGAGAAGTATCTGTTCATATCCTTTGCCCACTTTTTGATGGGGTTGTTTGATTTTTTCTTGTAAATTTGTTTAAGTTCTTTGTAGATTCTGGATATTAGCCCTTTGTCTGATGGGTAGATTGTAAAAATTTTCACCCATTCTGTAAGTTGCCTGTTCACTCTGATGGTAGTTTCTTTTGCTGTGCAGAAGCTCTTTAGTTTAATTGGATCCCATGTCAATTTTGGCTTTTGTTGCCATTGCTTTTGCGATAGTTTGCTCAGAATGATGTGTTTTAGTCACGCAGTTCTTGCCCATGCCTATGGCCTGAATGGTATTCCCTAGGTTTTCTTCTAGGGTTTTTACGGTTTTAGGTCTAACATTTAAGTCTTTAATCCATCTTGAATTAGTTTTTGTATAAGGTGTAAGGAAAGGATCCAGTTTCAGCTTTCTACCTATGGCTAGCCAGTTTTCCCAGCACCATTTATTAAATAGGGAATCCATTCCCCATTTCTTGTTTTTGTCAGGTTTGTCAAAGATCAGATGGTTGTAGTTGTGTGGTATTATTTCCAAGGGCTCTATTCTGTTCCATTGGTCTATATGTCTATTTTGGTACCAGTACCATGCTGTTTTGGTTACTGTAGCCTTATAGTATAGTTTGAAGTCAGGTAGTGTGATGCCTCCAGCTTTGTTCTTTTGGCTTAGGATTGTCTTGGCAATGCGGGCTCTTTTTTTGCTCCATATGAACTTTAAAGTAGTTTTCCCCAATACTGTGAAGAAAATCATTGGTAGCTTGATGGGGATGGCATCGAATCTATAAATCACCTTGGGCAGTATGCCCATTTTCACAATATTGATTCTTCCTATCCGTGAGCATGGAATGTTCTTCCATTTGTTTATGTCCTCTTTTATTTCGTTGAGCAGTGGTTTGTAGTTCTCCTTGAAGAGGTCCTTCATATCCCTTGTAAGTTGGATTCCTAGGTATTTTATTCTCTTTGAAGCAATTGTGAATAGGAGTTCACTCATGATTTGGCTCTCTGTTTGTCTGTTATTGGTGTATAGGAATCAACATCATCCTGATACCAAAGCCTGGCAGAGACACAACCAAAAAAGACAATTTTAGACCAATATCCTTGACGAATATTGATGCAAAAATCCTCAAGAAAATACTGGCAAACCGAATCCAGCAGCACATCAAAAAGTTTATCCACCATAATCAATTTGGCTTCACCCCTGGGATGCAAGGCTGGTTCAACATATGCAAATCAATAATGTAATCCATTATATAAACAGAACCAAAGACAAAAACCACGTGATTATCTCAATAGATGCAGAAAAGGCCTTCGACAAAATTCAACAGCCCTTCATGCTAAAAACTCTCAATAAACTAGGTATTGATGGGACGTATATCAAAATAATAAGAGCTGTTTATGACAAACCTACAGCCAATATCATACTTAACGGGCAAAAACTGGAAGCATTCCCTTTGAAAACTGGCACAAGACAGGGATGCCCTCTCTCACCACTCCTATTCAACATAATGTTGGAAGTTCTGGACAGGGCAATCAGACAAGAGAAAGAAATAAAGGGTATTCAATTAGGAAAAGAGGAAGTCAAATTGTCCCTGTTTGCAGATGACATGATTGTATATTTAGAAAACCCCATCATCTCAGCCCAAAATCTCTTTAAGCTGATAAGCAACTTCAGCAAAGTCTCAGGATACAAAATCAATGTGCAAAAATCACAAGCATTCCTATTCATTCTTTTTAAAAGGCAAATAGCAGAAAGTTCAAAACTCAAGGAAAAGAACTTCAGAAACGGCTTTCAACAGAGTTTCTTTACTTTTAAACAAAGATAATATTAAATAATGGTGAATTTTTGAATTGTTGCAAAGGCACAGACAGAATGAAAGATCCCCCATGCCCACAGTCCCCCCAACTCTACCACCCACACGGGTATTATAACGAGTGCTTGGAAATACATCCTCTCATAGTCAATTGCTGCTCCCTGGTGGTGAGCTCGCCTTCTTTGATAAAGCCTGAGAACACTGACACTTATTCATATCCAATTACAACTTTCCTTTATTCAGTCATTGCTCTTTAAAAGTAGGTCTTTCTCTCTCCTATTATAGATGTAACACAAGGCCTCAAGAATGTAAAAATTCTCCTAACACAGTGGACTCTATAAACACTATATGAGATCTGACAACTTCCTTCCCTGCACTTTTTAATGAGATATGTGTATGTAGTCTCATAGGAATCTAACACATATGTTTTGTAGAACAATATTCTCCCAGTGAAACTCAGAAGTCCACCTCGTCTAGGACAATTGTCACGTGGTTAAGGACCTAGAATTTCTTCTCCTCTTAATATAGGGCCGAGGCGGGCAGATCACGAGGTCAAGAGATCGAGATCATCCTGGCTAACACAGTGAAACCCCGTCTCTACTAAAAATACAAAAAATTAGCTGGGCGTGATGGCGGGCGCCTGTAGTCCCAGCTGCTTGGGAGGCTGAGGCAGGAGAATGGTGTGTACCCGGGAAGCGGAGCTTGCAGTGAGCCGAGATCGCGCCACTGCACTCCAGCCTGGGAGACAGAGCAAGACTCCATCAAAAAAAAAAAAAAAAAAAAAAGATAGGTTTATCCAGAGATTTCCTTACACACAAATATATAATCAGAGATTTCCTTACACACAAATATAATGTAATCTTCTATGAAGTAGCTATTGACACCTACATTCTGCAAGTCAGAAAGCTAACAAAGACAGTACATTGTCCAACCTCACATAGCTACCAAATATTAGATATGCAGTTCAAGCCCAGTCTTAAGACCTTCACGGTATCCACCCCACCTCCTATCAGTTCAACACTGAACCTGTTGAAACTGAAAGTTTTGTGAGACGTTAAAGTGGGTATATGCTGTATGCAGTTGAATATAAGTCCAGAGCTTCAGATTAAGGCCAGGACTGGGGATACAGGTCTGGGTTTATCAGATCAGAATGTAATGGCTAAAGATGGGGAATTGTACAATATTGCCAGAGACAGTAAGAAATAATATTGTGTTGACAAGTAAATTTGTATGTGCAACAAAATAGTTCATTTTGGTTTCAGATCACAGCCATCACTGAAGGGACAGGGTAAGCAGTTTATCTTCTATGATGTTCTCTGTACAAACTACATACAGAACCAAATACCTATTTCAATGAAAGCAGCCTACTTTTCTAGTCTTAATTTTGTAATCAAAATGAGTCAATTCTTTCATTCTGCTGCTTTTGAGGGCTCTGAGTTCAATAGGAAAGTCACATTCTTTCATTCATACAAATTAAACACAAGATTATTATGTCTGAAAGGTACTCATACATAAATAAATATTGAAATTTATAGCATTATTTGAGAATTGTAACAAAAAGATAAAAATATCAAAGCAGGAGTCGTTATATAATAGGTTTTAGACAAATGCAAGGTATTAATAGGACATTAATGACAACAGCCTTTAAGGTCACTATATATTTAAATGAAACTCATTTTTTCTTGTTTTATGATATTCTATATTACCTTAATTATTTGATCTACTATTATTGAAGGACAGTCATAATTTCTACATCTAGCCATAATGCACAATGCTGTGATATGATTTTTGTATGTGTTCTTATATAATATCATTTTACATTCTGGTGCTATTAACTAGAGACTAATTTCTTCAAAGTGAGATTTCTGGGTCAAAGAGTATGTGAGATTTTCATTTAAATGAAATTGCCATTTTACTTTCATATAATATGTTAGCTAGTTAGCCTTTAACAAATAATGTAATAGAGTACCAATATCTTTTTCTCTTTTCTTTTTGATCAGAACCCTTTGTTTAAATATTTGTCAATCTAATGAACAGGTGAAAATGGCAACATTATTTTGGTTGCATTGTTATTTTAGTTTTTTTTTTATCATGCAGCCAGAGTACTTGATAATCGCCATTTTGATTTCTTTTTATGTGTATTATACTTTTATGTGACCATTTATCTATGGGAAACTGGATAAAGGAGTTTTCTTTTCCATTTAACAATTTATAAGGCTTTTCATATAACTGAAAAGTGTACAATGATCAGTCTCTCATGTGTATTGCAAATATTCTCCCAAATATTTGTCTTTTAGTTTTACATTTTTATTGTATTCTTCTTGTGGATATTTATCTGTATAAAATATACATGTATTTGCTATGGAAACTAGGAATCCATAGGTATTCTCTTATAAGTAGCCAGCTCATATTAGTACTTATTAAATAAATAATTCTTTTTTTCAAATTACATATATATCACATCAATTTATTTTTAGTAACTGATATATTTTTAAAATTCATATAGAATAATAAAGCAATTTCTCTTAAACTTTTTGCCATTCTCATATTTTCCTCTGAATTTTTTTCTTCCCACTGAATACTAAAAAATTAATTTGTAAGATTTTTAATTTTTTTTTCATTTTGGTTGTCATTAAAATTGTTAATATATGAAGTTTACCTTTGAAATCCAACATAACATTTTGTGATGCGATGTCTATTTACATGTAGTTTTTGTACTTCAACGAAATCCTAGATCTGAACTTTTCTGTCTAAATTATTCTTTTTAATTTTGCAATGTTTTCAGTATTGTACCAGTATTTTAGTTTCAGTTTTATTTTGAACAGATTGTAGCTAAATTTTTACCTTACACTTAGTCAACTATTTAATTCTACCTTGTTTTCCTCAAGTCTCTCATGCTTCTAAGGCAGACAAAAATATACTCTTTAAAATGTAAGTACATTTTCAGTATTTATATGTATAACTTTGTCTTCTTGTCTTGTTTCATTAGTTAGCTCTTCCAAAATAGTGTTAAATGAAAATATTGATGGAAAATTTACATCCAAATTTAGTGGAAATAGCCTACTTAGTGTTGGTATATTGATCTTTCAATGTACCACTATATTCAATTTATCATTATCTAATGTATAATTCTAGCATTATATTTATAAGATTACTTAATCTATAATTTTCTTTTTTTCTATTATTTCAAGTTTTATATAAAGGTAATCTCTTACATAAACAAAATTGATTTTTTTTTGAAATTCATATGAACTGGGATAGTATTTAGAAAGAAAGTATCTGTTCTTTAAAAGTTAGATAAATTTTGTGTTCAAACCATTTGAACATGGGACTTTTAAAAATCGTCTTTTTATTCAACTCCTCTATGATTGCTGCACTCTTTAAGTCCATTTCATTAGTTTATATATTGCCATAAAACTACTATTTGCTCTAGATATTAAACTAGTGCTGAAAAATGGCACATAAAATTTTAATCCTTCCTATATTTACAGTTATGTCTTTTATCATCCTTAAGTATTTAAATTTTTAACTTTATCTCTTTCTTTAATCAGGCTCATCAAAAACTTCTCAATTTTATCAACCTGTTCAAACAACCATCTTTCAGCTTATTATTTTTGTTTCATAATTTCAACTTTATAGAACTCTTCCTCCTGCCTTTTGTTTCATTGTGTTTACCTATCCTCTAGGCTTTAAGTTAATTGCAATCTTAAACAATATATTTTTGTAATTATAAGAGTTCTGAAGAATATGCATTGTACTCTAGGTACAACTTTAGTGTCACTCCGTAATTGTTCTTCATTATTTCTAGATAATTTTTAGGTTTATTTTGTAACCTCATCTTAGATCCAGAGATTATTTAGAATATATTTTTTCCGAGCTCTTAGCGTTTGTTATTTTTATCATCAAGAGCCAATAAGTCACTGAGTTATTCATTCATTTATTTGACAATAGAATTCAAGACTAATCATTAGGCAATGCTATTTCTACTTTAGTTACTTTTTTCTTTCCTTCATACATGATCAATATTTTGAAAACTTCATATGCCATGAAAAGAATGTACAGTTTCTCTTTGAACTTTATAAATTTTTGTTTTATTTTTTGTGCATTGCTGTATTTCCATTGACTGGGAAAGTATATGCATATTGTTCATGCTCAAGAAATATTTTTGCAAGTGTTAATTCCCGATCTTTATTGTATCAGTCAAATGCTTCACCTCCCTCCTTATGCATCATCTTTGGCGTGAGAAACTTGAAAACATGGAGAATAAAATTATTCAACATAATTTTTAATCATCAGTTTCTCTATGTAACTTTAAAACTTTCCTTTTCTTCATGAATTTGTCTGCTCTCTGCATACATTGGGTGCATAAATGTATCTCTTACTTCACATTTTTAAGTTTTTAATTAAATATAACATCATTTTTTATTTTCCTTACATATGCTGTTATTGAGTCACATTTCAATTTTAATACTGCCACTTTGCTTCTTATTCTGAATATGACAAACATAGGTTTTCTGCCCTTTATTTTGAACATTTTTTGGTCAATTCATTTAAATATCCTTCTTATAAATATATTATAGCTATATTTTTGTTTTTCACTCTCCTACCACTTTCTCACTGCCTGTTTGGGAATTTGGCAGTTATTCTCATTCTTTTTTAAAAGAATAATTTAAGCTAATATTTTTACTTACAACATTTGTTTTAAATATTTCACAAAGTAGATGCTTTACCACCAAGTATGTTATAGCACATGGAATAGTGTGGTTCATTAAAAGACTAATTAATTAATCATTCATTCATTAAATCCATAATACATATTCAGGACTAATCACAATACAATGCTACAATGCTAGATACAGACACTAAAATCATAACATTAAAAAATTAACTCTTAATGAGGCATGGCAGTGTATACCTGTAGTCCCAGCTACTTGGGAGGCTGAGGCAGGAGGATCGCTTTAGCCCAGAAGTCTCAGTCCAACCCGTACAATATAGTGAGACCCTGTTGCTAAAAAACAATTTTTTAAGTCTCTTGCTTACTGTCTAGAAAAGAAATAGAATTAGTCACAAAGTAAATTTTAGTATATTAAAAATCTAGTTTATCAAAGAATGTTTCTAAACATGTTACAGAAGATCCAAGAACAAAGAAATTACTTCTAAGAGATTGTATGCAAAAAAAAAAATGACATTAGAATAGATGAATGGAATTTGTCTGTGATAAGCCACTGGGGTTGATGAGCCAGGTTTTACCAAATATTAGGGATCTAGAAGAAGGTGCAACATTGAGTTTAGAAGTGAATTTGAGTTCATGAAAAGGTATAGAATAAAGGGGAGCGAGGTCACAAAGATTTAAATACAAAGGCTGCCTCCATATCAATTTCCTCTTATTTTTTAGATGCCTTTTGAATCTTTTCTAGCCATGTTTTTCTACATGCAGTCCAATGTTTTTCACATATAGATTTCTTCTACCCTTAAGTATTTTTCACTAGTTTTCTTCTCTTTCTTACTCTTTCTAATGATGCCTCTTTCTAGCTTCCTAAAATATGTTTACCTATGTATATAAATGTTGTAACTAAACCTATTAAGTAATAACTTTCTCTTTGACTTTCCAAATCCATCTTATATCTTTGTGCTTACAAAAATGTCCAACATATGTCTAGTAAATCCAATGGTACAATGAGCCTCCTGGAAACAAGATCACTGGTTTTCTCATATCAATTTTACAACAGCCTATGCTAATTTAGAAAGCCCCTTAAATAGTCTATATACTTGCTTTCTCACCCTAAAAATGAAGATACTATTAGCACTTCTTTTTTTTTTTTTTTTTTTTGAGACAGAGTCTCTCTCTGTCACCCAGCCTGGAGTGCAGTGGCACTATCTGGGTTCACTGCAAGCTCCACCTCCTGAGTTCACGCCGTTCTCCTGCCTCAGCCTCCCGAGTAGTTGGGGCTACAGGTGCCCACCACCACGCCCTGCTAATTTTTTGTATTTTTAGTAGAGACAGGGTTTCATCGTGTTAGCCAGGTGGTCTCGATCTCCTGACCTCATGATCCGCCCACCTCGGCCTCCCAAAGTGCTGCGATTACAGGCATGAGCCACTGCACTTCTTAAATTAGATATAATTAATTAAAATGTTTTGGAAAGTATAACTTATTAACGAAAGTAATGTAAATGTTTATTCTTAGAAGCCACTGAAATAGTAGATTTCCTAATTTTCTAACAGATCTTTCCAACCCAGCTTTTTGAGACAGTATCTATTCTCTCTTCTCACCAACTGCTCCTTCAATAATTCTTTCAGCTGTTCCTTTTTCAAGTACTAATGATGCCAACTTTGTTTTCCTTCTAATAATCCGACATCCTATTAATCATATCAATGTGCCATCAATATTTCCTACTCTTTACACATTATCATAAGACGGTTTATTTTTTCCACCTGTTTCCCTGCATTGCCAAAAGAGTATCTCTCTCGAGTCCAAAAGATCACACCTGTGCAATTTGGAAAGAATCCAATAAACTCTGTAAAATTTAAAATTACATTATCTCTAATTTAGCTCCTTTTGATATAGTATCATTGGAGTCAAGTATTATATTTCATTGATTTTTCACTCAATTTTATATTTACTCCTCCATAACATTTTTCTTTCCATGGCTTAATCAATAATGCTAGGTATATCTGTTCCTTTCAAAGTAATGCATACTTTTTGATCTGATGAGTTTTTCCTCTGAGTTCACATTTTTTCAATTTTAAAGCAGCAGTGGACAAATTATTCCAAGTATTAACAAATGTTAACCAATTGCATGAGGTTGTTGGTCAATATGTGTGTGTGTATAATTATATATATTTTAATAAGATATAGTGGGAAATTAAGCAAAACATTGCGGAAACAAACCTTTATGTATTAAAGTGGTTTTATATATTCCTTTTGAAGAAGTGTACTCTTATTAATTATAAGTTTGGTTTATATACAATAAAAATGTATTGCTAACTGGGCACAGTAATATAATAATACAATTTATCTACCCAAGTTTATTATTTTCCTCCTTAATATTAGTATTGTACTATCAGATCTTACCTGGTAGAATGACATGAATTATGATATTAAATTATTAAATATTACAGCTGAAAAAATCCAAAAGATAATTTACTTTAATTTCCTTATTCTATAAATTTTGAGATTAATACACAAATTATCCAATGTCACATTTCTGGTCACTTTTTGTGCTCTCCAGAGCTCTAGACTGGCACTATTTAAAATATAGCCCTCTAAAGGAATGGCACAAGATGGCTAAATTAAAGGCTTCACTGATCATCTCCTCATAAGGATACTAATTTAACAATATCTACACAATAAAAAGGAATCTTCATAGAACCAAAAATCATGTGAGCACTCACAGAACATGTTTTTAACTTCATATCACCATAAAAGGCAATGGAAAAGGGTAGAAAAGGCAGTCTTGACTCACTGATGCCACCTCTCCCCCATCCCATGGCAATGGCCACAAAGTGTGGAGAGAGAATCTATGTACTTGGGAGAGGAAGAACACAGCAATCCTGAGACAGTGCATTGAATTCAGTGCTGCCCTGTCATAACAGAAAGCAAAATTGAGCTGAGCTCAGCTGACACATGCCCATGGAGAGAGTATTTAAACCAGCCTTAGCCAGAGGAACTCAACCTTAAGGTTGGAACATAAGTCCTGGCAAGCTTCATCACTACATACTAAAGTGCTCTGGGGTTCTAAATAAACTTGAAAGGCAGTCTAGGCCACAAGTACTGTAAATTCTAGGTCAGTCCTAATGCTGAGCTTGGCTCAGAGACAGAGGACTTGGTGGGCACACAACCTATTGAGACACCAGCTGGGGTGGCTAAGGGAGTGCTTGTGCCATCTCTCCCTCAACTCCAGGCTGCACAGCTTGCATCCTTAAAAGAGACTCCTTCCTTCTGATTAAAGAGGGGAGACAGAAGAGTAAAGTGGACTTTGTCTTGCATCTTGGATACCAGCTCAACCATAGCAGGGCAGGGCACCAGTTGGAGTCATAAGCCCCCTTTCTAGGCCCTAGCTCCAAGATGACACAGTCTGGGCAAGAAGGGAACTCAATACATTGATGGGAAGGATCAAGCCCCAGCAGAACCCATCACTTGCTGACTAAAGAGCTTTTGGGCCCTGAATAACCAGCGGCTATAACCAGTTAGTATGCCATGGGTCTTGCATAAAATTCTGAAACTAGCCGGCTTCAGGTGAGAGGCAGTACTTTCCCAGATGGGGTGTCTATGAGGAGACTCCTGCTTGAGAAAAGTGAGTAAAAGGGACTTTGTCTTGCACCACAGCTACCAGCTAAGCCACATGTTTGTAGAGCACCAAGTGGGCTCCTGGGGTTCCCAATTCCAGGTCATTGCTCTAAGATCATATTACTGAAACTTCGCTGGGCCAGAGAGAAGCCCACTGCCCTGAAGAGTGAGTTCCAGGCAAGGCAGAATTCACCACAAGCTGAATAAAAAGCCTTTGGGCCATAAGGAAATGTCTGCAGTAGCCAGGCAGTACTCCCATGGGTTTATGGTGATGGGGGCTATAGGGTGAGGCTCCTTTGCTTGTGGAAAGGGAAGGGAAGAATGATAAGGGCTCTGTTGTGTAGTTGGAGTGCCAGCTAAGCTGCAATATAATAGAACACCAAGTAAACTTCTAAGGTTTTTGACTCTAGTCACTGGCTGTTGGACAGCACCTCTGGACCCACCCCAGGCCACCACAGGGAACTTGCTGCCCTGAAGGGAAGGACAAAAGCCTGCTGGCTTCATGACTTGCTGATTTTAGAGCCCCAGGGCCTTGAGCAGACCCCAGTGGTAGTCAGGTAATGGTTACAATGGGCCTTGGATGAGACTCAGTGCTGTGCTGGCTTCAGGTCTGACTAAGTGTATTTTCAGTGGTGATGGCCACAGGGCCACTTCATCCCCATCACTTCATCCCCAGCTTCAGGTGGCTCAGATTAGAAAGTGAGACTCCATTTGTTTGGGAGAAAGTAAAGAAAGAGAACAAAATAACTCTCTTTCTTGTAATCCAGGTAATTCTCCCAGACTGTATCCATGACCATGAAGGCAGTATCCCTACAAGTCTGCAAGAACCACAGCATTACTGGGCTTGGGGTGCCCCCTAATACAGACATGGCTTTGATCACAACACCCAAGTCTTTCTGAATACCTGGAAGGCCTTCCAAATAAGGATGGTTACAAACAAGCCCAGACTGTGAAGACTACAATAAATATCTAACCTTTCAATGCCCAGACACAGATGAATATCTACAAGTGTCAAGATAATCCAGGAAAATAAGGCCTCATTAAATGAACTAGATAAGGCACCAGGAACTTATCTAGGGACAACTCCTGGAGAAACAAAGATATGTTACCTTTCAGACAAAAAATTTAAAAAAAAATTGAGGAAACTCAAAGAAATTCAAGATAATACAGAGAGGGTATTCAGAATTTTGTCGGAAATATTTAACAAAATTTAAATAGTTTAAAAAAGCAGAAATTCTGGAAGTGAAAAATGCAATTGGCATACTGAAGAACACAGCAGAATCTTTTAATAGCAGAAATGGTCAAGCAGAAGAAAGACTCAGTGAACCTGAAGACAGACAATTTGAAAATACAGTCAGAAGAGACAAAAGAAAAAAAGAATAAAAAACAATGAAGCACACTTACAGGATCTAGAAAATAGCCTCAAAAGGGCAAATCTAAGAGTTATTAGCCTTAAAGAAGTAGAGAAATAAACAGGAATAGAAAGTTTATTCAAAGGGGTAAATGGAGAATGAATTAAGCCTAGAAAAAGATATCAATATTTAAGTACAAGAAGGTTATAGAGCACCAAGCCGATTTAACCTGAAGAAGACTACCTCAAGGCATTTTATAATCAAACTCCAAAGGTCAAGGTTAAACAAAGGACCCTAAAAGCAGCAAGAGAAAAAAAAATAACATACAATTGAGCTCCAATATGTCTGGCAGCTGACTTTTCAGTGGAAATCTTGCCGGCCAGGAGAGAGTGGCATGACGTATTTAAAGTGCTGTAGGAATAAAACTATTACTCTAGGATCTGGTGAAAATATCCTTTGAACATCAAGGAGACAGACCTTTCCAGACAAACAAAAATTGAGAGATTTCATCAATACCAGATCTGTCCTATAAGAAATGCTAAAGGGAGTACTTCAAACAGAAAGAAAAGGAAGTTAATGAGTAATAAGACATCATCTGAAGGTACAAAACTCAGTAGTAATCATAAGTAAATAGAAAAACACAGACTATTATAACTCTGTAACTGTGGTATGTAAACTACTCTTAAGTAGAAAGACTAAATGATAAATCAATCAACAATAATAACTACAACAACTTTTCAAGACATAGTGCAATACAATATAAATAGAAACAACAAAAAGTTTAAAAAAATATGGGGACAAAGTTAAGTGTGAAGTTTTTATTGGTTTTCTTTTGGCTTGTTTATGCAGTGTTAAGTTATCAGCTCAAAATAATGGGCTACTAGATAGTATTTGCAAGCCTCATGGTAACCTCAAATCAAAAGACATACAACAGATACACACAAAAAAATAAAGTCAGAAATTAAATCATACCATCAGAGAAAATCACCTTTACTAAAAGGAAGACAGGAAAGAAGGAAAGAAGGAAGAGAAGAGCACAAAACAACTGGTACACAAATACCACAATGGCAGTAGTCAGGAGTACATTCTTAGTTATCAACAATAACATTGAATGTAAATGGACTCTCCAGTCAAAAGACATAGAGTAAAAGACATAGAGTGACTGAATGGACAAAAAAACAAGAACCACCTATCTGTTGCCTACAAGAAACATACTTCATCTGTAAAAACACACATAGACATAGAAAATAAAAAGATGAAAAGGGTATTCCATGCCAATGGAAAACAAACAAACAAAAAAACCCAGAAGTTACTATATTTATATCAGACCAAGTGGATTTCAAGACAAAAACTGTAAGAAGAAAAAAGGAGGTCACTATATAATGATAAAGGAATCAATTCAACAAGAGAATAAAACAACTGCAAATATATATGCACCCAACACTGGAGCATGCTGGTATAAAAAAGCTAAAGCTAAAGAGACAGATAGATCACAATACAAAAATAGCTGGAGACTTCAACCGCCCGTGTTCAGCATTGAACAGATCTTTCAGACAGAAAATCAACAAAGAAACATCAGACTTAAACTGTACTATAGAACAAGTGAACTTAATAAATATTTACAGAATATTTTACACAATGGCTGAAGAATACATATTCTTTTCCTCATTACATGAGAAAAATGAATCATTCTCAAGGGTAGACAATATATTAGGTCACAAAATAACTCTTAAAACATGAAGAAAAATTTGAAACACTATCAAACATCTTCTCTGACCACTATGGAATAAAACTAGAAAGCAAGAACAAGAGAAATTTTGGAAGCTATACAAATACTTGGAAATTTAACAATATGCCCCTGAATGACCAGTGGGTTAATGAAGAAATCAAAAGAAAGTTGAAGACTATCTTAAAACAAATGATAATGGAAAGAAAACACAACAAAATCTATGGAATCCAGTGGAAGCATCACTAAGAGGGAAGTTTGTAGCTATAAGTCCCTACATCAAAAAAAGAGAAAACCTTCAAATAAATAACATAACAATGCATCTCAAGGAACTGAAAAAGCGACAGTAAACCAAACTCAAAATTAGTAGAAGAAAAGAAATAATAAAGATTAGATCAGAAACAAATGAATTTGAAAAGAAGAAAATAATACAAGAGTTCAATGAAATAAAAAGTTGTTTTTTTGAAAAGATAAACAAAATTCACAAACCTTTAGACAGACTACTTAAGAAGAAAAAGAGAGAATACCCAAATAAATAAAATCAGAGATGAAAAAGAAGACATTACAAATGATACCAGAGAAATTGAAAGGATTATTCATGGCTACCATGAGCAGCTACATGCCAACAAATTAGAAAATCTAGAAGAAATGGATAAATTTCTAGACACATACAACCTACCAAGATTGAACTATGAAGAAATCCAAAACCTAAACAGACCAATAACAATTAAGAAGATTGAAGTTGTAATAAAAAGTTCCCCAGCAAAGAAAAGCTTGGGACATAATGGCTTCACTACTGAAATCTATCAAATATTAAATGAAGAACTAATACCTATCATTTTAGACTATTCAAAAAATAAAAAATAAAAAAGAGGAGAAGGGAATACTACCAAACTCATTTGACAAGGCCAGTATTACCCTGATACCAAAATCAGGCAATGACACATCACAGAAAGAAAACTAGAGGCCAATATCACTAATGAAGAGTGAGGCAAAAAATCCTCAATATAATATTAGTAAACTAAATTTAACAACACATGAAAAGGATTCTTCATTATGACCAAGTGGGACTTATTCCAGGGATGCAAGGATGGTTCAAAATGTGCAAATCAATTACTGTGATACATCATATCAACAGAATGAAGAACAAAAACTTTAAGATCATTTTAATGGATTCTGTAAAAGCATTTGTTAAAATTCAACATCCCTTTATGATAAAAACTCTCAGAAAACTGAGTATAGAAGGAACATACCCTAACATAATGAAAGCAACATAAGACAGACTCATGGCTAGTATACTGAATAGGGAAAAACTGAAAGCTTTTTCTTTAAGATCTAGAACATGACAAAGATGGTCACTGTCACTGCAGTTATTCAATAGAGTTCTGAAAGTCCAAGCTAGAGCAATCATGCAAGAGAAAAATATAAAAGTTATCAAAATTGGAAAAGAATAAGTCAAATTATCCTTGTTTGCTGTGATATGATCGCACATTTGGAAAAACCTAAAGATTCCATCAAAAAATTATTAGAATTGGTAAACAAATTCTGTAATGTTGCAGGATATAAAATCAACATACAAAAATCAGTAGCATTTAGAGTAATCCCATTTACAATAGCTACAAATAAAATTAAGTACCCATGAATTAGCTTAACCAAAGAAGTGAAACATTTGTGTAGTGAAAACTATAAAACTTCAAGAAATTGAAGGACACACAAAAAATTTAAAAAATACTTTATGTTTATGGATTGGAAGAGTCCATATTGTCAAAATGTCCATACTACCCAAAGCAATTTATGGATTTAATGCAATTCCTATCAAAATGCCAATGACATTCTTCACAGAAATAGAGAAAACAATTCTAAAATTTATATGAAACCACAAAAAAACCAAAGAGCCAAAACTATTCTACACAAAAAGAAAAAAACTGGAGGAATCACATTACCTGAGATCAAATTATACTACAAAGTTATTGTAATCAAAACAGCATTTATGGAACTAGCATAAAAAAAGACACATAGACCAATTAATAAAGAACCCCAAAACAAATCCACACACCAACAGTGAACTCATTTTTGACAATGGCACCAAGAGCATACACTGGAGAAAGGACAGTGTCTTCAATAAATGGTGCTGGGAAAACTAAAAATCCACATGCAAAAGAATGAAAGTAAACTCCTATCTCTTGTCTTATACAAAAATCAAATCTCAACAGATTAAAGACTTAAATCTAAGACTCAAATTATGAAACAACTACAAGAAAATCCTAGGGAAACTCTCCAGGACACTGACTGGGAAAATGTTCTTAAGTAATACCCTACTCAAGCATAGACAACCAAAGCAAAAATGGACAAATGGAATGACTTCAAGTTAAAAATATTTTGCACAGCAAAGGAAATGATCAACAAAGCAAAGAGACAATGCACAGAATGGGAGAAAAGAATTGCAAACTACCCACCTGACAATGATTTAATAACCAAAATATATAAGGAGTTCAAACAACTCAATAAGAACAAAAATCTAATAACCCTATTAAAAAATAGGCAAAAGACTTGATTAGACAGTTCTCAAAAGAAGACATACAAATGGCAAACAGATATATGAAAAGGTATTCAACATCATTGATCATCAGAGAAATGCAAATGAAAACTACAGTGAGATATCGCACCCTAGTTAAAATGGCTTTTATCCAAAAGTCAGGCAAAAACAAATGCTAGTGAGGATGTGGAGAAAAGGGACCCCTCATACACTATTGGTTGTAATCTAAATTAGTACAACCCCACTGTTCTTTATGGAGAACAGTTTGGAGGTTCCTTAAAACTAAAAATAGGGCTGCCATATGATCCAGTAATCCCACTCCTAGGCATATACCCAAAAGAATGGAAGCCAGTATATCAAAGAGGTATCTGTACTCCCATGTTTATTGCAGCACCATTCACAATAGCCACGACTTGTAAGTAACCTAATTGTCAATCAACAAATGAATGGATAAAGAAAATATGGTACATCTACATAATGGAGTATTACTCAGCCATAAAAAAGAATGAGATCTGATCATTTGCAACAACATGGATAGAATTTGAGGTCATTGTGTTAAGTGAAATAAGCCAGGCACAGAAAGATAAACTTTGCTTGTTCTCACTTATTCGTCAGAGCCAAAAATTAAAACAATTAAACTCATGGAGATAGAGAGTAGAAGAGTGGTTACCACAGGCTGGGAAGGGTAGTGGCAGCGGTGGAAGGTGGGGTGGTGAGGGGGAAGTGTGGATAGTTAATGAGTACAAAAAAATAGAAAGAATGAGTAAGACCTAGTATTTGCTAGCATGACAGCGTGACCACAATTAAAAAAAAAATGTAATTGTACAATTTGAAATAACTAAGAGTATAACTGGATTATTTATAAGACAAAGGATGCATGCTTGAGATGATACATACTCTGCATATACCCTGATGTGATTATTATGCATTGCATGCCTGTATAAAAATATATCACATAATCCAGAAATATATACAACTATTATGTACCCACGAAACTTAAAAATTAAAGTAAAAATAAAAATAAAATAAGATACAGGCCTCTCCATCTCTTTCCTCCAAACTTTCCATTGATAGGTAGTCTTAGTTTTGTTAATCTTTTATGCAGTTTTTCTTTCATTGATAACATCAGATAAACCAATTGATCCACATCTGCCAACTTCTATCTGCTTATTTTGTATATCAGGCACTAATTAGATTTTTCTTTCAACCCACATCAAATATTTTGGGAAACTGTAACTCTAATGAAGAAACAGAAAAATGAAACTTGTTTTTAAGTAACCTATAACAATTGTCATATTAATAAGATAAAGTATTGAGAGATGTGAGATTTGGTAATAATGTAGTTTTGATTTATATATGGCTTTCAGAAACTTCCATGAACAAAGTCTTCATCCTGTTTTATTATTACTAAATTAATTACAATCATAATCTAGTATGTTCATTTGTAGTCATTCTTTCCTTTCCAAAATATAATCAATTTCTCAATACAGTATTCAGTAGAGAAAAATATTTTCTTTACTGAAATCATGCCTTATCCTTTGACTCCAGTCCCAATGTACAATAGCCCCAAAATGGTGTACACCTGGAGCTCTCAGATTCTCACATTTATACAGGGCTGTATTCTATTGTTGTGATCTCTAAAACTGTGGTTGTGCTTGCGGTTGGAAGAGGATAGTGAGGAGAAAAGAAATAAAACAAGGGTAGACAATACTTGGTGGTTGCTTGGTACAAAAAGGAAAAGGTGGAATTCCTGCCATTTTCAAGGACTAAGATATGTGGGTAGTGCTTCTATATAGACACCAGCTCTGTGCTTCCCTCTTCTCTGAGTATGGACAGTTAGCCCTCTTTATCTGTGGGTTCATCATCTGTGGATTCAAACAACTGCAAATCAGAAATATTTGTTTAAAAAAAAGCATCTGTATTGAACACGTACAGACTTTTTTCTTGTCATTGTTCCCTAAATAATAGAGTATAACAACTATGTACACAGCATTTGCATTGTATATTTTAAGTAATCTACAGATGATTTAAAGTATAAGGCAAAATGTGTATAGGTTATATGCAGATATGACACTATTTTATATCAAAGGCTTGAGTATTCACAGATTCTGGTATTTGTGGGTGGTCCTGCAATGATCCCCTGTGGAGACTGAAGTATTACTGTATTTTCTGTATAGTTCTGGACATATTTCTTAGGTTTTCTTAAGAGCAGGTATGCCAGGCTGTGACAGATTTTGTGAGTTCAGGGTGAACTGTGGAGGAAAAAAGGCCAAATATTGAGTTTCCCATGAAGGAAAAATATATTTAATTTAAAGGAATGTAACTTTTCTGAGAAATCATACTTACTACTTTTATAGCAGTAAATTATCAATTTCCAAATATCTTCTCTTAAGGAAGTATAGTTTGCTGTCTGATGTCAGTCACTGGAGTTTTAAATTTTATAGATGACTGTTAAAACAAAAAGATTATAAAACCATGATTCTAGATGATTTTAAAATTGTATTTCTGAACAGTAATAATAATAAGGCCAATGGGATTTGCAGGGCTATGGGTATTTTGTGTGGAACGTTGCATATATATATATATATATATATATGTATATATATATATATACATATATATATGTATATATATGTATATATATGTGTATATATACGTATATATACATGTATATATATGTATATATATATATATACATGTATATATATATACATGTATATATATATATACATGTATATACATATATATATATATATATATACATACACAATTTGTGTAACCCAAATCAATGTGCATGCTGCATTTTGACAGCCCACTTTTAAATGATGCCATGAAAAAAATACTGTGCTGTCCAGTGGGAGTGATTTGTTTGCAAGACTGCCTTCTGGGAACTAAAGTACAGGGCCCAAAGATGACCGTAGGCATGTGTCTTGGAGCTTTGAGGGGCATGTGATAAACTGCATCTGTGGTGGGTGGTGCGGCAGAAGAGAGGAAAGGGGTGGGGCTATAACGAGTCCAGAACAGCCCACCATTGCCATCTCTGGCTGATCCCAGGTGCCAGAGGGTAATTTAGAAAATTTTGTCAGTAACACTTCCAGTGACCAAGACCCACAGGATATTGGTTCTGGGCTCAGGGCACTCTTCAAGGATGGCACTGTTGGTTGGTCCTAGCCACTAAAGGAAGTCTAGAAAATTTCACTAAAGGCACTTCAATGTACAGGGGCTCAGCTCAACGAGGTGCAGAGATTATAAAGTAATAACTCATTATTCCCATTTTCCAGATAAAATACAATCTCTCAAAAAGTGTTCACTAATCAAGTAGAGAATTCATTGTATACTAAATAGCACTTTCTTATACTTGTAAGCAGCTGATTACATCCACACAGTATGTTCCTCCTCTGGCTCATCAAATTCTAAAAAGTTGTGGCCAATTACTTTTATCCTTTCAGACAGTTTTAATCATCAACAAAGTCTATCCTTTTGAAAGAATTGAATATAATTTCTCCTCATTTGCTGCCTAAAACTTTTGAAAGAAAAATGTCAGAAGGCAATTGATGAATACTATCTGTTCTCTACTTTCAGCAAAATGAGACTTCCAGCAGATGTCTAAGTTTGAAGCCTACTGCTCCTCCACTCCTCATAGCTTTTATGTATTTATACCTTTCCCATAGTATAATCAGTATTGAGCAAAGTCATCCATATCCATATTAGAGATGATCTGTGGCATAAATTCACAGTATTATCCAGCAGCTTCTCGAGTCTATTATTCTAACGCATTTGTTTTCAACTGTGTTTTCCTTCTCTGGTTCATGGATTCACTTTTGGAAGTTATTTTCTTTTAAGAAATGCACCTGTACCTTCTCTACCTTTCTGGAAGGCCTATAACGTATAATTTCCAAATATGCCAAAAAATATTTAAAATTATGTACTTTTCAGTAATCAAATTTAGTCAGGCACTGATAAAACGTTTCTTTATATGTGTGTGTGTGTCTGTGTGTATACATATTTCTATATTATTCCTATAGGTCCTCAGGAGAAAAATATGACAAAGATCTGATAAAAATCACATTTTCAAAGATTTTTTTCTTACACAGAAAGTGTTAATAACAGAATTTGCTATGATTTATCTTCCTGAATAAAAAGTAGAATGCAAAGTTTTAGGATGTTAGAACAAATTGTTTCCTATTGTTAATTACAGACATTTCATCTATCACCTAGTGAAATGTGCATGCTAAGAAACAGTGTATATTTATTTTACTTTCTGTATCTTACAGGTTACTGACAACTTTTATAGAATATCTCTGTAAAATATTTTCAGAGACAACCCAGTGAGGACTTTTGCTTGCTATTTGTCTTTGAAATTATGCCTGATCAATCACCAGTTGACCTGAGATATATCACCAATCAATATTAAACATCCATTTTAAGTAATTGATAACAATCAGACTTTTTAAAAATGGTGAAATATGATCATTTAGGCAAGCTTTAATGGGAAGAGAGTAAAAACCAGAAGGAGTTTCTATCTGAAAATAAATGGAATAGAGTCTTGATAATTATGTGGTTACGTACCCCACAAAAAAGGCTAATTCCTAATTCCTTAAATGTGAAGAAACACCAATTGCAATGAACTTATTATGCCTTCTGCCTATTATATAAGTGCTTACCTACTCAAGGTTCATGTCTTGTCTTACTTACTGAGTTCAAGTAAATATCATTTGAACCGAGATAACAGTCTGCTGATGGATTTTCAGACTTTAACCTCTCTTTATTTGCAATTCTTCCTATTTACCACCCTATTGCAATTCTGCCTATTCAGATTTTACTGTTAAAACATCAGGTTTATCAAGCTGTTTGCCATTGTGAAAATCTTCACTGAGTCGCTACAAGATTAAATGCTAACTTTCTATCCTTCTAACAACAGTTTGCCTTTCAAATTTCAATTCTGAACTCAACATATAAACTTAGCCAAGTATACTGGTCATCTGTGGTCTCCTAGACATGCCTTGCTCTTTTCTTCAGCCATGGAAATGTGTGTTCACTGCATTCTTGGCCAGCTGAATCATGCTCGTTATTTGAGGCTGAGTTCCACTTCTTCCTTATGAAATACAATGTTCTATTATTAAGGATAAATTTGTGGTTTACAAAGTAATTTCACAGATGATCTCAATTAATTCATTTTATCCTGTCATCAAGCTAATATAAATAGACATTTTACAGATAAGCAAACAGGCTCCAATAGGCCTTCTCAAACTTCTCAAATTCATGTTTCTCTCTCTAACACCTATGACACAATTGTGTAATATTTATTGGTGCAACCGTTTGCCAATGTTTTATTTATTTATTATTTATCTAAATTATTTTTATTAAATATTCATTCATTAAACACCTGCTTATTAAGATCTTACAATTTGCCAGGCATTTTTCTGGGCAGGGTCTCTGTACCTCAAAGTTTCTTGCTAGTATTTCCAACTAGATGGGCAGCTGCTGTATGTCAGGGTTTACAGTTTTGTCTCTTTGACAGGACCCACTTTAGGTGATATGCAATACATGTTTAAAGAAAGAATAAAGCAAAAATAAACAATTACTTCATTTGGATAATCACATTTTAAGCCAAAACTCTGCAAACTTGTATTCTAAACTTCTGACACTTTTCTTTAACTATATTACACACAATTTGCTTTATTAACTTTGGTTTCAAAAGTGTACAGTAAATGGAAAAAAAACCCCACCAAACTCTTTCAGGTATTATCACCCTAAGTAATTAACCATAGGGTGCCATTACTGTTAAAACTGAAGACAATTTTTGGGGCCCTAAAATAATTATGCTGAATATTCAGCATCTTTGGGGAAGGCTAATTGAGAAAAAATGAAATACTAAGCTTCTGTGCTGTGCAACTGCAGCTATTAAGATGTGAAGCTGTTGTCATTAGAGTCTCGATGAACATTAGTAAAATGAATATTTGTACAAGCATGTATTCCTGTTACTTAAACACCTTGATTCCAGGTACAAAATAAGTTTTGAAATTTAGCTTTGGGATGCACTTTTATCTTTAGGATTCTCTAAGCTCAGCTATAGTGATGTATTTTTCCCAATATAGAACAAAAAAGATGCCTCTGACTGTGCTACTCATAGGAGATCAACAACTTGGTGAACAGAGAAATGTAAATCCTGTCATCTGTTCAGGTGTGAGGAGCAGGACCTTGGCAATGTGCGTCATCAGCCCTGCATTTGAAGATGAAGTCTGTGACCATGCTCTTTCCTCCATGCAAGAGGTTGCTAAAAGAACCAACGTGCGACCTCAGACCTCTCCACAGTGTACACAAGGGGCTTGCTCTTTGGATAGTGCTTGGGACCACCACTTGCAAGCCTTTGTTGCTTTCAACTTTGTCTGTTTGCTACAGAAAAAGCTTGACCCCTTTTCCAACACTGAGTTAACTTAGCTTTGCTGCAAAGCACGGAGGACTAGATACATCACTGTTGTTGCTTCCCCAAAGCTCAGGCTAAAAAAACCTTAGGTAATAAGTTCCACCACAATCTTCCCCCTCTGTGGTTTCTTTCAATACCCAGTGCTTCAGGTTTTCAAGAATCCTATTATATAAGTAACATAATTTGCCATGTTAAACATGTGGTTCATTTTGTGATAGTTCCTCAGAGGCAAATAGGAGAAGTAAAATATGTTCAAAAGCTTGGTTTTTGTAAGTGTAAAATAGGGGGCTGAATGGATTTAGATTTGAATGGACCTCAGGCACAAAACAGAGGTCCCTCTTGATATAAAAGACTATGAAATTGTTGTTCTACTTTTAGGATCTCCTGCTGCATTAGGGACTTCTTTCTTTAAGTGCCCTAGGGTAATGCAGTTAAGTCTAGGAAGGCTCAATATCAGAAATTTCTTAAATTACCATATAAAGGAAGGAGTATCACTTTACCAACTTTGCTCCTCTTAGTGCTAAAGCCTTGCAAGAGGTAGAATTGAGTTTCTCTACTCGATGCAAGTGAAAACGATAGTCTTTCAGGATACTTGTGTTCTAGATTATTTCATAAAAGGGTAATCATCATTCTGGGCAGAAGATCCATTAAATCTCTAGTCATATATGTGAAATTATTAGAGGTATATGTATACTGAAAAAATGAAGTTAATACTGAATTTTCTTTTGCCTTTCCTATATATAGTCCTTTGTATTAATGTCAGCAATCAGATTAAAACTGAAAATTTGACTTCCTCTGCTTCCTCTAATAAAAACTCCAGTTTTTAATTCCTTATTAGAGAATTATTTCAGCAATGAAGGATAATCATATTTTAAATAAAAAACAATCTGTTATCAGAAAGGCTTATTGCTTTAAATCATTCTTAAAGATGCATTTGAATGCCTTGTTCACCAGTGAGAATAGGTACTACAAGGAAATTCAGAAGACCAACTAGTGGGTGGGGCACAGTGGCTCACATCTGTAATCCCAACAGTTTGGGAGGCCAAGGTGGATGGATCACCTGAGGTCAGGAGTTCGAGACCAGCCTGGCCAACATGGTGAAATCCCACCTCTAGAAAAAATACAAAAATCAGTCAGGTGAGGTGGTAGGTGCCTGCAATCCCAGCTACTCAGGAGGCTGAGGCAGGAGAAACGCTTGAACCTGGGAGGTGGGGGTTGTAGTGAGCTGAAACCATGCCACTGCACTCCAGCCTGGGTGACAAAGCAAGACACTGTCTCAAGAAAGAAAAATAATAAAAAAAAAAGACCAACAAGTCTTCAAATTATCAGCCAATGGACCTTGAGGAAGCCACTTCACTTTTTGATATTGTGCTTCCTGTGTGAAAAGTGATGCAAAAATTGTACTGAAAATATGCACAGAGTTACAGTGAGGACCAAGGAAATTAGTGCAAATGTGTGGGGGTTTGTAAACCTTAATAAATCAATGTACGAATGTACACAGCAGGATTAAAATGGGTGTTTGTTATTGAAATATAGATGCTATCAAAGATGAATTTATAGTTTAAATGGTAATCTTTAATTTTCATTTGAGGTCGTTTTTGTAGATGTCACTTTCTGATATACTGAGTTATTCTGAGTGTCTCTCCTGACCTGTTCTAGAAAATGCATAACCGCAAAGCAAGCAAATGATTTTCCTAAGCTACAGAAAAAAAACAGGTTGCATTAATGTGGGGGAGAAAGAGTGGGAGAAGATGAGTACTAGACAAGTGAACTGATGTAATGCATTTATTCACCAAATAAACTTACAGGATGTAGAACTTCAATGGCAAGAATACATGCAGGCTTTTGACTCAGGCAGACAGCCCTGCAAGACCTGCATTCACATTCACGTCTCAAGTCCTAATCCTGCTGCTAAATAACCATGTAAAACTTGGGTCAAATAACTTAAACCAGTGCTTCCAAAGGTGTGATCTGAGACTAGTAACATCAGCATTACCAAGGAACACAGTGGAAATGCAAAATCTCCAGCCCCACTTCAGACCTACTAAATAAAACTCTCTGGAAGTAGATACCAGAAATCTGTGTTTTAGTAAGCATTCGATATAATTCTGAGGCAGGCTCAAGTATGAATTATCTGAATAGATTTCTTCATCTATAAAATAGGAATAATAATACCCTTCTTATGAGTACAATTATAATGATTACAGACAAGATATATGCAGAGCCTGGTGCTTGTCAATTGCTCAATAAATAGAGCCAATAACAATATTCTTCCAGAAACTTCGCAGATGACACTCAATCCATAAAGCCATTCCTGCCCCACTATGCAGGCATCACCTCTATCCATTTATAAAAACTAAATAACCCCCTATTCTGGCTTCAGTATATATTATGACAGTACTATATTATTGGCTGATTCTCTCTCTGGGATTATAGTTTTTCTGAGGGTAGAAGGAGAGTCTTACTCATTCTGGATTTCTCAGCATATTTAACATATTGTTGCAATGTCTTGCCTTCCCAGCCTGTCAAATAGAACTAATAATTCTGTCTGTTATATGAGATCATTATGAAATTTTAAATATAAACCTATTAAAACAGTACATGGTCGTCAATAAGTGATGGTTATTATTATTATATTTTAAAAACTATTTTAATGCTAGGTATCCAATAAACATTTGTTGGATTGATCTGAGTTGACAGATTTCTCTGGAAAGACAGGAGTTGTTTATTTTATTTTTTTTTTAGTTCTTTGACTATAAGACTTTAGAAGATGAAGAAAAGTTAGCAAGTGTCAGCTTATTTATGAATGGCCTTTGCTTATGAAAAGCAAAAGTGAGCATGTTATGCTGGTCACTGCTCTCTTCACCATAAGCTTTTTTTCCCTTTAAATTTGTACCAATAATTAATATTTTCTTTTAAGCAAACTAAGTTTGTATAGTCAACAATAATTGGAGTAGTGCTCATAGGTCTTAAGAAAAAAACACACCAGTGAGCAATCAGCTGATGCTTCTCGTAAGTTTGGCCTAGACAGAGCCTTTCCAAGCAACTTCTGGTTCTGCCTAGGAGAGTGATGGACGAGGAGAGAACATTACTAGAGGAGAAAGCCCTCCTGCAGGCTGAGCATTATGTACATTGATTGCTCAGTTTATACTTTGAGACCCAAATATTCCCCATAGCTTTCAACAGAATCTGTACCCTTAAACATGACAGTACCCTGATACAGATTAGCTGTTGATATCGTTTGGATATTTTGTTTCCTTCATATCTCATGTTGAAACGTGACCTCCAATGTTAGAGGTGGGGCCTGGTGGGAGGTGTTTGGCTCATAGGAGTGAAGCCCTCGTGAATGGTTTGGCTTGACTTCCCGATGGTAATGAGTGAGCTCTTATTCTGTGAGTTCATAGAGAGCTAGTTGTTTAAAAGAGCCCAGCATCTCTCTTGCTTCCTCTCTTGCCATGTGACATGCTGGCTCCCTTTCAACTTCCACTATGACTGTAAGCTTCCTGAGGCCTTCATCAGAAGCAGGTGCTGGCACTATGCTTCATGTACATCCTGCAGAACCACGAGCCAAATAAACCATTTTGCTTTACAAATTACCCAGTCTCAGGTATTCCTGAATAGCAATGCAAACGGACTAACACTGCTGTGGTCCAGGAGAAAATGAGGCTATGGGTCAAGACTTCTTTTTCCATCCAACGCATTTAATAAACAGGTACCTTCTCTTCTACCCCAGCTCTCACCTCTATTTTTTGAGTCTAGTGTTGAGTATCCAATCATTTTGAAGTACGTGAGTAGGTTAGTGGATTCATTTTCTATTGCTGCCATCATATAAACTTCACGGCACAACACAACGTGCATTATTTTCTATAGGTGAGAAGACAGACATGTGTCTCACCAGGCTAAAACCAAGGTCCCAACAGGGGTACATTCCCTTCTGGAAGCTCTAGGAGAGAATTGCTTTTCTTGCTTATTCAGGTATTGGCAGAATTTAGTTCCTTGTGATTGTAGAACTAAAATACCTGTCAGATGAGGATCATTCTCAGTTCCTAAAGGTCACTTACATTCCTAGTTTTCGGCCCTCTTTTAAATCTTTAAAGCCAGTAACAGCAGATAGCTGGTCAAGTTCTTCTCAAGCCACACCCCTCTAACAGGCTTCCCTGCTTTCCTTTTCCACTTACAAGGACTCCCGTGATTACAAGGGGCCCACTCTAACAACCAGGATAATCTCCTTATTTTAAAGTCAGTTGAAGAGCAAGTGTAATACCATCTTGAAAGCCTTCTTTGCCATTTAATGTAGCATAATCAGTGTAGCAACGCTAGTGGACAAAGATCATAGTGAGAGGGCAAAATTCTTCCAAAACGTACTTGAACAATAGTTAATATTGGGTCATCAATAGTTTAGTTGTATTACAAGCAGTTTATATGTTTCTGCAGTTGCATTACAGCTTGATGATTTAAATGTTAATTTAAGAGAAGAGAATAAGAAAGGGAGAGGCGAGAATGGGAAGGGAAGGAGGCGAGGAAGCAAGGAGGGAAGAAGAGAGGGAGGGAAGGTCAGAGTCAGAAACTGATAAGTATATTCATAGACATTATCTCATTCAATTTTTATAACTGATGAAGTAGGGTAAACCAAGACTCAGTCTAAAGGATCACAAAATAAATTTGTGATTGATAAGGTTACTGCACTCCCTATGACAGTGAGCAAATCTGTCACACCCAGAAAATGCTGTCTCAGTCCTAGTTTATGGCCTATATTAAAAAGAATTACATAATGAGGAAATGCACTTAAAATACAGAAAAAGTTGGGGGAACACCATACAGTGTCAGCACCAAGTCATTTTTTTTCCTACTGCCTTTAATTATACTTTTAAATTAAAAGAAACTGGTGAAAAATTTTATCCACAGAATATTTCAAAGTATTATGTGAAGTAATTCTACTCTATGTTACTTAAAATAAAAGTAAATAGTAACGCCAGCACTTAGACTGTTTTTCCCGCTTCTCATCTTGGTGGAATTAATGTATCATTTTGAAAATCTTATCAATCCCTCAAAGTGCCCCCTGATGTTTCAAGAAGACCCATGCCACTGAAATTCAAGTAGTACCAGGCTCTGAACACAACTTTTTGCCTCTGACTTCGGTGACGATTTCATAAAAATGGAGATAACATCAGAAGTTCCTGTGCTTATGATGAAATTTATGTGTTGTTTTCTGAAAGCTATTTTGAATGAAAGAAAATATGTACGAATTCAAATTATTTGGTAACTTTCAATGAAGTGATATGAAAACAGAGCAAAGGAGATGCTGTCTTTGTCCCTTAACACCTGTGTCATAGCATCTCTTTGACTCACTCTCCTGCCTTCCTCTTCCATAGCATTCCCACTTTCAGGTCTAGGGACTTAATCCAATCACAGGAATTCTATGTTGATGTAGTGATAGATCCAGCTAATCAAAGCCTAGGCCAATCATCATGAGGCATTAACGTATCTACAGGAATTCGTTCAGAAATGACTCAATTAGTAAAAAGTCCAACTATTTTGCATGACGACTGCAGGAAAGAACATACCGTCTCTTCATTCTTTCTCTCTCTCTCTCTCTGTCTGTCACTCTCTTTCTCCTCTTTCTGGACATGTATGGAAACAAGGAACCAATTAGAAGTAGTAGTTGCTGTTGATAGCCTGCCAGTGCTATGAGAAATGTGTGTTGAAACCAACATCCATAAAAAAATAAAGATTAGAAAATCCATGAAAAATTGAACGATAACCCTGATCAAACCCTGCCTGAGGTCTTGCATTTTTCAATTCTGTGAACCCCAAATTTGCTTTGATGTTTTAGTTTGATTTAGATTGTTTGTTATTTAGAGCTAAATGCATCATAATTAATACAAACACACTTCGGGGATAAACTTGCCCTTGTGGGTCTTATGCTTTAAAGTTCATAGTCTGGACAAAAAGAGAGTATTACTCGTAAAGTGACTTGCCTACAAACACATGCTTATGTAGAAGAAGAATTGGATACAAGCCTTATAATCCATGCTTCCATGTGGCACATATAACACCTTTAATATCTTTAAACCACTGTTATTTTTTAAAGTTTCTTTAAACATCTTGGATTGGATAGTATTAAGTAAGGTGATAGTTTTCCTCCCTTGGTAAATTATAATTAAACAGATACCTGAAATATTCCCTTTCCCATGGTGTTTTCCCCTAGTGGCACTCCTCGTGTGTCCTTTCCACTGAATGCCTGGAGCGGTCATTAACCATATAGCTTGCCTGAGCGTTTTGAGAATAGGGATCATGTTTTAATTCTTTATGTACCTTTAGCTTTTAGAAAAATGCCTCGAATTCAGTAGACTATCAACAAATGTATTCTAAAGGAATGATTCAAGGAATCAATAAAAAAACATACAGCCAGGCGCGGTGGCTCACGCCTGTAATCCCAGCACTTTGGGAGGCCGAGGCAGGTGGATCACAAGGTCAGGAAATCGAGACCATCCTGGCTAGCACGGTGAAACCCCGTCTCTACTAAAAATACAAAAAATTAGCCGGGCACGGTGGTGGGCGCCTGTAGTCCCAGCTACCCGGGAGGCTGAGGCAGGAGAATGGCGTGAACCCGGGAGGCAGAGCTTGCAGTGAGCAGAGATCGCGCCACTGCACTCCAGCCTGGGCGACAGAGCGAGACTCCGCCTCAAAAAAAAAATACAAATATATAAAAACAATTATTATATAGATGTAGTTGTATGGCCCTTGAAAAAGGGCCAATAATTCACAATATTCAGTACCCAAAGGCCCACAATAAATACTCATTCTTGAGAATGACTTATTTTATATTATTTCTGATATTATATTTATATAATACATAAATAATATATAATAATATGTAAGTAATATATATTATATTTACATTATTATCCAATAAGCTTGCATTCCTTATTTTTAAGAGAAGAACAAAAACCTTTCAAATAATATTCTGATTATTCTTTCTTCACTGGGCTCTGGAATGTCTTCACCTTAGTACAAATACAAGAATGAGCATTTTCTTTCCATATTTCTCTGCATTCCCTTTTCCTTTCTTTGCCTGAGAAATCTTGAGGAAATGGAAATTATAGTTGTACTATAATCTTGTTTGCTCTGATAATGAATGAGTGCTTTTAAATATAAACACCCACTGTCTACTTTGTTTTCTAATTGAGAAAGAATTATAAACAGCTGAAGAAAATTTGGAGTATCTAATAAAGCATAAAGAAGGCAAAATCTGCCAATATTTTCAATACCCAGAAATAATCATCGATAATATTTTATTGCATTTATATTCAGCCCTAAAATGAAAGTTATACTGAATACACATTTTCTCATCATCCTTCTCCTATATTGACATTATAGTATAACTATTTTCTATATCATCCAATACTCTTGTGCAACATTAACATTTTTAACGTTTTATTCCAGGTTACTTTATTTCAACGTCTGTGCAATAATAATAGTGAGAGCTAATATTTATTATTTGTGATTTCTCTGTGTTCCAGACTTTACCCAATGATTTTACATGGACTTCACTTAATCATCACAGAAAGAATATGAGATAGGTATTGCCATTCGTATCCTCATATTCTAGATGAGGATGACATGCATAAAGACATTTAAGTACCTGGTCACAGGGCTAACAAGTTGCGGAACAACCTTTTCTCTTTATTATAAAACTCTGTGTTCATCTCAATAGTTTCCTTCATTGTCTTCTTAATTGGGAAATAATTTCACAATCTAGATATTGTATTGTTATTTTAATTTTAATTGTTGAATTAATAATAAATTATTAGGCTGATTTCTCATCTCAGGATCTGCCAAATTTGGTGATAGTTTTTTTCTCTGGGATAAATGGCCCTCGGTTTTTGTTTTTTTTATTCATCACAATTATGGCTAAATTTCAAGGTATCCCAAGTGAGAAATTTGTCCAAGATATCACAAGCTCTTTTTTATTAATTAGACAACCTGAAAACATAAAATGATATTAACCATGCTGCTTCCAACCCTTTGTCCCGAGATGGGGATCTTTCTTAGCCTAAGACAGTGACTCCCAGGACTGGAGCTGCTTCATCTATCATTTGGAAAGGGGTGTTGGTGGCACACTAACAGAAATACATTTATAGCTAGATTTGCTAGCTCATCTTAACGAGAGATCATGCAAAGGCAGAAAGCGTTTGGCCACTTTTTATTTCTTCCCAAAAGAGGAAACGTGAGCAGAGAGAAATCCTATTGGATTTCTTCTCATCTTGCTGAAATTTTCAAAGAGGTACATTTCTCCCTGATCTTTCCTTAGAGCCATATCAAATGGCCAATAGCACATAGCTAAATGAAATGTGGCTTTATGTGGAGAATTAATAGCGGCTACTTTTTCTTTCTGGAGGTGTTGAAACGTGTCAATTTAGTACTAGTGTGTTCCTCTGCCTACAAAATCTCTGTTATACTCTGAAGGAAAATGGCAATTAGATTGGAATTAGGGAAGATGACTTCTCAAATTATAACTAGGCTTCTTTTTAGTTATGTTATTTGTTAATTTACTTATTTTATTTTGAAATTCATTGATACATATATAATTTATTTTCTATAGAAATTTTGAAGTCATCTTTTTTTGTTTACTTAAGATTTCTAACTTATTAGTTATTAACTTTCAACTATCTGTAAACCTCTTCACATGGTAGCCACTATTTGTGGGAAAAAAGAAAAACAAATGAAATTCTTACTAGCTAAAAATTTTCTACAACTCCCGAAAGAGTAAAATAAAGAGCACAATTTTTAGATCTCATTCTATTCTTTGGTTTAAAACTGCTGAGCAATTAATTACTTGCCAGAGCTATTAACACGATGTAAAGTGGATTGTGTGTGTTTTGTCTGATTTTTTTTTTTTTTGGCTTGCCATACGTGACTGCTATTTGTGAAATTTAAAAAGGGATAGACATATGAGGAATAAAAAAGGTCTTTATTTTACAAAAGTAATCATTCTGTCAGCAATTACTTAAGCCATGCAGTGACTCTTCCTATGAATGGGCTTTGGCAAATGAATCATAACTGTTGTTTCTTTTTCTTTTCTCAGATCATTCTCTACAACAAATAGCTATTGTTTCTGAAGGCTCATGTTTTAAGCCTTGCGCTTGGAACTTTCATGTCTCTTTTAATTTAACTGTTACAATAATTTTGCAGAATGAGTATTACTTGCCAATTTCACAAGTGAGATTATTGAGGTTCAAAAAAGTTAAATTAAAATAAACCTTAGCAAAGCCATAGTGTATATTACAATTCTTTCGTACTGAAAAGTCAAATGTTTTTCATCTAAATGCATATTGCCACTTACTATATCATAGAATTAGAGTTGTGTCTATATTCTTACACATACTCTAGTTTGCACAGTCTATTTCTGATTGATTAGGCCAATAATTTTTGGTTTTATGTTGTTTTGTGTGTCTATTTGTATGCACATGTGTGTGCTTGTGTGTGCTTCATTTGCTAGTGTATTATCTAGTGTTAAATATAGATTTCCACTCAATAAGGCAAATTCATCTCAAGCCATCCATCCATTAGCCCTGGATAAGAGATGACCCTAGAATAAACTGCTCTTCTACCATATTCCTTCCTTTCACTGTTCCCTGGACATAAGATTATTTGGCTTCTCATCCTATTGACCACTTTGCTAAATCGTCTCGTGTTCATATTAATGGTGGTTCAATAAAACTCACCATGCACTACTGGCCTTGAGAAACTAGTCATAATAAGGGCTATAGATCAGATAGACTGTGCTTTAGTGCCATTGAGAAATTACTCAAACAAAATTATCGTGTGATTACCAAAAACCCAGGCAGCTAAAATGTTGTCTGAGAACACAGGCACTGGATGTCTAGTCATGAACAAAGACATCAATAAATTGTACTCTCTTCAGAAGCCAAGAAAGCTGAAGAAACTATCTGAAGGAATTGAGTTTAAGTGTGCTCTTTGAAGCTAACAGGAAATGGTGTTTAGTGTGTGCCAAGGTTAAGATGTTCTTACTCAAGGCTAAACTGGATGTGGTCACAGTTAGCGGAGGCACTTAGAATCATTTATGAACATTTCAGATCTTTCCAGTGACACATGGCCAACTATTATTGGAAAGACCAAAAAGTAGTAAGTGGGAAAACATGAGTAATCCAAACAGGCTAGAAAAATTTAACTGTTTTGTTTTTATTATTGCTTATGAATTTGTGAAATTACTAAAGCAGTCATGTGCTAGTTTACCTACTTTCATTTGTATATTTCTAAGTTTCCAGGTGAACATTACATATTGTAAAAATATTTTGAAGATTTCTTTTTCTTGGCTTCACTAAGGCAGAGGCAAAAAATTAGAAAAGGGAAACATTTGAGCATTATGTTAAGAAAACTTACAATACTATAATGTAAAGAAAAAAAGGCTTAGGTCTAGAGAAGGCAAATGACTTCCCCGAGGCCACAGCTGGTGAAAATCCAGGCCCTCCACTACTGACACCCTATCTCCATAACAATTTTGTGTCCAATAAATTAATGAGAATATTGAAGTATGCCATAAGTTGAGTTCTAAAAACATTACAGTAGTATTTTGTTAATATACGATTTAGTGCATGCAATAAAGATACCAACCATAGTTCATAATATTTCAAACATTCAACAGACAACATCAAAGTTATTCAGTAAAATACACTGAAAAGGTCACTGAAGGATGTACAAAGGAAAATGACACAGTTTCTCCTCAAAAGCAAAGGAGGTAGAGATGTACAAAAATAACATAGCTAATTGAGGCTTTCATAATGACAAATAACAAAATTATAAGCAGGTTTGTGTGTGTGAGTGTCTGCATCAGTTCACATATTTTCACAAATATTATATTTGATTCTTACTATTGTCCTTCAATAGTGTAGTATTATTATCTATATTTTGTTTGACTGCTGACTGTAAATCCTGGGGTTTTTCTATTCTACTTTGTATATCAACATAACATATTTACATAATATATCTATATCATTATATATGTTAATATATATATCAATATAGATACCACCTGATCTCTGAGTGAATCTGCAGATTACCATATATATGGTAGATTACCAATGGTAATATACAAGTTGCTACTAGATTAAATGAAGAAATATATATGTGAAATACAAAAATATAAACATGTTTATATATTAAAACATATAAATATGTTTATAAAAACATATCTTAATAAAACATATATGTTTAATTATATATGTTCATAAAAATATATATGTATGTTTATATATTATATATTTCACATTATATATTATATATACTTCACATTTTTAAAATTTAATCTGCCAGTAAGTACTTACCTAGTAAGGACCCTATTATTATTCTCACTTAGTAGATAGAGAGTGTATGTATTTTGTATCAGTTTTCATTGCTAACCGGTTAGATTATAGAGAGTAAAACCCAGAATTTCAGATATCAAATCATTCAGCATCCCTTTGGCATTATGCTGTTGGACATGGGCAGAAAACGAAAAAAAACTTAGAAAATTCATTAGGAAAGCTTAAAAATATAGTCTTAAAATAGTTATTACACTGTATTTAAATTATTTGCTTTTATATCTTTGTCTCATTGTATTTGTATGTGAAACTCCTTAAGAGAAAGGTCTGTGTCTTGCCTTGTTTCCAATTATTTGTAATCACTACTAAAATTTCTTAGAGCAAATGATTAATATATTTCAGATAGGAGTTTGAGTAGTTCCTGGAATTTAATAAATATACAAAAATATTTCCTGGATAGAATAGTTACTTAACTAATAAGTAAAGCCTTATCAATATTGGAACAAACCCGTGCCATGTTTCTCTGGTTGTTATGCGCTGAGAAGGACACAACTTTGCTTCTATAATATCCCTGCCAAAATAGCATAACATAACTCCAATTACAAGAAAACATCAGGCAAATCCAAATTAGGGACAGGCTATAAAATAAATGGCTTTTCATTTCAAAATGCCAAGGCCCAAAAAGAAATAAAAGCTGAGTAACTGATCCAGATTAAAGGAGACTAAAATAGATATGACAACTAAATACAGTGCATTTTCCTCAGTTTGATCCTAGACCTGCTAAAGATAGCTATAAAGCATTGTTAGGATAATTTTTAACATTTAAACATAAACTATGGATTAGTAATGCACTGAATCAATACCAAATTTCCTGATTGTGTTAACTGAACTGTGTGGTTTTGTAAGAGAATGTCCTTGTTCTTAGGGACTTCACATAGAATTATTTATGCTTAAAGGAGCATGGTGTTTCTAGCTTACTCAAAGTTCAGGTCCCTGAAATGGTTCAGGGAAAAAACAAAAACCGTATGTGTGCATATGTATATGTATAACATTTGGTAAATCAGGGTAAAAAGTATCCTGTTGTTCCTTTTACTATTTTACTACTCTTATGATTTGTAAGTTTGAAATTGTATCAAATTAAAAGGTATCTTCCAAATTATCTGCATTTCTAAAGTTTGACTATTTCCTCACACAACGCCCTTCCAGTGAATAGAAAAGAGTCTTCTAATCAGTGCTGTCTTCCTGTTAAATACTTCTGGATGATGCTCAGATAGCACCTTAATCTACCCAAATGTTCCCTAATTTCTCTATTCCTTTTCTTTCTTTATATCATATTCCCCTAAAATCTTGGAGATAAGCTAGTCAACTAATAACGAATAAATTATTTTTTAATTCCATTTGATTAAAACACGAAATGATTAAATTATGACTATAGAAAAAGTAAGTTTGATGTTGTTTTTTTCTAGTCAATTATTAACATCATCAACCACATTCCTGATTTTTAAATCACAATACAGTACTATAAATATATTTTTCTTTCTTATAAGTTTCTTAATAAAATTTTATTTTCTCTAGTTTATCATATATGAATACAGGGCCAGGTGTGGTGGTTCACGCCTGTAATCTCAGTACTTTGGGAGGCTGACGCAGGTGGATCACGAGGTCAAGAGATCGAGACCATCCTGGCCAACATGGTGAAACCCCATCTCTACTAAAAATACAAAAATTAGCTGGGAATGGTGGCACGTGCCTGTAGTCCCAGTTACTCGGGAGGCTGAGGCAGGAGAATCATTTGAACCCTGGAGGCGGAGGTTGCAGTGAGCCAAGATCCCGCCACTGCACTCCAGCCTGGCAACAGAGCAAGACTTCATCTCATACAAAACAAAACAAAACAAAACAAAACAAAACACGAGAATACAGTATATGTAACTTGCAAAACATGTATTAATCAACTGTTTATTTATTAGAAAGGCTTCCAGTCAACAGTAGTCAAAAGTTATACACAGATTTTCAACTGCAGGGGAGTCATCTCCCTAACCCTTGTGTTGTTCAAGGGCCAATTGTACTATGTTTTATTCACTCTTGAGTGCATTTATTAAGCAAGTACAATTGTGTATACACTCTTCTAAGAATTGAGAATACAATGAGGTCAACAAGAGAGTTTCAGCCCTTAAAAATATAACAAATGGATGTAAGTACAATAAAATGAATAGGAAATTAGACTATACGACATAAAATGAATGCTACGGCCCGGCGCAGTGACTCACGCCTGTAATCCCAGCACTTTGGGAGGCCGAGGCGGGCGGATCACAAGGTCGGGAGATCGAGACCATCCTGGCTAACACAGTGAAATCCCGTCTGTACTAAAAATACAAAAAATTCGCCGGGCATGGTGGCGGACCCTGTAGTCCCAGCTACTCGGGAGGCTGAGGCAGGAGAATGGCGTGAACCCCGGAGGCAGAGCTTGCAGTGAGCGGAGATCGCATCACTGCACTCCAGCCTGGGTGACAGAGCAAGACTCCGTCTCAAAAAAAAAAAAAAAAAAAAGAATGCTACATTTAGAGGAATGCTACATAGCCCTTCAGAGCAACAACAAGCCAAGCACTAAGAGGTAAGTTTAAAAAGCTGATACACAAAAATAATAGGAGTTATGAAATTTTCTAGAAGGGAAAAAATATTTTAAGCTGAGAAAGAATTATGTGAAAAGCCAGTAGGTTACAAAAGAGCTTGGACAAGTCCTGAGCTCATCAGTAAATCTGGGGCAGGCATGAAGGATGAAAATATTCGCAGAAGTGAAATTACATGAACCATGTGTGCTAGATTGAGGAGCTTGGCTCTGAGGGCAATGAAGAGATGCTAGGAGTTTTATGGAGCAGAAAAGTAGAGTTAGATTTGTCTTTTGGAAAACTTCACTGAATATCAACCATTCTCCACATTTGTTTTGAAAGACATATTTTAAATACATGTCTATAATTTCTTATTCAAAACCTTGGAACTAGATATAATTTAGAATTCAGAATATGTTGGACTTCTAGAAAACTATTAAGGTAAGTGCACTGGATATTGTATAGCACTCCCAGAGGGGTCAGTAGCAATATCCCAGAACCAAATACAGGAAATTATCTTCATCAGATTGTATAAATTTTCACCTTAAACAGGACTTATCAGTTCAGATCAGATTTTTAAGTAAATGAATTAAGATAAAATGTTTGGTTGTCAGAATATTTTGATTTCAGAATTGCAAATGAGGGGCTGTGGGTGTATATGAGAAATGTCAGAGGCACATACGAAGGCAGTATTAGTCTGAAAACCAAAGCAAACAATTTGGTAACAATTAATGGTGGTAACATTGCAGTAGTATAACAATGATTTACGGTGTGGAGTAAAGCATCCACAGAGTAAATTGGATATTGGCTGCCCTTCATCTTTGTGTCACTGTTGAGTAGACTTTACTCTTCTACTCCACAAAGGCAAATTGTTTACATATTTTAGTACACACTAGATTGCTCTCTGGTGTAAATTCTACATTATATTATGACTTGGAACAAGTTGTACCCTGCAGATTTTTGTGACCTATCCTGCTCACTATCCTGTCAAACTATTTAACAGTGTATTTATAAAGCTCTAGTTAAAATTCACATCTTCATTAAAATCTGGTGACAGTCTTATGGACAGTTTGAATTATACCCTGTGCTACAGCATAACGGTTGAGAGCCACTGGGATAGCAAATGGATCATTGGAAGGGGCAAGTTTTCATTCAGGAAAGTCAGTTAGGAACAATCACAAAGTAATCTCATTGACAGATGATACTACTCTTAACTGGGGAATTTGCAGCAATATTCTTTGACCTTGAAATACAGATTTATTCTGCCCCACTATAGCATAAGGCAGAAAAAAAGATGAACTATTATTGATCTGGGGAAAGAAAGAGTACTCATTTATGATTGGAGATATTTTGGAATGTATCTTGCAGGACGCGAACTTTGTCCTGAATCTTGAAATAAAAATAGACAGTCCATGGATGGAAAGGATGATGTAGATAGTTAAGTCTAAGGGAGAGATAACAAAAGCATCAAGTTATACCTAGAAAGAATTTGCATAAGATGGGGATAAAACTATCATGGACATTAAAAGTCCTGTTAAGAAATTTTATTTTTTTATTTTTATTTTTTTTGAGACAGAGTTTCACTCTTGTTGCCCAGTCTGGGGTGCAGTGGCACAATCTCGGCTCATGGCAACCTCCGCCTCCCAGGTTCAAGCCATTCTCCTGCCTCAGCTTCCCAGGTAGCTGGGATTATAGGCACATGAGCCACCACGACCGACTAATTTTGTATTTTTAGTAGAGATGGGGTTTCACCATGTTGGTCTGGCTGGTCTCAAACTCCCAACCTTGGCCTCCCAAAGTGCTGGGATTCCAGACGTGAGCCACCATGCCCAGCCAAGAAATTTTATTTTATTCTGCAGGTAATGGAGGCTGTCTGGGTGCAGTATGAAGGATGATCAGAATCAAGGAGATATATCTCAACAACTCTTACATTCAGCATATGAGAAAAATAAAAATTAAATATATTGTTAAAATAACCTCAAAAATACTGGTTCTCTACAAGAATGATTTTATATAGAACTGTCTGTTTACTGTGAAAGATTCAGAATTGAAATATAATCACTGATGTTATGAAAACCTTGGCAGATAGAGCCAGGGACGGCCATGAAGGGAGAGTTCTCATGCTTCTATACCTGATAACAAAAATTATCACAAAAGACTGCAAAAACCACAACTTTGTGTAAAGGCCATCACAAGTTTATTAAAAAAAATACTTCTGCAAGGACATATGCCCATCTAATCTCAGACTGGCGGTACCCTTGCTATTGATCTTTGTAGTGGAGTATAATTATTTCAAAACAATTATGTAATCCTCCTCATTGTTTTCTTTAAAAACTTTTGTCTTCCTTTTCATCCCCCAAAACATGCATAGTTTATAATGGCATGAATATTCTCATTGCAATGTTCTATTCCCAAATAAACATCTTTTCTTTTAGAGAATGTCTCTCTATTTGTTATTTAAGTAGACTCTATCTATCTATCATCTATCTATCTATCTATCTATCTATCTATCTATCTATCTATCTAGTGCTTATGTGAATGTTTATGCAGGTATGTTTGTGTATGTATTCTGCAACCTCATTTTCTGGAATTTAAGAATTCAATTCAAAAGCACTTCATGCATAGCAATTCAACCATAAACCTTTAGCATGACTACCCTTCTAGCAATGGAAATTTAGCCATCTTTTCCTGAAATAAAAGCAGCGAGGTGACACGTTCCTTGCTTGGCTCATGGGGTGAGAAGGTCTCTCTTGAGGCTGTCTGTTACATTGCCATGCCTTCTTACTAATGAATGCTTCCCCTACTTGTACACTTCTTCAGGCAAAACAATTTTCTTTCAAGGTGCTTTATAATGTCATTAGATTTCCCATTTGTGTTCAAATGTACCACATTCATGAGGAGGAGATACTAGCACTGGTTTTCTCTGAAATGAGGGACCAAGAAGGAAACTGCTTTCTACAGAACATTTGACTTCTTGCTCCTTATACCTCTGTTTCTTAAATGCGAGCATTCTAGTTGTTTGCTATTTTGTCTTACCCAAATTTATTTGATGGATATGAAGATGAGTAGAATACTGGGGTAAGCACACTTTAACCATGGATGTCAGGGACACTATGACATTATGATGTTAGAAAAAAAGATGAGCAGGTCTGAACACTGGTCACAGACCTCAACATTTTGATATGACAATAATATCTTATTTCTTTTATCTTTTTAAGAGTAGTATTTACCAGGCTCTAAAAGACACACATATTTGGTTCATGAAGAATAACTGTGAGGTCATTTCATAAGTCAAGAACACGTATCATCTATGATGGCTGCAGTCTACCCCAAACTGGGGCTATTAAGAGTGTGCTTTAGAACAAAGTTGTGAATACTGCAAGAATCCTGGCATATATGACCCTGTTTCTCTTAGATTGATACAGCTGATCCTCCAGTAACATCCTTTCATTGAAAGCCTTTTGTATTGTAACACTGATGAGGGTGTAAACCCCGAAAACCTGAGACAGGTCTCAGTTTATTTAGTAAGTTTATTTTGCCGAGGTTGAGGATGCACCCATGACACAGACTCAGAAGATCCTGATGACATGTGCCCAAGGTGGTCAGGGCACAGTTTGGTTTTATACATTTTCGGGAGACATGAGACATCAATCAACAAATGTAAGATGAACATTGGTTCCATTTGGAAAGGTGGGACAACCTAGAAGCAGGAAGGGGTCTTCCAGGTCATACGTAGATAAGAGACAAATGGTTGCATTCTTCTGAGTTTCTGATTAGCCTCTCCAAAGGAGGTAATCAGATATGCATTTATCACAGTGAGCAGAGGGGTAACTTTGAATAAATGGGAGGCAGGTTTGCCCTAAGCAGTTCCCAGCTTGAGTTTTCTCTTTAGCTTAGGGATTTGGGGGTCCCGAGATACTTTCCTTTCAAAAGGAAAAAAAAAAAATCAATTCCCAGCCAGGACCATTGTTCATGTGGAGTTTTTACATTCTCCCCATGTCTCCAGGTACTCTGATTTCCTCCCACATCCCAAAGACATGGAGGTTAGGTGAATCTGCATGTCTACAAGGTTTGAGCCTGAGTGTGTGGATTGTATGTGTGAGTGTGCCCAATGGGATGGTGTCCTGTCTGGGTTGGTTCCAGCCTTGGCCCTGAGCTGCCAGGATAGGCTCTGGCCACTCGTTATCCTGAACTGAAATAACTGGGTAAATAATTACCTTACTTGTTCGCATTGATCTTTCAGAAATGTGTGTATAGCTCACACTTATTCAAATATTTAATATTGGTAGATTTGGGGGCCTTTATTTAGAAGTTTGGTGATGTTTTTGTGACCAGAAATATGCTATAGGAACTTACATCTTGTTTATGTCAATTAGTGTATGGTAAAATTGGTTTTATTATATGTTGTTTCACTTTAAGTCACTGTTTCCAAGAACTTACGGAGGATGTTGAGTGAGGGCTTACCATATTTTATTTATTTAGTTACTCTGTGAACTCACAGGCAAATACAATTTAATCTAATTCTCTAACCTCAACCCTGAGAATGCCAATGCTCACATATATTCTGACTCTTAAAATGTTTCAGCCTTGCTCCTTCTCAGAGAATTGTTGCAATAAGGTTAGGACTTAGAGTTTCTCAATATTGCTTTGGCCAGTGGGGTCTTTTGTGTCTTTATACAAATTTGGAGATTTTTTTCCATTTATGTGAAAAATACCATTGGAAATTTGATAGGGATTAGCAACCTCTAGAATTCCTAAAATTGGTAAAAAAAAATATATATATATATATATGTATATATATATTGATGATGCCATTGTTAAGAAGTTGACAGGTTCTAGGTTAACCTGAAAATGTATTATAGATATATTTGCCACAAATACATGAAATTAATCTCCATCTGCATAAATTTATACTAGTTAGATAAAGCTGATTAGCCATGCAGTAAAATAGATGCTCAGCTAAATCCAAGATCAAAGCCAAATACCATCACAAAATGAAATTTGGGAATGAGAAAATGAATCTATAGTACTGCAAAATTAATTTTTACCATTTCATTTGTTAAAATAGCTTGTGTCATATTTTTAAACGTTGATATATTAATGCAGGAAAAATAATACCTCTGTGAAGAATTTGAAAACTTCTTAGCTCAAAAAACATACAAGGATATTAAGCACATTGTCATATGGCCATTTGTATGTTTTATTTCTTTCTTTTAGTTTGAATTATTTTATTTGAAGTTCTGGGATACATGTGAAGGATGTGCAGGTTACATAGGCAAATGTGTGTCATGCTGGTTTGCTGCACCTATCAACCCATTACCTAGGTATTAAGCCCAGCATACATCAGCTATTTTTCTAGATGTTCTCCCTCCCCATACACCACCCCCGCCCCCCAACAGGTCCCAGTGTGTGTTGTTCCCTGCTCCCTGTGTCCATGTGTTCTCATTGTTCAGCTCCCACTTCTAAGTGAAAACTTGTGGTGTTTGGTTTTCTGTTTCTGCCTTAGTTTACTGAGGATAATGGCTTCCAGCTCCAAAGGACATGATCTCGTTACATTTTATGACTTCATAGTAAATGTCCATTCAAGTCCTTTGCTCATTTTAAACTTGGGTTTTCTTTCCTTTCTTTCTCTTTCTTTCTTTCTTCTTTTTCTTTCTTTCTTTTCTTTTTTCTTTTTTTTTTTTTTTTTTTTTGCTATTGCTTTGTTTAAGCTCCTTATATATTTTGGATGTTAAACCCTCATCAGATGCATAGTTTGCAAGTATTTTCTCTCATTCTGTAGGTTGTCATTTCACTTTGTTAACTGTGATTGTTTCCATTGCCTTGGCAGAATCTTTTTAGTTTGATATAATTTGACGTGTTTATTTTTGCTTTGTTGCCTGTGCTTTTGGGGTCATAGCCAAAAGATCATTGCCCAGGCCAATGTCATAAAGTTTTTCCCCTATTTTTTCTTCTAGAAGCTTATCTTTACAGTTTCAGATTTTACATTTAAGTCTCTGAAACCACTTTGAGTTGAGCTTTGTGTATAGTGTAAGGTAATAATCGAATTTCATTCTTTTGCATGCAAATAACCAATACCATTTCTTAAGTGACTATCTTTTCCTCATTGTGTATTCTTGGTGTCCTTATCAAAGACTAGTTGACTGTAAATGCAGGGGTTGATTTCTGAGATCTCTATTCTGTTCCATTCATCTATGTGTCTGTTTTTATGCCCATACTGCACTGTTTTGGTTACTACAGCTTTGTAATATAACTTGAAATCAGGTCGTGTGACGCTCCCAGTTTTTTTGTGTGTTTGTTTCTCAATATTGCTTTGGTTCTTTGGGGTCTTTTGTAGCTTTATGCAAATTTTAGGAGTTTTTTTATATTTCAGTGAATAATACAACTGGAATTTTTATAGGAATTGTGTTGAATCTGTAGGTCACTTTGGGTAGTATGGACATTTAAACAATATTATATCTTCTAATTCATAAAACAGAATGTTTTACCATTTATTTGTACCTTCTTTATTTTTTTCATCAGTGTTTTGTCATTTTCTGTGTACAATCTTTTCATCTCCTTGGTTAAGTTTATTTCTAGTATTTTATTCTTTTGATGCTATTTTAAATGGGATTGTTTTCTCAATTTCTTTTTTAGTTCTTTGTTAGTGTACAGAAATGCAATTTCACTGAATTACTGGTTCTAACAGTTTTTTGGTGAAGTCTGTAGGGTTTTCTTATATAAGATTAGGTCATCTGTAAACAGAGATAATATAACTTTTTCCATTTTGATTTGGAAGCCCTTTCTTTCTTTTTCTGTCTGATTGCTCTGTTTTGGACCTCTAGTGCTACGTTGAAAAAAAATGGCAATAGTCAGTACGCTTGCCTTGTTCTTGATCTTAAAGGAAGGCTTTCAGCTTTTCAGCATTAAGTATGATGTTAGCTGTAGGCTTGTTTCACATGGCTTTTATTATGTTGAGGTACATTCCTTGTAAACTTAATTTGTTGAGATTATATCATGAAAGAATGTTGAATTTTGTCAAATACTTTATCTGCATCTATTGACAGGATCATGTATTTTTATTCTTCATTTTGTTGATGTGGTGTATTAACAGATGGATTGATTTAAAAATGTTGAACCAGGGATAAATTCCACTTGTTTATGATGTATGACCCTTTTAATGTGCTGTTGAATTTTGTTTTCTAGTATTTCAATAAGAATTGTTGCATCTATGTTTATCAAGGTTATTGTTCTGTAATTTTTTTTCTAGAATGTCTTTACCTTGCTTTGGTATGAAAGAAATGCTTGCCTCATATAATATATTTGAAAATGTTCCCTCCTCTTCAATTTTTTGAAAGAGTTTGACAAGGATTGGCATTAATTCCTCTTTAAATGCTTGGCAGAATTTACTGGTGAAGCCATCTGGTACTCAGCATTTTTTGTGTTTGGTTGGGAAATTTTTTATTACTTCTTCAGTCTCATCACTCGTTATTGGTCTTTTTAGATCATCTATTTCTTTCTTTTTCTTTTTCTTTTTGAGACAGAGTTTTGCTCTTGTCACCCAGGCTGGTGTGCAATGGTGTGATCTTGGCTCACTGCAACCTCTGCCTCCTGGGTTCAAGCGATTCTCCTGCCTCAGCCTCCCAAGTAGCTGTGATTACAGGCACACACCACCAAACCTGGCTAATTTTTGAATTTTTAGTAGAGACAGCGTTTCACCATTTTGGCTAGGCTGGTCTCAAACTCCTGATCTCAGGTGATTCACCTGCCTCGGCCTCCCAAAGTTCTGAGATTACAGGCATGAGCCACCACACCCGGCCTTAGATTATCTATTTCTTAATGAGTCAGTCTTGGTATACCACGTGTCCAAAAATTTATCCACTTCTAGGTTATACAATTTATCGACATATAATTTTTGTAGTAGTTTTTGTGATCCTTTCTTTCTGTGATGTCAGTTGTCATGTTTCTTCTTTCATTTATAATTTTACTTACTTGTGTTATTTCTTTTCTTTTTCTTTCTTTTTTTTTGATGGAGTCTCCCTCTGTCACGCAGGCTGGAGTGCAGTGGTGCGATCTCGGCTCACGGCAACCTCTGCCTCATGGGTTCAAGCAATTCTCTGCCTCAGGCTCCCAGGTAGCTGAGATTACAGGCACCTGCCACCACGCCCGGCTAAATTTTTTGTATTTTTAGTGGAGATGGGGGTTTCACCACCTTGGCTGGGCTGGACTTGAACTCCTGACCTTGTGATCCACCCGCCTCGACCTCCCAAAGTGCTGGGATTACAGGCCTGAGCCACTGCACCCAGTCTCTGTTCCCTTTCTCATCTATATTTCCTTTATTTCTGCCCAAATCTACAATGTGATATCACCTTAAACCTGTTAAGATGACTATTCTAAAACTGACAAAATATATAACAACTATTGGCAAGGGGGTGGGAAAGAGAATCCTTGTACACTGTTAGGGTGAATGTAACTAGCTATAGCTGTTACAGAAAAAAAATGGAGGCTTTTCAAAAAATTAAAAGTGGAACTACCATATGATCCAGAAATCCTACTTCTGAGTACATATTCCAAAGAACATGTAGTCAGTATCTCAAACAGATATCTGCACCCTATGTTTATTGCAGCATAATCTATACTAGTTAAAATATGGAAACAATATTAGTGTCTATTAATGGATAAATCAATATAGAAAATGTAATATATACACATATATACATATGTATAAACACACATATATACATATACACACAAACACACAATGTGTGGTGATGGATGTGTTAACTAATTTGATTGTGGTAATCATTTCACAGTGTTTATCAATGGATGAATCAATACGAAAAATGAAACATATGCATATATACACACACACATATACCCACACACACAAACACACACTGTGTGGTGATGGATGTGTTAATTAATTTGATTGTGCTATTCAATTCATAATATATATGTATGGCAAATCATCAAATTATACATTTGATATATGTAATTTTTAACAATTATACCACAATAAAGTTGAACAAAACATACGATATTCTCGTTTCTTAATATTCCACATTTTTTTGAAACATAAAATCCAAGCATCTCCATGTTAAAGATAAAAATTATTTACACAATGACTGTCAATCATTGTTCTGTCAATGACTGTTCTGTTTTTAAAAAATATTTGAAAGACTTCACAATCAACAGTAACTACTGAAGTATTTTATTATTGCAATGTTACATATATATTTAAAGTTCCGGTTATGAACATTATTTCAACCTATTAATTTTATGAAGATAGTTTCACTCCAAGTGGCATGTAGAATGCTTATCTATATTTGAAAGTGAATATTCTAGTATTAGCACTAAATCTAATGACCTTCATGTTTTTATTACTGAAGGAGTTACATGATTAAGTATGATGATAACTTATCTAATTTTATTATTATTCAATACTCACTAGTCCATAGTCAGAAGTAATGTGGAAAAAGGCAGTAGACTATAGAGACTTCAAATGGCTAAGGCCAAAAACAAGACCCTAAAAAAGGCTTTAGCCAAATATCAAGAACAATGCCAAAATTTAGAACATCCCCAGCTAAGTCACCTGATAGAATAAAGGAATTATTACAAATTTTTCAATAACAATCTTTCTTTTTCAATCAAAATGACTCAAGGCTTTATATGTGTGTGTGATGAGATATAGAAAGATATAAATCTGTCTGTAATTTGTATGTATCTGTGTGTTTGTATGTGTATGTATATATGTGTGCTATATTTATTCCTTGAGAAAAAAAAATGAAGCATTTAAGTTTTGGTGCTTCTTTTTTCTGATATTAACTGTGGTTTAGCTCTTAAACATCACATCTCAACTTCTAAGAATGGGATCATGCTTTTATGGTATTTTGAAAGTGCGTATCTCATTCATATGCATGAAAGACTATTTTCATGATTAAACATTGATTTTGCCACCATCATCACCACCCCTTAGGAAGAATCTTTTAAGCCAATGATATATCTGATGATACAATTCACAACAAAAAAAAATGTATATCAAGATAGTCTTTACAGTTTTTCTATGTAAAGCACAGCCCCTGGCTTTGCCAGCATGACCAGCCCATGATCCTTCCGTAATGAATATTATGTTGATAACCACATACATTCATTCTGAAACTGTTTAGGTAAAGCTCTTAGAATTAAAACACTCATTCCTAATACCTTAAGATACAAAAGAATTTGTGCAAATGGACTTTAGCCCAAGTGAGCAAACCTCCTGCTGATGTTGTGTGGATGGAGTGGGAGGGGGTGGTGTTTTCCTAGGATGTTCTTCCAAGCTGCTTACAAATGAAAGTGCATTAAGTAATTTGTCTGCTTTTACAGAGTTAATATTTTATGTCTGAGGAAGTCAAATCTGTCTGAAAGTTTTGTAAGCAATGGAACCCAAAGTGAATTGAAAAAAATTAGTTTGAAACCAATGAAACTGGGTCACTATCTTCCCATTTTCCTTGGAAGCAGTTAAGATTCTAAGATCCCCATGCTCCAGAGGAGATGCTGAACATAGTGAGAGTGTCCAGTAATTGCTGTGTTTCTTTTTCTACAGCCTCTCATCTCACTGGTATTCCACTTCATTCTAGGTTTCTAATGCCTGACTTAAGCAAATATATTTCTGTCATTGGTATTGATCGATACTACATTTCAAAATACATTATATTAACTAATTTCTTGGCATCTAACACATAATTTTAGTTACAATGTTGACAGGGTCAAAGCAGGTGTCACTAAAAAGAGAAGAGAATGAAAATAGTTCTGAGCCATCATGTTTGTTTTCTTCTTCTGGTTTCTTCTTCTAAACAGAATCGGGATTGTTTTATTTCCAAAAATAGTCTGTACAAAACAAATGAAGTGTACACATTTATATTATAGAAGGCCATGACTGTCACTAACTTTAGTGATTTGAAGAAATGTGGTTCTACTAATGAAATATTTAACAGCCTCAGCCACTCTTCCCTCCCAGTACCACTCTGCTGCTGTTGGGCTTTTCCAGCTCCAGGAGTGTGTACCAAAGGAAACAGAAGGAAGTCAAGGTCTAAATTTGCAGTGAGGAGCTAGGAGCATGCTCATACACCTCCCATCCTCTGAGGTAGGATGCTGAGGGAAACAGAGAATGAACACACATGTCTGATTGGATTTCATATAGGAAAGATAGTAAGCAGAACAGAGGCAAGTGAAACCCTATTCTTGAGATGGAGATTTACAGTGATGCATGCTGATGCTAGTCTGCAGGTAACCATCCCAGGAGATAGATGGAAGGCATGCTTCATTTATAGTATCTCTGGGCCAATTATTTTTCTGGTTCAAGAATTGCTAAGTACAGTTGACTCTTAACAACAAGGTTTTGAACTGCCAACACCACTCATACTAGGATTTTTTTAAAAATAAGATTATAGTTAGCCCTCCCTGAGGGCGGGTTCTGCATGTACAACCAAATACGGATAGAAAATACTGTATTGGCAGAATGTGAAACCCCGCAAATACCAGGGCTGACTTTTCATATCCACGGTTCTGCACTGCAGACCTTGGGACTTGGATACACCCAGATTTTGGTTACCACAGGGATTCTGGAACCAATCTCTTCCAGTAGCTATGGACAACATTATTATTATAGGATTGTAAGATATTAGAATTATTTTATATTTGGGGATGTCAATCTTATAATGAGTAATACCAATTTAATTACATCATTTCCTGGCTTGTTCTGAATTCTATACCAAGCTTAGCATCTACTCTGTCTCTATCTACTTCATGGGGATTTTACCCAGATTAATCAAAATTGTATTTTATCCTGAATTACTTAAATTTGAGAACTTTTTAAAAATTGGTGACACTAGCAGTACATATTGATGCAAGGACTTAAATTAAGGAAGAGTTCTTTTTAAAGGTCCCCCCCACCATGGGGAGTAAATGCTAATTCCCTGACATATAAAGACGGACTGAATTAAAGAATAAATTTGCATTTCATGTTACTTGAGAGGTACTTGTGAACATAATTTTGCAGAAAGTCAAAGTATTTCTGGGATAATATATTGATAACACAAGACTTCATTATTAACCTATGCTGTAATCCTGAATATTTAAGGAGACAAATTTTTATATATTGTTTGCCATTAAGTTTTGAGGTATATTAATTAATTTTACAAGGTAAGACATGTAGTACTTCACATATATTTCCAGAAAAATTGGTCCTCTAGACACTGGAAATCGAATAAAAGGCATTTTCTTTTACTATTTCTTATTGGTGCATGTTTACATTTCTATTAAATAAAGATCAAGGAAGTATTTTGTTTTCAATGTTTTTTTTTTTCGATGTCAGGAGTTCGAGGCCAGCTTGACCAACATGGAGAAACCCATTTCTACTAAAAATACAAAATTAGCTGGGTGTGCTGGCACATGCCTGTAATCCCAGCTACTCGGGAGGCTGAGGCAGGAGAATCGCTCGAACCCAGGAGGGAGAGGTTGTGGTGAGCTGAGATTACACCATTGCACTCCAGCCTGAGCAACATGACCAAAACTCCGCCCCCCCCAAAAAAAATTCATCGGATCACATGAAAATCTTATATGTTTATGATAAAAATCAATGATGAATTTTAAGGGAAATAAATAGGTCTTCAATGCCTCTTGGTTCCTTAAATACAGTACAGTTTATAAATAGTATATAATTAGAGGGCATGCATTCAAAAAGTGTACTGGGCACACTAAAATTTATCGTGTCTACATACTATTATCAAGATTTTAAGGATCATTTATTTCGATATTCATTGGATGCAAAAATATATCAAAATAAAAATGTACATTTAAATATATTTTGAGTAGAGATGAATATCATAATTTTTTTCACTAGTAATATGAAAGTAAGCAAGTGAGCACATATTACTTTTTGTTCTGCTATAATTCATTTGAAGGAATAAAACAGGTATAAAATAATAAAATAATTTCTAGTCATACAGTACAGTAACAGCTTTATTATCAACATAAATTCTTTTATGCTTAAGTCTACATTATTTGAAAAGAAAGTGTCTGGTTAGAAATATACATGTGAAATTCTTAGTGGGTTAATATGCTGTTGAAATGAGAATAATATAAAAACTAAAAAGTTGAAATTTTCAGTCTAATCTCATTGCATTCATATGGTACTGCTAAATGTATTACTCCATAGTATCAAGTCAATTGTGCTATTTTGAGATAGCAATTATATTTGGCAGGCAAAATAACATAAATTATTAGCATGCATGGGTTTAATGTGGCCTTATCAACCTTTACTCATTGGGCCCTAAATTTGAATCATAATGCTTGCACAATTTATACATGTAAATATTTGTTTTATCATTTACTATAATTAGGGAAAAATGAAACTAGAAACTTCAAAGCTTTATGTTCCAGGCAGGACATAAAGCCATGTTTTCTTATAATAAATCTTAAGATTTAATTTATATTTATTAGACCTAGCATTATAAAAGGCATAATTAAGATTAACCATAAAATTTTGCATCCATGTTGCTGCTATAACTCGTTAGTTGTTAGTATTGTAAGTCTGAATTCTAGAAAAAGTGTGACTCCACTACACATACATGTACTCTCTATTTAAATTATTTGTGGTTTTAAATGGAAACATCTTTTGGTAGAAATTCAAAAAGAGTTACTTTCAACTCCTATATATTGAAACTTACTGACGATCTGAAAAATAAATGACCTACTTTCATCAATGAAATACGTAGTTTTATCCATTATTACCCCAATAATCAGTGTATTATGACAGCTTACAGCAATGTGGTCAGCATTTTAAAATTCAAAAAGAAAATACAATTAGTTTACCACTGCCAAAACAAAATTTGTTAAGAATTTCTCCATCTATCTACTCACCCACCACCGTTTACCTAGATAGGACTCTTGTATTTTGAAAACAGTTAACAGTATAAATCCAATAAGGTTAAATTGAAAATTTTAACCTTTATATTTTTATATGCATTCTCATTTCAACAGCATATTATCCCACTAAGAATATTGCATGTAATTTCTAACCAGACACTTCTATTTCAAATAATGTAGATTTAGACATCAAAAAATATTTATGTTGATAATAAAGCTGTTATTGTATTGTATGACTAGACACTATTCTGTGAATGAATCTTTGAAAATATCTCACGACAAAAACCAATGCCTAAATTTGGGACTTTGAAGACTGACATTTGATATATATTTATTTTTAAAATATATATTTATTTTAAAGAATCTAGAACTACACAAAAACAAAATGGGTGGAAGTTCTGAAAATGCTTGTGTGAGGAGTTTGGTTGATTCATTCTATAAAACAATTATAATACCGATCCAAAATATTATAAAAATTATTTGAAGGTAATAAAAAACACTAAATGAAAGCAAAAACTGAAGTAGAGTTTACTCTTTAAAGACTCTACTACATGGATAACCACTGAAAGATTTTGGTTTTCTTTCTTGGGCAAATACCCTTTGCCCAATAGTTGTGGAACTGGAGAACTGTAATGGCTTTAGGTGGCAGACATCAGAATGTAGAGCAACAGAGAAGTTAGAAATATAAAGAGGAAAATCAGAAAGTGAGACAGTCATAAAAGGGCTGTGATCCCAATCCTGAGTGTATTTTCCCCCAAAACTACTGGCTGATGTATAAACATCATAAATTTCTGGAAGCCTACAAAAAAAGAATAATAAATGAGGGATATTGGGGTTGGGAGAATGTACCCCTGAAAAAGGAACTTCTCTAGGTAAGATTTGCAAGTTTGTTATGCTTGTAATTGTCTCCCCAGACTATGTACAGCTTAGTTAGCAGAGAATGGAAGCCTTATTGGCATGAGGGGGAGGAGACCATCTGGAAATTCAGGGGGACATAGAAAGTGAAAGAATCACAGATAAAGTAAACCCTCAAAACCTCAGTTGCTTTGTCTTTTTCTACTATTTTTCCACCTATCTTGTGGTCTTTTACATGTGTGCATAATAAAAGCATCTAGCCAGGTGCTATTGCTTTAGTTTTTAAACATTAGAATAGTCTCTTTAGTCATTGACAAATTTATTCTTTAAAATATTGTGATTACTAATATTTGATTTTATTCTTGTCTTCTTATTTTGGGCCTGCTCATTATGATGCATTATCTTTGGTATATTTTTTCTTTCTAGCCTTCTAGTGGTTTCATAAAGTTTTTCTTATTTTTCTCTTTCCTTTATGTACTATGTTTAAGGTTATCTATAACATTTCTGTATGTTGAGATATTTCCCTTAAAATCTTAGCAAAAGATTTCACAGAAGAAAATCTTAAATATTTATTTTCTTTATATTCCTCCTAAATAAAACTCAGTCACCCTCAATGTACATAGTTAAGTTGTCTTAAATTACATCTTTATTTCTAACTTATAATACTTATTATTGTTAATAATGGTGTCTTACCAGAATTACTTTATATCATAATTAATTTGTGTGATTTGTCTACATACTTAGCGTTTATTCTTGCATATTAAGCTATTTGAGTTTAGCTTACTTTTTCCTGAGAAACAAACTTTTTTTTTCCCATTAAGATTTTTCAGTGGAAAATTTTATCAGTCTTGTATGGAAACATATTTATTTTGTCTTCACTTGAGGTGGATTATTTTTAGATAAGCATACAGTTTTAGTTTGATAGTATTTCTCTCAGTGTTATGAAGATAATCCATTGTCATATAATCCCCATTTTTGCTTTTGAGAAGGTTATTTTCAGGCATTCTTTCATTCTAGGTAATTTGTCTTTGCTTGTTAGAAGCTTCTAATAATTTATTTCTATATTTAGAGGTCTGCAATTTTATTATGATGTACCTAGCTGTAAAATCATTTTGCTTTTTTCTCTCAACTACTTGTATTTTCTAAAAATAAAATTTTTGAGCCCTTCATATGCTATGAAAAAATTTCAGCCATTATCGCTACATACATTTTATCTATTTATTACTGATCCTATTATATGCATGTTGGACCTTTCTCTCTCTCTTTCTTTCTCTCTTTTTTTTTTTTTTTTTTTTTTTGAGACTGGGTCTTGCTCTGTCACCCAGGCTGGAGTGCAGTGGCACAATCTTGGCTCACTGCAACCTCCATCTTGCAGGTTCAAGTGATTCTCCTGCCTCAGCCTCCCAAGTAGCTGGGACTACAGGCACACCACCATGCCCAGATAATTTTTTTCTGTTTTAGTAAAGACAGTGTTTCACCATGTTGCCCAGGCTGGTCTCAAACTCCTGAGCTCCAGCAATCCACCTGCCTCAGCCTCCCAAAGTGCTGGGATTACAGGCATGAGCCACCACACCCAGCGGTATTCTTTCTTATAACCGCTATTTGGTAATTTCCATGTCCTTGTACCTGTACTGCATTCTTAATAATTTCCCCATGTCTCATATTTCTGTTTATTTATGCTGTCTTCATCTGCATCTAAACTTCCATGTGGCACATTGTATTGTTAATTTCAATTACTATATTTTTTTAATTCTAAAGGTTATATGTGAATTACCTATACATGCCAATTCTCTTGTAATAAAGTATTTTCCCATTGGAGTTCAAGTATCATTTTAAACATTTTTGTTTTATAGTCTCTTTTCACATTGTCCTATTAAGTTCTCCGGATTGATATCTCTTCTTTTTTCCTTCCTGAATGTTGCTTATGATGGGCTATACTTTTGAGTATTTTTTTAATTTAGGTATTATTGACAAGACAACCAGCTGCAGAGAGGAGCTACCCTTTCTGCTAAGAGGTGAACACTTGCCAGGACAACCTGCCTGCAGAGAGGAGCCACCCACTCCAGGGCCTCCTCTCTGTTAAGAGCTGAACACTCGACCTCCCTACAGAGAGGAGCTACCCACTCTGGGTCTACTCTGAGTTGTTCTAACTCTCAATAAAGCTCCTCTTCATCTTGCTCACTCTCCACTTGTCTGTGTACCTCATTCTTCTTGGACACAGGACAAGAACTCAGGCAAAGGCACCACCAGCCACAGAGGTTTCCAGCCAGAAAAGCAATACCCCAAAGATTCCTTAACATTATGAGTTCAAATATATCATGTGGGCCATGGGTTGTAGGCATATCTTCTTAGATGAATTTTGTGTTTGCTCTGACAGAACCTAAGTGAATTACAACCTTGAGACTAACTTTCCTGTTAATTTTTTTTTTTTTTTGGTATTATCTGAATCATACAAGTAGTGTAAGTTTGGACCTCACATCAAGAGAAATAACAGAATTGGGGACTTACATTTTTAATTTTAAATTTTTTTCTACCTCACATCAGATAGAGACAAGCTTCATTGTCATCTCCCTGAACCAGAATGTGGAATTTTTCTTGTTCAACCAGTATTTGTGAGTATGGCTTTTTAAAATTTCTGGTTTTATATTTACTTTCCACTTCTATGTCTTCACCTCTTATAGGCCCAGAACCTCACTCCCTGACCAAGTGCAAAATTAAATGGAATTCTTGTGATATCAGGAGACATCAAATATCTCCCTGACCTTCTCCAGATGTCTGTACCATCAGTTCACGTGTTTCTGTCTCTAAAGCATAGTCCCTGTTTCTCCTGACGTTTTCTCTCTTTCTGGCAAAAAAGAATGTTATTGCACATTACAAATAATTTTTGTTAGTTTCTACTCGAAATTTTAACATATTTGTAGTGAGAAAGATGTTACAATATTTATTTCACCATCCTGCCAGAACAAGATGTCGAGATGGTGTTTTCTAAAACACAAATGGGTGTGTCACACTCCTTCTTAAAATCTTCAATGACTTTACATTTCTATTACCATAAAATTCCATCTCCTTCATATGACATATAAGGAAATCCTACCTTTCAAGTCTAACCCTTTGCTATGGTCTCCTTCACACTTAGTTTTCAGCTATATGGAGCTCCTTTCAGGTCCTAGGATGTTCTGGTGTTTCCTCGAGGTCTTTGTGTAGGCTTCATCTAAGTAGTCCTCCTCACCCTTCTAATCCAACCCCACGCACACTCACACATACAGATACATGTAACTTCAACTGTTATTTGTCTCTCTTTAAATTTATTTGATCCTTGAAAATCTTCATTAGTTTTCTAACAAGTTAGGCACCCTTCTAGGTGTTTCAGAACATGCTATATATCCCATACCATACTACTTATTGCCATGCTTCTTAAATTGCACACTTTGAAAACTAACCTATTAGCACCATTCACTTATTCAATGAATATTTATTAAGCATCTGCTATGCACTATGTCTTGTTTTAATGGGAAGATGGTTGTGAACAAATCATATACAAATCCTTACCATGACAACAGGGATCCTATATACTTCTTTTTTTTAACAAAGTAAATCACCATTATCTGGCACAGTAACTAGCCTTCAGCAGGTATTGAATAAATATCTATTCAATGAATGACTCTTATGTAAGCATTCAGTTAACATGAACTTTTTAAGTTTGACCTCTTTTTTATAACATTCATCTGCTTTTTAAGGCAAAATCATAAAAATAATATAAAGTACAATAAATCACAAAAATATTCTGTGATAATGTGTAACATATGAGCTCCCTTCAAAGCTTAGAGTCTTCATTAAGGTCAGTGAATTTATCATCTTCAGGGCAGTGCATATTGTTGATGTGAATCCTACATAACTAAAAGATGGGGAAAAAAATCACCAAAAAGTTGCTTGAAAAGACATGTGCAGTATTTCTAAAATTACAAATCTCCAGACATGTTCATTTTTATTTGTTTCTTCACTTTCATTTCATTTTGTAGATTCTTCTCCAAAAAAAGTTCACTGGTATACACACTTCTTTTTCTGCTACATATCTCTACCTCTAATAGCCTTTATTATTACTTTATGTTTCGTTCGAGTGGATATTGTTAATTTATCTGACATATATTTTATTTTATTTATTATTTACAGATAGATAATGTTAATAAGTGACTAAAGTCAACTTATGGATTACTGCTTTTAGGTTTTTTCATCTTTACTTCAGTCAAATGTGGTAACTATTTTCTTTTTATCTAGTAACAGGCTATGTGACCTTTTAAAGTTTAATTTCCTTGTCACTACTTGAGTCAGAATGAAGATGCAGTCATTTTATTCTCATTTATTTCTAGACCTTTTCTGGAAACCAACAACTTGAAAAGAGAAAATCATGATTTGTCTGAATAGAAGCCTTTTCTTTAGTCCACAAAGAATGGTTCCTCTCAAGGCAGCTAAATTCTATGTTTTGGTCGTCTTGTGCTCTGGCGGAGTACTGTGCCATATGCTATTTTTCACCAGTCCTTGTAGAAAATTTCTTTAAAAATTTTGCAGCTGGTGTTAATGACATCAGTGGCCTCCAGTTTCTAATATTTAGTTTCTAATATTTCTTCTATTTACTTTTTAAACATATAATTATTAATCTTCTCTGTCTCATGGTGGTGATTGTTTTGCTTTCTCTCCTATGCTTTTGAAATCAACAGTCAAAGGACGCTAGGTTGGACCCCAGAAGTCTTGAAAAGTGCAGCAGTAGAGCTTTCAGCCACAAAGCACTGGCCTTCTGCAGGGACTAGACCAAGGAGACCATAAATCATTTATTGAACTTTGGTGCCTGCCCTTAAATCACTCGCTATTAAATTTCTTGGAATCCTATCATTTATACACACACAAAAATACACATACACACATACTCACATATATATAAATACACACATATTATATATATAGATATATCTTGCTGTTAAGATAGTTCTGCAAACAACTTGTTATCTACATTCTCTCCTTCTAATCCATCTTAAATCTCTTTGTTTATCTTGTCTACATCCATTACTTGTTACTCGTAGATCCTCTATGTGTTAAGATGGCAATACTTGGATTTGTTCTTGATATTTCTGCCCCTACCCCAATACCTAATAATCATCCCTTCTCTTTCTAAAACAAAAAAGGATTAAATTTTCTATGTTTTACTATTATCCACTGTTTATCTTATTTTACTTTTGTCTAAGCACCCTATAAACACTTTTGCAGCTGGGAATTTTTAACTCGATCTTTAAATATTTCAAATTTTCTACGAGAGGCTTCCATTGTTCATTGTTAATGAATCCTCACCCTTCTCTTGGAAAGGTGCAGGCTCCCATATCCTCGACCATCCCCACTATATATGCTATTTATTTTTATTCTCACTGGGATTTACCCATACTCCTTTTACAGCTACCAAATTGCCCACTTTGGGAGTGATTCTTTTCATCTAACATCATAAAATAATCCAAAGGAGATTTAAAAGTGGTCTTTATTTGCACTTTTTTAAAATTATACTTTAAGTTCTAGGGTACATGTTCACAGTGTGCAGGTTTGATACATAGGTATACATGTGCCATGTTGGTTTGCTGCATCCATCAACTCGTCATTTATATTAGGTATTTCTCCTAATGCTATCCCTCCCCCATTCCCCCACCTTCCAACAGACCCTGGTGTGTGATGTTCCCCACCCTGTGTCCAAGTGTTCTCATTGTTCAATTCCCATCTATGCGTGAGAACATGCAGTGTTTGGTTTTCTGTCTTTGTGATAGTTTGCTGAGAATGATGGTTTCCCGCATCATCCACGTTCCAGCAAGTGACATGAACTCATCTTTTTTATGGCTGCATAGTATTCCATAGTATATATGTACCACATTCTCTTAATCCAGTCTATCGCTGATGGACATTTGGGTTGGTTCCAAGTCTTTGCTATTGTGAATAGTACTGCAATAAAAATACACGTGCATGTGTTTTTATAGTAGCTCGACTTATAATCCTTTGGATATATACTCAGTAATGAGATTGCTGGGTTGAATGGTATTTCTAGTTCTAGATCTTTGAGGAATCGCCGCACTATCTTCCACAATGGTAGAACTAATTTACACTCCCACCAACAGTGTAAAAGCACTATTTCTCTACATCCTCTCCAGCATTTGTTGTTTCCTGACTTTTTAATGATCACCATTTTAATTGGTGTGAGATGGTATCTCATTGTGGTTTTGATTTGCATTTCTCTGATGACCAGTGATGATGAGCATTTTTTCATGTGTCTGTTGGCTGCATAAATGTCTTCTTTTGAGAAGTGTCTGTTCATATCCTTTGCCCATGTTTTGATGGGGTTGTTTGCTTTATTCTTGTAAATTTCTTTGAGTTCTTTGTAGATACTGGATATTAGCCCCTTGTCAGATGGGTAGATTGCAAAAAATTTCTTCCATTCTGTAAGTTGTCTGTTCACTTTTATTTAATTAGCTGAGGTATGTCTATCCCTTTTCGTTAAATATTCAAGACTGTTAATATATACATTTAAATAAGTGGTTTTGTATCTCCATTTCTATATGCCAATTTAAATATTTGGTTTCAAAGATAAGTTTTAGTTACAATATTTATTTCTTGCATGTTTTCTGTGAATGCTGAAATTCTAATATTATCCTTCATGTTATATGCAAAATGTCACCATCAATTTAAATGATTGTATTTTTTACATTCCTTTTTTGCATTTTTTAAGATTATTATACATTTCATTTTTCATCCTTTCCAAATACTTATCTATAATCTTATCCATTCCAATATACTCAAGTGTTTCAGATGTCTTACATATATATATTAATATAAATATTATCCTCACTTGGCTCTTGTCAATTGTTGACTGATGTGACATCCCCAATCTTAGTCCTACATCTTGCAATAAATGTTTTCCTAATATCCGAAACTAAATTTGTTATGCTAAAATATATCTAACTTCATTTTTCAGAGTGTACCATAGGTAAAAACCTTTCTTCCCGATGTATTCTTTAAAAGTTTTGATTTCACAATATGTTGCCCAGATATTTGTGTGACTTCAATGATTTCACTGACATTATCATAACCTGTTTCCTTCTCTTGTTCCTTTCATAAAAGATTCTGTATTGATCCCATTTCCACTTTTCCTTCTTCATTTGGTGTTTAGAGATCTTTATCCGATTTTTCCTATTAGTTTTAAAGTTTCCTTTCTCTTTTACTTTCTCAAGCCAAAGCCTTGTTTTCTTTCTCTTTTCTTTCTCTCTCTCTCTCTTTTTTTTTTTTTTTTTTTTTTTTTTTTGAGACAAGATCTTTCTGTTACCCAGGCTGGATGGAGTGTAATAGCACAATCATAGCTCAATGCAGCCTTGACCTGCTGAGTTCAAGCAATCTGCCTACCTCAGCTCCCGAGTAACTGAGATTATAGATGCACACCAACACATCCAGCTAATTTGTTTTTTTTTTTTTTTTTTTTTTTTTTTTTCATAGAGACAGGGTCTCTCTATATTGCCCAGGCTGGTTTTGAACTTCTCTATACTTCCCAGGCTTCAAGCAATTCTCCCACCTCACCCTTCCACAGTGCTGGGATTACAGGCATGAGCCACCACACCCAGCTCAAAGCCTTGTTTTCTGTGTGTGTCCCCCATATCCTTTCCCTGTGACCACTGCCTTTCCTGCTTTTCTCCATTCTTTCATCCTATCCCTATCACCATCTCTGTAAAACCATATCTTCCTGTATTCTACTCCTACAGTCACAGGAAATTTCAGTGAACTCAGATTACAAACTCAATTTTTGCCTTCTTTTTTCTCTAATTTAGCATCCATTTTATTATAACAAGTTTATGAGCAATTTGCATATAATGCCCCATTTTCACCTCAAAAGTTATAGAAAAAGTCAACTTCTATTATGTCTAGACAAACATTTTAACATAAAAACAAATTTCTCTTAGTTCCACCAGCCTAATCATTTTTAACTCAATATTTTATATAATATGCGACTACTCAATTAAATAGTATGCTTTTATTTTTTGTCATTTTATATATTTTTTTATTGTGAATAACTTTTTATTATGACAGTCTATCAATTTGTTATATAGAAGTTTACTTACTATTCCTCTTAATAATATCTGTTAATGTTTATTAAATGATGACAGCGTACAAGCATTGTTCTATATGCTTCATATTTATTAACTCATTTAATGCTCATAACAGATCTATGAGGTAAGTATTAGCATGATCTTTATTTTAAATGTATTGGCCTTCCATCCAATTGGCCTCCCTCCTGTGTTCCCCATGACTTTGCCTCCTATATCCCTTTGAACTAATTGTTCAACCTTAAAACTGCAGTGTTATTCTAGACTTTTTCATTTCCAACTGCCCCAATCATCAAAACCTTTCATTTCCACCTCTGAGATACCTTTTTATTCCTTAAAAGACAGGGTCTTGTTCTGCTTCCTGGTCTGGAGTGCAGTGACATAATCATAGCTCATAACAATCTCAAACTCCTGGGCTCAAAGAATCCTCTGGCCACAGCCTCTCAAGCAGCTGAGACTACAAGCGCACACCACCACACCTCGCTATTTATTTATTTATTTATTTATTTATTGTAGAGATGGTATCTCACTGTGTGCGCAGGCTGGTCTTGAACTCTGGGGCTCAAGCGATGCTCCTGCCTCTGCCTCCCAAAATGTTGGGATTAAAGGGATGAGCCAGTGCACCTGACCTGAAATGTCTCATGATTTCCCATAACTTTCAATCACCACTATGTCTGTGCCAGCCTAAACTATCATACATGAACAGAGACAGAGCAAGAATGCATTTCAGGAAAAGGAGACAGCTCTCTAATCTACTCAACCGTCATATCTCAGCTCAACGTGTTAGCTCCAAAGTGAAGCTCTCTCTGACTTCTCTGAACATGTTGAATGGAACATTTCCCTATGCTCAGATAATTGAGTAGCTACTTCTCTTAGAAACACTGCAGTGCCTTTTTTCAGTAAACTCATCATTTTCTCAAGGCCTATGTCAAAAGACCTATTGGATTGTGCAAGTCTATGAATCCTCCCTTTACACTAGAAGTTGACTTTCTGTTTTTCTAAAGCCAATATATACAAGGAAATGGAATTTTATCTCAAAAATTGAAGTGTTATAGTGGCAAGAATAATAACCAACAGCTAAGTCATTCTAAGTGTATACTTATGGGCAGCCAAATAGGAGTATTTGCTTCCTAGCCTATAAGTCTCCACACAGCAGCCTGGCAGTGCATATGGTTAAACTGTATACCTCAGCAAAATATTAAATCTATTCATGCCTTGGGCAACTGAATCCACCAGGAAGCATTAAAAACAATAAATTTTAAATTGTGAATAAATGAATAAATACACGAATAAATTTTTTAAAAATCTGTTGAATGCTTTTTAGTGTTTAAGGTGCTTAATAAGTAAATACATTATTTTCTTTATGTAGAATAGATTCCTAAAAGTGAGATATCTTGTCAAGTTAAAATTTGTTTTTTTATCTTATCTCTTCAAATCCATAACACTACTCCCAATGACATATATATATGTGTAGATATATATATGTTATTTCTTAAATTTTCTAATGGAATACCCCAGATCCTTCTGAGTGTCTCAGATTTCAATCATAACTTTATCTGACCATAAATGAAAAACTTCTGTGAGTAGTTTTAGATTCTCTTTTCCCTTGGGTGTCTCTCTGGTTTATTACTATCTTTTAAAACCCAGTAAGTCTATTCCTGGTACTTTAAACCCACAGCAGCATCTTTCAGAACCAGGCCATTCCTGGATGAAATTTACAGACCATTTAGCCTGTGAAACAGAAGTATCTCCAAGTTTTCAAGCAGTTTTTTTTTTTTTTTTTGCCTTCCTATGCAATCACCAAATGGTGCCAGTCTTTCTGCTGACCTGAAACCCAGCTTGAGATCCCTAACTCCTGATATTTGAATAAACCCAAATATATCCTTTTGATTTATTTTTTCACCTCAATCAGGAGTCCTACAACATAATGTCTTATTGGGAAACAGCTTGCCCTCATGTAAGAAATTTCAAATTCTATTGTTCTTAATTATTAGCTCTTCTTTTATCTTCTTAAGGTTGTTATGGAATAGCCAAATATTTTTTAAAACAGTTTTTCTTAACTATTTTTCCACTTGGTTTCTTCCTCCCTTCTTTTATCCATTCCAAATTATAAATGTACTACTCTTCTTCCTTTTCCTTTTTTAGCCCTTGTTTCTTTTATTTCTCTTCAGCTTCTTTTCCTTCCACTTATCCTTATCCTAGTTCCCATTTGCTGTAGATATCTTGAACTTCAAATGGCTCCTATAGCTGAATCCAAGCTCAGTATATCTGAAACATTCTTCCTCTGGTTGGACTTATAAATTTGTTTCTTTCACACATTGTGCATTGCTTTTCCCTCTCTTCTTTATCTGTATGCTGGAAATAAGCCCATATCTTGGTGAAGCTGATTCTACTTTATAGTACTCTACTCCTAACACCCATTTGATCCAGTCCAGTATCCACCACTAATTGCTGATGCTTATCATAGAGCAGTTAAGTACATAAAATTTCTTGTCACAGGGCTGAGGTTCAAATCCAAGGTCTGCATCTTATTAGTAACGTAAGCTTTGATAAGATCTGTTTTACTATGTTTAAAATTAGAATAACGATTCTACTATGAGATCTTAGATCTGCTCTGTGATCTGTTCACCTTCTCCTACAAGGCTATCTCAGATCTCAGATAAAATCAGCCTTTGAAGAATTAAAGCCACTATAGCATCTTCTCTAGCGTGAAGGGTTAGCTAACTCAACCCAAGAACAACCTCACTAAAGTCACCATTCCTTTGAGCTCAATATATATGATCACAATCCTACAAACAAGTGTCCACTCTCCTCTAAGAAACTGTTGGAATTAATTCAACCAAAACTCAGATTTGGTCAAGAGTTTATGCTTACTCTGTTTCATTCCAATAGGGTATGTACCTTCTCTGGTCTGATCCAATTCCTCTTCTCTTTCTTGTTTTATTAATTTTCTGTTGCTGTATAAACAATCACAAATCTAGTGACTTAAAACAAAAACATTTATTATCCCACAGTTTCTGTGGGACAAATGTCTGGGAAGTTTTTTTGGATTATCTGCTCTGGTTCTCACCAGGCTGCAATCGGGATGTCAGCCAGGTTGAGTTCTTATCTAGAGACTCACCTAGGGAAAAACCCAAGTTCATTTGGGACATTGACGACTTTAATTTCCTTGTCCTTAGATGTAGGCCTTAGGGCTTTGGATTCTTTCTGGCTGGTTGCTGGAGGCTGCCCTCAGGTCCTAGAAGTCACCCACAGTTCCCTGTCATGTGATCCTTTCTGTAGGCAGTTTACAACATGGCTGTCTGCTCCTTCAAGACCAGCCATTGAATCTCTCATTGCAGTTTGCCGAGACAGAGTCTTCTTATAGACTGGCTGGCTCCTCACCATTTAGATCTTACTTAGAATAACTGTTCCTGAATACAGCAGATAGGGAGATCCTCCTATCATTCTAAATTACAGCATATGTAACAATGTAACATAGGCATGGGAGTGACATCCCATCACCTTAACCATATTTTATTGTTAGAAGCAAATAACAGTTTCCACTTGCACTTAAGAAGAAAGGATTATATAAGGACATGATTCACTGTGGCTCACCATATGACAATCTGCCATGCTTGCCTTGCAAGACATTCTATTACTTTGCCTCTAGCATCTTCTATGTCATCACCAAACTCTTTTGTATCCTCAATCTCCATGTATTGAAAAGATTCACATCACTTTGTTATCTTAACTCAAAATTAGAGAACATATTTTGTTCTGGAGCCATCTCAAGTAAAAGGTACCACTTCTAATATCCCATTTGGCTTAGAGCCTGTGGAAGAAGACAAGGCTCCTCTCTGCTCCCTAGTGCCAGCCCCAGGCCTTTTCTCACCCATTCCTCCTGAAAAAACCCTTGTTTCTCTAAGACGCACAGTGTCTACCTGTACAGCTTCTAGTTCCTATTGTATTCTGACCTTCTCCAATCATCTGAATCCTTTGCCTTTATCAGGCTTTCCCTATGCCTGTACATCGCTCATGCTGTGACTTCATTTGTGTCTCTAAATCATCTGACACTCTTTCCTCTCTGATCTTATAATCCTTACCTCCAAATATATTTTTCTTCACTCCACCACTGCAATGTACTCCTATGCTTTCGCTTTAAATAATATCCATTATTGACTCTATAAGCCCTCCAAACTTTCATTCCAAGTATAGCATTCTCTGACAACCACTCTCTTGTTTTCCATCTCACTTACTCAAACACAAGACTTTTTTTTTCCTCCAGTATTCTCTCTGCTCTTTGCCCATGGCTGGCTCGTCACCATTTAGATCTTAGAAAGACTGTTCCTGAATACAGCAGATAGGGAGATTCTCCTATTATTCTAAATTACAGTGTATAATTTATTTCCCATATAACACTGATCCCAACTGTAACAATTTATTTGTTTGCTTGTTCATTTACTATAATTTAATAACCTCAGAAGATTTTTAAATCCATGCGGACAGAAATGATGTTTATTAATCTTTTTGCCAGTATATATCAAATATTGTGGCAAGAACCAAATAAGATTTTTCATATAATGATGATAATAATAGCCAATGCTTATTGGGTTTTGTAATGTCCCAGACACTATTATAAGCACTTTGTACATTACCTCACTTAGTCCTCTCAGTAAGTCTATGAAGTAGATATTATGGTTTCATCTGTTGGAAAGATAAGGAAACCGTCCAATGTGACACAGACAGTGAGAGACAGAACCAGCAAGCCTGGCTACAGCTTCTGCTCTTCATCTCTACATTCAACTGTTTTCAATGTTAAATAAATTATACTTTTGGAATTATCCTAATCACAAATAAGTTAGAAAAGTCAAAGTTTGTATACAGTATAGGTACGTATATATGTTATATGCATACACATATGGCATATGGATATGAATATAGATAAACAATACTTCAAAACTATTTCAAAGGTAGTGAATATTTATTTTTATTTTTAAATTATTTGTAAGATAGAGGTACTAATAGTTTCTGGAAGAAGAAACAAAGAACAAAGAGAGAAAATAACATGCCCAAGTTTGGGTAATTTGTTAATAGTAGAAATAGATTTTCAACTTAGAAGTATTTTGCTGTTATTTTCTCAATATCAATGAGTCTTTATCAATAAAGATTTGTGGGTGGGTACATATAGATGTGCAAATGTGTACATTTATTGAATTTGAACAAATTATAATTTGCTTTTATATTAACTCAATGGATGTTGTGAAGAAGTATTATAAAACAGGACAAATAAAGATGATATATTAGCTGTATTAAGACATAATTTATCTGCACAAAGTGGACCTAATAGACATCTACAGAACTCTCCACCCCAAATCAACAGAATATACATTTTTTTCAGCACCACACCACACCTATTCGAAAATTCACCACATAGTTGGAAGTAAAGCTCTCCTCAGCAAATGTAAAAGAACAGAAATTATAACAAACTGTCTCTCAGACCACAGTGCAATCAAACTAGAACTCAGGATTAAGAAACTCACTCAAAACCGCTCAACTACATGGAAACTGAACAACCTGCTCCGGAATGACTACTGGGTACATAATGAAATAAAGGCAGAAATAAAGATGTTCTTTGAAACCAACGAGAACAAAGACACAACATACCAGAATCTCTGGGACACATGCAAATCACTGTGTAGAGGGAAATTTATAGCATTAAATGCCCACAAGAGAAAGCAGGAAAGATCCAAAATTGACACCCTAACATCACAATTAAAAGAACTAGAAAAGCAAGAGCAAACACATTCAAAAGTTAGCAGAAGGCTAGAAATAACTAAAATCAGAGCACAACTGAAGGAAACAGAGACACAAAAAAACCCTTCAAAAAATTAATGAATCCAGGAGCTGGTTTTTTGAAAAGATCAACAAAATTCATAGACTGCTAGCAAGACTAATAAAGAAGAAAAGAGAAGAATCAAATAGATGCAATGAAAAATGATAAAGGGGATATCACCACCAATCCCACAGAAATACAATCTACCATCAGAGAATACTACAAACACCTCTACGCAAATAAACTAGAAAATCTAGAAGAAATGGATAAATTCCTCGACAAATACACCCTCCCAAGACCAAACCAGGAAGAAGTTGAATCTCTGAATAGACCAATAACAGGCTCTGAAATTGTGGCAATAATCAATAGCTTACCAACCAAAAAGAGTCCAGGACCTGATGGATTCACAGCCGAATTCTACCAGAGGTACAAGGAGGAACTGGTACCATTCCTTCTGAAACTATTCCAATTGATAGAAAAAGAGGGAATCCTCCCTAACACATTTTATGAAGCCAGCATCGTCCTGATACCAAAGCCTGGCAGAGACATAACCAAAAAAGAGAATTTCAGACCAATATCCTTGATGAACATTGATGCAAAAATTCTCAATAAAATACTGGCAAACCAAATCCAGCAGCACATCAAAAAGCTTATCCACCATGATCAAGTGGGCTTCATCCCTGGGATGCAAGGCTGGTGCAACATATGCAAATCAATAAATGTAATCCAGCATATAAACAGAACCAAAGACAAAAACCACATGATTATCTCAATAGATGCAGAAAAGGCCTTTGACAAAATTCAACAACCCTTCATGCTAAAAACTCTCAATAAATTAGGTATTGATGGGACGTATCTCGAAATAATAAGAGCTATCTATGACAAACCCACAGCCAATATCATACTGAATGGGCAAAAACTGGAAGCATTCCCTTTGAAAACTGGCACAAGACAGGGATGCCCTCTCTCACCACTCCTATTCAACATAGTGTTGGAAGTTCTGGCCAGGGCAATCAGGCAGGAGAAGGAAATAAAGGGTATTCAATTAGGAAAAGAGGAACTCAAATTGTCCCTGTTTGCAGATGACATGATTGTATATCTAGAAAACCCCATCATCTCAGCCCAAAATCTCCTTAAGCTGATTAGCAACTTCAGCAAAGTCTCAGGATACAAAATCAATGTACAAAAATCACACGCATTCGTGTACACCAATCACAGACAAACAGAGAGCCAAATCATGAGTGAACTCCCATTCACAATTGCTTCAAAGAGAATAAAATACCTAGGAATCCAACTTACAAGGGATGTGAAGGACCTCTTCAAGGAGAACTACAAACCACTGTTCAATGAAATAAAAGAGGATACAAACAAATGGAAGAACATTCCATGCTCATGCGTTGGAAGAATCAATATCGTGAAAATGGCCATACTGCCCAAGGTAATTTATAGATTTAATTCCATCCCCATCAAGCTACCAACGACTTTCTTCACAGAATTGGAAAAAACTACTTTAAAGTTCATATGGAACCAAAAAAGAGCCCACATCGCCAAGTCAATCTTAAGCCAAAAGAACAAAGCTGGAGGCATCACGCTACCTGACTTCAAACTATACTACAAGGCTACAGTAACCAAAACAGCATGGTACTGGTACCACAACAGAGACATAGATCAATGGAACAGAACAGAGCCCTCAGAAATAATGCTGCATATCTACAACTATCTGATCTTTGACAAACCTGACAAAAACAAGAAATGGGGAAAGGATTCCCTATTTAATAAATGGTGCTGGGAAAACTGGCTAGCCATATGTAGAAAGCTGAAACTGGATCCCTTCCTTACACCTTATACAAAAGTTAATTCAAGATGGATTAAAGACTTACATGTTAGACCTAAAACCATAAAAACCCTAGAAGAAAGCCTAGGCAATACCATTCAGGACATAGGCGTGGGCAAGGACTTCATGTCTAAAACACCAAAAGCGATGGCAACAAAAGCCAAAATTGACAAATGGGATCTAATTAAACTAAAGAGCTTCTGCACAGCAAAAGAAACTACCATCAGAGTGAACAGGCAACCTACAGAATAGGAGAAAATTTTTGCAACCTACTCATCTGACAAAGGGCTAATATCCAGAATCTACAATGAACTCAAACAAATTTACAAGAAAAAAACAAACAACCCCATCAAAAAGTGGACAAAGGACATGAACAGACACTTCTCAAAAGAAGACATTTATGCAGCCAAAAAACAGATGAAAAAATGCTCATCATCAACTGGCCATCAGAGAAATGCAAATCAAAACCACAATGAGATACCATCTCACACCAGTTAGAATGGCGATCATTAAAAAGTCAGGAAACAACAGGTGCTGGAGAGGATGTGGAGAAATAGGAACACTTTTACACTGTTGGTGGAACTGTAAACTAGTTCAACCATTGTGGAAGTCAGTGTAGCGATTCCTTAGGGATCTAGAACTAGAAATACCATTTCACCCAGCCATCCCATTACTGGGTATATACCAAAGGACTATAAATCATGCTGCTATAAAGACACATGCACACGTATGTTTATTGTGGCACTATTCACAATAGCAAAGAATTGGAACCAACCCAAATGTCCAACAACGATAGACTGGATTAAGAAAATGTGGCACATATACACCATGGAATACTATGCAGCCATAAAAAAGGATTGGTTCATGTCCTTTGTAGGGACATGGATGAAACTGGAAAATATCATTCTCAGTAAACTATCGCAAGGACAAAAAACCAAACACCGCATGTTCTCACTCATAGGTGGGAATTGAACAGTGAGAACTCATGGACACAGGAAGGGGAACATCACACTCCGGAGACTGTTGTGGGTTGGGGGAAAGGGGGAGGGACAGCATTAGGAGATATACCTAATGCTAAATGATGAGTTAATGGGTGCAGCAAACCAACATGGCACATGGATACATATGTAACAAACCTGCACATTGTGCACATGTTCCCTAAAACCTAAAGTATAATAATAAAATAAAAAAAGAAAAAAAAGACATAATTTATTACACTTTAGTTTAAATAATTTAAACTTTTTTCTTTATCTTTTTAGGAACATACTTTCTTTTATTATTGGGATTTTTTATTTTACACCAACCTTCTTTCCCCAAAAAAGTTTTGAAGTTGTTTATTGCCTTAGCAGATGAATTTATAGTTAAAAGCAATGTTGGGTTTAAAGTAAAAACTATCATTGATTTAATAATACATGTTAAATGTTAATAGGCTTTAGTATATTAGAATACAATGCAACATTTTTAAATAATATATTGTATACATTTCACAATTGCAAAAATGTTGAAGAAAATTTCAAGCTACATCTTTCAAATCCTGCATTATTTTTCTAGACTTCAACATTTTTGTCTAAACTGTTAAGTGCATACTGAGATAGCATTTTTAAGCTGAAGATGTATAGAAGGAAAAAGCAACCAGCAAAGAATTTCAAGTCCTTTCCTTTGAGCATAAATTTAAGAAGAGAACCTACCTTTAATATATGAAGGATTGTTTAACAAATTTTTAAGTGTACAGTAAGCTATCATCAACTACAAAACAAAATTGTACAGCAGATCTCTAGAACTTATTCATCTTGTATTATTGAAGTTTATACTCAAACAGCAAATCCCCATTTCCCTCTCCCCAGAGCACTTAGGAACCACCATTTTACTTTCTGTTTCTGAATTTAACCATTTTAGATACATGTAATATTTGTCATTTTGTGGTGTACTTATTTCACTTGGCATAATGTTTTCAAGGTTCACTCATGTTGTTCCATATGGGATGATTTCCAACTTTTTTACAGTTGGATAATATTCCACTGTACATATACACCACATTGTCTTTATCCATTATCTGTCTTCTTTCTTTATGTTTCTCTTTTTATGTGCATTTATATTTAAAGGAAACTTAAAGGTTTAGTTCATATTTTAAAGTCATACAGGCTTTACTTTTTATTTATTATTTTACCTACATTTTAAAATTCAGAATACATTTATATTAAGAAGTGAAAAAGACTAGATTCAGTATCTCTTTTAGATACAGGCAAAAGTGGCCTCACATTAAAAAGGCCTATGTATATTTATTTGGCTATCTCTCTGATGGAAGACCCTGCTGTCAGGATGTGCGCCTTGGCCAGAGAGGTGGCCATGGGGACACTGTGTGCTAGCAATATGTTCAAGCTTGGATGTGCAAGCAGAAATGTCCACAGGCAGGTATGGGAGGCCACTTGTACTATAGAATGGAGACAGTGGAGAGGTGGGGAGAGAGAAAGAGGCAAACCCAAGTTTCAGTTCATTTTCATTTTAAAGGTGTGTATTTTTTGAATGTAGAAATCATTATTTTTAAAAACTTTTACTTTAGTTTGAGGGGTACATATGCAGATTTGTTATATAAGTAAATTGCATGTTGTAGGGGTTTGGTGTACAGATTATTTCATCACCAAGGTAATAAGCATAGTACTCAATAGATAGGTTTTTAATACTTCCCATCCTCCCGCCCTCCTGTCTCAAGTGGGTGCTGGTGCCTGTTGTTCCCATCTTTGTGTCCATATGTACTCAATGTTTAGCTCTCACAAGTGAGAAGATGTGGAATTTGGTTTTCTGTTCCTGTGTTAGTTCACTTTAGATAATGGCCTCCAGCTCCATCCATGTTGCTGCAAAGGACATGATCTCATTCTTTTTTATGGCTGTGTAATATTCTATGGTATACATGTACCACATTTTCTTTATCCAGTCCACTGTTGGTGGGCATTTAGGTTGAATTCATGTCTTTGCTCTTTTGAATAGTGCTGAGAAGAGCATACGTGTGCATGTGTGTTTATGGTAGAATGATTTATATTCCTTTGAGCATATACCCTATAATGAGATTGCTAGGGGCATGGTAGTTCCATTTTAAGTTCTTTGAGAACTAGTCAAACTGCTTTCCACAGTGGCTGAACTAATTTACATTCCCACCAGCAGTGTATAGGCATTTCCTTTTCTCTAAACCTTACCAACATCTGTTATTTTTTTACTTTTTAGTAATAGCCATTCTGACTACTGTGAGATGGTATCTCATCATGGTTTTAATCTGCATTTCTCTTATGCTTAATGATGTTGGGGTTTTCATAATAGTAATGTAGAGGTCTTCATAATAGTCTCAGAGTTTCTTGTATTTCTGTGAGGTCAGTAGTAATGTCCCCTTGGTCATTTCTGTTAATGCTTGTTTAGATCTTCTCTCTTTTTTTCTTTATTAGTCTAGTCTAATAGTAGTCTATCTTATTTATTCTTTCAAAAAACCAATTTCTGAATTTGTTGATCTTTTCTATGGTTTTTTAAGTCTCAATTTCATTTAATTCAGCCCTTATTTTGGTTATTGCTTGTCTTCTGCTAGCTTTGGGGTTGATTGCCTCTTGTCTTTCTAGTTCTTCAAGGTCTGATGTTAGATTCTTAATTTGAGATCTTTCTAACTTTTTGATATGGGCATTTAGCACTATTAACTTTCCTCTTAACACTGCTATGTCCCAGAAAATCTAGTATATTGTATCTTTGTTCTCATTAGTTTCAAATAATTTCTTTATTTCTGCCTTAATTTCATTATTTCCCAGAAGTAATTCTGGAGCAGGTTATTTAATTTCCATATAGTTGTATGATTTTGATTGATCTTAGTATTGATTACTATTTTTATTGCATCATAGTCTGAGAGCGTGGTTGGTATGATTTCATGTTTTTAATGTTTTCTGAGAATTGTTTCATGGCTGATTATGTGGTCAATTTTACATTATGTGTCATGTGCAGATGAGAAGAATGTATATTCTGTTGTTTGGGGATGGAGAGTTCTGTAGATGTCTGCTAAGTCCAAATGGTCAAGTGTTGAGTTCCATTCCTGAATATCTTTGTTAGTTTTCTGCCTTGATGACCTGTCTCATAGTGTCAGTGGGTGTTGAAGTCTCTCACTATTATTGTGGGGTTAGTTTCTTCATAGGCCTCTAAGAACTTATTTTATAAATTTGGGTGCTCCTGTGTTGGATGCATATATATTTAGAACACGTAAGTCTTCTTGTTGAATTGAACTCTTTATGATTATGGAATGCCCTATTGTATTTTTTGATCATTGTTGGTTTAATGTCTGTTTTGCCTGAAATTAAAATAGCATTCCATTTGCTTGGTAGATTTTTCTCCATCCCTTTACTTTGAGCTTATTGGTGTCATTGCATGTGAGACGGGTCTCTTGAAGACAGCATACAGTTCCGTCTTGCACCTTCATCCAACTTGCCACTGTGTGCCTTATCATTGGGACATTTAGTCTGTTTATATTCAAGGTATATATTGATATGTGCAGATTTGACCCTGTCGTTATGTTGTTAGCCGGTTATTATGTAGATTTGATTGTGCAGTTGCTTTATAGTGTCAATGGTTTATGTAGTTAAGTGTGTTTGTGGTATGGTTGGCTATAACCTTTCATTTGTATATTTAGCGCTCCATTAATGACTTCTTACAAGGCAGGTCTGGTGGTAATCAATCTCTTTAGCATTTGCTTGTCTGAAAAAGATCTTATTTGTCCTTCGTTTACAAAGCTTGGTTTAGGTGGATATGAAATTTTTGGTTGGAGTTTCTTTCTTTTAAGAATGCTGAATATAGGCCCCTGATCTCTTTTGGCTTGTAGGGTTTTTACTAAAAGGTCCACTGTTAGCTTACTGGGGTTCCCTTTGTAGGTAACCAGCCCCTTCTTTCTAGCTGCCTTTAATATTTTTAATTTCATTTTTACCTTGGAGAATCTGATGATTATGTGTCTTAGGGATGGTCATCATGTATAATATCTTGCAGGGATTCACTTAATTTCCTGAATTTGAATGTTGGCTTCTCTAGTGATGTTAGGGAAATTTTTGTCAATGATATTCTCTAACACGTTTTCCAAGTTGCTTACTTTCTCTCCCTCTTTTTCAAGGATGCCATTGAGTTGTAGATTTGTTTCTTTACATAATACCATATTTCTCTGAGGTTTTGTTTGCTTTTTTTCTTCATTTTTGTCTGAGTAAATTAATTTGGAGAACTAGTCTTCAAGCTGTGAAATTCTTTCCTCAGCTTGGGCTATTCTGCTGTTAAAGCTTGCCATTGTATTATGAAGTTCTTGTAGTGTCCTTTTCAGCTCCATTAGATCAGTTTGGGTCTTTCTTAAAGTCATTTCATCTTTCAGCTCCTATACTGTTTCATGTATTCCTTAGATTTCTTGAATTGGGCTTCAACTTTCTCCTGAATCTCAATGATCTTCATTCTTATCCATATTCTGAATTTCATATCTGTCATTTCAGCTATTTCAGTCTGGTTAATAACCATTACTGAGAAACTAGTGCAGTTATTTGGAGCTGAGAAGACACTCTGACTTTTTCAGTTGCCAGAGTTCTTGCACTGGTTCTTTCTCATCTCTGTGGGCTGATGTTCCTTTAATCTCCAAAGTTACTGTTCATGGATGGAGTTTTTTGCTTTTGTATGCTTTGATGCCCTTTGGTGGTTTGATTGTGAATTAAGGTGCGTTTGGTCAACTGGCTTTGATTCCGGAAGATTTCAGGGGGCCAAGGTTTGGCTCAGCACTCCTGGGCTGCATGCTCTAACTCTTGGGAGCTGGTACTGAGCCCCTGGCTTTGTTCTCTGGCCCCTTGAGATTAGGAACCTGCTGCACTAGAGGATCTGAAGTGTTCCTGTTCCACTAGCTCCAAAACCCAGCCAAAACACTTCGTTGCCAGCCAAAACACTTTGTTCAAGTGGTAGTAGCAATATCCATGCTCACTCATGTTTGCCAGTGTAACTGCCCAGTGGGTTCACCTGGCCTGCTTCCTAGACAGAGCCAATTTATCAAGGCAGGGGAATTACAATAGAGAAAGAGTAATTCATGCAGAGCTGGCTCTGCAGGAGAACAGAATTGTATTATTATTACTCTAACCAGTCTCCCTGACAATTCAGGGATCAGAGTTATTTTCTTGTTGTTGTTTTTGTTTTTAATTAAAAAGCAAATGTCAAAAATGCAAACTTGAGGAGGGCAGAAAGATCACACACAAGGCTATCACTTCACACTTGGAGGTTTGCACAGCAGCCAGGCAGCAGTGCTCCTCACTTCCCAGATGATACAGGGGGCTAGGCAGAGGTGCTCTTCACTTCCCCGACAGGGCTGCAGCTGCACAGAGGTGCTCCTCACTTCCCAGACAGTGGGCAGCTGGGCAGAGGTGCTCCTCACTTCCCAGATGGTGAAACAGGCAGGCAGAGGTGCCCCTCACTTCTCAGAAGGTGGGGGGACCGGGCAGAGGCGCTCCTCACTTGCCAGATGGAGTGGCGGCTGGGCAGAGGTGCTCCTCACATCCCAGATGGTAGGGGGGCCTTTTAAGGATAACTTGGTGGGCAGGGGGACAGTGAGTCAGGAGTGCTGATTAGTTGGGTTGGAGATGAAATCATAAGGAGACAAAGCTATCCTCTTATGCTGAGTTAGTTCCTGGGTGGGAGCCACAAGACCAGATGCGCCAGTTTATCCATCTGGGTGGTGCCAACAGATCCATCAAGAACAGGGCCTGCAAAATATCTCGAACACTGATTTGGATTTTGCAATTGTAATATTATCCCCAGGAGCAATTTGGAGAGGTTTAGAATCTTGCAGCCTCCAGCTGCATGACTCCTAAACCATAGTTTCTGATCTTGTGGCTAATTTGTTAGTCCTGCAAAGGCAGTCTAGTCCCCAGGCAGAAAAGGGGTTTGTTTGAGGAAAGGGCTGTTATCATCTTTGTTTCAAAGCTAAACTATAAACTAAGTTCCTCCCAAAGTTAGTTCATCCTATGCCTAGGAATGAACAAGGACAACTTGGATGTTAGAAGCAAGATGGAGTTGGGTTAGGTTAGAACTCTTTCACTGTCTCAATTATAATTTTGCAATGGCAGTTTCACCAACAGCTGCAGCAGTGTGGCGGGTTGCCTGCACATAGGTGGGGCACCGATGGGGGTGCCAGCATCAGTGCACACACTCATCCCGATGGTGGTTGTGGCATAGCAGGCCCGCTCATCTGTCATTGAACATTTAGGCTGTTTTCATCTGTTGGTTATTGTGAATAATACTGAAATAAACAAGGAAGTGCTGACATCTCTTCAAGATCCTCATTTCAATTCTTTTGGATATATGCCCAGAATTGTCATTGCTGGATCATATGGTCATTTTACTTTTAATTTTTAGAGGAACATCTTCATACTGTTTGCCATAAAGTCTGCACCATTTTGCATTTCCAGCAGTGTACAAGGATTCTAATTTCCCCACATCTTCACCAACATCTTATTTTCTTTTTTATTTAATAGTGGCCATCCTAACAAGTTTGAGATGATATCCCATTGTTCCTTCAATTTGCATTCCCCTGATGATGTTGAGTATCTTTTCATACATATATTGGCCACTTATATGTCATCTTTGGAGAAATGTCCTTGCAAGTATTTTGCACATCTTTCAATCAGGCTTTTTTTTTCTTTTTTCTTTTTTTTTTTTGCTATTAAGTTGCAGATTTCTTTATATATTTTAGATATTAACCTCTTATCAGGTATGTGGTTTTTAAATATTTTTGCCCATTCAATATGTTGACTTTTCATTCTGTTGATTGGCTTGCAGAACAGAGCCATTTTAGCTTGATATAGTCCCACTTGTCTATTTTTGCTTTTGTTGCATGTGCTTTTGGTGTCATATCCAAGAAATCATTGCCAAACATCAATGTCATAAGGTGTTTCTCCTGTGTTCTCTTCTATGATGTTTACAGTTTTAGATATTATATTTAAGTCATCAATATCCATTTTGAGTTAATTTTTGTGCATCATGTAAAATAAGAGTCCAATTTCATTCTTTTGTACATGAATCTTTATTTTTTTCAACATCATTTTTGAAGAAACTTTCATTCCTCCATTGTGTATAATTGGCTGTTGTGTCAAAAATCAGTTGATGGTATATGCATGGGTTTATTCCCGAGGCCTTCTATTCTGTTTCATTGGTTTATATACCTGTCTTTATGCCAGTTCTTTATTAGTCTGTTCAGGCTTTTATAACAAAAATACCACAGACTTGGTGGCTTAAACAATCAACATTCATTCCTCACAGTTCTGGAGACTGGGAAGACCAAGATCAATGCACTGGTGATTTGTTGTTGGTGAGGATCTGCTTAATGGATCATAGACAGTCATCTTCTCACTGTGTCCTCACATGGCAGAAAAGAACTAGAGAGCTTTCTTTTTTTAAAATAAAATAAGGCCACTAAGGCCATTTATGAAGGTTCCATCCTTGTTATTTAATTACTTCCTGAAGACCCCATTTCCCAATATAATCACTCTGGGGGTTACTCTTTCAACACAGAAATTTGGACCGACACAAATATTCAGTCTATAGCAAGTACCATACTGCTTTAATTACTGTAGCCTTGTAACATACAGACATACCTCAGAGATATTGTGGTTTCAATTCCAGATTACCTCAATAGAGCAAACATTGCAATAGAGACTCACGTAACATTTTTTTGTTTTCTAGTAGACATAAAAATGATGCTTACATTCTACTGTGGTGTACTTAGTGTTCACTATGTGTAAGAAACAATGAACAAACCTTAATTTAAAAATACTTTATTGCTAAAAAATTGCTAATGTATTAGTCTTTTCTCATGCTGCTATGAAGAAATACCCAAGACTGGGTAATTTATAAAGAAAAGAGGTTTAATTGACTCATAGTTTCACATGGCTGGGAAGGCCTCAGGAAACTTACAATCATGACAGAAGGTGAAGGGGAAGAAAGGCACCTTCTTCACAGGGCGGTAGAAAGGAGAAGGGTTAAGCAAAAAGGGAAAAGCCCCATATAACACCATCAGATCTCATGAGAACTCACTCACTGTCACGAGAATAGCATGGGGAAAACCTCTCCCATGATTCAATTACCTCACACTGGGTCCCTCCCACAACATGTGAGGATTATGGAAACTACAATTCAAGATGATATTTGGCTAGAGACACAGACAAAGCATATTATTCCACCCTTGGCCCCTGTATTCATATTTCAAAATGAAATCATGTCTTCCCAACAGTTCCCTCCAAAGTCTTAACTCATTCCAGCATTAACCCAAAAGTCCATGTCCAAAGTCTCATCTGAGACAAGGCAAGTTTCTTCTGCCTATGAGTCTGTATAATCAAAAGCAAGTTAGTTACTTTCTAAACACAATAAAGTTATAAGCATTGGGTAAATACACCCATTCCAAATGCGAGAAATTAGTCAAAATGAAAGGGAAATAGCCCCCATGCAAGTCCAAAATTCAGTAGGGCATTCATTAAACCTTAAAGTTCCAAAATGATCTTTGACTCTATGTCTCACATGCAGGTCACGCCAATGCAAAAGGTGGACACCCACGGCCTTTGGCAGCTCCACCCCTGTGGCTTTGCAGGTATATCCTTAAAAATTTTATTTCTTAATTAATAAGACTTGAAAGTGAAATTACTCTTGATACTTGGGCTATAGAATGGATATTGTGTTAGCAGACATAAAAAGAACATTAAGCCAATAAGGGGTTTTCAAGATGGCTGGCTAGGGACATCGGATGTCAGTTCTCCTCAGAAAGATCAAAATTACTCAAAAATGGACAAGTTCTGAACAGAAAACTGAAAAAAAAGAGAGCTATGCTTTGTCAGAGTGCCCACAGAGAGAAGCCGGGGCACAGAAAAGGAAAATCAGCAGGATTCTGGCAGAGACTGACCCCCAAGGAATTTGAAGCCCCACGGAAATGATAGGTGAAAGTGCTTCTCTGCTCCCCTCAGCCTTCTGACAATCTGCTGATAGTGAAACTCTTGGGGAGTTCTCTGTCCTCACAACCCAGGTAATGCCATCAGTGGCAATTTGGGAACTTCCTGGGGACAGCTACCTGAGTGGCCAACTCACACAGATACTCCTGCATTTCTCTCTGACTGAACTGAGATTATTGGTGTCACACTGGTTATGCCCACAGTAGGACATGACCCTGCTTGGGATTACTTGCCCTTGAGTCACTATACCACCACATTCCCTGCAAACATACTCCCACAACCTGCCCTGACTTTGTTAAACACAGGGCAGCCAGTGGTGCCCTGAAGAGCTGAAGGGCCCCTGAAGATCTAACCCTCAGTATGGACCACCCCTAAGGGAAGGGGAAGCACAGCTCGCCAAAGCCACTCTTAGTACAAACGAGATGCCGGCACTTTGCTAATTGCAGCATCGACCCAGGAATAGACATGAAGATGGGGTCACCTCCCATCCACCAGCAACCTCCCTGTACACTGCTGCAGATGCAGCAGCAGTTCTTCGCACTGGGAGCCAATGAGAGTGTGCACTGGGAGAAAGCATTTTTCACACTTTTCATGGCTGTTCCCCTCTACCCACCAAGTAAACCCTGACTTCTGAGGCTTTCACAGTGGGGGCGGGGGCCAAGCTACTCCTCCTTACATAGAGTGGTAGTGCCTGGCAATGAAGAAGATAATGTGGAAATTCCTTCCCTAGAGAGGGAGAAGAGGCTATGCCTCAAGCACCACTTTTAATGGTGGCCATCAGAAAGGCATATCCACAACCCACAGCCACACTGCAGTTGGAAACCAAATGACAAAATCCTTAAACTGAAGGTCATGAGCCCTGTGATAGGGGCATGATAGGGAAGCAGATTATGTTTTTCCTAAATCACGATAAGGAGCTGGTGAACCCTCCACCCTTTCCATGAGACCTCAGTGCACCCCAACACAATCTCATCCCACCATCCTCATCAGGAAGGTGCTTCCACTTAGCAGCAGCCTATCTGCCAGCTCTTACTCGTAAGCATAATCTAATAGACTGCAGCCTGAACTGCACCACCAAATTAAAAACCTGCTACTGAATTGGCTTAGTTCTAGTCCATGAGATAAGCTTTCTGAGACCTCCACACCCTCAGCTCTGCAGGAGATAGTGTGTTGACTCATACATCTAATACATCACTCCAAAAAGCAACATTGAATTCACCACAAAAGGAATTTCACCACTAAAGGAATTTACCATTGAAATATTCACCACTAAAGGAATTTCAAAAGCTATCCACAACCAAGGAGCCCATATAGAGCCTTGGCCCCCTGAACAGTATCCCAAAACGAAGCAAAACAATCATACACAACATATACCACAGACATAACCTCAAGGAAAAAAGAATTTAAAAATTAAAAACCCCATCCAAATGATAGTGAATTCAAAAATAAGAAGTGAGAGCTACCTCATATGAGGAGGAATTAGCATAAGAACTCCAGCAGTTTGAAAAGCCAGTGTTGTGAAACTTTCAAAGGATCATATCGGCTTTCTAGGAGTGATCCTATATACATTGAAGTGTCTGGAATGACAAGTAAAGAACTCAGCATATTGATTTTGAGGAAACTCAACAAGATCCAAGAGAAAATTGAAATTCAATTAAAAAAACAAAAATAATACAGAAATATGAAAGATAAGATAGCTATATTTTTTAAAAACAGAATTTCTAGAATTAAAAAATGTACTAAAGGAATTTCAAAATACAGTTGTAAGCATTCACAATAGGCTAGATTAAGCACGAGAAAGAATTTCAGAGCCCAAAGACCAGTCTTTCAAATTAACCCAGTTGGACAAATATAAAGAAAAAAGTATTTAAAGAAATTAACAAAGCCTTTGAGAAACATGGGATTGTGTAAAATGACCAAATTTATTGGCATTCTTGAGAGATAAAGATAAAAGGTAAGCAACTTGAAAAACATTTCTGAGGGAATAATTCAGGAAAAATTCCCTAATCTTGCTATAGAGATCCACATCCAAATACAAGAAATTCATAGAACACCTGCGAGAAACTATACAACACAACCATCCCCATGACATGTAATCAACAAATTATCCAAGGTCAACCCAAAAGGAAAAAATCTTAAAAATAGCTAGAGAATAGGGGCAAATTACCTATAAGGGGAATCCCATCAGACTAACAGTAGACTTCTCAGCAGAAATCTTATAAGCCAGAAGATATTAGGGGCCTATTTTTAGCCTTCTTAAAAAGAATGCCAGCCAAAAATGTTATTTCCCACTGAACTCAGCTTCATAAATACAGGAGAAAGAAAATCTTCCCCAGAAAACAACATTAATCCACTTGTACATCTCCATCAGAACTCCTGGATGATTAGGTGCGTTGTCAATAAGCAGTCATAGTTTGAAAGAAATCTTTTTTCTCTGAGCAGTAAGTCTCAACAGTGGGCTTAAAATATTTAGTAAATGATGTTGTAAACAGGTGTGCTTTCATCTAGCTGTCATTGTGGCATGTATAGAACACAGACAGAGTAGATTTAGCATAATTCTTAAGCATTCTAGGACTTTTAGAATGGTGAATCAGCATTGGCGTCAACTCAAAGTCACTAGCTGCATTATCCCCTAACAAGAGAGGCAGACTGTCCTTTGAAACTTTGAAGCTAAGCATTGATTTCTCCTTTCTAGCTACAAAAGTCCTAGATGGCATCTTCTTTTAATGTAAGGCTGTTTCATCTCTACTGAAAATCTATTTTTATTGTGTATATCTTCATCAATTAGCTAGGTTTTCTGAATAACACAGTTATTCTGAATAAACACAGTTCATGGCACCCCAAAACAATTTCAATAGTAACATCAAAGATCACCGATTACAGATAACCGTAACAGATATTACAATAATAATGAAAAAGTTTGAATTGTTGCTAAAACTACCAAAATGAAGGCATGAAGTGAGCACATGCCTTTGGAAAATGGCACCAACAGACTTGCTCAATGCAGAGTTGCCACAGACCTTCAATTTGTAAAAAAAAAAAAAAAAAAAAAAAGCAGTATCTGAAAAGGGTAATAAAGTGAAGCACGATAAAGTGTTTGTACTTTGAAATCAGCAAGTGCGACACTTGCAACTTTTTTGTTCCTCCTTAAGATTCTTTTTATTATTTGTTATTTATTTATTTATTTATTTGAGACAGAGCATCACTCTGTCACCTAGGCTGGAGTATAGTGGCGTGATCTCTGCTCACTGTAACCTCTGCCTCCCAGGTTCAAGCGATTCTCCTGCCTCAGCCTCAGAGTAGCTGGGATTACAGGTGCTGCCACCATGCCCGGCTAATTTTTGTATTTTTAGTAGAGACAGGGTTTTGCCATGTTGGCCAGGCTCATCTTGAACTCCTGATTTTAGGTGATCCACCCGCCTCGGCCTCCCCAAGTGCTGGGATTACAAGCATGAATCACTGGGCCCGGCCACCTTCTTAAGATTATTTTTGACTTTCCAGGGTCCTTTGTGGTTTCATATGAATTTTATGGTATTTTTTTTCTATTTTTGTAAAAAATTATATTGGAAATTTGATAGGGATTGCACTGAATCTTTAGATCACTTTGGGTAGTATATACATTTTAACAATATTGTCTTCTAATCCATGAACATGGATGTCTATTTATTTTTTTCTTTTTAAATTTATTTTATTTCATCAGTATTTTGCAGTTTTTAGTGAACAACTGCTTTATCTTTTTAGTTAAGTTTATTCCTACATATTTTATTCTTTTTGATGCTACTTGAAATGAGATTGTTTTCTTAATTTTTTTCAGAAAGTTCGTTGTTAGTGTACAAAATTACAAGAAATAGAAAATCTGAACAGACCAATAATAGTAAGGAGACTGAATCAGTAGTCAAAACCTCCCAACAAAGAAAAGTCCAGAACCATATGCCTTCACTGGTGTATTCTGCCAAACATTTAAAGAACTAACACCAGTCTTTCCAAACTCTTCCAAAAATTTGAAGAGGAGGGAATACTTCTGAACTCATCTTCTGAGTCCACCATTGCCCTGATACCAAATCCTTATAACACTACAAAGAAAGAAAGAAAAAAAAAAAAACTATAGGGCAATATCCCTGATGAACATAGATGAAAAAATTCATTACAAATACCAGCAAACTGAATTCAGAAGCACATTAAAAGGATTATATACTATAACCAAGTGAGATTCATCATTGTGACTCAAGAATGGTTCGACATAAGCAAATCAATAAATATGATACACTATATGAACAGAATGAAGAATAACAGTGTATGATCCACCTCAATAGATGCATAAAAAGTACCTGACAAAATCCAACATCTTTTCATGATAGAAACACTCAACAAACTAGGAACAGAAGAAAATTACCTCAATATGGTAAAGGCCATATATGAAAATCTTAGAGCCAATATCATACTCAACTGTGAAAAACTAAAAGCCCTTCCTCTAAGATCAGAAAGAAGGCAAGTATGGCCACTTTCACCATTTCCATTCAATAGAGTACTGAATGTCCTAGCCAGAGCAATTAGGCAAGAAAAAGAAATAGAAATCATCCCAATGGAAAGGAAGAAATAAAGTTATCTCTGTTCACAAAGGTCATAATCTTATATGTAGAAAACCCTATGGACTCAACATACATCAAAAACTGTTTTTAAAACTAGCAAATGAATTTAGTAAAATTTCAGAAAACAAAATCATCATGCAAAAATCAGTGGCCATTTAGAATTATTACATGACTTAAATATATATCCAAGTCATCTGTTTAGTTTTCAGGAGCAATAGGGAAATAGTACTGATTTATCACTACAAAAAAGTGTTGACTGTATGCACTTGTATCTACATAATTACAGCTACATATGAATATATTTTGTAGGGCATATAACATGGGACACTAGCTTCCAAATGGCATTTAAATTCTTGATATTAAAACCCTCTAAAATGTATTTGCTTTACACACTAGAGACAAATTGCTTGTGATGTCACCTTGCCCAGGAGACAACATTGCTTTTTGCACAGCTACAACATTTTGTCTTTAAAATATCTCTTCTCCTTCTGTTTTGAATGGAGAAATTTTAAATTGTTTCTAATTTTTTATGGTTGAAAGAACTATACTTTCTAAAATAATCATGTTTAACTTTGAGTTAGGAAGACTTTGAGACCACTGAATAATTAACTTTGACATTCTTGGCTCTCTGAAAAGTGCCTAAGGTATGAAGAAGTACCATATTGTCTTATAGAGTACATTACATTGCTTTTTTTGTCGTCATTAGAGGTAAATCAATGTTAAGAAAGAAATGCACATCAAAAAATCAGCAAATTAGATTTTTCCCAGATCTTTATGAGACGTGACATTAAAATATCTGGGCATTATACAAGCCAAAATATGATTGTCTCTGTTACAGGTCACTCCAATTTTTATTTTATTTTATTGTCCAGAATCCCATTTCTAAGACTTTATCATGTATATTTACACCAAGCAGGCAGTTAGGAAGTGCCATCTACCGATTGTTTTACTTTCTAAGTTGTAGACTCTATAATGCCCTTTCATATATCAAACTATAATTAAAACAAAACACATGGGAATAGAATCCAAGTATTACTTTAATAGCTTAGGCATTTGTGGTTGGTACAGATGACTTTTTTCTATTTGTTTTCAGAAGCCCAAATACCGTAAATAGAATCATGCAGCAAGCCTTGTGTTTCAACTGTCTAACAGAGGCTTGAACTGGGGATTTTTAACAATTCCACTTCAAAGGAAAGCAGACTAGTCAGTAGCTCAATGTTGTCCTTTTGAAGCAAACAGTAATAGACTTGCCAGTTTACAAAATGTGCACATACGACTAGTGTATCAACATTGTTAAATAAAAGGTTATTGCATTAAATAAGATGACCTTGCTACCTTTTAGTCGCAGTCTTAGAGAGCAAACTTGTTTTAATTAGCAGTCAGCAAGCAGACTGTAACTTCACTGAAGGAGCATTGAAGAATCACTGCCTATTAACAACCCAGCGGTAAGTAAGCCAGCACAAATACTTATAACCAAATAGTGTGCATTTCAGGAGTGGAAAGGATTAGCTATTGGGCACACAACACAGTGGAGGAAATTGCTTTATTCCCAGTACTGCTGGGTACCAGGAGGCAATCACTGTGCCTCCAGCCCATTAACAGCATTCAGAGTGTTGCTTCCCATAGAAGGGGTTATTGGCTAACCACTGGGTGACCAATTAAATGCTATGAATAAGTCCCAAACCCAGCAGCATGGGGCCTGTTTGTGGCACAGTGGTATCATTACTAAAGTGAAAAACTTGATGAGAAAGGAACATATTTAATTATAGAACTATACAAATGGCTAATTAGGACCATAAAGTGAAATGAATGACTTTCCAGTGGATTTTTGAATGTTACTGATAACTGCTCAGCTTCTTTGGAGACCATGAAAGTGATCTACAGCCAGAGCTTGCATGTCATGGTAATGGATGGATCTTCATTAGAGGAAGCTTTTTTGACCTGGTTGCTCAGGTAGCATGGGTTCTAAAGACAATCCATGATTCCTTTCACTGCAAGGGTTCTTTCACTCCAACCCCCTGGTCTCTCATGAGTTCCGCTTGCTTTCACAATAATTCTTATGGGTTTAAATGCAGAAACATTATCTGCAATAGTCACTCTCTATCAGTTGGAAAACTGAATGGCAAAAGAGTGTCACTAGTTAGTGGGAAACACTGATCCATGCTTAAGTTTAGCTTTTAAACTCTAGGATTAATCCTAAAATCTGCAATTACACTTTGCTAATTCAGGCATCTCAACTGCTAAAATGTCATGAATCCTTTAAATGGAAGAATTATAATTTAAGGCTGTATCTACCTAGTGACTAAGATTAAATTAAGAAAACAAAAAAAAAAGGAACACTGGAAATTGATCTGAAATCATGAAAATGAAAATCAGTGTAATTGACTTCTTGCTATCAATTGCTGGAGCAAACTTTTGTTTTGGATGTGTTTGTGTGTTTTATGTTAATTTTGTAAGTACAGGTTTAATGAAACTAATTTATTTTTGTTTATCAAAAATTTAATAAACATCTATAATGTATAAACAAGTGCACTAAAACTGTGCAGAAACATCACCTTCCTGGTAGAGTAGGAAATAGTCAATGCTAGCAAAGAATTACACACTTCTAGTCAGGTAACTATACAAAAGACTTACTTGGTGTCACTTAATATTATTGAATGCTTGCCTTTGCTTTTATTTTTATAATTTAATTTTATTTTTATTAAACAAATTATTGTTAAAAAATAAACAATTCTGCAATATATATAGTAAAGAGAACAATTTTATCACCTCAACTCTGTCTACTAAATTTGCTAGTCACTATTATATTGTAAAGGGCGTAGTAACCACCTTCCTGGTAATCAAGATTTGGTGAAAGATACTGATACTAGATGAGTTTATAAACATTGTGGCTAGAAATTTGAATGAGAATGCTATAAATTTTCTACATTGGTAAATACATTTTATATTCCTAGTTGATTTTATTCAACAGCAAAGTCAAGGTCAATATAAATATGTACCCAATTCTGCTCCTGAGAATGCTGGAATAGCGAAAATGTACATTGACTGACTCCATCTCCACCAATCACAAGAATACTTGTCATGAACTTGTTGATTGACTGCTTAGTCAGAATTCATATAAATATTATTTTATTTTTAGCTTAATCACTGTAATGATTTGCAGAGTTCTAAAGCTAGCACAGATCTCCAAAGATCATCTGACATGGACCTTTCTATCCAGGCAAGCTACAGTTCACTCATCCAAGGAATTGATGGCTCCTTACATTTAAAATATCGTCAGGTATGCAGAGCCCATGATCTTCCTTTCAGGTTGATGCCCATCCTGATCACATCTATAACCAAAAAGGCATCCTTATATGATGGCTTAGCTTGGGCTTAGAGGCCTGACATTCTTAACTCCGGTTTCTCTTGTTAATATTTATATGTTTTATCAACATCTACCCCTGTATTTAGTGACCTCTAAAAACATTCCTCACCAGTCAAAAAGAGGCATAAATATGTAAACCAAAAATAAAATTATAAGCCTCCCAACCAACTGAATGGACTCACTTCTTGACCAAAGAGATCCTAAAGAAACCTGAAAAACTAGTTCAGGCCATGATGGGAAGGGAGGTCAGACATGCCTCATTATACCCTCTCTCTACTGTGTTTGGAAAGAACTGACCAACATTAACATTAAAATAGAGATCCTAAGACTAACAGAACAGACTGTAGCAAACAGATACCAAATTCCAACCTGTTTCTTGTATAGCCTCACACAACAGATAGCAGGCCCTGAAGGCAATAAAAATATTTTACCCCAAAATACATTTCTTTGACAGTTTGAAATGGCTCTGTAAAGCTGTCTCTTGTGGGTAAAATTTGCATTCTGTGGAGAATCTCCTTCCTTTTCTAGGTCTTTTCCAAGTCTGATACCTTTTAAGGTCCGAAAAGAGACATTTACAGTTCCTCCAATTATGTCAAAGTAAATTCAGAAAAAGAGAAATTAAAAGTGGGGGGATGAAGTATGGTGGTGTTTGATGAGTTGCAGAGAAATGATGAGGTCCACATCTGTAGCGGATGACTAACATTGTAGTTTAAGATAAGCCACATTGTAATGCTTTTTAGAGGAACAAGTAGATTTTAGATGCATTGGTCAATCAACTGGATTTGATGGGTATTAAGTGTCAGTTCTGTTCCCTGACAAGCATCTGAGATACAGATATTCTACACTGTCGGTAATATACAAAGCCATAAACTTTACAAACAGGTTGAGTTGAAGTAGATTAAGATTCTTTTGTTTGAAAACAGTAGGATTTAAAAATGTTTTGCTCCTAGGCAAAACACTAGCTGCAAGTAGTGCAAATATATATATACACACTCATAAAATAATCTTGCATCTAATCTTTTCATGTACATGAATTTTAATGAGAGAAATGTCTCTTAAAGATAAAATAGTGGAAGCTAGAGAAGGCAAGGAGACACTTCAGAATGATGCAGGTCTAACATTGGTACAAGAGAAGCAAGGCACAAGGATTAGGTAGGGAGAGTTTTAGACTAGTGAACAGTCCAAGAAAGTTTTGTCTAAACCAATAAAGAATCCTAGATCTCGAGCTCCCATTTAAAGAGGTTTCATATCCTATATAAACAGGCCAGCGTTAGTATTCTCACTAAGCTCAGACACTGACTGGGAGCAGTCTGTAGAAGCATGTCTTCAGTGTAAATGCAGTGGTTAATTCAAAAGGATCACATATGAGACCATTGGTCCATTACATTCTCTGCAGCAGAATATATATGAGTGGGACATTTTCATGTCCACCACAAGAGGCTTCTTATGTATGTGGAAACATATTTCTTGTGATTGGCAACATAAATAATTCATGTTTGCAATATGAATTAATACTATCTGTGTGTTGTAAAATCAACTTCTAAGGATAAACTTAAAATGTTTACTGGTAGGTAGACTCTCAGTCAAGTAGAGAAGAAAATGTAAATCTTCCCTGGAATAATATAACTTAAAACAGTCTTCATTAAATTTCATTTTAAAGAAAAGTAACACAATCAAAATTACAAGGTACACAAATGAGTAAGGAACCATGAGTGTAAGCCTGTAGAAACAACACACAGGAGAAAATAATATTTAAGAATAAATTTAGGTTGTATGCAGTGTCTCACACCTGTAATCTCAACACTTTGGGAGGTTGAGATGGGACGATCACTTGAGCCTAGGAGTTCAAGACCAGCCTGGCCAATATAGCAAGACCCTTTCTCTAGAATTTTTTTTTTAGTTAGCCAGGTATGGTGGCACAAACCTGTAGTCCCAGCTATGTGGGAGGCTGAGGTGGGAGGATCGCTTGAGTCATCAAGGTTGAGGCTGAACTGAGCTGTGGTGGTGCCACTGTACTCCAGCCTGGGCAACAGAGAGAGACCTTGTCTCAAAAAAATAAATAAATAAATATAAATAAATGAATTTAGATATTAGAACTATTAGAAAACAAGATATGAGGTAATTACATTTAATGTGTTTAAAATATAAAAGAGATAAAAAATATGCACAATATATAGAATATTATAAATATAAAAGATTGAAAAAATATTAACTCTAAAATTGGAAAATAATTTTTAAAACTCAATTGATAGATTAAAGTAGGTGTCAGCAAACTATGGCCCATGGGCTAGCTGCCTGTTTTTGTAAATCTGTTTTATTAAACACAGTCATGCCCATTTGTTTATCTATCATCTATAGCTGCTTTCATGCCACAATGGCAAAATAGCATGGTGGCAACAGAGACCACAGGAGCCAGGAGCCTGACAGACAAGTTGACACTCTGGTACTTTTAATAAAAAGACTCCTGTATTAAACAGATGATTAGATTCAGCTGAAGAAAGAATTAGTTCATTGGAAGAAAGAGTCAAAGAAATTATCCTGCATGCAACACAGAAGAGACAAAGACATGGAGTATATATTGAAAGGGTTGATATATAGGAATGATAAAAAGAAAAGAAAATATCATATACCTAAATGAAGTTCAGAGGGAGGAAAGGAGAAAGAATGGGGAAAAGGTCCTATTAAAAGAGAAAATGGTATAAGTATTTTCATAGTTATTCCAAGAAAACAATCCTTAGCTCTGAGATTTCCAAGAAATCACAAGAAGACACATGACAGATCACCAAAGAAAATATTCTTCAAACAAGCCAAAGAGAAATGAGAGATCAACTACAAAAGAATTGCAATCTGAAAGAGGAGAGACTTCTCAGTAACCATAAAGACAGAAGACAATGGAATCATAGCTCCCATGTGCTAAGATAAAATATCAGGGAATATAGAATTCTATACATAGCAAAATTAGGTTTTGGTACTAAGGACAAAAGAAAAACCAGGTAATACAGTTCAGGTGAGGAATATGATGCCTGATTAAAAAAAGAGTATTGAACAAAAACTTTAGTTAATATGGGGTAAATCTAAACAAACTTTGAATGTAATAGAAATAATAATTATGTTTAACATATATTAGGGGCCAAAAATCAGACTAAAACATTTCTGGAAACATACTTGAAATCACAGCATGTGATAGCATTTAATATGAAAGAGGCTAATGGGTCTTAAAGTATTCTAAGATCATTGATTTTCAAGAAGAAAATAAAAAAGGTTTAATTTTAGATTTTGCTAATTTAATTATAAGTGTAAAAAAGAGCCAGAAACCATAAATTAATGATATACAACACTTAACTTCAAAACAAGTAAAAAAATAGAATGAGAAAAAGGGAAAAATAAGTCAGGAAACATGCTAGTGAAAGAAACAGAAAAACGAGTTTGCTTAGTTAAAAGCATGTGATAAGATAGGAGTAATGAATCCAATTATCAATCATGATAAATATAAGTGGACTAAACTATCCAATTAAAAAGCAGGTTTTCAACGGCCAGGCATGGTGGCTCACACCTAATCCCAGCACTTTGGGAGGCTGAGGCTGGAGCATTATTTGAGGCCAGGAGTTTGAGATTATCCTAGCCAACATAGCAAGACCCTATCTCTATTTTTTTTTAATTCAAACTGCAATTTAGAAAATAAAATTCTGTCATATTATGCTTATGCTATTGGTAACTAAAATATGAGAAGAAATTTTGAAATCAAAGGGCTGAAAAACATAAAGGGAATAGTGCCTATCCAAAAGACAGCTATGTAGTTATATTAATATCATGAAAAAATACAATTTGAGGCAAAAACCAATATTGGATATATAAAGGCAATTCATAAACCTAAAGGTTGCAGTTTACTAGGATGATGTGGTAATTATAAACTTGCAATTATTTGATAACATAGCTTCAAAATATATAATGACAAATTTAACATAACTACAAAAATAAATGGTCAAAGCCATGTTTCTTATGGAAATTTTAAACACGTTTCTCTCAGTAAACCATGGATCAAGCAAAACAAAAATCTAAAATGATATTATTTCAATGTCAAATTATAAAGCCTAAAATAATATATGGATAATAAACATTAGGCTTATCAGAAAGCATTCTCTTCAAGTACATATGGAAAGACATTTGCAAAAATTGGCCATGTGCTAAGATTTAAAGCTATCCTTCAATTTCAGAAAATTTATATTGGTCAAACCAGCTTCTGAACAGAGGGCAATTAAGTTCATTTAATGAAAAGCAGACAGAGAGCTTAGAAGATACAATCTCTTTGGAAATTTATATAGCGTACTTCCAAACAAACCAAAAGTCAATGGGGAATAATGAAATATTGCAAATATTTAAAACTGAACAAAAGTAGAAATACTAAAGTAAAATATGTTAAATTTTAATAGTTTCTTAATCACATAGCCACGAGTGACTGAGCAACAATTAAAAGTAATGGCAAAAACTGCAATTACTTTTGCACCAAAGAATAATTCATTAATTTAATTTAACTAATTTGAAATTGAATTTAAATAGCCACATATGGCTAGTGGCTACTGTATTGGACAGCACAGATACGGAGTATTCCCGCCATCATGAAAAGTTATATTGAACAGTCAGGATCAAGCACAGAGGCTGTGTGTGTGTGTAAGTGTGTGTAAGTGTGTGTGTGTGTGTTTCTGTAAAGAACCAGAATAATAGCTTGTTGTTCTTTTGGTCTCTGTTTCACTTTGCTCTTGTAATACAAAAGCAACCATAGAGAATACAAAAATGAATAGGAGTGGCTGTGCTAAAATAGATTTTGTCTATTTGTTTTGGTTTTATTTGAGACAGGGTCTCACTCTGTCCCCCAGGCCTGACTGCAGTGGCACAATCACATCTCTCTGCAGCCTCGGTCTCCTGGGCTCAAGCAATCCTCCCATCTCAGCTTCCCAAGTAGCTGGGACTACAGGGGTGCACCACCACATCCAGTTAACTTTTGTATTTTTTGTAGAGGTGGGGTTTTGTCATGTTGCCCAGGGTTGTCTCGAATTCCTGAACTCAAGGGGTCAGGAGATCCAGATGAGCCTGGACAACATGGCAAAACCCATCAGCCTTGGCCTCCCAAAGTGCTGGGATTACAGGCTTGAGCCACCATGACCAGCCTAAAATAAAATTTTATTTCCAAAAAGGCAGCCAGGCAACAGACTGTAGTTTGCCAACCCCTGGTCTTAGAAGAATATGACAGAGGATAGCAGTCTTCCTCAGTTCTCAGTACTCCGGGTAAGGATCTAGTATTGCTTATCTAACACAGTGACAAAAATTTGAGTTTGTAATTTTTGTTATTTAGATGCTATACACCACTGCATAGTGAAGAAAGAAAAAACATAACTTGTTCTACTCTCCAATCTCCCAAAAAATGACTCTGAGAAATGAATTCCTTTAAGATGAAATACAATGTCAAGGAAAAGAACTCGAAATGAAATAGTCTAAACCATCTTGTAACTTCCCTAATATTGGAATATTCTCTGTTTTCCAAATCCAAATCAAGCTTGATTGTGTCATCACTAGAATCTGAAGTAGAACCCTCTATCAGCTTCTTGTATCTCACATGCTTTTCAAACAAACATGTATCTTCTCTATTGAATGATAATATGGTAAGCTAGTTGGTTGATGTCAGCCTGAACAGTTTAGATTTACTTTTGCTATACAGTAATAAAAGAAGAAAGGTAGAAAAGATGAAACAAAAGTAAACAAGAATGTTATCCTCTGGGATATTCACTGTGGAGAGATTGCCACTGAGGTAAGTCACTGACCTATATTGACGAGTTACTCCTGAGAAGTATGGGGCTGTTGTTAGGAAACAACACAGCCTTATAAGGTGTAGGTGGAAGAAGCCTAGGAAGAAACCTGAGAGTTAGAGTTCAGTGAGATGGGAGACAAGGCAAAAAGTAACCTTGTCTTTATGGCCCTCTAGCCTTTCCCCACTGGGGCCTAAATGTCTATTGTGGTTTCAGACATAGACAACGAAGCTGTTTCTGATCCCCTGTGCTCTCAACCTTCTTCCCCATTTGTTGAATCTGCCCCTATTCCAAACACCTGGAAATCTGACCTTGGTTTTTATTTTCATTTATTTATTTATTTATTTATTTATTGTAGAGATGAGTTCTCACTATGTTGCCAAGACTGGTCTTGAACAACTAGTCTTAAGCGATCCTCCTACCTTGGACCCCCAATGCTGGGATTACAGGTGTGAGCCACGGCGCCCAGCTCAACTCAAGTTTTTACATGTTCCCTCTTTTCAAAGTTCTGTTTTATTTTACATAACCAGTTTTCTGACTCCTAATATCCCTGGTTCAATTTAGCAAGAAGAGCTGAGCTCTTTTTCTCTGAAAATTAATAGTGCAGTGATTACCTCTGCATGGATTATTGTTACTTACTAAAACACAGCTTTTTTTGGACATGTCTAATTATTTCTACCTACTGGTAATGATTCTCTACTTAAATTCCATGGGCCAGCAACATAGAAACACTCTTAACATTTCACTTAATAAATTTCTCATCAAAACTGAGATTCTTAGCTAAGCCAATAATTATTCTCCATCTTGAAACAACAAACAGGATACCAGACATTCATTACTTTGCTAATAGCTGTTTCCTATTTATACACCAGCTCTTTTTATTTTTTTCTTTTACTACAAACAGCAACAGATGCACAAAATATTTTGGCAATATTATCACTAAAAATATAATTTTCACTAGTGATAAAATATGTCGAAATTTTTATCTTTGAGTAATGGAACTGATTTTTTGTTGTTGCTCTTTTTCATGGACTTTCTACATTTCTCTATACAGATCAAGTGTTACTTTTGTCATGGAGGGAAAAAGTAAAATAGTCTTAATTTTTTAAAAAATGGTCAAAAATCTGTGGTCAATATTTGTATATTGATATATCTAGTTGTTCTAATGCTACCTTTTAAAAATGTGTGTACTACCAGAAGAAAAAGGCCTATCTTGAGAAGAATAATGGAAGCTGGACTTTGTTTTCAGTTTTTTTCAACCATAGATACAAATGTAGGAAAATTAAACCAATTCAGTAAGTTTCCTTCATTTTGTCTTTAAAAGCCACAAATTTGCCAGAATGTTTTTGTTGCTGTTGTTGTTGTTTTTATAGCAGGTTGCTTTGAAACGGCATTTCTTAATTCGGCAGAAGTGGTTTTCTAAACATACCTCTATGTGTGCTCTTAAGTGCACCTATATGTAGTATACCAGGAAAAATATTATAAAATGCAGAAAAGTTCTCCTTCATAGAGTGTTTTATGCTTATCAGTAGCTAATCAAAAGTTTCAACTTTCCCTTAGAATGCTATAGATACAAAAACAATAGGGAATAGTCTCCAGTTCCTAAAAATATAATCCATACTTTTTTACTTTGAATAAATTGCAGATATTTTTTCCCAAAGCAAAATATGTATTCTTCAAAGCTAATCAAGGCAGACCTTATGAGTTTTCTAATGGAGAAAATTGTGTTTAATAAAGCCTAAAGAAAATTACTGACATAGAGTAATTGTGCGGCCCCACTCAGGAAACCATGCTTTTCCCATGGATATTTGCAACCCACAGATCAGGAGATCCCCTCATAAGCCCATGGCACCAGAAGACAGAAAATTAACAAAGATATTCAGGACCTGAACACAGCTCTGGATCAAGTGGGCCTGATAGATATCTACAGAACTTTCTACTCCAAAACAACAGAATATATACTTCTTCTAAATGCCACATGACACTTACTCTAAAATTGATAACATAATCAGAAGTAAAACACTCCTCAGCAAGTGCAAAAGAACTGAAATCATATGTCTCTCAGACCACAGAGCAATCAAAGTAGAACTCGAGATTAAAAAACACTCAAAACCACACAACTACATGGAAATTGAGCAACCTGCTCCTGATTGACTCCTGTGTAAATAATGAAATTAAGGCAGAAATCAGGAAGTTCTTTGAAACTAATGAGAACAAAGAGACAACATACCAGAATCTCTGGGTCACAGCTAAAACAATATTAAGATGGAAATTTACAGCACTAAATGCCCACATCAAAAAGCTGGAAAGATCTCAAATCAACAACCTAACATCACAACTAAAAGAAGTAGAGAAACAAGAGCAAACAAACCAAAAAGCTAGCAGAAGACAAGAAATAACCAAGAGCAGGGTGGAATTCAAGGAGACAGAAATACTAAATACCTTTAAAAAATCAATGAATCCAGGAGCTGGTTTTTTGAAACAATTAATAAAGTAGATAAGCCGCTAGCTAGACTAATGAAGAAAAGATAGAAGACTCAAATAGATACAATCAAAAATGATAAGGGGGATATCACCCCTGACCCCAGATAAATACAAACAACCATTAGAGAATACTATAAACAACTCTATGCACATAAACTAGAAAATCTAGAAGAAATGGACAAATTCCTGGATGCATGCACCCTCCCCAAACTGAACAAGTAAGAAATTGAATCCCTGAATACAACAATAAGGAATTCTAAAACTGAGACAGTAATAAATAGCCTAAAAACAACAACAACAACAAATCCCAGGACAGTACAGATTTAGAGCTGAATTCTACCAGAGGTACAAAAAGGAACTGGTACTATTTCTACCAGAACTATTCCAAATAATTGAAAAGGAGGGGCTTCTTCCTAACTCATTTTATGTGGCCAGCATCATCTGGATACCAAATCTGGCAGAGATACAACAAAAAATGTAAACTTCAGGCCAATATTCATGATGAACACTGATGCAAAAATTCTTCATAAAATTCTGGCAAACCAAATCCAGCAGCATATCAAAAAGTATATCCACCATGATCAAGTTGGCTTCATCCCTGGGATGCAAGGTTCATTCAATACACACAAATTAATAAATATAATTCACCTAATAAACAGAACTAAAGACAAAAACCACATGATTATCACAATAGACACAGAAAAGGCATTCAATAAAATTCAATGTCCCTTCATGTCAAAAAATCTCAACAAACTATGTACTGAAAGAACATATCTCAAAATAGTAAGAGCCATATATGACAAACCCACAGCTAACATCATACTGAATGGGCAAAGCTGGAAGCATTCTCATTGAAAACCAGCACAAGACAAGAATGCCCTCTCTCATCACTCCTATTCAACATAGTATTGGAAGTTCTGGCCAGGGCAATCAGGTAAGAGAATGAAATAAAGGGTATGAAATAGGAAGAAAGGAAGTCAAATTACCTTTTTTTGCAGATGATATGATCCTATATCTAGAAAACCACATCTTCTCAGCCTAAAAGCTTCTTAATAAACAGCTTCAGCAAAGTCTTAGGATACAAAACCAATGTGGAGAAATTGCTACCATTCCTATACACAAACAACAAGCAAGCAGAGAGCCAAATCATGCATCAACTCCCATTTATAATTGCTACAAAAAGAATAAAATACTGAAGAATACATCTAACAAGGGAAGTGTAGGACCTCTTCAAGGAGAACTACAAACCACTGCTCAAGGAAATCAGAGAGGACACAAGCAAATTGAAAAACATTCCATGATCATGGATAGGAAGAATCAATATTGTGAAAATGGCCATATTGCCCAAAGTAATTGACAGATTCAATGCTATTGCCATTAAACTACTATTAACATTCGTCACAAAAGTAGAAAAAAACTATTTTAAAATTTATATAAAATCAAAAAAGATCCTGAATAGCCAAGACAGTCCTATGCAAAAAGAACAAAGCTGGAGGCTATCCAACTTCAAACTACACTACAAGGCCACAGTAACCAAAACAGCACGATAGTAGTACAAAAACAGACATATAGACCAATGGAACAGAATAAAGAACTCAGAAATAAGACTACACACCTACAACCATCTGTTCTTCGACAAACCTAACAAAAACAAGCAATGGGGAAAAGATTCTGTATTTAATAAAGGATGCTGGGAGAACTGGCAAGCCATATGCAGAAAATTGAAAGTGGATCCCTTCCTTTTACACTATAAAAAAATTAACTCAAGATGGATTAAAGACTTAAATGTAAAACCCAAAACTATAAAAACCCGAGAAGAAAATCTAGACAATACCATTCCAGACATAAGCATGGGTAAGGATTTCATGGTGAAAACATCAAAAGCAATTGCAACAAAAGCAAAAGTTGGCAAATGGAATCTAATTAAACTAAAGAATTTCTGCACAGCAAAAATCGTCATCTGATTGAACAGACAACCTACAGAATGGGAGAAATTTTTTGTAATCCATCCATCTGACAAAGCTCTAATATCCACAGTCCACAAGTTACTTAAACAAATTTACAAGAAAAAGACAATCAGCCCCATTAAAAAGTGGGCAAATGACATGAACAGACACTTCTCAAGATAATACATTCATGTGGCCAACAAACATTTGGAAAAAAATCTCAACATCACTGATCATTAGATAAATGCAAATCAAAACTACAATGAGATACCATCTTACATCAGTCAGAATGTCAATTATTAAAAAGTCAAAATACAACAGATGCTGGTGAAGTTGCAGAGAAAAAGGAATGCTTTTACACTGTTGGGGGGAGTGTAAATTAGTTAAGCCATTGTGGAAGACGGTGTGGTGATTCCTCAAAGGCCTAAAAACAGATACACCATTTGACTCAGCAATCCCATTACTGGGTATGTACCCAAAGGAATATAGATCATTCTATTATAAAGATACATGCACATGTATGTTCACTGCAGCACTGTTCACAATAGCAAAGACATGAAATCACCCAAGTGCCCATCAATGACATACTAGATAAACAATATATGGTACATATATTCCATGGAATACTATGCAGCTATAAAAAGGAACGAGATCATGTCCTTTGCAGGGACATGAATGGAGCTGGAAACCATTATCCTCAGCAAACTAATGCTGGAACAGAAAACCAAACACCACATGTTCTCACTTATAAGTGGGAGATGAATGATGAGAACACATAGACACATGAAGGGGAACAACACATACTGGGGCCTGTTGGGGCGGGTGGGGGTAGGGGGAGCATCAGGAAGAATAGCTAATTGATGCTGGGCTTAATACCTAGGTGATGGGTTGATCTGTGCAGCAAACCACCATGGCACACATTTACCTGTGTAACAAACCTGCACATCCTGTACGTGTATTTCAGAACTTAAAATATAAGTTAAAGAAAAAAATTACTCACATAAAGATAGATGTACTAATTAATGTAGGAGGAAGAGTTAGATTGTATACATCTTTAAATGTGACACTACATGCTATAAATTCTTCAATAGAGAAACTGAGTTTTTACGAGTTCAAAATGCCAATATTGAATCCACATTGCCATCATCAATGTGATGAATGTTGAGTTCCCTACTCATTCTTAGAAGAGTTGTAGAACTATCTCAGAACTGTCTGGAAGGTTTTCAGTACCCTTGATAAATGCATGTTTCCCAAACTTTAGGAGGAAACAGAAGCAGGTGTATGGTATGAGCAGGAGAAAAAAAGGAGCTACAGTTCCAGGGACAGATGTTCTGGGAAATTATATTTTAATACGGAGAAGAATCCTCAAAAGAGAGGAAGGAGATGTGATCCAGTATTAATGTATTTGTCATTCTTTGCCAACAATCAAACATTGTGGTTTTTCTTCATGCCCTTGCTTATCTGAGCTTTCTGCCTGTTTGTATTTCACTATTTAATGCTTTAACCTGTGGTTTTAGACCCCGTCTTTCCTTTGCTCCATTATCCTAAAGTAATTTTGTAAATGTTTCAATGTTACCAGATGTGTGAGATGAATTGCTTCCCCACAAAAATTCGTATGTTGAAGTCCTAACCCTCAGACCTCACAATGTGACTAGATTTGCAGATAGTGTCTTTAAAGATTTGGTGTCATAGGTAGTGGGCACTAATCCAAAATGACTGGTGTTCTCATAAGAAAGAAAATCCGGACACAGACATGTACAGAAGGAAGACTTATGAAGACATAGGGAGAAGATATAGGGACAAGAGGGCCATCTACAAGTCAAGGAGAGAGGCCTGAAACAGACCCTTTCCTCACAGCCATCAAAAAAGAACAAACCTTCCTGACACTTTGATCAGATTCCAGCATCCAGAACTATAAGAAAGTGAATTTTGTTGTTTACACCGCCAAGTCTCTGGTACTTTTTAACAATAGCCCTAGCAAATTAATATTTCAGATTTTCTGAATTTATTAAAATTTTCATGCCATAGGTTGCTCGCCTAAGAGGATCCAGTTGTCAAAATTGCCTTAATTTCTGGAAGTGTTGGAGTTAAGTTTAAGAGTCTGGACGTGATGAGTGATTTGGGGAAGAAGGCACAATTCTGCCCCAAGACGGACAAACTCTATGTGTCATCTGCTATGTGAACATGATAGTGAAAGGCTGTCCAAGAGACAGCAAAAATAAACCAGAAGTTTTACCATATGTTCCTATTATAGATGAAGAAAAAGTGTCTTCTGCGAGACCCAAAAGGAGCAAATCTTAGAGAGCTTCCACTTATTCCCTTTAGTGGGTAATATTGAAATGCACTTCTTCTGAATTTAAAAGAAGGTAAGATCTTGGAAAATAGTTACTAATTCCAAATAAATTAAAACTTAAAAGAGTTTTTAAAATGAGAAAAACCAGGCCATCCTACATTCTGGTAAGTTGAGAAAAATGGTGGTTTTTGTCTTGTTTATTACATTTAAAATCAATGTGAGGCCTATAAAAAACAAAAACAAAATATTTGCTTATTAAGTAAATCAGAAGGTCACTGACAATATTCAGTTAAACTAAACATTAGATTATCACCATTAACTACTTCTCTCTCCATCTTTAGCATTGTAAGAACAATTACCTTGGAAGTTTTTCTGGAACTCTTACCGGCATTGCTGTATGTTGCTCTATGATTTATAGAAGGTGAAGCACAGAGCAATTTTGGTAATCTTCCTTGTCAAAGTCAACAACAGTCCCTAAATTAAGCAAATAAAGACACAGGATACCCAGATAAATTTGTATTTTACATCTATTTATATTTTATGATCATGTCTTCAGCATAATTATGTCTCATGCACTATTTGGAGTACACTTACAAAAAGTTACTCCTTGGTTATGTTTCAAATGTATCTAGGCACTGTATATGTTATCTGGCAACCCTGGGTATAACTTCCATTTTGACAGGAAAGGTCATAGTCTCTTACTCTTTCTCATCAGGGTGCCTCTCTTTTATGTTAGTTGAGATTTTATAGCTTTACATCCAAAACTTAAAAAAAATACTCAGGAAATATTGGAATTTACAAAGCATTATCTCACATCAGCAGGATATTAAGTAGTATGTCACATGGCAACCAATGAGGTTGTTGCTATCAACTAATGAAGTGGTTTGGGGTGGAAAACCCTGTACCTTTTAATGGGCAATAATATCTCAATTCCCTAGGAAAGTTTGAGGCCAGCCTGGGCAACATAGTAAGACTTAATCTGTGAATGTTTTGTTGACTGAGTGAGCATGAGGTAAACTCTGTGCTACCTGCCTGCATTAGTGGACCTTAGCCGGCCCAATTTCTTGATGACTCTTTGATGGAAACTTTGGCCCTTCCTGACTTTAACTTTGCATCTTCTCATGATTTTAGGATAATAGGGGGGTGGAAAAACCTCTCAGTGCTGTTATATAATTCAAGCCTACTTTAAATATGTTGAAATGGGTTCTTCATTTTTTTATAACCTATAAGTATGTGTGTCAAAATAATTTTCCCATAAGAACAATGGTAAAAGAGCTTATTGTATCATTTTCAGGGGACACTCCCAACTAGCTGGTTACTTGACTATTTATAGGTTAACTTATGTAGTTCTCAAGATACATCTAACCTCTGCCACCACTCCTCCCCAACTAGAGTTGTTCTATGTTAAATGTTAGATTTCAAAGTTAAACTTTAAGATTTGAGTAATACACCCTTATATTTCTTAACTAACCCCCATGGCTTGGAAAAAATAAAGAGTGGAAAGGTTGTACACCGTTCTAAAATATAACTCATCCCCACAAATGTACTCCAGAAAAAAAGCTCTATCTTCCACCTCTATTCCATAGTAAGAGTAACTGCTAAATGTTCTCTCAAACACTGTGTTAGGCTCTTTATAGACACAGGTATAATTCAATCTTCACAACATGTCTATAAGTTAAAATTTATGATTGTAATTTTATGTAAAATGAAATGAGACTAAGAGAGGATAAAGAGGTTAGAAAGTGGAGGAACCCTTATTTGAAAGCACATTTATCAGAAAAACCATGTTTGTCTGTCTGTCTCAAAAGTTTGGATTTTTAACTACTTCCTAGTGCTTTTTTTTTGTCCTGTATTGGATCCCAGACTTTGCAGGATCCACTGCCCCAAACCATCAGCAATGATTTATAGTTGGGGGATTCTCCACTCCCATTTTCTATCAGGTGGAGCAAAGAGAAAGGTAGTAAAATAGAAAAGAAAGTCTCAATCTCATCGAAATTGATGAAGGACATTTAAATTTCTTAAACTCTTACTCAGAGTAATATGGGGATGTCTGCTAGGTAAGATCTATAAGACCATTAGTACAGTATTAATGGTGAAATTTTTTAGGCATAACACATGTTAAATGAGCTTTTGTTATCAGGTGAGGAATCTACCTTAATTGCTAACATGCAAAGATAACGTCCACACTAAATACAAGTCAATAGTGTGGACCTTATCTTTGCATGTTAGCAATTAAGGTAGATTCCTCACCAGACAACTTGAAATACAAGTCAATAGTGTGGACCTTATAAATGGGGCTCCACTTTGTGGAAATGAGAAAGTTATTTTGGCTTTTATTCCCTCATTTTCTCAAAAAGTTAAATCAAGACCCCTGTCCTTTGTCCAAGCAATCAAATTAACACTAAATTGAAGTGTTGCATGACTATCACAGCCACAAGTCTGGCCTCACACATACCAGACCAAGAAGATGCCCACTTCTGACCATGTCCTGGTTACATGAGGTCAAAAATAAAATTGGATTGGTTTTGAATATACATCAATAATTAAAAATATTGCAGGGTAGACTCAACAATTTTAGTATTGAATTTTTGTCACATATCTATTTCTGAACTCTTTTAAAAAAAATATTAAATTTTTTATAGAGTTGAGGTCTTGCTATGATGCCCAGGCTGATCTTGAACTCCTAGGCTCAAAAATTTCTCCTACTGTGGCCTCCCATGTAGCTGGATCTATAGGAGTGTTAGCCACACCCAGCCGTGAACTCTTAAAATACAATCTATTCATAAGTTGTAGTCTGTTTATTTATGTAAATTGCTCTTGTTTGTTGCTCTTCTTTATTTGTGTAAATTATGCAAGGTTTGGGTGTATGTTCATGAGTGTTCCTGTGTATAGAGGTAAGAAGAGACATTATAAATAAATGAAATTCAATGTTTGTAGGTGTAAATAAAAGCAAAGGAGTTGGAGCCAGACTGAAATCAAGCTATGTCTCAACCACTGATTAGCTCTGTGATTTTGGGCAAGTTCCTGAGAAACCCTTTATGCCTTAGCTAAAAGTTCCTCCTTATAACATTGTTGTGGGGAATAAATACAATAAAACATAAAGAATAAGTTTAATAGTGCCTGAGAATATAGTAAATGCTCAATAAATATTAGTATTATTGTTGTTGCTGCTCTTGTTGTTGTGTGACCTTATTTTCTGAGAGGCTTAATAAATCAAAAAGAGATGACCCAGATGTTTGTACCTATGCCCTGTAATGCTGTCCGGTTTTTGAAAAGTGTCCATTATGCTATGAAACCAGTAAAATTTGTTACTTATTTGCATATGCACAACAGTTGAGAGACATGCAATCCAACAGACTAGGATTAAAATGCTTAAAAAGAGAATTGTGTCTTCAAAATGAACTGAAAATAGACTGAGAAGATGCGAACCACTGCCCAGAATATCTTGAAGACACAACCTGTATTAGCTTTCCTCTTTTCTGCTCACATCTTCTGGGAGATTGAAGAAGAACATTACACTTGAATGCTGTCAGTCATTTTCTAACCCTTATTTAAATAAACTACCTAAGGTTATGTTACAATCTGTTAAAACATATTATTGTTGGATTATGAATATTAGGAACTTTGTAACAAAGTGGAAAGTCGAGGTTATATTTGGAGCTTCTAAATTATTGAATCTAGTGAATGATGAAATATAGGCTTCCACCACTATCTCTTCAAAGATACCTCAAAGAATATTACAGAAAAAAAGTTATAATACAGATAGTGTGATTACTTTTTTACATTAATGCAAACCAAAATCAAGTTGAAATTCTGCATTAGCACTCAACAGGAATGCATTTTTTGCTAGATCTTTTTAGAGATTATTTCCTAATCATGTGTTACTATAACTAGGTAAATAACAGTATTTACTCAAACACAGATATGTTTATTTGTCTAGGGTGGTACATTGAGCAATAACATATTTTTATCTTGTTTTTGATTACTTAAATATTGTACATCACACCTTGCTCTTCTGTCTCTGCCCCACCAGTCCCTCATGGCTATTTCATTGAATACTGATGGTGCCTGCAAGTAGCTTACCAGAATGGCTTATTTTCATATTTTATAGATAAATACTAGGCACTGTCATATGAAAACAGAATGCCCAAATCTGGTTTCAATTCTAACATTCCATCTGTTGTTTAAACAGAAAGAAGTGGTCATTGGTACATCAATCTGTGGCATATTTCAATAAATGTAAAGGCAACATCTTCAGATGGTTGGTTGGATTAGAAATAAGAAGCAGTATGAAGAAGTGATGTCCTTTTCCATTTCACCCCTAAAAATAGCATAATTCACTTGATTATGTATACCAATCATACTCTCTAAATTGTCTTTTTTAAAAAGATTGTATTTATATGCAGTCGTATTTATAGTGTATTTTCAAATAGTCCAAAATTCTTTTGTTTTTATATGTCAGTTTCTACTATTTATATGCTTTTTATGCTTTAAGAAATTTAAAACATCAACCCTAGTGCTTATTATTCTACACAACACTCCAGTCTACAACTTCATTTAAGTTGGTTAAAATGGAAATATCAGTTCTTAAGCAAACCAGCAAACCACCATCCTCATGCATCTTGCTTTCAATTATTTTTTAACTTAACCTTATTATTATGTTTAACTTTCTATTTTGCCTTTGTATTTAATTTACTCAATCCAATATTATGACTTATTTATAAGTATATAATAAGTGGTAAATAGAGTGAAGGTTCATGGAATTTTTGTGTTTGTTTTATTTTAGAATGCAATATTCACTTAAATGAATTACTTCCAAAAATGAATATACACAATGCCTAGACAAGTGCAAATAATACCTTGGCAGAAAGACAATTTACAGACAAGTTAAATAAAACACTTAAAATTTTTTAAACAACAATAAAGGATTATATTAAGCTAGTCATGGTGCTAAGAATATTGTTGAATGCAATTCTTTTATTTGTATTATTATGGTTTGTATAATCACTAGTGTATCAAAAGTGAGGATACTGAGAGAATATTGATAATTTGAAGTATAACTTTCTGACTGAAAATAATTTTAATATCTGAGTGTTGTCCTTATACTGAAAATGGCACATTAGAGTTTTAAAATATTCTATGAAAAACAAAATTTAATTAATTGTAAGAAGACAAATTCTTCTATTCTATCACAGAAAACCACTGCTTCTGAGAAAATAAATACACTAAATACCAAATATTGTCAGCAGCCTGCACTGTACTTTCAAATGAATAGAGGTGAAAGGCCTCAAGGGAAGTTCTCCTCCAATAAAGTAACTCTTGACCAACAGCCCTTGCCTTGTCCTCAAATGTCTTGTCATATAAAGTGGATTTTTTTTCATGTAACTGTTACAGTTCTTGGTGACCCTATATGTAAACTCATTCATTTTATAACGTAAATGCAGTTCAATGGATAATATTGGAATCACTGTATTATTGAGACACAAAATGGTAAACACTTTTTGTCTTTTAAAGAAAATAATGAGAGAATATTCAAATTCTGAAAACTATTTTCTTTGCCATCTCTGCTTCTAAAACAAGATTTAGAAAGTTTAGAATAAAATTTGAAATTGTATGCATTTATTTTATTATTCAAAGATCTTAGTTAAATGATATTATTCTGAGGATACAACCATGAGTAAGTTAAAGCCTGTATTTACAGAGCTTCATATGGATTTAGAAAGCTGAAAAATCCCAGTCTTATTTCTTTTTCCTTCCTGTGGTTGGGCTTTTTGCTATTGCTAAGCAGATGAACCAAACCGGCTAGCAATGTGAGGGGTATTCTCACTTTATAAAAAGGTCTCTTCATTTTACCTACAAATCAGCCTCTCGGTCATGTTCATATATTTCTGCCTGCAGTACTGTTGAGGAATGAGCTTGCCTCTGAGACTTGGGAGAAATGCATAGAACTGCCTGGGAGATCATCATCCTTTGTGTATCACCACTTATTGTGCTCTTCCCAAGAAGAGCACAGAAGCAGATATTGAATTTGGAATACTATCTATCGAATTTGAAAAGAAAACAATTCATATTGAAAAAAGCATTTAGAAAGTAGAAAAGCATGAATTTCTTTTTTCGTTTTTTTTTTTTTTTTTGAGATGGAGTCTCATTTTGTTGCCCAGGCTGATGTGCAGTGGCTCTATCTTGGCTCACTGCAACCTCTGCCTCCCAGTTTCATGTGATTCTCCTGCCTCAGCCTCTCAAGTAGCTGTAATTACAGGTGTCCACCATAACACCCAGATAATTTTTGTATTTTTAGTAGAGATGGAGTTTCACAATGTTGGCCAGCCTGGTCTTGAACTCCTGACCTCCAGTGATCCACCTGCCTTGGCCTCCCAAAGTGCTGGGATTACAGGTGTGAGCCACCAAGCCCAGCCAAATAGAACTTGGGGAATTACATCTAGTTTAGCAAAAATTTACAAATAGTGAACTTTCTGGTGCATTAAAAAAATAATCACAGGAATGTAGTGATTCTACCCATTAGTGTGAGCATAAGCCAGCCAGAAGATTGGGTGGCTTGTTTTCCTTGTCTGTATCAAAATGTACAGATGCCCTTCCACTGATGCCATAGAACTGACTTCCACAGGCAAATGAAAGTTGACACTTCCTGCCTTTGATTCATTGCAAAGGTGTGACTTTGGGGACTCTTACCATCAGAGCTGAAATAGGACACTGTGGCAAGACACTGAAATAAAAAGAATGGATAATAGGAAAAGTCTCTTCTTGTCCCACCATAGCCCATCAACATTTTCTCATTTGCATAAGCATAGTAATTTCCTAACCAGGAAGTCTCCATTAAGCCTGACTTTATGTCCTTTCCAATGGCTACTGCCCGCTTGTTTAGGAAAGGAGAGAGTAACTGGTATCTGCAGAAGATAGCGGAAGACAACACAGGGTTTCCCTGAAGTGGTGGGATCTGAATTTGATTGATAATCCACCCAAGAAAAGTTTTTAATTAAATAAAACACAATATTGGGGATACTATGAATAATGATCAGCATTTCATTAACCCTTTCAACATACAATAATATATAAATCCAATAATTGATCTATTACTGTATTTAATTCTTGTTAACTGTGGTAAAAAACAAAACAAAACAAATAAAAACAGTGGATTAACATCACTCATGCATTTACCTTACATCAAACTTGGGTGAAAAATATCTGGTCTTTATATTTTCTCTTCCTCTCTCTTTGACAGAATTTAAAGTATATGAAAGTCATACCTTGCATATATGCCCTCTCATATACCAAACTTTCTGGGTACATTTTTATACACCTACTCCTCTACAGAATTACATATGCAGAAACACATGCATGCTACTTCACAGACACTTTAAAACATTTTAAAAATCAATTTTTACTCCATTTACTTTTTATTTTATTTACTCATCTTAGTACTTTCACACGTCATTGTAAGATTCTGATAATGACAGCAGTAGTTTGTCTTGAGTTCAACTGAAATGTGAAACGCTATCCTAAGAGGTCTACACACAGCTTCCAGAAACTCTTTAAGGTTTTCATTTCTGATATTTGCATTTTACAGATGAAGAAATTAAAGCAAAGGAGTGTTGAATAATTCTTCTAAGATGACACAGCAGTACATTTTGAAGCTGGAATGCAATCTCAGATAATATTTCCCCTAACATGATGCTCTTGACTATTATTTTACTCTACTTCCTTTCCAGTGCTACTATATTATTATCAACAACTTAGATATGTAGACAACTAGGCTTAGAGAAAGCAAGGGTATTGACTAAGGTCATAGAGTTAATAGTGGTGAGGCTGAGACTGCACCCAGAGGATATGCTCTTAAACAATACACTGCAATATAAATCCACATGCCTTTTTCCTCATTATGGGGCTAGAGTTTCATTCATCCATAGCTACTAAGTTGTCTAATATATTACCTTTGTGGGAATCAGAAAGTTATTTCAGCTTTTATTCCCTCGTTTTCTCAAAAAGTAGAATCAAAGCCCCTATCCTTTGTCCAAGAAATCGAATTAACACTAAATTGAAGTGTTGCATGACCATCACAGCCACAAGTCTGGCCTCACACATACCAGACTAAGAAGATGCCCATTTCTGACCGTGTTCTAGTTACATGAGGTCAAAAATAAAATTGCATTGGTTTTGAATATACATCAATAATTAAAAATATTGCAGGGTAGACTCAACAATTTTAGTATTGAATTTTTGTTACATATCTATTTCTAAACAAAATTTAAATCTGGGAGCACTGCTGGAGTTCATTCAGCACCCCAGAATTGTTTGCAGTCATCTGTGTGTCCTAACAGCCTAGTTCCCTTTGATTCTTTTAGTATCAAACTCTGGACATGTGAAGTTGAGATGAAAGGCCTTGGCTTCTACAGTGAGGACAAACAGTGATTCACTCTCAGGGTGTTGGAACCAGGAAGGAGAAGACAAACTTTGCATTGTGTAAGGCAGCCACTGGAAAGCCATCTTTAATCCCTTTCCTCCCCAGAAGGATTTGAATGGAATTGAACTAAACAATTAATAAGTGTCTGGAGATACTGTAAAGGAAGATACTTTAAGCAACAGATCAGTACTGTCATTGTTCAGAATACTGTATATTAGAAGGCTTTACACTGGATGAGGCCAGTGATGCATTTGAAGCTACCCGTATGTTTTCTCTTGCTAGGGCTTCCTCTGTCTTGCCATGGCAGGAGGTGAAATGTTTCCTAGAGGCTGAATTGAAGGGCAAGAGCAGCCAAGTACAAGGTTACAAAAAGACTGAGCCAAACCTTTCTGTCAAAGTAATTGCATAACACGTTTCTGTATTGACCCAATGATTTCAATATAGAATTGAACAATTTCACACTGATAGACTTTTTTTTTAAACTATTAATGGCATAATGAAAATCTGTGCTATATTGAAAAGAGACTGCCACTTTTTGATGAGAGAAAACTGTATAGCCATAAACTCAGTCATGAGAAATAAACCTGGGGAAATAAACCTCAGTTGTGGCTAAATGTCATGGTGATTTTAGCTCACTTTCATTAGCTGCTATTTAACTACAGGTAAAATCTCCTAAGAATGATATCTCTCAATATGGGAAGCCCAAATGTTAAGTGTAATCACTTTGCCCATATCCATAAATATAATGGCACTTTCATGCTTGTATATATACCCTATGATACTTTATATTATCATGCTATGGGATTGTAAAACTGATTTCACAGCACGTGGCTTATTAAAACTCCGGCCGTCACACAGCATTCCTGTGCACTGGATTTTCAATTTTGTTGTCGCTCTTGATTCCCTTTTGCATATGTATTTGCTGGGAAAACCAATTACCAGATGGCACATGGTTATTTTTACATTTTGTATGGAGGGCTTCCAGCTGATAATTATGACATTACAGGAAGACTCCTATGCTTTGCATTAAGAATCTTTGGCAGAGGCCGTGATAAGCTTTTCCATTTGACTCTACACCTCTTGACTGATATATATTTATAAATTATTTGTGGGCAATGTTCACAGATATCAGGGAAGAATTTCCTTCCTTATAAATGGGGTTCCACAAACATAACATTCATGGAACAATGAATGGTGTTTTTCATTCCTTCAATCCATCAATAAACTAATATGTATTTTAAAATTTCTAGTTCAAGGTAACTCAGGACAAATTGTCATAGCCATCACATATCAGAAAAGTCACACAGTCCAGTGGTCTATGTGTGACTCAGGCTTTCAGACCTGTCAGGTGGCATCTGTGTTACAGCATCCAGTCATTTTTTTTTATTAGCTCCCTTGCTTTAATGCCTCTGAGGGAGGTTTTAAGAGAGAGGAAGAGAGAAAAGGAGAGACTGAAAGCAAAGGTAATAGTACAAAATGACTATAATTACAATTATGTAGTAGTAATAAATCCAGAATTGCAGTGTAACACACCAGAGTAGAGTCAGGCCTTAAAACACATTAGAATTAGAATTAATAGGCTATACTTTTGTTAGTATATCAACCCTCAACCCAAAATGCACCTTAGCTCCCGAAAAACACTGGGTTGCGTTCCTGCTATGCTCCCAACTCGGAAACTTCTTTCCAATTACTTTAATTATGTTATTAAAAGTGTAGAATATGTGAAATCTTATTTCCTTGAATATTATCAATGTTTTCCTTTTGATTCACCTCAGTTACAGAAAGTACATTTTTCCCCTAAATACATATCATATTGTTCTTGGTGGTTTTGATTTTTTAAAATTTTTCAATGTAAAGGAAGAATGGTTATTAGATTACCACCAAATACTGTTTAAATATAACATTTTACATAAATATTGTTCTAATATTAATACATTTAATGTGGGCTGTGAAGAAATGTCTTTGGACAGCTTAATTAAAATTCAGGAAATTTTGCCAGCTTCTTTCCCAGTTTCAATGATAAAAATAAAATGCTGTGTGGTTGATATGAGAATTAGTCCCTAGAGAATAAAGGAAGGACTCAGTAGAAATCTGTGTGCTTCCAGACTGCCTTTTCCTACTCAACCCCAATGAACATGAAGCATGCATAATTTGGCACTGCTGTCTCTGTATTTGCATTTAGCACACATACATTAAGCTAATTAATCATGTTGTGTCCTAACTCCTCCCAACAAATACATTAACTATTCAGTTAACTGATGATCAAATAGCCAATTCTTTAAATGATATCCACACTAAAAATGGTAAGGTAAGCACATATTTATTGACAGTTGATGCTTTTCTGGAATGATCTTCCCCTGCTCAACAGAATTTCTGCTCAGTTAATATAGCAAAAGAAAAGACATGTGCGGAATAATCTGAATCTGTGCAAACTGATTGTTCATGCTGCTAAAATAGCTATTTCCTGTAAAGAAAACACAGTGGTCAACGTTATCTTTAGTAAACAATGCTCTTTATTAAGCTGATACAGTTAAAAATTAGAGGCAGATGGAATAATGGAGGAAGGAGTCACAATTAAATACTTCTTCATAATTTCTGACACTAAAGTAACTTCTAAAGTAATTGCATGTTTTCTGTGGCTTATATCAGTGAAATGTGGTCAGCCTTTACTCTGGCACTCATTATGAGTGGCAATGTCTTTAATCCTTGTGCTGTTTCTGACCCTGATTCTGAAGATTAGCATTCTGCAACACTGAGTCACTGGGTTATCCTGGTAAGTTGTACAATCATTGACTTCGAGCAGGGTTCTGATCAGTGTAGTCCAAGGTTAAGATAATCCTTGTTCTTCGTGACATTTTTCTTCTCTTATTTTCTGTTAAGGAGACAATCTGATGGCTGTGGAAGATTTTACAAGAGTCGGTGTTTGAAAGTTTTTTCTAAATCCACGTTAATGGAACAAAATAATGGGGAACCAACTGAGACTGGGGCCTAATTTAAAGTCACTTTGCCAAATTAAGCCATAGCCTTTCACCCACAGCATTACATCCTACTGCCATTTGTCTTTTCAGTTAACTTTATGGATCCCAGAAACACTAAATATCAAAGCACATAAAAGTAAGCACTTTAAATAAAACCTGGAAGAATCTTAAATTAATACAGCTATTGCAAACTTAGATAATACATTTTTTTCCCCAAATGACAGTGTTCAGAAGATAGGAAAAAAGTTCTAGTTGTTTTAAAAGAATGTGTTCTGCATAACAAAGATGGTGAAGATGAAGCAGGTAAGCAATTATCAGTTAGTAAAATGGTTAGAAAATAGAGTAACTAACCTGGTGGGTGAAAACTCAGATGAGGATATTAATTCACTATTTAACTGGACAGATAATTTATAGCTAAAAATATTATTATGTTTTGATTTTGTAGTTGTTATTGAAATGAAAGTCTTTAAACTCAAGACAAAAGTAGTGTTTTCCATTCACATCTCAAAGATAATATAAAATTAAATTGCCTTATTTTCCAACCCAAGATAAATTTAGAAGGCCGTTTTTCACAAAAGCAAAAGAATATTGGAAAGGAGGGAAGATAGAGGAAAGGAAAGTAGGAAGGAAAGAAGATCCTTACAAAGGTGTCTTAAAAGGGAAATAGCTAAATCCTACAAAACTAAAGAAAATGGTATACCATTGTAAATGAAAAGATGGGAAATAAAGCCAAATGTGGATGTGTAGTATTTTCTACATGATTTTTACTTTGTTAAGCTTACATCTAGTCTTTTATTAATAAGAAACTCTTATTTGAATCTCATTTTTTTCTCCTATTTATCTCTTGAAAGTTCTTGATGAAGAAGTATGATTATGTCTTATCCTGTTCAGGCTGCTATAACAAAAGACAACAAACCGGTAATTTATAAACACAAGAAATTTATTTCTCATGGTTTTGGAGGCTGGGAAGTCCAAGATCAAGGTGCTTGGCAGATTCAGTGTCAGGTGAGGCTCTCCCTCCTGGTTCATAGATCGTACCTTCTGAATCCCCACATGGTAGAAGGGGCAAGGCATCTCTCTGAGGCCTCTTTTATAAGGGCACTAACCCCATCCATGGGAGCCCCCAAGACCTAATCATCTTCCACTAGGCCCAACCCACTTATCATCACCTGTTTGATAAGGCTTTAACGTGAACTTTGGGGGAACACAAATATTCAGGGTGTATAGCAAGTTCTAAATTTGTGGGAGTTTGAGGGTATTTTTTGTTTTTTGTTTTTTTTTAATGTTTATTTTAGGTTCAAGGGTACATGTTCATGTTTGTTATATAGGTAAACCTGCATCACAGGAGTCTGTTATATGGATAATTTCATCACCCTGGTTCTAAACCTAGTATGCTATAGTTATTTTTTCTTCTTTTCTCTCTCCTCCCACCCTCCATCCCCTGAGAGACCCCAGTGTCTGTCGTTCTCTTCTTCGTGTCCATCTGTTCTCATCATTTATCTCCCATTTATAAGTGAGAACATGTGGTATTTGGTTTTCTGTTCCTGTGTTAATTTCCTAAAAATAATTTCCTCCAGCTCCATCCATGTTCCAACAAAAGACATGCTCTTGTTCTTTGTTATGGCTGAGTAATATTCCATAATATTTGGTAATATTCCATAATATTTGGTAATATTCCAAATATACCACATTTTCTTTATCCAATCTGTCATTGATGGACATTTAGTTTGTTTCTGTGTCTTTGCTATTTTGAATAGGGCTGCAATGAACATTCGCACGCATGTCATGCATGTGTCTTCATGGTAGAAAAATTTATATTCCTCAGCATATATACCGAGTCATGAGACTGCTGGGTCAAATGCTATTTCTGTTTTTAGCCCTTTGAGGAATTGCTGTACTGCTTTCCACAATGTTTAAACTAATTTACACTCTCACCAACAGTTTATAAGCGTTCCCTTTTCTCTGCAACCTCCCCAGCATCAAGTTATACATTTGAAGCATGAGATTTATCTATTTTGTAATCCAGGAAATCATTGTAATTTTTCCTGAGTCTCCAAAGGAGCCAGTAGCTCTGTCTTGCACACTAAGCATACATAAAGTTTGGGAGAATACGTAGTTCATAAGTTATGAAATCCCACAAAGTGCCTCAGGGAAAATAAAAGGCATTAAGAAGTACAAATATTCATGTGTTGTCTTTGTTATATTCAAATAAAACAGTGAGAAGAAAACTACATTTTTTTTCATGTGCGTGTGAATAATAAGTCCAGAATATGTCACCTTTTGGGATGTTTATAGAAAGACCGCCCTTCAGGTTAGAGCTATTTCTCTTAGTCTGCAAGTAATCTTGATTCTTTGATCAAAATGAATCATGCCATTCTGGATGGCTGCAAGCTTGGTTGGCCTGCTGCTGCTGTTTCCTAGCATCATATAGCCATACTGTGTGTCACATGACAAGGTCATTGCCCAGGAGGTGTTGCTATCCTGCTCATCAGCACTGAAGCAGCACACATCTGCTGGCCTGAACCATGTAGAAAAGAGAGGATGTCATAATCAACTGCTGTAAGGCAGGCAGGAGTAGGGTGGCGTGTGAAAAGGAAAGACTACAAGACACAAGCAAATGGTTTTGTCTTATCACTGGATATCAAGACAGCATCCTGTCAACACTGTCGAAACCCTCAACATGGTAGGATGAGAGTAATCAGTCCAATCCTTTGAGGTCAAGCATTTGGGAAAATATTCCCCCACTTCTGTTTCCTCAAAAATATTCTCATGTCTTTTTATTTAATGCAGGTTAAAATGTAACAGAGTATGTAGAATTAGAATAAAGTATAATCTCAGATTTTTCTTTGCCTTATAAAATAACTTAAATGCAAAAAGATCCCTTATGAAATAAATGTGTATGAGTCAATACATGAGTGCAAGGATGGGGTCTATCTTCAAGACAGGTAAGCTTCTTGTTTTCTAGGAGCTTGAATTGGAGTATGTGGTGAGAGAGGGGAAGAAGAGGAAGAAACACTGTTCAGAGAAAAACTGGTTTTGATTTAGGATGCTTAATGCGAACAGGTACATTATCAGCTTTAACATAATAATGAAGACAATCTGGCTTATTTACTTACTTTCTGACAGCATTACTTTACCATATCAAATATTTTTCATCAAATGCCATCGATTTATTTAAACCCAATCTATTTAGTATTTTAAAAAGCATCAGATAATGTAAGATAAGACTAAGAGGGAGAGGGGAAATTTTCATTCACCTCATGTCAGGGAAGCACTAAAATATAATCATATATTTATATTTATTTATATAATACAGTTTTTAATAGAGAAGGTTTGCAAACAATCTTACTCTCTCCTTTATATTCTTTGTAAATATTGAGAAAATAGAAAACTAAAGTTGGAAATAGACAAAAACTGAACTCATGATCTCCCATGTTGACCATAAATCTGTCTCCTTCTTCATTCAATATTTCAATGTTAAATATCAAGCACTCACAGGAAAGATTCATAGTTAATTTCATCCTCAGTTTTAAAGAGAAATTCAATATGCACTCATACATAACGTAGAAAAATTGATACATGTACTGATAAAAGTAAGATCAGTTCCAGTAGCTAGAATCTTTGTGAGACAGAAGATGAGAAAAAATGAGGCTATAAGCATGGAAGAAGGTAAAGAATGCTAAAAATAAAAAAATAGCCTGCCTCAGATAAGAACAGAAGCGCCAATTAAAAAGTTAAAATTTCAGCCAAATCATCAGTTTGAATGTGGAGCTTTTTTTCTCTGTCAGAACGTATTTTGACATATTGCCAAATAACTATGGGTTTTCTTCCCCCCTTACTGAATTGACCAAGTTAGTTGCTTGCTTCAGTTTTACAAAATTTTAACCCAAGTTTGGAGAACATTTCAAAAATTGCAGGTGGATTGTTTCTACTGTCTGCTAAACAAATGTGTTGAACATCTTGTGATTTGTTCATCATGTACAGTATGAGTGTTCTTTTTCTTTTTGTCTTTAATTGCTTCTTGAGCTAAATATAAAGCTAAGCTAGCCTGGCTATTGTTGCACAGTGTTATCCTATCACCTTAATAAATTAGTTTTTGGGTGGGAAACCGGGCAGAGATCCATGCACGTTACTGTTTCTTGTTTTGTTTTGTTTTGGGTTTTGTTTTGTTTTCAATGTATTACCCCCAGTTCTGTTCCAGTTTGTCCTTCACCTGTCTTTGAAATGTGCTGTCACTCAAAAAAGCTGGTTCCTTCTCTTGGCTCCTCTGCCTGTGCATATTCAGTTAAAAGGAAGCCACGGAATGGCTACATCCTGTTGCTAGCTAAAAGTTTTGGGGTTTTACATTTTGAACTACTCTAAGATTTACACTAGAGCAAAATTGTAAAAAAACAAAAAAAAAACAAAAAAAAAAACAAAAAACATGCTATAGCATCTATTCATGTAAAACAGGAAATGTATGTTGAATTACACAGAAATCTTGCCGAGGGATCTGAGTTGTTTTATTAGTCTGTTCTCACATTGCTACTAAAGACATACCTGAGACTGCGTAATTTATAAATGAAAGAGGTTAAATTGACTCACAGTTTCACATGGCTGGGCAAGCCTCACAATCATGGCTGAAGCAAAGGGGAAGCAAAGGCACGTCTTACGTGGCGGCAGACAAGAAAGAGTAAGATCCAGGTGAAAGGGGTTTCCCCTTGATAAAACCATCAGAGCTCATGGACTTATGCACCATCATGAGAACAGCATGGGAAAGACCTGCCCCCATGATTCAATTACCTCCCACCAGCTATGGCCGACCACATGTGGGAATTGTGGGAGCTACAACTCAAGATGAGATCTGAGTGGGGACACAGTCAAACCACATCAGTTGACATTTCTTATTTAAAAACTAGGGGGGAATAATATGGTTGACAGTCCTTGATGTCATTTATAAGTAGTCAGTCAACAAACACATTTTTGAAGCTCTAGCAAGTGGAAAGTACCATGCTGGGCTTGAAGTGAAGGAGACTGGCACATTTATCTTTGCCCATAGGACATTGCCAGGAAAAAGTATGGAAAGTAAGAGAGGGCTGAAGATTAATTTTCATGCTCTAACACCTTCACTTTTCTAGTAATACGACATTGGTAAAGTCACTTTTCCCTTTTAAATCTCAATTTCCTCATCTATAAATTAGAGAGAAAGCTTATTACCTCACAATGACTTTATGAGGACCAATAAAATAATGCATGTGAAAGTGTTTTGAAAATGATGCAACTCTATCCTGATGAAAATTATTATTTTTATTGACATCATAAGCCAGATAATTCTTCATTGCAGGAGCAGTACTATGGATTATAAGATATTTAGCAGTACCACTGGCTCTACCCAGTAGATGCTAGTAGTAGCCCTGTCCCCTAGGTTGTGACAACCAAAATGTCAAATTGCCAGATGTCCTCTAGCTGGGGGAGGGAGCTGGAAGGGCAGTGCTGTGTTCCTGCTTGAGAATATTGATACACATATAAATGCAAATACACAGAGAGCAAGGATTATAACACTTAAGGCCATAAAGCATTTAATATGTACAGATGTCACTTTAAAAATCAACATAATAAAGATTCACCAAAGAAGAGGACATTTTTTGCACTGTGGTACAAAGGGGGCCACTTAATTTCCTGAACAATCAATAGTGCCTTTGTCTGATGGAGGAGATAACTGGTCATATCTTCTTACTTTCTCCTACCAAGGTGGCCTCGCTAGAAAAAAAAAGTGATTTTCTAAGTGATAAAACAAGTTAAACACTAAATTCAATTTTTTTCAGCTTTATAAAAATATCTTTGAAATGGATAATACAGTGAAGTGGATCAAAACACCTATGGTGGAGTGTTTGCATTAGAAGAACCATCTGCGTAGGGCCAGGTGCGGTGGCTCACACCTGTAATCCCAGCACTTTTGGAGGCTGAGGTGGGCAGATCACAAGGTCAGGAGATCAAGACCATCCTAGCTAACACGGTGAAACCCCGTCTCTACTAAAAGTACAAAAAATTAGCCAGGCGTGGTGGCGGATGCCTGTAGTTCCAGCTACTCGGGAGGCTGAGGCAGGAGAATGGCATGAACCCAGGAGGCAGAGCTTGCAGTGAGCCAAGATCACGCCACTGTACTCCAGCCTGGGCGACAGAGCGAGACTCCATCTCAAAAAAAAAAAAAAAAAGAACCATATGGGTAAAGATAGTATAAAAGATAGTATGAAAGGAGGAGGAAAGAGCTGAACCCAAGTTTAAAAACCTTGGGCCAGACACTATTCTAAGCCTCAGTTTTCCCAGTTGTAAGAATAAAAAAAAATACAATCTTCGCAAAATATTGTGTAGATATGGATATGCAAAGCTCTCAGAAAAAGTGCCTGGAATGTTATATCAACCCAATAAATGTTACCTTTGCTTTTTTTAAAAGAACAATAAACATGTTTTATAGTTTTCTGTAGTTTTTAAAATAACTCTACACAACTTATTTCATTTCACTCCCAGAAAACAATTCAGTGCTATAGATATATTATTATTTCTATTTTATAGACGAAGACACCAAAGCTGGAAGAAGCTCACTAATTTGGCCAAAGTCATAAAGATCATATAAATCAGACAAAAGATTCAAACTGGTATCTTCTGGATCCAGTATCCATTAATTTCTCCTGCTTCTGTCCTAAATCTGTGAGCACCCTAACCATTTGCCTTCTCTAGGACTCAAGTTTTTCTATATAAAAATATAACAATTAAATGTTATCAAATGTATTTTCTAACTCTAAAGAATCTTTCCATTTTCTCTACCTGATACTATTCTAATGTACACCAAGGCCAGTGGTGAGATTACCACAAATGTTAGCCACTGGCATTTATTTAGAAACTAATTATAAGCAAAGTGCCAAGTGATTTTACATTTATCTTATTATTTTTACCTAAGAATCTCTACCAAACAAAAAAGGGGTGCATTTAAACCTTTCTTTTTTAAGTTTGAGAGTCCTGGTGTGTTTCTGAAAAAAATAAAATTATCTTTGGTTCCAAATTCTATGAATTACAATTTTGAATTTTACCTCTGATCATTTCCTTCCATGAAAATGTGTTGGTTACTCAGGAGTTAAAAATCTCTCACTTTTGCAATCGGGACAATTTGTGAATTTCTGGTTTAATGTGTGGCTATCTCAAGAGATATAAGGTGCCATTAGTGAATGCAGAGCTATTGCTGAGGAGATGCTAAATAAAATTAATGTCTTCAGATTTACTAACCCCAAACACAGCCACATTCCCTGGGCGTGTGACGATGGAGAGGCTATGCATATGAGCCTAAAACCCTGGAGACCTCAGCCTTGTACTATAAAGAAGAACACAATTTAGTAACATCTGGTCTGTTTGTTAGGCTGAAAAAGGTAGAGAAGATGAAGGAAAGTGCTAAAATTAATTTGAGAAAGATGACACAGCAGTTGTGATTATTTCCTTGAAGGATTCTATCCCGACTTAGGCTTCCGATAGCTAAAAGAAGAATAAACGCTGTGACTCTCCCAAACTTAGGCTACAAATGAAGGTAGAATCCTTTTTCCTATAAGACCCATCTAGGAGTGGAAAGAAATACAAACAAGCTGCTATGGAAATCTCTAGTTATTCTTCCAAAGAAAAGTGATAAACTGCAGCTTACAATAGAGAAGCTCCAGAGAGCTTCCAATACTTTAACAAATTGCAACCCCCCTTTCCCTGGGACTGAGGAAAAAGTAGAAGAACAAGGGGATCCAAGTGTAGATTTGTTCTCTACTACTTTCTCTCCAGGGAGACTCCTCAAACTCTGAAATTGATAGGTTCAAGACAAAGGATGCCCCGTCATGCCTCAGAGTGAGCATCCACCGCCCGACTGGTTTCTTCTGTCTCATTCTTTCTCCCCACCAGCGACTCTGATGCTTCACTTCACACAGCTGTTGCCCTGCCCAGTTCACAAGCAACTTTCAACAGCCAGCACTCCCAAGCCTCATGATTTGCCAGTAAGGAAGAATGGGAATTTTAAAACAAAACAAAATAAAAATACTAAATCATGCTTTCCAGATACAGGATATGGTATCTCAGCAAAGAGCTTTGCATAGGGAATGCCATCCATGCCTCACAGTCTATCTGACACTGATCCCATATACCAGGTATAAACCATTGTCTAGAAAAAGGGTCTGCTTCAAAATTCTTTATATCTTTTATCTGAGCCTCATTATTTTTTCTCAGGTGTGTCAGTTATACTGTTTAGCCCTCCATTCCTTTTCTACCCTAGCTTAATTCTGAGTATCCTCCATAGCTCTTGTCAACTCTCCATTTCTGCATTAGATTCTCCCCTCTCTCTATGGCTTGCTGGTTGGAGGTCCCATATCTGAAAAGGTGTTTCAAAGCCTAATATTATAGCCTGAATTCATTGAGCATATGATACATGCAATGTGCGTTACATGTTGTTTTACGTATTATATTTTTTCCTTACAATAACTGATAATGGATAAGTATTATTCTTCCCATTTTCTAGATGAACAAATTAGAGCTGAGAAATATTAAGTATGTCACCACTATTATAGACCTTCTCTCCTCATCTTTAATAGTTACATTCCTCTGAAAGTCTCAAAATATTGAATGTAAGAAAATGACCAAAATAACTCATAGGATCACTGTGAATTTTAGCATTTGAGTGATGCTAACCCAACATATGGGGGGCAGCAATATGGCATCTAACACCCATGTCAGGATGAAAAAAAACTTTTACCACTATTTTCTTGGTGTAACTATTCACTTCACAACATGTAAAAAACTTTTACCACTATTTTCTTGGTATAACTATTCACTTCACTTCCTCTGTTTATTACCATAACAACCCTCATCCCTTGCTGAGCAGGATTTCTTTTAAGAGAGGATGCAGAAGAGTGGAACTGTTGATGTTTATTCATAAAGGGGTCCTTCTGGTACAAGACCCTGACACGTTATAATTCAATTAACACTGAAAGATTTCCAGATACACCTTATTTTTACCAACGTCTATCATTAAGCACAACAGTTGCTCCAAACCTCTGTTCTCTCTAGTTTCAGCAGCCAAACTTTAAAATAAAGTTCGAGCCAGGTGCAGTGGCTCATGCCTGTAATCCCAGTATTTGGGGAGGCCAAAGTGGGAGGATCATTTGAGACCAGGAATTTAAGACCAGCCTGTACAACACAGTGAGACCCCATCTCTACAAAAAAATTAAAATTAAATTAAAAATTTTGCGGGATGCAGTGGTATGCACTATAGTTTCAGCTATTGGGAGGCTGAGGCAGGAGCATTGCTTGAACCCAGAGATCAAGGCTGCAGTGAGCTATGATTGCACCAATGCGGTCTAGCCTGGGTGACAGAGCAAAACCCTGTCTCAAAAGAAAGAAAGAAAGAGAGAGAGAGAGAGAGAGAGACAGACAGACAGACAGACAGAAAGAAAGAAAGAAAGAAAGAAGGAAGGAAGGAAAGACGAGCATCTAAGATACAGAATTTTGAAATAGAAATAAAAGGAAAAATAGCTCTACAATTTCTAACAGCCTAAGTGACAGAACAAGACCCTATCTCGACTAAATAAATGAAAGACAGGAGGGAAGGAAGGAAGGAAGGAAGGAAGAAAGGAAGGAAGGAAGGAAGGAAGGGAGGACGGAAGGAAGGAAGGAAGGAAATTATAGCACCTAAGATGCAGTCCTAAATAAACATAAAAGGAAAAATAGCCCTCCAATGTCTAATGCCTTTGCTACATCCCAGTTGTGCCCATATTTTTTCCTCCTCGACTGCTACTACCCAGTTCACGTCACCACTAAGCCTCCCCAGACCACTGGCATATCTTCCATTCTGGCACCCTTGCTTCCTATCCTTCCCCTACAAGGCCTCCAAAGTGATCTTTGACAGACAAAAATCCAAATCATGTCATTCCCCTACGTACAATCTCCTTTAAAATTCCCAATATACTTCGAGGGCAACAAAGACTTTTTACCCTGGCTTGCAAAGTGATCCTACTCCTATATCCTTTCCTCCACTTGTCCATTCTGTTACCTACACTGGTCTTTCTTCTACTGGCGTGCACCTTGTGTGAGGGCCTATATACAGCCTGTTCTCCATGCCTTGGATGTTTTTAATGTCAGCCCTCCTAGAGTCACTCCTTCTAGTTATTCAGATCTCAACTCACTCCATCCTTTTTAGAACAACATTCCCTGATGACCCGATTGATAAGAGACACCTGGTAACTCTATCACGTCACCCTGTTTTAATTCTCTGCCTCGCATCTATCACTGTATAAAATGTGTTTTGTCTCTCTTCTCTTACTGAGTTTAAACTCTTTGTGAGTGGGAGTTTTGTCTGTTGTTTTTTTTTTTTCCCCAGTGCACGCCTGAAATGTAGTAGGAACTTAGGAAATAATTTTGAATACACGAGTGAATGATTCCCAGCCAGTAAGAGGCTGAGGATCAGGTGGGCTAAAAGGGAGGTCATCCAGACCTTGAATAAGTAAATGAAATACAATGAGGAAAGCTATTGAGGGGTGGGGGGACTAAAACAATAACACAAAAAAATCCTTAACTAATTTAAGAATAAGGAAATAAGGCAAAAGGATTGCTTTCTAATGCCCTGCCTGACTTCCAAGTAAGACAGCTGATAGGAAGCTTTTATTACAGTTCTCCAAATCTTGGATTGAAACCCTCCCTCATCTCTACCCCAGATCTTGCTATAATCCTGCCTGAATTAGCAATAAACTTGAATATTAGACCACCCAGTTTCCTTGACCAAGCCCAGTTTTTGCTTCCAAGTTACTGTTCTTGTTATTATAACTTAACTTTAGGGAGGGGAGTTCCGAATCAGTCCTCTCCACCAATCCCAAATTACTAAATTTCATATATAAAATCTGTACTGAATGTTTTTAATACAGAACCTACAGAATGTCAGCACCTCAAGTAATGTCATATAAATACTTTATCTGTCTGCCTTTCTGGCAGCCCTTCTGTACCCAGAATGAAGTGTTTCAAATGTCCTGAAGAATTCAGGGTCCCCTAGGACATGAACATCCTTAAGAACCAAATATTAATGGCCACATATTCCATGGTATTTTAATTAAATTTTTATGTAAAAGTACATGTGGTGCACAGCCACTCTGGAAAATGGTTAAACAATTTCTCATAAACTTAAACATGTTCTTTCTATGTGATCCAGTAATTCCACTCCTAGGGATTTGCCCTAGAAAAATAAAATGACCACAAAGAACCTGTAAGCAAATGTTTAAAGAAGCTCTATTTATAATTTCTTAAAACTGGATACAACCCAAATGTCTTTCAATGACGCATTGATAAACTATGGTATGTCCAAACAATGAAAACAATTTAGCAACAAAAAGGAACAAACTATCAACACAGGCAACATCTTGGTTGTATTTCAAGGGTATAATGTTGAGTGGAAAAAAGCCAGTCTCAAAATGTTATGTCAGTACAATGGTAACCGTGAACTGACCAGTGGTTGTCAGGCGCTATGCATAGCGGGAGCACGTGACTGGAAAGGGATCGCAAGAGGGGGTTTTAGAATGATTAAATTATTCTGTATCCTGAGTATTATGAAGGTTATATAAATCTAGACATCTCAAAACTCATGAAATTGTATACACAAATAATGTAGTTTGCCATATGATAATTTTAAAAACAAAAACTGTATATACCTATACACACAGGGGTGTATGTGTGCGTGCACCTGTGCGTGTATGTGTGCATTGCAGAACATCTAGACAGGAGAAAGTGTATAAAGAAAAATACTGAGTCTCTTCCTCCCTTCCTTGAAATCCAAATTCTACTTCGAATTGGAAATGCCTCTCTCTCACTTTCTGTGTGTATGTGTATATGTGTGTGTGTGTGTCTCCTCTCTATATACTTATTTGTATGTACACATATGTATATCTGTATAGAGTATGCATAGCTGTAGATCTAGATTTATATTTATAAATATGCATATCTAGACCTAGATCTATAAATCCATATAGGAGTATCTATAAGTTTGTGTGTGTGTATGTGTGTGTATATTTGTGTGCATGCACGCACAAATTTGGGCAACAGAAATCACATTCTATTGTTATGTATGTTACCTTTTTCTTTTAACACGACCTCATGGTCATCTTCCTATATCAACAAAATCAAAAGTAATATTTTTATTTTTATAACAATTATATTCTAATATATGGAAAACATGATTTATTTAGAAGTGCCTGATGATAAGTATTTTGATTGTTTCTAGGTTTTCAATATTTTCTTTTATGTTTGTTTTTACCATTTTAAGTAAGGCTAGAGTGAATATTCTTGACATATATTTTTGTCATACATGAATGACTATTTTTGTAAAAACAATTGAAGAAAGGAATTATTGAGCAAAACAGTATATTCATTTTAAGTTGTTACAGGCATGGCTAAATTTCCCTCTGTATAATAAAAGAAAAATTGAGATATAGATAAGGAGAAGCTTTATTCAAAATACTATTGTTCAGCGGGAGGTGGACTATCATACTGTAGGAAGGGGACTATTGCAATAGAGGGAGGAGGTTATTGCAGTGGAGAGAGGGGGTTGACTGCAGCAGAGTAAGGAGGACTACTGTAATACAGTGAGGGACTATTGCTAAGAGAGGGCGAGGGACCACTGCAATACAGGGAGGGAACTACTGTGATAGAAGGAAGGGACTATTGCAGTAGAAGGAGGGGGACTATTGTAATTGAGAGAGGGGAATTTGCAATATAGGGAGAACTCAAGGACGCTAGGATCTGCAAGCATCTCAAAGGTCTGGCAAAGAAGAGCTACTTTTTCATAGGGAGGAGAAAGCAAGGTAGTTAAAAACCAGGTGTTGGGGAGTGGGCTGAGCTAGTGGCATAATCTGACAGTTGATCAAGAAATGTTTTTCCCTGAAGTCAGCTGATTCTTGGGAAAGGACGTCAAGGAGGGTTGTTCTATATGGTCCAATGTTCATAGGTGGATCAAAATTCAGCTGACTAGGGAAAGAAGGAAGTCTAACTAAAGTTTGGTCAGGTTAAGGTAGGAGGCATTTTGCCCAGATTGGTCAATGGGGACAAACAGTTCAGCTACTCATTTGTAAGACAAAACCCAGAAATCTGGAAGGTCGTGTCTCATTTTGTTATGGGTAAACACGGGGTCATTCGTGAGTCTTATCTAAGTCAATTGGGGAAGGATGGTTCTTCACAGTAAGCCATTAAAAGAACACAAAAGAGTGGTGATGAGTGGTTTCTTAACCACTGATATTTTCTGGGACCACAAAGCTTAAGTAAACTTAAACACCATCCCCTCTAACAATGATTGTATTGATTTTCTCTTCTCAGTAATTGTATCTATTAAATACACCCTAACCAATATCAATATTAAATAGATCTCTTTCTTTTCTTCCTAAGTTATATCAAGCTTCCTCTATGTGTCCTATGGCATGGCATGGACAGTTCTGCTGTAGGTACTGTGACTCAGAAATAAAAACCATAAAGTGTGCAATCTTATGTGAAACTCGAACTCCTGAGGCTTCAGGAGGTCTCTCCCAACAAAAATGGTGTAAAAGCTACAAACCTGGGGCTCTGAGATCCTCTGACTTTGTTAACTTTTTTTCTCTACTCAGGCTCCCTTGAGAAACGAACCAAGAGACAATCTCCCTAAGGAATATGGGTTGCTTGGGAACTTGTCTACTCAATTGAATTCTCATTTCATGCATATCCACTTTAATTTCTTCTTTGCTGGACCAGTAAGATAGGAATACAGGTAACTTAAGCATGGAGTCATCCTAACCGTTCTTCGAAATTGAACCAGACATTGAGGTCTAGCCTAGGTCCTGTGTGTGTCCAATACAGATTTTTTGTTTCTGAGTTAACTATTTACAACTTTAAACTTTTTGTTTTAAATTTAAAATGTTTTTTTCTATTGCTTTTCATCTTTATTACTTTTTTATTTTTTTAAATGCAACAAATTTGCCTTTCCTCCTCATATGTATTGCAAATATATTTCCTGCAGCTTAAGTTTTGCCCTTTAAATATCATACAATAATGTTCCAAACTTTTGGTAGACAATTTTTCAAGTTCTTTTCTTCAAACTATCTCAGTTTGAGATCATATTTATGAAAGTCTTTTCTGCTCTAATATTATAAAAATGTTCAAATATTTTCTTCTAAATGCTAAATTCATATAATTACATGATTTTTATATTTGTTAGAAATCCATTGTTATCTTTACTGTAGTCATTTCTAGAGTGAACCCCAAGATTATTTTACCAAATCATTTACCTTTTATTTTTCTATAGGCAGGAGCTGGTGTTTTATCACAGTTTGCTATATTAGCTTCCTTCTTATTTCCCTAGTTTGATGAAATTATTTCTAAAATAAAGTTAAAAGAAGATGTTTCAGCCTCACTTTTTAAAAAATTTGTGTTGCCATTGCCACAATCCACAGCTGTTCAATCTTCCCCCAAAGGTTTCCTGGTGCTGTCACTTCGAAACAGGATATTTTCCTGACTCCTTTGCAGGGCTTGCAAAAGTGGTGCCTCGTTGACTCAGCCTACCACTCTCAACTTTTCACTGGAGAAGGCATGTGAGCAAACGAGGTAGAAACACGAGTGCACGAGCGCTGGAACCATCTGGCTGCTTTGGCACCGGCAGGAGTGAGCTCCACTCACTCGGACCTGCTGCGTTCCACTCTCGTGGCAGGGAGCACACAGGTGAGCAGGTGCAGGAGCCAGGTGAGCGCTTATGAACCTTGGCAGGAGCAAATTCTGTGCAGGCTCCATGGCAGCATCTGAGGGGTACCTGTGACTCCTAAAGGCCCAGAAGGTGTGTTATAGTGCTCTTTTAGCTCTGCTGTCTGTGATGGCTTAAATGTTAACAGCTCAGTGGGCCCTTTTTTTTTTTTTTTTTTTTTTTTGAGACAGAGTCTCGCTCTGTTGCCCAGGCTGGAGTGCAGTGGCACGATCTCGGCTCACTGCAATCTCCACCTCCTGGGTTCACGTCATTCTCCTGCCTCAGCCTCCTGAGTAGCTGGGACTACAGGGGCCCACCACCATGCCCGGTTAATTTTTTGTATTTTTAGTAGAGACGGGGTTTCACTGTGTTAGCCAGGATGGTCTCAATCTCCTCACCTCATGATCCTCACACCTCGGCCTCCCAAAGTGCTGCGATTACAGGCGTTAGCCACCGTGTCCAGCTCTCAGGGGGAAGGAGAACAGAAAAGAAGACAGGGCAGGAAGGTAATCTTCCCCTGAAGTCCAGCCATCTCCAGCCAGATTCCTGTCAGAAGTTGCACCCTCAAGCTGTCCATCTGAAGTCAAGCCGCTTCTCTCCGACATCCAGATGTACTCCCTGACATCCAGCTGCTTCTCCTCTCTGCCTGCTGAGTCTGGGGTCTTTATAGGCACAGGATCAGGATATGAGGAGCGAGGCAGGCCATGGGTGGCATAAGAAAACAGGGATATAACTTCTCACTTTGGGCAATGGTCTCAGGCTATTCAGCTTGAGGGTGGGGCTTCTCCCTGTCTGCCTAGAATTTCCCTGCCCCCTGTCCCTATCAACTATATAGGCACACCCACCACTTCCTCCTATGCGCCCAACTCCTGGACACCGTTCCTCTGTTCTCCACCTCCACATTTATTCAAAAATTTCAAGAGTGTTATATAAGTGCAATGATAAAGTATGTAACTTTTTGGATGAGTTTCACTCAACATAGTTACTTGCAGAGCTATCTAAATTGCTGCATGAATCAGTAGTCTCTGTCCATTTTTATTGCGTAGTGGTATTCTGTAGTATGTGGGTATCACATTTACTCATTTGGCTGGTTAAGAATATTTAGGTTTCCAGTTTGGGATTATCACAAATATAACTGCTACAAACATTTGTGTACCCATTTTGTGTGGATGTAAGTTTTCTTTTCTTTGAGATAAACACCTAATTTTTCCAGTGTGGCTATACCATTTCATATTTTCACCAGCAATGTATGAATGATCACTTCTCAGCCTCCTCTCCAGCATTTGATGCTACTGTTGTATTTTTTTTTTTTTTTAGCCATTCTGATATCACTATCACTAGGTTATCACTACATTTGGTTACCACTACACCCAAACTCTTATTTTGATTTTAATTTGAATTTCCTCAAGGACTAATTATTTTGACCATCTTTTCCTGTGCTTATTTGCCATCAGTATATATTCTTCAGTAAAATATTCTTAGTCTTTTGCTCATTTTCTAATTGAATTTTCTCTAATTGTTGAGTGTTGAGAGTTTGTTATATTTCAGATGCAAGTCCTTTGTCATGTATGTAATTTGCAAATATTTTCACCTAACATAGACACACCACTGTTCAACTTGTCTTTTTATTCTCTTAACAAAGCTAAAGTTTTTGGTTTTATGAGATCTAATTTATTATGCTTTCCCTTTATGTATCATTGCCACTGGTGTCCAGTTTAGAAGCTATTTACTTAGTCCTAAGTCCCAAAGATTTTTTCCTGTATTTCCTTCCAAAATTTTTGTAGTTTTACATTTTATATGTAAGTCTGTGTAATCCATTTTGAATTAATTTCACTGCAAAGTGAGAGGTATAAATCAAGCTTTTCTTTTTACTTTCTTTCTTTATATTCTTGCCTATGGATGTCCAATTGCTCTAGTACCATGTGTTAAAATGTTGTTCTCCCTTGAATTGCTTTTGCATTTTAATTGAAAATCAGTTGGACATATTTGTCTGCATATATTTATGGGTACTCTATTCTGTGACATTCATTAACATCTCTATCCCTCTGCTAATACTAAACTGTATTCATAGTATAGCTATATTACAATCTAGTAGAGCCTTAAAGTAAAGTAAAGCCTTAAAATCTAGTAGGCATTTATTTTCACTGTATTCTTTTAAAAATTACTTGGACTATTCTAGGATTTTTTGCTTTTTTATATAATTTTTAGACTAAGTTTGTCTAAAAGTCTTTGCTGATATTTTGATAGGAATTAAAATTAATTAACTTGGGGAAGTATTGACATATTCACTAATGTTGAGTTTTCTATTTGTTGAACGTATTATGTCTTCTTTGATTTTTTTTCAGCAGAATTTAATTTTCAACATAAAAATTGAAACATATTTTGTTAGGTTTAGTTAGAGGTATTTCACTTTCTTTAAAGCAGAATAAATGGTTTTTTAAATTTCTTTTTTTTAAGTTCAGTTTCTATGTGTTCACAAGAAGTATGCTGAGACACAATTGATTTTTATCTGTTAATTTTTTACACTACAACCTTGCTGGACTCTTATATTAGTTCTAAGAATTATTTTGTAGATTCCTTTGAGTTTTCTGTATTGACAGTAAAGGCATCTGCAAATAGGTACAATCTTATTTATACCTTTTCAATCTGCCTTTTGTTTCTTCTTTCTTTTTCTCATCTTTTTTTTCCTTATTGTACTGGCTAGAATTTAGAATTTTTCGTACTATTTCAAATAAGTCTAAGAAATGCAGACATTCTTGTCTTCTTTTCCATATTTAGGGGAAAGTACTGAGTGTTCCCACATTAAGTAGGATATTAGCTTTAGTTTTCTACATAGGCAGTTTTTTTTTTAATGAATTGGAAGAAATTCTTTATTTCTACTTCACTTAGGATTTTTGTCATGAATGGACATTGAATTTTGTCAAATGCTTCTTTGGATCAATTGCTGTATCCACATGATTTTTCTTCTTTAGCCTAGTTGAAATGGGCAGACTACATTGATTAATTTTTAAATCATGCCTCCATCCATCTATAACTATAATAAATCTCTTTTGATCTTTATATGAAAGTCTGTTTATACTTTGCTGGATTTGGTTTCCTAATATTTTGTTAAAATTGTTTAATTTAAGCTCATGAGAGACATTTGTCTATACCTTTTTTTCTGGCTTTTGGTATCAGGGAAATACTGGCCTCATACAATAAACCTGCCTCACAATTTTGAAGCTATCCAATTATGGAACTTTCCTGACTTTAAGAAGGCTATGTCAATTTTGTTAAATGAAAAATGTATAGTACAGCTATGCCCCAAGACATGTAACATTTTGTTTTACCAGTGTTGTTTTAATTCTAACTGGCATTTGTAGAATTTTTCTAGTTTCTTTCAGCAAGTTTACTTTTCTCACACCCTATCAACAACCATGTTATGATATTATATGTATCGCTGACCTGTTGTTCTATTTAACACGAGAGTTTAATTTTAGTAGTGAATGAAGTACTATCCTAGAAATCTGTGGCATGAAAACAAGATAAATCACTAAGCAACTTGTATTTTTGTTAGGCGCATCTGAAAGCATCATTTTTTCACAATATCAATTATATTAAATATTTTAAATAATCAGGGAGGTGGCTAATTAGTCATAGTGTATGTGGGCATATGTGATGAATATAATTCATTTAAGTATATTTTATATTGTGGACAGAGTACTGAAAATGGAAACAGAATATCTGAATTCACGTCTTCATGTACCAGCTCTCCTGCTTACTAGCTATACTTGGGACAAATCAACTAGTTTTTCATATGGATATAGTAGATATACTAACATTCATCTTATATATGAGAAACTTAAATAAGGTCATTTTAGAATTAATACAATGTAAATTTCTTACTATGACTACCTATATTTTACTATGTCCTTACATGGCTTTGACTATAAGCTTTATGCAGAGATACATTTCATTGATGTTTGCAAACACAAAATGATTTTGAAATAAGATAACTCAAAATGGGATTTTCAAATTTCACTTCCAAGTTGGGAAGCTCAGAATGCTATGGTTAGGCAAACTTTGAAATGTTTTCTATTAGAAAAATATATAGTAATACTGAAAAATGCTTCTGGAAAAAAAGATGGGGAGACTAGAAGAATGTTCTGAGTTCAAAAAATGCTAATGCACTTCTAAATGCCATACATTTTGTGTTTCATAATGCACACTAGTCACCAAGATCTCCAGGAAATCCTGAAACAGAGAAGCCAAGCTAGCTTAATTTAACCTAGCATTTTAACACTTATTTAAACATGAACTTTCCCTTTTAAAAATACATTAAAATCATAGACAATTTGTATTCTCCATAAAATTCTGTGGAACATTCAGTAACATAGTCCTTTACTTAGAGGAAAGCAAAGCAAAGACAACAATGCAAGAAAATGGTACCTGTGAAAAACACCTTTTCATGCTAAAATTTAAAAAGAAAACTAGATTTAGATCATTGAAATCTAAAAGTTTTAAGATTTGGGGAAGAGATGGGGGAGTCATATGGATTTATACAAATCATACATAATTTTTGAAACATTTTAATGTACTGGATTTTTAACACTTTCATATATACATAAGACAATATATTATATATAATACTGTGGCTTCAGAAAAAAACAAGTAATATGGCATTGGCTGCATTAAAAAACTTCACCTGCATCCTTCTGCAACCACTATTATTTTGCCTAAAATATGTGCTACATGAGGGAACTGTTATATACCAAGGACCACAATACCAAGTAGTTGGGGTTAACTTTTTATTTGAACAGTAGCCACGAATGTGACAGGTAATGTTCACAAGCTTGCCATGTTTCCATATACCTAGTCATATATTAAGAAAACCTGAAAGTTTTTGCACTGAATTTAAAAGCTGTCATAATTTTCAGTCAACATCAAAGCTAATAATATAAAACATTTACATCATATGTTCCCTGAATTTATGCTGATACAAATATCCACTCAGCAAAACTGAAAAAAAGAGAAAGAAAAAGAAAAAGAAAGCAAAACAAAAAATGTAAATAGTGCTATCGATTTCTGCCTGTCATTCAGCCTGCGTAGACCCCACAGTAAACACAGGTGAGTTTGCTATGCCTATTGACCTGTGACCCACTGACTATTCACACCCTTCTGACACTCTGTCACCTCCAAATCTTAGTGTAAGTCTCTCATCTGGCTAAAGGTGATTCATACCATCAAGTGTGTTGTGCACGTGCACACATACATGTGTAAGTTAGAAACAGAAATCTATTTATTACCATGACGAAAAAACTGACTTTGTTGGACTTAATAACGAATTGTGTATGGTGCACTTAATTCACCATATCTAAGCTCCTGGGAGTTTTTCTCACCTGGAAATCGAAGATGGTACTCATCTTATCTCCCTCACAGTCTTAATGTAAGGACCAAATGAGGTACTGCATATAAACATTTTGCAAATTTTGCAGCTTTATAAAATATGAGATATTGCTATGCAGCAATGTCAAAAATAGGTCTAAAAGTGATGCCACACAATTGCACCAATCATTAATTCTATTTTCTTGCTAAGGTATTCTTATACTATAAAAGTCTTAAATATAAATTATATTAACCATCAATGTAAGAATAAACCAGTTTTCAAAAGTAAATAGGATTTGTTAATTGTAGTTAAAGAAGCCAGCCTCCAATATGAACCCCAGTGATCCTTGCCTCCTGACACATATTCATATTCTTCTATAGTCTCCTCTTGTTGAGTGTGGGCTAGACGTCCTGATTCACTTTGAATAGAATAAGGCAGAAGTGACCCAGAGACTAGGTCATAAATGCAGTGTGATGTAACTCTCTTTGTTCTTCAATCATGTGTTCTGAGAGACACCAGCTGTCATCCCATCTACAGCCCTATGGAGAGGTCCATGTGGCAAGGAGCTGGGACCTTTTGCCAACAGCCATTTTAGTAATTTTGGAATTACATTTTCCAGCCCCAGGAAAAGTTGTAGCTGACTGCAGCCCCAGCCAACACCTTGAGTACAAACTCATGAGAGATCCTACAGCAGAACCACTCAGCTAAGCCATCCCTACATTTCTAATCCTCATAAACTGAATCAAATAACAAATTATTGCAGTTTTAAGCTACTAAATCTTGAACAATTTGTTACATAGAGATGGATAATTCATGCAGATTTTGGTACCCACTGCTGCTGGAAAAAAGCAAATATGTAGGAGTGGTTTTGGAACAAAGCAGTGGTCAGAAGCTGTAAGGATTGTGAAGAGAGGGTTAGTGAAAACTTAAAGTGCCTTAGACACAACTGTTCAAAGAATTTTGAACACTGAACTGGGGATAGGTGATTTAGCAAAGGATACTTTTAACCAGATATTGTTGAAGGTGCCACTTGGTTTCTTCTTGCTGCTGAGTACAATGTTAAAGGCAAGACATAATCTAAAGGAAGGAATATTTAACAAAAATAAGCCACAACTGACTGGTTTTGAAAATTCTCAGTCTCTCTTCAAGGCAAGAAAAAAATGCTAAAATTAAGAAATAGCTTCTGAGTAAAGGTCAAACCCAGCAAAATCTTAGGCAATCATGGTCTAAAGATGACAGGAAGTTTATGATGATAAAATCCTTATTAAGACCTCGAAAGATCAAAGGAGGTGCCTTTGTCTGCATTCAGTTAGACAAAATGTCATCTAAATATTTTAAGGGTGTAACTTACAGATCTTCTTCATCAATCACATTTCTAAGAAATTTAAATGCATTGTCCCTCAGCAGACACCCCGAAGAACTTCTTTCTTAAGAGATCTGTGGATATGGTTTCCATCTACTCTATTAAACCCCAATAAGGTTTACAGAAGACCCATAAACTGTTTAAAAGAATTACATTAACAGAAATACTGCCAGTTCGGAATGAAAGAGACAGTATAAAGTGAAGGGGCCGTTGAACTGTTAAAATGCTAGTGGAAGAAAACAGGCTGAGAAACTGTTCAGCTGCAGACACACACTGCCTCTCATGGAGAAAGAAGAATGAATCTGGTGGTGGGAGATGAGCCAATAGACAAGAATTAAGAACAATGGAGAACAACTCCAAAGAAGTATCAATGCTGAGTAGGAGAGAACTGCTATTGTCCAAAGACTTGTATGCTACCTTTTCCCTTCCCCCTCCATTGCGAACAGCAGTGTGTATGTCAGTTATTCTATGTCTATGTCCACCAGGATGGGTATGTATAGGGCAGATAACTAGCTTCTCTAGTTCACAGAAGGAGCCTTACCCACACTTAGACCTGATTTAAATGACAGGATCCTAGAGTCTGAGCTAAAGCTGCAATGGGATGATCTGAGAGAACGTGGGAGGATATAACTATATTATTGCATATGTGAATCCAGAGGGAAGGCTGTGCTAGGCAGCCACAAAAATGGCCCCCAAAGATCCTGGCCTCGTCCAGTCCAGTTGAATGTAGACTGGAATTAATGACTTGCTTGTAATAAATACAAGGTGAAGGTGGCGGTGTGTGACTTAGAGACTAGGCCATAAAATACAGTGTGGTCTCTCTCTCTCAAATCTTTCAATCTGAGGAAAGTCAGATGCCTTGTTGTGATCAGCCCTACAGAGAGGCCCACATGGCAACAAACTGAGGCCCTCTGAAAACAGCCACATATGAGCTTGGAGTCAGATCCTCTAGCCTGAGGCAAAGCTGCAGATGACTGTAGTTCAAACCAACAGCTTCACTGGAACTTAACGAAAGATCCTGAAACAAAACCACCTGATGTAGTTTGTGTGTCCCCACCAAATCTCATGTTGAATTATAATCCCTAATGTTGAAGGTGAGGCCTGGTAGGAGGTGTCTGATCAGGGGGCAGATGCTTCTTGAATGGCTTGGACTGACCCCTTGGTGATAAGGGAGCTCTCGCTCTGAGTTCATACAATATCTGGTGGTTTAAAAGCATGTGGCACCTCCCCTCTCGAATGCTCACTGGCTTGCTACTGCTTTGGCCATGTGATATGCCTGTTCACCTTTCACCTTCCACCACTATTAAAAGCTTACTGAGAGCCAGGCACAGTGGCTCATGCCTGTAATCCCAACATGTTGGGAGGCCGAGGTGGGCGAATCGCTTGAGGTCAGGAATTCAAAACCAGCCTGGCCCACTAAAAAATAGGAAACAGTTAGCAGGGCGTGGTGGCATGAGCTTGTAGTCCCAGCTACTTGGGAGGCTGAGGAAGGAGAACTGCTTGAACCCAGGAGGTGGAGGTTGCAGTGAGCCGAGATCACACCACTCCACTCCAGCCTGGCCGACAAAGCAAGACTCCATTTCAAAAAAAAAAAAAAAAAGGCTTACTGAGAGCTCCCCAGAAGCCAAGCAGATGCCAGCACCATGCTTCCTGTACAGCCTGCAGGACCATGAGCCAATTAAATATCTTTCCTTTATAAATTACTGAGTCTCAGGTATTTCTTTATAGTAATGCAAGAACGGCCTAACACACCACCTATCTTAGTTATTTGTGAATCATTGACCTTTAGAAAAACTCTTTTTTTTTTTTTTTTTTTTGAGACGGAGTCTTGCTCTGTCACCCAGGCTGGAGTGCAGTGGCGCAATCTCGGCTCACTGCAAGCTCTGCCTCCTGGGTTCATGCCATTCTCCTGCCTCAGCCTCTCCGAGTAGCTGGGACTACAGGCGCCCGCCACCACGCCCGGCTAATTTTTTTTGTATTTTTAGTAGAGACGGGGTTTCACCGTGGTCTCGATCTTCTGACCTCGTGATCCGCCCGCCTCAGCCTCCCAAAGTGCTGGGATTACAAGCTAGAGCCACTGCGCCCGGCCTAGAAAAACTCTTTGAGATAGTAAACAATTGTTTTAAGGGACAAAGTTTTGAAGAAATTTGTTATTCAGTAATAGATAACTAATACAACAATATAAAACAAAATAGAGCAAATCTGACTGGAGATATTTAGTAGATTTAAATTTCAAATTCAACAAAAGGTCTCACATTGAGACTGTTGTCAGCTAGTGAGAGCTAGTGTTTGCAAAAGTACTGAACACTCTCAGCCACTTGGCATTAGCTCACAATACAGCAAATACTTTCAGCCAATGAATGTTCTAAACACTACCCTAAGTTAAATGAGCTGTCTATTCTTTCTTGAGCTCTGTTTTTTGCCTTTAAGTGTGCACTTCAATAAACACATTTTAAAACAATGACTGCAAAAAGGTATAGAAGTGATAATTTTGGAGCTATCATCTATAAAATGGTGAGAGAAACATGATAAAGATAAGCAGGAGATTAAAAAAAAATGGGGATCTTTGGACGACGGTACTACAATTCTACAGCCCAAAGGAGCAACCAATACAATTAAAGGGCATACTCTAGTTCAAACAAAGCACAGCATGTGTATAATTTATTCTACAATAACTCCAGGTTGGGGAAACTCTGCTCTAGTTCCCAGTTTAGCTCAATCTCTGGGGTCCATAAAATTGTGCCAGAGTCTCATTTGGACAGAATTTCATAAAAGTCAATGTACTTTTTGCTTTCAATCAGGCCAGCAACACAGAAGAAATGTTCTTTTCCACACCATTTCAACATTGCAGCTTCTGGTCCTGGCCATATTCCAGGAATGAAAAAATGAAAGAAAAAATGTTAACCATGGTTTTTGAACTCTAATACCTAAGGTTTGGTTCTAGTTCTTAATGAGCAAGCAGAAGGATTTTATTCTGGCATCCTATTTCTTGCTCTTCTTAAATAATGTATCCTGAAAGTGAGCAACAGGTCCAAAGAGTCTTAACAGCCAAGGCAATTATAAAGATATATTCAGAAAAAAATCTGTTTATTATCATTGCATAAAATTTAATATAAAAATTTTAGCTACATTTTTAAAAGGAGATGAAAATTGGCAAGGCAAAGTTGAACAAAACTATTAACCCTGGGTTTTCTGTACTCATGTAATTTTATGTAATATAACTATCTCTGTGTATCTTCATCAAGGCCATGCAACTAGGATTTCTCGATTGTATTTTTCTTTTTCAGCCTTGGATACCTATTGATATATTATTTCAAGTAACTTGTGTCTAAAGAAAATGTCATTGAAAGTATTTTTTTTTATCTCATGCATGGATGTGTTTTCGTGATGTTACAACCTAGAGTTGTTCCGATCAAGCTCTTAAATGAAGATAAGTTCTTGCATTATATAGTATCAGAAAAAACCGCAGATTTTCGCAAAAGTTTTTGTTACGCATAAAGATTTTCCCTTGCCAAAAATGTTTTTTTCAGTTGTAGCACATCAAGCATACATAGATTCATTAAACTAATGCAGATATTGTATCATAAACTCAAATGGAGGGAAATCAGCCTGCTAACTGAAAATTATCTTTACTTTGGTCACTCAACCAGCATATTTGTGGCAACAATAAATCGCCGATTCATACAAAGTGAAGGATGACCTAGAATATTGATTCACAAACTTTAGTATGAATCCGAATCCTGTGGAGTTTCTTTAAAAATCATTTTCTCAGGGCCAAACCCCAGAAATTCAGATTAAATGGGTCTGGAGCATAGCTCAAGAATCTTGAATTTTGTGAATTAGAATCTTGATAAATGCTGCTGTACCTTCTTTGAGGTTCCTTTCAAGATGAATAACTTTAAGTAGTAAAGCAGCAGATTTCAAGGTCAGCTCTACTTTCAAACACTGCACTGTCTTAGGCCAAGTGTATGTTTCCTTGCACAGGCTGCAGTTTGAACATATAGCTGATTTTGAATTCTGAACAGGATCTTTCTAGCAATAGAGAACGTGAAAATAACTCTAAGCCTTTTTGATGTGCTGCTGGATTCGGTTTGCCAGTATTTTATTGAGGATTTTTGCATCAATGTTCATCAAGGATATTGGTCTGAAATTCTCTTTTTTGGTTATGTCTCTGCCAGGTTTAATAAATGGTGCTGGGAAAACTGGCTAGCCATATGTAGAAAGCTGCAACTGGATCCCTTCCTTACACCTTATACAAAAATTAATTCAAGATGGATTAAAGACTTATATGTTAGACCTAAAACCATTAAAATCCTACAAGAAAACCTAGGCAATACCATTCAGGACATAGGCGTGGGCAAGGACTTCATGTCTAAAACACCAAAAGCAATGGCAACAAAAGCCAAAATCGACAAATGGGATCTCATTAAACTAAAGAGCTTCTGCACAGCAAAAGAAACTATCATCAGAGTGAACAGGCAACCTACACAATGGGAGAAAATTTTTGCAACCTACTCATCTGACAAAGGGCTAATATCCAGAATCTACAATGAACTCAAACAAATTTACAAGAAAAAAACAAACAACCCCATCAAAAAGTGGGCAGAGGACATGAACAGACACTTCTCAAAAGAAGACATTTATGCAGCCAAAAAACACATGAAGAAATGCTCCTCATCACTGGCCATCAGAGAAATGCAAATCAAAACCACAGTGAGATACCATCTCACACCAGTTAGAATGGCCATCATTAAAAAATCAGGAAACAACAGGTGCTGGAGAGGATGTGGAGAAATAGGAACACTTTTACACTGTTGGTGGGACTGTAAACTAGTTCAACCATTGTGAAAGTCAGTGTGGCGATTCCTCAGGGATCTAGAACTAGAAATACCATTTGACCCAGCCATCCCGTTACTGGGTATATACCCAAAGGACTATAAATCATGCTGCTATAAAGACACATGCACACGTATGTTTATTGCGGCACTATTCACAATAGCAAAGAGTTGGAACCAACCCAAATGTCCAACAACGATAGACTGGATTACGAAAATGTGGCACATATACACCATGGAATACTATGCAGCCATAAAAAATGATGAGTTCGTGTCCTTTGTAGGGACATGGATGAAACTGGAAAACATCATTCTCAGTAAACTATCGCAAGGACAAAAAACCAAACACCGCATGTTCTCACTCATAGGTGGGAATTGAACAATGAGAACTCATGGACACAGGAAGGGGAACATCACGCTCCGGGGACTGTTGTGGGGTGGGGGGAGGGGGGAGGGACAGCATTAGGAGATATACTTAATGCTAAATGACGAGTTAATGGGTGCAGGAAATCAACATGGCACATGGATACATATGTAACAAACCTGCACATTGTGCACATGTACCCTAAAACCCTAAAGTATAATAAAAAAAAAAAAAAAAAAAAAGAAAATAACTCTAAGCCATTAGCACCTCATTGTCAAATCACCTGATCTGTCATCACACCACTTTTCTCTTGGATAAGTCATTGCTCAGCTGTGAACCTGATTATTTTTGAAATGTTTGAAATAAAGAAAGTATGGGTTACTGCTGCTTCTTCTTTGGCAGCATGGATTTTCTTTCAAGTACTTATGCTTTATAGGCAAGGTGATGTTTAGCTTTACTGAGTAAAAATCTTGTAATATGAGAGGCCTTGGAAACTTTTATGAGAAGTAATAGAAGAGGAAACAAAAGTTAGTGGCATTATTACAGCTGTCAATAGCATTTTCTTTACAGAAGTTTTGTGTAGGTTATTGCATATATTTTTGCTATTTAAATGGCAGTCATATACATATCCAAACGTGGTCGTTGAAATTGAAAAAATAAACTCTTATCATGTGCTGTCTTTGCAACAATGTTACAGAGATGTTAAAGTCCCATGAAACATTCGTAACTTCTCGGACCACTGTTATCCAGTAACCCAAAATGAGAAGATGAGAGAAAAAACGAGAGAGTGCAAGAGACAGACAGAGACAGATTGTGCCTGAAGTTCCCAAAGGATGATCAGAGAAATAAGAGCCAATGGTATTTACTAAGATTTGATGACATGATTGTATATCTAGAAAAACCCATCGTCTCAGCCCAAAATCTCCTTAAGCTGATAAGCAATTTCAGCAAAGTCTCAGGATACAAAATCAATGTGCAAAAATCACAAGCATTCTTATACACCAATAACAGACAAACAGAGAGCTGAATGATGAATGAATTCCCATTCACAATTGCTTCAAAGAGAATAAAATACCTAGGAATCCAACTTACAAGGGATGTGAAGGACCTCTTCAAGGAGAACTACAAACCACTGCTCAATGAAATAAAAGAGGATACAAACAAATGGAAGAACATTCCATGCTCATGAGTAGGAAGAATCAGTATCATGAAAATGGCCATACTGCCCAAGGTAATTTATAGATTCAATGCCATCCCCATCAAGCTACCAATGATTTTCTTCACAGAATTGGAAAAAACTACTTTAAAGTTCATATGGAACCAAAAAAGAGCCCGCATTGCCAAGTCAATCCTAAGCCAAAAGAACAAAGCTGGAGGCTTTGTTCCTGACTTCAAACTATACTACAGGTTTTGTTCCTGACTTCAAACTACCTCACTTCAAACTATACTACAAGGCTACAGTAACCAAAACAGCATGGTACTGGTACCAAAACAGAGATATAGACCAATGGAACAGAACAGAGCCCTCAGAAATAATGCCGCACATCTACAACTATCTGATCTTTGACAAACCTGACAAAAACAAGAAATGGGGAAAGGATTCCCTATTTAATAAATGGTGCTGGGAAAACTGGCTAGCCATATGTAGAAAGCTGAAACTGGATCCCTTCCTTACACCTTATACAAAAATTAATTCAAGATGAATTAAAGACTTTAATGTTAGACCTAAAACCATAAAAACTCTACAAGAAAACCTAGGCAATACCATTCAGGACGTAGACATGGGCAAGGACTTCATGTCTAAAACACCGAAAGCAATGGCAACAAAAGCCAAAATAGACAAATGGGATCTAATTAAACTAAAGAGCTTCTGCACAGCAAAAGAAACTACCGTCAGAGTGAACAGGCAACCTACAGAATGGGAGAAAATTTTTGCAATCTACTCATCTGACAAAGGGCTAATATCCAGAATCTACAAAGAACTCAAACAAATTTACAAGAAAAAAACAAACAACCCCATCAAAAAGTGGGCAAAGGATATGAACAGACACTTCTCAAAAGAAGACATTTATGCACCCAAGAGACACATGAAAAAATGCTCATCATCACTGGCCATCAGAGAAATGCAAATCAAAACCACAATGAGATACCATCTCACACCAGTTAGAATGGTGATCATTAAAAAGTCAGGAAACAACAGGTGCTGGAGAGGATGTGGAGAAATAGGAACACTTTTACACTGTTAGTGGGACTGTAAACTAGTTCAACCATTGTGGAAGTCAGTGTGGCGATTCCTCAGAGATCTGGAACTAGAAATACCATTTGACCCAGCCATCTCATTACTCGGTATATACCCAAAGGATTATAAATCATGCTGCTACAAAGACACATGCACACGTATGTTTATTGCAGCACTATTCACAATAGCAAAGACTTGGAACCAACCCAAATGTCCAACAACGATAGACTGGATTAAGAAAATGTGGCACATATACACCATGGAATACTATGCAGCCATAAAAAAATGATGAGTTCATGTCCTTTGTAGGGACATGGATGAAACTGGAAAACATCATTCTCAGTAAACTATCGCAAGGACAAAAAACCAAACACCGCATGTTCTCACTCATAGGTGGGAATTGAACAATGAGAACTCATGGACACAGGAAGGGTAACATCACACACCAGGGCCTGTTGTGGGGTGGGGGGAGCGGGGAGGGATAGCATTAGGAGATATACCTAACATAAATGATGAGTTAATGGGTGCAGCACACCAACACGGCACATGTATACATATGTAACAAACCTGCACGTTGTGCACATGACCCTAAAACTTAAAGTATAATTAAAAAAAAAGATTTGGTAGTACAACAATAGTTTTGTTGTACATTCATAAAGTCCAAGTTAAAATATTTTAAGGGTGACTAAAGCTTGGTTTTATGTCAAAAGACGTGAGTTTTAGTTTTTGCCACTTACTAGGGAACAGCCTTAGGAAAATCTCTCAACCCTGTGAACTTTAGATTTCTTAGATAAGAAAAAAAAAAAAAAAGGGCAGGGGGTGGTAGGGGGGACAAATGCAGCATTCTACTCTAGGCTATTATGCAAATTAAAGAGATAATGTTGCCTGGTGCAGTGGCTTACACCTATAATCCCAGCACTTTGGGAGGCGGAGACAGGTGGATCACAAGGTCAAGAGATCGAGATCATCTTGGCCAACATGGTGAAACCCTGTCTCTACTAAAAATACAAAAATTAGCTGGGCTTGGTGGCAGGCGCCTGTAGTCCCAGCTACTCGGGAGGCTGAGGCAGGAGAATTGCTTGAACCTGGGAGGCAGAGGTTGCAGTGAGCTGAGATTGCGCCACTGCACTACAGCCTGGCCGACAGAGTGAGACTCCGTTTCAAAAAAAAAAAAGAAAAGGGATAATGTTAAGTGAATACACTTTGTCAACAATAAGGCACTATGTAAACACAATATTATCTCAATCACCATCATTACATTTGCTCTTTAGGTGGTATAAATAAAAAGACAAGCATTTCTTAAATGCTGAAGTCAAGAAAGTGTCTACAAAGGACATATATTTTTAAATTCAGGCAGCCCTTATTTTTCCATTTTAAATCTTTAAAGCCAACATAATTATAATAATAATAATGTCTATGGTCTAAAATGTATGTATTTTTTATTCAATTCAAAAACATAGTGGAGACCAGATGCTGAGTCTACACTAGGAGTCCTTCAAAACTGAAACAAATTTAAGTGAAAGAAATCTTATACTTAAGAGGGGAACTAATCCTTGTTAGATCTAAAAGATCCTACTCATTAGAAGAAAACATTGAAGCCAAGGGCTTAAGAATGGACAGAATGTGGCAAGAATCCTCTTCTCCCGTCTCCCTTCCCCATTCCCATTTCCAGTTGCTTAGCCACAGTTTTCTTTGTGCTGGAACCAACACAGGGTTTTTGTATCAATTTTCCTAATACAACACCTAGATTTATAGACAAGATATAATGGAAGAGTTGAATCAAAATCTTCTGGGGAGTTGTTTCCAAATTATTAAGTGACTTGCACATTCTTCCCCTCCCACCTGTCCCCAACACAGATTCTGATATTCTAACATGCACAGAAAGACATATATCCCCAGAGAAACCTAACCTGTTATTGTCAGGGAGGAGAGTAGTCAAGTTAGGCTATTGAACAGAACATCAAATACCTTGTGTTCTCACTTTTAAGTGGGAGCTAAGCATTGGGTACTCATGGACATGAAGATGGCACCAATAGACCCTGGGGACTACTAGAGAAGGGAGGGAAAGTAGAAGACAAGGGTTGAAAACCTGTTGGCTGCTATGCTCGGTACCTGGGTGATGGGATCATTCATACCAAAAATCTCAGCTTCATGGAATACACCCAAGTTATTTCCATAGACATCCTCTCCCATCTTTACTCTCACTTAGATGGGTATCACAGGTTAGAAAATGGTCAACTTAGATTTCTATGTAGTCAATAGTCTTTTTAGAATGACTGTTTTTAAAAACATAGTGTTTTTCATACAAAATATAGTAGTGTCAAGACTGTATGATTTTCCTTAAAAATGAACACCTGTATTATTTTAGATCTCTAAACTGTTATCCAAATAGTGTGTGAAATGTGTTTTTTTAATTAGATAGATAATATATAGTCATGCATTGCTTAGCCATGAGATATGTTCTGAGAAATGCGTGATTGGGTGATTTTGTCTGTGTGTGAACATCATAGAGCATACTTCCACAAACCTAGAAGGTCTAGCCTACTACACACCGAAGCAGTATGGTATAGCCTATTGTTCTAGGCTACAAACCTGTACAGCATGTTACTGTACTCAATACTGTAGGACATCGTAACCCAATGTAAATTTTTGCGTATCTAAACATAAAAATGGTATAGTAAAAATACAGCATAAAATATAAAAAATGGTACACCTGTATAGGTTAGCTTCATTATAATCTTATGAGACCACTCGTGTATATGCTGTTTGCAATTGACCGTAACACCGTTATACATCACAAGAACTGTATTTACTGTAGTGGCAAATATATTACAACTATACAAATGAGCCTGTGCTGAACATAAACATTTTCTAGTTTATATGACAAATGCTTCACTGACATTGGCATCAAGACATTGACATGGCAGAAAGAAGACAGGGTAGGTGTACAAAAATAAGGACAGTAAGAGAGAAAAAGAGACATTCAGAAGAGAAATAGCATCTTAAAACAAATCTATCTAAGTGCAATTTAAAAGCAGGGTTGTTTGCGATTAACCTCAATGCAAGGATAAAGCGATGCCTCTATTAAGTACATATTACAATCAGAATATTTGCTATCATCTAGAAAAGGCCAGGTACTGATTGATCTTCTCTGGAGAGCAGAGACTAGTAGCAGGCCAGATAGGCTCCCTGGCCAAGTAGAAGAAAAAATTTACACTTTTTTTTTTAAACAAGTAGTTCCCATGAATGAAGTGAAGGAGTGTTGTGAAGGAGTGGAAATAAATTAGAATCCTCTAAATATTGAGATTCAATTGCCATAATATGCTTAGGGGCATTGTCATGGAATTGAGTGCCTGGAGGCAGATGAAGGATTTGACCCTCTGCCCTTATCCAGCAGTCCTCCAACTCCAATCTAATGAACACATAGTCACAATTATTTCTCAAATCGTTTTTATCTAATTTTAAAGTGGATAATTTATACCACTTGTATAAAAACGCATTAAGTTTCATTAAAATATTCAGCATTAGTAGAACTTTGAGCAGAATATATTTCTTACAGTTTCAAAAAGTCATACATATTTATAATATTAAAACTCTTCAGTTGCTTTAATAATAGAATCTCTATCCCATAGATCTGAATACTAATTTTAATATGCTCGTGTAGTAGAAAGCTATGTGCACAAGAAAATGCATTTGCACTTTATACTTTCTAGTTTTGTGCTTATTTCTTTTTTATTAGACTTTCTTTTAATTAAACTTTACTTTTCAGCAGAAATCTTTTTCCCTTCTTTTTTCTTTTATTTTTGTAAGTTAAAAATACAAGAGCTTGTTAGACCACATTCCGTTAAGGAAATCAGGAGAGGCGCACATCTTAGCCTTCCAGCGTGGTTTGCATTATTTTGACGGGCTCTCTTTTAGTTCAAGGCTTTGCCTAATGGGTCATTCATTTTTGAGAATATAAGTATTTAGAGTAAATAATCACGTATGCCCATGCATTGCTAGTCTCTTGTGGCAACTCTGAAAAGAGAAGTGGCCAAACACCAAACTGGCAGAGATTATTTCTGGTGCAAGCTGCCTTCCACAATTCAGTCATGTCAGAGAGCTTTATGAAGTAATAAATTAAATACTCATAATGCAAGGAGTCTAATCAAATGAAGCTGTGATACATCTATCATCTATCTGTCTATCTTCCGAATCCATATCTAAAGTGACTGACGCATAGCACTCGCAAAAGCAGGCAAGTATACATGCATAATAGCTCCCGTTAGCTTGGGAAATTAGAGAGCCAACTTTATTGTGAGGAAATATGCTCCATGACACCGGGACTATAGCTCTCTCCTTCCTCAAAGTGCTGTGCAGTCTTTAACTTCTGGCTCACATTGTTACAGTTTCAATGAGAATATAGTGTGAGATTAAAAATATTCCTCTAAAATAATAAGTAAGCTAACACAGAAATCTTGTTATTCTGATCTCCAAGAAATCCAGACACACAGAAACCTTAAACTATGAACCCTCAGTGGCCTTGTAAAGTAGGGGTATGGAGAATAAATGTGAATATTTGTCACCACATCTTAAGATAGATTTTTCTCCCAGGCTTGGTTAACGTTGAGGCTCCAAGACTATAGAGGGGTCAAGCACTCCCACCTTTCAAAATGAGATGCTAAAACATCTAAATGAACCTTGCAGTGCAGTAGAGACAACCCAGATTTGCCAAACTTCTGCCTTTGCGCAATCTTTGCCAATGACTTTAGGGTATAAAAGGATTAAAGTTGGCCACCACAGGAAAGTTGAAGATTAGAGAGAGGATTTCCTTAAGGGAGATTCTAAATATGAGAGGATTTTCTCTACTCTCATGGAAAGTAAGATAGGATACTTCAGTTTCACCCCAAAGTTTCAAGAAGACTAAATAGTAGCTGTGATATGTGTGTCTTATGGTTTGTGGTGTGCTGTGGACTGGTATCTGTCTCTGCCTAATAAATCAAAAGGGCAAAGGGCTGTAGCTAGAATTGTTCAAGCAGCTAAATGAAAACAGGATTGATGATGGGTCAAAGTGACCTAGTTATTAGCCTCTTTAGAACTCAACCAAAAAGGATGTCTGGATGTATTTAGTAAAGCCCTAGATAAAAGAAGGAATAATAATTAATCAACTGGAGTAGAAGCATTTACCTACTTAAATGATTTGCAGGTGGTAATTTTCTAAACTCAAGGATGTGATCATAAATTGTATGTGCCAACTTGACTGAGCTAAGGGATGCCCACATTGCTGGTAAAATATTTTCAGGTATATTTGTCTACTTGCATCCACAGACTGAGAGAGGAGATCTGCCCTCGCCAATGTGGCAGGGATCATCCATTCCAATGGGCCTGTTGAGGGTTTGAATGGAACAAAAGTCAGAGAAAGAGAAAATGATCTCTCTTCTTGACTTGAGACATGCATTTTCTCCTGCCTTCAGGCATCAGAGCTCCTGGTTCTTGGGCTTTAGGACCCTGGGACTTATACTAGTACCTTCACTGCCCCTTCGGATGCCTTTAATCTCAGACTGAATTACACCACCAGACATCAGATCATGGGAGTTCTCGTCCTTCATAATTGCATAAGCCAATTCCAGTGTAAAAAATTGGAATTACAACATTTAAGTTAAACTTTAAAAATCTTATTTATCTATATCTATATATAACCTTTTGGTTCTGTTTCTCTGGAGAACTCTGACTAATACAGAGTAAATCTGAAGCACCTAAGAAAGTGCCCTATAAAAGAAAGCACAAACTTTAAGCATCTGCCATGACCAAAGGAAACCATAACGAGATGGGTACCTGGCCAGGAATGTAATCCCTTTTCTGTTTCCTCAACTCTTTCTTCTTCAACAAAGGAAACGGCATGAGCCAACAAATTGCACACACTCTAGAGTGGGAATTTGGGTGGGAAAATGAGTCATTTTCACCTTTTCCAGTACTCATTTCCTGCTTTAATTTGGGAAGTTTCAAGGTTTTGATTATGACACAGAACTTGACAAGTGAACCCATATTATGACTAAAAGTAATCGGACTTTTAGAAATCTATGAAAGACAAGGAAATCTGTGAGATCTGCTCTAGGTTTCATCCAGAGGCTGGAGAGGAACCAGCCCTTAAGAGTGTGTTCAGATCGTTGGTGTGAGAATGGAATGAACTTGCTGATTATCCTACGTATGTCCTGCTTGGTCAGTGTACCAGTTTCATAGCATTTCCTCTTCTGAGCTGCCAGGGACATTATGAGGACAAAATGAGATAATGAATGTGAAAGTCAGGTTCACTATAAAGTGTCAGGTGTCTATAAGGCACTTTTCAATGCAGTTGAAGAATGAGGGCTGCTTATTACAGTTAAGATCCCATTTATCATGGGCTGTTTTAGTAACAGATACATTTGCAGGAATCCTTTGATATACAGAGTTCAAAGGAGACAATAGCAACAATACACAATGAATACTCCCTAAATTCTAAACCAGGCTTTTTCACCCCAGGCCTTTGGAAGGGCTATGGTTTGAATGGTGTTTTCAACTGGGTTCAAAGAAAGACAAGTCTGCATCTCCAGTGGTTTAACAAGTGAAAGGTGGGAGTGGTCTGCTCTGATGAGGAAACATTCTATCAATCCCATTGTCTAGAATTGCTGGTGCAGGCTAAGTAAAAAGCAAACTGATTTTTTGAATCAGGTTTATTGTTGGTTTTAAATTTTTCATACACAATGCAGTCTCTTGTTGCCTGCACTTGGGATGGACTGCTCCCATTGCCTCTCTCTCCTCTGTCTTGGTAAGTCACCAGGTCAGAACATTGATTTCCTCCACTATTCTAATCCAAGTGATGAAATATTGCTAAACACATCAGCCTGGATGTAGAGATGAAATGTGTTGAACCTTTGTAAATCCATTTGCTAGATCTTTCTAGCACCTATGCTAGCTAGGCAAGTCTCCTTGCTCCTCCGCTGCTGCCTGCATCTCTCCATATTATGGTACATCTGCATTCGTGAGTATGGTCTTCTAATAATAGAGGAGAGCTATCCTCAGCCAAAAGCATACAGGCAGCTCCAAACAAGGGCTCAGGTGGCCTTTGTGAGAGTCAGAAATCTTCCCTTGGCAAATTCAAGATCAATGGCATTCCAGACATGGGGCCTGTAGTAAAGAAAAGAGTCCAAAGAATAAAAAGACTCCTGTTTTATAAGTTTTTCCCATCCAGATGCAATATTATTGCACTGTCTGTCAGCACACAAGAGAACCATATTCATTTATGTCCAGGAGATGTCGTGGACTTCAATTGTCTTGAGAAGGGAGAGTCTGGGTGATGGAAAGAACACAGGTTGTAGTGGGCATTACCAACTAAGTGTGAATTCAGATATTGCCACTTACTAGCACAAGGAAATTGTGTTGGTTAATTCATTTATCTGACTAGTTTCTTTGCCTCTGTAATGGTGAGAATAATTCTTGCATTGGAGCTGCCTGAGGACTCAATGATACAATGTAGGATAGGTATCAAAATGACTAAGATAGTTCCTGCCACCAAGATAGGTGACTGGAGTGCATTTGCCTAATGAGTTGTACTCAAGATCATGCTTGCCATACAGTAGACACTCAAAAATGCTTTGCCTCCCTGCTTTATTGGAGCGTATATAGTATATTAGACAGAATATAAAAGCATGACATTTTCAGGCAATGTTTTATGAAGAAAGCCAGTTTTTAATGGCCACATGAAAATTTCATGCACTTTAAAATCATCGCTTTGGTATTTGTATCACCTTGAGTAAGTTAATCTCTCTTAGTCTTTTTTTTCAACATCTGTAAACAAGAGATAAGAATACAGTTTTTTTTTTTTGTTTTTTTTTACAAAATTGATTGATCTATACAAAGCATCTAACAGTGCTTGGCAAACAAAAAGTTTTCAATACAAGCTTTATTTTCCTTATTTCAGTGCTTCTGCTAGATGGGGTTGGAGGTAGAAACAGGATGATCACTGAAGTACAATACTATTTTAAAAATACTTTGGTAATAAAATTATCAATTGGCTGTGGATCCACCTTAATTCTTATCGGTATACTATTAATCAAAAATTAAAACCTAGGTTGTCAGTGGGGTAGATTAAAAGCAGTTAAGTCTAAAGGGAAAATGATATTCCAGAGAGATACAGTCCTGTGTTGAACCACACAATAACTGAAGCTGACTATTTTTCATTGGTTTTCCATGAAAATAAAAGACAACACACTGACCACATCAAAACTGTGAAGTGCTGCTATAGTGAAATCACTACTCAATATATATGCTGATGCTTACTTAAAATGGCACTCCTCCTTAATGCTAAGTCACTGTCAAACTACGCATGGTTAGAAATAGAGGGGGACTGTCATCTGTAGATGGTCTGCCATGTTTGGGCATTTTTCAAGTGGCAAGCAAAATGGACCATTCCATACTTTTTAAGAATGAAGAATTGTTATTCTCATGGAAATATGCCCTATAGAGATGAAAGGATGATAAGAGATGTTATCTTTGCCTGGAATTGATCAATGAGGAGGCTAAAGTCAAACAGAAAACCCATAGATCTTCTTCAAATGTGCTTGACAATTGAATGAGAGTCTTCTTGATTGCTTCTAGGCCAACCACACTTCAGTTCAATTTGGCTAACTTTAATGGGCACTTACAAAATACTCTTCCTTAGAAAAGTAGCAATAGGCTTTCAAAAACCATCTGTAAATAAATCTTTATGACTGTATAGAATACATGAGTCCAGTTCTATTAAGTCCTTAGAGTTACATTTCCATATGTGCTCAAGCACCGACAATTATTTTGTTTGTTTCTCACAACTATTCTTTAATTGAGACATAGTCTTTTTAAAAAGAAAAAATGTTAAAAACGTGCAAAAACTAAGATTCACCTTCTTCCTCTCTGTTTCTTCACATTTGCTTACACATGATCTTCCTAGAATAGATTGAGAAGTATGAACTTTCTAATATTTATGGTACATACATACTTCTTCACACTTTAGTAGCTGCAGAGTTTGGAATGAGAGAGATTAAATATTTGATTCTTTATTCACATTTAAACTAGAATATTTTAAATTTCTTAATTTTCTGTAATTTGTTTGCCAGAAAAAAAGTTGTTAAAGAAATACATATACCTACAGGGGGGAAATATATGTATATTTCCTCAATCTATCTACTACAAGTAGATTCTGATATCTAGAGGCAATTTTTTTGGCTAAGAACAATTTTAACATATTGCTTCATTGTGAAGATATTGATTGATATGTGAATGTAAAATTAGAGAAGTCAAGGTCATTAAATTGCCTTGAATAACAAATGGTGAAACCTAAAAGGATTCAGGATGGGATATTTAACACTAGAGAAGTTGGAGGAGGAGGAAGGACTGGAAAAGAATAGGGGTTTTGTGGCATTTGAGTAAGAGAAATAATCATTAAAATGATGGATAAAAATTTTCTAGTTTGGGGAAGGTAAAATATTTGGGGAAGGTAAAATATTATGAGTGGTGCAATAAAACTCCCATTCTTCGTTTCCCCTATGAAATCTTTAGTAAAATAACTATTTTTTCTTTAATGCCTAACAGAGTATTTTTTTAATAGAAGTGCTGAGCCCCACTCTCACATTAGAGCAGAACTCTTATGACAGGGTTACATTTATTCAACTATTACATAGATAATCATTTGAAAGCAATATTTTATTCTGACTAATATGAGGAACTATGCTCAGAAGGGAAGAAAGGAAGGAAAGAAAGCTAATAAGAATGTCAGCAATTTTAGTTGGAATTCCAATATTTCAGTTGGAATTTCAATAAAATAATTGGATAGTTATTGGATAATTGGATATAATCAATTATATATCTAATTTATATTTATTAAGCATTAATTGTTAATGGTAAAAGGGTAAATAGTTCAAGTAGAGACTGATTTTTGAATCTGAAGACATAATCTCTTGAGAAGTGCATAGCTAATACATTTCAAAATATCTTTCAAACTCAATCTCCCCATTATTGATAATCTCAATTTTTTTTAATTTTAAGATCAAAGGTACATATACAGGTTTGCTATATATGTAAACTTAGGCCATGGAGTTCATTGTACAGATTATTTCATCACCCATGTATTAAGCTTAATACCCATTAGTTATTTTTCCTGATCCTCTCTCTCCTCCCATGTCCATGCATCCTCATCGTTTAGATCCCACTTATAAGTGAGTACATGCAGTATTTGGTTTTCTGTTTCTCCATTAGTTTGCTAATGGATATGACCTCCAGCTCCATCCATGTTCCTGCAAAGGATATGATCTCATTCTTTTTATGGCTACATAGTATTCCATGGTGTATAGCTACCACATTTTCTTTATCTAGTCCGCAGTTGATGGACACCTAGGTTGATTCTACATCTTTGCTATTGCAAATAGAGCTGTGAAAAACATAGAGGGGCATGTGTCTTTTTGGTAGAACAATTTATTTTCCTTTCAGTATATACCCAGTAATGGGATTGCTGGGTCAAATGGTAATTCTCTTTTTAGTTCTTTGAGAAATCTCCAAACTGCTTTCCACAGGAGGTGAACGAATTTACATTCCCTTCCAGCAGTGTAAAAATGGACTCCTTTCTTCACAACTTCACCAACATCTGTTATTTTTTGACTTTTTGATAACAGCCATTCTACTGATGTGAAGTGGTATCTCATTGTGGTTTTGGTTTGCATCTCTCTGATGATTAGTGGTCTTGAGCATTTTTTTATGTGTTTGGCCACTTGTACATCTTCTTTTGAGAAGTGTCTGTTTATGTCCTTTGCCTATTTTTAAAAGGGATTATTTATGTATTTTTTCTTGTTGATTTCTTCAAGTTCCTTATAGATTTTGAATATTAATTCTTTGTCAGATGCATAGTTTGCAAATATTTTCTCCCATTCTATAGATTGTCTGTTTACTCTGTCGATAGTTTCTTTTGCTGTGCAGAAACTCTTTAGTTTAATTAAGTACCATTTGTCTATTTTTTTATTTTGTTGCATTTGCTTTTGGAGTCCGCAACATAAATTTTTTGCTTAGGCTGATGTCTAAGAGTATTTTCTAATTTTCTTCTAGGATTTTTATAGTTTAAGGTGTTATATGTAACTCTTTAATCCATTTGAGTTAATTTTTGCATATAGTGAGAGATAGGGGTCCAGATTTATTCTTCTGAATATGGTTAGCAAGTTTTCCCAGCACCATTTATCGAAAAGGGTATCCTTTACCCATTGTTTATTTTTGTTGAAATTGTTGAAGATCAGTTGGTTGTAGAAGTGCAGCTTTATCTGAGGGGTCTGTATTTTGTTCCATTCATCTATGTGTCTATTTTTGTACCAGTAGCATGTGTTTTGGTTACCGTAGCTTTGTAGCATAGTTTGAAGTCAGGTAATGTGATGCCTCTGGCTTTACTCTTTTTGCTTAGGATTTCTTTGGCTATTCCGGCTTTTTGTTGTTGTTGTTGTTCCATATGAATTTTAAAATGGTTTTTCTAATTCTGTGATAAATGGCATTGGTAATTTGATAGGAATAGCATTGAATCTGTAAATTACTTTGGGCACTATGGACATTTAAATAATATTGATTCTTTCAATCCATGAGCATGGAATTTATTATTTTTCATTTGATTGTGGTGTCTGATTTCTTTCAGAAGTGTTTTGTAATTTTTTTGTAGAGATTTTTTACCTTCTTGGTTAAATATATTATTAAGTATTTTATTTTTGTGTGTCTGGCTATTGTAAATTGGATTGAATTCTTAATTTCGTTATCAGCTTGAATGTTATTGATGTATAGAAATGCTACTGATTTTCGTATGTTGATTTTGTATCCTGAGACTTTGCTGAAGTTGTTTATTAGTCTAGGAGTCTTTTGGCAGAGTCTTTAGGGTTTTCTAGCTATATAATCATAGCATCAGCAAAGAGAGATAATTTGACTTCCTCTTTTTTTCCTATTTAGATGCCTTTTACTTCTTTCTTTTGCCTGATGCTCTGTCTCAGATTTCCAGTTCTATGTTGAGTAAGAGTGGTGAGAGAGAGCATCCTTGTCTTATTCCAGTACTTAGCAGGAATGCTCCAGCTCTTGCCCATTCAGTATGATGTTCGCTGTGGGTTTGTCATAAATAGCTGTTACTATTTTGAAGTATGTTCCTTTAATGCCTGGATTATTGGGGGTTTTTTTAATCATAAAGCGAAGGTGGATTTCATCAAATGCTTTTTCTGCATCTATTGAAATGATCATATGTTTTTTGTTTTTAATTCTGTGTATGTGGTGAATCACATGTGTTGATTTGCATATGTTGAACCATCCTTGCATCCCAGGAATAAAGCTAATTCGATCATGATGAATTAACTTTTTTTATGTGCTGCTCAATTCAGTTTGCTAGTATTTTGTTAAGGATTTTTGCATTTACATTCATCAGGGATATTGGACTGAAGTTTTCTTTTTTATTGTGTCTTTGCCAGATTCTGGAATCAGGATGACATTGGTTTAGTAGAATGAGTTAGGGAAGAGTCCTTTCTCCTTGATTTTTTGGAATAGTTCCAGAAAAGTTGGTACCAGGTCTTCTTTGTATATTGGGTAGAATTTGGCTATGAATCTGTATGTCCAAGACTTTTTTTGGTTATTAGGTTTTTTGTTAGTGGGTCCATTTCATTGCTCGTTATTGGTCTGTTCAGGATTTCTGGTTCTTTTTGGTTCAATCTTGGGAAGTTTAGAATTTATCCAGTTCCTCTAGATTTTTTAGTTTGCATGCATAGACATGTTCATAGTAGTCTCTGAGGATCTTTTGTATTTCTTTGGTATCAGTTGTGATGCCACCTTTTGTCATTTCTGATTCAGTTTATTTGGATCCTCTCTTTTCTTCTTTTTAAATCTAGCTGGCAGTCTATCAATCTTTTTTATCCTTTCAAAGATAAATCTTTTCATTTAGTTGATCCATTGTATGTTTTTTGTGTTTTAGTTTTATTTTGTTCTGCTCTGATTTTAGTTATTTTCTTTTTTTTGTTAGCTTTGAGTTTAGTTTTTTCTTGTTTTTCTAGTTCCTTTAGGTGCTAGATTAGTGCCTCACACCTGTAATCATGGCACTTTGAAAGACTGTCATGAGAGGATCACTTGAGGCCAGAATTCAAAGAAGAATCACTTTTAATTGGCAAAAATTTTATTTTCCAAGAAAAGACAAATAAAATTACTAGTAAAAACTATTGAAGAGGGAAAGCAAGATATTCATAATAATTGACAAAAAAATTGATTTTGCAAACTAAAGTTTTAGTAATATGGCTACAGTGTTGTTTTTATGCCATGCCCCAAACAGTTTTTATTCTAAATATAAAGTGTGTCTATGTTTAACACCAATGGTCTGTTAGATAATAATAATGTTGAGCTATACAAGACTACTGGAATTTTTCAAGAAAATTTTGTGTCATCCTAGTTGGTTTTGCTTCTGAGGTCAAGGGCAATATCTCATTTCCTATTACTGATAACTGAAGTGGAACATTCCTTACATTTTTAAATAAATCTTTTAATAAATAAGTATAATGATCATTATTCTGGGTCCCAGGTTAATTTGTATTCTGGTCCTACTAAAGAATAATTTAGTCTTCCATCATGATAACTAAGAAATGCTTCAGGAATTATTGAGTAACAATTTTTGGAACATGACTATAGGACGTCATAATCAGCCATTTGGGGTATTTTGAAAGCCTTTAGTTTTGTATTTTTCGGGGAATTTGTGTGTGTGTGTGTGTGTGCAAGTGCATACTTGCTTTATATGGCAACTAACACATAGTAAATGTTAAATAATTAATTTGGTTTTTTAAAAAAAATAGTTCTTTTCAGTTTCTGTCCTCTAAATATCTAAGGCTATCAAAAGCATTGCTTTTCTTAGATTCTCAGCCTGGAATCAGAAAACTCCCTCAAAGGAAAAGTAATCCTTAAAGATAGACTTATCTCTGTCTCATTTTTGTCTTCTATATATTTCTCTCTGACTAGCTTTCAAATGTGTTCTAAGCAGATATATAAAATCTATATATCTTTTAGTTTTTCTGAAAAGATTGATCCCAATACCAGAAGTAGTGGTACTGAGATTTAGAACACATCAGCTTATTGAAAGACCCACAGCTAGAGAAACATGTTTAGAGCAATGATTTTAGGTGGACATCAGAAGCCCATTGTCCTCTGCAAGTTTTCCTGATTGGTTAGCCCGTTGGGCACAACTGTCTTCTCAGATCCCAGCAGTCCTCACACTAGCCAGACTTCCCTAGCTGGACGCACAGGACCCAGCTGATGCCCATCAAGCTGATTCACATGATCTAATTAGTTCTTCAATTACATAAGCCTTTATTCAGTTATGATTTAAATGCATTTAGAATAATGAACCTATTTTAATATTTTACAGAAAATCCCAAAATACACTTATATACCATAGAATTTTAACATTGCAAAATGGCACAGTTAGTTATCTCATGTAAGCCTTTGCCTAACTAAAAACTTTACTGGAAATCTTCCAACATGTATTTACTACCAGTGACTATTTCAGTAAAGCACTCTACCACTATCCAGAGGAACTGCATACTAGTCCCACTAGCATTGAATTCTTGGATGATGTCCATCTTTACTCTGTTTTGGAAATGCCTCCTGAGTTCTATGAGAATGATGTTGTCAAAAAATAATGTAAGATCTATGAAAGAAAGAGTTAAGGTTGATAAGTCTGGGGCTAAAAAGCCAAGTATCCCATATGGAATAGGGCCCAGCAAGCAGGAATGTGGGGAGGGAGAGTGGATACAGCAGAGAAAGTAAAAGAATAAAATTGGCAAGGTTGAAGAATATATTACTAATAAGACACATTTCCTAGCAAATTTTGTAGTCTGAGTAGACTATAAATAATGTGTGATCACAGAAATTCTCAGAGTGAACCTATTGCTTTTTAGTAGAAGTGTGGTGGGTTCGGGGGGAGGCTAAATTTCAAGTCAAATGATTCAGTTCTGCCACCAAGGATTAGTATGACCTTGGAAGAACACCCAGTCTCTCTGAGTTTTAACTTCCTTGGCTATATATTAAGGATTTAAAGGATCTCCAAGATATTTCCAAGCACAAATATTTTATGATGTCATTCTCTTGAGTCCTTCTATGATGAGAAAGAGCACTCAAGGTAAAAGTCAGATGACTCCTTGAAGATGTTAAAAGCACAACTACCCTAAGCAAAAAGAAATCAATCTATGTGATGGGATTTGGGAGGAACACAAGACTCTACCTACGCTTTTGGACCTGCTGTAGTGATTTGCCTCCCTCCTACATGAAAAAGTCCTGCAGCATGGCAGCCTTTCTCTTGGTGTTGACAAGATAGTGAAGCAGCATTTTTAAGAGACCACTTTGGTTGTAAAGTTTTTTTATCACAGACATTTGTTCTCCCTTTTGATCACTGATGTTTATATGCTATCAACTTTTATTTTTTGGTACTCCTTGATTACTCTTTCTAGTTATTTAATATACATTCCTACGGGATCTTCCCTGGGTTGTTTGTGTTTAACTTGCGTTTATGACTCTGCTTTTGAAGGGACATTTGGGTATTTCATGAGCTAGTAATAAATTGTTTTAGACTCTTATTTTACACTTGACAGGGAGGACTTAAGTCTTCATCATAAGTCACTCTTCAATATAATGCATTAATAAATGAGACATAAATATAAGTTGAAGGAAAAAATAGATTTTTTATAAGTAAATTAACCATCTGTAATAATTTTATTAGCATTAGGTGAGTTGATTAATTTTACCTTATTTAAAAATTTCCCATTTTGAATAGTAAAGTGATATCTATGGTTTAAAAAATACATGTATATGTCCTTCCCAGATTATCTTGATTGGTTGATCCTTTTCGGACCTCCCCTTCTAGTTAGTACAGATTTATGCAGACAAGGGAGACAAAGCTGGGCATTGCAATGTTCATGGATAAGATGAGGAGTGAGGACATGGAGCGAAGAGGCCCAAAAGCAGGAACCACAGATCCCAAGATAATGGTGTTGTTGACCATATTTTCTAAAGCAATAGACAACAGTATAAACTGTCAAACCAAATAATGTGTAATTTAATAATGTATAGATACATTAATGTGAATTTTTACAAGGGTATAAAATTTATTTCAGATTTTAAAAAGCAGCTAAATTGTTAAAAACAAGTCAATAATAAAACCAATCTATAAAGTCTAGAATGCCCTATTCCCATTTCTAAGAGGTAATAAGTATAGGGTTACCAGAAAGATATCAAAATGAGAGTGGGGCTATTCAATGTGTGAAGAGGTTGCCACCACTTATTACCTATAGTTTAATCTCTCTGTGCCTCAGTTTACACTTTTATAAAATGGAATTAATAATAATACCTAACTTTATAAGGAAATTATAAGATTTAAATTGATCAATCCATGTAATACTTTTAAAATAGTGTCTAGCACATGGATTTATTAAATGCTAGCCAGTATGGTTGCCCTTGTTGTAGTTATATGCATCATTATCATATCAGTAAATAACTGAAGAACATACTCTCTACTTGAGAAATTTAGTGTATGCTATTTCTGTTATGATCTTAGGAGTAAAAAAGATGACACATTCAAACAGGTTTATTGAGAAGAGTTTAATAAAGGGAAAATTTACAAAGTTAGGTAGAACGTATTTTTAAAAAATCAACAGAAGATGGTGCAGTACCCCACGGCTACCAACATTAGGAAAGCTTTGCCAAAAAGGAGCAAGAGGAGGGACTGGTTACTGGAACCCAGAATATGAATCTATAAAAAAGAAGGAGGCAATTGCCTGTCAGGAGCTATGATTTTCAGTATAGCAATGGAGCTAAGCCTTGACAACCTGACAAGGAGAAATTCAGAGGAGGAAAAACCATGATCTTGCACTTACCCATTCTCCAAATACCTGTAGGTTCTTCTCAACAGCCATATCCAAATGGACCCTAAAGGACAAAGTGGGTCCTTTCATGCTGTCTATAAAGATTAGCCTCTTGAGAACGAGGAAAGTGGAGAAGGATAGAAAAACAAATGGGAACTGCCCAGAAGAGCTGACCAGACAAAAGGAAAGTAAAGTGAATATCAAGGACATTTTCAAGGACTTATTCTGCCTTAGAACATGGATTAAGTCTGGGTAGAAAATAAAACTGTTGACCAGGCATGGTGGCTCATGCCTATAATCACAGCACTTTGGGAGGACAAAACTTAGCCGGGCATGACAGCATGCACCTATAATCCCAGCTACTCAGGAGGCTGAAATGGGAGGATTGCTTGAGCCCAGGGGCAGGAGGTTCAGCTGCAGTGAACTGCAATTGTGCCACTGCTTTCCAATGTGGGTGACAGAGTGAGAACCTGTCAAAAAAAAAAAAAAAGAAAGAAAAAGAAAGCGAAGGGAAGGGAGAAAAAAAAAGAAAAGAAAAATAAGAAAGAAGAAAAGAAAAGAAAAAAGAAAGAAAGGAAGGCTGATACACCGAGGATAGCTGAGAAAACAGATCCCAAGTTCTCTTCTGCCCCAAAAGTATAAGAAAAAATCTTTTCTAATAGTATTAAGTAAACTTTTATTAATCAAAAACTTAATCCATTTTAAAGTATATATTCTGGGCAAGGCTTTATATTTACATTCCAAAATTCATCTTTTGAGCATAGTATTTTATTTCTGTTAAAATTTTAATACCTCTGAATGGACAATCTATTTAACCAAGTTTTAATATTTTAAATTTCCACATGAAAGAAAAGTCCGAAGTCATGTCAAGGATTAAAAGAAAGGAAAGTGGTATCTGGCCTCAGGAAAGAGTACAAAAAGGTAAGCATACAAAGTCACCTCGCATACTTCATTGTTTCCATAGGTCAGTTTATTTCTTCTCTCATAAAACAATAAACAAACAAACAAGAACTCTTTAGTAGCTTACATTTACTATAAGTTAGGTAATATATGAAGTGAAAAAGACAGTGCTATGCCATTGAGTTGCTCCCAAGTAGACCAATGGCAGAGCTAGAATGGAGTCTCAAGCAAGAGTTCTGAAGAGCACAGCCCTTATGTGTTTGTATTGATGCCTTTCTTCTCATTTCTTGTATACATTTTCTAGAATACATCCATTACATTTTTTCTAAGACAAACATATGTCTGTGTATCTATAATTTTTTCTGATGCATAAGTTGTTTAGTTATACTTCATTTGTATTGATAGTCTCTTGTTTCTTTTGGGTTTAGGTTTTTTTTCTTATTCATCTTACTTTTAATTTACTCTTTACTTAATTTATGTGCATTACTTAATTAATAATATCAACACTTAAGGCTTGGAATCTGTCTCTGAGCCTCTTCATTGGGCATATCTCAAGAATATATAAATAGGACATTCATTATTGCAATTTCTAAAGTTGTTGAGCTTTAAATTTTTATTTTGAATTAGACAAACATGGATATTTTTATCTTCATAGTAGTTGAATACTTTTCAAAATGTATTTTTCAACTAGTTTGTAGTTGTATTACATTGTAGTCATAAAATGATATCAATATAATGGCTGTTTTCTAGTTGACATATATCTGGTCCCAGGATTTCTTTAGACTCTCAAAAATTATTGAGAATCATAAAGAGCTTTTATTTATATGGGTTACTATTTATCAATACTTTCTGGATTAGAAGTTAAAACTCTGATAAATGACTTCAATAAAGTTTTGGGATATAAAATCAGTATTCCTAAATCAGTAATATTTCTACATATCAATAATGTTCAAGCTGAAAGCAAAATCAAGAACACAATCCAATTGCAATGGCTATGTAGGAATACATCTAACAAAGGAGGTGAAAGAGCTTTATCAGAAAAACTACAAAGCACTGCTGAATGAAATCATAGATGAAACAAGTAAATGGAAAAACATTCCATGCTCATGTATTAGAAGAATCAATATTGCTAAAATGTCCATTCTCCCCAAAGCAATCTACATATTCGATGCTATTCCTATCAAACTACCCATGTCATTTTTCAAAGAACTAAAAAAAACTAGTCTAAAGTTTGTATCGAACCAAAAAAGAGCCTGAATAACCAAAGCAATTCTAAACCAAAAGAACAAAGCTGGAAACATCACGTTACCCAACTTTGAACTATACAGTAAAGCTACAATAACCAAAACAGTATGGTACTGGTACAAAAACAGACATATAGACCAATGGAAAAGAATGGAGAACCCAGAAATAAAGCCACATAACCACAGCCATCTGATTTTCAACAAGGTGGAAGAAAAAATAAACAATAGAAAAAGGACTCCTTATTCAATAAATAGTGTTGGGATAGCTGGCTAACCATATGTATAAGAATGAAATGGGACCTCTACCTTTCACCGTATAAAGAAATTAACTCAATATGGATTAAAAATTTAAATATAAGATCTCAAACTATAAGAACCCTACAAGAAAACCTAGGAAACACCATTCCAAACATCAGCCTTGAGAAAGAATTTATGACTAAGTCTTCAAAAGCAATTACAACAAAAGCAAAAATTAACAAGTCGGACCTAATTGAACTAAAGAACTTCTGCACAGCAAAACAAAATATCGACAAATTAGACAACCTACAGAATGAGAGAAAATATTTTCAAACTACACATCTGATAAAGGTCTAATATCCAGAATCTATAAGGAACTTAAGTAACTGAACAGGCAAAAAACAACCCCATTAATAAATGGGCAAAGTCATGAACAGACACTTCTCAAAAGAAAACACATGGAGCAGCCAACAAACATATGGAAAAAATGCTCAATGCCACTAATCATCAGAGAGACATCAAAACCACAATTAAATATCATCTTACACTTGTCAGGATGGCTATTATTAAAAAGTCAAAAAAAAAAATAAAAATCCACAACAGATGTTGGCAAAGCTGTGGAGAAAAATAAACACTTACATACTGTTGTTAGAATGTAAATTAGTTCAGCCCCTGTGGAAACGAGTTTGGAGATTCCTCAAAGAACTTAGAACTACCACTCAACCCACCAATCCCATAACTGAGTATATACACAAAAGAAAACAAATCATGCTACCAAAAAGCACACACACACTCACACATTCATTGCAGCACTATTCACAATAGTAAATACATGAAATCAACCTAGATGACCATCAATGGTGGATTGGATAAAGAAAATGTGGTACATATACATCATGGAATACTATGAGCAATACTAAGAACAAAGAATGAAATCATCTTCTTTGCAGCAACATGGATGCAGCTGGAGGCCGTTATCTGAAGCAAATTAACACAGAAAGAAAACCAAATACCGCATGTTCTCATTTATGAGTGGGAGCTAAACATTTGGTACTCATGGAGATAAAGATGGCAACAATAGACACAGAAACTACTGGTGGAGTGGGCAAACTAATTATTGAGTACTATGCTCAGTACCTGGATGACAGGATATCATAGTTCTAGAATGTAGTTTTGGTGTAGGATTGCTAGAGAGATATGAAAATGATGGTTAGGATATTCAAAGTGTGAAGAGGTTGCTGCCATGTACTACCTATTGCTTCGTCTCTCTGTGCCTCAGTTTACCCTTTTATAAAATGGTATTAATAATAATACCTGGGATTCCTGGGCAAGATGGCTGAACAGGAAGAGCTCTGGTCTGCAGCTCCCAGCGAGATCAATGCAGAATACGGGCAATTTCTGCATTTCCAACTGAGGTACCCAAATCATATAATTGGGACTGGTTAGACAATGGGTGCAGCCCGTGGAGGGCAAGCTGAAGCAGGGTGGGGCGTCACCTCACCCAGGGAAGCACAAGGAGTCAGGGAACACCCTCCCCTAGCCAAGGGAAGCCTTGAGGGACTGTGCCATGAGGAATGGTGCATTCTGGCCAGATACTATGCTTTTCCCATGGTCTTCCTAACCCACAGACAAGGAGATTCCCTTGGGTGCCTACACCACAAGGGCCCAGTGCTTCAAGCACAAAAAAGTGGGCAGCCATTTGGGTAGACACTGAGCTAGCGGCAGTTTTTTTTTTCTTATTCCAGTGGTGCCTGGAATGCCAGCAAGACAGAACTGTTCAATCCCCTGGAAAGGGGGCTGAAGCCAGGGAGCCAAGTGGTCTTGCTCAGCAGATCCCACCCCTACAAAGCCCAGCAAGCTAAGATCCACTGGCTTGAAATTCTTGCTGCCAGCACAGCAGTCTGAAGTCAACCTGGGATGCTAGAGCTTGTGAGGGGAGGGGCGTCTGCCATAAATGAGGCTTGAATAGGCAATTTTCCCCACACTGTGTAAACAAAGCCACTGAGAAGTTCGGACTGCGTGGAGCCCACCACAGCCCAGCAAAGCCGCTGTAGCCAGACTGCCTCTCTAGATTCCTCCTCTCTGGGCAGGGCATCTCTGAAAGAAAGGCAGTAGCCCAGTCAGGGACTTATAGATAAAAATCCCATCTCCTTGGGACAGAGCACCTGGGAGAAGGGGCAGCTGTGGGTGCAGTTTCAGCAGACTTAAACTTTCTGGCCTGCCAGCTCTGACAAGAGCAGTGGATCTCCCAGCACAGCACTCAAGCTCTGCTAAGGGGCAAACTGGCTCCTCAAGTGGATCCCTGATCCCCATGCCTCCTTACTGGGAGACATCTCCCAGCAGGGGTCAACAGACACCTCATACAGGAGAGCTCCAGCTGGCATCAGGAGGCTGCCCCCACTGGGACAAAGCTTCCAGAGGACAGAGCAGGCAGCAATCTTTGCTGTTCTGCAGCCTCTGCTGGTGATACCCAGGCAAACAGGGTCTGGAGTGGACCCCCAGCAAACTCCAGCAGAACTGCAGAAGAGGGACTTGACTGTTAGAAGAAAACTAACAAACAGAAAGCAATGGCTACAGCATCAACAAAAAGGACTACCATGCAAAAACTCCACCCACGGGTCATCAACAGCAAAGACCAAAGGTAGATAAATCCACAAAGATGAGGAAAAAACACCACAAAAAGGCTGAAAATTCCAAAAACCAGAATGCCTCTTCTCCTCCAAAGGATCACAACTCCTTGCCAGAAAGGGAACAAAATTGGATGCAGAATGAGTTTGACGAATTGACAGAAATAGGCTTCAGAAAGTGGGTAATAACAAACTCCTCTGAGCTAAAGGAGCATATTCTAACCCAATGCAAGGAGGCTAAGAACCTTGATAAAAGGTTAGAGGAATTGCTAACTAGAATAACCAGTTTAGAGAAGAATATAAATGACCCTATGGAGCTGAAAAACATAGCATAAGAACTTTGGGAAGCATACACATGTATCAGTAGCCAAATTGATCCAGCAGAGGAAAGGATATCAGAGATTGAAGATCAATTTAATGAAATAAAGTGTGAAGACAAGATTAGAGAAAAAAAGTATGAAAAGGAATGAATGAACAAAGCCTCCAAGAAATATGGAACTATGTGAAAAGACCAAACCTACGTTTGATTGGTGTACCTGAAAGTGACAGGGAGAATGGAATCAAGTTGGAAAACAAATTTAAGATATTATCCAGGAGAACTTCCCCAACCTAGAAAGATAGGCCAACATTCAAATTCACTAAATACAGAGAACACCACAATGATACTGCTTGAGAAGAGCACCCCCAAGACACATAATTGTCAGATTCACCAAGGTTGAAATGAAGGAAAAAATGTTAAGGATAGCCAGAAAGAAAGGTCGGGTTACCCACAAAGGGAAGCCCATCAGACTAACAGCAGATCTCTCTGCAGAAACCCTAAAAGCCAGAAGACAGTGGGTGCCAATATTCAACATTCTTAAAGAAAAGAATGTTCAACCCAGAATTTCATACCCAGCCAAACTAAGCTTCATAAGTGAAGGAGAAATAAAATCCTTTACAGACAAGCAAATGCTGAGGGATTTTATCAACACCAGGCCTGCCTTACATGAGATCTTGAAGGAAGCACTAAATATGGAAAGGAAAAACTGGTACCAGCCACTGCTGGTACCATCGACAAATCAAAATCTAAAGACCGTTGACACTATGAAGAAACTGCATCAACTACCAGGCACAATAACCAGCTAACATCATAACGACAGGATCAAATTCACACATAAAAATATAAACCTTAAATGTAAATGGGCTAAATGCCTCAATTAAAATGCACAGACTGGCAAATTGGATAAAGAGTCAAGACCAGGTGGGGCGCCGTGGCTCACGCCTGTAATCCCAGCACTTTGGGAGGCTGAGGCAGGTGGATCACGAGGTCAGGAGATCGAGACCATTCTGGCTAACATGGTGAAACCTCATCTCTACTAAAAATACAAAAAATTAGCTGGGTGTTGCAGCAGGCGCCTGTAGTCCCAGCTACTCAGGAGGCTGAGGCTGGAGAATGGCATGAACCTGGGAGGCGGAGCTTGCAGTGAGGTGAGATCATGCCACTGCACTCCAGCCTGGGCAACAGAGTGAGACTCCATCTCAAAAAAAAAAAAAAAAAAAAAAATGGAATCAAGACCAATCTGTGTGCTGTATTGAGGAGAACCATCTCATGTGCAAAGACACACATAGGCTCAAAATAAAGGGATGCAGGAAGATTTACCAAGCAAATGGAAAGCAAAAAAAGAAGGAGTTGCAATCCTAGTCTCTGATAAAACAGATTTTAAACCAACAAAGATAAAAAAGACAAAGAAGGGTGTTATATAATGGTAAAGTGATCAATTCAACAAGAAGAGCTAACTATCCTAAATATATATGCACCCAATACAGGGGCACCCAGATTCATAAAGCAAGTCCTTAGAGAACTACAAAGAGACTTAGACTCCCACACAATAATAATGGGAGACTTTAACACCCCACTGTCAATCAATATTAGACAGATCAATGAGACAGACAATTAACAAGGATATTCAGGAATTGAACTCAGCTCTGCACTAAGCAGACCTAATAGACATCTACAGAACTCTACACCCCAAATCAACAGAATATACATTCTTATCAGCACCACATCACACTTATTCTAAAATTGATCACATAAGAAGTAAAACCCTTCTCAGCAAATGCAGAAGAATTGAAATCATAACAAACAGTCTCTCAGACCATAGTGCAATCAAATTAGAACTCACGATTAAGAAACCCACTCAAACCGCACAATTACATGGAAACTGAACAACCTGCTCCTGAATGACTACTGGGTAAATAATGAAATAAAGGCAGAAATGAAGATGTTCTTTGAAACCAATGAGAACAAAGACACAATGTACCAGAATCTCTGGGACACATTTAAAGCAGTGTGTAGAGGGAAATTTACAGCACTAAAAGCCCACAAAAGAAAGCAGGAAAGATCTAAAATGGACACTCTAACATCACAATTAAAAGAACTAGAAAAGCAAGAGCAAACAAATTCAAAAGCTAGCAGAAGGCAAGAAATAATTAAGATCAGAGCAGAACTGAAGGAGATAGAGACACAAAAAACCCTTCAAAAAATCAATGAACCCAGGAGCTGGTTTTTTGAAAAGAGCAACAAAATTGATAGACTGCTAGCAAGACTAATAAGGAAGAAAAGAGAGAAGAATCAAATAGATGCAATGAAAAATGATAAAGGGGATATCACCACCAATCCCACAGAAATACAATCTACCATCAGAGAATACTACAAACACCTCTACGCAAATAAACTAGAAAATCTAGAAGAAATGGATAAATTCCTCGACAAATACACCCTCCCAAGACTAAACCGGGAAGAAGTTGAATCTCTGAATAGACCAATAACAGGCTCTGAAATTGTGGCAATAATCAATAGCTTACCAACCAAAAAGAGTCCAGGACCTGATGGATTCACAGCTGAATTCTACCAGAGGTACAGGGAGGAACTGGTACCATTCCTTCTGAAACTATTCCAATTGATAGAAAAAGAGGGAATCCTCCCTAACACATTTTATGAAGCCAGCATCGTCCTGATACCAAAGCCTGGCAGAGACACAACGAAAAAAGAGAATTTTAGACCAATATCCTTGATGAACATTGATGCAAAAATCCTCAATAAAATACTGGCAAACCGAATCCAGCAGCACATCAAAAAGCTTATCCACCATAATCAAGTGGGCTTCATCCCTGGGATGCAAGGCTGGTTCAACATACGCAAATCGATACATGTAATCCAGCATATAAACAGAACCAAAGACAAAAACCACATGATTATCTCAATAGATGCAGAAAAGGCCTTTGACAAAATTCAACAACGCTTCATGCTAAAAACTCAATAAATTAGGTATTGATGGGACGTATCTCAAAATAATAAGAGCTATCTACGACAAACCCACAGCCAATATCATACTGAATGGGCAAAAACTGGAAGCATTCCCTTTGAAAACTGGCACAAGACAGGGATGCCCTTTCTCACCACTCCTATTCAACATAGTGTTGGAAGTTCTGGCCAGGGCAATCAGGCAAAAGAAAGAAATAAAGAGTATTCAATTAGGAAAAGAGGAAGTCAAATTGTCCCTGTTTGCAGATGACATGATTGCATATTTAGAAAACCCCATCATCTCAACCCAAAATCGCCTTAAGCTGATAAGCAACTTCAGCAAAGTTTCAGGATACAAAATCAATGTGTGAAAATCACAAGCATTCCTATATACCAATAATAGACAAACAGAAAGCCAAATCATGAGCGAACTCTCATTCACAACTGCTACAAAGAGAATAAAATACCTAGGAATAAAACTTCCAAGGCATACGAAGGACCTCTTCAAGGAGAACTACAAACCACTGCTCAAAGAAATAAGAGAGGACACAAACAAATGAAAAAATATTCCATGCTCATAGATAGGAAGAATCAATAGTGTGGAAATGGCCATACTGCCCAAGGTAATTTATAGATTTAATGCTATTCCCATCAAGCTACCATTGACTTTCTTCACAGAATTTGAAAAAACTACTTTAAATTTCACACGGAATCAAATAGGAGCCCGTATGGCCAAGACAATCCTAAGCAAAAAGAACAAAGCTGGAGGCATCATACTACTTGGCTTCAAACTATACTAGAAGATTACAGTAACCAAAATAGCATGGTACAGGTACCAAAACAGATATATAGACCAAAGGAACAGAACAGAGGCCTCAGAAATAACACCACACAACTACAACCATCGGATCTTTGACAAAGCTGACAAAAACAAGCAATGGGGAAGGATTCCCTATTTAATAAACAGTGTTGCGAAAACTGGCTAGCCATATGCAGAAAACTGAAACTGGACCCCTTCCTTACACCTATATAAAAATCAACTCAAGATAGATTAAAGATTTAAATGTAAGACCTAAAACCATAAAAACCCAGGAGAAATCCTAGGCAATACCATTCAGGACATAGGCATGGGCAAGGACATCATGACTAAAACACCAAAAGCAATTGCAACAAAAGCCAGAATTGATAACTGGATCTAATTAAACTAAAGAGCTTCTGCACAGTGAAAGAAACTATCATCTGAATGTACAGACAACCTACAGAATGGGAGAAAATTTTTGCAATCTATCCATTTGACAAAGGACTAATATCTAGAATCTATAAGGAACTTAAACAAATTTACAAAAAAAAAAAAAAAAAACAAACAACGCCATCAATAAGTGGGTGAAGGATATGAACAGACATTTCTCAAAAGAAGACATTTATACAGACAAGAAACATATGAAAAAAAGCTCATGATCACAGGTCATTAGAGAAATGCAAATCAAAACCACAATGAGATACCATCTCACGCCAGTTAGAATGGCGATCATTAAAAAGTCAGGAAACAACAGATGCTGGAGAGGATGTGGAGAAATAGGAATGTTTTTACACTGTTGGTGGGAGTGTAAATTAGTTCAATCATTGTGAAAGACAGTGCAGCAATTCCTCAAGGATCTAGAACCACAAATACCATTTGATCCAGCAATCCCATTACTGTTACCTAAATCAACTCCACTCGCATTCTGCCTCCTGCTTTTATCTCTGAGAGTAGATTCCTCCAACTTTCCATTGCTGTATTAATCCATGTTCTTTCTCCTAATAACTGTGTTATGAATTGACCCTGTAGCAATAAAATCTGACCCTTCTCATCAAATTGAGTTAATATGCATTGAAATTCTGCTTTATCTGATGCTGTTTCTCCCCCTTCTCTCCCTCTCATTCTTTCCCTCTCCCTTTCCTCTTTCCTAATTTGTTTTGTACATATATTAGCTCAATCATTTACTCATGAATTTTTTGAGTCACATTTAAAGACTTATTTCTATAATTATAAAAATTAAGAATTACACATTATCTAATATGTTCTCTTAGTGTAAAAAGAGTAAATTAGTATACTTTTTCTTCCTCCTAACACTTTGCTATTTTTTACCTTCTAGTTTCTATAAGGCATAATCTAAGACTTCCAGTAAGTTTATTTTTATCAAGTTATCATTTCTAATATTCTATTTATATATTTTATTCAAAGAACTATTTATAACATACAATTATCTATATACAAGGTTATGCTTAAATGAATGCAATTCTCACATTTACTTCTATCCCATGGCTTTTTTTTTTTTTTTGAGACAGCATTTCGCTCTTGTCACCCAGGCTGGAGTGCCGTGGCATGATCTCAGCTCACTGCAACCTCCGCCTCCTGGGTTTAAGCGATTCTCCTGCCTCAGCCTCCCTAGTAGCTGAGATTATAGGCACCCACCAACCACAACTGGTTAATTTTTTATATTTTTAGTCGAGACGGGGTTTGCCATGTTGGTCAGGCTGGTCTTGAACTCCTGACCTCAGGTGATCTGCCCTCCTCAGGCTCTCAAACTGGTGGGATTACAGGCATGAGCCACTGTGCCCAGCCTCAGTGGTTTTTTTTTTTTTTTTGAGAGGGTGTCTCGCTCTGTCGCTCAGGCTGCAGTGCAGTGGCGTGATCTCGGCTCACTGCAAGCTCCGCCTAGTGGCTTTTTTATTTGGAGTTCTTTATGTTTTTTTATTAATCATTAGCCTAAAATAGGTCCTTGTGCATTTTCTTAATGGAAAGAAACACAGGCATTGTATTTATAGAGTTTGTATGTCTGATTTTTCCTATTTTCTTACATATTAATACCAACCTTAATGAGAAACTAATATCTTTGCCTTCTTCAGCAGCTTTTTTAAGTTGTGCAGACATTAGTCTATTCTTCTGGCATCTAATATTAAAAAAGAGTTTGAAGCCATAGTTGATATTTATTTTCTTGTAGATAACTTGATTTTCTTCATGAATTCTCATAATACTTTCACATTTCAAAATGCTACCAGGTTGTGTTATTTCTTCACTCTCCCTTCCCCTGACAAAATTTTAGACTCTTCCCCTGACATAAACTGAATGAGATAACTTTTGATTTACCATTCAATGGTGCAGAAATCTGAGGATCCCTAAATTTTAGCTGAGTGTCACCCCAGAAAGGAAATGTTGACTCTGTGCTTCCTTCTTTGGATTTTAAGAGCTTATTGACATAAGCAGAAACTTCCTAAACCTAATTATGTATTTAGTCTAAACTAGTCCAGATTTGAGATATTCAGCCTCTTTTCTCATGCTACAGAATGAAACAGCTTCAGATAGAGTCCAAGAGACAGAGAAACCATACGTCTCCCTGAGTTTCCATTTGGTTTCATTATGTTTGCCCCTGAACAATCATTTTCTAAAGAATTTAGAGGAAAAATCATAGGGAACTTGCTGGAAAGTTACATTCTTAAGCCTCATACCAGAGCTTCTTAATCAGAATAACTGGGTGTAACTTGAAAGATCTTCAATGTTTTTGGTTTTTTGGGTTTTTTTGTGGGCAACCCTGGGACTAAGTGATGGAGGACAGTGCCCTGGGATCTCACAACAAGAACTAGTTGGGGTGCCCCTATTCCAACACCTACCTTTGCCTTTATTTCTTTGTCTCATGGAATTAGGACAAGTGTCTGCCAAATTCTTACTAATGCCCCTCAGTGCTACACTGTTTTCCCGTGAAAGAGAAATTGTGAGTGGGCCCTTGGTATCACCCTTGAATTCTGCCTCATCTTCATTCTGGAGGTAAGAAAGGATTAGAAGGAAGACCTCCTTCCCAAAAGAATTTCCAGCAACAAAATAGACTTTTCTGTATTTTCCTATTTCTTTTATCATTATTAGCCAAGATATGTATGCATAGAACATTAGTAAGTTGAACATGAGTTGAAATTTTATTCTAAAAACCTTCCTAATACAATTTAAAACTTTTAAAAGTTCATATTGATTGATTTCTGAGTGAAGCGTATCTTCCTGTGGAAGACATTGTTTATTACAATATCAAGATCTTTCTGTATGAGTCAAACTGCCAGGTCTTATGTTCACGTAACCTAAAAATCTTAAATAACTCCTGTTCTATCTCACTTGGACACCAAATGCTGACACATCTTACCTTAGCTAACTGTTATCTGCCACACATTATACATGCTATATATCAATTCTATTTAAGCACAAAAAGAAGAACCAAAAAAGTATGCAGATTTTCAGGACATAGATAGTGTTTGATGACATCTTGATGAGAATACCAAGTCCTGGGTGTTGGCAGAATCAGATGTTTTATTGTCTTGTCCAGGTAACTACACGAATGGGATTTCTAGAACTCATCTGCAGTGTCATCACAATAAATGGGCCCACTAACCATCATTAAGAGACAGCCACCCTACATAGATAGCGTGGGTATTATTATGAGTGGAAAGAGTTGGCAAGAAAGAGGGAACAGTGGAAGAAGGAGAGATACTGAAATTCAAAACCTATTGGCTCAGACAGTAAGACAAAAAAAAAAAAAGACAAGCTCCAGGAACACTAGCTGACTTGGGGGTCTTGCATGAATTTGGCAAAAAGCAGGCAGTGGAAAAACAAAAACAAAAACAAACAAACAAACAAAAACAAGAAGTATTGCATTGAAGGCAGGGGCCCAAGTTACCTAGGTCTAACGGTGGTAATGTTATAATCACACAAAGGTGCAGTATGCAATAGAAGCTTTAAACCTAGATATCGCATTCACTGAAAACGTTTTCAGCTAAAGTGTCTCCTTCAATTAGTGCTGTTCAAAATAAAATAATTGGGAAAGTATATGACCCATAATATGAGAGGCTTTGAGGATTCTGACACAGAACAAATTACTTTTCAGGTGAAAAATTTTAGGAAGACATTTTGGTCATCTATTTTTGTATAACAAATTACCCCCAAACATAAAAGTTTAAACACTATCCCTTTTGGTTACTTGATCACCTTTGTGACTTGGACAGGCGTGTTGGAGAGAACCTGTCTTTGCCCCTGGTAGTGTGACCCATGATGGCTCAGCTTGGGCCATCTATCTCGGACTTCAATTCTCACTGTTGTTTAGGTTTCTCAGTTCCCCTCCCTGTGGTTAGCTTGGACTTCCTCACAATATGGTAATCTCGAGTCAGTCAGACTTTTTGCATGGTAGCTAGGTTTCTGCAGAATGCAAAAATAAACACTACCAGGTCTTCTTAAGGCATAGACATGGAGCTGGCAAACAGTTGCTTCTGCCACATTTTACTGATTAAAGTATATTAAAGGGCCAGTCCAGAATCAAGGGGAGGGGACCGAATGAGGACATATATTCGCAGAGGCATAGAGCACCCAAATACCAATTAACTACAGAGGGAAAAAATTTTCTTTATATCCAGACAAATATGGATGAGTATTTAGTTGTCTAAAGAAATGTGTCTATATTTTAAGTATTTCTTCAAAAAGTCACGTGTTCTAGTACTCAGTCATCGAACTAAACTTTATGATTTGATACTATTAATAGCATAAATTTTCTGCAGAAAGAGAAAAACCACAAAGGTTTAAGACGGCATTGTGAAAGTCACAACAGCTGTTAAAAACTGAAAGTTGTAAAAATTTAAGCAAGGGTCGGCATAAATTTCATTCACAAACCTCTCAGAAAAGTGAAATAAGTTGATATCGATGACTCTACATAAAATAGTGACGTAAAATGGAATGAAATCAAATTGTTATAGATAATCCTTTTTCAAAAAAGCTGCATAATGCCTCTCCTTTCTGTTATTTTTCTTTTTGTGTGTGTATCCTTGAGTAATGTAACTATTCAGTTTAGGAATATATTCCCAGATAGCATTAAGAGAGACTGCTTTTTTAAGCCAAGAAGGAAAAAGTCTAAACTCTCAGAATCTGTCAGGATCTTATGGAGTAGAGTCAGACAATTTTTAGGTATTTAAGAATAATAACTAAATTAATATGTAGTCAAATAACAGTGGGACTGAGCTTACATACTGTTGTATTTAAGAAAAAAACGGAGTGAAGGCAATTTGTAAAGAAATACAAAATGTATTTTTAAGGTAGTAAATGTATTAGGTATAATAGAACTTTACCCAAATTTGTTGTGGAATAAAGTTTTCTGTTCCACTAAATATTATAAATTAATATAACTTGGATGATTCAAAAGCTTAAAAAGTTTTTGAATAATCATTGTAAGCATTCATTCAAATTCAATACCAATGTAAATATATTTGAATTTTTTTAATTTGCAAAACAATTTTACTTATATTACCTACATAATGCTTGCAACTACACTGTAGAGTAGTTCTTCCAATTTTTGTTTTAGTGATCAAATGAAATACTCTCTTAACTGGCCACAGTTTTTTCTCCGATTTAGAGTTCATTCTCTACTATGAAAGTTCAACATATTATTGTTTGGCACAGTAGTATTGTCTAATACATTTGCCCTGAATCAATAGAATGATGTTATGTGAGGGTGCCAGAAAGCCAATGTAAGGGCAGAGTTTAAAGGACACGATAAGAAGCTTCCAGCACACCGGCTAACTCTTACCACAGGTCCACGTGGCAACAGCTGATTGAGTGGGTTGGCCACTGTTCCTCCTCTTGCAGGGAGCAGGCACGCTTTGAAAAAGGACTTAGGATCTCATGTTTGCTATAATTCCACCACTGTATTTCTGGCGATCTTGGCTCCTTTCTTCAAGTTTTACAGCTTCTGACCTAAAGTAAAAATGGCAATTAGAAATTCATTTACTGAAGTTAAATTGTACAAAAGAGTTCATTCTACTCTACCATTAGTTACAGAAATCAATTTTTTGACAGAAGACTGGATGAATGTAGGTTCTACATGCAGACCAGCCTTAAGGGCAGTAGGCCTGGGTAGGATGTTCCAGTGCTGAGTAAACACTGGGGAAGGAGGCTGAGGGTAAACAGGAGACAGCCTTGGATCATAAAGACACCAGGAGAGGGGAGAGCTTCTCAAGTTGGAGAGGACACTTGAACAGATAGAATGAAGTCATTAGTGCATGTCAAACATCTTGCTGAGATTTTAGGGGATAGTCTGAGCCAGGGATAAGATTGATACTGATTTCTCAGTATTTTCCATGATATAATTGTATGTTAAGAAGGTTTGACAGAAAGTTACCTGCTTACATCACATCACTTTCTATATTGTTATTGTATTATTTTTTTTCCATGGGAGCTGATAAAATCTGCCTACAAAAATCAGTTTTAAATAGGGTTAGTTGTAAATCTTCTGAGATCTGAAAAATTTGTTACAGAAAGAATTTCTCTGAATTACTTTTTTTCCCCAGTCAAGGATGTATACATTTGACCAAATAATGCCCTTTATACAAAGACTCTGATTAATTTCTTTCAAATCTCAAGACCAAGAAAATACTTGTTTCTACAGAGAAGTTGACAAATTTTATTCTACTATGTTTCTGAATGTTTCGTTTTTCTCTTTTGCATGGTTTCTAGGATGCTTAGAGCTAACATTTTTATGAAATTGTGCAGGTTTATGAAACACAAATTTTTGAAATTTTTTTAGCCTTCCCTCACCCTTTGATGACTGATTTGCCCACTTAAAGAAAAACAAATCTCATACTAATTTGCGTATTAAAAAACTTTGGAGTTTTATTGGATGTTAACTCTCTTCTAGAAGTGTGAATAAATCATTTTCATATACATATTTCTAAATTTTTCCTAGGGATACCACTGAACTCAAAGTAATGTGTTTGACTAATTATTGATAATCACTTAACACAGTTGTCAAATTTCTTTCTTTGGTTTTTGAGATTTGGAGTTAAAAGAGAAATTATGTTATTCCTTGTTGAGAATGTACCCTCTCTGTGTTACCGAGTCAGTCACTTAATTTATCTTGTATTTTCATTTGTAATATAAAATCAAGGATGTCTATTTCTCTGAATTCTGAGCATATCCAATGAGGTAATATATTTGAAACATTTTGTAAGCTATAAAGTGGTAACGTAAACTGTTATTATTAATTCCTCATAAATTAAAGCACAGGAAAGCTCACATTTTGGCAATTTCATTCAAAATTAATTGGAATCTACAAATGTATGTATCTAACATGTTGGGACTTAAATATCTTGTTGAAATTAATATACAAAACAATCGTTTAAGTAAATTTCTTTAGGCAATTTAATGTCTGTCAGTCAATCAAAGAAATAACAACCTTTGCATAGGTAGTGCTATCTGCTAAGCCTTAAAGAGCAATGAATACATTTTTATCAATTTCATTCATTTACTTGACTTTTCTCTTTCCTCAAAACTATGCTTCATTTGAAGAATATTTTTAATATGTATTTTGTTTTCTATTTATATGGTTACCACTGTATTTCTCAAATGTTCATCACCTTTATCTGAATCAAAGTTGTCTATCTTTAATCACCAGCCCTAACACGCAGAGAATCCATCTACACAATTGCCAAAAACGTCACTTCATAATGATCCAAGCATAAATTGACACATTATAAACTTGATTTGTTAGTAATCATATAGAGGAGTTAACATTTTAAAAATAAAATTAGATCCCTCCTCCTTCCTCTTCTCTGTAGTAGCAGAAACCCAGACCTAATCTACTGATCTAACTAAAATACATTCAAGTGGAAACATAGAGATTTTAATATACGTTTTTGCTACATTATTTTCAACTAGAAGTAATCTTTTAAAAATGCATTTTAGTATCCCAGATGGGAAAGTAGAAATGGAAAATAGGAAAGATATTTCACTTGGTTTTGGAAGGAAAGCACATCAATTAACAGATTTTAAATTATTGGCCTGCTTTCACAAATTAATGTATTTTGAGGCAGTGTGTATATGCAGAAAAGAAGTTTCATAGTATCTGTTACTATTCCTTTAAGAACTGTAACTTCAGTAAGAAAGTAATGAGTTGAAAGAATTAGAAAGACATCAGGAGCCTTCTAACAATTAGAAGAATCTGTTAATTAGCACAGAATATGAATCTTAAGCTGCCTTGCTCATCAAATCATTTATTTTAATGAAGCAATGTTGATCAGAAACCTTACTAACACAAAAAATAATTATAAGAAAAAAATTTAAATAAGCAAAAGGCTTCAACAGAAATATGGCCCAGGACTACAAGATATAGATTCACTTAAAATTGGGATGATGATGTTATATTACCTTTCTTGTGATGCTTCTGCCCAAATTAATTAACTGAAATTAACTGAAATTTGATTTATCAATATAAAGGAAGAATGTATCCACCATGCCAAACAGGGTGAAAATGAACCATTAGGCTAGCCATGTTAAAAGATTAGAAAAAATAGGACTGGCTCAGTGTCCATTTAAATAACCACCATGAGAGTTCACTATTCATGATCATTGTGAAAAAATGAGAAAATTATAACAACAGCTATTCAGAGTTCATCAAGTGATATTTCATTGAATTTTAAAATATCAAGTAGAAAAGAATTAAAGAAATATTAGTGAGTGCAATGGAGACTTAGAATATGTGATAGAGAACAGTATGTCTGGTGTGTGAGTGCTTTCATAGAATTTATCAGCACATAGACTTAACTGGTTTTATTATCTTGTGAGAATTGACTTTGTGTGTCCAGCCTGGTTTTCCTAGTATCTCTCTAAAACTCAAGTTAGTCCTTCTATTTTCAGTCCCTCCTTTGGGCTCCCAGAGTGTATATTTATTTTTTGGTGAGTTTTTTCTCTCTGAAGTGTACTACAAAATCCTGGCTTTATACTTTGATTATAAGCAGAATTACTGCGTGTGAAGTCTTATTACCTTCTAACCTAAGAAGAATGCTATGATGTGAATGACATAAATCTGAGTTTCACACACGAGAGAGACAAAGAGAGAGACAGAGAGAGAAGAGAGACAGAAATAGGAATTTAGAAGTCCACAAAAATGTTTTATTTTAATCTCAAAATAAAATTATTTTTAGTTTGAGAAAACATTTTACTACATATTACTATATTTATCTTCATATTGATATTGTCATAATATATACTTTTTAGTTATTTGTTATTTTTTAAAAGAAGAAGAGGCCCACAAACATCATATTATGGCCTTGAAAGACATAAAGAGAGAAACAAAGAGAAAATTTACTTCCACCAGTGAAGAAAATAACTTTCAGGCTTAGGTCTGAGGCCTCATGTATTATGATACCAGGTAAAAATATCAAACCTCTCCTAAACCCAGGAGGTCAGGGATGTTTCTGCTTTTTCTTATTTTCACTATCGCATAAGTTAAATTGGCAGTTCTAGACTACTACTAATGAAGTTCAGGTATTAAAACTAGATGTAAAGACATAAGTTCAAATACTATTGATAAATAATAACTTCTTTATTGGGCATTTACTATATTAAGATTCTGATAAATTGTCTTGTCACAATAATCCTGAGATGATTATGATTATTAATAACCATTATTATTACAAATAACAATTAATAACTTAATTATTAATTAAGTCTAAAGACTTCACTTCCCTTAGTTGAAAAGTCATTAATAATAATCATCATCTCATAGACAAATAATAATCATCACATAGATAAAGGATCTATACACCCTTAGCCATATTAGGCCTCAAATCATTTTTGAGATTATAGGGAATTATAAATTTATTTCATTATTCACCTTTTTGTTGAGATTCTGAAGTGCACATTATTTCAAAATTTTAATTTATTTAACCTATAAATATTTATTTCTCTAAGGAGTTATGAAGTTTAATCCTAAAAAAGAAGGACCAAGAACAGTTTAACTTCAAACTGCTAATGTCATATATTGAATTGATGAAACAGCCACTGCCTGAGGAAGTATAAATTGGCATAACACCTATGAATACCACAGTTTGGTAGCACCTGGTAAAGTTGAACATACGTGCACACCAGGGCCCAACAATCCCATTCCAAGGTACACACCCAAAGAAAGGAGTATGCATGTGCAGCTAAATATTCAAGAATATTAAACTGGAAGGATCACATATATCCATCACAACATTGAGTATATATACATTATACTATATTCATATGATGGAATGCTCTATTGCAATGAAAATGAACTAACTACATTCATGCACAAAACCATGGCTGAGTTTTACAATTGTACTCTTGAAAGAAATCTGATACAAAATAATGCATGTGACTGTATAATTCCATTTTTATAAAGTTCAAAAACAGACAAAATTCAGTTATAGCTCTAGAAGTTGAGACAGTGGTTTCCTTGGGTGAGGGTCAAAGAGATTTTGATTGAAATGGATCACCATAATGGCTTGTAGATTCCAGTAATGATCTCGTTTTTTGACCTAGGGGATATTTCACTACTGTGTTCACTATTTGATAATTTATTGAATTCAGGATTTATGAACTTTTATTATGCATATCATATTTCAGTATACAAATATTTTTAAATGAAGGTGAAAATTCACGCTGTTAAAATTCTACATTGTATTAATATTGCATGTAAATAGAATATAATAGAAGAACAGATAGAACTTTTCTTATGAGACTTGCTAACTTGTGGAGGAAATTATCAAAAAAGAAACAAGTCTGCATTAGCCTGACATGCTTTTGTAGGACTAACTCAGACAGAATATAAGGGCAGACTTCTGGGATGATAAATGGAGATATAAGGAATTGATTTAATTGAGATGAGGATAAAACCAATACAGTAGATTTATACATTCCCTAAATTGTAAAATCTATGTATTTTCCCCCTTTAAAGATTTAATTATCTATCCTGAAGTTGTGTTCTGATTTAATTGTAGAATATTGCAAGGTAGAAACTTACTAAATCAATGATTTCTGACCTGTTTTTATAAATTATTGTGTTAAGGCTACCATATATGAGAGGGAGAAAAATAGCGATTATAAAAATAATTTTAGAAGTTAAAAAGCAAAGGGTGGCTTCAAGCTATAAAAATAATATTTGACAAATATTTATAGCTTGGTAACTCTAAATAGTTTAATGTCTTCTGTATTCTCTCTGACACATTTTGGTCTAAAATAGATTAAATAAATGATAAAATCCATGCTGGGCTCTGCTTTAGTCTGTATGCTGTTGAGCAATCATCAAAGTTAACCAGTAATTTAAGAAATAGATCTATTATTATCTCCCAATGATTAGGTCAAATCAGTCAGGTTGGAATCCTCATTAGTGATGACAAAGGTCTCTGTGCCACTGCCCCTTACTAACTCATGCACAGCAATGCTGTGGATATCTAATCAACTTATGAGCTATACCTTTGTGGTAAGTCTCCTTCCTCTCCAGAATGAACAACCTGCTATGCTCAGCATGACCCCTTTACAAAGCCCCCTGCCTGGGAGCCATGTTTGAAATAGAGGACAGACTTCTCTTCAGATAGCATCTCATCATCACCTGGCCTAAAGGATTCCCATAAAACTATGGAGAAATTAAAATATTGAAGTATGAGTAGCCTATAATTTAGGATATACAGTATTACCTTTTGGCTCCTAGATGACCTGCCTCTTCTGAGAAACCCATGTATACAAGAGTCACGATCATCCTGCCAAGTGCTTGTCATGTTTGTGAAAAACTAGACAAGGAAAGCCAAACTTTAAGTGCATAGCCTATCCACCTACCAGCTCTTAGCTGAGGTCTTCATTCTCATTGTGAAATCTATTTCCATATCCCACAGAAACCCATTATCTCATCATTATTTATCATATCAAACACCTCCTTTTAATTTTAACTTCAATAGATTTCTTTTTTTCTGCTGGGGGTTACCCTCCCCTTCCACTTTCTTTCCATCTATTTTTATAAATATATTTACAACCTTTGGGAGAAAAGAAAATTGTTTACACATATAATTGCAGCTAGAAAAAATCAGACTACTAATTCATGTAAACTGTTTGATCCAGAACATTGTTAGAAATTTAACTACTTGTCAAAAAGTAAAAATACTTTTTCAGTTCTGGGTCCATTAAAGAAGTAAGGTCTGCTAGCAAGAAAGACATGAAAAACTAAACCTTTGATGGCAGTAGAATTTTGATTGATAGACACTCAAAGGAAGAAAATGTGTAATGACCAATATAAATTCCACAGTGGCTGTTGTCTTTTTTGTGAATTTTTAAATAGAGAATCAGTGGTTAATTTGCATGGAGACGGAAGATTGTGCTTCATTTTCTTTAAGATTACGTCCAAATTCTTTATCCTGAAATCCATGATTTAAGAAAACATCACATACTTCCTTATGTGATGCCAAAAAAAAGATACACACAAAATGGATCATAGGCCTAAACATATAAGAGCTAAAACTATAAAACTCTTTTAAGAAAACACAGGAGTAAATCTTAGTGATCTTAGGTCCGGTAAAGCCTTCTTAAGCATGAGACCAAACACACAAGCACACACACACACACACACACACAAACAAAATTAACTAAGCTTCATTAAAATTTAAAACCTTAGTGCTTAAAAAAATGACATCAAGAAAGTGAAAACACACAGAATCAAGAAAATGTATACAAAAATCATATATCTGAAAATGAATTTATTTAAAGAATATATAAAGAACTAACAATAATGAAAAAAACAAATTTTCATAAAGGGACAGAAGGTTTGAATAGACATTTCTTCAAAGAAGATACACAAATAGGCGCCTGAAAAGATGTTCGACATAATTAGCCATTAGGGAAATACAATGAGATACTAATTCATACAAACAAGACTGGCTATGACCAAAAAGAAAGATAATAACAAAGGTTGAGAGGATGTGGAGAAATTGGAACCTTTATACAAGGCATGTGAGAAAGTAAAGTGTTACAGCTGCTTTAACTAATTATTTGACAGTTCCTCAAAATGTTAAACATAGATTTACCAAATGACCCAGAAATCCCATTGCTGAGTAAATATCCAAGAGAAATGCAAATATATGTCTATGCATAAAAAGTTGAAGACAGTCACCGCAGCAAAAAGTGGAAATAACCCCAATATCATCCACTAATTTATGATAAATAAAATGTAAACTGTCCATACAATAGAATGTTATTTAGTTTAAAGAAATAAAGTAATGATATGTGCTACAACACAAATGATTCTTGAAAATATTATGCTGCATGAAAAAAGAGAGTCACATAAGACCACACATTATTCAATTTATATTAAATGTGAAAAATAGGTTAACTTATAAAGACAGAAAGTAGAGTAGTGGTTGACTGGGGCTGGTGGAAGGAGAAGAGTGAGTAGGAATGTGAAGTGACTTGCTAAGAGGTACAAGGCTTCTTTTGAGCATGACAAGAAGGTTCTTAAATTCACTATGATGATGGTTTTGCAACTCTGTGAATATGCTGGAAACCATTAAAGTATGCACTTTAAATGGGTGAATTGTATCATATGGAAATTATATCTCAAAAAAAAGCTGTTAAAAAGTAAAAAACAGTCCAGTTGGGAAGGCCTATATGGAAACCATAGTACAAAGGTTGTCATAGATATATCTACAAGGTGTCCTAGAAGTGCAGCAGAGAAAAATCTAACATTTTTATGCCACTTAATTCTTATTGACTGCCTTGGGTGTGTGTCTATTAGTGCATATATGTGTGTATGTGTGTATAACAGAGTGTCCCACCTAGACTTAAATATGTCTGGCCCATGGAGCATTGCAACACTTCAATCACCCAGAAGGAACCTGCTTCTAGTCATGCTTTTGCATATGCTGTAAGCAGTGATGTGCTGGAGCCAGCAGATACCAGTTCAAGAGAGCTGAATATAGGCATCAGTTCCCAATTCTATGTACACGTTGGTTCCCTGTAACTAGCCATGCTGGGAGTATTTGCCCCATAGAAATCAGCTAATGCTACAAATCAAGGCCTTCCCCACCACCCAAATTGTGGTTGCTAAACATTTGGCAGCATACCACTGGGCCGCCCTTTGAAAGGGAACTCACAGTATTGAAGCAGAATATTTCCCTGACCCCTTCGTGGGCAGAAACTGGGGTTCATGGGTGCTGGAACTAGCTGGACACTTCGGCACCAGCAGGGGCAAACTCCACTCACTACTCCATTCCTCATGGGAGGGGGGACACAGGTGAGCAGGTGCAGGTGCTGGGGCAAGTGCTTTTGGGTGCTCACAAGAGCAAATTCAGTACCGGCCCCATGGCAGTGTATGGGGCAGGTGCCTGTGACCCCTGAAGCTCCAGAGGAAGTGTTACACTGCCCTTTTAGCTTTACCATCTGCAGACAGCTTAAGTGTTAACAGCTCAGTGGAGGGTCAGTGTGACAGCCTTTTGCACCCACACTCATGGCACCTGAGTTCTTGTCCAGCATCCAGGAGGAATGAGGTCACACAAGCAAATTGAAGATGGTAAATGCAGGGGATTTTATTGCTGATGAAAGTGGCTCTCAGCAGGAAGGGGAGCAGAAAAGGGGATGCAGCAGGAAGGTAACCTTCCTCTGAAGTCCAGCCATCCCCAGCTGGACTCTTCTCGAAAGCTATGCTGTCAAGCTGTCCCTCTGAAGTCAAGCCAGTTCTCTCCAACATCCAACTGTAGTCTCTGCCAACCAGCTGCTTCTCCTCTCTCTGCTGGCTGAGCCTGGGGTTTTTATGGGCACAGAATGGGGAGTGGGGCGGGCCATGGGCAGTTTTGGAAAAGGCAACATTTGAGCAGGAAAACAGGGATGTAATCTTCTCACTTTGGCCGTAGTATCAGGCTTTTCATCTTGAGGGTGGGTCCCTCATCAGGAACCTGCCCTTTTCTGTTGACAGCTTCCCTGCTTCCTGTCCCTATCAGTATTATTCTTGGGATTCAGATATATTCATGAATGCCTGCAAAACTGAAAAAGTCATTTAGAAGCCAAACTGCCTGGGTGCACATTACATCTCTGAGAAAGAATTTATCATAAGGGAGTCCAGAATTTGGCATGATGAGCCAACCTGAAACAGAAGCTGAGAATCAGGAAAAATCAAGTGTTCAGGGTAAAACTCAAAGGCACATTTAGCACCTTGGAAAGAAACAGCTTTGGAGGAAACTAAAAAGTGCCAGACACAAAATTCTGGAATGATACAGTGTTCAAGTAATACTGTAAGCTACAAACAAGAGTCACTTCAGGAAGACTGCCCAGCACTCCAAGGGCAGCAGGGGCAAAGGTGAACTGCAGGGTGGGATCAGCAGCAGGGAAGCACAGCCTGCCCCTTAGTTTGAATGGAAGAGGAACTGAGCCAAGTTTCAGGGCCATGATAGTGACAAATGGTGACTTCTCAGAATAAAGTGACAAATAGAAGGACAGCGTATAGAGAAGAATAGTGGCACCTACCTAAGTAGAGGACACAGCAGCAGTGTGGCCCTAGACAAACAGGAGAGAGAGGAGAAACCCCTCACTTCTATGTGAACTCTTGAGCATTCCTCTTGGAAACTCCAGGATATTTTAGGATAGGAATCTCCAGAAACAATCTAAGCAAACTGGGTGTAGGTGTGTGTCGGGTAGCTGTCACTACAGTAACTAGATCATATCTCAAACATAAAATTCATATCATATATTAGAATTGTTTACTTTCCTGTTCCTATCTCATAGTACACTGTTGCCTTCTTAAGATAAAATTTATTTTATTCCATATTAACTCCCATGGCAATAACTATAAGGTACGTTGTAAGTATTTGATGTTCGTCTAATAACAGAGCTAATTACTACTCTGTATAGCATTTAATATGTGCAGGCACTGTTCAAAGAGTTTTACACACACTCATTTGAAGTTTCTGAAAGGGTACCAAAATTTTTCCCATTTTCCAGATTAAAAACAAACTGAGGCACGAAAAAATAAGTAACTTCTCAAGGTCACATATATGCCAGATAAATAATAGAGTGATAGATGATTGATTGATCAATTGATAGATAATGATAGATTGATTTATATGTTATTCAGAAAACTTGGTTTTCTATTCCGTTTCTGCCATTTTTTGATAATGTTCTATAGGTTTTTTTCAAACTGTAAATAGAAGACTTTTGGTAGGTCATGAAATCAGTTTAGTGGATGGCAACTATATTTTTTTTGAAATAGAATGAATGGAATGGAATAGAATAGAATAGAATAGAATAGAATAGAATAGAATAGAATAGAATAGAATAGAATAGATCAAAGTGCATTACATATAGCTAGAGTGAGTTGTTTCGTGAAACCTCTTTCTCAGTTGTGCATAAGTATGGGAGTATGTGTATAGTGGGTCATAATGTAAAATCTATTTCCTAATGTGGTTTGCTGTAGAAATTTAAGAAACTTTGACCTAAGGCATATTATGTTAATAGTCTCTGAGCCTTAGTTTCTGCAAAGGTCATATATGACTCCTATCATAGAATACCCATTTCAATAAATGGGTATACACCTTTTTCAATTTAATGGGTATTCTAGAAGACACTTAGCTAAATTCCAGTTCACTGGCCTTAAGCTTTCTGAACTAATATAACTGAAATCTTGGAGAAAAATGTTTTAAATTAACGAACTAAAATATGCTGTAAGTAGCACTGTGATCTGGGGTGCCTTTTTCCAAAGACATGTAAATAATTTGACGTATTATGACAAATGCAACATGTAAGATTTTTAAAATCACTGTGAGAGAACTCTGCTCAAGAAACTGTGGCCCTGGTAATTACTGAAGATTAGAAACTACCCATCCAGTCTGCCTCTGATGCATCACTGAAGTTATGACTGAATCACAACACTGCTAGCATTTCTACATTGAGAACGAAATGATAATAATATCAATAACACATGATTAAATCAGTTATCATCTCTGAAGCAGTTTCTTGGTCATAGAAGAAGGACTCTTAGCTACCTCCATTAGAGAAAACAAAATATCCAGGACTCCTGAGACCTTTATAAGGGAAAAAATTTAAAAAAGATAAATTACCCAAGCAGAAGGCTATAACCAGTACAAGTAGTATGTAGCTGTTGCTTAATATTTCTTTGGACAAAAAGATGTAGAGGAATTATGTGATGGATATTTTCACCACCTGTTTTCCAGAAATGTACTCCTAGCTTATTGTTAAAGAAAAAGAATTAGATATAGCTCAAAAACCATAAATTAGTTCTTATTTTTGCATGTTTCTTAAACAAGTATATACATCTAGATGTTTTATAAATTGTAAACCTTGTGCTAATATTATTTATTTTATTACCTAATGAGAAGATAAAAAATTAGTATTATCCCTTTTTTACATTTGCTTCAGAAGCTAGCAATTCTCAAAAATTTAAATAGACTCCTGATGCAGTGAATGCAGTCTAGTAAAAAGTGTTGAATCCTCAAAAGCAAGAATCCATATGTTAATTGCATACCTTAGCTAAAAATTTTGTACAATTTATCTCATTTAAGCCTCATCAAAAGTCTATAAATATAGCAAATATTATCCTGATTTTAGGAAAAGAACAAAACGTTATTTGGCTAGTAAATTGCTAAGTCAAGATTCACACTGATGTTTTTATGTTTCCAATGCCCATACTCCCTCCATTACACATAAGAACATTTAAATCATCAAACTAAAGGGGGAAGATAAGGATATATACCATCACTTCACAAAGCATAGCCTAGGGATATTTTGCTCTGTTTTCAGAAGCAACATATTATCACAGTGAGAAGGACTGATCCATAAATAGGAGACATTTAGGCACTAGAGTGACATTTCTTTCATTATTTCATTTCATGTCATTTGCCACATGTTTGTCTCTAATCCCGTGCATGTTCCTCTACCTATGTAATATTCAGTGTGAAATTCTATGTCAGTATATTTAAACTTCCAAAAGTCAGTAGGTTCAGAGTTGTGATTCCCATAGCAACCATAATTCCACCCCTTTGTTTTTATATAGCATTTGTATAACTGGGGAAGTTGTTAAGTTTTATATCTTAATATAAATATGCAGTCATGTTGAGTGTCTTTTTATAGTTGCTGTGGGAACCACAATTTAGAATTTTCTGATTTTCTTTGCATTTAAATTCCCAATCAGATTATTGCAATCATCGGCATTCCTCTAATTTTATTGAAGAAGTGGAAATGGGGAAAAGGAACAGTAATTTTATTATAAATTCTCATAGTTTTTATTTTAAGATACTACTTAACTGCCAAGAGGAAAAAAACTCTTTAAAAAATGGAAGGAAAGAACACGGCATATTTTAAAATAAAATGGCAAAAGGAAGGAATACTATGGTAAATAAATGTAAAGTATTTTAAAATATGTGCAATTCCCAAATATTTGGAAATGTTATGTTTTCTTATGGTCACAGAGCAGTAAGGATTAAAATAACAGAGACCTATGAAGTTCTTAGATCTCTTGGTAGGCTTTTGTGTGCATGTTACGAGTGAGGAGCAATGTGAGTGTGTGTGGTAGTGAAGTGCGTTTGTATAATTTGTTTCTCTTTTCACTCAAAAAGTATAGTAGAATTAACCTCAATAGACACAATATTTGCATGTGATTCAATATTTTTATGAGTCTTATGGGACTATGATGTGAATGTGTGTTTAAAGCCCAGGAACCTTTTGTTTAATAAGAGCTTACTAAAGTCCAATATAAAAGTATAGGTGCTATCATTGAAGAAAGGAGTCTGACGTCAGGATGAATATGCAGACAAATGCAGTACCCAAACTTAACTCATAACACTCCCCTCCCCTACAGCAGCCCCAGTGGGTTTTTGCAATATTTCTGAAACTCCAGGAGCCAAGCTGCAATTTAAAAATCATTAGTGTAGACACACCCCCACAATAGAAAAGAAGCCATACTACGTGACATGGAGGTGTATTTCTTTCAAGTTTTGTAGATAGCATCCCTGAAGCCACATAGATGGTAGTGTTTATGATGATGGACAGGGCTTTATTTCTCCACAAGACAAAGAAGGGAGATGGGGTGCTTTGGGTGCGATATTGTTTGCCTCACAGTTGATAAAAATGATCTTGTGAATTACAAAATCATATTCTTTCACTGTGAAATAGTTTTTATAAATATTTCCTACCAAATTGAACTGACAAAAACGTTGTGGCTTTGGTGAAGTTAGAGAGACAAAATATATAGTGCTTTCTGGCAAGAAAAGAATAAGGCCCTAGCTTGTTCAGATCCAGGTAGGATAAGGTTTGTCCCTCAGGTTTACAGGTCCCCCAACTGAATATTTTCTGGCAACTCCAAGCTAAGCAGACTCAATGTGGCTGATTTACCCAGTTAAATTCATAGGAGATTGGGATACAAATCCTAATGACAATTTCCTAATTTTGTGTTAAAGCATGATTGCCAAGCTGTCTATACTACTGTGTTTCTTCATTAATATATTCTCTCCATGTAAGTAAATCTTCCTGAGAAGGGTCATTTTAATCAGGTGGCTGCTTGAAAAGCCTGGAATCAGAGTGGAAGAATCCGAATGGCAAGTGCCCTCTCCACTGGAATTATTTACTGCCAAGGAATAAATCAGAGCAGATGTTGGTGGGCAATAAAACCTCCATTCCAGAACTAGTCAGTGTGGGTCATATCCCTTCTCTTAAAATCCATCACTGCCCCAGAACCAACATAGCCCCCTTCAGGACTTGTGCTTAACTTGAGGAGCAAGACTTTGTCCAGGCTATGAGGGGTATTAAAGATATTTAATATCAGCTGGGCGCGGTGGCTCATGCCTGTAATCCCAGCACTTCGGGAGGCCGAGGAGGGCAGATCGCAAAGTCAGGAGATTGAGACCATCCTGGCTAACACAGTGAAACCCCATTTCTACTAAAAATACAAAAAATTAGCTGGGTGCAGTGGCGGGCGCCTGTAGTCCCAGCTACTCGGGAGGCTGAGGCAGGAGAATGGCGTGAACCTAGGAGGCAGAGCTTGTAGTGAGCCGAGATTGTGCCACTGCACTCCATCCAGCCTGGGAGACAGCAAGACTCCATCTCAAAAAAAAAAAGATATTTAATATCCTTCACAGGTATAGCCCATCACAGGTATGGCCAATGTCAGCTTAGGAAGAGTTTGACTTCAGTCACACAGCCTAGCTCATCCTAAGCCCAGCCTGGGCACAGATATGGACACTGACACATTACTTCAGACAAAACTAACTTGTTTAAGAAATAGTAAACCCTCCAGTAAAACAGACAAAAGAACACTGATTGCCCAAATTTGTCATCAGTCTTGTCGTACTGGCAACTCTGGGTACATGGAGAGGTGGAATTTAGTATCTACTTCCTAAATACTAACCAAATCTAGACACACTGACCATTCTAGAAATATCAGCCATCCCTCACAGACACATACAGACATTACAGGCACATTAACAAACACTTAACACACTAGAATCCACATTAAAAGAATTATACCAGAATTTCTCTATGTCATCATGGGTCATATTTTACCTTCTTTCTTATAAAATTCATAAATGTTCTCCATAATTCAGCTAAACATAAAATTCTCAAATGTTCATTCAACCAATGAGCATGAAAGCTTTCAAGGAACAAGTAAAAATTAAGCCTGTTTTGTGAAAGTTGACACTGAACATGACATGTATGTAGTCATTATTCATAAGAATTATATGCTACTTTTTAAATGTATTTTTATATAGGGACAAATACAAACATATGATTTTACAAAAATGTGTGTGGTGCATTCTTTCTTTAATGCTGTCTTTATTTCCTTTCTGTTCTTAGCTTCCCAAAGTTAAAAATACACTACCTTTATTTCCTGTATTATATTTTTACCTTTACTATAGTTCATGGCTCCATATCAGAATAACAGGGATTCTCCTGTCATATCAGCTCCTATTGACAGTCCTGAAAGTGAAATTGAGTAACAAATTGGATAAATCAAGAAAATTTGCTACTCTTTGAGAATCTGCAGCAAAATGAATTGTCCTCCACTGACAGGATGAGCACTTTTACTCTTCTCTAACAATCTATGATCGAAGTTACAGTCACAGCACAGTATCTGGGCACTACTGGGCCTTGGAACAAGATTATCTGGTGGATTCAGACAAAATTTGACCATCCTTCTGCTTTCCTTTATAATGGTCAATAGCCTATTTGGATAAAAACAGCCATGGTGGAGTTTCAACATTTCAAGAGAAAAATAATAAACACTATTTTTAATTTTTTTCATATTGCAATCCCAGGGACACAGAGGAGAAATACCCAAAGGAGGAGAACATTCATTGAATTGATCCTTGGTTTTTGACATGGTTACAATTACTATTTCCAAAAGATGGGAATATTTTGCTTGCACGTAGAGAAGTCTACTACAGGGAATGGTGGCCATGCAGAAGACTCTGCCATAGAAGGATAATTTTATATCACTTTATGAGAATTATTGCTCTGAGTCAGGAGACTTTATTGTCATCAAAGCATAGCCTGTCAGGGATGGTGCCATTAGTCATTGAAGTGTGGTTTATCCCAGGGCAGTCTGGTTTATAATGTGAAAACCTCTGTCTTCATATTTCATATTTCATCTGGGGGCACAATTTAAACTGATTTATGGACACAGGAAAAATACTTTAATTCTGAGAAAGCTTAATAAAAAATCAAGGTAAAATCCCCCAACAATAAAACATCTACTGAAATGATAAGACAGACTTTGTCAGACACTGTTGCTATTTCTCACTTAACCTATATTTTCCTGTCATTCTTGTACTTGTACTTTTTATTTATTCTTTACATTTAAATCCCAGTTGAGAAATAAAACTGAAGTAGAATATTTTGCATACTTAAAGGAATTCTGTCAAATGTGTTGAAATTCAGATAAACTATAGATTATCAGTAAACTCTTGAGGGTGGTAGGAGACATTTCAAAATTTAAAAAAATTACAGCCTTTGCTATACACAGCTTTCTCTAGTCTAATTTTCTAATTTTCTTCACTGTGTTTTCTCTATGGAAATTTTCCTTCTTCCATTGAGATCTACCAGTGTCTGCTCAGTCAGGACCGTGTTATCTTGATTTCCAACAATTTCCCTGTTGCCCACTCTTGCCCAGTGATGAAAAAGAGAAAGTAGGGGGACAGAGAGACAGAGACAGAGGAAGTAATTAAAGATAGAACCATCTAAATTCATCAATTTCACCTTGGACATCTTCTAGAGACTGTTTTGTCCTCTGACTCCCTCTATTTGAAATTTTTGACTTGGGGACTCAGCTATAACTCTGGCAGGAAATACCATCACAGGAAGATTTCTTGACTTTTTCTATTATCAATAAGTATGCTCCTCTCTGTTACTTTAGGTAATTGGCAGTTGACGATATGACACTGTTCCTACCTTCATTGCCCAACCAACTTGTTTGCAAGAATGTAGTCCTTTAACATGTGTTATGTCAACAAGAATCCACCTTAATCTACCCCCAGTCTTCAGCATGATTAAAATATTTATCAACTGAATATGAAATGAATAGCTCCGTTCATTCACTCATTTATTATTAATGAAGTGAATTATTCATTCACTTCATTATATAAAGAAATATTTACAGGGGTTATCTTACCAAAACCTTTGCCTTTGGGGCATTATAGTTTATGAGTAAGATTAACAAACCTACATGCTTGATAAATATATATAGGGAGTAAGGAGATTATTTTCCTTGGGCCTGGCACAGTGGCTCACACCTGTAATCCCAGCACTTTGGGAGTCCGAGGCAGGCAAATCACCTGAGATTAGAAGTTCAAGATCAGCCTGGCCAACATGCAAAACCCCGTCTCTACTAAAAATACAAAAGTTAGCTAGCCTGGTATGGTGGAGTGCACCTGTAATCTCAGCCACTTGGGAGGCTGAGGCATGAGAATCACTTGAACCAGGGAGGCGGAGGTTGCAGTGAGCCAAGATCATGCCACTGCACTCCAGCCTGGGGGATAGAGTAAGACTCTGTCAAAAAAAAAAAAAAGAAAAAGAAAAAGAAAAAAATATATATTCCTCTATGACATTATTCTTACTTTTATCCATCTTCCCAATAGGAAGAAATTATCAACAAAGTGGAAAATTTAGAACATTCATTGAACTATTCATTCAGGTCCTTCTTTGCTACCTCTTCCTGCTGCTGATGGTAAACACAGTAATTTCATTAAACATCCATTTCTATGTAACAAATTATCCCCAAATTTAGCAGTTTAATACACAAATATTTATTATCTCTGAAAGTTTCTGAGAGTCAGAAATCTGGGAGCAACTGAGAAAATTGTTATGTTCAGAGTTTCTTATGAGGTTGCCATCAAGATGTAGGCCAGATCTTTAGTCATATGAAGGCTTCACTTAGCTGGGGATCCTGTCTTTGTCCATTTTGTGCTGCTATAACAGAATATCAATGCCTGGATAATTTATAAAAAACAGAGATTTATTTCTCACAGTTCTGAATGTGGGGAAGTTCAATATCAAAGTGCCAGCCTCTGGGCGAGGGTCTTCTGGCTGTGTCACTTCATGGCAGAAGGTGAAAAGACAATAGAGTGTTCATGCCCGAGAGAGAAGGGGGCTGAATTCCTACTTTATAAGAAACCCATTCCTGAGATAACTAACCCACTTGTGCAATAATGCCATTAATCTACGCATGAGAGCAGAGCCCTTGTGACCTCATCACCTCTCAAAGTTTTCACCTCTCAACACTGTTGCATTGGAGATTAAGTTTTCAACAAATGAACTTTGGGGGACACATTCAAAACACAGCAGATTCACTTCTCAGCTTGCTTATATGGCTGTTGTCAGGAGGCTACTGTTGCTCACGGTGTGGGCCTCTCTATAGGCCCGCTCAATATGACAGCTGGATTCCCAACAGTGAGTGACCCAAGATAGGGAGTGTGATCAAGATGGAAGCCGCATTGTCTTTTATAACTTACTCTTGAAAGTATCTTCCTATCACTTCTGCTACATTTGCTGGTCGTATGAACCAATTTTGTTACAGTATAGTAGAGGACTAGACAAGGATGTTAATTCCAGAAGGCAGGGATTAACAGGGGCCCTTTTGAAGGCAGGCTGACTGATCACTACAGCTCTGCACTCTCTCTTCCACTAAAGCCCTATCTCCAGCATGTGCTGTTTCTTGCTTCAAGTTTCCATTAAACAGCTCAACCACACCAGATAAAATGCCAGGGTTTGGATGTGGATTTAGAAGAAGGAGATTAAGGTTGAAGGCTAATCTATCTGCTTTCAACCAGCTTTAACAATGCTAGGACCTCTAATTCTCATTTTTGTGTACAACTACCTTGATGGGAGGTGATGTATAGTACAGAATTGGGCAATTCTAGATCCTTTATTTAAAACTCATCATAAACCATCAAAACTCTTGCCTTTCATGATAGATAGATAGATACACAGATACATAGATAGATAGATTTGTGACCAATATTCATTGATTCAACAGTTATTTGTTGGGCACCTACTATGTTCCAGCATTTTTCTAAATGCTTGTGATAAACCAGTTTCTTACACAAAAATTCCTACCTTCATAGTGCTTATAGTGGTGGGAGACAGAATTCACCATTAATAAGTAAATCATACATTATGTTAGAAGATGATAAGTACTATGAAAAAATAGTCCAGTGTAAGGGGAATTGTGAGTGTTGGGGAAGAGGAATTGTGACTTTTAACCAAAGAGGTAAGAAATAGGCCAGGTTTAACAGGTTATATTTGAGCAAAAACCTAAAAATAGCAAGAAAGAAAGCCATGCATGTATCTGGAGGAAGAATTTTCAGCAAAGGAATAAGCCAAGCCAAAGGGCCTGAATGAGAACATTGTATGCACTTGACCGCAGCTGAATAAGAAGCTGAAACAGAGAGCATTAGCGGAAGTGATCTGGGAGGTTATGGAAGAAGGGATTTTGAGGAGCTTGTAGGCCATTTAAAATGTTGGCTTTTCATCTGAGTGAAATGGGGAGACACTGGAGAGTTTGTGCTGAGCAGAGGAGAGTAGACAAAAATTAACCCAATAAAGAAACGGGGATACATATCAACTACAAGTAAGCATAGGAACATGTTTTCATGGTGTTTATGTCCATTGGTGCTTCCATGTCCTACTGAATAACATCTAAGCACAATCAATACTATTACTCCCTCAATTCCACCTTCAACATTTCACCCTTTAAAATTCAGCTCAGGCATCACCAACTGGCTCTCTGGGGAAAGGAAGCCCTGAATGATAGCATATTCAATTTCTGTGACATAAATACTTACCTTGTGGCTGATTTCAAAGATAGTTGTGATTATCCCTTGGCTCCAAAAATGTTAAAAATTAGCCCTGAGAGCCTGTATCAGACAATTCCAGCATGCCATTGTTTGTATTCCACAGAGTCAACACCAAACACAGTGACTTTTACAGTAGGCATTACACAAATGTTTACCACATGAATAACAATAATTATCAGTTTATGAGTACTTATGTGTCAGGCACACACTTCCTCCATCATCAATCATCTCCTCAAGAACGTTATAAGTACATGAAGAAAACATCATAATTTTTTTCTATATTGTAGAAGAATATAGTCATGCTCATGGAGATGAAATAACTTGTCCACATTCACCAACTAATAAGTGACAGTCATGATTTGAACCCCAGTCTATGCTCTGTCTGTTATGCTGAGTGAGTGACTGTAGCCTGGATTTCAAAATATCAAGTGTTCACTGTTTACCCATTATATAAATGTTCATCACTGTGTAATTGTGTCCAGAATTTTTTCCTTCCAGTGGGTTCTTGGTCTCGCTGACTTCAAGAATGAAGCTGCAGACATTTGCAGTGAGTGTTACAGCTCTTAAAGATGGCATGTCTGGAGTGTGTTCCTTCAGATATTCAGATGTGTCTGGAGTTGATTCCTTCTGATGAGTTCGTCGTCTTGCTGACTTCAGGAGTGAAGCCACAGACCTTCCCAGAAAGTGTTACAACTCTTAAACGTAGTGCAGACCCAAAGAGTGAGCAGCAGCAAGATTTATTGTGAAGAGCAAAAGAACAAAGCTTCCGCAGCATGGAAGGCGACCCAAGCGGGTTGCTGCTGCTGGCTGAGGTGGGCAGCTTTTATTCCGTTATTTGTCCCCACCCACTTCCTGCTGATTGGTCCATTTTACAGAGTGCTGATTGGTTCATTTTACAGAGTGCTGATTCATGCATTTACAATCCTTTAGCTAGACACAGAGTGCTGATTGGTGCGTTTACAATCCTTTAGCTAGACACACAGCAGTGATCGGTGCATTTACAATCCTTTAGCTAGACACAGAGTGCTGATTGGTGCATTTTTACAGAGTGCTGATTGGTGCGTTTACAATCCTCTAGCTAGACACAGAGTGCTGATTGGTGCGTTTTCACAGAGTGCTGATTGGTGCATTTACAATCCTTTAGCTAGACACAGAGTGCTGATTGGTGCATTTACCATCCTCTAGCTAGACACTGAAAAGTTCTCCAAGTCCCCACTTGACCCAAGAAGTCCAGCTGGCTTCACCTCTCATAATGATTTACTGAAGAAATGTAGCCTGTTATCATTCAGCTGGTTTCCACTAGATAACATAGGATCACTTTGTACTATCCTATAGATACAAGCTGAGATTCTATTCTTTTTCACAATTTTACTTTCTGTGAGGATAGCCAACACCCCCAGCTTGCCATTTCCTAAAGAATGACAGCTGAGCCAAATCAATACCACTACTTCCCCAATTTCACTCACTCACATTGCATCCATTAAAACTCAGGTCAAACAACTCCTATTCTGAGAAATTGTTCTCCTTCCACAGCCCTCCTTACATAAAGACATAGAAGAAGTAGTAAGCGCTCAATAAATATTATTACCCCATCGTTAAAGACATTGGCAAAAATAAAACACGTTTACTTGGTTGGACCATAATTTGCATTAATGTCCAGGACAATTGTTAATTATTTTGCTTAACAAGAGATTATCACGAAATAGGTGCCCAAAAGTCATGCTTCCAAACATTCAGTGAATAGAATACATCTAGCATCACACTGAAACTCATAGTTATGTGGCATGTCTTCATGTTGTTTCTCTTTTCACCATTAGAATAAGAACATTTTTAGAAGAGAGGACTGTGTTGTATTCATCTTTATATCCCCAGTGCCTGGTATTAGATGCACCATAATTTTTTTGGTAGAATAAATGAATGATTAAACAAATGAATGCAAGATTTAGGGTAAACATTGTCAATTTATAGTTTGGCATTTCTATTTATTGTGGTTAATTCCAAAATGTCACAAGATATGATAGTATTTCAACTATCATATATTTTAAAAAACAGAATGAGGTAGCGGTTAAATGTTTGGGTTCTAGTCATACTGCCTGGGTTCAGATTTTTGTTTCACCCTTTACTGGTTGGGAAGTTGATTTTATCTTTTAAGGCCTCATTTTTTTTATCTGTAAAATAGAGATTTTTTATGAGTTGTTAGTTAACACGTAAAAACACATTGACGAAACATAGAACAAATAGTGAGCTCTCAATAACTATTAATTATCACCTCATTGTTAAACAGATTGGTAAACATAAAACAGATTTAGTTGATTACAGCACGATTTGCATTAATGGCCAGGGAAGTTGTTAATTATTTTGCTCAACAAGAGATTATCATTTATAATAATAAAAAAATTGCCACTACTAATTCCCCCACAAAGGCATATTTAACACCAAAACCAACTTTACACTGTCTTATCTATTTTCTCTAAGAAAGCTAACACACACAATTTAAGCTAATCACATATTGAGTTTGTCCTCTTAACTGTCTACCGTTTTTAGGCATAGAAGATCTACGAAGATTGCCGTTTCTTTTTCAGCCTTGAGTTATGCCATACTACCAGTGCCTAAAAGCCATGGTCTGTATATCAAAACCAGTCTTGGATGAAAGAAGGGAATGTTTTAATGCAGAAAAGTAGGCTACTTCTTATGTCCCACCATATCTGACCTCTTGATTAAATCATTGGGCTAATAGCCATTGTTTGCAAATATGATCTTTTCTAAAACCTCATTTCTTTTCCCCTTTTATTCAGTTCCAGGTAAACTTAAACTTAAATATATATCACTCTAAAGACTTTTAAGTACATTCCATTCTCTAGTTGTATAATCATTTTCCTTATTTCACAGATAAAAATTATTTTTAGCCAAGTTGGTTTGGTTTCTACATTTTTTAATCAGCTAGAATATAGTTTTGGCCCCGACCTTTTTTCTTTTATTGTTCTCTTTCATTTTCCTGAATGAAATTTTATGTTTTCTTGTGAATCATGGCTCCAAATTACAGCATTTGTACTTTATGTTCACAATGTTTAAGATTGTATACTGTGCACAAAACTTTCTGTAAACAAATTTTGTGTAATACTTAACAAAATTGGCTAAACCATGAGGGCTGGTAATTTGTTGATGGCCCTTAAACATAATTCTGGCAATTGTCATCACAAATTCTATATTACTTTAATCTTTGTGAGGATACATTTCTATCTGAACAACTCAGATAATTAACCCAACTCTGTACACAAAAGAAAGTTTGGTTGATGTATCAAAGTTTTTATATTTATAAATATAGCTCAAACATATTTGAGGCTTACCTATTTCTCTATATCTGCAGTTCTCAAGACCAGGTTTGATGATGATTTATTACAAAATATATCAAAAGTCAGAAACACGTGAGAAATTTAAAAAGCTCTGGGCTTTCACTTAGATATGGCCTTTTTCCTTGCTGGTTCTTCTCATGCTCCTTTTATAAAAACATCTAGATAAAACATTAGATTGCTTCCTGCCTAACCTGTAGGCCCCAAGCCGATTAATCCCATTCCTATTCTATTCCTTTTACAATATGTAGTGTCAGCTCCTTTGTTAATGGCCAGCTGAAAAGCAGTGATGAGAAGTAGAAAAGGGGAAGATTTGCTTTCATTCATCTCTGGAAAAGGAGAGTTGTTTATGCAGAAAAAAAATGGTGAGCTCTGCAATTCTCCAGTTTCTTTGGAATTCTATCATTATGCCTGCCTAAAGCAAACACTACTTAATACAATTTACCTTTATTGAGACCCATTTTTAAATGGGCAAACTTGTCCAGAGGGACACTTTTCGCACATGGCGCCAAAGAACACCTCTGTCCTCTCTACTATTCCCTTCGCTGCAGCTTTGCACTGGATGTGTGCTGTCACATTAATAGAGAACATCAAATCTAATAGAGACGTGCTGGGGTTCTGCAGCGTGTGAATTATTAACTCGGATATATGGGAAAGTATTAAATGAACCTGGGAGGCAGAAGGCATTGTTTAATGCTCTGTTTGTATCTGATCCTCTTCTGTTTTCATACACCGATGGAAACCAGGTAGGAATGCTAACAAGAAATTTCAAGTAGATAAGAGAGAATTTTAAACTGTTGCCATCAGTCTCGGCTTCTGTCAGCATGCGAAGTAAACAACTTCAAATGAATTAGACAACAATGAGAGAGACAAAGGATATGGCAGAGAGAGAAGTCAATTTCAATGTTATTCCTCCACAGTCGTTACCAAGGCTCAATTAACTAAGTCTTAAATTCAAGTGAGACAGAGGTCCAAAGCTTCCTTTTATTTCTGTACTACTTGATAAGAAATCTGAGGGCATATTAGAGAAACCACCTAAAAAATACTGACCAATTTTTTATCACATCACTTTTCTCCTGAAATACAGACTTCTTTATAAATATCTCATTCTTATGATAAAAATAGAGACTAAACTAGAACAACACAGAAAAGAGCATTCTTACTAAGAAAATTAGGGCCAGTCTGGGTATTTTAATTGAAAATTTGCATAAACCAAGGATTCAGGAAAGTAATTCACATATATCTTAAATATCTTAAACATTTTATCTTAAAACATAAAAAAATGTACATGTGTTTGCCAGGCTTTTGATACAGAGCCAAGACTTTTTTTTCTTTTTCTTTTATATTTTGGGTCCACCCATAATATATCGTCCATGATTTTCAGAAGCCTAGATCAGCTTCTTTGAAGTGGATAAAGATTCAAAGGCACTTAGCGAAGGGTAGTTCACAGTCATTATAATGAGTAAGGCAACTATTCTAATTGGTACTACTCATGCCCTGCTAGTAGTTAAATATTTTTAAAAGCACCTTTGTTTGTGAAGCAATGTGAAGAAATAATTTCTTTAGATTTGTAGAATTTTTTTCTCAAATATTCCATAAATGACTTACCTACCTTTAATTTAACTGAAGTGTTAGCAAATTAGCTTTTTTGAGTCTTCAGAATAGTTAACCTGTTTTTATAGAAGCAGCTCTCTCTCTCTCTACACTTCCACTTAATTCATTTTTGAAACAGTTAGTTTAGTAATATGAGTACAATAATAAGTACAATCATCAGTAAAAGCTTGAGAATAAACAACTGGCTCTTGATAAATATGCAATTAAACTTTAGAAGTATATTACTGTCCTAGAAAGTACCTGTAAGATGCAAGCACTCAGTGAGTCATAGACCATAGTCAACAGATGTCATAGAAGGATTGGAAAACATCAATTAGTCCAGTAGACCAGTTACCTGGAAGTTGATTAAGACAGCATACACTTTGTTGCCATATTCATAATTACAAAGACAAAAGTATATGCATACCATCATATCCTGGCACATAATAAAAGTATGTGTAATATAAATCACTTACAATAGAAAAATAAAAGAATATGCTTGTCTTGCCCCCTTTACTGCATTCTTACACCCATGACCTGTTGCTGAAAAGAACTCTCCAGATACAAGGATCTACTCTTCTTAGAAGCTGTGGGAGCTAAAAATAAATACTTTTATTTCTGCTGCAAATTACATTTTTTTCTAGCCATATACCATCTACCTGTGTATATAGTGAAAATCCACAACCTTGAAAAGTTAGGGTGTTGTATTACTTCTATTGCTCCATAGCATATTACAGAAACATTAACTGATTGCATAGCACAATTATATTATCTCACAGATTCTGTAGGTCAGATCTGGCAAGACATGGCTGGATTATCTGTTCAGGATCTCTGCAGGTGTTATGGGTAGAATTGTGTTCTCCAAAAATATTTATTGAAATCATAACCACTTGTAACTATAAATGCGATCTTATTTGGAAATAGAGTCTTTACACGTAATCAAGTTAAGAAGAGGTCACTAGGATGCACCCTAATCCAATATGCCTGGTATCCTTATAAGAAAAAGAAAAAGCCATGTAAAGACAGGAACACATAGGAAGATATCATGTAATGACAGAGGCAGAGATGGGAGTGATGCAGCTGCAAGACAAGGAGTGACAAGGATTGGTATCCACCACTAGAAGCTAGAAAGAAGCAAGGCAGGATTCTGCCCAGACTCTCAGAAGGATCATGGCACTTGGGTTTTAGCCTCCTAGTCTCTGGAATTGGGAGATAATAAATTACTGATTTTTGAAGTTTCCTAGTTTTTGGTACTTTTAAACAGCAGCTCCAGGAAATTAATTCAGCAGGCTAAAATCAAGGTGTTGGTGGACCTGTGCTTCTCATCTAAAGCTCACAGTCCTCTTCCAAAATCACTGGATGCTGGCACAATTCAGTTCCTTGAAACCACAGGGACTGAGGTCTCCATGGTCTTGCTGACTCTTGGCTGGGGATTGCTATAAGTCCATAGATGCCTCTCACAGTTCTCTGAAATATGGTCATCATAAACAGTTGACAACACAGATGTTAGCTTTCTTTTAGCCCTACTAGATCACATCTCTTTGACTTTCTCTCCCTCTCAAGCAGAGAAAGGCCCAGCTGAATCGGATAATCTCTCTGTTTTAAAAGTAACTGATTTGGACCTTAATTACAGATACAAAATGCCTTAAGAGCAATAGCTAGATTAGTACTTGAATGAATAACTGGGGGAAAATGTGAGTACTTCAGGGGCTGAGAATTTGGGAGGAGGGTATCTTAGAATTCTTCCCACTACAAGTATATTTTGATTTTTTAGGATTTCTGATAGATCCTGAAAGAAATCACTAGGAATTACTCAAATAACAATTTTATTTTAGTTCTCTATAACCACAGCTGATATTGTTTCTAATGTCAACATATTTAGCCCATTTAACATAAGAACTACCCTAGTGATATGGACAGGAGGCAGGGAAATATTGGGTATAAGGGGGCAAGGCCACTGGTGAGGGCTCCCACACACCCTGGGCCTGCAACCCAAAGTGAGAGCTATCCCCATTTGCCCACCCAAATGTTGCCTTTTGGCCCTCCCTACCAGCTATTATGTTCTGTGCATGTGGATTATAGTTATACCCAAATGTAACATTGGCCTCTAAATTCCAGGTTTGGTAACTGAGTCTTTATTAATGATTGGTTTTCCTATATACTCTACTGAAATAGCATAAAATAAAATGAACATAATAGCTGGTAACAGACAGGCCTCATAGGGAGGTGGTTCTCAAAGTGTAATTCCTTAGACTGGCAGCATCAGCATCACCTAAGAAATTGTTAGAAATAAAAACAATAAGGCCCTGACTCAGACCTATTGAATCAGAAACTTTGAGGGTGAAACACACCCAGAGATACAAGTTTTAACAAATCCTCCAGGTGATAGTTTGACAACCACTGCTATAGAGGCCCCTATTATTGCTATAATCTCAATGCCTGCTGCTACTCACATCCCACTAGGGTCGTGATAAAGTGTCTACTGCAATCAAAATCTTTGTATCTCCACTTTATGTTACATACATTTCATTCTTTACAATCCTCTGTTTCCCTGCAGGTTTTCTTTCCTCTGGAATGTAGATATGACATTGTTTATAAAAAGAACCTACTTAAAATACTATGGTTAAAGTGGTATTTTTGCAAACTTCAATAATAACAAAATTTAATAATTTGAAGATCCAGAATTTCTGATCACATGAATGTCTTATTCTGTTCTCTTAAGAGAACATGTGCAAGCAAATACTTTTCAAGAGAATAATGGAAATACTTTCCATAAGTAAATCCATGCATAAATAGCATAGGATTTCTAAAGCGATTTCACTTTGTTGCTATACTTCTGCAAAGATGGAGACTATTGCAATAAAATATATTCTACCAGAACCTAAAGCAGCTCATATCACCATAGTGTATTATGGACCCATTAATTATAAGGAAAAAAAAGGGTAGAAGATAAAATGTGTATGGGACATAAATGTTTAACCACCACATAGAGTCTGAATAATTAATGGAATGATTCCCTTTAGTGCAGAGCCTCATATCTTTAAAATATATGAGGAATATATAGGAATATAAGTGCACTATTTCAATATTTAAGCCAAAGTAAGTGATGTAGCTTCGGCATATGAAATATACGTCTGGGCAATGGATTGAACAAATGCTTCATAATAATAAAATGACTTTTAAATGTGAATTGGTCTCATAAGTTATGAGGATTTCCCTAACCAACACAATTTATTCAGAGTAAGATTAGTAAAGACAATTTTTGAAGCTATAACATTCATTACCTCTGCATTTTATAATATTGCTAGTTCAGTGTGTCTGAAGTGGTCCAGTGTGTTTAGACTGAACTTTTATCATGTCTAAACAGCTTAACTGATAGTTACTTGATAACTCTTTTATGAAGCAGTTTTTAATAATGCTTTCATATTTCTGGTTTATGATGCCATTAAAGTCATCATTTGTCACATTAGCAATAGAGAGATTCTTAAAATATCCCCAGCAGCAATTCAGGATGGCTTTTAATGTCAGCATAAACTCCTGTATTACTAAACTAGCTATTTGAAATATTAACAGTGTTGTTTGCAAATTCAAAATATATATGACAACGTAAGTGTATAACACAGATCCCTTAAGTTTGGTGGAGACTGATTAGAAAACTAAAAACAATGATACTAAAATAGATTGGCTTGACCTTGTGATATGATTTAACGGCAAAGAAAAAAATACCTTTAGTTGTGAAATGGATCAGTGAAATTTCTGCTATTGAATTCTTTATTGTGCATACACTAAGCAATTTAAAATGGAGAAAGAAGGAGAAAAACGTATCTAAGTTGCTCAGAATACTATTTTATAATGAATCCATCTGAGTTCAAACTCATGGAAATAGTCCCCAATTCTTTTTTGGAAGTTAAAACACTGCATGGCATGCTTTTTTCCCCCACTCACATTGCATCCCGACACAGGGAAAATTTCTAGAGGGCCATGGATGAGGCTCCAGAGTTCTAAAATTAGACTGGACCAGCTGTGCATAGTTGGTTTGCTGCCGCAGGCTTGTGTGCATATATAACACCATCCCATCTCACTGTCAGATGCTCGGTTCTTGGAAACACAAGGAGTACTAATGTCCATGAACCCCCTGCTGGGCTGCTTTGGAAACATGCTTGACACATGCATGGCTCTGCTCTGTGTCTGCTACATCATTAGATAAGAGGAGAAGGGTTTCTTTTTGTCCTTCATGGGTGAGTGAGGACAGCATATCTCATCGTCTAAGAAGAGTTTCTCTTCCCAGAGTGTTGGTTAGCTCTTATATTTCATAGTTAGATAATAAGAGCTACCTCAGAGGCCAATTCATGTGCTTATGACTACAAGATAGGATTGTGTTTGTAAAACAGAGACACTAATAGAAAAGTACTTTTGTTAAGAAGATGGATTACAGTGGAACTCCACTCTCCATTCCTGGACTGTGGAGTACCTTTCTACTGCTCTTGGAACTTCTCTCATTCAAGTAATATAATAAAAAGAGCACTGCCATTGAAAACAGAAAGCTCTTGTTTCCAAACCCAGTCATGCCTCTTAGCAGTTATGTGCCAAACTTGTAATCTTACAGAAGCTCATTCTCTTCGTTTTTTTTTTACTATGAAAATATATTTTTATTTTACTTTAAATTCTGGGATACATGTGCAGAACGTGCAGGTTTGTTACACAGGTATACATGTGTCATGGTGGTTTGCTGCACCTATCAACCCGTCTTCTAAGTTTTAAGCCCTGCATGCATTAGGTATTTGTCCTAATGCTCTCCCTTCCCTTGCTCCCACCCCCTACAGGCCCTGGTGTGTGATGTTCCCCTCCCTGTGTCCATGTGTTCTCATTGTTCAACTCTCACTTATGAGTGAGAACATGCAACGTTTGGTTTTCTGTTCCTCTGTTAGTTTGCTGAGAATCTTCATTTTTATAATTACAGATAACACCTGTTTCATCTACTGAAAACAGCTGTAAACATTATTGGGAACATAAGATAACTATAAACAGGATTATAAATTAAACCATATTTGACATTTCAAAATGTTGGTTTATTAGTATAGTTATTTTACTTTGAAATTATCTTTGTCAATTGTAGAAAATTGTTCTATATGGCACCATTATTAAAACTTTTTAAAGTGTCTTTTGGGATATGACATGAAGACAGTGTCACAGTCAAAAATTTTATGCCCAACTATACTGAATTATTCCTTAGTCTGAATATGCTGCTTTGTAATAAACTGTTGACTATGTCACTGACTGTGGCACTGTTCACTGTAATGAACTATTGACTGACTCCATTTTGATTTGGCAACTTTCATATTTCCCCCTTTTGATCAAGATCTTTGTTTGAAAGCATCATTGGTCAATCATTCTGTAGTTAGGCTTTCATTGTCTCTAGGTGCCAGGATAGATGTGTTCTAGGTTGTTCGTCTAGTCCCACATTGGAGAAAGTAATTTCAGCCACATTTGAGCAACAAGGGAGGACTGAAGGGAGTACATCTCAGCCTAAGTCTACCTAGAGTCCATTTTTAAGTTTAATTTTAAGTGAATGGACTATGACATTTCTATGGAAGAAGTAATTTACCCACTGGAAATTCATCATAATTCTCAAGTGCATAAGATGTGCCCTAGCTCCAGATGTTGACTAGGTCCATGAGGAGCAGTGCATTCATGGCTAAAAGACCAAGTAACAACAGAGAGAGTGAGAGAGAGAAGGAGGGACAGAAAGATTTATTACAAGAAATGGGCTCTCCTTATTATGGAGGCTGACAAATTACACCATCTCCATTTGGCAAGTTGGAGACCCAGGAGAGTTGATATGTAGTTCCAGTCTGAAAGCTGGTAGGCTCAAGATCCAAGAAGAGCTGATGCTTTAGTATTAGTCTTAAGGCTGGAAAAGACTAATGTCCTAGCTCAAAACAACTTGGCAGGAGGAATTCCCTCTTATTCACAGTAGGATAAGCCTTTTTGATCTATTCAGGCCTTCAACTGTTTGGATGAGGGCCATCCACATTAGAGAGGCAATCTGTTTTTTTCAGTCTACAGATTCAATGATAATCTCATTTAAAGCACCTTCATGCACACACCCAGAATAATGTTTGACAAAAAATATGAGTACTCTATGAGCTAGTCAAGTTGACTCATAAAATTAACTATCACACCATCTGAACTCATAGATGATAGAAAATCCCTTGTCAAATCCAGATACTCCTTGGTCGATCTGTGCCTAATCCTCCAAGTAGAGTGGGGTCTGTCTTAATCAATGAAGGTAATTTAAGACCTAGTTAACTGATCCCAAAGCAGTAAGATTAGGAAACAAGTAGATGGATAATTTCACAGGGTTCAGGACAAAAACCTTCTGTTGGAACAACAGTTAGGTTGAAGGATTTTGGGCTGCATCTGTCTCCATTTGTCCTGAATCTTGTAAGCTATGGCTTCTCTAACTTTGGAGCCTGTACCAATCCCCTTTCCTTTGCTAAACGCATTGACTAGAGGGTGAGAACATTAGCTGGATTCTGCCCAGTCTTCTTCTCCTGCCATGACTTACATTGCCTCACTTCCCCCTCCCCTTCAGCTTGCAAATTAATTCAACTCTGCTTCCCACTTGCCTACAAACTTCTGCTCAAACTATACTGATCTAGCTTAGGTATTTTGTCTCTCTTTCATTGAATATCCTTTAAGTTTACCTTAAATTTTCTGAGGGAATCACACTCAAAATTTTTACTTTATCACATATATCTAGCAAAATATACCCTCTGTTTTATCTGGAAGGCAGGAATCTTCCTAGTTTATTAGCATGAATTTTCTTTTTGATCCATGATTAAGCTGTCCATATAAGAGTATATTTGGAAGACCTGTTATATAAGTTGAACAATTCTTACTAGATATGACAATGTAAACTTTATCAAATGCCATACTAAAAGCAACAATTTAACTCAAGTTGTCCTTATTTACTAATACATTAAAAGTCTAATTCTGAGGTTTGAACAGCATTACTATTTTGTGAAACATATAGAGAAAATTGCTATATACGTGGTGATAGATAGATAGATAGATAGATAGATAGATAGATAGATAGATAATGTCTGTACACGTGCATGTGCATATTGTTTTCTACTGAGAAAAAATAACCTGATCAACATTTTCTATCTTTATAAAAAGAAATGATAACATTCTGACTATTCATATTTCAATGTAGAGTGGAAAAATTGAATAAGTAAAAACTAGTAATGTAGTATGTATTAGTTTTCCATAGATGATGTATCATATTACAACAAAATTAGTAACTTTAAACTGTCAACCTAAATAACACAGAGAGATTCTATAAGAAATCATAATTATTTGAGAGTAGGCATTGTAATGGAAATACATGTTTCATAGTAAACTATGTGCATATTCAGAAGGGTAAAAAAAAATAAAGATTATTTTTGTTGTTGTTGTTGTTGTTGTTTGTTTGTTTTTGAGACGGAGTCTTGCTCTGTTGCCCAGGCTGGAGTGCAGTGGCGTGATCTCAGCTCACTGCAAGCTCCGCCTCCTGGGTTCACGCCGTTCTCCTGCCTCAGCCTCCCGAGTAGCTGGGACCACAGGTGCACGCCACTGTGCCTGCTAATTTTTTGTTTTTTTAGTAGAGACGGGGTTTCACCATGGTCTCGATCTCCTGACCTCGTGATCTGCCTGCCTCAGCCTCCCAAAGTGCTGGGATTATAGGCATGAGCCACCGTGACCGGCCAAAATAAAGGTTTTTAAAGAAAAAGTGAGGAGGCTTGCATAATTGCTTTAAGATATTTATCCTTGGCTACAAGCTTCAATAACAAGGTTGGTGCCAGTTCAAGGTTGTGCAGGCAGTTATTGGACAGTTGTCCTCACAAAAGTATTTTTTTATGTTTGTGTAAGGATACAACAGCCTTTGTGCAAGATCATAGTTTTTGCAGAGTCTTTTGTGATAGTTCTTGTTATCAGGCATTTGTGCATGAGAACCCCCTTCAAGGCCTTCCCTAGCTCCATTTGTCAAGGTTATTAACACAAGTGACTGATTAACACAAGTGACTCCATTTTGATTCCGACAATTTTCATATGTCCCTCTTTTGATCAAGGTATTTGTTTGAAAGCATCACTGATCAATCATCCTGTAGTTAGACTTTGATTATCCCTAGGTGGCAGGATAGACCTGCCCTAGGTTGTTGGTCCAGTCACACATTGGAGAAAGTGATTTTTGCCAAATTTGAGGAAGAAGAGAACTTTGAAAAGAGTGGCTCTCTGGCTAAGTCTACCTGGAGTCCATTTTTAAGTTTCATTGTGTCTGTTCTGTAGGCATTGGCTATCATCTCAAAGTGCTAGACCAGCAATACTCTGTTAGGACTTGTACTTATGTAGAAATTTAACAAGAAACAGGTACAAAGTTCAGAAAAGGAAAATACGGAGTAAAAATAATAGTAGTATTATAATATCAGTTTTATAACAGTTTTTAGCCTTGAGACTAGGCTTAAAGGCAACTGATTAAATAAATCAAATGACAATGGGGAATTAAATGACTCCTGCTGTAACCATGTAGCCTGTTTTTATTTTGTATATATTGTTCTCAACTTTCCCAAAGGAATTTACCCAGATATAAGATGTAGCATTAGCAATAATATAGACATTTGCAGATTTAACCAATAGCAATTTTATAATCTAGTATCCCATGACTGAGTTGAATTAAAGCAGAGAATGAGCAACAGTTGTATTAGAGATGTTGCCAAAGTTACCGATCAGATGTACTAAAAGATCTCTTAGGACAAGTTTTGTCAAGCTACCAACAGAACTACTGATCGTAAAATTTGAATTATGCCAATATTCTGACAAGTTAAAAAGCTAGGCTAGAGTGTAAGAGCCTCATTATGATAACAAGTCTTGTTTAAAAGTCTTTGGGGAAGCTATCTGCAGCACGAAGCTGTCAATTTCTCATTCCGGTTTGTAGTTTGAATGCTTCTGGTTATAGCACCAGGAAGTTTGGTGGACTTTCTTATGTATCCCATACAATAGGCATGATAATCATCACTTAAAATTCGTCTGGGTTCAGCCTATAACATTCTAGAAATAAAGCAGTTTCTGTTTTTAATACTTCTATGAAAGAAAGTTGTGTTAGAAAAACCTAGTAATCTAGGATCTAGCCTAGTTTACAGACAGACAATAAAAACTCAAAAACAATGTGTAAGGCTACAATCTAATAACAACTATAGTCCAGCTTTATTTCAGAAAACGAACTTTTTTCTCCATAGTCAATCCAATTTTTACCAAAGAAAATCAGAATAATACACATTAGTTTGTGAAATAAGTTTAGTCTTTTTTTTTTAATTTTTAATTTTTGTTGGTACATTGTAAAGGTATATATCTATGGGATACGTGAAATGTTTTGATACAGGCATGTAATGCATAATAATGACATCAAGGAGAATGGGGTATCCATCTCCTCAAGTATTTAGCCATTGTGTTACAAACAATCCAATTATACTCTTTTGGGTTTTTTTTTAAATGTAAAATTAAATTATTATTGACAATAGTCACTCTGTTATGCTATCAAATAGTAAGTCTTATTCATTCTTTCTAATTTTTATGCCCATTAACCATCTCCACTGCCCTACCAACACCCCCACTACTCTTTCCAGCCTCTGGTAACTCTCCTTATACTCTTTATGTCAATGAGTTCAATTGTTTTAACTTTTGGATTCCACAAATAAGTGAGAACATACAATGTTTGTCTTTCTGTGTCTGGCTTATTTCACTTAATATAATGACCTCCAGTTCCACTCACGTTGTTGAAAATGACTGGATCTCATTTTGTTTTATGGCTGAATAGTACTCCATTGGGTATATGTACCACATTTTCTTTATCCATTTATCTGTTAATGGACACTTAGGTTACTACTAAATCTTGGCTATTATGAGCAGTACTGCAACAAACATGGGAGTGAAGATACCAGTTTGATATTTCTTTATTTGGGTTATAATGCAACAGTAGGAGTGTTGGATCATACGGTAGATCCATTTTTAGCTTTTAAGGAAACTCTAAACTATTCTTCATAGTGGTTGTACTAATTTACATTCCCACCAACAGTGTAGTATGGCTTCTTTTTCTCCACATCCTTATCAGCATTTGTTATTGCTTGTCTTTTGGATAAAAGTCATTTTAACTGTTGCATAATGATATTTCATTGTAGTTTTGATCTGCATTTCTCTAATGATCAATGATGTTGAACACCTTTTCATATGCCTGTTTGCCATTTGTATGTCTTCCTTTGAAAAATGTCTGTTCAAATCTTTTCCCATTTTTAATAGTATTGTCAGGTTTTTTTTCTATGGAGTTGTTTGAGCTCCTTATACATTATAGTTATTAATGCCTTGTCAGATGGGTAATTTGCAAATACTTTCTCCCATTCTGTGGGTTGTTTCTTCATTTTGTTGATTGTTTCCTTTGCTGTGCAGATACTTTTAAACTTCATGTGATCCACTTGTCTATTTTTTCTTTGATTGCCTGTGCTTGTGGGGTATTGCTCAAGAAATTTTTGCCCAGATCAATGTCCAGGAGAGTTTCCCCCAATGTTTTCTTGAAGTAGTTTCCTAGTTTGAGGTCTTATATTTAAGTCTCTGATCCATTTTTTTAATTTTTGTATATGGCAAGAGATATGGGTCTAGTTTCATTCTTCTACATACGGATATCCAGTTTCCCCAACTCCATTCATTGAAGAAATTGTCTTTTCCCCAGTGTATGTTCTTGGCACCTTACTCAAAAATGAGTTCATTGTAGGTGAATGAGTTTGTTTCTGGGTTCTCTATTCTGTTCCATTGATCTGTGTGTCTGTTTTTATGCCAGTACCATGTTGTTTTGGTTACTAGAGCTCTATAGTACAATTTGAAGTCAGGTAATGTGAATCCTCTAGGTTTTGTGGGTTTTTTTTCTAAAAATATTTGTGGCTACTGTGGGTCTTTTGTGGTCCATATAAATTTTAGAATTGTTTTTTCTATTTCTGTGGACAATGATATTGGTATTATATTTTGATTGGGATTACATTGAATTTGCAGATTGCTTTTGGTAGTATGAACATTTTAACAATATTGATTTTCCAATCCATGAGCAAAAAGTATTTTTTACTATTTTTTGGTTTCCTTTTTAATTTCTCTCATCAGTGTTTCATAGTTTTCCTTATAGAGATTTTTACTTATTTTGTTAATTCCTAGGTATTTAATTTTATTTGTGGCTACTGTTAACAGGATTACTTTTTAAATTTATTTTTCAGATTGTTCACTGACACATAGAAATGTGATTGATTTCTGTGTGTTGATTTTGTGTCCTGCAAGTTTTCTGAATTTATCAGTTCTCATAGTTTTTGGTGGAGTCTCTAGGTTTTTCCAAATATAAGGTCATATCATCTGCAAACAGGATAATTTGACTTCTTCCATTCCAATTTGGAGGTCTTTTATTTCTTCCTCTTGTCTGGTTGCTCTAGCTAGGACTTTCAGTACTATGCTGAATAACAGTAGTGAAAAGTGAGCATCCTTGTCATGTTTCAGATCTTAGAATCTTAGAGGAAAGGCTTTCAGCTTTTCCCCATTCAGTATGACACTAGCTGTGGGTCTGTCATATGTGGCTTTTATTACATTGAATATGTTCCTTCTATACGCAGTATTCTGAGGGTTTTTATCATAAAGGGTTGTTAAATTTTATCAAATGCCTTTTCAGCATCAATTGAAATAATTATGTTTTTTATTCTTCATTCTGCGTATATGAATGTATCACATTGACTGATTTGCATATGTTGAATTATCCTTGCATTCCAGGGATAAATACCACTTGATCATGAAGAATGATCTTTCTAATGTATTGTTGAATTTGGTTTGCTAGTACTTAGTTTAGGATTTTTGCATCAATATTCATCAGAAATATTGACCTACAGTTTTCTTTCTTCTTTTTTTTTTTACTGTGTCTTTGTCTGGTTTTTTTTTTTTTTTTTTTTTTTTTGAGACAGAGTCTCGCTCTGTCGCCCAGGCTGGAGTGCAGTGGCGCAATCTCGGCTCACTGCAAGCTCCGCCTCCCGGGTTCACACCATTCTCCTGCCTCAGCCTCTCCAAGTAGCTGGGACTACAGGCGCCCGCCACCACGCCCAGCTAATTTTTTGTATTTTTTAGTACAGACGGGGTTTCACCGTGGTCTCGATCTCCTGACCTCGTGATCCACCCGCCTCGGCCTCTCAAAGTGCTGGGATTACAAGCTTGAGCCACCGCGCCCAGCCCTTTGTCTGGTTTTGGTACCAGGGAAACAGTGGCCATATAGGATGAGTTTGAAAGTATTACTTCCTCTTACATAATATTTTTCAGAAAAGTTTGAGTAGGACTGGTTCTTCTTTAAATGTTTAGTAGAATTCAACAGTGAAGCCATCCAGCCCTGGCCTTTTCTTTACCAGGAGATTTTTTTGTTATAGCTTTAATCTCATTACTTATTATTTGCCTCTTCAGGTTTTGGATTTCTTCCTTGGTTCAATCTTGGTAAGTTGTATGTGTCTAAGAATTTGTCCATTTCTTCTACATTTTCTAATTTATTGGCATATACTTGCTCATAGTAGCCACTAATAATCTTTTGAATGTCTGTAGTATCAGCTGTAATGACTCTTTTTCATTTCTGATTTTATTTATTTGGCTCTTCTCTCTTTTCTTCTTAGTCTGGCTAAAGTTTTGTCAATTTTATTTAACTTTTCAAAAAGCAACTTTTTATTGATTTTGTATATTCCTTATTTCAATTTCATTTTATTTCTGCTCTAATCTTTATTATTTCTTTTTTCCTACTAATTTGAGATTGGGTTTGCTCTTGATTTTCTAGTTTTTTAAGATGCATAGTTAGATTGTTTATTTGAAGTTTTTCCTTTTCTTGATATAGGCACTTATAGCTATAAATTTTTCTCTTGGCTCTGCTTTTGCTGTATCTCATAGGTTTTGGTATGTTGTATTTCCATTGTCATTTGCTTCAAAAAAATTTTCAATTCTCCTCTTTATTTCTTTATTAACTCAGTGGTCATTCAGGAGAATACTGTTTAATTTCCATGTGTTTTTCTAATTTCCAAAATTCCTCTTGTTATTAATTTCTAGTTTTATTCCCTTGTGGTCAGAGAAGATGCTTGATATAATTTTAATTTTTTGAATGTAGACTTATTTTGTGACCTAATATATGATCTATCCTTGAAAATTATCCATAAGGGGCTGAGGAAAAGAATGTGTATTCTGCAGCTGTTGGATAAAATGTTCTATAAATATCTATTATATTAATTTGGTCTGTAGCACAAATTAAGTCCAATGTTTCTTTCTTGATTTTCTGTCTAGAAGATCTGCCCAATGCTGAAAGTTGGGTGTTGAAGTCTCCAGTTATTTTTCTACTGGGCCTATCTCTTTCTTTAGCTCAAATAATATTTGCATTATATAACTGGATGCTTCATTGTTGGATGCATATTTACAATTATTATATCCTCTTGCTGAATTGATCCCTTTATCATTATATAGTGACCTTTTTGTTTCTTCTTATATTTTTGTCTTGAAATCTATTTTTCTGACATAAGTATAGCTACCCCTATGCTTTTTTGGTTTACATTGGCATGGAATATCTTTTTCCGTTCATTTATTTTCAGACTATATATGTCTTTATAGATGAAGTATGTTTCTTTTAGGAAACAAATCAGTGGGTCTTATTCTTTATTCATTTAACCACTCTATGTCTTTTGATTGGTAAGTTTAATCCATTTATATTCACTATTATTATTAAGTAAGGACTTAACTCTTGCCATTTTATTATTTGTTTTCTGGTTGTTTTGTGGTCCTCTCTTCTTTCTTTACTCTCTTCCTTTAGTGAAGGTAATTTTCTCTGGTGAGATGATTTTTGTGGATCTGTTGTGTGTTTCTTGGTTTGAGTACCATGAGGATTGCAAATACTATGTTATAACCCATTATTTTGAGCTGATAACAACTTAACCCAATTTACATAAACAAAAAAGCAAAAAAACTAATAAAAATTCTACACCTTATCATCCTACTTTTTAAATTTTTGTTGTTTCTATTTGTGTCTTATTGTACTGTCAATGTCTTGAAAAGCTCTCCTAGTTATTATTTTTTACTGGTTCGTTGTTTAGTCTTTCTATTTAGGATGAGTAGTTTACATACCACAGTTATAGTGTTATAATATTCTGTGTTTATCTGTGTACTTACTATTATCAGTGAGTTTTGTACCTTCAGGTGATTACCTATTGCTCATTAACATCCTTTCCGTTCTGATTGAAGTATTCCCTTTAGCATTTCTTATAGAATAGGTCTGGTATTGATGAAATCCTTCAAGTTTTGTCTGGGAAAGTCTTTATTTCTCCTTCATGTTTGAAGTATATTTTAACTGGATATATTAACCTAGGGTAAAAGTGTTTTTCCTTCAGCATTTTTAAATATGTCATGCCACCTTCTCCTGGCCTGTAAGGTTTCCACTCAAAAGTCTGCTGTCAGACATATTGGAGCTCCATTGTATGGTGTTTTTTTTTTTTTTTTTTCTCTTGCTGCTTTTAGCATCATTTCTTTATCCTTGACCTTTGGGAATTTAATTATTAAATGCATTGATGTAGCCTTCTTTGGGTTAAATCTGCTTGGTGTTCTATAACCTTCTTGTACTTGGATGCCGATATCTTTCTCTAGATTTGGGGAATTCTCTGTTATTATCCCTTTGGGTAAACTACTCCTATGCCCTTCTCTACCTCTTTGTTAAAGTGAGTAACTTTTAGATTTGCCCTTTTGAGGCTATTTTATAGATCCCGTAGGTGTGTTTTGTTGTTTTTTATTCTTTATTCTTTTGTCTCCTCTGACTGTGTTTTCAAATAGCTGGTCTTCAAGCTCACTAATTCTTTCTTCTGCTTGATCAATTTTACTATTAAAAGACTCTGTTGCATTCTTTATTATGCCAAATGCATTTTTCAGCTCCAAAATTTCTGCTTGACTCTTTTTAATTATTTTAATCTGTTTGTCAAATTTATCTGAAAGACTTCTGAATTCCTTCTCTGTGTTATCTTGAATTGTTTTGAGTTTCCTCAACCTAGCTATTTTGAATTCCCTTTCTGAAAGGTCTGTCTTTCTTCAGGATTGGTCTCTGGTGACTTATTTAGTTCATCTGATGATATCATATTTCCTGGATTATTTTGATACTTACAGATGTTCATCTGTATCTGGGCATTGAAGAGTTAGGAATTTATTGCAGTCTTCACTGTCTGGGATTATTTGTACCCATCCTCCTTGGGAAGGCTTTCTAGATACATGAAAGGATTTGGGTGTTATAATTTAAGCTGTATCTTCTTTAGGGGGCACCCCAATTCTAGTAATGCTGTGGTTTTTGCAGACTCATAACGGTACTGCCTTGATAATTTTGGACAAGATCCCACAGAATTCTCTGGGTTACCAGGCAGAGACTCTTGAATTATTCACTTACTTTCTCCCAAACAAACAGAATCTCTCTCTCAGTTCTGAACTACCTAAAGCTAGGAGTGGAGTGAAGCAAGCACCTCTGTGGCCACCACAACTATTATTGCACTGGATCAGACCTGAAGGACACACAGCACTGGGTATCACCCAAGGCCTGCTGTAACCACTGCCTCTCTACTGCCTATGTTTGTTCAAGGTCCTGGGGCTCTAAAATCAAATGGCAATGCTAGGCAGGCCTGAGTCCTTCCCTTCAGGGCAGCAAGTTCTCCCAGGTCCTTGGTGAGTCCAGAGGTGCTGTCTAGGAGTCAGGGACTAGAGTCAAAAGCCTGAGAAGTCTACCTGGTATTCTTTCTATTGTATTGTGGCTAAGCTGGCACCCAAACAGTCCTTCTCACTCTTTTTTCCTGTTTCCAAAGGCAGAGGAGCCTCACCCCATGGCCACTGCCACCACAGGCCCAGGAGGAGTATTGGCGGACTGCCGTCAATGTTCCCCTGAGGCCCAAAGGCTCTTCAGTCAGCTTGTGGTAAATATTACCTGGTCTGGAACTCACCCTTCAGTGCAGTGGGGCTCCCTTCTGGCCCAGGGCAGGTCCAGAAATGCCATCCAATAGTTAAGTTCTGGAACTGGGGACCCCAAGAGCCTATTGGTGCTCTACCTTCCTGTGGCCAAACTATTGCCTGAAGCCAACAACTCTCAGGGTCTCATCCACAGCCCTTGATGTAGTACCTTGGTATTGCTCCTGATTATTCAGGGCCCACAGGCTCTTCAATTAGCAGGTGATGAATGCTGCCAGTACCGGGTCCTTCCCTTCGAGGCAGTAGGTTCCTTTCTGGCCTAGGATGTATCTAGAAATGTCATCTAGGAGCCAGAGCCTGGAACAGGGGCCTCACCACTCTGGCTGTTGCCCTATCCTGCTGTGGCTGAGCTGGTATTGATATGCGAGTGCTGAGAAGGGAAGTGTGTTGTCCTGTTAAATGATACGGAAGTGGGGAAGGGAAGTGCTGGGTAGAGAAGGTCATGGTCCCTGGCTAGGGCTCCATCCCCACAGACCTAGGTGAGGCCAGGCAGTCTTGCCTTTGCACCCTAATGCCCAAATGTTGCATTTCCCAAGACCATCCTGACCTGCTATGTCCCCATCCTGTACCTATAAAAACTCTTGAGACTGGCTGGGCATGGTGGCTCACGCCTGTAATACCAGAACTTTGGGAGGCCAAGGGGGGCAGATCACAAGATCAGGAGATCGAGACCATTCTGGCTATGGTGAAACCCCATCTCTACTAAAAATACAAAAAAATAGTGGGGCATGGTGACGGGCACCTGTAGTCCCAGCTACTCGGGAGGCTGAGGCAGGAGAATGGTGTGAACTTGGGAGGCGGAGGTTGCAGGGAGCTGAGATAGCACCACTGCACTCCAGCCTGGGTGACAGAGTGAGACCCCATCAAAAAAAAAAAAAACCCATTCCCAAGACCTTAGCAGATGGACAGAAGTGGCTGGACATGGAGAAGAGCACATCGACAGAGGAACACACAGGCAGCTGGATGTCCAGAGGAATGCACAGGCACCAGCATGCCAGCAGGCCACTGACTGGCAGAACAACATAGAGTTTGGCTGGGGCAGTCATAGGAGAGCCCAGGCCACCAAGCGGCCCAACTGCAGGGAAAAATCATCTCCCTTCTGGCTCCCCTATCTGCTGAGAGCTACTTCCACTCAATAAAACCTTGCACTCATTCTCCAAGCCCACATGTGATCTGATTCTTCTGGTACCCCAAGGCAAGAAACCCTGGGATACAGAACACCCTCTGTCCTTAACAACAAGGTAGAGGATCTAATTGGAGCTGACTAATACAAGCCACCTACAGATGGCAAACTAAAAGAGCACCCTGTAACACACGCCCACTGGGGCTTCAGGCACTTTAATCATTCACCCCTAGACACTGCCATGGGGTCACAGCCCCAAAGCCTGCCTGTCTGTATGTTCCTCTAGAGGTTTGAGCAGCAGGGCACTGAAGAAGCGAGCCACACCCCCATCACATGCCCCGTGAGGAGGACAAGAGAACTTTTCCCGTTTCAGTATCCAAGACACAAGACAAAGTAATTTCCACTATTCCTCTCAAGCAGAAGAAACAGACGTCTTTTGGAGCTATGAATTGTGCAGCCTGGGGTGAGAGTAGGGGTGATGCCACCCCAGCTGGTATCTCAGTGGGTGGCATACTCCAACAGTCAACTGTCTCTGGGAGCAGTTCACCACTAGGACTCATCTAAGATGAGTTGCAGTTCTTGTGGCCTACAATACCTTTCAATTTTTCTTAAGACCCAGAACACAGCCTACAGTGGTGAGGTTTGCAGGGACTCAAATTTTGACCACTGGGATTGGTGATTCCCCTCTGGCTAGGGCTGGTTTAAATGTTCCCTCCATGGGCAGGCTTCAGCTGTGTTTGGTCATTTTCCTTTTTGCTCTAAGAGGACAGCATCAAGTTCAATGCCTCACAGTTGCTGTGCTCTCCTTCCCCCAGTACAAGGAAACATTCTCCACACCACACAGTTGCTGCCAGGGGATGGAGAAGGGGTGGTATTAGTGATTCAAGACTGTTTTTTTCTATGCTGTCAGTGCCTCTTTCAGCAATATGAAGTGAAAAGCAGGTACTGTGAGTCCTCACCTTATTTTTGAAGGTGTTTTGCAGGTTTAGATAGTTGTTAAGTTGGTGTTGCTGGGGGCATGATCACTGGAGCCTCCCATTCTGCCATCTTGCTCCATCTTCCTTCGGTCCTATTAATTTTTGTCTGGTTATTATATAAGTGCAGCTAGAAAAGTGGTTTCCAGATTTTAAAACTTCCTGATGCTAGGAAGCCAAACCAAGGAAGACTTTAGATATTATCCATAGTCTTGATGTTTTGGGGACTGTCAGGAGTGACAATTTTTAGTCAATCACTATAAGGCTGTTAACCCTTGAAACCAGGCATTTTATGTACATTCTCTAATATGACATTCCAGTCAAACCATTGGTAATATAACCAATGTTGTTAATTGTATCTTGTTATGAAAATAGAGTAAAATTTGTATATAACTTATGTAGATAACCATATTACCATACAAATACTCATGAATAGTTTCCAAATTTTGGAAAAATCAAGTAGGAGAAAAAAGTAAATGTTTCCATCTTTGTTCACAAATGTATACTTTACCAAATTGCTATAAACTATAGATTGTTTTAACAGATAGTATTTTATTAAATATGGAAAATAAAATACTTAGGTAAACAACGTTTTAAATAAAAGTCAAAAGACACTATCTTTATCAGTTATTTAAACTATGTAATTAATTTTGCTTTTGTTTGACCTTGATTGGCAGGTTTATATATTTATCAGGTTTCATTAGACTTCTGGAAATTTTTTATTTTGTCCACTGATTTTAAAGTTATTAGAAATCTGTATTCAAGAATACTTTTTAGTGTCTCTTACATGAATCTAATTGTAAATTCTTCTAAAGTAGAATCAAAACCATGAATAACAGATTAGTACAGCCATGTTTAAAAATCTGATGGAGAGGTGAGTTTGGAGGAAGATGGCATATGAGAGGCAGGTCTGTCTTGCAGCTCCCACTGAGGTGGATAGAACAGCGTGTGGAGACTCACATCGTGAACTTTTGCTCCAAGAACTACCATGGGAACATACCAGGAAAACCAAAAGAATTCACAGACCCTTTGAAAGAAGTGGTTTGCTGCTGCAAACTCTAAGAAACAGCCAAAATCTGTGAATGCCTAAAGTGTGAGAGGGGGAAATTCTCCCTCCAAACACACATCCTCACCGGGGAAGCTGAAAAGCCAGATAACAGGGAAAAGTTAACTTTGCCAAGAGCTGAGGCAAATTTACAGAGTGAAATATAAAAGTAGAAGAAGCAGTGGGAAGAGCCCTGGAGGCACTCCCAGACCCCAAGGAAGCCCAGGGAACTCATTTCTGATTTTATCCCTCATGGGTCCTTGGGGAAGGCTGCCAGTGGAACTGGGGAAAGACCACAGGGAGAGGAAAACTTCCAGCTAAACTTTGCAGTGATTTTGACCAAGCATGAATTTTCCAGGGCAGAATCTGGGGGTGTGGTGAATGAGAAGAGCAGATATGAGCACAAGAGCTGAGCGGGAAGGGGCAAAGCTTGAAAGCCCTGCTTGCTTTCTCAGCAGGAAGGTTTGCAGCCCGGGGCAAGTTCCCAACCCTGCAGACCAGCTGCCTGGATATAGCCTGGATGCTCTTGGGGGAGCACAGTGGGAATAAGATTGTCCTTTCTGGCTGCATGGGAGCTGAGTGAAGCCTGTCACTACCAGCTTTTCCCTACTTCCCTGGTGACCTGTATGATGGAGGAGAAGCAGCCATAATCCCCCTGGGAACATAACTCCATTGGCCTGAGAACCACACCCCCACCCTATAGCAGCCACAGCAAGCCTTGCCCAAAGACAGTTTGAGCTCAGACACACCTAACCCTACCCCTACTTGATGGTCTTTACTCACCTTTTTAGACAAAGACAAAAGACATAATCTCTTGGAAGCTCTATGGCCCTGTCCACCACCAAAGAAGCCCAAATACTTAAACAGGTGACCCTAGGGCAGGCTTGTATCCTTCCTATACTACCACAGCTGGTTCTCTCTTGAAAGTACCATCTCCTGGCTAAAGGCCAACAGACACAAGCCATTACAGCAACTCATAGCTGAACAACCCTGCCCCAAGAAAGGAGAAAACAGCAGCTAACTCCACCACCTGTAACATACTGGCTAACCAGAGGCCCAGAGTCTATCCACATGACAATTTTACTGCCAGCATAACCAGCATTCGAGAAAACGAGTGCATTACAGAAACTATAACCAAGAACCCTCAAAGAGTCCACTTCACCCCCATGCTACCTCCTCAAAGCAGGTACTGGTATTCATGGCTGAGAGACTTGAAGATGGATCAAATCACAGAGCTCTTTGCACATATTCCCCAGTACCAACCTGGAGGCCAGTAGCTCCACTGGGTGGCTAGACCCAGAAGAGAAATAATAATCACTGCAGTACAGCTCTCAGGAAGCCCCATTCCTAGGGGAAAGGGGAGAGTACCACATCAAGAGAGCATTCCGTGTGACAAAAGAATCTGAACAGCAGCCCTTGAGCCCAGATCTTTCCTCTGACATAGCCTATCCAAATGAGAAGGAACCAGAAAAAACAATATTGGCAATAGGATAAAATGAGTTTTTTTTAACACCCCAAACAGATCACTCTAGGCCACCAGCAATGAATCCAAACCAAGAAGAAATCTCTGAATTACCAGAAAAAAGAATTCAGAAGGCCAATTATTAAGGTACTTAAGAAGGCACCAGAGAAAAGTGAATACCAAACTTACGAAAATTTTTTAAATGTTACAAGATATGGATGAAAAACACTCCAGAGAAATAGATACCATAAACAAAAAAACAATCACAACTTCTGGAGATGAAGGACACACTTAGAGAAATGCAAATTACACTGGGAAGTCTCAACAATAAAATCCAACAAGTAGAAAAAAGAAACTTCAGAGCTGGAAGACAAGGCTTTTGAATTAACTCAATCTGACAAAGACAAGGAAAAGATAATTTTAAAAAATGAACAGTTTCCACGTAGTTGTATGGTTTTGAGTGAGTTTCTTAAAACAACCTGCTCCTTAATGACTAATGGGTAAATAACAAAACGAAGGCAGAAATAAAGATGTTCTTCGAAACCAGTGAGAACAAAGACACAACATATGAGAATCTCTGGGACACATTTAAAGCAGTGCATACAGGGAAATTTATAGCACTACATGCCCACAAGAGAAAGCATGAAAGATCTAAAATTGACACCCAAACATCACAATTAAAAGAACTAAAGAAGAGCAAACAAATTCAAAAACTAGCAGAAGACAAGAAATAACTAAGATCAGAGCAGAACTGAAGGAGATAGAGACACACAAAAAATCCTTCAAAATATGAATGAATCCAGGAGTTGGTTTTTTGTAAAGACCAATAAAATAGATAGACTGCTATCAAGACTAATGAAGAAGAGAGAAGAATCAAATAGATGCAATAAAAAATGATAAAGGGGATATCACCACTGACCCCACAGAAATACAAACTACCATCAGAGAATACTAGAAACACTTCTACACAAATAAACTAGAAAATCTAGAAGAAATGGATAAATTCCTGGACACATACACCCTCTCAAAACTAAACCAGGAAGAAGTTGAATCTCTGAATAGACCAATAACAGGTTCTGAAATTGAGGCAATAATTAATAGCCTACCAACCAAAAAATGTCCAGGAACAGATGTATTCACAGCCGAATTCTATCAGAGGTACAAAGAGGAGCTGGTACCATTCCTTCTGAAACTACTCCAATCAATAAAAAAAGAGGGAATCCTTCCTAACTCATTTTATGAGGCCAGTCTCATCCTGATACCAAAGCCTGGAAGAGACACAACAAAAAAAGAGAATTTTTGACCAATATCCCTGATGAACATCGATGTGAAAATCCTCAATAAAATACTGGCAAACCGAATCCAGCAGCACATCAGAAAGATAATTATCCACCACGATCAAGTGGGCTTCATCCCAGGGATGCAAGGCTGGTTCAACATGTGCAAATCAATAAACATAATCCATCACATAAACAGAACCAACGACAAAAACCACATGATTATCTCAATAGATGCAGAAAGGACTTCAAGAAAATTCAACAGTCTTTCATGTTAAAAATTCTCAATAAACTAGGTATTCATGGAAGATACCTCAAAACAATAAGAGCAATTTTTGACAAACCCACAGCCCATATCATACTGAATGGGCAAAAACTGGAAGCATTCCCTTTGGAAACTGGCACAAAACAAGGATGCCCTCTTTCACCACTCCTATTCAACACAGTATTGGAAGTTCTGGCCAGGGCAATCAGGCAAGAGAAAGAAATAACGGGTATTCAATTAGGAAAAGAGGAAGTCAAATTGTCTCTGTCTGCAGATGACATGATTGCATATTTAGAAACCTCATTGTCTCAGCCCAAAATCTCCTCAAGCTGATAAGCAACTTCAGCGAAGTCTCAGGATACAAAATCAATATGCAAAAATCACCAGCATTCCTATACACCAAGAACAGACAGAGAGCCAAATCATGAGTGAACTCTCATTCACAATTACTACAAAGAGAATAAAATCCTAGGAATCCAACTTACAAGGGACAGGAAGGACTTCTTCAAGGAGAACTACAAACCACTGCTCAAGGAAATTAGAGAGGACACAAACAAATGGAAAAATATTCCATGCTCATGGATAGGAAGAATCAATATCATAAAAATGGCCATACTGCCCTAAGTAATTTATAGATTTAATGCTATCTCCATCAAGCTACCACTGACTTTCTTCACAGAATTGGAAAAAAACTACTTTAAATTTCATATGGAACAAAAAAAGAGCCCGCGTAGCCAAGACAATCCTAAGCAAAAAGAACAAAGTTGGAGGCATAATGCCACCTGACTTCAAACTATACTACAAGGCTACAGTAACCAAAACAGCATGGTACTGGTACCAAAACAGAGATATAGACCAATGGAAGAGAACAGAGGTCTCAGAAATAACACCACATATCAACAACCATCCGACCTTTGATTAAGCTGACAAAAAGAAGCAATGGGGAAAGCATCCCCTATTTAATAAATGGTGCTGGGAAAACTGGCTAGCCATATGTAGAAAGCTGAAACTGCATCCCTTTCTTAAACCTTATACAAAAATTAACTCAAGATGGATTAAAGACTTAAATATAAGACCTAAAACTATAAAAACCCTAGAAGAAAACCTAGGCAATACCATTCAGGACATAGGCATGAGCAAATACTTCATGACTAAAACGCCAAAAGCAATGGCAACAGAGGCCAAAATAGATGCGATCTAATTAAACTGAAGAGCTTCTGCACAGCAAAAGAAACTATCATCAGAGTGAACAGGCAACCTACAGAATGGCAGAAAATTTTTGCAATCATCCATCTGTCAAAGGGCTAATATCCAGAATCTACAAAGAACTTAAACAAATTTACAAGAAAAAAACAAACAACCCCATCAAAAAGTGGGCAAAGGATATGGACAGACACTTCTCAAAAGAAGACATTTGTGCAGCCAACAGACATAAGAAAAAATGCTCATCATCATTGGTCATCAGAGAAACACAAATCAAAACCACAATGAGATACCATCTCACCCCAGTTAGATTGGCGATAATTAAAAAGTCAGGAAACAACAGATGCTGGAGAGGATGTGGAGAAATAGGAACACTTTCACAGTGTTGGTGGAGTGTAAATTAGTTCAACCATTGTAGAAGACAGTGTGGCAATTCCTCAAGGATCTAGAACCAGAAATACCATTTGACCCAGCAATCCCATTACTGGGTATACACCCAAAGGATTATAAATCATGCTACTATAAAGACACATGCACATGTATGTTTACTGTGGCACTATTCACAATAGCAAAGACTTGGAACCAACCCACATGTCCATCAATAATAGACTGGATAAAGAAAATGTGGCACATATACACCATGGAATACTAAGCAGCCATGAAAAATAATGAGTTCATGTCCTTTTCAGGGACATGGATGAAGCTGGAAACCATCATTTGCAAAAGATCACAAGGACAGAAAACCAAACACCGCATGTTCTCACTTATAAGTGGGAACTGAACAATGAGAACATGTGGACACAGGGCAGGGAACATCACACACTGGGGCCTGTTGGGGGGTGGGGGCTGGGGGAGAGATAGCATTAAGAGAAATACCTAATGTAAATGATGAGTTGATGGGTGCAGCAAACCAACATGGCACATGTATACCTAAGTAACAAACCTGCACATTGTGCACATGTACCCTAGAACTTAAAGTATAATAATAAAAAAGAAGGCAAAAAAATAAAAATGAACAAAACCTCCAAGAAGTTTGAAATTATGTTAAACAACCAAACCTAAAAATAATTGGTGTTCCCAAGGAATAAGAGAAAACCAAAAGTTTGGAAAACATTTGATGAAATAATCAAGGAAAACTTTTCTGGCCTTGCTAAAGATCTAGACATCCAAATACAAGAAGCTGAAAGAACACCCAGAAAATTCAATGCAAAAAGATTATCACCTAGGCACATAGTCATCAGGTTATCTAAAGTTAAGATGAAGGAAAGAATCTTAGGAGCTGTGAGGCAAAAGCATGAGGTGACCTATAAAGGAAAACCTATCAAATTAACAGAAGATTTCTTAGCAGAAACCCTACAAGCTAGAAGGGACTGGGGTCCTATTTTTAGCCTCCTTAAACAAAACAATTGTCAGCCATGAATTTTATATCCAGGGAAACTAAGCTTCATAAATGAAGGAAACAAATGCTGAGAGAATTCATATGAACAAATGCTTTTTCAGATGAACAAATGCTGAGAGAATTCGCCACTACCAAGCCAGCTTTACAAGAACTGCTAAAAGGAACTCTAAGTCTTGAAACAAAACCTTGAAATACACCAAAATAGAACCTTCTTAGAGTATAAATCTCACAGGACTTACAAAACAATAACACAATGAGAAAAAAAAAAAGGTATTCAGGCAACAACTAGTATGATGAATGGAATAGTACATCACATCTCAGTACTAACAATGAATGTAAATGACCTAAATGTTCCACTTAAAAGATACAGAAAGTCAGAATGGATAAGAATTCACCAACCAACTATCTGCTGTCTTCAAGAGACTCACCTAACAGGTAAAGACTCACATAAACTTAAGGTAAAATTATAAACTTAAGGTAAAATAATTGGAAAAACTATTCCCAAAGTGAGAGGAAGTAGCTATTCTTATACCAGACAAAACAGATGTTAAAGCAACAATGGTTAAAAAAGACAAAGAGGGACATTAAATAATGATAGAAGTTCTAGTCCAACAGGAAAATATCACAATCCTAAATACATACACACAATACTGGAGTTACCAAACTTGTAAAACAATCACTACTAGACCTAAAAAATGAGATAGGCCAGATATGGTGGCTCACACCTGTAATCCCAGCACTTTGGGAGGCTGAGATGGGTGGATCACGAGGTCAGGAGTTCAAGGCCAGCCTGGCCAATGTGGTGATATCTCATGTCTACTAAAAATACGCATGGTGGTGCGTGCCTGTAGTCCCAGCTACTCAGGAGGCTGAGGCAAAAGAATCACTAGAACCCAAGAGGCAGAGGTTGCAGTGAGCCAAGATCGTGCCACTGCACTCCAACCTGGGCAACAGAGCAAGACACTGTCTCAAAAAAAAAAAATTTAGATAGACAGCAAGACAGTAATAGTTGGTGACTTCAGTACTCCACTGACAGTACTAGAGAGGTCATCAAGACAGAAAGCCAACAAAGAAACAATGGACTTAAACTATACCCTAGAACAAATAAACTTAACAGATACTTACAGAACATTCTACCCAACAACTGCAGAATATACATTCTATTCATCAGCACACGGAACATTTTCCAACATAGGCCACATGATAGGCCACAAAACAAGTCTCAATAAATTTAAGAAAATTAAAATTATATCAAGTACTCTCTCAGACCACAGTGGAATAAAATTAGAATTCAACTCCAAAAGGAACCCTCAAAACCCTGCTAATACATGGAAATTAAATAACCTGCTATTGAATGATCATTGGTTCAACAATGAAATCAAGATGAAAATTTAAAAATTCTTTGAACTGAAAGATAATAGTGACATAACCTATCGAAACCTCTGAGATACAGCGAAAGCAGTGCTAAGAGGAAAGTTTATAGCATTAAATGCCTACAATGAAAAGTCTGAAAGAGCTCAGACAGACAATCTAAGTTCACACCTCGAGGAACTAGAGAAACAAGAACAAACCAAACCAAACCCAACAGAAGAAAAAAAAATAACAAAGATCAGAGAAGAACTAAATGAAATTGAAACAAACAAAAAAAGCAATACAAAAAATAAATGAAACAAAAGACCGATTCGTTGAAAAGATAAACAAAACTAACAGACCAGTAGCGAGATTAACCAAGAACAGAAGAGAGAAGATCCAAATAAGCTCAATTAGAAACAAAACGGGAGATATTACAACTGATACCACAGAAATGAAAAAGATCATTCAAGGCTACTATGAACACCTTTATTCGCAAAAACTGGAAAACCTAGAGGAGATGGATAAATTTTTGGAAATATACAACCCTCCAAGATTAAACCAGGAAGAAGTAGAAACTCTGAACAGTCCCATAACAAGCAGCAAGATTGAAATGGTAATTTACAAAATTGCCAACAAATAAAAGTCCAGGAACAGATGGATTCATAGTTGAATTCTATCGGACATTCAAAAAAGTATTGGCTCCAATCCTGTTGACACTATTCCACAGGATAGAGAAAAAAGGAATCCTCCCTAAATCATTCTGTGAAACCAGTATCACTCTAATACCAAAACTAGGAAAGGACATAACAAAACAAAACAAAAACTACAGACCAATATTCCTAATGAACATAGATGCAAAAATCCTCAAAAAAATACTAGCTAACTGAATCCAACAGCATACCAAAAAGATAATTCACCATGATCAAGTAGGTTTCATACTAGGGATGCTGGAATGGTTTAACATACCAAGTCAATAAATGTGATACACCACATAAACAGAAATAAAAACAAAAATCATATGATCATCTCAATAGATGAAGAAAAAGCATGTGACAAAATCCAGCATTGTTCTAGTATTAGAGCCCTCGCAAAATTTGCATAGAAGGGATGTACCTTAAGGTAATAAAAGCCATCTGTGACAAACCCACAGCCGACATTATACTGAATAGGGAAAAGTTGAACGTTTTCCCCCTGAGAACTGGAATAAGACAAGGATGCCTATTTTCACCACTTCTATTCTACATAGTACCGGAAGTCCTAAGCAGAGCAATCAGACAAGAGAAAGAAATAAGGGGCATCCAAAAAAGTAATCAAACTGTTATTGTTCACCAATGATATAATTGTACTTAGAAAACCCTAAAGACGGCTGGGTGTGGTGGCTTACGCCTGTAATCCCAGCACTTTGGGAGGCCGAGGTGGGTGGATTGCCTGAAGTCAGGAGTTCAAGACCAGCCTGACCAACATGGTGAAACCCCATATCTACTAAAAATACAAAAATTAGCTGGGCATGGTGGCAGACACCTGTAATCCCAGCTACTCAGGAGGCTGAGGCAGGAGAATCGCTTGAACCTGGGAGGCAGAGATTGCAGTGAACTGATATCAGGCCATTGCACTCCAGCCTGGGTGACAAGAGTGAGACGTCATCTCAAAAAGAAAATAAAAGAAAACCCTACAGACTAATCCAAAAAGCTCCTAGAACTGATTTAAAAATTCAGTAAAGTTACAAAATAAATGTAAAAAATCAGTAGCACTGCTATACACCAACAGCAACCAAGCTGAGACTCAAATCAAGAAATCAAGTGCTTTTACAATAGCTATAAAAAATAAAATAAAATACTTAGGGACACACCTAACTAAGGAAGTGAAAGACCTCTACAAGGAAAACTACAAAACAATACTGAAAGAAATCATAGAAGACACAAACAAATGGAAACACATCCCATGCTCATGGATGGGTAGAATCAATATTGTGAAAATGACCATACTGCCAAAAGTAATCTACAAATTCAATGCAATTTCCATCAAAATACCATCATCATTCTTCACAGAACTAGAAAAACCAATTCAAAAATTATGTGGAATCAGAAAAGAGCCCTATACAGCCAAAGCAAGATGAGGCAGAAAGAACAAATCTGGAGGCATCACATTACACAACTTCAAACTGTACTACAAGGCTGTAGTTGCCAAAACAGCATGGTATTGGCATAAAAATAGACACAAAGTCCAATGGAACAGAATAGAGAACACAGAAATAAAGTTAAACATTTACAGTCAACTGATCTTCAACAAAGCAAACAAAAACATAAAATGGGGAAAGGACACCCTATTCAACAAATGGTGCTGGGATAATTGGCAAGCCACATGTAGAAGAATGAAACCATATCCTCATCTCTCACCTTATACAAAAATCTACTCAAGATGGATCAAAGACTTAAATCTAAGACCTGAAATTATAAAAATCATAGAATATAACATTGGAAAAACCCTTCTAGACATTGTCTTAGGCAAAAACTTCATGACCAAGAACCCAAAAGCAAATCTATTATATAGATATAGATATAGGTATATAGATATATATAATGGAATACTACTCAGCCATAAAAAGGAGTGAAATAATGGCATTTGCAGCAATCTGGATGGAACTTGAGATCATTATTCTAAGTGAAGTAACTCAGGAATGGCAACCCAAACATTGTATGTTTTCACTTATAAATAGGAGCTAAGCTATGAGGACACAGAGGAATAGAATGATAAAATGGACTTTGAGGACTTGAGGGAATGGGAGGTGGCAAGGGATAAAAGACTACACATTGGGTACAGTGTACACTGCTTGGGTGATGGGTGCACCAAAATCTCAGAAATCACACCTAAAGAACTTATCCATGTAACCAAACACCACCTGTTTCCCCAAAAATCTACTGAAATTAAATAAATAAATAATTTGTTAAAAATTTGGTGGAAATTATAATCAGCAGTTGACATGAAAATTTGGTTATTTGTGATGTACTACATAAGAAGTATAATTATGACTGATGTCATACAAAATTTCAAAGAATTTTATACAATTTTTGAGCATTTATTATCAATAACATGCTCATAAATGTTACAAAAAGATCTAGCATCTCTTATCATTTGACAATGCTTTTTTTTACAATTTACCAAATAAGCCTAATTATTTACTATCTCTACAAGATGAGAGACACATCCTGTGGGGCTCTCCAGGGTACCACCTGAAAATCTCAAAGTTAATTCTATCTCAAAATGACTTCATTTAAACTTTTAATGCTGGGAAGCCAGTTGAAGATGGCAAAATATTTTAAAAAACTGATCTAAACAAAATCACAAATCACTGTGAAATGATAGCCATTTTTTCACCAGAGTAACATAAAAAGATTTTAAAAGCAATACAGAAAGTCATATAGATTTAAAAAAATTCTAACCCTTTCAAAGCTCAGTTTTCCTAAGTAATCTAAAAATCTAATTAGGTCAACATGAAACATAGAAAATTATCTTGATAAAATATAAAATCTTTGTTTCTTATACCAGTTACCAAAAGGAAAACACACAAAAACCCACCTACCCATACAAAACACAAATGACAAAACATCCTCTCTTAGAGTATGATTGTGTCCCTTTGTTGGAAGCTTGTTTTGACTTCAGGTTTATATAGAAAGCATAACAAAAGGTAGGTGTGTCTTTGGTAAAAAATATAAAAGCAAATATATGTTATTTATTTTTTAAATTGGCTAAATTTACAAGTTATTTAAAGTTGTGTAAAATGTGCAAGAGGTTTTGAAGTCAAACCTGATGGAAAAGTACTTGAATTTAATCAGAAACAAGAAGAGTATGTGTCCAGAATTTTGACTGTACATCATATCATAGAAAAACATAAACAAGAAAGCCAGTATCTTGAGCAGGAAAGTACATGGCTATTAGTAAAAACATGGGAAATTGCCTTGCTAGTTGCCTGGCACAATTCGGACACATCAATAAAAGCCAAGAATACAGAATCAAATTATACTGGAGAGAAACATTGTTCTAAACTGGAAGCTGCAGTTCTGATGGTGGTTGAAAATTTTTAAAAACAGATTTCAGAATTACATCAAAACCTCTTGCACATTTTACACAACTTTAAATAACCTCTAAATTTAGCCAATTTTAAAAATAAAGAACATATCTTTGATATTGTTTTTATAGTTTTTAACCAAAGACACATCTACTTTTTTGTTATGCTTTGTATACAAAATTATATATAAATGAGAATTTTAAACTCTCAATAACATTAATTTTTAGTGAAAACCTAGAAAGCAAGAAATTTTGAATTATCTGTCATATATTAGTATTTTATTATAGATAACCATTTTATAATTAAAATATATTTTCCCCTTATTTAATTTTTTTTTTTTTTTTTTTTTTTTTGAGACGGAGTCTCGCTCTGTCGCCCAGGCTGGAGTGCAGTGGCGCGATCTCGGCTCACTGCAAGCTCCGCCTCCCGGGTTCACGCCATTCTCCTGCCTCAGCCTCTCCTAGTAGCTGGGACTACAGGCGCCCGCCATCACGCCCGGCTAATTTTTTTCTATTTTTAGTAGAGACGGGGTTTCACCGTGGTCTCGATCTCCTGACCTCGTGATCCACCCGCCTCGGCCTCCCAAAGTGCTGGGATTACAAGCGTGAGCCACTGCGCCCGGCCTTTATTTAATTTTTATATGTATTAACAGACCCAAATATAGTCTTTGTACAAAATTTAAGAAACCACAAATAAACTTATGTTTATTTTTACAAATTTATGTTTTAGTATTTTACCTCTCAATTCTGGGTCATCTGAAAATGACCTGTAACTTCAATGGGCTTTTATTAATTGAACATAAATAACTTAAAATTTCAAATTACATAAAAAATTATTTGCAAATGTTTATCCTATTTATACACACTGAATTTATTTATTTTAACAATTATACCTAGATTGTTTATGAAAACTGATAAATTAGGCAAAGCTAGTCATTTCAGGTTATTTCTCTGTTTATCATTTTTATAGCCTAAGAATATCAGGTGTTCACCTAAGTAACAGCCTTAAAATTAAATATATGAGTGTTTTGATAATCTTTAAGAAGATACAGTTGTCACCAAAACAACAAGATTAAGTTAGTCTTACTTATTGAAGCATTACTTAAACAAAGATTATTCTGTTTTTAATGTGATTTCATAGTTTCATAATTTTAAAACATCTACCAGAAAAAATAATCCTGTCTGACCAGAAGACCCAGGCAAAAATGTATGTTGACAATTCTGAATAAATTTTTATTCTTATTTTATCAACAAATTTAAAACCAGCTTATTTATCAAAGATTTACTTAAGTCATGTAAACTAAAAGGTATTTGAGTTAATTAGCATATATTCTAACAATTTAAATGAGTGCTCACTTATTTAAGCTAATCTGAATAGAACTCCTTAAGGAATTCTGGCCCACTATGCCAAATTTTACTATGTAGACACAACATATAACATAATACATGTTCATATGTGTAAACACACACTGAAATACACATATACACACAAAAACAAATAATTCATAATTTTTATTTATGAAATTTTAGTTATGAGACAGTAAAATATAGTAATACAGACTCGCTAGGTGATAATAGTCAGTTGGATTCAAATTATATTTCTGACAAAATGAGACCTGTTCACATGGCTATTTTTTGCCTTGATAGGTAATCTGATGAAGGCTGTGGACTGAAATTTTGGATAAAGCAGTTTGGTTTTTATAAAATACATTTTACACTCTTTGGTTCTTTTTTCAGTTTTAAATGAGTTTAGGGGTAAATTTTTAAATGTCTGCATTTTAGTTAGAACTGACTGAATTATAGAGAAACAAAAATCTACAAGCAGGCTTGAATTTTAGTAACAAATTTTTCTTTTGTTTGCTGTTCTGATTTGCTTGACTAGTCAACATGGGCAGGGAAGCATTTTAGAAAAAGTTATTTGTAGTTTTTTGGGTTTTCTTTTTTTGTTGTTTTTTGGCTTTTTCTGGCCATGCATGGGAGACAAAGCAATTTTTGCACTGGACAAAGATATCATATTATTTCTGTGAGCTCAAGTGTTTGTTTGACCTGTTTGATCTGAAAGCCTAACATTTTAAACATTTATTTCATTCTTCTTTTTAGAATATCAATCCTTCAATTAACTGTTTCATCACCCTAAGCAACTGCTAGCCATGCAAACCAAAATTTACATTTCCAAAAAAGATGACCCAGATGTCTAGACTGCTGGTTACCATGAAACTGTTGTAACCTGTAGAGCCATTAATTTGAAAGTCTTTTAAGACTTTTTTTTTTAAACTTTGGCTGAAATGTCATAAAAAGTGAGTATATCTTAATACCAGCAGAGAAGTCAGCAGATTCAAAGTAAGCAGAAGAAAAAAAAGATAGAAATATAGAGAACTTCAAAGGCTCTACATGTAATTCTATAGTTGGTTATAGTTTTTAATTTAGTTCTAAGGAAAACAGGCTTGCAGAGTCTGAATGATCCCCTTTAAGGGCAATAAATTAGACTTGGTGTAATCTGTCCATTGACTAAAAATGTGTACAAGAATGGACCATAAAATTTGAATGTATAGTTGGCTGGATTCCCAGAGATTTTGGCATGCTTTGGAATTTTGAAGATTCCATTCCACATCAAATAAAATTCTATGAATCCTGTCAGGGAATGTCAGAAATTTGGACCAGTGTTTTGGTTGGTGGTAAACTCTATAGTGGCTTTAATTGGCAATCTTGCACTCACCATTTACAATGTTTAATTTTTGTTTTTAGAAGATGTTTAGGAATAAGCAAGGGGAAAAAATGTTTTTAAAAAAGCCAAATTATTTACAGATGTTCATAACCAAATAAAAATGAAGCCAAAATAAGAGTGCTTATGAAAATTTTAAGCCAAGAGCATAAACCAAATACTAAATTAGTTGCATAGAAAGTGAATTCACCAGAAAAGATATGCCTCAGAAACAATGTAAATTCTGTAGAAACCAGAGTACTCTCCAAAAGGATACTTATCAGAAAGGGCTTGCCAAAAATACCCTTTATAGTCCCAAGTGGGATGTGAAGTCTGTCAATTAAGGTGGACTTACAACCAAATAAGATCCTGAATGAAATAAAAAATAAGGAGTCTGTAAAGTTGAGAGAAGATTAACCAGGGAAGAAGATTAACCACAGAAAGAGAGGGCATAAAAGGATCTGTGGATATCACACATTCAAGGGTCCACAGTCTGTCCAAGGTAAGCTTGCTTCAGTCCCACTTCTGACACCATCAACTTAACCTAAATAACAGACAGAGAGAAGGGTTCTAAAAGAAAACAATATTTATTCAGAAATGGAAGTTGCAATGGCAATATTCATGCCATAGTAAACAATGTCCATATTCATGCACGTAAAAGAAGACAAAAGTTTCTAAAGAAAAAATGAGGATTACATAATTATTTTGAAATAATTATCCTTGGTTATAAGGATCAGTAACAAGGGTGGCATCAGTTCGAGTTTAAACAGGTGGTTGCTGGGAAGATATCCTCACAAAAGTATTTTGTGTTTTGTCTGTGTATATGTATAAAGTTATGATGGCCTTTGTGCAAGGTTGTGGGTTTTGTAGTCTGTTGTGATAGTTTTTGTTATCAGGCATTCATGTACGAGAACAGCCCCACTTCATGGCCTTCCCCAGCTCCCTTTGTCAAGGTTTTTAACACAAGTGACTCCATTTGGATTACTACAACTTTAGCAAAACAATACAAACTTACTATACTACAGTTTCTAGATCAGAAGCTTTATATGATTCTCACTGGCCTAAGGTATTGGCAGAATAGCATTCTGGAGGCTATAAAAGTCAATCTGTTTCCTTACCTTTTCCGGATTCTACAGCCTCATTGCATTCCTTAGTTCACTGCCCCTTCATCCATCTTCAAAGCTAGCAGTGTAGCATTTCTCTATTCCTTCTTCTAGCCTCACATTTTCTGTGCCCACGGTTGAGAAAATGTGCTCCACTCCAGGAACCCATGTGATTAGATTGAGCTCACCCAAATAATCCAAGATAATCTCCCTATCTCAAGTTCCTTAGCCATATTTACATCTGCAAAGCTTTTTTTGCCATGTAAGGTAACATATTCACAAGTTCTTGGAGTGAGATATGAACCCTTTTGATGGCCATTATTCTACCTACCAGATTGTGCAAAATAGCTCTCGAAATAACTCTGGAAATACAAAAGTCTTTTCATTTTTTCTTTCATGCAGTGTAGTTTTTACAATATTAGTTCCTTCAATCAGAAAAAAATTGAAAAAAACTCTTTATGCTTTCATAAAAAACTTGGAACCAAGAATATATTTAAGGAAAAAAAAACCAAGGTTACAGTATTAACTACATATCCTAATTAATATCCCTTCATAATTACAAATAAAGCCACATGAATTGCAATTGAGATCAATTTGTCTTCATCTTAAAAATATTCTGCAGAGTTGTGATAATGAAAACATTTGTGTCCAGGGACTATCTCCTTCTAAATCAGAGTCATTATTATCTGGTGAAGTCATTAACTTGGATTAATTGGGTAAAAGTGGTATAATAATCTGCAGATGACATACAGCTTTTAGGAGAGCTCTTAGATGAAAAATAGTTTAGAGGGGTGGAGCCAAGAAGGCCGAATAGGAACAGCTCCGGTCTACAGCTCCCAGCATGAGCAAGGCAGAAGACAGGTGACTTCTGCATTTCCATCTGAGGTACAGGGTTCATCTCACTAGGGAGTGCCAAACAGTGGGTGCAGGACAGTTGGTGCAGGGCACCACGTGGGAGCCAAAGCAGGGCGAGGCATTGCCTCACTCAAGAAGCGCAAGGGGTCAGGGAGTTCCCTTTCCTAGTCAAAGAAAGGGGTGACAGACGGCACCTGGAAAATCGGCTCACTCCCACCCTAATACTGTGCTTTTCCAACGGGCTTGGAAAACGGCACACCAGGAGATTGTGTCCCGCACCTGGCTCAGAAGGTCCTATGCCCACGGAGTCTCGCTGATTGCTAGCACAGCAATCTGAGATCAACCTGCAAGGTGGCAGCGAGGCTGGGGGAGGGGCGCCCGCCATTGCCCAGGCTTGCTTAGGTAAACAAAGCAGCCAGGAAACTTGAACTCGGTGGAGCCCACCACAGCTCAAGGAGGCCTGCCTGCCTCTGTAGGCTCCACCACTGGGGGCAGGGCAGAGACAAACAAAAAGGTCAGCAGTAACCTCTGCAGACTTAAATGTCCCTGTCTGACAGCTTTGAAGAGAGTAGTGGTTCTCCCAGCATGCAGCTGGAGATCTGAGAACGGGCAGACTGCCTCCTAAAGTGGGTCCCTGACCCCCAAGCAGCCTAACTAGGAGGCACCCCCCAGTAGGGACAGACTGACACCTCACTCGGCCGGGTACTCCTCTGAGACAAAACTTCCAGAGGAACGATCAGACGGCTGAATTTGTGGTCTCACGAAAATCCGCTGTTCTGCAGCCACCGCTGCTGACACGCAGCCAAACAGGGTCTGGAGTGGACCTCTAGCAAACTCCAACAGACTTGCAGCTGAGGGTCCTGTCTGTTAGAAGGAAAACTAACAAACAGAAAGGACATCCACACCAAAAACCCATCTGTACATCACCATCATCAAAGACCAAAAGTAGAAAAAAACTACAAAGATGGGGAGAAAACAGAGCAGAAAAACTGGAAACTCTAAAAAGCAGAGCACCTCTCCTCCTGCAAAGGAACGCAGTTCCTCACCAGCAACGGAATGAAGCTGGACGGAGAATGACTTTGACGAGTTGAGAGAAGAAGGCTTCAGACAATCAAACTACTCCAAGCTACAGGAGGAAATTCAAACCAACGGCAAAGAAGTTAAAAACTTTGAAAAAAATTAGATGAATGTTTAACTAAAATAACCAATGCAGAGAAGTGCTTAAAGGAGCTGATGGAGCTGAAAGCCAAGTTTTGAGAACTACGTGAAGAATGCAGAAGCCTCAGTAGCTGATGCGATCAACTGGAAGAAAGGGTATCAGTGATAGAAGATAAAATGAATGAAATGAAGCGAGAAGGGAAGTTTAGAGAAAAAAGAATAAAAAGAAATGAACAACGCCTCCAAGAAATATGGGACTATGTGAAAAGACCAAACCTACGTCTGATTGGTGTACCTGAAAGTGACGGGGAGAATGGAGCCAAGTTGTAAAACACTCTGCAAGATATTATCCAGGAGAACTTCCCCAGTCAAGCAAGGCAGGCCAAAATTCAGATTCAGGAAATACAGAGAACACCACAAAGATACTCCTTGAGAAGAGCAACTCCAGGAAACTTAATTGTCAGATTCACCAAAGTTGAAATGAAGGAAAAAATGTTAAGGGTGGCCAGAAAGAAAGGTCGGGTTACCCACAAAGGGAAGCCCATCAGACTAACAGCTGATCTCTCAGCAGAAACTCTACAAGCCAGAAGAGAGTGGGGGGCAATATTCAACATTCTTAAAGAAAAGAATTTTCAACCCAGAATTTCACATCCAGCCAAACTAAGCTTCATTAGTGAAGGAGAAATAAAATACTTTGCAGACAAGCAAATGCTGAGTGATTTTGTCATCACCAGGCCTGCCCTAAAAGAGCTCCTGAAGGAAGCACTAAACATGGAAAGGAAAAACCGGTACCAGCCACTGCAAAAACATGCCAAATTGTAAAGACCATTGAGGCTAGGATGAAACTGCATCAATGAACGAGCAAAATAACTACCTAACATCATAATGACAGGATCAAATTCACACATAACAATATTAACTTTAAATGTAAATGGGCTGAATGCTCCAATTAAAAGACACAGACTGGCAAATTGGATAAGGAGTCAAGACCCATCAGTGTGCTGTATTCAGGAAACCCATCTCACATGCAGAGACATACATAGACTCAAAATAAAGGGATGCAGGAAGATCTACCAAGCGAATGGAAAACAAAAAAAGGCAGGGGTTGCAATCCTATACTCTGACAAAATAGACTTTAAACTAACAAAGATCAAAAGAGACAAAGAAGGCCATTACATAATGGTAAAGGGATCAATTCAACAAGAAGAGCTAACTATCCTAAATATATATGCACCCAACACAGGAGCACCCAGATTCATAAAGCAAGTCCTCAGTGACCTACAAAGAGACTTAGACTCCCACACAATAATAATGGGAGATTTTAACACCCCACTGTCAACATTAGACAGATCAACGAGACAGAAAGTTAACAAGGATACCCAGGAATTGAACTCAGCTCTGCACCAAGCGGACCTAATAGACATCCACAGAACTCTCCACCCCAAATCAACAGAATATACATTTTTTTTTAGCACCACACCACACCTATTCCAAAATTGACCACATATTTGGAAGTAAAGCTCTCCTCAGCAGATGTAAAAGAACAAAAATTATAACAAACTGTCTCTCAGACCACAGTGCAATCAAACTAGAACTCAGAATTAAGAAACTCACGCAAAACCGCTCAACTGCATGGAAACTGAACAACCTGCTCCTGAATCACTACTGGGTACATAACGAAATGAAGGTGGAAATAAAGATGTTCTTTGAAACCAACGAGAACAAAGACACAACATACCAGAATCTCTGGGACACATTCAAAGCAGTGTGTAGAGGGAAATTTATAGCACTAAACGCCCACAAGAGAAAGCAGGAAAGATCCAAAATTGACACCCTAACATCACAATTAAAAGAACTAGAAAAGCAAGAGCAAACACATTCAAAAGCTAGCAGAAGGCTAGAAATAACTAAAATCAGAGCACAACTGAAGGAAACAGAGACACAAAAAACTCTTCAAAAAATTAATGAATCCAGGAGCTGGTTTTTTGAAAAGATCAACAAAATTGATAGACTGCTAGCAAGACTAATAAAGAAGAAAAGAGAGAAGAATCAAATAGATGCAGTGAAAAATGATAAAGGGGATATCACCACCAATCCCACAGAAATACAATCTACCATCAGAGAATACTACAAACACCTCTACGCAAATAAACTAGAAAATCTAGAAGAAATGGATAAATTCCTCGACACATGCACCCTCCCAAGACTAAACCAGGAAGAAGTTGAATCTCTGAATAGAACAATAACAGGCTCTGAAACTGTGTCAATAATCAATAGCTTACCAGCCGAAAAGAGTCCAGGACCTGATGGATTCACAGCCGAATTCTACCAGAGGTACAAGGAGGAACTGGTACCATTCCTTCTGAAACTATTCCAATTGATAGAAAAAGAGGGAATCCTCCATAACACATTTTATGAGGCCAGCATCATCCTGATACCAAAGCCTGGCAGAGACACAACGAAAAAAGAGAATTTTAGACCAATATCCTTGATGAACATTGATGCAAAAATCCTCAATAAAATACTGGCAAACCGAATCCAGCAGCACATCAACAAGCTTATCCACCATGATCAAGTGGGCTTCATCCCTGGGATGCAAGGCTGGTTCAACATACGCAAATCAATAAACGTAATCCAGCATATAAACAGAACCAAAGACAAAAACCACATGATTATCTCAATAGATGCAGAAAAGGCCTTTGACAAAATTCAACAACCCTTCATGCTAAAAACTCTCAATAAATTAGGTATTGATGGGACGTATCTCAAAATAATAAGAGCTATCTATGACAAACCCACAGCCAATATCATACGGAATGGGCAAAAACTGGAAGCATTCCCTTTGAAAACTGGCACAAGACAGGGATGTCCTCTCTCACCACTCCTATTCAACACAGTGTTGGAAGTTCCGGCCAGGGCAATCAGGCAGGAGAAGGAAATAAAGGGTATTCAATTAGGAAAAGAGGAAGTCAAACTGTCCCTGTTTGCAGATGACATGATTGTATATCTAGAAAACCCTATTGTCTCAGCCCAAAATCTCCTCAAGCTGATAAGCAACTTCAGCAAAGTCTCAGGATACAAAATCAATGTGCAAAAATCAGAAGCATTCTTGTACACCAATAACAGACAAGCAGAGAGCCAAATCATGAGTGAACTCCCATTCACAATTGCTTCAAAGAGAATAAAATACCTAGGAATCCAACTTACAAGGGATGTGAAGGACCTCTTCAAGGAGAACTACAAACCACTGCTCAATGGAATAAAAGAGGATACAAACAAATGGAAGAACATTCCATACTCATGGGTTGGAAGAATCAATATCGTGAAAATGGCCATACTGCCTAAGGTAATTTATAGATTCAATGCCATCCCCATCAAGCTACCAATGACTTTCTTCACAGAATTGGAAAAAACTACTTTAAAGTTCATATGGAACCAAAAAAGAGCCCGCATCGCCAAGTCAATCCTAAGCCAAAAGAACAAAGCTGGAGGCGTCACGCTACCTGACTTCAAACTATACTACAAGGCTACAGTAACCAAAACAGCATGGTACTGGTACCACAACAGAGACATAGATCAGTGGAACAGAACAGAGCCCTCAGAAATAATGCCGCATATCTACAACTGTCTGATCTTTGACAAACCTGACAAAAACAAGAAATGGGGAAAGGATTCCCTATTTAATAAATGGTGCTGGGAAAACTGGCTCGGCATATGTAGAAAGCTGAAACTGGATCCCTTCCTTACACCTTATACAAAAATTAATTCAAGATGGATTAAAGACTTACATGTTAGACCTAAGACCATAAAAACCCTACAAGAAAACCTAGGCAATACTATTCAGGACATAGGCATGGGCAAGGACTTCATGTCTAAAACATCAAAAGCAATGGCAACAAAAGCCAAAATTGACAAATGGGATCTAATTAAACTAAAGAGCTTCTGCACAGCAAAAGAAACTACCATCAGAGTGAACATGCAACCTACAAAATGGGAGAAAATTTTTGCAACCTACTCATCTGACAAAGGGCTAATATCCAGAATCTACAATGAACTCCAACAAATTTACAAGAAAAAAACAACCCCATCAAAAAGTGGGCAAAGGACATGAACAGACACTTTTCAAAAGAAGACATTTATGCAGCCAAAAACACATGAAAAAATGCTCATCACTGACCATCAGAGAAATGCAAATCAAAACCACAATGAGATACCATCTCACACCAGTTAGAATGGCCATCATTAAAATGTCAGGAAACAACAGGTGCTAGAGAGGATGTGGAGAAATAGGAACACTTTTACACTGTTGGTGGGACTGTAAACTAGTTCAACCATTGTGGAAGTCAGTGTGGCGATTCCTCAGGGATCTAGAACTAGAAATACCATTTGACCCAGCCATCCCATTACTGGGTATATACCCAAAGGACTATAAATCATCCTGCTATAAAGAGACATGCACACGTATGTTTATTGCGGCACTATTCACAATAGCAAAGACTTGGAACCAACCCAAACGTCCAACAACAATAGACTGGATTAAGAAAATGTGGTACACATACACCATGGAATACTATGCAGCCATAAAAAATGATGAGTTCGTGTCCTTTGTAGGGACATGGATGAAACTGGAAACCATCATTCTCAGTAAACTATCGCAAGGACAAAAAACCAAACACCGCATGTTCTCACTCATAGGTGGGAATTGAACAGTGAGAACACATGGACACAGGAAAGGGAACATCACACTCCGGGGACTGTTGTGGGGTGTGGGGGAGCGGGGAGGGACAGCATTAGGAGATATACCTAATGTTAAATGACGAGTTAATGGGTGCAGCACACCAACATGGCACATGGATACATATGTAACAAACCTGCACATTGTGCACATGTACCCTAAAACTTAAAAGTATAATAAAAAAAATAGTTTAGAAACTTTTTGTTATCTTTAGAGTAATATATAGATTTTAGCTTCATGAAGCCAGGTGTATCTCCTTTTGTTCATTCCTAGGGTGGTGTGGTGTCTGTCACAAAGTAGATGTTGAATAAATATTTTTGAAAGAATGCTTTACAATTGGATGTGTCAATATATTGACCAAGAAGTATTAAAGTATAAAGAACCTAGAGAAAGCCAACAAGAAAGATAAGATATGATTTGAATGTTTCACATTATGTTGCCTTTCGTATGTCCCATACATAAAAGCATGGTGGTCTGTTGGGAACATTTGGTTTGCAATAGATTTGTATCTGTTGTGCATGCAGGACTTCTATTTTAGGTCAGTAATCTGCTTCCTATGTCTACTGACTGCAAATCAGATGCATACTAAGTAAAATATTAGGGTGTCTTAAAAGACTTCAGAAATGATAAAGCTAACAAATATAACCAGGTCATATCAAAAGCTATTCTGGTGCTCTTGTGGTAGAAGTTTCAAGAAACACAGTTTACCTTTTTTTTGAAATGAACAGTCTACTGTAAGGGAAAGAAAGTTTTCTGAAGTTTATTAAAGTCAAATTCTTGCTGATTTAGCACTGACTAGTAAAGTAGACTGATTATACTCTTAAAAACAGGCTTTCCAATTCCCAAATTTGGCCTTTCTCTCAACTTACATCACCACCTATCCTTTCCTCTCAAGCGGATCTTGTGAAGAGTACAGTCTATCAAGGTCTACAAGAGAACGTGAGGAAGAAATGCCCTGCGAGGCACTTTGTTTGCTCCCTGCTTATTCTGTAGCAGCAGTTGCAATGATGTGGCCTTTCTCTTACTCAATAAGATGTGTGTTTATTTTTTATTTTCTTAATCACCTTCCGACTGAATAACATACTATAGCATTGCATTGTCTGCAGAATTAATATGAATATTTAACACTATATTCCAACATGATTAATTTGTACCATCATTTAAAGTGAAATCCCATTAAGATAGTAAGCACTTGATGAAATGTAGAAGCATTCATTCTCCTGTTTTTTGCCACAGTTAAATGATTATTGTGTCAAAAATAAGGGGATAGTTGGAAAGCAGTGAAATAAATTTTGGTCAAGAGGATTCAGAAATCAGGAACAAACTCAAGTTTTAGGCCATTTCCTTTTTAACCAAACTATAAGTGCCCAAAAAAGAGATTGGAAAAGAAATATTATACAGAAGGGAAATGATAGTTGTCTAAGATGAGTACAGGAATGATTTGTCCCATGTGCTTAATCCATTCGGAATCTCTAGACTCTTCATCATACTTAATGTCAACAGTAATTCATACAAAAAAGAACTGAAATCCATTCTCAGATTTCTCAGATGCAGATTTCAGGCAAAGGAGACATTATTTTTAACTTCGCCTTACTGAGATTCTTGTGTTTCCATATTGATTAAACCATAAGAAGCCCAGAGTGCAAAGATACAAATACTTTTACAATATCTTTTTGTGTGTGTGTTTCTACCAGACAGAAAAACTGCTATTGTCAGCAAAGTAAGTCTCTAGTTTCACTCCACTCTATAGCCTTATGGAGACAGACATCTAAGGATGAAGAAAACATGGTGGTAATATTGAAATGGATATAAAGACACATGAAGGCACGAAAATAATTGTCAGTTTGTGACTTTTTTCTGTGTTGTTTTACCCATTTCTCTATGATTTTCTCTCTGATATACTGCTCCTGGTACCTCACTAACAGTAGAGATTAATGAATAATCCTTTTGCAAATGTATCTTCCTTTACTCTTAATGCTCCAACATAAAGTATTTGGAAAACTCAAAAGTCAGTTTCCATGAGAAATATTTAGAATGTTTCTGTGGCAGAATAACTCCATACTTCCAATCTTAGCATCATTATACATGTTACCTCTGATAAATCAAATAGTACTTTACATATGCACTCTAAACAAAAATACATATTGAATAGATACATATTGAAGTTTTGTTTTGGGCAATGCATTGAGTATGTTATTTACACAAGTGTGTATGTAGATAACATTACTCAATAGAAAAGAAGATAAAAACATAATATTTTTAAATGTGGTTCTTTCTCCTGTTACCAACATAACTAATCATATTTACATCTAATTTTTTTAATTAACAAAAATTCCTTCCAGTGTCTAGGATAATGCTTGACACATAGAAGTTGCTAAATATACTTAAGTGACTAAAATGCTATTTCTCCTCAAACAGAATTGTCTTTTTGCTGTCCAACGGGTTTAGTATTTTAGAAACATATTTTTCATCTCAGTCTTTTATCCCCTCTACCCTTCTGCAATTAATAGCAAGCAGGGTATCTTATTGTTCAAGTAAAGGAGAGAACTAGAATAGACTAAAGAGTCTCGTTAATTCTATATGAAGATACCGGTTTTGCAAACAACCCAATTTAAAAATGGGCTAACAACTTGAACAGACATATCTCCAAAAAAAGTCATATAACTGGCCAATAAGCCCATGAGAAGATGCACAACATCATTAATCATTAGGAAACTGCAAATCAAAACCACAATGAGATATCTCCTCACACCCATTAGGATGACTATTTAAAAACAAACAACAACAATAAACAGAAAATAACTATTCCCAGAAAAGATGTGGAGAAGACTGGAACCTTTGTACATTGTTAGTGGGAATGTACAATGGTGTACCCACTGTGGAAAACAGTATAGTGGTTCCTCAAAAATTTAAAAATAAAATTATCTTATGATCCAGCAATTTAACTTCTAGTTTATACTCAAAGGATTGAAAGCAAAGACTTGAACAGCTAAGTGTACACCAACATTAACGGATAGCAGCATTATCCAAAATAGCCAAATGGTGAAAATAATCCAAATGTCAATCAACAAATGCAGTAGTTGGTTTTCTGTCCCTGTGTTAATTCACTTATGATTATAGCCTCCAGCTCCATATACGTTGCTGTGAAGGACATGATTTCATTCTTTTTTATGGATGTGGAGAATTCCACGGTACATATGTATGTACCACATTTTCTTTATCCAATCCACCATTGATGGTCACGAAGGTTGATTCTTTGTCTTTGCAAATAAATAGATTTTAAAGTATTGTCTATACATACAATAAAATATTATTTAGCATTAATAAAAAATGAAATTCTGATATGTGCTACAACATGGATAAACCTTGAACACATTAAGTGAACTAAGTCAGGTACAAAGGGATAAATATTTTATGATTACACTTATAGGAGTTACCTATAGTAGTTAAATTCATAAGGACAAAGTGGAATAGTGGTTAACAGGACATTGGAGAAGGAGAGAATAGAAAGTTAATTTTAAATGGGTACCAAGTTTCGGTTTGGCATAATGAAAAATATGGGGATGGATAATGGGATTACCAAGATGGGTTAGAAAAGACTAGATGGAATTCCACCATACTGCACTTGAAACAGAGATATCTCTGTGAACTCATGGTTTTCAAAACAAACAGAAAAATTCAAAACGAAGTAAAATGCAAGTGTGTGTGTGTGTGTGTGTGTGTGTGTGTGTGTGGACATCTTTCCTATCTTTGTCCAATGAGAGGATCTAGAAAGAGTGACATCCCAATACATGAGCAGAACTAGCATCTTGGCTTCTACATGTCACTCTCCACTGAAAGGAACCAGGATTCCTTGGAGAAATGGCTTCTTCCAGGTCTAGGACAGGAGAATATAACAGGAGCCTTGTGTATCTTACTGTGCCAGAAAGTAAGGAAGTATTCAGATAACAGCCAAAAAAAAAAAAGATTTATCAACAAAATGAATAAATAATAAAACCAGAAAGCAGCTTGAAACAGCTCCCAGAATTCAGGCACAACTTTAGCATGAAACTAAACAATGATAATAAGAGTTTATAACATTTTATGTGATAGAAATCCATGAGTCCCTGCTGATAGAAATAAATTAATTAAAAGTTTGATGAATTGCATGATATTTATATAGTCTCAAATTGCCTTGCCACAAAAAATTATTAATTACAAAGGGAAGAAGTGTAACTATATGGTGTAGGAGCCTAGCAGAAACCACTTTGAACAAGGCATCAAATTTAGTATCACTAGAACAAATCAGATTCACATATAACTTGATAGAATGCAATGAGGAAATGTCAGACAAACCCAACCTGAGGATTGTCCTACAAAATAACTGGCCTCTAACCTTCAGAAGTCTCAACATAAGAAAGCTTATGGTAGGTTGAATAATGCCCCCAAATATGACTATGTCCTAATCCCTGGAACTTTATATGGCAAAGGGACTTTGCAGATGTTACCAAGTTGAGGATATTAAAATGGGAATATTTTCCTAGATTATTCCATGGGTTCAATGCAATCAGAACAGTCCTTATAAGAGGGAGCCAGGAGGATGCAGAGGCAGAGGTGAAGACAATGTGATAACAGAAGCAGAGATTGAAGTGATGCACTTGGAAGATGCAGCCAAGGAATACAGGCAGCCACCCGAAGCTGAAAAAGTGAAGGAAACAGATTTTCCCCCCCAGAACCTCCAGCCCTGCCAGCACCTTGATTTGTGCCCATTGAAACTGATTTCAGGATGCTGAATTCCAAAATTGTAAGATAATAAGTTCATGTTGTTTAAGTCACTCAGTTTGTGGTAATTCGTCCTAGAAGCAGTAAGAAACTAATATGAAAAAGCAAGAAATGACTGAGCAACTGGATCCTTTTTCTATAAAGGACATTATTGAGACAGCTACAAAATTAGAATGATATCAAAAGGATATTCTTAATGTGAACTTCTTGATTTCGATGATTATATATTATGGTTATATGGGAGAAGAGGCTTGTTTATAGGAAATAGACAAAGTTTTTGTGAGTAATGGAGCACCAGATTGGCAACATACATTGAAATGGTTCAGAAAAAGAACATTAGACTTTTAAAATAAGGAAATAGAGTTTGGTGTTTTGCCAGATAAGTTCCCACAAAAAATAAGGCAAAACATTTGAGGATATATCCAAGGGAGGGATTAAAATGAATGATTACACAAGTAAAAGTGGCTGAGAGAGTAAATGAAGATTGAACGGTGAGAGGCGTTGGTAAGGAGAATGACAGAGTGGAAAACCAACGTAGAGAGGGAGCTGAAAAGACAGTGTGTGGCAGTCAGAGAGGCATGTTTGAAGCTCAGATGAGATGGGGAGTGTTAGAGTTATCGGTAATGACATGGTCTGGAGTCAGCCATGGGAATAATTACTAAATGAAATAAGATAAAGCACAAATTGTAGAAGAGAACAATTAAAACAACTCAAAGGGAAGAGCGTGAAGAGAGTCTACATGGACACTGAAATAAGCAAAAATCAAAACCAGAGTGGTATTGGAGACAGTGACCATAAAACTAGCCAAATCTTCAACAATGAGAGGAAATGACTTGGGAATCAATAGATGACTACAACAAGACAAAATAGGGTGATATAGTCTAATGATGTAAGATTGTAAATTGTGGTGGGTTTGGGGGGTATTTTTGGAGGAAAGAGAGGTAGAGTGGTCTAAAAGTAGGAATCGAGGTTCTAGGTTCTTTCACTGATATTGATCCAGTCCAACAAAAGAAGATGAAGAGGAAACGGGCTCTACTAAAGATCATTAGAAGAGAACAGTATCCTCTGTGAAAAGTCAAGTTTCACTTAGAGAAAAGATAAACAAACAAAGCAATATTCAGAGGAGAGTTTGGGTCTATAAAAATTTTTGATATTAAGAGATACCAGTTCCACAAGGCACTGCAGAACAATTTTAAACATTGATAAGGGATGAGAGTTGCCATCAGAAAAAGGGATGTCATGAGCTATATATGGAGGAGAGCCTGGGGTATAAGAATTGCCTTCACTGACATGGGCTTCTAGTGACTAATGCAAATGCGAATATGAATCTTGGTTTCAGGAGAAGTTAGCAAGTCAGAGAGTACTGATGGGAAGAAAAAGCTATGAGGATCATACCAGAACCTTACCAGATACAAGTGAAGGGCCCCATAGGGCCCCTTTTGTAACCCTGAGAATGAAGGGGTTCTTTGCAAGGAAGAGAGGGATGTAGACTTCAAGAGTGTGTATAAGAAAACACTTTCCTTGCAGGAAGTTTGAACTTTGAATTGACTGAATACTTATCTGAAAGTGCCTTATGAAGCAGAAGAAACTGAGTTCCTGTCATAATTTTTAAATGACTATTATTTGGCCAACTAGAGAGACAAGGGCACATGAAAAGTTTATTTCAATTTTAATATAATATAGAATGCTTCCTTCTTAGTAAACACAGGAAAAGTAATGAATACATTTTGATCACTAACATGTGGGAACTGTTTCAAGATTCTTTAAATTTTGTTTGCAGGAAATAGTTGCATCTCATGTGGTTATAAACATGGCCAAGAACAGATACATGGGTACTATTAGGAGACAGTGACATTAATCTAGTCAGGAATATCTGAACAAAAGTTTTACATCAGAAATAACTTCATCAGGTTCTGGATATATTTTGATGACAGAACCAATAAAATTTGCTGGTAGATGATAAGAAAGGGCTGGGTGATTAGAGACAGTCTGGATTCTCCAAGGATTTTGCCCTAAGGAATAGAGTGGACAGATTTATCATGTATTGAGATGAGGAAACTTCTGGAAGAGCAAGTTTGCAAGGGAGTTGGAGGGTAATCAGGAGCTCAATTTTGAATACATTAAGTTTGAAATGCTACCTAAATATCCAATTGGAAATGTTCAACCAGTAGTTGGATATACACATTTTGGAGAAAGGTTGGGCTGAAGATATAAATTTCAGTGTCATTGTATATGTATAATCATATATATACAAAGTCATAAGAAAGTTGAGATAATGTAAAGGGCAAGAGAGATAGAAAAGATCAGGATCTCACATACCATGGATCTGGTAATCTGCTCACATTTCAGGACTGAAAGACCTACCCAGTGATCAGACAGTCCCTAGTTCTAAGGTAAACTATGGAGTCAAAGTAGAAAGTGGAAGAGGATAATTTTTATATTAGGCAAAAAAAGAGAAATAACCTAAACGGTACATTTATATATTAAACAGATCTCAAACATAAGCTTTTAGAGAGGAAATCACCAGCATGAGAAAATTATTTTCTTGAGATAGAATAAGTGAAAAAAGCAGGGTAATGAATTATACATATATTATGATCCCAGCTGTTTATGTATAAGAGTATGAATTTCAGTATGTGTATAGAAATATTATAACAAACATATCTAAATCAAATGTGTGGAAAATTGAATCTCAATTTTGCTATTAGAAATCAATTCCTGGCAGGGTGTGGTGGCTAACGCCTGTAATCCCACAACACTGGAAGGCAAGGTGGGCAGATCACTTGAGGTCAGAAGTTTTTGACCATCCTGGCCAACAAGATGAAACCCTGTCTACTAAAAATACAAAAATTAGCTGGGTGTGGTGGTGCATGCCTGTAATCCCCGCTACTCGGGAGGCTGAGGCAAGAGAATGGCTTTTTTTTTTATTATTATACTTTAGGTTTTAGGGTACATGTGAACAATGTGCAGGTTTGTTACATATGTATCCATGTGCCATGTTGGTTTGCTGCACCCATTAACTCGTAAGAGAATGGCTTGAACCCAGAATGCGGAGGTTGCAGTGAGCCAAGATCGTGCCTAGGCAACACAGCAAGACTCTGCTTCAAAATAAAAAAATCAATTCATTTTTGAACTCTCATTCCTGAATAGTAGCAGAAAGTCTTATTATTATCTGATATTTTATTCACTTCTAATTTAAAATGTTGTCTCTTTCAAAAAAATCTTTATTGTAACTCGGCTATTATTATCTCAGTTATTATTTGGCACTCCTTCTCTAACCTTCTTCCCACTGCCAAAGATATCCTTTCCCAATGTCTCTGAGACTTTTTTTAACATAACATATAATTTTAATAATCAAAACAAATGTTAAACAGATCAGAATACTTGCCCTAATTATCTTACTAAATTGTTCTAGGGAATACAAAATGTGGTAAGTGTTAAAACTTTGGAAAACTGTAATATGTGCTATAAATTTATTCTCATATTTTCTGCTTATTGGAGGGCACTAAACAATTGTTTCAATTTTGGATTATATTTTAAAGACCGTGTTGATATAGTACATGATTGGGTCCATGTGTGGAAATCTGCTTATGCAAAGAAAAGAACATGTCTCTATATGACCAGTTGGAAAAATGTGAAATTTGCCTCATGGAATAACTAAATCAAAAATTATCTGGAGAGAGGAGACAGGACAGTATGTATAGTTTGAAAATGATTACAAGATAATATGGATATATGTTTCATCTCCCCTATCCACCTAGATTACAAGTCACTTCTCTCTGTTATGTACCTTTTATTATTGTATCGAATTAGGTTACCAGAAAGAAACATGATTGAACTGTGTTATCTCATCCCTGTAGAAATGTCTTTACTACTTATGATTTCATCTCATATCACTGTTTGTAATAATATAGAGCCATATAGAGATATTTCTGCATCTGGGGTAAAACTACTAAATATGCTGCCCATGACTTTACTCAATGCTCTTTACTATAAAAGTATACACATGGTAGTCTTTTTCCCCTAGAATTTAACACCAAAAAAGTTTATCTCTGCTGAAGAGCCAATCCTCTTCCATTTGTCAGACATTGTTGGCTAGGTAATCTATCATCTTTCCCTCTTTACTTTGACTTTCAGAGGTCAGATCAAATTTCAGTCTCAACTACAGAAATATCTCATAGTTCCTTTTTCTCTCTCTGTATATGTTTCCCCTTAGATCTTTTACCTCATTTTTAATTTTTAAATTTTCATTTAGCTAACTAGTGTTATGCGCATTTTACAAAAGAATTTTGAAGTAGATGGAATATTAATTTTAAATGAAAATTAGGAAAGACTGAGGCCAAGAAAATCTTGGTCAAATAAGTGAAGTAAGAGAGAAGAAAAATGGAGCCTGGGTCCTGGCAAAAGTGGATGATGGGCCACTTGAGGAATGAGGCAGGGATGAGGACTGGACCCTTTTATCAACAGAAAGCAAGGAGGACAAGGAGAGAAGGTGAGCAAAGAGGATTGAAAATTGAATTTATGGGATAAAGTTTGACTCAGTAACATAGACAACTCCTTATTTCCCAATAAACTATAAATGAAAGCAGAGTGCAAGAGGATAGTTAATTCAGAAATAATGTTTGAAATTTTCCTAGAGATAGAAATTTTTTTTTTTATCTCTAGGAATTGTGGTTGTCCCCTGAAACTCAATATATTGCAGCCAGTGTTCCTTGGAGGATAAGGGAGCCTGTCTATTATACAAAGAGATCTGCCTCAAACAACCCATATTGCTTACATCCTTAGAATAATAACAGACACATGCAAGTCACTTTTTAGTTGAGCTTTACGAAACCATCAGCCTGGTGTCAAGTAACTGTGGAAGTCCATTTAAAGAACTCAGAAATGCATAGAAAAGAAGTAGACCCCTTTCTGTGTAATCAGAGGTCTGTTTGCTCTTTCTTAAATCCTAAAGTAATTGTAAATTTAGATCCTTATCAAACATACTACAAACGGGGTTTTGTTAAATAAATTTTATTATGTATATTTAAGCTATCCAACATGATGTTATATGATACACATATAGTTAAATGGCTACTATAGTGGAACAAATTAACCTAGCCATCATCTCACATAGTTATTTATTCCCACCCCACCATTGTGATAAGAGTAGCTATAATCTATTCATTTAGCAAAAGTCCTGAATAAAATACACTATTATTAACTATAGTCCTCATGTGCTAAATTAGATCTACAGATCTCCAGGTCTACAGATCTGACCTGTTTTATTCTCTATCTCCAGGTATTTGACTTTTTAAAATAAATGAGATCATGTAATATTTTTCTTTCTGTGTCTGGCTAATTTCACTTAGTATAATGTCTTCCAGGTCTATCCCTGTTGTGGCAAATTTTTAATTTTTAATTTAATTTTATTTTATTTTGAGACAGAGTCTCACTCTGTCACCCAGGCTGCAGTGCAGTGGCATGATCTTGGCTCACTGCAACTTCCACCTCCCCGGTTCTAGTGATGCTCCCGCCTCACACTCCCCAGTGGCTGGGACTACAGGTGCCTGCCACCACGCCCAGCTAATTTTTGTATTTTTAGTAGAGGTGGGGTTTCACCATGTTGGCCAGGCTGGTCTCCAACCCCTGAGTGCAAATTATCCACCCACCTCAGCCTCCCAAAGTGCTGGGGTTACAGGCGTGCACCTGGCCAAATTTTTTAATTTTTAAAGGCTGAATAATAAGTCCATTGTATATATGCCAAAGTTTCTTTATCCTTTCATCTGCTGACAGGCACCAAGGTTTTTTCTATATCTTAGCTACTGTGAATAATGCTGCAATGAACATGGAAGTGCAGATATCTTTACAAGGTGGTGATTTTATCTCCTTTGGGTATATACCCAGAAGAAGAATTTCTAGGTCAGATAGTAGTTCTATTTTGAGTTTCTTTAGAAACCCCCATACTGTCTTCCACAATGGTTGTAACAATCTACATTCCCACTAACAGTGTGTAAGAGTTTCCCTTCCTTCACAGCTTTGCCAACCCTTGTTATCTCTTGTCTGTTTTATATGAGCTATCTCAGCAGATGTGAGGTGGTATCTCACAGTGTTTTTGATTTTCATTTCCGTTTTCCTGATGATTAGTGATATTGAGCACCTTTTAATGTACCTGTTGGCCATTTTAATGTCATCTTTGGAGAAATATTTATTCAAGTGATTTGCTCATATTTTAATAAGGTTATATGTTTTCTTCATATTGAATTGCATGAGTTCTTTATAAACGTTGGATATTAACTTTTTTTTTTTTTTTTTTTTGATACGGAGTCTCGCTCTGTCGCCCAGGCTGAAGTACAGTGGTGCGATCTCGGCTCACTGCAAGCTCCGCCTCCCGGGCTCACGCCATTCTCCTGCCTCAGCCTCTCCGAGTAGCTGGGACTACAGGCGCCCGCCACCACGCCCGGCTAATATTTTGTATTTTTAGTAGAGACGGGGTTTCACCGTGGTCTCGATCTCCTGACCTCGTGATCCGCCTGCCTCTGCCTCGACCTCCCAAAGTGCTGGGATTACAAGTGTGAGCCACTGCGCCCGGCCGGATATTAACTTTTATCTGATATATGGTTTGCAAATATTTCTTCTCAATCTATAGGCTGCTTTTCTTTTTTGTGGATTGTTTCCTTTGCTGTGTATAAACTTTTAAGCTTGATGAAGTCCCATTTATTTCTTTTTACTTTTGAGTAGCCTGAGTTTTAGTGTGATAGCCAAAAAATATCATTGCCAATGCCAGTGTCCAGAAGCTTTTCTCCTGTGTTTTCTTCTAGGAGTTTTACAGTTTCAGGTCTTACATTTAGGTATTTTATTCGTTTTGATTTTATTTTCATGTCTAGCATAAGATAAGGGTCCAATTTCATTTTTTTCATGTGGAAATAGTTTTTCCAGCATCAATTTTTGAAGAGACTGTACTTTCCCCATTGTGTCTTCTTGGTGCTCTTGTCAAAAATTAGTTGATCATATATGTTTGGAGTCATTTCTGAGCTCTATATTCTGTTCCACTGGTCTAGCTCTCTGCTTTTATGCCAGTACCATACCGTTTTGATTACTATAGCTTTGTAATATAATTTTAAATGAGGAAGTATGATGCTTCCAGCTTTCTCTCCCTCAGAATTGCTTTGGCTATTTGGATTCTTTTGTGATTCCATATAAATTTTAGAATTGCTTTTTCTATTTCTGTGAAGAATGCCACTAGAGTTTGATAGTGATTACATTGAATCTACACATTGCTTTAGGTACTATGGATATTTTAACAATATTGATTCTTCTAATCCATGAGCACAAAATACTTCTCCATTTATGTGTGTCCACTTTTTAAATCAACATTCTATAGTTTTCAGTGTACCTGTCCTTCATCTCCTTGGTTAAATTTACTCCTAAGTATATTTTTATGCTATAGTAAATAAGATTTTTTGTTTCTTTTTCAACTAGGTCATTATTTGCCTATAGAAATCCTATAGATTTTTGTATGTTGATTTTATATTCTGTAACTTTACTGAATTCATTAGATCTAACCATCTTTAGGTGGAGTCTTGGAGTTTCTTCATGTAGGATCATGCCATCTGCAAACAGAGATAACTTTATTTCTTCCTTTCTGAGTTTGATAACTTTTGATTTTTATCTGATTGCTCTTGCTAATACTAGTCCTAAATAATAAGTTCAGTACTATGTAGAATACAAGTGGCAAAAGTGGTTATCCTTGTTTTGTATCTTAGAGGAAAAGCTTCCAGATTCTCCCCATTGTTTAAGACATTAGCTGTGGGTTTTTCATAAATGGACTTTATTATGTTGAAGAACAATCCTTCTATACCTAAACTGCTAAGAGTTTTTATCAAGAAAGAATATTAAAATTTATCAAATGCTTTTTCTTTTTCAATAGATATCATCATTTCTTTTTCAGTCTGCTAAGGCGATATATCACACTGACTGATTTGCATATATTAAACCAACCTTGCATGGCAAGGATAAATCACACTTGATGATACATAGTATTCTTGATATGTTGTTGAATTCCATTTTCCAAGATTTTATTGAAGATTTTTGCATTAATATTCATCAGAGATATTGACCTGTAGTTTTCTTGTCTTGGGGTGTCTTTGGCTTCAGTATCAAGGTGATATTGGCCTTGTAAAATGTATTAGGAAATATTCTCTCCATTCTACTTTTTGGAAAACTTTAAGAAGTGTTGATATTAATTCTTCTTTGAAAGTTTGGTAGAATTCAACTATAAAGGCATCAGGTCCTAGGCTTTTCTCTGTTGGGAGGTTTTTAATTACTACTTTAATTTCTTTGTTGTTGGTCTGTTTAGGTTTTCTATTTCTTTCTGATTCCACCTTGTAGGTTGTATTTTTCTAAAAATTTATGCATTCTTTAGGTTGTCAGATTTGTTGGCATTAAATTGTTCATAATATTACCTTATGATCCTTTTTGTTTCTCAGTCATCTGTTGTCATTTCTCCACTTCTGATTTTTTGATACAATAGTTGTTTTTTGATACAATAGTTGTTTCCTTTGGGTTGGTCTAATAGTGCTCTGAGTTTGGCAGATCTCTGTCACTATCCCTAATGATATATTCTTTTTTTGTCTGCAATACCTGTGGCCTTAATATGGAGATGGTTATTAAAGAATTATTAGTTAGTTCTAATTAACTGTATTTCTCAAGAGAGATTGAATAACTATTAGGAGATGATAGATATGTGATGCTCACAAGTACTCAATTCCTGATAATGAACTCTAAAATACCGTAAAAGATTTATGTGAAACTCTAGAAATAAATACATTACAATTAATGCTCACCATGCTATCATGTTCATTTTGGACACAGCTCCTAGTTTCAAAAAATCTCATTGTCATTTCCTACAACTCCAGACCACCAAAAAGTCCTCTGAGCATTATACTATAAGTTTTATTGATTTTTATTTGTTATAATAAATACAACTTTGTATATTAATATGCTCCTAAAATTATTTATATAGTATGCTTTGCCTTGAGCAAGAGAAAGTTTCTTATTTTGTATCCCAGGCCATTGGAAAAGAGGAAACCAAGAGAGTGATACACAATATATATTTAGAAATTGCCTATCTCTTACTTAAAGGAAATAATGACAAGTTTTAAAGGTGGCAGGGACACTGCCTTTCTTAGCTTTTTTTGGATATATCTTATTATTAGTAAATAAAAGCAAAAAAAAAGAAGTAGCTGTGCTAGAACACAAGCAAATATTTGCCTTAAAAACACAAAACTAACACAAAAAATAGATTTTATAACCTTAGGTACATGCATATCTGGTTTTGTTTTAAAATTTGGTAGGACTATTGTTACAATTACAGAATGCAGAAATAACTCAATGAAACTGCATAGGAAACCCTTATTCAACACTTTGCTTTTCTCTCCCCTTTCTTTGAGTAAATCTGACATTATAAGCATAACTGGTTCTCTGTGGACCTCTTAAATAATTTAAAGATGCTGAGCTTCATATTCTACAGCCCAAAGATGCTGACATTATTTTAAATTAGGTTTTAACACTTGAAACACATTGAAGTACATTTGGGGGAGATGAAGATTTGCTACCTGTGCTCTTTTTCTGTAAGAACAGCGTTCAGCAGACAGAGTTGGAATAAAATAATATCTCCATGGTTTGTTTTTAAATCTTTATCTCCAGTCAAATGACATGAGCTATGATAACACATATATGACAACTTGGTAATTTCAGAATAAATTCTGAATGCAAAGAGACTTGTTAATATCAAGTGAAAATAGAAATTCTTAAATATTTTCTAAAAAGAGCAACAGACTGCTCTTATGATGTGCCTCCCTGTTCAACAGATTTGGGTATTACAACAACTCAAGGGATGTTTGTGGCACCCTAAGCTACATGTAAGAGATTTTTGAAATGCTGAGATGTGGCTATTACTTAACTCTGTGTGACCAATATTAACAGAGTTCAGCTCTACTTGAATAATATGAAAGTTAAGAGATATACTCTTCTTTGTTGGCACCTTCATCTCTTTCTGCACGTTAGGCAGAAAGTCAGTTTCATCCCATTTCCGCATATAACTGCCACATGTGGTTTTTAAGTCCCTAGGTTGAATGTATCTGGGTCAGAGGCAAAGCTCAAAGTTGAACTAGGGCTTAGTACACTGCTTGGCCTCAATCAGAATTTTCTTTTTGTGATCAGGCATGTTCCCAGTTGCCACGCAATGTGAGTTGGCAAGGGAGAAGGGGAGCAAAAAAAAAAAAAAAAAAAAAAAAAAGAAAAAGAAAATCAAGAATTGGGCTCCTTGCCAAGTTTTCAAAGAGTGAAAAATTGGAGCCCTTGAGAGAAGCAACTGTTTGGAACTGCTAACCCTTCTGCCCTATCACATTCCAAGTCAGTCAGATGGTCATAGCCATCTCTGCCAGAATGTGCCATGTTATTGAGCACAAAGACAGGTTTCTAGCCTCCCAGGATATGGTACCATGTGCTGGGGATTCATGAGTTTATATGAAAAATTATTTTTCACTTGTACCTGATGTTTAGGTTTCTAAAACTTCCTTTTGCCTTTTTCTTGTCCTGTTTCCCTTCTAGATTTCATTTTCCACTGGAATCCTACATTCTGTACTCTCCTTATTCTAGTAATTAATTTTCCTTGCATGAGTAAAATTCATGGTCACTAATCATAGTTTCATATCCAAGGTGCAAAATTGTTCAAGTGTAGAAAAGAGGGACATTCCTCTAAACAGGAGGAAAAAAATACAGAAAAATATCTCAGATATGCTCAATTCCAGTGTTTTCACCTTGGTGGATGCAGCTGGCAATCATTTTGGAAAAAATCCAAGTCAGCCAGAAGTGGTGGAAGAACACTGAATTAAGATTTTTTTTATTTAAGTGAAATTAGCATGTCAAAGGGATACACTGTCATGTTTACTACAGCATTATTCACAATAGCCAAGATATAGACTCAAACTAAGTGTCCATCAATGGATGAATGCATTTTTAAAAGTTGTATATACATACAGTGGAATACTATTCAGCCTTAAAAAAAGAAATTCTTTTATTTGCAATAACATGGATAAACCTGGAGGAAACTATGTTAAGTGAAATAAAGCAGGCACATAAAAACAACTACCACATGATCTCACGAAAATGTAGCATCTAATAAAGTAGAATTCATAAAAGCAGAGAGTAGAATGGTGATTACCAGTGACTAAGGAGAGGGGTGACCTTTGAGGAGATGTTGGTCAAAGGAAACAAAATTTCACTTAGGAGGAATAAGTTGAAGAGATCTATTGTACAATGTATAACTAATGAAAATATATTATATTCTTGAAAGTTGCTAAGAGGATAGATTTCAGGTATTAACATCACCAAAAACATATAAGGTAATTCATATGTTAATTAGCCCCATTTAGCCATTTCACAAAGTATACATATCTCAAAAACATTATGTTGTAGAAGAGCTGGTACCATACCTACTGAAACTATTCCAAAAAATTGAAAAGGAAGGACTCCTCCCTAACTCATTCTATGAAGCTAGCATCATTTTGATACCAAAACCTCGCAGAGATACAACAAAAAAGGAAAATTTCAGCTCAATATCCTCAATGAACATTGATTTGAAAAACCCTCAACAAAATACTAGCAAACTGAATTCAGCAGCACAGCAAAAAGCTTGTCTGTCACGATCAAGCAGCCTTCATCCCCAGCAATTACAACAAAAGCAAAAATTGACAAATGGGATCTAATTAGAATTTCTGCACAGCAAAAGAAATATCAAGAGAATAAACAAGCAACCTACAGAATGGGGCAAAATATTGCAAATAATTCATCTGACAAGTCTAATATCTAGTATTTATAAGGAACTTAAACAATTTTACAGAAAAAAAAAAACCATTAAAAAGTGGGCAAAGGACATGAACAAAAACTTCTCAAAAGAAGACATACGTGCAGCCAACAATCATATGAAAAAAAAAAGTGCAACATCACTGATCATTGGAGAAATGCACATCAAAACCACAATGGGATATCATCTCACACCAGTCAGAATGGCTATAATTAAAAAGTCAAAAAATAACAGATGCTGGCGAAGTTGTGGAGAAAAAGGAACATTATACACTGTTGATAGGTGTAAATTAGTTGAACCATTGTGGAAGACAGCTTGGTGATTCCTCAAAGACATAAAGATGGAAATATCATTTGACTCAGCAATCCCATATCTAGGCACATACGCAAACGAATACATGTCATTCTACCGTTAAGACACATGCATGTGCATGTCCATTCCAGCACTATTCACAATAGCAAAGACATGGAATCAACCTAAATGCTCATTAATGAGAGCTTGGATTAAAAAAAATGTGGTACATATACACCATGGAATACTATATAGCCATAAAAAAGAACATGATCATATCCTTGGCAGGAAAATGGATGGAGCTGGAGGCCATTATCCTCAGCAAACTAACACAGGAATGGAAAACGTAACACTGCATGTTCTCACTTAAAAGTGGAAGCTATATGATAAGAACACATGGACACATAGAGGGGAACAACACACACTGGGGCCTAGCAGAGGGTGGAAGGTTGGAGGAGGAAGAGGATAAGGAAAAATAACTAACGGGTTCTAGGCTTAATACCTGGGTGACAAAATAATCTGTTCAACAAACCCCCATGACACAAGTTTACCTATGTAACCAATCTGCACTTAACAGGTTTGCTAAGTAACAAACCTGCACAGTTTTGTTACCTATGTAACAAACCTGCACTTAACAGGTTTACCTATGTAACAAACCTGAACTTAAAAGTTAAATGAAAAACATATAACAAACCTGTTAAGTTTGTTACCTATGTAACTAACCTGCACTTAACAGGTTTGCCTACATAACAAACCTGAACTTAAAAGTTAAATGAAAAACATATCCGTGTTGTATGCAACAAATATACACAATTTTTGTTGGTCAATTTAAAACATTAATTAAAACTAAAGTATGTATCCTATAGGTAGCCAAAAAAATGATTTTTCCACTTGCTACGGATATGAGTTTGGCAAAACCAGTTAATCTCTTCAAATCTCTTGTTTCTTTATCTGCCATTGTGTATTTTAATGGCTGATGTGTTTATATTACAAGATTGTTAGAAAGATCGACTGAGATGGCCTATGTAAGAAAGCATATTTTGGAAATATTAAACAATGTTCAAAGGTAAAGGACCATCATCTGCTGTTTCCAATGGGCTCTCAAAAGGTGTGGAATTGCCATTCCTTTCAGGGGCAGTTATACACAGACTAGTAAATCAAGTGTTTGACTTAAAACCTACAACAATAAGTAATTTTGGGTGTTTTAAAGATTATATTTTAATAATTTTATTGACATAAAATTCACATTCCATTCATATCACCCTCTTAGAATGTATAAGTGAATTTTTTTCACATATTCATAGAGTTGTGTAACCATCACCACAATCTAATTTTAGAACATTTTTGTCCACTGTAAAGAAAAAAAATGTAATCACTCTTCATTACCTCCCAACAAAACCCTACCATCCAGCCCTAGGCAACCACTAATCAATTTTATGTCTTTATTCATTTGTCTCTTCTGGACATTTCATATAGACAGATGCATACAATATATGGCATTTTAAGACTGGATGCTTTCACTTAACATAATGCTTTCAAGGTTCCAAGGTATAGCTTGTATGGGTTCTTGATTCATTTTTATGGCTCAATAATATTCCATTGCATGGATATACCACTTGTGCTTATCCATTCATCAGTTGATGGGCATTTGGGTTATTTCAGCATTTTGGTTATTATTGAATAATGTTGCTATGAATATTGATGTACAAGTTTTTGTGTGGACATATGCTTTTGTATCTCTTAAGTAGGTGCAGAGGTGCTGGGCCATGTAGTAGCTTTATATTTAAGGCTTTGAGGAACTTCCAGGCTGTTTCCCAATCAGCTGCAACATTTTAAATTCCCACCAAAAAAAAAATGAGCATTCTGATTTTTACACATCCTCTGCAACACTTGTCATTACCTGGCTTTTTTATTATAGCCAACCTAGTAGGTGTAAAATAGTGTCATCGGGATTTTGATTTGTATTTTCCTAGTGACGTTTGGCAACTTTTTATTTGTTTATTGGCAATTCGTATATCTTCTTTGGAGAAATGTCTATTCAGATTCTTCAGTCAATTGTTAATTGAGTTATTTGTCATTTTAAAAAAATTTATTGTAAGAGTTCTTTATATATTTTGGATAAAGTCCCTTATCAGATATATTGTTTATAAATATCATCTCCTATTTCATGGATTGCTCTTTTACTTTCTTCATAATATTTGTAGCAAAAACACTCGTTAATTTTGATGTAGTTCAAATTATTTTTTCTTTTGTTTCTTCTGCTTTTGGAGTTGAATCTAAGAAACCATTACCTAATTCAAGATCAAGAAGATTTACTCTTGGGTTTTCTTCTAAGAATTTTATAGTTCTAGCCTTTACATTTAGGTCTGCAATACATTTTGAGTTAATTTGTGTTTAAGATTTGAGATAGGCATCCGGTTTCATAATTTTGCATGTGGATATCCAATTCTTCCTGCCTATTTGTTGAAAATTTTTTTTTCTATTTTATTACTATTTATTCCTTGAATTGTCTTGGCACCCTTGTGAAAAATCAATTGACCATTAACTATGGATTTATTTCTAGACTTTCAATTCTACTATATAAATCTATATGTACATTTTTATGCCAGTACCACACTGTCTTGATTACTGTAGCTTTGTAGTAAGTTTTGAAATTGGAACTGTAAGTCCTCTAACTTTGTTTCCCTGTCTTAAAATTGTTTGAACTATTCTGGCTTCTTTGAATTTCTATGTGAATTTTAGGATCAGCTTGTCAATTTCTGCAAGAAAACCAGCTGGGATATTTTTAGAATTTGCATTGATCTGTAGATTAATTTGGAGATACTGCCATCTTAACAATACTAAATCTTCCAATTCCTGAATGAAATACCTGTTTGTTTATTTAGATCTTTAATTATTTCAATGTTTTATAGTTTTTAGTGTACACCTCTTGCCCTTTTTTGTTAAATTTATACCCAAGTATTTTATTCTTTTAATGCTATTGTAAGTGGAATTGTTTGCTCAGTTTCATTTTTGGAGTTTTCACTGATAGTATATAGAAGTACAATTGATTTTTGTATGTTCATCTTGCATCCTAAACCTGAATGAACTCCTTTATTAGTTCTAACAGTTTTAATAGATTCCTTTGGATTTTCTATACATAAGATCATGTCATCTACAAACAGAGATAGAAGTATTTCTTCCTTTCCAATCTAGATGTTTTTTATTTCTTTGCTTCCATAATTGTCCCAGCTAGAACCTTCAACAACTGGTGTTTAATATATATCTGAGGTTATATAGCTTCGATTGGCTACTTTTGGAAAAGAAAATAGGCTGAAAGAAAGAACAGTAATAAAAAATACATAGTAATAAGTATACTAATTTATTTTTGCATCCATTTCATTGTTATGATTGTTTCAATGGATTACAGATTTCAGTTGTCTCATTGTTAATTTGTATTCATTTAAAATATGAAATCTTCCTGTAATTTATTTGTATGGTTTCTTGTTTTTATGAGTTAATGGGTTTTTTATTTGCACCTGACTTAATTTCCATATAGATTTTGGGGGACCTAATAAGCTAACTGGAGAAGAGAGAGAAGCAATGTTGCAGTCCCTACCTGACTTTCAGTTTGTTTGGGTTGCCAAAACTGTCCAGGGCCACTCTTGTTTCATAGCTGGTTTAATTAAATGGTCCACCAAAATCTGATGCCTGGAAAAAATAAGTGTATTTTTAACACAGAAACTCAATGAAGAAAACTAGATTCCAATAATTCACAAGTTTATAGAAATACTAATAAGCAGAAAAAATATTTAATCAAGTTTACTTACCTGAGTGATCACAATAAGTACAGATTGAAAATGCCATGTTTTCATCATTAATTAATATTTTGTAACATATTTCATGTTGTGGGTTTTCACTTGGCTTTCGCTAGTTCAGTTCTGTGGATAAATCACTGTTTATAGCTGCATGTTTTACTCAAAGAAGCCCTACAATTTGTCTTAATTGTGAACTCAGTTTATTTGCAGATAACTGATCAAATACCTCTAGAGTAAGGCTCTCCATTCACTTTTATTTTCTTTAATAAATGTATATTTAAAATAGAAATATATGATCATTGTAATAAGTTAGATAAAACCAACATTAAGGAATAAAATTATTCTCATCCACCTCTCCCTTCCAGTTACTGACCTCCTTCTCCTGCCCCTGTGACAAGTAATTTCTGACAGCAGCCCAGTATGTAACCTTCTACAGTCATACAAACTCTTACCAATGTATATGCACATACAGCAGTCTTTGTTTACACATTTGGGTTTTTATAAACAAAACTGGAATAATCTAATGCACATTATTCAAATTTCACTTGTCTTTTAATAGTATAACATGAACATTCTTCCAGTTCAAAACAGCTAGCTTTAACTCATACTTTTCTTTCTTTTTTTTAGAATCACTTTTATATTTAATAGCATACCATTCCCCAATGATGAATGCTCAAGATGCTTCCAGTGTTTTAGCCACTTCAAATAATACTGCAAAAATCACCTTCAAAGAACACTGAAAAAACATTTTTATACATACATCTCTCTTGGATTCCTTTTTTCTAAATTGTTTCGTCACATATTTTGTCCATTATTTTGGTTTTTTTCCCCTCCAATTATTACTTTGCACTAATTATTTGTATAATGAAGATATTTACAACATGTCTGTCATATGCATTTCATTTTTCCTCAGTATACTTATTGGTTAGCTTTTGGCATTTTAAAATTACATCTTCATCTAGACCATTTTAAAAAATTGTTTACACATTCAAATGTATCTTCTCTTTTATGCTTTCTGTGTTTCTTGCTTAATATAAAGATATAGATAAATAGATGGATGGATAGAAGTAGATAGATGGATGAATACACATTTATGATGCTGAAGCACAGAATATTTTTGGAAGGTACTATGGATTGAAAGTTTGTGTCTCCTTCTAATTCATGTGTTGATCCCCACATCCCCAATATAATCACATTAGGAGGTAGGACCTTTGGGAAGTAATTAGGGTTAGATTAGGTCATGAGGGTGAGGCCCTTATGATGGGATTAATATCCTTTTTTTATTTAAAAAAAAAAGAAGAGATACAAAATTTATTTCCCTTGGGATAAAACCAAGTAGAAGGCCCTCACCAGACACTGAGTCTGCTGGCACCTTGATCTTGGACTTCTCAGCCTCCAACTGTGAGAAATAAATGTATGTTTTCAACATATCACCTGGTCTGTGGTATTTTTTTATAGCAGCCCAAACTGAAAAAGACCAAAAAACACACTGGAATTTGGAATCAGTGGTTGTTCTGAGGAGAGAAACTAGAAAGAAGCGAATTTTCCCTGTATGCCTCCTTTTGCCATGTGAATTCCTAGCATACTTAAATTGTTATATAATGGCGAAGGGCATAATCTCCAAAGCCAGAGTTCAAATCTCTGGCTCTGGATTCAAATCTCTGTTCTGATACTTACTAGCTATGGGACATTGATCAGCATCTGTTTATCTTCATATCTTTGTAAAATGGATTTAATAATAGCGTGAACATTAGAATGTTGTTCTTAGTACTGAAATAAATATATGTAAAGCACTTAAAATATCAAGAGCCGTATTATAAGCATTATCATGTTAGCTATTTTTTTGTTTTCAACTCAATACATTTTTAAATGACTATTAAAATGAGAATAAAGACATAGCTACAGATGTGAAAAAATGTTTTTGTGTTTTTATATATTAATTATATGGATTATGTGTAGGTGTATGAGAAATTCTAGAGCACAGTGAATTCTAACCAAACATAAGCCACCCAAAAAGAGGTATAACACTTACCAGAAAAACAACAGAGCTAGCAAGGCACACAACAAATAACACAAATTTTAGAGGCAGATTCATAACTGCGCATTTAAACATAAAAACATCTCCAAGATATATTGTTTTAATGAAAAGAAAGATGTTGAAAAGTGTGTATAATGTGCTACAATTTGTATAAAATATGTATTCTTTTGTTTAGTGTCTATACAAATTGCAAATATCTCTTTTATGTCTTACCTTTATTTCTCTTAATGATAACTGTGGACCAAGAGAGTAGTTAATTTTCATACAGTTCAATTTATTAATATTTCCTTTTGTTATTAATGCTTTTTGGTGTCCTGTTTGAGAAATCCTGCTTTAATCTTCAAATAATGAAGATGGTGTCTTGTATTATCTTCTAACAGGTATCGTTTAGCTTTTCACATCCACTTGAAATTGATCCCTTTATGAATGGTGTGAGGCAGATGCCCAGTTAACATTTTCCCCTGAAGATACAAAATTTTCCTGATATCACTTATTAAAACATTTTTCTTGCTCCACTGCTCTGTAATATCAGGTTGTTATAATCAAGTGTCCGTAATGATTTTTTTATATTTTGGGGTTCCCTATTCTGCTGCAAAGATTTATTTATCTATCCATATGCTAATACCACATTCTTAATTTTGTATCATTATAATAATTCTTAATTAATATTAGATAAAGAAAAACTCACACCTTACTCTTCTTTTAGAGATCTGCAATATTATTGCTATTTTGTGTTTCCAATAAATCATGAGATTAGTTTGTAAATTTACAAAAATAAAACTAAAGATTTCGATTGAGATTATAGTGACTATATACTTTAATTATGGGAACATCTTTATAAAACTGATGTATTTATTTAGCTGTTATTTCTCTCAATAAAACTTATAAATTGATCCTAAAACATCAGTGCTTATTTTTGCTATATTTGTTATCGGTAATTTTTTAAACTATTGTAAATTGTATCTTTTGAAATTGTATTTTCTAGTTTTTAATAATATATGTAATGTAATTGACTTTTATGTGTTTTTAGATATTAATTCTAATAATTTATCAATACATTTTATGTTTACTTACACAATTATAGCATTTTGCTCAGTATATTTTCATTTTTTCCTTTTTTTTCCACTCTGCAAATCCTTTATTTCTTTTTTATGTCTTACTAGACTAGTTATATTCAATGCTCAATAGAAGTTTTCCTGTGTGTTTTTGTTTTAATAGTGGATATCTTTTTCTCTGAAGAAAAGCTTTAAACACTGCACTATTAAGTTTAATCATTATTCTAACTTTATAGATATAACCTTTATCAGGTTAAGGCTTTATTTCCCTTTTACTATCAGTTCCCTAAGACTTTTAACAGTGAATGTTGAGTTTTATCAAATGCTGTACAGCATAGACTAATGTGGTCACATTTTTTTTTCTTGCAATCTGTTAATGGGGTGAACTACAATAACTAAGTTTCTAATGTTAAATTAACTTTGCTGTCTTGGAATAAATCCAACTAAGTGATGATAAATAGGGATAAAATGGAGATAAAGATTGTAAAGCAATAAAATTTCAACAAATTTGGTTTAAAGATCTAACTGGCTTCTATTCCAGGAGCATGAATCAGGGCAGCATCTCATCTAAAGATTTAGATAAGGTACTCTGATGGGCATGACAGAGTAGTAGGTTTTTATAAGGTAGCTTGAGCAGAAATGAGGAAACAGCAGAATACAAAAAGTGAATTGGTTAACATCTAAGTACTTAAAGTTTATTTCCTTGTAAGGGTTAAAACAGAGTGAACTTCCTCATCATGCCAACTGAAACCGGCTGATTTGGAAATTTGGCAATCAGGTCTATCCTGATTTCTTAGAAGGTTGGATAAACAACTTAGCTTCAGTTCAGAGACATGAAACTTTAGCATGAGTCACTCCATTTTGTTTTGGCCTATTGGGGCCTACTGCCCGAGCTCAGTTCAAATTATGGTGTCCCATGAATTTTACTGGAAAAGATAGAAAGTTATATAATCACTGGATTCAATTTGCTAATATTTTATTTAGGATTTTTATATCCATGTCAGTAAATAAAGTTGTCATGTAATATTTTTTTCACAATTTGTCTTATGATTTGGTATCCCAATTATGCTATCCTCCATACTATTAGTAGGAGAATATAACTTATCTTTGCTGTTGTTTGTTGGAAGAGTTTGTATAGCTGAGAATTTTTGTTTCATTTAATATCTATTTTAACTCTCTAGTGAAACCATGTGAGCCTAGGATTTTCACTGTGGATTATGGAAAGATTTTAAATTATTTTCTCAATTTCTTTAATGGTGACAGTTTTATTCCGTTTTTGAAAAATAGGCCAGACATGGTGGCTCAGGCCTGTAATCCTAGTGCCATGGGAGACCAAGCAGGGAGGATCACTTAAGGCCAGGAGTTTCTGACCAGCCTGGGCAGCATAGCAAGACCCATGTGTGGTGGTGAATGTTTTTAGTCCCACCTATTCAGGAGGCTGAGGTGGGAGAATAGCTTGAGCTCAGTAGTTTGAGGCTGCAGTAAGCTATGATCGTGTCACTGCACTCCAGTGTGGGTGACAGAGCAAGACCGAGGCTCAAAAAAAATTTTTTTTTCTTAGAAACATTTTGGGAATTTGCCCAGTTTATCTAGATTTTCAAAATATATATGTGATAAAGTTGTTTCTAAAATCTTCTTTTAATTTTTTAGTGTCTCTAGTTTCTGTAGCGATAAACTTTTTCTTGACACTGGTTATATATGTCTTGTTTCTTTTTTATTAATCTGTCTTACCAGATGTTTTTCAACGTTTGAATCATTTTCACATTGTGTTTCTTTTACTGTATTTTTCTTTTTTCTTTAAGGAATTTATCTTCTTATCTTTATTATATTCTTTTTTCCACTCTTGGGGGTTTATTCTGCTGTTTATTCTCTAATTTCCTAAAATAGATATTCAATTATTAAATTTCTGTCAGTTTTCCCTTTTACTATACCTAGTTGAATATGTTTTCCTTAGAAAATATTTCAGCTACATCCCACCAATTTTGATATGTAATATTTTCATCACCTATTACTTAGAAGTATTTTCCAATTAATCTATAATATCGTTCCTATTTCTGTGATTTTGAATAGATATAAGTTAGTCCTTCTCTCTATTTTGAAAGTTTTGTATCTCTATTATATTTAGTCATTTCTTGGTATCCTGAAGGAATTGGTTCCAGAACCGCTGCCTCATGAACCCGAAAATCTGAGGATGCTCATTTTCTTTATATAAAATGACATACTATTTGCATATAATCTATGCATAGCTTCCCATATATTTTAAATCATCTCTAGAATATTTATAATACCTAATACAGTGTAAATGCTATGTAAATAGTTCTTATACCATACTTTTTAGGGAATAAGAAGAAGAAAAGAAAAATCTGTACATGTTTACTACAGATGCAGCAGTACAATTCTTTTTTTAAAATTTTTCATCCGCGGTTGCTGAAACCATGAGTGTGGAACCCACATGTATGACAAACCAATTATACATATATTGTTAAATTTCTCTTTACTATATGTCTTATGTTCTAATTTCTATTTTATTTATTCTCTCTTCTGTTGGGCTAGGCAGCTAGCTGCCTATCATATCCATTGAATTTTAGGTTTCAGATATGATCATCTTCATTTCTAGAAGTTTTACTCAAATTTTTATCAAAAAATCTATGTCCTGTTTTATAGATTCCTGTTCTGTATAGATACTTTCACATTTTTAGATCATTTCTTTAAACATACTAACCAATATTTTTATAATCTAGATTAGATCATTCTAGTATCTGAAGTCTGAGACGGCCTATCAGTCTGTTTATGTTTTTATTGGTTCTTGTTCATGGAATGTGTTTCCCTAACATGTCTGGTTACCTTTATGAGCAGATTTATGCCCTTAAAAATTATTTTAGAATGCTTATTCCTCCACCCTGCCCAAAAGGGAGCACAGACATTTGTTTCTCTCAGGAAACTGAAGCCAGGTTCATGGCTTGAGGTTGCCTAGACCACCATGGCTTATGTACCAAACCTGCAAATTTGCAAAGAACCTATCTGTAGCCACAGATTCTCAGTGATGTTTTGTTGTACTTTTTCCTACCCACATCCTTTGTTCTGATCAGAACCAAGGTGATCTTTCCCACAACCCAGAGTTGACAGGAGAAAATAAAAAAGGCACATAGATTTTGGCATTCTCTTACCCTGAGAGTGTGTCCTTTTTAAATCACAGTGTAAAATGCAAAGACAGTCTTCAGACAGACTCCCCACTGGACAGGCTCTGGTTCCTGGCTCCTATTGAGAGGTGACAGCATGCTGGCAAGTCCTCACAGCCCTCGCTGGCTCTGGGCACCTCCTCTTCCTGGGCTCCCGCTTTGGCGGCACTTGAGGAGCCCTTCAGCCCGCCGCTGCACTGTGGGAGCCCCTTTCTGCGCTGGCCAAGGCCGGAACCAGCTCCCTCAGCTTGCAAGGAGGTGTGGAGGGAGAGGCGTGGGTGGGAACCCGGGCTACGCACGGTGATTGCAGGCCAGCGCGAGTTCCAGGTGGGCGTGGGCTCGGCAGACCCCGCACTCCGAGCCGCCCACCGGCCGACCCCGCCCCACCCCACCGGCCCGGGGCAGTGAGGAGCTTAGCACCAGGGCCAACAGTTGCTGTGCTCAATTTCTCACCCGGCCTTAGCTGCCTTCCCGCCAGGCAGGGCTCGGGACCTGCAGCCTGCCATGCCTGAGCCTCTCCAGCTCCGTGGGCTCCTGTGCGGCCGGAGCCTCCCCGATGAGCGCCACCCCCTGCTCCACGGCGCCCAGTCCCATCGACCACCCAAGGGCTGAGGAGTGCGGGCGCAGGGCGCGGGACTGGCAAGCAGCTCCACCTGCAGCCCCACCTGCAGCCCCCGGTGCGGAATCCACTGAGTGAAGCCAGCTGGGCTCCTGAGTCTGGTGGGGAAGTGGAGAACCTTTATGTCTAGCTAAGGGATTGTAAATACACCAATCAGCACTCTGTATCTAGCTCAAGGTTTGTAAACACACCAATCACCACCCTGTGTCTAGCTCAGGGTTTGTGAATGCACCAATCAACACTCTGTATCTAGCTACTCCTGTGGGGCCTTGGAGAACCTTTATGTCTAGCTCAGGGATTGTAAATGCACCAATCAGCGCCCTGTCAAAACAGACCACTCGGCTCTACCAATCAGCAGGATGTGGGTGGGTCCAGAGAAGAGAATAAAAGCAGGCTGCCCGAGCCAGCAGTTGCAACCCGCTCAGGTCCTCTTCCACACTGTAGAAGCTTTGTTCTTTCAGTCTTTGCAATAAATCTTGCTACTGCTCACTCTTTGGGTCTGCGCTGTCTTTATGAGCTGTAACACTCACTGCGAAAGTCTGCAGCTTCACTCCTGAAGCCGAGACCATGAACCCACCGGGAGGAACAAACAACTCCAGAGACGCCACCTTAAGAGCTGTAACACTCGCCGCGAAGGTCCGCAGCTTCACTCCTGAGCCAGCGAGACCACGAACCCACCAGAAGGAAGAAACTCCGAACACATCCGAACATCAGAAGGAACAAACTCCGGACATGCTGCCTTTAAGAACTGTAATACTCACCGCGAGGGTCCGCGGCTTCATTCTTGAAGTCAGTGAGACCAAGAACCCACCAATTCTGGACACACTATCCCCTTTAACATGGCTGGAAAATTTATTTAGGTAACAGCAAATTTTGTGCTTAGGTATTTTCTTATCTCTCCAGCATTCAGGCTTTCAGGGTTCACACTTTCCTCCAGAATGTTTTTCTGGAAATTCATCAATTTCGTGGAATACTTTTAACGTTTTTAAGGTGATGTTTTAAGTATTTAATCTATCATATCATATCAGCTGGAAATTTTATCCAAATAACCAATCTCACCATTATCTAAAATGTCTTATTCCTGACTTGAATAGGAATGATCCAGTGCTTTGAGAGTGAGCTTGATGCTGGATACACACACACACAGTCATTAAATGTCTACTCATTCATATTTTATTAAATGTTTTTATAAAGAATAAATATCAGGCTGGGCTTACATTTATAATCCCAGCACTTTGGGAGGCTGAGGCGGGCAGATCACTTGAAGTCAGGAGTTCGAGACCAGTTTGGCCATAATGGTGAAACCCTGTTTCTACTAAAAACACAAAAATTAGCCAGGCATGGCGGTGCATGCCTGTAGTCCCAGCTACTCAGGAGGCTGAGGCAGGATAATCACTTGAACCTGGGATGCAGAGGTTACAGTGAGCCAAGCTCATACCAGTGCACTCCAGCCTGGGTGACAGAGTGAGACTCCATCTGAAAATAAACAAATATCATATTAATTGAAATCTTTTCAGTGTTTATGAAAATAGCATAGAGTCCAATTTCTTTGATTTATTCTTCTGCTTAATCATAATAATGGATTTCATTTTACAGTCATGCATCACTTGATGACAATACGTTCTGACAAATTCATCCTTAAGTGACTTTGTCATCATGCAAACATCAAGAGTGTGTTTACACGAAACTAGATATGGCCTACTACAGACCTAGGTGATAAGGTGTAGCTATTGCTCCTAGTCTACAAAGCTGTACATCATGTTACTGTACTGAATACTGCAGGCAATTGTAACATGATGGCAAGTATTTGTGTTTTTAAACATATCTAAACATGAAAAACGTATAGTAAAAATATAATAGAAAAGACAAAAAATGGTACACCTGTATAGGGCACTGACCATAAATGGAGCTTATAGAACTGGAAGTTTCTCTGTGTGCCTCAGTGAGTGAGTGGTGAGCGAATGTGAAGGCTTACGGCATTACTATAGTACTGTAGACTTTATAAAACACTGTACACCTAGGACACACTAAATTTATGTAAAAATCTCATTTTTCTTCAGTAATTTAGTTTACTGTAACTTTTTATCTTTAAAACCTTTTTAATTTTTAAATGTTTTGACTTGTAATAATGCTTAGCTTAAAAACATAAAGACATTGTACGGCTGTATGAAACTATTTTCTTTCTTTATATCCTCATTCTACAAGCTTTTTATTATTCTTAAATTTTGGGGTTTTTTTAACTTTTTAAACTGTTGTTTAAGAAAACTAAGACATGAACACACACATTAGCCTAGGCCTACACAGGGTCAGGATCATCAATATCACTGTCTTCTACCTCCATATCTTGTCCCACTGTAAGGTCTTCAGGGGCAGTAACATGTGGAGTTGTCATCTCCTATGATAACAAGGCCTTCTTCTGAAAAACTTCCTGAAGGATCTGCTTGTGGCCATTTTATAGTTAACATTTCTTAATAAGTAGAAGTATACTCAAAAATAACAATAAAAAGTATAATATAGTAAATACTAGGCAATAGGAATTTTTCAGCTCTATTAGAATCTTATGGGATCACCATCATATATGTGGTCTATCACTGACCAAAACATAGTGATTATATTTATCCATCTTTGAATCATTGCAATGAATCTCATATGTTCATGTGCTAAAATTTCATTTCCATTCCTGCATTAACTTTCATAAATGGGATTGGCCTGTAGCTTTTATTATTCTGTTGCAGTTTTAAGATTGACCTCGTAAACAGATGTAGAAAGAAAAAACAAATATTTTCAGTCTTTTACTTATTCTTTATGTACTGGGAAACCTGAAATAACATTAGAGTTTTCTATTTGTTAATGATCTTCTAGAATTCACCTATTTAACTCCATGGTTCAATACTTTTTTGGAAGAGGTAGCCCTTTGAAAACTCTATCATTTTGTTCTATGTTAGTGTGATTTGCTTTGATTTTATGTTTCAAGATTAGCTTGGATAAATTAACCTATCATCATCATTTTCAGTTTCTTTTATCATTAATTTTGTTGTTTTTTAAAAAAGCAATTTGCATAGAATTAACCAAAATGTTATCTTAACCCATGTTTATCACTTCTTAAAACTTTTTACTATCTTTATGCCATAAAGTTGTCATGAGTATCACCTGCGTCGGGTAAGTATTCGTCTGTGATTTTGAGAGAGAACTTCTCCCTTGCCAAGGCCACCCAGGCTTAGAAAATCTGGCTCCTTTCCTGACTGCTGACCAGGTACATGAACCTGGTACAAAACAGCCTTATCCCATTCCCCAGTGTGTAGGGAGGTAAGCAGAGAGCACATCAGTTTCTCAGGTGCATCATCCCTTAGCCAAATCTAACCTAACCTGAGGCCTGCCTGAAATCTACTTTCGAAGTCCTCTTTAATAATTTTAACCTTGAATTCTGCTTTGTCTGAATTCTTTCCTTCTTTCCTTTCTTGCTTCCTTTTTACTTTTACATTTGCCTGTTACAAATTTATCAGTCTTTAAATATTTTGACTTTTCTTTGCCACGTTATTTTACATCTTTCTTTTTTTTTTTTTTTTTTTTTGAGACAGAGTCTCACTCTGTCGCCCAGGCTGGAGTGCAGTGGCACAATCTTGGCTCACTGCAAGCTCCGCCTCCTGAGTTCACGCCATTCTCCTGCCTCAGCCTCCCAAGTAGCTGGGACTACAGGCACCTGCCACCACGCTTGGCTAATTTTTTGTATTTTTTTAGTAGAGACGGGGTTTCATCATGTTAGCCAGGATGGTCTCGATCTCCTGACCTTGTGATCCACCCTCCTCGGCCTCCCAAAGTGCTGGGATTACAGGCGTGAGCCACTGCGCCCGGCCACATCTTTCTTAATCACGATGAAATATTAAATTTCTTTGTTTTCTACACTTATTATTTGATATAGAAATATATTCAAATTTGTCGAGATAATTAACATGCCAGTTATTATTTAATGTATCTTATTTACTATTTTTTACATTTATATACTATTTAACACATTTTATTATTTTATTTTCTTTACCTGTTATTAATTTTGCCAGCTTAGCCAACTTTCTCTTCATTTCCTCTCCATCCTTTTTCTTCCTGTTAATTTACAATACTTCTATGCATTTTAATTTTACTAACAGCCATAATTAAGCTTGTATTACACCATTATTTTATCAAAATTAAATAATGACTATAGTCTTTCTCTAATATTTTTTGCATACATTTCCTATCTCTCATCATTTTACTGAATTAAGCCCTTTAGAATCTAGATTTCCTATTAGCAGAGCAGTCTGACATACCAAGAAAAGACACCGCCTCACTTTCCAAGACACGTAGATGCTATAGAATAAAATAACTAATTCTTAAAAATACCTAGAAAATGTTGATGTAAAGGAAGGTACCAGAAATGAAGCAAAAACACAAAATCAGATTCTTTTGTTTGGCAAAACCCAGGAGCTCATGACAATATAGAAACCGCTGGTAGCTCCTGGGGCTAGGGTTTCCACACCCAGCTGCAGAGGCACAGCCAGGACACAGGCTCCTTGTGCATGAGGATCTACAATCACAGAGCCAGACCTGCCTCTGAAATAGGCAATTGAAAACTCCACCTACCTGCTTGAAGAAGGGAGCTGAATGCTTCTTTCTCCTCAGGGACATGAATAAAAATAGATTCATCTGTTAGAAATTAGAAACCCAAGAAGATCCCTCTACTGCAGAGCTTCACAAACTGGCTACAGACGACCTGGAGATCTCCCTAGAACTAAGGCCTTGATTCAGTCTAGCTCAAGATTCTGAATTTCCTCAGGGTCCCCGCACTTGAAGTAGCAAGTGTGGGTCTGAGTGGACACTACTCTTAGGAAATGGGGACTCCAAGCCAAGGAACTATGATCAAAGCTAACCTGCAACTGGTGAAACCTTCAGAAGCCAATGTCATACCATCCCATAGGGGAGCAGTTTCCAACCTTTTTGACACCAGGGAATGGTTTCATGGAAGACAATTTTTCCAGGGATGAAAGGAGGGGGATGGCTTCAGGATGAAACTGTTCCACCTCAGATCAACCAGCATTAGATTATATAAGGACCACACAACCTAGATCCCTCACATGCAGAGTTCCCAACAGGGTTCGGGGACTCCTACAAGAATCTAATGCCACTGCTGATCTGACAGGAGGTGGAGCTCAGGCCGTAATGCTGGCTCACCTGCGCTCACCTCCTGCTATGCAGCCCAGTTCCTAAAAGTCCATAGATACAGCCCAGGGGTTGGGAGCCTCTGCTGTAGGCCACAAGTGATATCCATTGCAAACGTCTTCCTCCTCCAAGTTGGATTCAGGGACAAAAATAACAAATCACAGTAAGAAACCAGTCAGCCGGCCTAACAAATGAAGAATGGATATTTCAAGAACTTGGATAACAGAACAAACTTAAGGATATTTTATAAAAAGTATTCTAAAATTTAGAGAGCTGAAGGAAGAAACAGAAGTTTAAGGCAAGTAAAAAGATATGTCTAAAAAATAACAAGGTACACTTTGGGAGGCCAAGGCGGGCAGATCACCTGAGGTCGGGAGTTCGAGACCAGCCTGACCAACGTGGAGAAACTCCATCTCTACTAAAAATACAAAATTAGCCGGGTGTGGTGGTGCATGCCTGTAATCCCAGCTACTTGGGAGGCTAAGGCAGCAGAATTGCTTGAATCTGGGAGGTGGATGTTGCAATGAGCTGAGAGCATGCCATTGCACTCCAGCCTGGGCAACAAGAGCAAAACTCTGTCTAAAAAAATAAAATAAAATAAAAATAAAAACAACAACAAAACAAAAAAAAACAAGGTGTTTTGAAAAAAAACAAGAACAAGTTTCAGTAATGTCCAATGTAGTCATTGAGAATATGCAGGCTTCATCTGTGAACTTTACATACTGATTCAAGCAAATCAAATATAACATTACATTAATGAAATAATCAAGGAATTTTAACAGACTGATTAAGGACTTGTTCATTTTAAGTGTGAGAATGGTATTGTGCATGTCCTTTTTTAAGAGAGGACTTAGAAAATTCAAAATATATTTTGAAATATTTACAAATAAAAATTCTATGATTCTTGGGTTTGCTTTAAAATACCCTAGTGAGCGGAAAAAGGAAGAATCCCACCTAAGGTCTTGAATCCAAGCTGAGTTGTGTTTAGAAATACACCTGGAACAGAGGTCATTAAAGATAGAGTGGAGGCGGGAAGGATGGATGTTCGTTTCTCTGGTTGGCAGTTAGTACTTCACAAAGGTGAAAGGGAGGCTGCGTAGATGAGAAAAACATGGAAATTTCATCAGAAAAGTAAATAAAGCACGGCAAGGAGTAAGTCAATGAATTCAATTAGGAGATATTGTCTGTAACTGATGACAGCATGGCACAAGGACAGCATGGTGACAAATTATGTGTTAAGACCAAGGCACGGGTACTAATAAACAAACCCAGAATCTTGTTTCTCCAAGTATTTTTCTCTGTGAAATAGCACGGGCAAGTAATACATATAGTGAAGAATGTGTTTTGTGAATGTATGTCACAAGATATAGTTGTCATTATTACAGTGAAAAGGCCTGGTAAGTCTTCAAAGAAGTCAGCTAATGGAAATGTAAGTCCCCACATGCCACAGAGTCTTCTGTTCCACCATTTTGGCCAGGCCAACTGGTGAACCAAAGAAAGCTTGGAAGTCAACAAGCATACTTTTGGCTGGAAGTGACAGAATAGAAAACAAAACAAAACAATGACTAGTGGCCGGGCACGGTGGCTCATGCCTGTAATCCCAGCACTTTTGGAGGCCGAGGCAGGCAGATCATGAGGTCAGGAGATCGAGAGCATCCCGGCTAACACGGTGAAACCCTGTCTCTACTAAAAATACAAAAAATTAGCTGGGTGTGGTGGCGGGCACCTGTAGTCCCAGCTACTTGGGAGGCTGAGGCAGGAGAATGGCATGAACCTGGGAGGCGGGGCTTGCAGTGAGCCGAGATTGCTCCGCTGCACTCCAGCCTGGGTGACACAGTGAGACTCCGTCTCAAAAAAAACAAAAACAAAAACAAAAAAAACAATGACTAGTAGCTTGAATAACGAGTGCAATGATTATTTTATATAACAAAGTATAAGGTAGGTTGCTGCAGGTTAGCTCGGCAGCATGGTGCCACTAGTAATCTAGTGGTTTTCATTGTCTACACTGCCATCCTCAGCAAATGCGTTTTACCCTCCATGTTTTCCTCTCATGGTCACCAAACAGCTACTGCCATTCCAAGCAACATATCCTCACTTCACAATATCAAAAAAATGAAAAAGTAGAAGAGGGATCAATTCTTCTCACCTGTCTCTCCCTTTTCATCAGAGAGAAAAATGTTTCCCAGAAGCCCCTCAAACTACCCGGTAAGTATCTCAGATGGCTCTACAGAACTCCTCATACGTCCATCTCTGTAAAGTCACTGGCAAAAGGGACTAGGATTAATTTGCTTGGCTCAGATCACACATTTTTTTGTGTGTGTGTGTAACTTTAAGTTTGGGGATACAAGTGCAGAACGTATAGGTTTGTTACATAGGTATACATGTGGCATGGTGGTTTGGTGCACCTATCATCTAGGTTTTAAGCCCTGCATGCATTAGCTACTTGTCCTAATGCTCGCCCTCCCCTTGCCCCCCAACCCCAGACTGGCCCCAGTGTGTGTTGTTCTCCTCCCTGTGTCCATGTCTGGGAACACATTTCTAATTCCAAGATCCCTTGACATGACTGGCATTCTGTTCAACAAGAAGGGGGGCATAGCTATTGGTTAGGAAACCAACATTGTCAGCCCCTATCTGATGCTCATTTAAACATCTGCAATTTAATTTTCTCTGACAAGTCCATTTACCTGTCTAGGGTGAGGGTGAGATTGTTCTAGGGTGACAATGAGAATAAAACCTTGGATCTCTATGATAGGGACATTTCTATCTGAGCCCCAATGTGCCTTAAACCACCTCTTAAGTGAGATTTGCATATAATCAACTTATAGCGTATAAATGAAAAGAATGTCTCCAGGTGGATAGTGTCAGAAAAAATATTAAAAAAAAAAGAATGTGCAAATTTTATATTGGTGAAGTGGCACAGACAAAATAGGAAATATATTATTTTAGAACATTTTTGGGACAAATGCCAAGGTATAGATGTGATACTGCTTAAATTTTGAAGAATTTTGTAATATACATATTATACAACTTATTTTATCCTTCCAATGAGATAAATTAAAAAACTGAATTTAGTAGAAGTATTTCAAGTTTTGACAGCAACCCGATAACTGTCCAAATTATAATGCTTGAGAGTTAATCTAACAAGAAATGAAATTCTGGTAACAAATCATGAGCATAATAAAATCACTTTATTAAAGTAATGTGTCACAGTAGGTTTCCTGTCTTCTGCTCTCCACATGTAATCACAGGAAAGTGTAATATTCACAGACTTTACAAAGTTGATTTAACAGGTCAAAGTTAGAGAGGTTTCAGTGTTTTCTCTTTTTGTTTTTGTTTGTATTTCAGAGAAAACTCATTTGAGAACTAGAATCTACTATTAAGAAAAAACAAAATGCTTTAAGCTAACTGCAGTGTCTACCTCCTTAAGAGGGGTGTGTGTGTGTGTGTGTGTGTGTGTGTGTGTGTGTTTTCATTTTGCTCTGGTCTGAGTCAGATGTTTCTTCTCAAGGGTCATGGAGCCTCAAAGATAGAACAAGATTAAAATATCCTCAACATTGTCTATCCACTACTTCAATAAAAATGCCAGAGTCCCCACTCCTTCTCCTCCTTCTCAATTAGATAATCCTTATCCACAGAGAGATGATTAAGAACAATCATACAGTAAATGATTAAGAACAACCACTTGTTCTATCCCTCATGAACGCTGTATGAATAAATAAAGGTAAAAATCCAAATTCCAGGCCTGACTTTGCTATATTGACTTTTTTGAGTCTCATCACAAATTTAGAGTTGGCTAAATTTTCTTGCTTCGTTGAGGTATGTGACAGTTCAAGAGTACTACCATCTTAAGGAGATTCCACCATCTTAAAGTATCAAGCTTTTATTTCTCAGAACTGTCCGTTGCTACCTGACCAAACCGCAAATGTCAGCCCCACCCATATCTTTAACAGAACATAATGACTCTAATCGCAACATAGCTCATCCAAGTCTAGCCAGCACTTTCCCAACCCCTTCCTGATAGGAACCCCTCTTAGAGCACACTTTCCACACTCGGACTTCTTAAAAAGCCTTAGGCTGTAAGAGAAGTTTGCTCCCGACCCTGACGGCCAGAAGCCCTTCTCAAGTTTACTCTCAATAAACCTGTCTCAACTGTTGAGCCCCCTATGCATCTCTGCCTTCCTTTCATCTCTCTACCCTAACAGTATGTAATAAAGAAATAGATTTTCAGACGTAGGGGAAAATGGAACAGGTGGCTGTTGTTTCTAAAGCTAGAATACATGTAGGCTGTAGATGGAGTTCAAGCAGAGGATGTCACTTGGAATGTGAGGTACGATTTGGGGAAAACTACAGGGGTACCTATGCATATGGCAAGTAGTCAAGAGCATGTGTGGAAACGCTACAGGGCATCCACAACTCCACTTTGTCAAGGATTCATGGGTTCAGCTCTATAAAAATATAAGATGAGGAACAATGCTTTTTTTGTTTTTCTGAAAGATTCAAATTTGGCCGTTTTCAATTATTTCTGTAGTCAAACAACAATTAATTGTAAATTCATTCTGAATGTGTTCCCATGTGAGCACATCCATCATTTAGAAACAGAAAGCTCCCTGACCATGCACAAATATTTGGAGAAATGGAAGAATGCCTTAGATGTAAAGGGTACTTTATAGTTTTGGAAAGAGTTAAAAATAAAATAAAAAAATAGGAGTTTCATATCCATCATCTTTGATCTTCACAACAGTCTTTTGTAAAAGAGGAAAGTGGGATTGAGAATGATTCATCGGCTTTTTTCCAAGGTCATAACTAAGAAGTTTTCAAGTCAGGGACTAGACCTTCAGGCTACTCTTTAGTTTAAAGGTCTTTCAACCTCAGGTTCAATGCACTTTCTATTTTACGTAACTCTGTGAATTTGATATTTTAACATATGCATTTTGGAAAAGTGCACAGATTAAACATACAGAGCTAGAAAAATGGCACCATGTGTTTTCTAAGTTGAATTGCCCAGTTTCCAGGTAAGAGGGCCAAGTGGGCAAGAACCCTTCTGTCTCTCTCTTTAACTCTCTGTAATTTCATCTCTTATGTCCTTTTTGCTGTTAATTTTTTAAAAAAACATTAACATTTAACTGAATTTCTGCATGTGCATATTAATATTCAGGAAGACAATGACCTCTGTTCACTTTAAAGTGGTGAGTGTTACCATTTGTTTTGTTTGGAATGTCCATACCTTACCTCATCTCATCAGAGTGAGACCCGGACTAAAGTCCTATGTCTTTGGAGACTTTTGTATTTTAAAAAAATAAACAAAGAAAAGCTGTAATTAAAAGTTTATGTTTTCATTAAAGAAATACTCAAAGAAGTAAACATCCAAAACTCCAAAAGAGGTAACAATCAGGAATTCTTAAATGATGTTGATGTTAACAGTCTATTTTAGGCATAAACTGGTTGCTAAATGGTAAAACATTTAGAAAAGTTACAATCCCACTTTGGTCTTATTTCAGTTTTTTTTCAAGGATTAGGTTCATTAATTAAGTGTTTTATACACTGTTACAGATTTTGTGCTCAAACAAAAGAGAGTTTCAATGAAAAATGCTTTACAATCATGCAAATTTCCTTCATTTCATATTCACAAACCTTACACCCAACAGAGCCTATTTCACAGTGTCAGGGACACATCCCAAGGGTGTCCAGTAAAAAAAAGGAAATGACAGATTTGCCAAGCCTTCAAATGGAAATTTTAACATAAAATAAAGACACATCTTGAAATTATTTAGGAAGGCAAATTAGTCCTTCAAAAGGCACAAGCAAATATTGGGGTATCTTCTCCGTGAGTAGAGAGCACACCTCATCGTGGTAAAGAGAATGATGTACCCTGACCTCAGGACCCAAAAACAAATTGTTAAAAGGTGAACCTAGTCTCTTCTTGAAAGTTTCCTTTACCTTTTATAAGGAGACAACGTTATCCATCTGTGCTGAGAACAGCAGGATAACTACATGTTCCTTGATATGCAACTGGACAGGTACCTGTGCTTTGTTAAGGATGCTGAAATCTCAGGGAATCTGGAGGATTGAGGACTAGTTTCAGGGATGCCAAGAAGCAGAGGTGGTTAATTGTGGGTTAGGGCACAACAGACTGTGTTGAGGACTGTTGTGAGCTATGCCACAAGTCATTGATAACTACACAAAAATCATTTACCTGCTTAAAATAAATTACAGGTATTCAAGGTTACGCCTATAAAAAGAGTTATCTCACTCTTGTTCATTCAGTTTGCTTTCTAAACAGGCATGGAAATGGGTGGAACAGCAGCTAGCTGCCTGGATGTTTCTGTATTTGGGAAACTACTATCCATGCTGCTGGAAGTACGTGCATGCACACAAGTGCACACACAGGAAAGCATGCACAGAACATTCCACAGCCCAGGCCAAGCTCCTTTGAGACAATGAAGCGCAAGGTAGCCACCTGCAGAGAATAAAGCCTTAATTAAAGGAGGAAGAGAAAGAAGAGAAAAGGTCTCAATGGTGTGATTTAATAAAAGCCAAGGGACCCACTGCCTTCATTGCCACTATCAGGTGGAAGTACACAGCCTCATTTCTAAAACTCTAATAAGCAATAAGCAGTCTTAGCAAACCCTAGTACTTGAAGACGGATGGGAAGAGAGTAAATGTAAAACATTCCAAAGACATCACGGGGCTGAGGGAAGAGAGGGGAGGAGAGAAGTAAAGACTTTTCATAGGCCTGACTCTATAGGAGGAAGAGGCTGGAGGAGCAAGGTATTAGAGCATGGTGCTAGAGAAACAGAGTGTGACCTAGGGAATAATGTGTATATTGTGCAGAACTTATAGTAGAATCTTCCACACTCTATTAAAAGAGCAGGGAGAGGGGTGGTAATCATTATTGAGATAAAAATATACAGACAACAGGCCCTTCAAATTAAAAAAATATTGGACGAACAGAATCTTGAGGAGGCCAATAATTGAGAAAAAGGAAAAGGAAATGAGCAATCTAAAACATCAAAAATGTAGGAAAAGATGAAACAAAAACACTAAGAAACTAGATCCATGCATGCGTTTTTAGCTGAAATACAGATAGGATAAAAGGCATGAACCAGATGCATGCCACTTACAAGAAACACTTAAAACAACATGAAAAAAGCAATGAGCAAAGAGATAGTAGACAAATGTAAGCCAAAAGGATGTATTCTGTTTAGGATTTTTTAAATGAGTTTCTCATTCTTTTGTATAATACAACAATGTTTGTTTTTGTTGTATTTTGTTATAAATATAATTGTTTAAAAGGAGGACTCTGGGATCGTGACACAAAGATATGACAAAGTGCGATTCTTAGATCTGGGAACTTGTGAAAAATGTAATTTCTAGGACCCCACTCCAAACCTTACAGTCATAGCCTTCAACATGAGGCCAGTAATCTGTTTTTAATAAGCCCTCCTGGCAATTCTGTTCATTTTAGGGCTTACATGAGCCTATAGATGTACTAGTGGCTTTGGTAGCCTAAGGGCAGCCCTCTGCCAAAGCAGGATGCTCCAGTGAGGGAAAACATGGTAGGGTCTGATGGGCAGGAAGGAAATGGTAAAGAAATGTGACGGGATGTGGATAAGCCACATCTGCGATAGCTCCAGAACAAACCTTAAGAGCTTTAGCAAGAGAGAGGGAGAAACAGAAGAACACACAAGTCACACACACACACACACACACACACACCAGCTCAAGAAAGTTGCCTAATACGTTGGGTTCAAACAGCGTTGGATTTGAATCCAAGCTCTGTCATTTATAAGTTGGAATGGCATAAAATGAGTGATTTAATTTCTTTAAGCTTCAGTTCCTTCATCTGTAAAATGGAGAAAATAGTCTTATCTCAGGAAGTTTTTGTGAGAATTAGATGAACTAAAGTAATAAAGTCTTTAGCATATCATTAGTACTTACAGCCTCAACAAGTGGTAGTTGTTATTTTAATAATAAACCTGACGGCAGCTACTCTAAACTTAGCTTCTCTGTGTGCTTTATAGGTTTTGATTTTATAATCCTCAAAACAATCTTATGAGGCATATACCATTATCATTCCCTTCTAACAGGTGAAAGAACTGAGGCATAGAAACACTAACTGAAAGTTAACAGCTGGTAAGTAGCAGAGCCTAGATCTAATCCAAGCAGGCTGGCCCTGAAGCCTGTGCTGTATGCCTCTCCAGGATGATGTTAATGACAATATATGACTCCTCTTATTATTAGGACCACTCAAGATGTTTAAACTCTATTTTCCCATTGTGCTTTCTTCCTGTGTATCATTGGAGCTCTGTGCAGAAAGAGAGGGCATGCCCAGCTAGTGGGGAAATAAGCCAGTAATATCAGAACCAGATTTCTTCCAGTAATACAAAAGATTTGGCCCCACGAATTGTCCTTTTATTTATGGTTTATTCAGCCAATGCAGTGGCACACATCTGTCCTTATTTCTGCATAAAATATTCAACAGTGCATGCTCTTCTATACCCTCTACCATCTATATGAGAAGGATGATCCCACCCTTCAAATCTCTCATGCCAAGATTCTTAACTGCCTTTTAGCATTGCTCTGCCATGGCACTAACCTCGCAAAAACTCATACTTGAGTAAATTCTTCACCCTGCCTATCCTAGCGCATTGAGAATTGGTGGAAAATGACACAACTATTATGGGACAATTAATAAAAAGCCCTCAGCACACTTGCAATCACATGATGAGTGCACAGGAGAAATTTCAGGCTATTATTATCATTAGTCCATTTTCTTTCACTCTTAATAATGACTGTTGTAGATATTCTCTGTTATCCTCCAGGCAAATGGCCCCTGCAACTCCTTCAGCTTCTTGCCACTAAACTAACAGGCTAACTTGCATCCATATCTATAATTGTGATTTCCCTCACTTAAAGGGGGAGATGTTCCTTTTCCTACTGTTAATTTTCCATGGGCATTCAACAATTCTGGACCCCTCCTGCCTTTTCAGCACCTCCTTCATTTAGTCATTCTTTCCTGTTCCTATAGCTTCAATCATTTTTCTTGAAAATATTTTCTGCAGTCAGTAGAAAAATGTTCTAGGACTTCACCCCCACTAGCCCTTCAACCCATTGAAAACTGGCTTTTAGTCTCTAACACCCCCTTGTAACTGGTCTTACCAAAGTCACCAATTTCTAGACAATGTCATTATGCAGTCTGGGAATTATCTTAAAGAAGTTCCCCCCAAAATGGAAAACGCAATGATCATGAGACATTCATTGGAAACTCTTTTATGCAAAAAGTTAGAAGTAAACGAGATGTCCACAGTTAAGAGAATGTTAAATTACAGTGCATCTACCTGATTGAAAACTATGCAATTTTTTAAATGGATAATTGTTAAGTCCATATCGCAACACATAAAAATCCTTCTTCAGCTAACTTTAGTAAGAAGGAACAAAGTTTTTATGAGTACATTGTGATTGCAATAATGGAAGATCGTTTGGATGAAAAACAAAAGGAAGAGAGCCCACGAATATAAAAAACATTGCATTTTGTTTAATGTTTGAGTGTTGCAATTATGATTGATATCTTCCCTTGTATTTGCCCAACTTTTTGTAATGTTGTGACACTGTTTTCACAATTAAAAAAATACCTTTGTTTCATAGACCAGACGATTCCTATGTAAGTTATGCCATATCAGTAAACCTGCTAAGTTTTAGCAGCTTTTCCCACATTTAAGGTATATATTGAGGGACTGTTTATCTTTAGCCTGAAGATGGCTGAGGGGTAAATAATTTTTTCATTGTCAGCTGATCTCTTAAGCTGCTTCTGTTTGCAGAACACTCTGTTAAGCTTGGAACTAGTCAAAAAGGGAATTGAAGTTGACTTCGATTGGCATAAATACCATATTTATCTTCTCAGATATGTAATCAGGAGATAGCTATCTGGCCACACTTGATTACTAATATATCTAAGGCTAATATGATATCTAAGTTTATCATCTTGAGTATTAGAGATAAAATCTGAAGCCCTCAGAGACAGCACGCCTTATTTACCTTGCCCTCATCTTTTACAAAGAGGCTGTAATGCGTTTTTTCATTAATTAATATCAGAGCAAATTTAAAGAAAAATAAATTACATTCATCACTGTAATTGAATAAGTCTTTTTTAAAAAGTATATGCACCATGCGGAATTAGCAATATTCTGATCAATAAGTAGTTAAGAGGGGTCAAAATGATTTACTACTCTAAATATCACACCAATTAAAAATAAACACACACGAATAAGTGGTCCTCTGACTCGTAGCATTGCCTCGCAGAACATAACTTTTATACCGGCTTACTGTTGCATTCAGCCTTTCTTTATCTCCAAGTCTTATTTCATTTATTTTCCAGGGATGGATGGATTATAGGACAAAGTGCCTCTCAGGAGCTCACGTTCCTGGGATGTTGTCCTTCCTTTTCTACATACACCTATTAAAAAGGAGAATACGAATATTATTTACTACCGTTTAAGGCCTGTCATTATGATCTGATTTTATAAAACAAATACCAAGTCTAGATTAGTACTGTTGGGGTGTGGTAGACAGCGTGAGGGGTAAACAGTGGTAAATCAGCTTTTGCTCTGCAATTTTTCGAATTACATTCACCCAGTAAATGTTATTTATTCCAGCTTCTCCAGTTTGTAGCATCTCCAGTTCACCCCTACTCCCATAGCACCCCACTGCTATTGTGTCCGGAATTGGTGCGTTCTTGGTCTCACTGACTTCAAGAATGAAGCTGCGGACCCTCGCGGTGAGTGTTACAGTTCTTAACATGGTGCAGCTGGAGTTGTTCATTCCTCCCAGTGGGTTCATGGTCTCACTGGCCTCACAAGTGAAGCTGCAGACCTTTACGGGGAGTATTGCAGCTTACGAAGGTAGTGCAGACCCAAAGACGGAGCAGCAGCGAGATTTATTGCAAAGAAAGCAAGAACAAAACTTCCACAGTATGGAAGGGAATACAAACAGGTTTGGCTGCGGGTTGGAGCAGCCTGCTTTTATTCCCTTATCTGGCCCCACCCACATCCTGCTGATTGGTCCATTTTACAGAGAGCTGATTGGTCTGTTTTGACAGGGTGCTGATTGGTGCATTTACAATCCCTGAGCTAGACACAAAAGTTCTCTAAGTCCCCACTAGATTAGCTAGATACAGAGTGCTGATTGGTGTATTTACAAACCCTCAGCTAGACACAGAGTGCTGATTGGTGCATCTATAAACCTTGAGCTAGACACAGAGTGCCAACTGGTGTATTCACAATCCCTTAGCTAGACACAAAGATTCCCCAAACACCTACCAGATCAGCTAGACACAGAGTGCTGATTGGTGCATTTACAAACCTTGAGGTAGACACAGAGTTCCGATTGGTGTATTTACAATCCCTTAGCTAGACATAAAGTTTCTCCACGTCCCCACTAGACTCAGGAGCCTAGTTGGCTTCACCCAGTGGATCCCGCAGGGGGACCCCATGCGGAGCTGCCTGCCAGTCCCATGCTCTGCGCCTGCACTCCTCTGCCCCCAGGCGGTCGATGGGACCGGGCGCCGTGGAGCAGGAGGCAGCGCTAGTGGGGGAGGCTCGGGCCATGCAGGAGCCCACAGCAGGTGGGGGAGGCTCAGGCATGGCAGGCCCCAGGCCCCGAGCCCTGCCCCATGGGGAGGCAGCTAAGGCCTGGCGCAGCGCCAGTGGGCCGGCACTGCAGGGGGACCCAGCGCACCCACCGCAGCTGCCGGCCCGGGTGCCAAGCCCCTCACTACCCAGGGCCAGCCGGCCACTCTGAGTGTGAGGCCTGCCAAGCCCATGCCCACCCGGAACTCCCGCTGGCCCGCAAGCGCCAAGCGCAGCCCTGGTTCCTGCCGGTGCCTCTCCCTCCACACCTCCCCGCAAGCTGAGGGAGCCGGCTCCAGCCTCAGCCAGCCCAGAAAGGGGGTCCTACAGTGCAGCAGCCAGCAGAAGGGCTCCTCAAGTGTGGCCAGAGTGGGCCCCGAGGCTGAGGAGGCGCTGAGAGCGAGCGAGGGCTGCCAGGGCTGTCACCTCTCACTCTTACAGGTATGATTTCATATTCGTCCACTGTGTTGGCAGCAGATAAAAGTTTGAGAACTTCCAAATTAAAAGACCAGAAGAATATAGTTCCTTGCATAGCACAAAGCCTGGAGGTTTGCAGGCACCGATGAGATAGCACTGTCTGTGTAAGGTGTGGTATCATACAAGGAGAGTCCAAAATAGTCTGAGGAAGATCAAGATTAGATTAGGCTGTGACTAATATGAGACCACAGGTACTTGTTTCTTTCAAAACCTGCCCTGTTAAAATCACCTATTGTAGATTTGTTTCATTCCAGGAAGTAGTAGACTGGTGAGGCCGAAAAAGAAGTTTGTGAAAAAGATATTAGAGGCTCACAGAAGATCTGAGAAGGCTGAGATTCCAAATTAGGTGCCGCGCTTTCTGGAAAGATATATAAATTGTCCAAAAGTTGTTTTATGGGTCATCTGCTACTTCTGCCACCACAAGCTAGGTGCTAAAGTTGGCAGAGCCACCAGGAACATGACTTTCCTCCCATCACCATGTTCACCAGCACCAGGACCACTTCTGTACCACAGACTTGAAACTGTCCAAGAACACTTTATGGCTCTACTGAACCCTCACCTGGAGAATAGATTCACATTCCTCACCTCCTAACCCAAGTCCTGGGTAAATGCATCTGATTTGTAGAACCACAATGTGTCCTACCAGCACACACTACCTTAGGGCACACAAATAGGGCAATACTCCAGTGATAGAAAAGGTGTTTAAAGGCTGCTGGAAAGCAGAGTGCATAACGCACACAATTTCAACATTTTACTGTCATTTACTTGTGTTATTTCCTTAATGAAAGACTCGTTTTGCTTAAAAGAGAAAAGATAAGCAGGAAAATGATAAAGCTCTTTAAATTCACCTGCTTGGGAAGGTGCCAGTTGCCCTGAGAACAACTATTTGTTCTATAGTATATATAAAGACTATACACAACTCTTAATAGTTAAAAAGAACTATACTGAGTTGTTATCTTATGCTAAATGGTGCAAAGTAATGTGTAGACATGATTTTACTTAACCCTTACATAACCACATCAGTTGTTTACAGGTAGAACTCAGAGAAGTTGGGTGACTTGACCAAGGTCACACACCAAGGACAAAACAGAGCCAGGATTTCCACCCAGCATGAGGCCTGGCAGGTGTTCAGTATTTCACCCGAACCACCACCCCCATCTAGGGACCTTTTGAGGGTTAGCAATACTGCATCAAGGGAAACCACCAGCCACAAGCTCCGTGCTGCTGCCACGCTAACTTGTCCAAGCAAAGTGAAGAGGAACAAGAAGAAACACAAATTCAGAAGAGCAGCATACAAAGAGGTGATTCAAGGCTAGTTGCAAGATGAATCTCCCAATTTCCAAATTACGTATGTTGGAGCAGTGCTCTTCAAATTATGTTTTGCTCAAGTCTCCTAAAATAATTTGAATAACAATATATCCCTTCCAACATTTCCTAAATTGATATTTAAAATTTTTTCATTGTAAGTTTAAATAGCTGAAAAGCATGCAATTTCTAGTACATCATAAATATTGATATTTCAGAATAGAAATCCCATCAATTTTAAATGTATCCAGTGGAAACCACATACATACAATGTGATAATATCCCATCATCTCTTTTAAAAGGACATTTAGAAGCTACTCTTTCCCATTTTACCTTTTTCTTTTCTCCTTGAATTTGTATTTTACTTCCCTCATACAATTTAATTCTAATAAAATATATTTAATTCATCAGTCTTTCATTAATCTCTCATGCTTCTCTATACTAAAAAGGTGTTGTGTTTATTAATTGAAACTTAAGTTTATTTTATTCCCTAAGTCTCTAATATTTAACAAAAAAATCTGGATTAAGCTATCATTTTAGTAGTAACAAGCGATTAAAACTACACGAATATACAAATAGATTTAAAATATTGATACATCATTACTAAATACGTCTAAGATTTTAATGGAAGTCCATGCATCCTTAATGAAATAAATGGAAATTTTGAAAAAAAATGTTCATGCTTCTTGATGTCAGATTTCTAGAACGGCACTTGGCTATCTCAAATTTAATGGTTTAAAGTGGAACATATGGGCTTTTACTTTCAAACTTGCTCCTCTGGTCCTTACATTTTCTATTTCCTTTAATGGACCTTTCAGTTACCTGCCTTAGAGTTACCCAGAGTGTGTGTTCCTCTCTCACCATTATCCACCAACTTCCAAATCAGTTTTCAAGTTCCATCCTGAGTCCATGCTGTGTTTTTTCTCTTCTGTTACCTTATATCTGCCACTACGCTGAATTGTGTTGATAGCTATTAACTGGTCTCCTTCTTTCCTTTCTTCTTCCCCAGCTAATCCATCTGAAATATTGCCAGTCAGCCCTGCTGGCTCAAGCAAGTTTGGATTTTGTGCCTATCCTGCTTTAAAACCTTCTATCATCTCTCATTTCCTAAAGAATTCCTACCGAGTGCATTAGCTTAGAACTACTCATTCAAGGCTGGGCGTGATGGCTCATGCCTATAATCCCAACACTGGAAGGCCGAGGCTGGTGGATCACCGGAAGTCAGGAGCTCGAGACCAGCCTGGCCAAATGGCAAAACCCTGTCTCTACTAAAAATACAAAAATTAGCTGGGCATGGTGGCAAATGCCTGTAGTCCCAGCTACTCAGGAGGCTGAGGCAGGAGAATCACTGGAACCTGGACAGTGGAGGTTACAGTGAGCCAAGATCGCACCACTGCACTCCACCCTGGGCAACAGAGCAAGATTCTGTATCAAAAAAATAATAATAATAATAAAAAGAACTACTCACTCAAGGGCAACCACAATCTGACATTAATCTTCTTTTCTGTACTTATTTTCTGCTATTAGTATGTGAGCAAATGTATGCCCATGCTTCTTAAACTCAGGTCACATACATCCAGGGATGGGGGCCACTCCCATGACACAAAACTGTGGCATTTTCCTGAAAATAATTTAAGATATTTTTGTATGAAAACAAATGTACTTGAATTATGGAATAAAATGCAAACTTTGTAAAAATTTTTTAAAGGTCCAGATTTAAAGAAATGTAAACCCCACAACTGTTCTCTGGTTACACTACCAAGTTCCTGTTGACTATTAGTACACACCAGAGGACGTTTTAAGAAGCAGTGTTGTGTGAAAGTTCCTTGCTCGGCTCATATCAACTATAGTGAATATTATTTTTTAACTGCCTTTCATTTCTTGTGTAGCACTCACCCTCCCCGCATACACTCTGTCCTTTCCTGCCTCCTCTGAATGTGCCTCTGCTGTTGCTTCCAAAAAAAGACCTGACCCCCTGAAGACACATTCTGAAATCCCATCTATCCTTCAAGGCCGGCTCAGACTTAAAAGTTGACTTTTCTAATGGGGTTCTGTTAATCACATATACTCCCCTCTCACCCTTCCTAAGAAATAATCCTTGGCTTCTTCCTCTTGGGGGACATATATTATTTCATCCTGTTAAAGGAATCTTAAGCATTAACATGCTTGAAAGCAAGATCTGTACCTAAACAAAGCCCCTTTCCCTGCTCCTCCAATCATATGCCTAGTATAATAGGTGCTCAATAAATAAGTAGTTGAATGAAAGAATGATGGAGTAAAGCATCGCTTTGTGTCCAGGTGTTCTCATCAAATTACTATTGCTTTGTTTTACAAACCTATGATTCCTCTGTTTTGAGACCATATAAAATACATGTTCATCTCGGCCGGGCGCGGTGGCTCACGCCTGTAATCCCCGCACTCTGGGAGGCCGATGTGGGCGGATCACGAGGTCAGGAGATGGAGTCCATCTTGGCTAACACGGTGAGTCCTCGTCTCTACTGAAAATACAAAAAAATTAGGGGGCATGGTGGTAGGCGCCTGTAGTCCCAGCTACTCGGGAGGCTGAGGCAGGAGAATGGCGTGAACCCGGGAGGCGGAGCTTGCAGTGAGCCGAGATCGCGCCACTGCACTCCAGCCTGGGCGACGGAGCGAGACTCCGTCTCAAAAAAAAGAAAACATGTATATATATATGTTCACCTCTACTCATAGCAACAGACCATGGTCCATTCTGAATCACTGAAAAGTGACTCTCATGGTACCATCTGAAATTTAGTTATAAACAAGAAGATTCTCCCAAATCTTCTCATAGGTCAACAATTACAGAGCTAGAGGTCCCATTTCAATTGCCAATATTTTACCCTTCAAAGGAAAACATTAAGCTTTCAATGGCATTTTTAAAAGGTGGCTATACCTAATATAAACAAAATATTAAAATATTTACTAAAGCTTGAGTCTTATACATGGATAAAGGAGAACATTAATGTAGAGTGTCTTTGCAGCACAGCTGCTAGGTCATTTCAGAAAATATGGGTCTGGCAGATGGAGAGAAACTAGAATTAAACCTGCAGGTATTTCATGTTCTTTCTCAAGTCATGTTTATTTTAATTAAATTAGGGAAAAGAGAGTCTCATTTCTTAAAAGGAGAAGTCTTAAAGGACTTTCATCTCCCTACCATTTCTTTCCCTAGAGAATTCTGAATGGGGGCAGGGTGAGGTGGGGGAGGAGAAAGCCTGTGGCATTTTATGATTGGAATGAATAACTTTCAAAGGGAATGATATATTTCTTTTTCCGGAAATGTTTAACAGATTATGCTGTATAAGCTGTTAAGGTAAAGAGTCTTCAATTTGGAGGTAAAAGGCAACGAGAGAAACATAAAACCAAATTAGATATCAAACTAATTAGAATCAATTAGTTCTTGCCAATAAATCCCGTATTTGTGTCTGATTCACTACGTCCACATTATTTTTAAAAAGGAATTATCTAATTATCCAGCAAGATATGAATTCATAGACACTTTGACTCACTTGTGAAAAATGGATTGATAGACGTCCATTTCCTCTGCTGTCAGGAAACGTAACCTTACCAATCCAAACTAAATTTAGTTTCTTCTAATTTTAATTCCATTCCATCTAGGTAAATATGCTGTCAATTCAATATTTCTTCTCCACATTATTCTTTCTGTCCTGGCAGGGAGACAGGATGAGAGAGGGTGATCTACATTTTCCATGTCCTGGTGCTCTCATCAATAATCATTATCATCAATAATCACTTTTGTAATACATCAGGAACTATTTAAATTATTTTTAAAATTGTCTGCCCATTTTAAAGATTAGGAAACTAAAGGACAGAGAGATTAAGTGGCGTGCCAGATCTCACAGCTGGTAAGAATGTAAACTTAGGCACTAGGACAGAGGCCTTTGATTCCCCATCACTGAGCATCCCTGTACCTGATTACTGCGGTCAGGAGCCATCTTGGCTTTTTGGGACCCATGCTGGCCATACCTGCACTGAAGCTTCAGACACTCCCTCTGCTGGCTGGTGACAAGTTCAGCGCAGGGCACTCTGCATCTTCCTTTCTTTACTCAGGACCTGTTCTGTCTAAAACAAGAAAGCTTTTCAATAAATGGCTAATAAGATTTGTGGTTGAATAGTAGGTTCAGATATTAAAATCTCAATTTGTGTGGTCCTTTTCCCCACACACACAATGTATTTTTATTATTATTACACATTAAAGCAAGTAACCTGCTCTTGAGGAGATTATAAGATTTCTGTATCTTGAGGAATGGTAGTTATAGAAATCGCAAGTCTGTCTGTATTTTTCCCCTCAAATGGCTACACCATTAAGAAATGTAGGCCGGGCGCGGTGGCTTAACGCCTGTAATCCCAGCACTTTGGGAGGCTGAGGTGGGCAGATCAAAAGGTCAGGAGTTCGAGAGCAGCCTGACCAACATGGTGAAACCCCGTCTCTACTAAAAATACAAAAATTAGCTGGGCGTGGTGGTGCATTCCTGTAATCCTAGCTACTCAGGAGGCTGAGGCAGGAGAATCTCTTGAACCCAGGATGCAAGGTTGCAGTGAGCTGAGATTGCACCACTGCACTCCAGCCTGGGCAACAGAGCAAGACTCCATCCAAAAAAAAAAAAAATGGAAGAAGTACCCTGCATAGAGGCAGGGAGTTCGGGAAATGCAGAATAGGCACTGGGTTACATGAGAAAGAGAATTTGTGTGCTCCTTTTAAGGAGGTGACAAGATTTGAGAGAAGTGCTTCAAACTACTGTGGCGCCAGACAGCCTTTCAAGGAGCTCCAGGTCACAAACATGACATAGAACAGAAGAGGCCAGGACTGAAGAGGCCATGTGGGCAGGAGCAAGGAACATCTCAGCAGTTGTCAAAGCAGACAGATGGCTGTAATGACTACCAGGGGCTCTCACTTCTAATGTCTTATCTCTGCAAAATGCCCCAGATTCATGGCCCCCACCCCAGTGGAGAGAGGGAAACCCCAAGAAAGGGAGAAAGAAGTCAAGCTTCCATCATCCCAGCAGGAAGAGTCCTCAGAAGTTGGCTTTTATTTCATTCCCTAGTAAATAAAGAGGTGGAACATCATGTGGACACTTCAGCGCATAGATTGAGTCACCCCTGCTATCTATCATTACAATTTCTGAATCTGAAAGTGAGCATGTGTATGTAACTGCCAAGAAAATATAGAAAGAGCACTTAAGAAGATCATTTTTAGAGATAAAAGCTCATTTTCTTCAGTACTTGCAAATCTTGGTGAACTAGGAAAGATATTTGAAGAGGTAGATTGGTTTTCTCACATTACACATACATCACCTATTAGCTAGAGTCACGGTCAACGAAGTTCAGCACTATTGGGCGAAAGATATAATGGGAGAATTGCTTAACTGAGAGTAAGTTCTGACTTAATAATCAATCGTTACGCACTCCAGGAACACTTAGAAAATATTTTGGATTTGGCAGAAATGGTCTCTTTGTGAACATACCTTCATATTCTGAATGTGAACGATAAGTAAATTAAATCAAACTGGATCATGCATCACTTGGCCTGATGACACAGATGCTAGAACTCTACTCTGCCTAGCAGAGATAGCTGGCTCACTTCTGTATGATGAGCTCTACGTTGTTCTTTAGACAGGTGTTTCCTGAAAATTGACATCAAGAGTGTCAAAACAAAACCACAATAATAGGCTTAATCAGGGACACCAAAACACAAACAGAAAAAAACAATGTTAGCTTACAAGTGATAGAAATTTCAAAGCAAGATAGAAAAAATAACAAATTTAGTGAAATATTTTAAATTTTGTCCTTCACACATAAAGGAAATGACTCAACACTTCTTAGCTCCTTACAAAATGATATTTTCAGTATCTGGGATCCAAAGAAACATTCTGGAAAATAGAATGAGGCATATAACATTATTGATTTGTGATTTCAGACACGTAAAGCATGGCATTTTGCCCAAAAGGCAGTGATGATGTTGCTAGGCGTGGATCTTGGCTTCATTTGAGTTGAAATAATCTCATAAGCTCTGGATCTGAATAGGCAACTAATTTTGTTGGGGAGAGATTGTTCATCAAGGTAGTTAAGAAAGGAATACATGAATGTCAGGGTTTCTTATGAATGCAGAGGTTGATTTAGGATATATGGCTAGACAGAGTCAGAGGGACAATTCAGCCTTAAGGAACTAGGTGTCCGTCCTCACACGCTGGTTACCAGACCTGGGATAGCCTGGGACATAAAAGCTGCCCAGATTGGCCCTTTCATTAGTACACACGGAGGAAGTTGTAGGTTGAAAATAGTGTGCAGGAGGCTCTTAGGGAATTACACCTATGTAGGCAAAAGGAAAGATACAAGCAAAGGAAGAAGCTGAGCTGTGATGTGATCTCAATGACAGCCTCAGCCAAATTCAAGTGAAGTTCTGAAGATGAAATTAATATTGATAACCCAGAAACACAAAGTCAAATGCCACATGTTCTCGCTTATAAGTGGTAGAAAAGCAATGAGTACACATGGACATACAGAAAAGAATAATAGACATTGGAGGCTACAGTGGGCAAGAGGGTGAGAGAGGGGTGAGGGGTGAAATGCTATTGATTGGGTACAATGTCCACTGCTCGGGTGATGGTTACACTAAAAGTCCAGACTTCACCACTGCACAATATATCCATGGAACACAACTGTAGTACTCATCCTCCTAAATCTATGAAGATAAAAACTGAAAAAGAAATTAATTTTGAAGCTGACCCAAGTCAGGGTGTGATGCCAGGCTTTTATAAGTTCCCACTTCCTGCTCCCACCTACATCTACCCCTGAAAAGAACGGAACTGTGGACACATCAGCTTTCTTTGGGTGGCTCAGGGGGTTCTTTGAAGGGGATCACAGCAGAGGGCCACTGCTCTGCCCTGCCAGCCCACCATGGAGACATAATTCTGTCAGTGATCATGAATGGCTTTCTTAGTTTCTTCTCTCTTTTAACTTATTTTACATATTTTCAAGGACTTATCATTGGGTGATGCTTTGATAGTGCAGTGGTAGCAAAAGCCCCATTTTATTAATTTAATCAACTAATCAGCAATGCTGCTTCAGCAAACTGGCCAATTGCAGCCTTTGAAGGTGCCTAAGTGACATCATCAATACAAAGAAAGCATCATTCCTGATCACAAGCAGTTCCACTCCATTCACTGGAAGTTATCTGATACATACATTTTGTTGGTGGTATTATTAAAAATATATCTGTATATTGTATGTCAGAAGATTCACTGAAAGCAAATTCAAACAACCCTCACAAACACTAATCTAGGCTCTAGGAGAATAAATTAAATATCTATAGTCAGAGAGACCAAGGATCAAGAGATCACATATTATCTCAAGTGGAATTTATTACAGATTAGAAGAAACGAGCATTCCTTACTTCCTGTTCTAAGTCCAATGTCATTATGATTCTTTTGTGTCCCTGTTTAGGGACATGCAAAACATGTAGACAAAAATAATCATAAGAATATGATTATCAGAAGTTGCATCTTTGGATCCCAGATATTTTACTATCAAAGTTTTGTTTTTTATTACTTTCCTCTATGGAAAATGAAACCCTGAATTATTACATTTACATTATTATTATTTACAGCCACGGTCAATAAGCCAGGGTGATACAATTATAGCAAACAAGAAAAAATATTATTTAATTAGCATTACAGCTCTCTCATGCTAGCAAATATATGACTTCTGTTAGGCTTTTGACATCTTAAGGGAAAAAAAAAGAGCAACTCTAGGTTTATCCTAGCTACTTTCAAGAGACTTAGAATGAAAATCACTGGATCAGTCACATCTAAGAAGGAAATATATTTTATGGCAAAATCATGTCAGACTTGCCTATTCCCTTTTAGTTTTATTTCAGTAGCCTTCAGGAATCCTTCATAAATAAATTAACCTATTTAGCTGTTATCAGAAAAAAATCTTTGAACATACATTAATCCAAAAATTTCTCAGCCAATTCAGTTCTGAATTGAGTACTAAAGAAAACTCATTAAAATAATAGTAAATTTTTAAATAAAAAAAACCCTCAAGTTTCATTTTACTCCTTGGACCCCAGGTTCTAAATATTGCAACAAGCTCTGTCTATGTGCAAAGGTTTAGGATGGAGAGTTCACGCACCAGACTGTAGACGAAATGAACAATGGGAACAAGCAGAGATGACATGTTTTGCTCGAATTGCTTCAATTAAAGTTAGACCCTATGCCCAGAGGTTCAGTGGCTTTGCTCTCTGTTATAAAAAAAGTCCTTCTTTTGACATCAGCATTTTGTTTCCCAGCAGAAGCATTCCACTGAGATTTTATGCATCTCATCAACACTATTCCATCTCCTATGCTAAACGTGTTATTACGAAAGGTTTGCAGTGTCTGGAAGCTGGAAGGGGCTGTGCCCAGGCTATTCCAGCAGCTTAGCTATTGCATTGGCACATCTCCAGCTTCTCTGCTAAATACATAATTAAATCTCACGGTCGACATGGTGTGATTCATTCCCATAAAGTGTGAAAACAAACAACTGTGCATGCGCTGTCCCCAATTTCAAATTCAAAACAAAAATATCCTGGAATCTTCTATTTCCCTTAAGTTCCAAATGTAATTAGACCATTTTTAAAGGCAAGTAGTCTTCCAGTTTCCATGTGCTAAATCCAATCTGTCAGTTACAAATGGGGTGGGGGGGACAAACGACTGCAAAATGTAACATCTTGGTTTCCTCTCTTTATAATCAAGTGCTCAAATTGACTTATTTTCCCCTAGAATTACCAAAATGTCATTGCTCTCTCATGCAGAGCCTTTGTTTATTTACCAGTTTACAGCCAAGAGCAAATGTTCACAAGTAAGTAATCAGACCCTCCAAGTGCTGTTGACTAATGCAAACTTACAAACTGCAGCAATGCGACTAGGGGCAGCCGTGATGCTGGTTTTGGCTCAGTTCCATAGCCCTAAGTCACAAGGAATTTAAACAAGATGCCCAGCACCTCTCTGCAGACGTCACTACCAAGTTCTTCTGTAGGGCAACAATTCTTTTCATTTTTCCAAATAAACTTCACTAAATGAACTAAATTCTTCCAGCTGCCTCCTAGGAAAAATTCAATATATGAGGAGCTAGAGTAAAATTTTCTATCCATAAATAGATATCTCCAGTATATTTGTATTGATGAAATGCAAAATAAATCAGAAAATATTTCCAGAAGGGAGATAGTCATAAGATTACATTTTCTTTTCAATAAATATCAATTTTGTGGCACAAGTCTACAATTAAAAATTTAAGTAACTGAATAGAGGTTTTAGCTAATCTATGAATATAAGTCTACAAAGGTTAAATATATTTTATGCAAATGTGTCTCATATATGAACATAGCACGAATATACTGCTCTTTAATGACCAACAATATTCTTACATTGTCTTCCATTTTTCTTGTTTGATTCGCTTCTACTATACTTATATACTTCTTGAATCTATACTATACATATATATATATATACACAACTATACTTCCTTATACTATACTTAAATATATTTCCTCTGCACTTCAGCTGTACTAGATAACATGTTCTCAAACATGGCTTATGCATCCCTGACTCTATAATTCTGCTAATTCTGTTTCCTCCACTGAGAATTCTGTTCCACAAACTGTCAAAACACTTCCCTGATATTTCTCAGCCCAATTCCAATGCCATTTAGCTAAAATATTTGTCTTCTCTTAACCCCTTATATTTTATTTGTGCTTCTCTAACTTTTTAATAGTATTAATATGTACACCATTATATTATTCTACATCTACAAAATTATAGAGACTGATGACAAGAATTATGTCTCATTCATTTTTAATCTTTTTTAAAGCCAAATTTTTGAAGCCAAAAAATTGAAGCAAAATTTTAAAGATAGTCCATGCTTAAAAAAACAAAATGCATTGATGGAACAAGGAAATGAATGAGCCAATGTCTTTAGCATGCTTATTGTATAGAAAACTTTTTAAAGTGCAGAGTAGCAAAAAATAAGAATCTTTTAAAGCATTCATAATCCATGCATATGTCTTTTGTACACCTTGTATGTGCAAATAAAATATATGCACAATTTGTATTTGCAAAAATATTTTGGAATGTACCGCAATGACTTAGCATTAACATATATCATGATTGAATGTGTCATGATAATATTTTTCTACATACATTTTATATAGTAATTCATTATGTGGTCACAATATAATCTTAGATAATCTTCTGCTAAATATTTTGATTGCTTTTCATTTTTCTGGCTTTATCTCTCCTACTATGTTCTAATTGTTTTAGTAATATAAGTAATTCTCTACCTCTACTGCTAATTGCATTGCTAAAAATTTGCATATTTTACCATTGTCTCTCACCCGAAACATGCATCAGCCTGCTAATTGGTCTGCTTGTTTTCATTCTCAGCCTTCTCTAAGACATTCTCAACCAAGCACACAGAGTGATGATATCATCCGTCAGATCATGCCTCCTATTTACTCAGAATATTCCAATGTCTTTCTGTTTTATGCAGAGTAAAAGCCAAAGTCCTAGTAACAGAGACTGGAAAACTGTATTTGAAACTCTACTCCCATCCTCCCCCTCATTATTTTTCTGGTCCAATTTATTGTTTACCCTCTCCCACCCTGCTCCAGCCACATTGGTTTCTTTGCTCTCCCTCAAACGTACTGACGATTCTGCTTCAGGGCCTTTGCACTTGCTGCTCCTTTAGGTAGTCAACCAATCTCCATACCTAGCTAAATCAAAACTGTCTCCTTTGAACCCCATTGCATTTTGTTTGTATTAAAGCCATTCAAGTATGTTCACACGCTCCTCTTTTTTGCATCTTTACAGAAATATCAACTCAGTAAGGCCTTCAAATCATAGACCCTATCTCAAACACCACTTGGCCTTTGCCATAGGCTTTTCACCATATTTCATATTTGTTTAATGTATTTCTACTTTATAGACTCTATGTTTCATAAGAGTAGAGATTTGTATCTGCTCTATTCATATTGTATCCCCAGCTGCCAGAACTATGTATCTGACATATAGTGGGTACCTAATAAATATTGGTTGAATAAGTAGATGTTATGATTAATTGACTTTAGCTAAATCTGTGCTTATATTCAAGATGACTAAGAAAAAAGTGCTCTTGTCTCAACTTAACTATTTACAGGCAAAATAGAAGTCCCTGAAACTGATAAATCCAAGCTTGTCCTTCCATCTCTAAAACATCCGTATGCTTTGGCACATTGTATGCTCACAGTTAGCAGACTACTCACAAGTACATCCACACGTCTGCTCCCACTCGTTGTGTTGTATGTTTAATAGAATCAGTTGTGTTTGTTCCCAGAACTGTCCCTGTCAGTTGCACTTGTTATATTGTAATTGTACAACTTGATTAAATATTAGTAAAGCAATAGACTATGGATCTGCAAATAGAATTATAGTACTATGAAAATGCCATTGAATGTTTTAGTAAGACTCAGTAAAGGCAAGTGACCAAAAAATGTGAAATATGATAACAATCAAATATTTGAAAAATAATAAAAATATAGAAAAGGGATATACCCATCACTTTAAAATTTTAAGTACTTACTCTCCCTCTGCCAAATAAAACCCTAGACATTATAGATGATTCAATATGAGTATGATTTACATAAAAAAAATTATAGAGAACTTCAATCATCAAAAATATATGCCAACAAAAAGCTTTAGCCCATGTCAGAATGTATACTTACATGTTTAAAGTTAAAAGAAAATCTTGAGGCACACACACACGTATATGTACACACACACAAACACATTTTTTATTTAATCTATTTTATTAACTTACCGCAAATTTTAATAGTAATAACAGATTTATGTAATATTTCTTCCCCTCAGTTATTTTATCAACAAAGTGAAGAAAATACAAATTGTGCTGCCTACAACAAAGATCTATTAAGAATAAAACAAAGTTATATATCACAAAGTGCCCTGAAAAGCTATTACAGATGTGTAAGCTGGTGTCATAATTAAATGGATTTAAGGAAAAGCTGAAAGTAATAAAAGACACCTTTACTTCTTCATTCCCCTTAGACATATTCTTTTCTGGAATTATCGAGGCATTTTCACATAATACTGTTCTAAACTTGAAAATTCAAATGCATCAGGCATTCCAAGCATAACTGGAACAAATTCAAATGAACATCAGATTTCCATTTAAATCCAATTTTACTCACTTTCTCCTTCCTCTGTTTCAAGTCTCAGAACACTCTCCTTTCTTATAACTGAGCTCATTTCTCAAGAGTCAAGGAACTCACTTGGGTCACCTTCCTACCTGGGGCACCAACCATCTTCAAGAGCTTCATCTGTGCCTGCATACCAAAGAGATGCTTACACAAGAGCTTTGGCAATGAGTCCTGAAGTGCTTCATGAATGTAAATGACCTGAAACAAGGGGACTGCAGATAAGTAGGGAGGCCAGGTTTCCATGAGTCCAACCATTCCAACCTTTCTATGCATTGCCTGAAACCTACACAGGTGGCAACCAGACCCCATCTGACTGTGTAGCCACTCTGCTGTCCTTCCTGCCTGAGAGCCATTTCATCAGCAGTATGACAATAATGTCAGACATCTATTTAGGTCTTGCTTTGAGAAAATGAAAAGGGTTTCACAATTTGCAAAGGATCCAATAGGAAGGGCAATAGCATTGGTGTTCAGGGCATGTGCTTTGGGTTTAAATCTTTACTACTTAGCATGTCGTGATTTTGTGCAAGTTATTTAAACTCTCTTAGCCTCAGTTTCCATGTTGTTAAAAATAGCTATCAAATGCCTACTCTAGATTGAATAATTTAGGGTTTTTAAAATAATTTAAAATGATATATTTAAAGCATCTATTTACCAGAACATGTAAAGTGGGAAGCTATTACTATTATGTTTTAAAACGATATAACTTAAAGCTAAGACAGAATGTTGTCATATTTCAGTAAGTCAGGTAAGCAGAATCCAGCTATTACAGAAATATTTTTAATAATAGAAGAGCAACAAAAATGAGTGATAGGCATACAAATTTCATTTTCATGACCTTACTTCTGTCCTCAGCATTCCACAAGCCTCAAATGTTCAGTTTAGTCTCAGGGATTCGTTTTCTAGTTCTTTCTTTAGGCTAAAGACATTTACGTAAATAAAGGTTTGAATAAAACAACCCCCAGGAGTATTTCACCATATTTCAAGACACCTTATTTATTTGTGTATTATAAATAAAATGTTTTTTAATAATCAAAATGGAATATTTTCTAAATGTCTGTTTCTAAACTACCTCTAAATATAATGCAATGAAATTTTCTTTAAAACAATAACAACAAATCATTGTAACACTACATAGTAAGCATATACAATACCATAATTGTACACACAATCCTGATAGATACATTTTCTAAGTTGCTTTAAATAGACTTCTGTTTTTTAAAAAAAAGACATTTACCTTCTATTTTTAGATGACTGATTGAATAAAAAAACTTATCACATTACCTCTCCCCCAAGAGACAAAAACTGTTACCAAAAATGTGTTCCAAGAAGAGAAACTCTTGGAGTAGAAGTTTAATTTAAAAAAAAAAAAAAAAAGACTCAAGCAAATCACATGCCAAGGAAGAAAAAAAATGGTAGATTCAAAGGACATTTGTGTTTTGTATCTGATATCTAATAGACTTTTTGTACTACTGCTAAGCTGAAGATAATCATTTCTCGTCATCTTTATCAGAAACCCCAGAAGGCTCAGCCACATGCAGATCTGGTAATTAAGCTGTTAAATTGGGAAGTGGTCATCCCTTCAGGTGAATTCATCTGTTGTCAGATCCTCCAATCCTTCCCTCCCCTCTAGGTTCCTAAATTTCCTCTGACATGTTCCTTTTTTGTATCTCGTGTGTTGAGAATCTTAAGAGCAGCTCTGGTTTTCAACTAGCTAAAAACTGCATTATACCCTTGGATCGACACAAGAGGACATTCTATAAATATTCTATAAATATAAATGATATATAAAAAGAAACTAAAGAGTTTAGAGAAGTAAACTTGTAGACATACTATCAAAGCCTTCTTGCATTTTGCATGAGGAAGAATTCAAACACTAAGTAAAGTTAACTAGAAAGCTAATGAGAAAGGCAGGGCTTGATGGCTCATGCCTGTAATCCCAGCACTCTGAAAGGCCGAGGCGGGTGGATAATTTGAGGTCAGGAGTTCAAGACCAGCCTGGCGAACATGGTGAAACCCCGTCTCTACCAAAAATACAAAAATTAGCCGGGTGTGGTGGCACGTGTCTATAATCCCACCTACTCGAGAGGCTGAGGCAGAAGAATCGCTTGAACCCCGGAGGCAGAGGTTGCAGTGAGCAGAGATCATGCCACTGCACTCCAGCCTGGGCAACAGAGCAAGATTTTGTCTCAGACCACACACACACACACACACACACACACACACACACACCTAATGAGAAGAACATGAATCCTATCAATCAAATTTATAGCTACCTTCTAGTTCTAACAATTATAATTCTTTCCAATTATTTTGCATAATTCTTTACACAGATTTTGAGTCTTTCTTTTATAAAGTTAAAAGTTATAAGAATTTCTTCGGAGAAAAGGTACAGTCAGCCTCAGATCTCCTAAAGGGAAAAGCTAAATTCTGATGGTTTGAACTGCTGTTTTCTGGGAAACACTGCGTAAAAAACTGGCTGGCAAAAGCAACTACAGGCTGGACCTTAAAGCCCATGGCACCATCTCTGCGAAGTAAGATATTCGTACAATGGGTTTAGAGAAAATTACTGTATTCCTTCAGGATGGTCAGATCAAAGACAGAGACTCAACCTTGCTGAATGTATTATTATCTCATAGCCTCAAAAGCCAGCATGGCAGATTTTTAGGGTGCCATTTACAAGTAAAACAAGTGAAAGTATAAAGAATGCCACTTGATTTTTTTGTTTTTACTACACGAAGCCCTTTATTTTGAGGACATGATATGTGCTAAATTTTTTCAATTAGGTGTAATCTGACTGATGCTTCAAAAATTATTTTAAGTATTGTTTTAAATATTATTTATTCTGGCCTGGCCACTGTGGCTCACACCTGTAATCCCAGCATTTTGGGAGGCCGAGGCAGGCGGATCACAAGGTCAGGAGATTGAGACCATCCTGGCTAACACGGTGAAACCCCGTCTCTACTAAAAATACAAAAAATTAGCCAGGCGTGGTGGTGGGCGCCTGTAGTACCAGCTACTCGGGAGGCTGAGGCAGGAGAATGGCGTGAACTCGGGAGGCGGAGCTTGCAGTGAGCCGAGATCACACCATTGCACTCCAGCCTGGGTGACAGAGTGAGACTCTGTCTCAAAAAAAAAAAAACATATATAAATGTGTGTCTGTATATATATACGTGTGTGTGTGTATCTATATCTATATCTCTCTATATATATAATTTATTCTTTCAAGGTCAAGCTCAAATGCCAGTTCCACCAAAAAGCCTTTCCTGATAGAAATTGTCTTTTCCCCATTCTATATCAGATATATATATATATATATATATCTTTGTTTTTCATGCTATTACTTATTAATCACTTGCTAAGCAAGTACCTGCTACTTATCAAAAAATCAAGCCTACATGAGATAAAGCATGAATGAAATTGTACTGAAAATATATTTCAGTTTACATACACATTTTTAGAAATACACAGAGAAAACATTATACAGCAAACATTAGGTGCTTTCATTTATCTTAAAGTAGAGATATATTACTGTTTTTTAACTGTCCAAGGGAAAAGTTCATAACTTTGCTGTGGAAGCATTCAATTTCATAGCAAATCTCTCTGAGTGTTCCAAAACCCACAACACTACACTTCATGTAGGCTGACATAATTTGCTTAAGCACTGTTGGATCTCCAGTATCTTACACAGTCAAGTTGTAGGTATTCAATTGATTTTTATTAGAAGATTAAAGTATTATATTATCTCATTTAAACTTCAAAGCCATACCAATAAATCATTGTCATCACCATTTTATAGATGAGACAATAGAAATCAAGAGGGTAAGGGTAAGTAATTTCTTCAGAAAAATACAATTTTGAGGAAAATACAGGAATCGAGGAGATTCGGCATGAGTCTTCCTGGCTCCAAACCTTGCTTTTAACTACTCCATTACGCCTCCTATTATAATACTTAGAATATTTTGTTCTTTCCTTTTTTGTACTGGAGTTACATGACAGCATGGGAGCAGGGGTCATGACTTTATAACCCTAATCTATGAGACTTTGTACCTTATAAGCACTCATAAATATTTGCTAAAGTAGTATTGGAATTATTGAATCAAACGATACTAATGCATTCAATTACAATGTGTTAGTACTATACAGTGAATAACATTAAAAATAAACAATATTTGGCCAGGTGCTGTGGCTTGCACCTGTGGCTCCCAGCACTTTGGAAGGCTGAGGCAGGTGGATCACCTGAGGTCAGGAGTTCAAGACCAGCCTGGCCAACATGGTGGAACCCTGTCTCTACTAAAAATACAAAAATCAGCCGGGTATGGTGGCACACACTTGTAATCCCAGCTACTCAGGAGGCCAAGGCTGGAAAATCGCTTGAACTCAGGAGGTGGAGTTTGCAGTGAGCCAACATCACGCCATTGCACTCCAGCCTGGGCAAGAAGTGTGAAACTCCATCTCAAAAAAATTAGATAGATAGATAGATAGATAGATAGATAGATAGATAGATAGATAGATTAGATAGATGATAGATAGATAGACAGATATAGATAGATAGATAGATAGATAGATAGATGATAGATAGATAGATAGATAGATAAGCTCCAAATATGTGCCAGGTTTCTTTTTTTGTAATTATATTTGCAGTTATAGGAATTAATTCAGAGAGATCTTATATAGCCATTACCCAGTTTCCCAGAAGGGTAACATCTTGTAAAACTTTAGTACAATGTTACAATGAGGATATTGACATTGACATAGGCAAGGGGGTTCCTCCATTGCCCTTTTACAGCCACACACTCCATCTCAATCACCACCACCATCCCCCATCCCATGTGCTAAGATTCATCCAAAGTGTTGCATGTATCAATAGTTCATTCTTTTTTTAATAGTGAATAATATTCCATGGTGTAGATGTATCATTGTTTAACCAAGTTTGTATTAAGCATGTCTTTTTATCATGATGTTTTGACATCTGAGGCCTTACTGATCCTGGGGAAACTGACCCGTATCCCCCAAGGCTAGGCAATTTCTAGAGAAAGTAAATTACTCACCTGCAGGTGCACCTTTCATATGCAAATTACCAATCTAGAGCAGTGTTTTTCCTCTGCTCTCACACCACAACAATCAACACAGACGACTTCTGTGACAAAATGTTTGGGGGTTCCCCCCCATATATACACAGTTGAGGGCTCAGTCCCCAAGACTGCCCCTGCCTTCAGACAGCAGTTGCAAGTCCAGGCCTTTGGGGTTTCAAGTTGGGGTTCCCACGACTCCCTCTTTGGGTTTGATTAATTTGAAGTGCTTCACAGAACTCAGGGAAACACATATTTTGCCGTTTTATTATAAAGAATATTATAAAAGATATAGATAAAGAGATGCATAGGAGAGGCCTGAGGGAAAGGGCTCAGAGATTCCATGCTCTCCTTGAGTGCACCACCCTCCAGCAACCTCTACATGCTTAGCCATCTGGAAGCTCTCTGAACCCCGTCCTTTCGAGTTTTAATGGAGGATTCATTACACAGTCATGAGTGGCAACTGTGTGGAAATGTAACTGGACAAAAGGGGTATGATCTCATACTAATGGACTGAGTGGGGAAACCTAGCAAGATCTGTCTGTTTAGATTCTTCTTGGCTTCTCTGGGCAGCATTCCTTCCTCCAGAACATGTGACAGGACCATCTCTGGAATGAGGGTCTTTTGACCTACAATCAGATGAGAGCCCTGTCTTGCGCAGATAAAAGGAGGACAAGAGAAGGTCAGAGAAAGAGATTCTGTTTCCTGAGGCCTAAAGTACCCCCAACATTATAACAAAAGACTGTAATAAGGGCTCTGGGAGTTATGAGCCAGGAACCATGGAGAAAAACAAATATGCATATATAATCATAATATCACAGGCCCTTATATTCCAAGCTAATATTTCCCTACCCTAATCACCCAGGGCCAGGTACCAGACAGTACTTACACCCCACAGCCTGCTAAAATTATTCAAACTAGCCAATCCTAAGCCTGTTTGCTCTGCCTCACTCATTCCCTCCTGTGGAAACTACAATAAGGGTTCATATTCTTATTTTCTCCCCTCCCTCTGCTTCCCCATTAACCCTGATGCTTCCTCATATGGCCCTGCATAAGCGTGGCATGCCCCCTCCTTTTACAAACTGTAACAAACCACCATTTCAATGGCAGTCACCTACTGATCTGTTGGCCTCATCATACTTAAACAATAATAAAATCTACACTTTGAAACAACATTATTTAAATTTGTGGCCGTTATGGATAAAGCTGCAATGAATATTGTATACAGATTTTCATGTGAACACAGCTTTTCATTTCTCTGGGGTAAATGTGTAGGATCGCAATCGACAGATCACATGGTAGTTGCCTATCCAGGCTCTCTTTCCAGTGCTTATCCTCACAGCAATTCTGTGACGTTAGTGCGATTATGGTTCCCATTTTAAAATGATGGAATTGAAGCACAGGGTTCAGTAATTTGCTAAAGATCTATAGTATGTACCTATTCTAATGCTACCAATAAGAATAAATATTTTGTTTTGTGATATAGTGTATCAATTGTTACCACCATAAGGGCACTATGTATTTTCCAGCATCTCTGGGTTAACATGGCAAAATAATAATAATAATAATAATAATTTACCTGCTTTTTTAAGAAAAACCTAAGGATCTCGTTTAGGCCGTTTGTGCCTTGGGATATATAACAGATAGTTCAAAGAATAAATTTTGACAAAGTTTAGTTAGATGTTATACTCCTCCATATTGCAAAAATGTTCAAATTCCCCTGCTATCATTGTAATAATATACATCTTATGCCAAATGGAAAGGCATTATTCTGAAAGAAGAGAGGAGTGAATGTGCAGCATTTGCTGCCCAGTTGGAGATGTTCATCCTTGAGCTCTCAAGGAGTGGCCTCATCAGGGTCTTCTGGGTTCTTGTCTTATGCAGCACTGAAAATGTTCGCAGCTGGATCTAAGTAAGAAATTGACAGGAGGGCCATCACTTAAATCTATACCTGTCCTTGCCAGTGTCCAGAACAAATAGCTAAAAGACGAAGGATTTCCACTCTAACCAAAACTGCGCAAATGTTACAAAAGGATATGTAGGATATCACCAGATGGCATAATCCTCTGATAATTAAGAAGGATTTTAGAAGGCTGGAATAACAATTTCTATGGGGACAAAAGTATGGACAAAGCAACTCAAGGCCAATTTGAAACTCTGGACAGAGGCCATGCTCCTTTTCTTGTTGTTGCTGTTGTTATTGTTTTTCTTGTAACTTGGTCAATACTTCTGCCTTTTTAAAATGTTTTTAAATTATCAACTATTTCAGGCAAGTAAAATAATATAGTGAACACTCTTGCATCCTCTACCATATAAAAAAATAAAACATTAGACTTTCAATTCCTTTGTGGATTCCTATACAACCTCATTCTTCTTCTTCCCTAGAGATAAACACTTTCCTGAATTTTGAATTATCATTCTCACATATGACTTTATTCTTACATATATAATATAAAGTAAAAGTCATATATGGGTATTAATTTGTGTATACATGGCTTCCTTCTGTCCATATGCTTCTGTAACTTACTTTTTTTCACTAGAAGTTATACTTTTGAGTTTTATGCATGGTGGTATATTGGCTCTACTTTTTTCATTTTCACTGCTGAATAATGTTACATACTTCAATGTATTAATCTATCATATGTTTTCGGATACTTAGATTGTTTTAAACTTTTGCTATTACAAATAATGTTACCATAAACACTTATGTATAACTGATTGAGCAAATCTATCTTAAGAAAATATGTCTAATAATTACTATTGCTGGGTCATAGCCATGCACTCATTCAACTTTATCAGAGATATCCTTTTCCATCCTAGCATGAATCAGATAGCACATTCAAACTGGAAAATTTAAGAATTTAATAAAAACTACTCAATCAGTATTGTCAATGTTTAGAGACCTAAAAAATAGTGCAGTACTCTGGCATTAGCAAGAACAGAGAGTCATCACCCTTTTAAGCCTCAAGTAGCAAGGAAAGAAAACAGAAGGATCTGGAGCACATCACTCTATGGAGAGAACTGTCTGACGCGATCTGTGGTTTAAGGGATAGGACAAGCAAACACATGTGAGGGGGCAAGAGGACAATTACCATGACCTTACTTCCCTTACAAACTCCAATCTACAATTGAATCCAACTGTAAGCCAGAGAACCAAGGAGCTTTCTTGACGTAAGGTCAACTCCCTAGAGCAAAAAGCTAGGCAAAGAAAGATGAGAAGTGGAAGTGGAGGAGTAAATAGAAACTATCCAGCATAAAGTTGCAGCAAAATTGCTTTGCAACATGATTGTATCATTTTACCCTCCCACCAGTTGTATGTGGGAGTTCCATATTCTCATTAATGCATTACTTTTATGCATTTCACTTTTGGCTAATCTGATGGATATGAGGTGGCACACCATTTAACTACTCATTGACCTAATGTCCACTGTAGGTGAACATCTTTTCTTATGTTTATTAGCTATTTCTTCCTCTGTGAATCCCTTCCTCAAATATTTTACCCATTTTTTTCGTAAATTAACTGTCATTTCTTTCACACATACCTCCAATGACTTCTAAGTTTTTCTCTACTTCAATTTTTTTCTTTTTCTTTTTTTTTTTTTTGAGACAGGGTCTCACTCTGTCACCCAGGCTTGAGTGCAGTGGCACAATCTCGGCTCACTGCCACCTCCCCTTCCTGGGTTCAAACGATTCTCCTGCCTCAGCCTCCAGAGTAGGTGGAATTATTAGCGACACCCGGCTAATTTTTGTATTTTTAGTAGAGACAGGGTTTCACCCGTTGACTAGGCTGGTTTCAAACTCCCGACCTCAGGCGATCTGCCTGCCTCGGCCTCCCAAAATGCTAGGATTACAGTCATAAGCCACTGCGCCCGGCCTCTACTTCAATTTGAACAGTAGCGCATTCTTTATTCTCCAATATGCACATTTAACTTCTGGCATTTCCCGGTGGTAACTATATTACTTCTACATATTATCCATTTTTCCTGACCCTCATGGCAAAATATGAGCACTTTCTGTTAGTGAGCTAAAGTGTCACTATTGATGTCAGCAACACATTCTATTCAATGCCCAAACTCACTTATATAACGCAAAAATGAGAACCAATGTGTGATTGTTTTTGTATGTATCTTTTCTCCAGGAAACTGCACTCTTTTCCTTTACAACTGGCTTAAACTCTATTGCTACTAACTAAGGACTCATTGCTTTAGAGTCTAACATTAAATGATTAAACATATAAACGTTAATGTACAGAGACATGAAAGGAAACAGATAATGTATTATGTGAGGAATCCTCAAATAGCAATATAATAAATTACTCTGGCTACATTAAACATGTTCCTGTTTGTTCAATAAGTAAGCAGAATTTTCAGGATGTTGAATGATAACAGTGAAATAATTGGAAAAAAAAGTTTGAAAACAAAAACTGTCTTATATTTCAGTTTGGAGCAATTGAAATAAACATACATTGATTTTTTAAGAAATTGATCATAAGAGAGTTTGGTCAAAGAGTTGACTAACATTAAAAGATGATAGCCTCTAAAATTATTTTTCACTCAGGTTTTTGTTCTTCCCCTTTGAATGTTGAAACCAATGTTAACAGAGAGCTACCAGCTCATCAAGAAAAATTACAATAATTCATACAATTTACATGCAGTTTGGTGGCTTGCTATTTTCAAATAAGGATTTTTTTTAAATTAGCCTAAAAAGTATGATAGTTTTCTCAAACTGAAAGCTTCTTTTCCAGAAAAATATGCTATGTGATTCAAATTATTTTGGAAGAGCTATTTACCAATGCCCTGAAAGCACTGCTATGTTATGTATTTTAAATATCAATGCTATAATTAAAGCCATAAAGTGAAATATTTTTTTCTGGAAATCTGGCAATATAGCTGTGAAAAAAACAAAAGCTATGAAATAATGCAACAGATGCAACTGAAGCATTCTTAGAGGGACATTAATAGCTTATTCCCTATAGGAGAAAAGAAGAAAGATATAAAGTTAATAATCTATGTTTATATCTTAAGAAGTGAAGGGGAAAAAAGCAAATTAAATACAAAGTAAACAGAACAAAATGGGAGAAAACAAAAAATACAGAAATTAGTGAAATAATGAACAAACGTTATTTTAAAAAGTCATTTGCTTCTTTGAAAAGATTACTAAAATTGATAAAAATTATCACAAGAATCATCAAGAAAAAAGAGCAAAGCACAAACTTTAGATACCAACATTGAATGAAGGGTTGTAACCATAGATTTTACAGGCCTTGTGATTATAAAAGGTTATCATGAGTACTTTATGCTGATAAATGCAGCAATACAGATAAGATGCACAAATTCCTTGAAACATGCCATTTACCAAAACAGACACAATAAAAATTAAATTATGATAACATATCTAGGTGGATTAAATAAACCAGATTTGTTATATAAAAAGTTGAAGCAAGCCCAGATGTCATCACTGGTGAATTCTATCAAATGTTTACAGAAGAAATAACATCAGTTCTATACAGATTGGTTCAGAAAGTAGAAGAGGAGAGAACATTTACCAACTTATTTTATGAGGTCAGAATAATTTTGATACAAAAGTCAGACAAGAACATCATCAGAAAAGAAAATTACAGACCAATACCCCTACAAACATAGACACAAAACTCCTTAATTAAATATTGGCAAACCAAATCCAGAAATTTAAAATATTAAAATATAATATATAATGGAATAATATATGTAATATATTATATAATGGATAATATATAATGGAAAAATAGCATTTAACCTAAAAATGCAACATTGGTTTAATTTTTGAAAATCAGCAAATATAATTTATAAATATAATTTATGACATCTACAGATTAAAAGGGAAAATATTATATAATATAGATGCTGAAAAAGCATTTGACAAAATTCAATTTCCATTTAGAATTTAAAAAAAAACTTCACAGCAAACTAGCCATAGAAGAAAATCTTCAGCCTGATAAAACTCATCTATACAGAACCGACACTCATATTTAATGATTAAATTTTGAAAGCTTTCTCTCTATGATCTGGAATAAGACAGGAATGCTTTCTCTCACAACTTTTATTCAGTGTTATACTGGAAGCCCTAGTGAGTACAATATGGTAGTAAATTAAATTCATGCTTTAAAATTGGAAAGAATGAAAGAAAACTGTCTTTATTTAAAGATAGCATAATTATGTAGGATGATATGAAGAATTTGTAAAAAATTATCACAACTATTAAGTAAATTTAACAGTCACAAGATATAAAGTTAATGAAAAAATCAATTGCATTTCTTTATACTAACAATAAAGAATTGGATAATGAAATTAAAATTACTGTATAATAATATTTACAATTGCTTACCAAAATATAAAATACTCACTATGAGTTTAACAAAAGATATGCAGTATCTCTGAATGAAAACTCTGAAATATTGCTGACAGAAATCTTAAAAGGCTTAGAAATGTAATTATACAGAAATTAAAATTACTGTATAATAATATTTACAGTTGCTCACCAAAATATGGAACACTCAGGATAAGTTTAACAAAAGACATGTAGTATCTCTGAATGAAAATTATAAAATATTACTTAGAGAAATTTTAAAGGGCTTAGAAATGTAGAGATACACCATACTTAAGGATTTGGAAAACTCAATATGCCAGAATGTCAATTGTCACCAAATTCACCTATAGATTCCATGCACTTCTGAGCAAAATTCCACCAAAAAACTTCCTGTAGATATGGAAAATCTTATTTTTAAATTTATCTGGAAATGCAAAGAACCTAAAATAACCAAATTTATCTTAGAAAAGACGGATGATATAGGAAGAATACCTGCCTTCAAGACTTACTTTAAAGTTATAGAAATAAATGGAGTATGATATTGGCAAAATAACAGAAGTATATCAATAGAACAGAATAGAGACTCCAGAAATAAACCCATACATATATGGTAAAATGGTATACACTAACAGAGCCCCAACAATTCAATGGGGAAATAAAAGTTTTTTTAACAAACGGTTTTGAAAAATATCCATATATTCACACTGACCTCACACCATCCACAAAAATTAATTTTATGTATATCTTGGATCTAAATGTAAAACTAAATCTATACAGCTTTCAGAAAATAAAATATAGAGAATATTTTTATAATTTGGAAGTAGGCAAAGATTTCTTAGAGAAGAAACAGAACACACTAATCATAAAAGAAAGAAATGATAAATTTGAATTCATCAAAATTTAAAACTTCTGCTCATTGAAATAAATAAAACATTGAGAAAATATATATACTGTACAAGACAAAATATTTGTGTCCTATATATCTAATTTGTCTCTAGAGTATACAAAGAACTAACTCCTACAACTCATTAATAACATGAAAAACAACTTCTCCACCAAAGAAATGGAAAAATGACTTGAACAGACACTTCACAAAATAAGATATGTGAATTGCATATATATGTATGAAACAGTAATCAATATCATTTACCATCATTGAAATACAAATTAATGAGATATCATTATAGTGTTTTTAGAAGTTAAACAGAAAAGACAACATTAAATGCTGGTGAAGATATGGAACAATCAGAGTCCTGTTTCCAATGGGAAGGTAAAATAGTAAAATCTCTTTGGAAATCTAGTACTTTCTTAAAATGTTAAACGTACATCTACCCTAAGAACCAACACTTCTACTCTTGCATATGTATCTGGACAAATGAAAACATACAACCACAAAAAGCTTTGTATAGGAATATTTTAGCAGCTTCTGTTTCTGTTATAATAACCCCAAACTGGAAACAGCCTGATTTCCTTAAATAGAAGAACTGAAAATTCTGTGGCATATTCATATAATGGAATACTACTCAGCAATAAAAATGAACAAATTACAAATATGAGCAATTACATGGATAAGTCTCACAAACATTTTGCTGAGTGAACAAAAGCCTCATATAAAAGAGTTCATACTATGATTCTATCTACAGAAAGATCTAGAACAGGCAAAACTACACTATGATGATAAGAATTAGACCAGTGATTTGTTTCTGGAGGCTGGAGATTAACTGGGAAGGATTGTGAGAGAAATGATGGAAATATTTCATTGCTTGATAGTGGTACAAGTTAATGATTATGTGCATTTGTCAACACTCATGAAACCATACACTTACGATCAGCACATTTTTCAACATGTAAATTGGACTTCAGTCTAAAAAATCTGTTTGCCTTGTATGATGATCAGCTGGCATTCAACAAAAAAAGTGAGTAAAAACTAATTATAAGAGTGTACATTAGCCTAAAACTTATTGGCTGAAAGAAAATCAATTAGGCTTCTTAGCTTATTTTTTTTTTTGCATTGCACACCCAATTACATTCAGTTTTTAAAATTAACCGTTTAAAATATACATATAATATAAACATATTAAAATAATTCTCAGAAATAGGTTCAAAAAGATTAGAACAAATGATTCCAAGTAGGGTTGAAGTTAAAATGCAGATACTCCAGTCATAGAGATCTAAACAATTATTAAATTTGAGGTTTTTTGTTTTTTTTTTTTTGAGACCGAGTCTCGCTCTGTCACCCAGGCTGGAGTGCAGTGGCGCGATCTCGGCTCACTGCAAGCTCCGCCTCCCGGGTTCACGCCATTCTCCTGCCTCAGCCTCTGCCAGTAGCTGGGACTACAGGCACCCGCCACCACGCCCGGCTAATTTTTTGTATTTTTAGTAGAGACGGGGTTTCACCGTGGTCTGGATCTCCTGACCTCGTGATCCGCCCACCTCGGCCTCCCAAAATGCTGGGATTACAAGCGTGAGCCACCGCGCCCGGCCTTAAATTTGAGTTTTAAATTTGGTTTTGAAATTCTTGCTCACCCAAATAAAAAGAGAAGAAGCACAGTAAATTATATAACCCTCAATATTTAGCTTTAAATGTCTAGTTTCACAGAGGGATAAAAGCTTTTTCTAGCACTTAATCTTGTAAAATGAAGGAAAAAGGACAAAAAGATGAAGACTCCTGTGGCTTGTAAGATACTTATCACTAAGTTTATGTAGACGTGCTCTAAAATTATGAGACAGGTGAACACAGTAATTTCCCAATAGGGAAAGATAAAAAGCAAATACAACTTGACTGGAGAAAGAAAAGGGAGGTGAAACGAGTTTCAGGAATGCACTGTGAATGTGCAACAACTCCACCACTTCCAGATTCTGCTTGCCCAAGAACACAGCCAGTCAGGTGTCTTTTTGATTCAGGCCAGGCGTGGTGGCTCACCCCTGTAACCCCAGCACTTTGGGAGTCAGACGCGGGTGGATCACCTGAGGTCAGGAGTTTGAGACCAGCCTGGCCAGCATGGTGAAACGTCGTCTCTACTAAAAATACAAAAATCAGCCAGGCATGGTGGTAGGCGCCTGTAATCCCAGCTACTCGGGAGGCTGAGGCAGGAGAATCGCTTGAACCTGGGACATTGCAGTGAACCGAAATCGTGCCATTGCACTCCAACCTGAGTGACAAGAGCAAGACATCATCTCAAAAAAGATTACTTTTGGTTCACATTTTATATTTATAGGAGCAACACTTTTTCCTGAGTCATATGGAATATGCACATATACATATTCTATATAATTAAACGTATATATACACGTATTTACATATGTACGTGTAATGTACATATTCTATATAATTAAAAATTACATATAATTAAATGTATTAAATTTAATTTAATACTTAATGTATTTAATATTTAATACAGCTAATATTTAACGTATTTAATATTCAGTAATTTACTCTTAAATTACATGTATTACATATTGCATGAATCGTATTACCTATTGCATAAATTATATTCCATATAATTAAATATACACATAATTATAGTGCAAATAAATATATTACATACTATTACATACATTTAAATTACATATAATTAATATAATGCATATAACTAATAATTATAAATAATAAATCACATATAGCTTATATAATACATATATTACACATAAATAAATATATTGCATGTAATATAATTATATTACATATAACTAAAAAGTCAAACAATGCAGAAGGTAGGAGGGGTTAGGGTGTTGGGTCAGGAATCAAGCGCTCGTAGTTTAAAAACAAAATCACCAAATGATTTACATATGCATGTCCAGTAAATATCCAGTGAACTACACTAGTGATTTGCAAAATTTGGTATATTTCATTCCTCTGGAGCTTCTTTACATTCAGATTTTGTAATGGCCCAGAAATAGGAGGCCCCCAAATCTACAAACTTAGCGAACACTCCAGGTGATTGTGATGAAAGTGGCAGTGAGGCCACGCTTAGAACAAGAACAACTTAGAGAGTCACAATTTCAAGTGCTGCAGGGGAGAGGCAGGTCATGCCAATGAGTGAAGCAGGTCTCACAGGACAATTGACAGTTGGGGTAGGCGGCAGAGGAAATGTGACCTGGAGTCCATGTGCCTCGCTCAAAGAGGGCAGGCACTAGGCACCACTAGCTGAATGCAGGGCATGTAGGTTCAGTGTGCTGGAACTTCCGAGTTTTGAAGAGACACTTAAATCCGAACTTTTCTGCAAAGTATCCTGACTTTTTTTAAAATGTGGGCTCTAATATATGTAAGGCAAAACAAAGCGTGTGAGTGTAGCCAAAACACAGCCTTCTACCAGATACGGACTCTGGCCATCACTTTGCAAACTCAGCTCTTGACATTGGTAGGGTTTCCTAAAGTCTGGCTGGATCACAGTCAATAAGATTTTCCGTTCTGGTAACGGGAGAATTACTACTGTATTGTACTTCATGAAGAAAAGCCAAGCCATTTGATGCCTGATCCTTCAGTGGCATATCTGACATTTTTTTAATATATACAAATTATGATCCTCACTAACTTCCAACCAAGAAGATCACCAACCTCTACACGGGGATGGGTAGCATGGATGCCAATAGGTAGGGCCAATTTTTTCAAAAGAAAAGGAAAAGAAAAAAAAAATGTACTTAAACATGTAAACAAGGACTTGGTGAGGACCCAAGCCTTCTATTGTGCAGGATTTGAAAGAGAAGATTTGACTAGGACAAATTTCAGGACAATGAAGGTATTTGTATTCAGCCAACTAGTCCTTGAAGAAAGTTCAGTATGAATCCATGGAATGCCTGACTTTGGGTAAACTGTCTCCTGCTAAGCCTCATTTGCATGATTAGTGGTAAAAATGTCATCTTACTACTTTCTCCAATGTTGACAGGAATATTTTGATGTAAACTTTTAGAAAGCATTCATAGCTTAGGCTTACTCTACAAATGTTAGGTGAACATGTGACAAAACATTATATTTCACAATAAAATAAAACAAGATATGTTAATTACCACAATGAAATGGTTGTATGTAAATCTCACTCTCCAAAAATGGGTTATAAATTCTATTAACAATGGCTAAAACCAAAAAATAAAGACCAATGGGATCAAAAGTTAATCTTGAAAATAAAATGTAAAATTAAAAGAGAAAGAAAGTCAAAACATTAAAGCTTATTATTATTTTTTCTTACTATGAACTAACAGTTTTGCAGGTATTAGTTCATTAAAGTTGTCTTCCAAGCAGTCTATATGATTTGAAGAAATATAGACAAGTGATTGATCAATTTAAAAGTTATTTTCTCTTTATAGCAAGCCCCAATAATCTATAATTACATTATTTTTTTCTTCATATCCAGAATCTAGTATTTCTGTTTCACTTGATGTGGCAATGGAAGTAGAAATTATACTTTTGGCTGGTGGCATCATTTAACCTGAAAGCCCAACCATAGAGAACATTCATGTGGTGGTCAGTATAAATTTGAGGATCTTGGAGAAAAGTCACAATACAAGGATTTTAGACATTTAGAGAAGACTGAATCATGTAAAGGAGATTTCAAGCTGGAGCTCTCATTCGTTTTATATGACAGCTGTCTTTGACCGGGTTAAAACAAAAACACTTTTGCTCTTTTCTAAGATCAATCACCATGAAGACATATTTACCCTTTCACAAGAAATAACCTCATATTTGCACCCTCATTATCTTATAAAGATACAAACAAATATGCATATTTACACAATCAGATACAGCTTGCCTACCTCAGAATTCTATATACAAGAGACTCCCCATAACACTGAGACAATAACATAGTTTAGTTGTTTTGGTCAGTAATATACTCTCATGGGAATTTCCTTGATATATATGCTCCACTTTATAAAATTTATGGAAGATAGGGCAAGAGAAATTGAGAGGAAATGCAACACACTGGTACAATTAGGTATTTTTTCTTTTTTTTTTTCTTATGTCCTCATGGACCTAACTAAATGTCACCTTTATTGCCTGACTTTGAATCTGCTAATGTTTATTACTAATATAGCAAAATATTATTATATTATTAGTATTAAAAATATTCCTGTACTCTAGGCTTTCAATGATGTAAAGTCATCTTTACTACATGTCAATAGTACAAGAGAAAATAGTTTAAGCAGGTTATAAATTCATTTACAGAATAGGATAAAAGACTTATACAGAAAAACTTATACAGAAAAAATTGTTGAGGTCTTAGTATACTGTGGGAAAGATCGGCAATACTCACCAGATATTCTGTGTGGTCCCCTATGCTTCCCTTTCACCCTCTCACTTAAGTTGTAGCAATGAACTAGTTTCAACCAGAACATATGTCACTTTGGGGTTAAGGCAGTTGAGAATCAGTGTATGTCCACCATACTCTTTTTCCCTTGGATACCACCTGCTCCTGGCATCAGAGCTGGGTGGATGTGGGAGACTGTATTACATGAAGGCACTGTCACTTCAGAGTATGTGCATTACTTAAACAATTCAATTTTCATTAACGTGTGAACAGTATAAACCGAGGAAGATACAGAGAATAAAATGATATATAAGACCAGCAGCAGAAAATGAAGGGAATAATACACAAGCTGTCATCTTTCATCTATGAAAGACTTAAGGTCAAAATCAAAGAAGTCAAAATTTACCACCAGTTCTATTATGTAAGCATGCTAGGAGGTCAGGACCTAACTGGTAGAAAAAAGAAAGTGAAGAGTAGGATGATAAATAGAAGAATCGAATAAATTTTCTGGAAATTGCCTGCAATGATGGCACTTTTCACCAGAGTGGCTTTAGGGTTATGAAAGTGAGTTGGGCTCCTTTCGAGACATAAGCTTAAAAAAATTCAATCATGAGCTGAAGAAGAGGACTAGGAGATTATTCTGCTACGGAAGCCAGAAAACATGCGCAAATACATAGGAGGTGGACCACTAGGAGGACATAAAAGACGTAGCTAAGTCTGAAGCTTGACTAAAATAAACATACCAGAGACACAGAGTATCCAACAAACTGTACGTATAACAGAATATATAGAAGCACAGACTCTGGTGCCACATTAACCAGGTTCGAATCCCAGCTCCCTTATGAACCCTCTGTGTGAGCTTGGATACGTTTAATTTCTAGCCTTATGTTCATCACCTATAATGATATTTCCAACAGTACCTGCATTACAAGGCTGTTATGGGGACTAAAAGAATTAATTTGCATGAAGCATTAGCACAGTGCCTGGCACACATCAAGTGCCAAGCACGCATTCGCTATTATATTCCTGTTCTTGATAAAATTACTTTTAAAAAGCCACAAAACAAATTCTGAACATCAAGTTTTATGACAGTCTACACAAGTATAGCATTAAAACTTAAGAACAATTCACTCTGCTTAAGTCATGATTTAGTGTTTTCAGTTGAATGAAGTACTTTCTTAAGTACTGAGGCCCCAGAAATTTAATGTTCTTCATTAAGTTCACAAATGACTACTCACAAGTCTTTATATTTTAAAGGGAGAGAAAGAGGAATGTCTAATTCATTCTGATTTCATGACTTAAATATCTTAAGATCAAAATTTAAATCATTGTACTATAGTAGCAATTACTTGGAATAAAATATTACTTAGGTTTGGGAGCTATTACTCAACTTTAGCTCAGTGGTATTAGATATTTTTATTCCAAATATGGAAAATGTAAGACAGTGATAGATGATTATCTGATCTGATTTCCATGTTGAGTTTATAAGATAATTTGACAACAATGAGCTCAACATGAATAAAGCATACATCAAAATAAGGAAGTCTGCAATATGTATTCCATTTTTCATGCATATCAAATTATCCTTGACATAAGAAACTTGAGTTTGTTATTTTTCCCTTCTACTATGGTGATTATTCTATTTTGGCGTAGTTCATCTTAAAAATCATAACTAGATACTTTAGGAAGCTAAGGGAGGTGGGGGTAAGCATTCCCTCAATTGTTACAGATTTTATTTATCTTTCCATTAATTAATGATAAGGATGTTTAAGCTCCCAGTTAACAACGACTAGAAACTGCAGTATCTTATTTAGAAGATGCATCTTTCAAATTACAAACTGATATAATGAATTCTAATGAATACTTTCCTCCTACATTGAAGCTTAATCCCTATTCAAAGTGGATTAGTTAGTATTTAAATTTATCATAGGATCAAGAGTGATTAGCAGCCTATCATAAAAAAAGAATCCCATGAAATTTATGGATCTTTATCACATGCAACACTGAAGGTGAGCTATTTGAAAAGTTCTGGGGATGGTCCATTCTACTAAAAATCTTGCATATGGTGCCTTTTCCTGAGGTGTTCTGCAGTAAATGCAGCCCAGAAAGAATGAGGTCTACTTGTACAAAAAATTATTCTCTAAGAAATGAAGCAGCTGCATGCTAATGGTTTGCTAAGTTCTTATTATCTGCATTCCCATTGACTGTTCAGCCTCACAATGTGTGACTCTAAGTCCCCTTTGCTTGAAAGATTCTCTAAGGAGCTTTTGAAAACATTAAAGCTCCTGAAAGACACCGAAGTTAGAAGTTTGACTAAAATGAATGTACCAGAGATATGGCTTAGTAAAGGAAATTGTCATTTTCCTGTGATTGTGTTTATGTCTTTTCAGGATACATGTATGTAGGAGTGAATCAGATTTGAGGGTACATATTGCAAACTCAGCAATATCAGAATAATCACAGTAATAATAACATCCAGATGTCGTACTTGTTTAGAATTACATTCTGTTTTGGGGAATGTAAGCGATAAAAATATTGAGGTAGATCAGAAGTGGTTTTCAGTGTCTCATTATAAAAAGTCAAAGGTGCCCTGTATAACATCTTTGGTTTCCCTTAATAAACAGAAATAGAAGTATCTTTCCCTGAACTCACAGAAACCCAACACTGTGGTACCTTTAGGTTCAAATAATTTACTAGTTTTTAAAACTAGATCCATCTTTTCTAGAAAAACACAAAATATTAATAAGTGTATTTTCAGTAAGTTTGATTGGTATTATTACATGGTAGAAATTATCTTTCTCATGATCTTACCCATTTTGTTTGCTTTAGATGGCTGTTTATGTCTTTTAAATTAGAAAAGCTTTACTCTTCAGGTTGTCAAAACACCTATCTTCCTCTCTGAAACTGAATTTCCTGATTTGAGCTGAAAATTATTCCTCTCTCTAGACAAATAGGTCTTACATTTCTTTCTAATATACTGGTTGATTTAAAAATTTTTACTTATAGTTTTATACATATTTTTATTATGAGAACCCAAATATATGCTGTCTTTTTTCCAATTATTGTTACTATTATTGTACCATTTTTATGGAAAAATATGGATGGCCTAGAATTTTTATTTTGCACACATTTTTTTAATGTGATTGCATGTAAAGTGTAAGACCTACTCAGTATATACGTTTTTCAACTTGCTTTTTCAAAGTCAGATGAATACATCCTTGCTTAAGATATTAATGAATTGAGACTAAACCTAACTTCCCCTTATGTATGTTCTCCATGAGTTTATAAACATTACCTCTATCTCCTCTTAGCATTTATTCTGAAACTGCTGGGCCACCCACGAATACTATGGAGTTTTTTAACATTGGCACTATTGACATTTTAGACCATGTATTTTAGAGGGGTGTCCTGTGACTTGTGGAATATTTAGCAGCAGTCCTGGCTTCTACCCACTAGATGCCAGTAGCACCTTTTCAGTTGTGATGATCAAAAACATCTTCAGACATTGCCAAATGTCACTTAGGGGGTGTCTTAGTCTATACTGTGCTGCTATAGCAGAATACCTGAGGCTGGTTAATTTATGAAGGACAGAAATTGTTTGTCTCATAGTTCTTGAGGCTAAGGAGTTCAAGATCAAAAAGTCAAATATAACGAGGTTCTTCTTGCTCTATCATAACATAGAGGAAGACATCACATGTCAAGAGAGAAGGGAGCCAAACTCATCCATTATAAGAACTCCAATCTCTCGACACTGAACCCACTCCCGCAATAACAGCATTAATTCATTCATGGTGGCAGAGTTCTCATGACATACTCACCTCTTAAAAGTCCCACTTCTCCACACTGTTGTATTAGGGATTAAGTTTCCAACACAGATACTGTGGGAGAGACATTCAAACCATAGCTGGAAACAAAATAACCCCCAGTTGAAAGCCACTAGTATAGCAGTCCAATTACAAAATTGTTTCATATGTATTATCAAGTGTGATTCAAACATCATCCACTTAATACAAGCAGTGCAAATATTTATTCCATTTTGAAGATGGACAACTAAAGCCAGTAGAAAGCAATAGCATACTCCACCCGGCAATAACAGAGTGTGCTTTGTTCTCAAGAGCACATGGAACATTCTCTAAGATAGACCATATGCTAGGCTATAAAACAAACTTTAATGAATTTAAAAGAATAATATAAACAAAGTATGTACTCTGACCACAATGGAATGAAATTAGAAACCAATAGCAGTAAAAACATTGGAAAACTAACAAATGTGTGCAAATTAAACAATGCACATAAATATCCAATGGGTCAAGAAAAAAATCAAGAGGAAAATAAAATATTTTGAGTAATAAAAATAAAAACACAGCATATCAAAAATTATGAGATGCAGGTAAAGCAGCGCTTAAAGGAAAATGTCTGACTATAAATGCCTATTTTAAAAAAGAAGAATGATCTCAAATAAAAAACTTACACCAACACAAGAAAAAGAAGAGTAAATTATACCTAAAGCAAGAAATTTTAAAGGGACATAATAAAGATGAAAGTAGAAGAATGAAATAAAGAAGAGACAAAAATTGAGAAATTCAATAAAACCGAAGTTTGGTTGCTTGAAAAGATTAGCAAAATTGAGTGACTTTTAGCTAGATTCACACACACACACAGAAAAAGACGGAGAGAGAGAGAGAACAGACTCAAATTACAAGAATCAGAAATGAAAAGGAGACATTACTACTGACCTTATAGAAATACAATGGATTATAAAGGAATATATGAATAATTCTATGCCAGCTAATTAGATAACTTAGATGAAATGGACAAATTATTAGAAAGATGAAAATCACTAAAACGAACTCAAGAAGAAATAGACAATCTGAATGGACTTATAACAAGTGAAGAGCCTCAATTGGTAATCAAAAACAACCCACAAAGAAAAGCCCTGGCCAAGATGGTACATTCCATTTACCATTTATTTGGTATTACCATTTTACTTGGTATTACTAGTTTACTTGGTATTACCATTTTACTTGGTATTACCATTTTACTTGGTATTATTGATAAATGTTATTAACACTTACTTGGTATTACCATTTTGGAATGGTAAATTCCAAAAAAAAAAAATTCTTGAAAAAGAAGTAATGCTAATTATTGACCAACTCTTCCAAAAAATAGAAGAGGAGAAAACACTTCTTAATTCATTTTATAAGCCCCATATGACCCTGATAGCAAAACCAAACAAATTACAAGAAAGGAAAACTATAGACCAAGAATTCTTAGAATAGGGATGCAAAAATTCTAATAAAATACTAGCAAACTAGATCTGGCAACATATAAAGAGAATTATAAACCATGACCAAATGGAACTTATTCCCTCAATGCAAGGTTGACTTAATGTCAAAAAATAAGTTAATGCAATGTATGGCATACCTGTTAGAATAGAAAAGAAAAAGAAAATGATTACTTCATAGATGCAGAAAAAGCACTAGATTAAAAACACTAGCACATTTTCATGATAAAAACACTCAACAAACTAAGAATAGAAGAGAACATCCTCAGCTGATAAAGGGCATCTACCAAAAGCCTCACAGGAAAAACATTTAATGGTGAAAGACTGGAGGTTTCCCCTAAGATCAGGAACAAAACACAGACGTTCACTGTCATCACTTCTATTCAATATTGTTTTTGAGGTTTTAGCCAGAGTAATTAAGCAAGAAAATGAAATGAAAACGAAGTGTTCATTCACTCGACATCATGGAATCCAATGTTCTGTAAACATTGGAAAGGAAGAAGTAAAACTCTCTCTATTCTCAGAAGATATAATCTTATTGATAAAAAACCTTAAGGTATCCACTAAAAGAAAGAAAAACCAAAAAAGAGTTTAGAGTGTTTGCAGGATACAAGAAGAAAATGCAACAATAAATTATATTTCTGTTGTAATTTTTACTTACAGTAAAAATTTCTGAACATGAAAAGAAAGTTTCATTGACAATAGCATCAAAATGGATGAAATACTTAAAATTAACAAAATACATGCAGAACTTACACACTGAAAACTGCAAAATATTGTTAAAATAAAATAAATTAAAGAAGATGTAAATAAATGGAAAATTATTCCATATTCATGGATGGGAAGAGTTAACAGTGTTAGGATGTCAATACTCCCCAGATTGATCTATAAATTAGATGTAATCCTATCTGAATTTCAGCTGACTCATAGAAATTGGCAAGCTGATTCAAAAGTTCACATGGAATTGTGAGGGACCCCCAAGTCCAAAAACAATCTTGAAAAAGGAGAACAAAGTAAGAACACTCACACTTTACAGTTTCAAAACTTAGTATAAAGCAATGATAATCAAGATAGCACGATATTGGCAAAAGGATAGACATACAGACCAACAGAATAGAGTCCAGGAACAAACACTTCCTTCTATTAATTTCAACAAATAGTTCTGAAATAATGAGATAACCACATGCAAAAGACTGAAGGTGGACTTTTGACTTATACCATTACTAAAATTATCTCAAAATGTATCAAACACCTAAATAAAAGAGCTAAAGCTATAGAATTCTCAGAGGAAAATACAAGAGTAAATCTTCATGATTTTGAATTTGGCAAAGAGTTCTCAGATATCACACAAAAATCACGAGCATCAAAAGAAAAAATAGATAAATTGGACTTCATCTGATTAATAGCTTCTATGCTTAAAGGATAGCATCAAGAATGTGGAAAAGACAACTCACAGAATGGGGGGAAAATTGTAAATCATATATGTGATAAAGAAAGTGTATTTAGAATATATAAAGAATTCCTACAGCTCAATAATAAAAAATAAATAAACCGGCCGGGCGCGGTGGCTCACGCCTGTAATCCCAGCACTTTCGGAGGCCAAGGCGAGTGGATCACGAGGTCAGGAAATCGAGACCATCCTGGCTAACATGGTGAAACCCCGTCTCTACTAAAAATAGAAAAAATTAGCTGGGCATGGTGGCGGGCGCCTGTAATCCCAGCTACTCAGGCGGCTGAGGCAGGAGAATGGCGTGAACCCGGGAGGCGGAGCTTGCAGTGAGCCAAGATTGTGCCACTGCACTCCAGCCTGGGCGACAGAGCTAGGCTCCGTCTCAAAATAAATAAATAAATAAATAAATAAACCAATTAACAAGTGGGAGGAGGATGTGAATAGAAATTTCTCCAGGGAAGTTATAAAAATGGTCAATAAGCACAAAAAAGGATACTTATCACCATTAGTCATCGGAAAAAAATGCAAAGCAAAAACACAAGGAGATACCATTACATATACACTATGGTGACTGAATCAAAAAGTCAAATAATAACTAGTGTTGGTGAGGATGTGGAAAAATCAGAACTCTCATACACTGCTAGTAAGAATGCAAAATGGTGCTGCCACTTTGGAAAACAGTCTGGCAGTTCCCCAAATAATTAAACATAGAGTTGCCATATGACCCATTATATTCCACTCCCAAAGAAATAAAAATATATATCCATACAAATACTTTTATGCACAAGTGTTATAGCAACATTATTAATAATAGCCAAAAGGCAAAACCAATCCAAAAATCCATTATCTGATGAATGGATAAACGAAATGTTCATACAATAGAATATTAATTGGCCATAAGAAAGACTGAGGTACTGTTACATGCTACAACTTGAATCGACCTTAAAAAATATATATTTAAGTGAAAGAAGGCAGTCGCAAAAGACCACTTGTTATATGATTTATTCATATGAAAGTCCAAAATAGGAAAATCTATAGATACAGAAAGTAGATTAGAAAGTCCAAAATAGGGAAATCTATAGATACAAACAGTAGATTAGTGGTTGCTTAGGGCTGGCAGTGATGGGAGATGAGGGGTGATGGATATGGATTCTTTTCAAAGTGATAAAAAAATCTTCTAAAATTGACTGTAGTGATTGTTGCATATATCTGTGAATATACTAAAAGCAACACCTTAAATGGGTCACTAGAATAGTAAATGAACTATATGTCAATAAAGTTGTTAAGATAATGGAGTGTTTCTTTTTTTTTCTTGAATGTCTTTGGTTTTGGATTTTTAAAAATAGGGTGTCTCCTGTTTTTCTTCTAATAATGTTACTGAATATGCTCAATAATCTGCTTACCCTTAAAACCAAAAGAAATTCATAGAATTGTTTATAGTGTTTTCATGCTGTTCTTTACCTGAAATGGTTAGCTATAAGCTCATTAATTTTTTTTTTTTTTTGAGACAGATTCTCATGCTGTCACCCAGGCTGGAGTGCAGTGGCACCGTCTCAGCTCATTGTAACATCTGCCTCATGGGTTAAAGCAATTCTCCTGACTCAGCCTCCCAAGTAGGTGGGATTACAGGTGTGAGCCACCATGCCTGACTAATTTTTGTATTTTAGTAGAGATGGGGTTTCACCATATTGGCCAGGCTGGTCTCGAACTCCTGACCTCAAGTGAGCCACCTGCCTCTGCCTCCCAAAATGCTGGGATTACAGGTGTGAGCCACCATGCCCAGACTAAGCTCATTAATATTTATTCTACTTTTCCCCAGAGTAAAACATGTTTACTGGTTTTCTCCCATTTGTTCAACAACTTTGCATCAATGACTGTGCTAGGTGTTGGGAATATAATTATAAGACACAAGAAAATTTCTCTCAAGGAGATTTCATTTTAGCAAAATGAAGGATGGGTGAGATTTATACAGGTAAAAGGATCACAGAACAGGGATTGGGGCTGCAGAGAAAGTTTCAAACACAGCAAGCAGTAGGTGCAAAGTTTCTGGGGCAAGAGAAAGAAAACATGTAACAAAGACTTAAAGTGGGTTTATATGCTGAGGTATAGTGTTTAGGATGGTAATTATATTTATCAATGAGATTAGAGAAGCTTATCAAGAGCAAGCATGTTATATACTAATGAGGAGTCAGGTGGGATAAAGACTGAAAAGTGTCCATTGGGTTTGGCAACGAAATAAATGTTGGTGGCCTTAATGAGAGAAATTCTAGTTGATTTTTGTGATGGTTAATTTTATGTGTCAACTTGGCTGGGCCACAGGGTGCTCAGATATTTGTTCAAACATTATGGGTGTGTCTGTGAGGGTGTTTCTGATTAGATTAGCATTTGAGCTGGTAGACTGATTAAATCAGATTGACTTTCCTAATGTGGGTGGGCCTCATCTAAGCTGTTGGAGGCCTAAATAAAACAAAAAGGCTGAATAAAAGAAAATTCATTTTTCCTGACTGCCTTGAGCTGGGATGTCGGTGGCCATTTTCCCCCTTCCTTCAGATGTGAACTGAGATATTGGCTCTTTCAGGGTCTGGAGCCTCCTGGCTTTCAGGATGGAACCACATCATTGGCTCTCCTGATTCTCAGACTTTTGAACTGGGACTGAAACTACACCATTGGATTTTTTGGCTTATCAGATTGCAGAGCTTAGGACTTCTCAACCTCCATAATCAGGTGAGCCAATTCCTTGTAATAAATCTCTTTATATATGTAGATACTTATATTAGATAGATGATAGATAGATAGATAGATAGATAGATAGATAGATAGATAGATAGATAGATAGATAGATACTACTGGTTTTGTTTCTTTGGAGAAGCTTGACTGATAAAACTGTTAAAAAGTAAAAGCTTTATTTCACAGATTATAGAATTAATAGGAAGTAAAACAGTAAATTAAATGCCTGTATTGCTGCTATAACAAATTGCCACAAACAGTGACTTAATACAACACCTATTTATCATATTACAGTTCTGGAGGTCAGAAGTTGGCAAGGAGCCTACCTGGGCTAAAGTCAGGGTGTTAGTAAATCTGTGTTTCTTTCTGGAAGCTGTAAGGGAGAATCATTTTCTTGCCTTCTCCAGCTTCTTGAAGTTGCCTGCATTCCTTGGCTCATGGTGCTCTTCTGTCATCAAAACCAGCAGTAGTTGTGAAGTCTTGGTCATCACATCGCTCTGACCCTGACTTTTCTTCCTTCCTCTTCTAAGAAACCCTTGTGATTACATTGGGCCACCTGGATAACAGAGGATAATCGCCTTATCTTAAAGTCAGCTGATTTGCAACTTCAATTTCATCTACAACCTTAATGTAAAATAACATATTACCCAATTTGGGGATTAGGACGAAGATATCTTTAAGGGACGATTATCCTGCCTACCATAGTAAGCAAGTGTAAAACAAGTCTTCAAGGAGCCTGTTTCTGAGTGGAGAAAGAAGATAGAGTAGCAGATAAAACAGGAATGGGCTCAATGGAGTGATTTGTTTTTAAAGACAAGGGAGACAGGTGCATTTTATGGGAGAGAAAAAAATAATCAAAAGCAATGAGCTTTCTGAGGAAGAGTCACAAGAGGCAGGGAGGAGCAGAAGATATCCTGAACAGAGGTGGAAATAATACCTTCAGAGGAGAGAGAAGGAGAAATGAGGAAGCATGAGTGTACAGATTGCTATAGGCTTGGTGGCAAGAAACTAAAGTTCACTTCTTGTGGCTTCTCTGTTATAGGAGAGAAAATCATCTGCTAAAAAAGAGGAGCAGGTGATAAGATTGGATGTTTTAGGAGAATGAAGGCTATGGGTGTATGGGAGTCTGTACTAACTATGGACACAGGGAGGATGATCTAATAATGTGTAGGTCCCACTTGACAATGGAATCCAGGGATGTCCTGTAGCACTAACCTAGGTAGTTTTATTATTTTCACAGGCAATACAAGGCATCTCTGGAGGAATAAAAAGAATATATCCATTTGGATTAATTGAGAGGTTCACTTACATACACCTGGGAGATGCTCCTAGCATTTAAACCTGTAAAATATTGCAACTGTTTAAAGAATTCAAAGCTGCATTCCAATGCACACTCTGCCTGGGAACAAAAGCACTCTCTTACCAGGTTATATCAAAAGATTAAAGGGACATAAAGTTCATAGCCATTATGTTTCCTAAAGGCAGGAACTATGGAAAAACATTTGATGTAAGTCGAACCTATGATCAAAAGTGAATTGTGGGTGCCTTTAAACCAATTTACCTCCACTAAGAAAATGCAACAACATAGTCCTACTCACAATTGTAGATATTTTTAGGAAAGTAGGAATCTAAAAAAAAAAGCATTTTTAAATAAGATTAACAAACTTGTCTCATTCTACATATTATTAGGTTTATTATACATATCATTCTACATATTATTAGGTTTATTATAATATATATTGAAAGAAACCTCAAGCACACCATAAAAAACTCTTGCAGCAGATTCTGTAGGTGACGCATCTATATCCACACAGCCCCACCACTTCAGTGGATACCGGTCTTCCAACTCCCCAAGACCAGCTCCTGAATTCCTCCTGAATTCCTTTTCCAGAAGAGCTTTCTCCAGATGCTGAAGCCCTCTTTGCTACATGCTCAGGAGGCAAGAAGTGATACCCACCTCCAGCATCCTTCAAACAATGACTGATGTGGGTTGGTGTTCAAACATCCCACAAACACCATTCACTTTCTTTCCTTCATGTCTTCCCTCTTCTCTGCCAGCATTTCTTGCACTTTCTAGGTAAGCTATTTGCACTTTATCTAGAGGTTTGCTTTTGAAGGAAGACAGTTATGCTTTACAAGACAACTTAAAACATTGCTTAGCTAAACACAAAGCAAAACAAGCAAACAAACCACAACAATCTTCTAAGGTTAATAAAATGCTAAAAATTATAAAATCATCTTTGGCCGTTTTGCCAATGTAGTATTCTGGGAGTCACATGGGATGTCCAGGTAAGTCATGCTAAAGAAGCAGCACAAGAATGGTCTAGATCACTGCCTGAGATCTCTGCCACACTGTAGAGTGGAACGAACTACAAGGAGCAAGCGAGAAACCAGGAAACAGGATATCACTGTGGTTTCTTCCTAAGATTCGTTTTTCTGCATTGAAATAAAAACAGCCCAAACAGCTCTAATGTTGATGGGCTTCAGGGGTTGCACATGCCCCTAGAATTGTATGCAAAAATTGTGGGCTAGTAAATGTGTACATTTTAATGGGACTAACATTCACAGTTTCTACAAAACATCTAGATTGTCCTGTGGCATAAAAAAAAAAAGAAAAAATATATGAACCTATGATCCCATGAGCTAGGAGTTGGAGGAGATGCTTTTATCCTGGATCAAAATGGTAAAAATGTTTAATATGTCCTTCTGTTCCTAGACTTGCAGAAATAAAATACCATTCTATGTTAATGGCAGTCACAGCTATGGCCCTCAGAAAGGTGTACTTAATAGACACATGCCAGAAATATGAATAATGGACTAAAATGTTAATGTGGATCATTAAACCACTTTCTGCAGAGTGAAAGCTTCCTTCTGGCATCCCCTCTTAAATCACAGAAGCATAAATCATGGAGTCGAAAGAGCCCTTGGAAACTGTCCACTTGCCCCACACACACCCTCATTTCACCATCATTTAGAAAGAAGCTCACCTTCACTATCTCTTCCACCCCTCCCATTCCCCCACAAAGACTTCAAAGAATTAAGAAGTCATTGCCTTCTGTTTTTGCTTGTTTATTTCTTAAAAATCTAATTAATAGAAATCTCTTTTTTAACATTTCTACCTTAATTTTTAATATAATTTGTTTGCTTGTGGATTTACATCATTTAATTTTTTGTAATTTTAAAAAATTGTATTCTTTTTTTTTTTTTTTTTGAGATGGAGTCTCACTCTGTCGCCCAGGCTGGAGGGCAGTGGCATGCATGATCTCAGCTCACTGCAAGCTCCGCCTCCCGGGTTCATGCCATTGTCCTGCCTCAGCCTCCTGAAAAATTTTATTCTTAATTGATAAATGATCATTGTATTATTTATGGGGTACAATGTGTGAGCTACATGTGTTTATACTGTGAAATGATTAAGCTAAAATATGCCTTTCTCTTTTTTTAGTGGTTCTGCCCTCTAGAACAATAGAAAATACATTGAAACTTGCTTATTTAAGACTGTTAATTCTGATTCTTAAGTGTTACTTTCATGGTCTTCTTTCTTCCAAGATAAATACCCCGATTCCCTCAACCAAAGTTTCCATGGCACAGTTCCTGGGTTCATTGTGCCCCCTTCCTCCATAGGCTTTCATCTATCATTTTTAGGCAATATCAACAGATATCCAAAAGATAGGCAATGACAAATGCTGGTGAGGATGTGGAGAAAAGAAAACACCGGTACACTGTTGGTGGGAATGTAAATTAGTACAACTGCTACAAAAAACAGTTTTCAGCTTCCTCAAAAACCTAAAAATGGAGCTACCATATGATTCAGCAATCCCACTGCTGGGCATATACCTAAAAGAAAGAAAATCAGCATATCAAATAGCTATCTACATTCCCATGTTTGTTGTAGCACTGTTCACAATAGCTAAGATTTGGAAGCAACCTCCACGTCCATCATCAGATGAATGGATAAAGAAAATGTGGGACATATACACAATGGAGTACTATTCAGCCATAAAAAAGAATGAGATCCTATCATTTGTAACATGGATGGAGCTGGAGGTCATTATGTTACGTTAAATAATCCAGGCACAGAAAGACAAACATTACATGTTCTCACTTATTTGTGGGATCTAAAAATCAAAACAATTGAACTCATGGACTTAGAGAGTAGAAGGACAGTTACCTTCTACTACCTTCCTGAAATCTGGTAACCAGATTTCGGGTAGTGGGGGTCTTGGGAGAGAGGAGATGGGGATGGTTAATGGATACAAAAAGATAGTCAGAAAGAATGAATAAGATCTACTGTTTGATAGCACAAGAGGGGACTATCGTCAACAATAACTTAATTGTACATTTTAAAATAACTGAAAAGTGTAACTGGATTGTTGTAACACAAAGGATAAATACTTAAGAGGATAGGTATCCCATTCTTTATGATGTGATTATTTCACATTGCATGCTTGTATCAAAACATCTCATGTATCCCATAAATATATGTACCTACTATGTACCCACAGAAATTTCAAATTAAATTTTTTTTAAAAGATTGACAGATAAGCTGGAGTATAATATGACATTTATGCTATGGATTCGTTCACTGTACATCTAAGTAACACAGAAGAAGTCACCCGATTGCAAAGTGTGTGTCAAACTGTTCTCGATCACAGGTTCTATCACCTAAGCCATGTTAGCTATAAACTCAATGTAATCAACTAGCTTGTGCATTCTCCTCAATAAGATTTTGTAAGACTTAGAGAAACATGCACAATATGTTTAAGGAAGCAAATTTTGATTCATCAAGGAAGGTGAGAAGTCTGCTCTCTTGTAAGTTAACAAACTGACTCGTATATTATCTGGCAACTAAATACGACATGGAGCCAGATCACTTCAGGGTGCTAGACTTTGGTTTGTTGCTATATCCTAGTTAGAAGGAATCATCACAAAAATGTGAATGAGGCTGGTGGCCTGAACTGCATTAACAGGTTTCTACCGCATTCCCGAAATACAAAAGCATGGTGATATGGTTTAGCTATGTCCCCACCCAAATCTCATCTTGAGTTGTAGTTCCCATAATCCCCACATGTCCTGGGAGGGACCAGGTGGAGATAATAGAATCATGGAGGTGGTTTCCCCCATACAGTTCTCGTGGTAGAAAATACGTCCCACAAGATCTGATAGCTTTATAAGGGGAAACCCCTTTCGCTTGGCTCTCGTTCTGTCATCTGCTGCCACGTAAGACATGCTTTTCACCTTCCACCATGATTGTGAGGCCTCACCAGCCACGTGGAACTGTGAGTCCATTAAACCTATTTTTCTTTATAAATTGCCTAGTCTCAGGTATGTCTTTATCAGCAGCAAAAAAACAGACTCATACACATGGTATTGTAACTCTGTTTGTCTGCCAAAAAGAAGTCAGAGCAAAAGGCAAAGTACTATGGTAAATTCTCATGAAACTTCTAGTTAGCCTAATTAATGTGAGAAACTGGTCCTTCTCATTTGTTCAAATTCCTTTATGGGGGTTGGAGATGGGCCATTCATGGGAGATAGAGCCATGATAGAAGCCCTGAGGCCACTGAATGTCGACATGCAGGGAAGTCAGAAGATCAAGAGGAGATTCTTTTGTTTGTTTGGTGTTTTTTGTTTGTTTTAAGCAAAGAGAACGCTATAGAGTAGGACAATAGTCATACATTCACTGTAGAAAGGGTAAAGAAATGCACTTCAGGTGGATGCAGAACAAGTCAGCATAGAGTGGGAATCAAGACTTCAAAGGCAGAGAAAGCATCAGAGCTCTGCTTCAATATGCACTTCTGGTTATAAAATTGTGGATTGATTCAATAGTTGAAAAAAATCCTCTGCATTGTCTTGTTACATGAAACTTAACCAACACCAAATCTTCACCACACTCCAACAACGCACAAAAATAAAACACTTGCAGAGGTTCTTAATCTGAGACAGAATGCAGAGGGGCCAAATTCTTAGATGGGGAAAAATTTTCATTTTTATTTTTACTAACCTCTAACACGTATCATTTTCTTCAATTATCCCTGTGACAAGCAATAAATCACAGTTGTGTTAGGGGATCCCTGCACTTCACCAAGCTGCCACACAAGTCTATGACACACCAAAGGTTAAGCATAGCACACACGGTAAATTTCAGTGGGAAACCATGCCCCAGACTTTAGGCTAGATGCAGGTTTTAAAACAAATTTACTATAGCACAGCTTTCAAAAGAGGAACTACAGAATTACTAATAATTCCAGCTAATGTTTAGCACAGTTATTTTTTCCAACATTCTAACCAAGTGATAATCATATTCAAATATTAAAGAATTAAATAATACCATAAAAGTATATAGCCCTGGAACTTGCTCTATCATCTGGCATCTAGCACGTGACTGCTATAATCTAATTGTAAACAAAAACAAAACTGAACAAAAAATTTCCCTAGAGTCTTTAAATATCAGGCTGTGCAAACCTTCTTCTGAGGAGTAAGCCTTAATACTTTTGAGTCTCTTTACTAAATACCTCAGTCACCATTCCTCTAATAATAGCATAAAGCATCATTTGTCCAACTTTCCGAAATGAATGCTGTTTGTTGCTAGAGTTATATCTTGGGTTCCTCAGGGAGCGTGAAGCCTGGGCCACCTTACCTACAAGTTACCATCTATTCTGAAAACCAAGTAATGGGGATCCCTAACCTATTTTAAGTATCTCAGAAAGAGCTAGTGTGTGTCTTCTATTTCCCCCTGAAAAGTTAGTAAAGTGTCAGAGTCCTTTGCTTTTGGCTGGAATTACATCAACTCCTTCATCAGATAATCACTTTAGCAGTTATGTTATGGCTGTGATTTTTTAATGATAAAATATATTAGTTAACAGTCAACATATGCAGATTTTTGTGAGGTTCATGAAAACTTTGAGTGATTAAATGGTTGAAAAGCAGAAGCCTATATAGAATTTCAGGAGTGTCAAGTAACACTAACACAATTTCACCTTCAAATTGCTACATTTTAACTAAAAGTTTAGCCATAGTTAAAAAAAAAAAAAAATGTGGAAGAGGCAATGCATTTTTTTAGGAAGGGGCAACACATTTTTTTAAGAAAACAATGTGTGGATCAGAAATCTTGAGAGCAGTTAGTGGAATAGAGGCAAGATAGAGCAGGGTTCTGGAAGGATCCTGGGACACTGGAGTGTGGATCGAGGTAGGAAGGAGAGAAGATACAGAGCAGAGACGTCAGGAGAGCAAAAGCCAGCTTTGATCACATGACAATGCTGCAGGGGGCCAATCCTGCATTGTGGGGGTTAAAGCAATCATTTCGCTCCTGGTTGAGCAAGCAGGTTTCCTTTGCAGATGTATCACGTTAGTTTGCATAAATTACTTCAGCCTGATTACATAGTAACACCTTGGCCCCACAGCTGGCTGTGCTGCTGCTAGAAGCTGTTATGGATTATGCTGTCTTTTGACCAGGCAATAATAGAGCTCTCCTCAGCAACCCACAAGTGATTAATGAGATGAGAAGATAAAATGCCCCACCTGCTCCAGCCACCTGAAAATGGAATTAATGAGACAGACAGAGAGAGAGAGAGAGAGAGAGAGAGACAGAGAGAGAGAGAAGGGGAGAGAGAGAGAGAGAGAGAGAGAGGAGTCCTGCAGCAGCTTTGGTATATATACTGTACCAGGTAGATTTGGCTTGGCTTCTAATGATCCTGTCTGTGAATGAGTTAGTGCCTTCTGAATTAGCGCACTAGCAGCAGCCAATTTACAAGAAATTATATACTCCTCAGATAATTACCATGTACACCAAGAAATTTTTACCTGACTGTAGGACTATAATCTTACATGGGGGAAGGAAACCTTATCCTCATTACTCCATATTTAAGCAAAATAAATTAACTATAAAAATTAAAAAGAAGCATCACAGCTGTGAGAGTGCATCAAAGGGGGATTCTGTTGATGCAGACCATAGCCAAGCTATGTATCCTGGGCTACAGGCATTCATATTTAAGTTTTGTGACATTTCCAAAAAATGAAGCCAATGAACACCACTGGAGTCTGCTTACTGGTTCTGTGTCAATGGAGGAGTGCAGTCCAAAGAGGAAGAATTTGTTTGTATTACATGGATAATAAGTATTTTTCTGAAAATGGCGATGCATAATTTATTGTGCAGCAGGTGATGGATAGGGGGAAGTTTGCTTTTTCTACATTACTTCTAACTCTGAGAGTTAAAAACACCTCTCCAATACAATGGCTCTATCTCAAGAAGAAGTTACAAATGTTCAGTTATGGCATTATATGATCATGTTTAGTAGTGGGCAAAATCACTGCCGTAAAACTTCTGTCTACTTTTTCTCTCACCTGTGTTGTGGGAGGGGCACACTCACCACTGCCACTACTGTGGCCAGCTGGGGTACAATAAAGATAAGGATAACGTTAACAGTTGACTGGATGAAAAAATATATAGTATATATACACCATGGAATACTATGCAGCTGTAAAAAAGAATGAAATCATATCCTTTGCAGCAACATGGATGAAGCTAAGACGATTATCCTAATGAGATAACTCAGAAACAGAAAATCAAATGCCACATGTTCTTACTTATAAGTGGGAACTAAGCAATAGGTACACATGGACATAAAGATGGAAATAATAGACACCAGGAGTTTCAAAAGCAGAGAGGGTAAAGGAGGAGCAAGGGTTGCAAAATTACCCGTGGGGTACAGTGTTCACTATTTGGGTAATGGGTATACTAGGAGCCAGGTCCCCACTGGTTTGTAATATACCCATGTAGTAAACAAGCACATGTACCTACAAATCTAAAACTTAAAAATAAATACATAAGTAAATAAAAGATAAAAGGAGAGCTTCTTCATGTGATTTGAGCCTAAGTTAGATGCTCTAGGCCAGGTCTGACACATGTCTGCTTTGAGATATTAAGAAGTACTCCAGATTATTTTTTAAATGAATCTGACCTGTTCCACATTTTATTTATTTGCTTACTAGAATGTAAGCTCGATAACAAAGCACTTCTGTCTCTTTTGTTCACTGCAATATCCCTAGCACTTTAGGACAATGCCTGGCATGCTTGTTGATACTTGATGAAAAATTTTGAATGAATTATACTTTTATTTCTATTCACATTATACCTTAGATGTACAGTGCCTTAGAAACATCACAGAAAACAGGCAGAAGTCCAGAAGAGGATTCAGATATATCTGGGCTACTTGACTTGCAATTACCTTGAGAGAACCAAAATCTAAGCTTCTCCACTAATATTTATGTTTTGCCAAAATTGGTAAGATCGAAAATCGGTGATATGTTATGATGTTTAAGGGATAAGGGAAATATGTAATATGAACTGAATGTGAACATTTTATTTTTGGTTCAATGTACTTTGACTCAGCCAATAAAAACTTAATAATACCTTAAATGGTGTGTCACAATCCAAGCTAAGATAGAGTATAAATACTTCCTTCCAGCCTAGTACCTTTTGGCAGAAATTCCACAAAGACCTTTCCCCTAACTGACTCCTATAAACTTAATACGGTCAGCTCATTTTCATGATTTTTAAGGGATATGTAGGATTTATGGGGACTAAAACACAAGTTTCCATTATAAAAGAGAAAACGGATGGATCTTCAAATGTGTTTTATTCCTAATGAGAATTCTGTCCTTTACCAAAACTACTCAGGGGAAAAAATTCTTTCCTCTTATAAAATGTCACTTGTTTAAGTTGTAAGTCAAATTCTTTTGATTGTAATCTAAAAATAAAATATTCAACACCATCAATTAGCAATTCTTTGTGGCCGTGTGTGTTGTGTTGTGTTTTGGAATGCATTGCCTTTGAAATGAGAAAATGGTCCTTCTAGTGATGTTTCTATTTGTTTGCTTAATTAAGCCAATTATAAACTAATTGTACAATATACAAAACACTTAATATTTTAATTAGTTTCTCAGACAAGGAGGAGTCAATATTGCCCAATTTCACCAACAAAAAAGTCTAAAAATGTAGTCCAAGTTTCTATTTAAACATCTTCTAGGCTGGGCCGGGTGGCTCATGCCTGTAATCTTAGCACTTTGGGAGGCCAAGGCAGGCGGATCATGAGGTCAAGAGATCAAGACCATCCTGGCCAACATGGTGAAACCCTATCTCTACTAAAAACACAAAAATTAACTGTCCATGGTGGCATGCACCTGTAGTCCCAGCTACTCAGGAGGCCAAAGCAAGAGAATCACTTGAACCTGGGAGGCGGAGGTTGCAGTGAGCTGAGACTGCGCCACTGCATTCCAGCCTGGTGACAGACCAAGACTCCATCAAAAAAAAAAAAAAAAAAAAAAAAAAGTCTTCTAGTAAAAAAGGAGAGAATTACTTTTTCTTTCTAGTACTGGTTTATAATATTTCTGAGATATGACACACTTCTCTAGGTATTCTACATTTTTGTTGTTGAATCAATGTAAAGTATTTCTTTCTTTCCACTTTCCTTGTTCCTTCATGTATTTACCAATATTCAATCATACTTTAGCTTGATGTAGCCAAATTTTTTTATTGAAGGATTATATAAGATTTAGCATACAAAATTCACTGCTGGGTGTATTGTAGAGAAGGTATTGCAGGTATATCTCTCTCTATTATAGAATATCTTCTTTGTGTAAAAACCCACAGCAGACACTGTTCGAGGTCCCAAAGGCAGTTATACTTCCTTGAAGCAACTCGCTTTAATATTTAGAACTAGGTGTCTTTTAATACCAATAACATCATTGCCCTGAATGCTGAGGAACTTAGAACTAAATTTTGGCTACATGAGTACAGGATCATACAGTCTGCATTTAGTATTGACCCTAACTTTGTCTTCCACACAGTACTGTGGAGAAAAAGGGGAGTCAAAATTAGTAACTGGAATGAAAAATGTTGTTTAAAATAAGATAGTCCTCTAATCATTCCTAGTTGGTTATAATTTAGTAATTATAAAAGTCTCACCAACTAGAGCAAAATACAGTGATCCTCAGTGCCTGGTGTTCATAATAAACCTTAATTAGGAAAATAGAAATATATGAAAAAATGAGACCTAGATAAAATGTATTCTGATCATTTGAAAAACAGGACTAGTGATTGTCCAATTTTCTTATTGCCATTATCTCCTATTTCCTATGACTTGGTACCTTTTAGAGTCTTCAGGCTCTCATTTTGCAAAAGCTCTCAAGAGAAAACACAAAAGCTGTGATGTTCAATAGCTTTGGTTTGGTTTAATGAACCAAAGACAAGGTTCAATAAATAATAGAGCTCAATGGGCCAAATTGTGTCTATACCTCCAGAGTCACTTCTCCATCCATTCTTTGCTCATTCTTTCTTCCTGTAACACCACTGAGTTTTCCAAAATTTCACCCTTTTCCATCATCCAAACTGCCATTGGATTGGAAGACTGGTTTTCACCACCCTAAAACTGACTACAAAGTATGAATCAGTCTTCCAAATGTTTCATCCTTTCCTCACAGCCCCCAAAAGCAAGCACGCAGGAGAGCCCTTTTGGTTAAGCAATATAGTGTAGATACACAGACCCAGACAAGGTTACACAAATTATAATCATGGAGAGATCTTGTACAAATTTTGTTTTTCATCTTTTATTTTCTATTTCTTTCTTTTTTAAATAGTACTGTGAAAACTGCACCATTAAAAAATAAAACTTGGGCAAAATTCTAAAAGTTAAATCTTCTTTAATTGGTAGTTGACTCTATCTACAAGCTCTTGACTGTAATTAGCAAAAGTGTGCCAGGGAGAGTTGACTTTCTATGGTTGCCTGTCAATGGCATTACTGCTCTTATTCCCACAAGATTAAATAAGGAGCTTTAATCAACTAAAGCAAGGGTAAGTTTTCATAAAGTCCTTCTCTCCTCATGTTAACAGAAGAACAGTACCCAACTTCTGCCCACCCCTAAGAGTTGTCAGGCCAAAGAAAATAATATACTTTTTTACTTTTCAGGGATCCTTTCTTCTATTCAATTTCTACTGCGTGAGAAAGAGAAGACAATTCAACAATTCAAAATGGAATTTATCTTGGTTTCTCCTCAAGGCTTTCAACAATATCAAAAGTTCTAGCCTGCTGTTACACAATAAAGTGATGCAAAGCCCAGAATCCTGGATTAACGAATAAACCACAGGCAAAACCAAGGCATTTTAAAAGAAACCAGTAATCCTGGTAGATATCCGCCAACAGCTTTATGATGGTGTTCTCTTGGGAGCTGTCTTAATCCACTTCTTGCTGCTAATAAAAGAATACTTGAGATGAGATAATTTATAAAGAAAAGAAATCTATTTGGCACATAGGTCTGGAAGTTAGGAAGTCCAGGATCAAGGGGCTTCATCTAGTGAGGGTGTCCTCGCTCTGTCATCTCATGGCAGAAATTAAGAGGTCAATAGAACATGAGAGAGCAGGAGATTGAAGTCCATTCAGGAGGGTGGAGCCCTTATAACCTAATACTTCCCATTAGGTTTCACCTTCCAATACCATTGCACTGGGGATTAGGTTTCCAACACATGCTTTCTTGAGAGACACATTCAAACCATAGCAGGAGCTTTGGTCTGCCATTATTTTCAGAGCCTCTTCAGTATTTGGCTGACAAAGAGCTTCTTCTATGAGGACAGGCTCGATATTGGTCACAGATGTTTAATGTCCAAATTAAAGTGGAAAATTCTTACTTCTCTGTATTTAATCCTTCAAACCAAACAATTCTCTATGTGGGCTTCTTGTTAGAGCTCAATAGATGAGAGTCAAACAATCACACTCCTCTGTGGAGTTCTTCCTACAATTCCATTTAGATGTTAATTTTCATGCTTTCATTCCTTCAGCAAATAATATTGAGTATCTACTATGCATCAGGCAATGGACCTATTACTAAATGAAATCAACAAAGTTCCTGTTTTATAGCGCTTATAACTCAGAAAGTGATCCAAACAATCAGTCAATAAATCCAAAATCATATATACGTAATCATACATTGAAATCAGTGCTAGGATGAAAGTTAAATACTGTAAGAGGAAAATGAGAGGACCTAAGTAAGACAATAAAGGTAAACATTTTTTGATCAGTTATGAAGGATGAGAAAATGCCAGAATATCCTGGAGGGAGGGAGCTCCAGGAAGAGAAGACAGGGTGAGAAAAGATCGTAAAGCAAGGAAGAAGTTGATATATTTGGAAAACCAAAAGGAGTCCAAGGCTGCTTGAAAAGAGTACATGGGGAGACAAATAAGACTGGAGATGAAGTTAAAGATGTTGACCAAGGTCAGGTCATGCACTGCATTGTAAAACATTGGCCAGAGGATGGATTTTTAGTGTAACTGGAAGAAGATGGAGGCTTGCACAAGTTGGGCAGCTGTGAAGATAAAGAGAAATAATTTCCTATGAAATCCACAGGTCATACTGGTTAAATGAATGAGGAAGATTCATTGCATAGAGGACAAAAGAAAGAATAAATAAGGATGATTCTCAAATAATCTGGTTTTGATAAGTGGATAGCACCATTTTCTAAGATGAGGAATGCACTGAATAAAAAAATAGATTTGAAAAAGAAAACCACAGGCTAAATTTTAGAGGTTTGGGGTTTGAGGTGCCTGAGAGATATTTAAGTGTTGTTGTGGTGAATTTAGTCATGTATTCAAGACTGAAGCTCAGAGGCATTCTTTTAGCTGGAGATGGGGATTTTAGAGTCATCAAGAATTCTGGCAATTAATGAAGACTTTTAGGGAGATTATAGAGAAAGAGAACATCTCCCTAAAATATGGGCCTGAAGACTGTCAACAAGTAGAAGTACTTTTTCCAAAAGGAGCTATATTAAGAAACAACAAGAAAATAAGAGTAAATTTTCAGAAGAAAGTATCAGCTGTGCCAAGGAAAATGAGCAGGGAAGTGTCTGTCAATTTGATTTCCTTAAATGGAGTTTATTGGTTACTTGATGTACGCAGTCTCAGTGGAGAGTTGGTGGAAGAAGCCAAACTGGGGCACAGGAAAGAATAATTGGGAAATGAGGAAGCAGAGGCAACCTCTGAAATGGAACAGAGAAATAAAGCAGCTAAAAGATAATGACAGAACATCGAGAGTTGTTCTGCTTTTTTTGTGATTTAAAATTCGTGATCATGTTTATCTGGTGACAGGAGTAGTGCAGAGGCAGAGATTATCAGTGATGGTGTGAATTTTTTCTTGAAATAAAAACAGAAATCTTGAGGAAGTGAGAGATATTGCATTCCAGAAGGCATTAGCCTTTAAGAGAATGAAGAACAGCGGCACAAGGATGGAAGGGAGGTCAGGTGCAGATGTGGATTCATATGACTCTCTCTTGGGAAGATGGTAGAGCTCAGAGCTGTTGGTTTCTTTTTTCCCAGTACTATTTAATGAATGTGAGGAAGCAAGCAGGGATTTTGAAATAACCATGGCACAGAGCAAAGGACAAACTTAGTAGAGAAGGGCTGGGTGATACAGAATGCTCACTTGAGGCTAGTAATTTTAACTTATTCTGATACAAGTCTGCTAGTTTACATGGTTTTCTCCAGTAACACTTACCTGCAAAGGGACCAGATATAGAAGAAATTAGCTGATTGAGGTTGATCTAGGACTGGGGTTTGTCAGGGAAAATAGCGAAAGACTAGGAAGTGGAGAAAATTTGTAAGGAAGTGACTCTAACTATGAACCTTAGGATACAAGCTACACAAAGAAGTGCAGGTCAGCAGAGGCTTTTACACAGAGGATCCATACAGTGGATAGTTTTATAAAGTCAATAAACTTTACCAATGCTTTAATCACATGTCTCTATTTATAAAAAGTGATAGTACATCTTATTAAGGAGAGGTTCATGCCTCTTATTCTTGTATCAAAGCTTGAGTATGAATACCAAGGTGCCTATGGATGTTGAGTACCTTAAAAAGTGGACTGCACTCAAGGGTGTCTGCTGCTTTCATCTCTATACTTGCCTTTCTATAATCTCCTGTGTACACCAGGACTGGAGGCTTGCATGCCACATTTGTAAAACCCCCTTGCCAATTGACCTCCTAATGAGTTCTTTCAATGGGAGACAATAGCAGAAGGTTTGAAATAAGGGAGAAGGGAGATGACATTTATTTTTCCTTTTGGCCAACTCATTGACAGCACCAGCCACAGGCAACTGAAGGCAACTACAGGTAACTGAGCTCTAGCTGTGTGGGTGGCCATTTCAGCAGCATCAGTGAGACTCCAACCTCCTGGATGAGTCCAACTCAGTGGCATCAGTGTGGTTCCAATTACAGCAGAGGCAGCAGCAGCACCTCCAGCAACTCAGTATGAAGAGCAAGGTGGCTCTAGCCTAGCAGCTTTAAGAACATGAATTTATAAAACAAAACCAAAAATGTCCTTTGGTTGTTCCAGTCCCTCTCTACCTTCTCCTATTTGCTCTCTGACTTTCCAATACCTTTTATACAATTCCCTGAATCAAATTTCTGCTTAAAATATCTTGAGATATTTCCGATTGCCTAATTGAACACTGCCTGAAAAAAGGAAGGAAACCAAGAGAATGAGTGGGAAACATTACTACTGTGGCCAGAAGCCAGATGTCAAATAACATCCAGAAAAATTCGAAACACATGTATATCAGACCTCAGGACAAGCAGAGATCTCAGATATACATCATACCCACAGGAACCTATGAATTCACAAAGTGTGGCCCAATCAGGAGTGAACAATTCAATTACCGTTTAATAATCCAGCAATTTCCTATGGTCTTATAAGACCAACAGTCCATGGGGATGCTTTACAAATTAGAAGTATGCTAGAAAATAAATTGGAGAAATGATCAAATTAATTTCTGTTTCTTATTCCTTTTCAAAGTATGTTGGTGAATTAAAGGTTCTGAAAAATCTTGAAGGAATAAATCTGTTTAACTTCATTTAATTCAAATGTTTCTCATATATGTATATGATATGAGTATGTAAATCTCACGCGCTGCTTTTATCTCTATCTCTGTTTCTTTTCTCATAACACCTAGTAACATCCCATTTAACACCCCTCGAAACAAGTATTCTGCTGAATGCACTTTGGGAAACTCTACTGTGAGGGAAGCTGCCCATCTGGTCCGTCTATTCTGGACTCTCAAATCTCAACTGCAGTTGGCAGTGCAGCACACTTTGACCAGATATCTATATATAAAAATGTTCCAAAAACTTTGAAGGCAACAAAAAGATTAGTGGAAATGATTAAACCAACATTGTAAAACAAATAATTTTCAGTTTAATAGTTGTTCTCATTCTAAATATACATGTGCAGGTTTACATGCACACATACATACACAAACAACAAACTCCATAGGGCAAGCAGTGAGTTCTGGTGGTATCAACCTCTTCTGTGAAATCATTAATGAAAATATTGCCTAATGAATGACCAAATAAATAAATGACCTAGAAATCAAGGAAGTTCTCGACCTAACCAGATAAGCTGTTTGTTAATTCATACTTTACTGAACTTTTTTACTCAGTTCATCTTTTTGACTCAATAAACACCTAACTGGGTCCTTCCTATGTACGAGATCCAGCAACATTTTAGGAATATAAAGATAAATAGAACAGAGCCCCTGTCCTCAAGGAGTACAGGCTCAGGAAGTGGGAAAGACAAATACATAAAGAGATGACTCTGAAAATAGTGTGCTTAAGGAACAGCATTTTGTGCAGTGGCAGGGAACAATGGTAACAGCAAAACCAGATGCCTAACACATTTTTGGGTATAAGTGTGTGTGTGCCTGTGTATAGGAGTGTGAAAGAAGAGAGAGAGAGTGGTGGAGGGTGTAAGTGCAAGTAGGAGCGTAGGAGTAAGGGAAGGCTCTCTTGCAGTGTTGTTTGTGGTGGCAAAAGGAAAACCAGGTAGGAGCAGGAAAATCATCTCAAGGAGCTGCTATGTTCGTTTACCATATTGAAACGGAAACTAGGAAGTTACAATAAGAATAAAGCCTGAGGGTTACACAAAGGTGACTCTGAGTTATGAAAAAAGGCGCACTTCCTGTGCAATCCTCACCTTTAATAAAGGACACAGTTTAATTCAAAGATATGAATACTTTATGAATGAATTTCAGATCTCTGCTACCTGCCTCCACCCCACTCAAGACACACCAGGTAAGCCCTGACTTACGTCTTGTGCTTCTGGCTGAACACGTGTGTCACACTCAGGACTCCCAGATAAGAACAAAGCACTAAAAGGATGAGGATCCCATGAGAAGGAAAGAAGAGCAGCACATAAATTATTCTCTGAGAGCCATAGGTTTCCTTTGCATTTTTCTTGTAGAGCTTCCCCCTTTCTTCACCCCTAGACCCCAGCCAGCTAGTTCAGATATTTCTGGCGTCATCTGACAATTCCCTCACATTTCTTGCTCATGCAGCAGGAGGCATTTCCTATTCTACTTAAGGAATCCAAAAGGAAACTAAGACGTTCATATAAACTCATTTTAACAGACAATTTAATATGAATACTGATATTCATATTAAATAGTGCAATAAGTAAACACTGGCAAAAGTTCTCATCAGTGGATAAAGGTTTCTTAAATCCTTATCACTAGAAACTAGTAATCCTGATCTGTAGAATCATGTCTCCAGAAACTGACTTGTCTCCAGGGGAGCAGAGGCAGGTGCTCAAAAGCTTTTCTTGTATATCTATTGCCAGTGTAACGTCTCAGATATTAAACCTCTTGCAGACAAAGATCACAGACATATGATGAATAAATAAATAGATTTCATGAAAGTAACTCACCAGTACATTTGTTGACCATGGTGATCTTCACTAATAGCAACTGAAGAAGTCTTGTCAAGTGAAGAATTGCTCAAAAAAGAAACAATTATGTATAATATGGCATCTATAAAAATGGCAGTAATTAACCATAAGCAGTCAGGAGTATGGGTTGTGATTTGTAGTATGTAAAGCACAAATGTAAATTCTATGTAAATTTGGGAAGAGGTTTTAGGGATTACCTAATTCAACTTCTTTTTTATTTGGCATATGTACTACTGAAGGCCAGAAAGGCCCCTGCTGAAGGTCATTGGCGGTATACAAATTAGAACTCATGTTTGAGTCTCTTTATGGATTATATTGGGCTGCCTCATATATTCTTCAGAGGTGTCATACTGTTGATATGACATATCACTTCTCAGTACAAAGCAACAATCAGACACTCTAATCCCACTTCTCTTTTACACAGATATTACCATTTCAATGTGTGGCTTCTCATTTTGCTGAGAGGTTTTTCTTCCTCACCCACCCCCTCCTTAAATCAGGCAAAGAGACAAGTAACTGACTTCGGTTTCAAAAATGTAACCCGCAAGTGCATAATTCTTCCTGTCAGATTTCCTTTTCTGTAAGTTGGTGAGTTTATTGTGGTAGCACTCAAAAGGCTGAGCCTGAAAAGTTCTATAACATATGGCATACATTTAACATGGCTTGTGAATTAAAAATAACAGCCTGCCATCTGCCTCTGCAAGTTGATTTTATCAAAGTCTAAATGAGAAGCTCAGAGACGTGAATGTTGTCAATTAAAATAAGAAATACTCAAGTTCAATACAGAGTGACCAGTCCATGCTTTTTTTTCTTCTGCACTGGACTAAAGTTACCCATCCCCTTCACTCCTGCCAATTGAAAAAGCTGCCTAATTTTCAATCTACATAACTATTTGTAACCATACATCTAATTTCTTTCCTATCTTCCCCAAAAAAACTTGTCACAAATTTAGCTTCCAAAGTTACCTTCCTCTAGGAATATGTTATGTGTATTTCTTTTTGAGGTTTTAGACTCCTAAACAATTGATTACAGTTTGTAAAATCTTTTCTCCGTATAATATTAAAGTTCTTTTCCTCTAAACTTGACAGCCAATTAAGTAATAGATGTCAGAAGGAGGGGTTTGATGATTTTTTCATCATCATACATTCTCACATCCTGTGGAAATTTCTGGAAATGATCTAAAATGCTGAAGTGTGACTCAGAAGCCCACACATCAATTTAGTCAGATTAGCATTTATCAAGCAACTATATCAGAGACATCCCTGGAGAGGTGATGGTCACGTGAAGGGTTTAAGGCAATTGATGCTTTCGGAAAGCTTGTGCCAATAGTTGAGAAGATAAGATTTATGCCTAAGAAATGATTTGAGATGAAGCCCATCTTTGTATAGCCAAGTGCTTACCTGAGTATACTGACAATAAATACAATAATAGTTCTGAGAAAGGAGGGTTCTCTTCCTGAGTCCCTGTCATTTTTAGTCTAAGGGCAGGAGGCTTAACTTGTTTATTTTCAGATTTTATTACTGCATAAACATTTTGTGTGCAGAACAATAAAACATATGATCATATAAAGTGCTAAATTTGTAAGCATTTTACAAAAGCCAAAGGGATAACCATAGAGAATATAAAGTGTGCTTATTAAGTAATCTAGGCAAAGTGTCCAAGTCCACAAGAGTATCTTGATTGAAATTTAACTAGGAAAGCTTTATAGGAACATATAATTTCTTCACTGAGATTAAAAAACAAGTAATTCAAAGTACAATAGAGAAATTCCATTAATCAGGTGTCACAACTATGAACACTGGAGAGTAAATCTTGCAATGGATAACTGGATGTGTTATAAACATGAAGATCTGGGCTATCTAATCATGCAGGTCTCATGTGGCACAAATCTAGGGGGAGCCCTTCGTGTGGACGACAGTATGTATATTTTATTAATTTCTCAAGGCTGCTACAACAAATTACCAAAAATGTGGTGGCTTATCACACAGAAATTCATTCTCTCTCAGTTACGGGAGCCAGAAGTCCTAAATCAAGGTGTAGAGTAATGCTTCCTTGGAAGGCTCAAGGGAAAAATTCTTCCTTGCCTCTTCCAGCTTCTGGTAGCCGGCATTTTGGCTCCTCACTCCAAGCCTCCTGGCTGTGGCAGTATAACTCAATCTCTGCCTCCATCTAAACATTGCCTTTGTCCCGGTGTGTGTCAAATCTCCATCTCCTCTCTTATAAGGACAACAATCATTGGATTCAGGTCCATTCCTAAATCCAGAATTAACTCATCTCTGGATCCTTAATTGAATTATATCTGCAACAGCCCTGTGTCCCAAATAAAGTCATAGTCACAGGTACTTAAATTAAGACATGGACATATCTTTTGAGGGATACAATACAGTTACTGTAAGTGTGTAAGTGTCATTGGCTTCCAAATTATGGATTCTAGAAATTTGTACTAGGCAGTGGGAATCTTATTTACCAAAACTTTTTCTCTAGAACCTTCCATAAGTGTATCTGGCTGACTACATTCCTCTCTCCCTCTGTACCAAATCACCCATAATATATATATATATATATAATATATGTATATATTATATATTGTATAAAATGTATATATTCATATGTGTGTATGCATCTATTTTTTTTACTGAGTCAGATTTTCTAATAAGCAGCAATTCACTTAGTACAGTGACTCCACAGAATCATAGTTCAAAAGGAGTTTTAAATTGTCATCCAGCACTTAGGAAGAACTAGTGTGAGTTGTTTCTACTCCTTTTAGTGTTAAAAGTTGAACATCCCTTTGATTGTAAATCTGCTTCCAACTCTCGTTATAGGGGTCTGAAGAAACTGGCAATCACTGATATCAAGTAGAAGAAACATCTAAATGTTAAGAACAATAATTTCATTAAGTGCCCCCACAAAATCTGGAAAAACATTCAATGATTCCTATCTTATTCCTTCGATGATAATAAATGTTTACCTAATCAAGGGAAAGCTTTTGGAAGAATGCATGTTTAAAATCCCATTAACAGCAATGCAAGAGAAGAGCCCAAATGATGAACTGTGTACATTTTAAAGTGAAAATTCATACCACAAGAATGCCCACATATCAAATAAATCAATGCAAGCAATCGATCATGTTAATGAAAGCCTATGGTTAGCAGGTATAAATGCCACTGTGATCTCTCACACTTACAAGAGGAAAACTGATTGTGGATATAAACAATTCACTGTGGTTACATATAAATCAACCTCAATAGCAAGAACTAAAAGGAAATATAATTGAACTTCATTAAACATCTACAGTCTCCTCATTTATCTTTCAAAAATAGGGCACCAGGCACTGTGGCTCACGCCTGTAATCTCAGCACTTTGGGAGGCCAAGGTGAGCAGGTTACCTGAAGTCAGGGGTTTGAGACCAGCCTGGCCAACATTGCAAAACCTGATCTCTACTAAAAGTACAAAAATTAGCCAGGCGTGGTGGTGCACACCACTAATCCTAGCTACCTGGGAGGCTGAAGCAGGAGAAGTGCTTGAATCCAGGAGGTGGAGACTGCAGTGAGCCAAGATTGTGGCACTGTGCTCCAGCCTGGACAGCAGAGCAAGACTCTGTCTCAAAAAAAAAAAAAAATATAGAGGAGAGCTAGAGGGATTTAGCTGCCAGTAATTAGACACTTTTCCTCTAAAAACCTATCAATGGCTGTTTCAAACAAAACACTGCCTTCCATCTGAATCACTGAAGTTGAAGGGAAAGGGAAATTAGAATGTAAGCATGGCAGACTGGTTCTTGAGATAGTCAAGTGTCCAAGTTTGAGCCCAAGTTCTAAATCTTTCACATGTAATAGAGCAATAATGTATTGAATGGTTAAGAAGGAATTATCAGTTGCATGAATTGTATGTCTTCTACTAACTCTGATGGGTCATATATAATACTTCTATTGATGTAGACATTGGGTTGTGGGTAGGGCTACACTGACCAACAGTGTGATCTTCATTATAGAAGTGTTCACCTCTTTACTTGGGATAGGTGTGAAATATCATTATCAAATTTAGCTGGGCTAAGTTGTAATCATCAATAAACTCTTTCAGTTACCCTAAACCTGCCATTTTGCAAAACTCACGATAAATACTGGCAATATCATCAATTAAAACTTCAGCTGGTGAACCATACCTGAGGTTTTCTAGTTTTTCACCAATGCTACCTGGTGAGTTCACCCACAAAAGAAAATCAGGAGATATACTCATAACCCCCTATATATGTGGAAGATTCACATGGAATTAACAAAATCATTTTAGCAGCACATTATAATTTAAGCAATCAAGTTGGCTAAAGAGCAGGGGGGTCTATCACACTATAGTTTGATGTTAAGCTGATGAAACAATTCATTGACGAATAACTTTTATTTTTATGCAGTTACCTCAGATATGTTATCTCACTCACCTGATAAGAACTTATACTTTAAAAATGAATTTTTTACCTTTGGTTTCTAGTGCTCCATCCAGGCATATATTTTTATGTCATTTGAAGAACTTTAGGTAAGGTTAAAAACATGGATCAAAACATGAAAAAAATTCGTGCTGCATCTATTTAAGTGTGGCATTAACACTTAAATATAGAAATATATTCTATAAATCTACCCTCTGCATTTCCAAGACTATTTTTTGCCTCTTCAATCTCAGTCCACAGACTTTCCATTTATTCCAAGAATAATGAAACTGTCAACCAATTATCTTCTGTTAATGGATGTTCAATTACTTATACAAAGAGCCAAAATAAGCACCAGTTACTACAAAACACTTGTGTGTAATTCAAATCAGAAACAGAGGGACTTTAAAAGTCTCCTAATATGGCAAGGGCAGGAAGTGCTGCACAGACTGAAGGTGCCCCATAAAAATCAGAGGGGATGGAAAGAAGATGCAACCAGAAAGGAAGGAGTAAGATTTCAAAAAGCAGTCTTCATTGAGAAAGCTAAGCTGACAAATACATGAAGATTACAGTTGGCTGCTTTGAGCCCTCTGTTTCTCTTGGGAACACTTCACTTGGCCCAATATTCCCTAAGGGTTGATCCTTGAGAAGTAAAACGCCTCAAGGGATGTCTCCAGGTATGGAAGTGATTGTTCTTCCATATTGAACCTTCTGGCTCCAAAATTGGCAACAGTTCAAAATGCTTTTTTACGCAGTCATAATCTCAGCTAGATAAATTTTGTCCAGATAAGAAAAGATGCAACAACAAATGACACAAAAACTTTGCATATGAGTTAGAAGGCCATGTTAGTTGCAAACAAAAAATTAAGGTTTTAGGTTCAGCTTAAGCAACAGTAACTGAAGATGGCAATCACAGAAATGAAGTCCTCAGACCTGAACCTGTTAGTGGTGGAAGAGATCTGAGTTACCCTGAGTTATAGGCAGCGAATCTCTACATGATTGCAGCAACTTCAGCCCTTGCCTACTCAGAAGAAAGAATTCGACTGAGGAGCATAAAGCGGAAAAAGAGACCCAGGCAAGTTCCAGAGCAGGAATGGAAGTTTATTAAAAAGGCCTTAGAACGGGAAAGAAAGGAAAGATCTCTTGGAAGAGACCCAAGTGGCCACCTGGATGTCAAAGAGAGAAAAAGAAGGCTTTTTACTTTGGACTTTATAGGCTCACATCTTTCCCATGATTCTTCCCTTAGGGTGGGATTTCCGCAAGCACGGTGCCCTCCCTACCCTGGGGAACTGAGCACGGGCAGTGTGTTTATGGAATTATACACATGCCCATCTGAGGCTCTTTTCTTTTCTGGAAGATCATACTTCACCATTTTTGTCTCTTAACGTGCATACCCAGGAAGTTGCTTCTCCCTGGGGCCTAGATTCAGTTAACATTTTGATGTGGACCATCAGGAAATGGCCTCTCCCTGGCAACAGCTGCCAATTTATCACTTTCAGAGAGGCAATGTGATCATTGCCAAACCATCACTGACCATTTCTAGCGAGTAGGGGGAAGACCCGTCTCCTGCCCCGCTCATGCCTAACTACCTGTAACAATCCCAGCAAGGACAAACAGTTTTTAAAGAGCCACAAAAGTAAGAAGTGGGTTAAGTCTTAGAGATCTTTTGAAATTAACCATCAACCAAAAAAAAAAAAGATGGCCCAAAACAATACTAAAACTAGAAAGCTGTTTGCAAATTATTTCTCATATGCAATACTTTAATAAATACAAATTTGGCTTTGCAAGCCATACAATCTCTGTTGCAACAACTTTATTTTTTATAGCAATGTATACAGGAATAAATATGGCCATGTTCCAGTAAAAAAAACTTTATTCACCAAAATAGATGTGAACCAGATTTACCAATCCATCTATAGTTTACCAACTCTTGAACTACAATGTAAACTTACATTTTTTGTGTATATCTGTCCTCTAATAATTAAGTACATTGGGTTTTTGTTTTCTTAAAATTGTAAGCTTTATCAAATAAAAGACTATATTTTGCCTTTTATTATCAGTATTATAAGTATTATAATTACTGTATCTAAAGCATAGTTCAACTCTTTATTCATTATAAGCACTCTATAAATATTTTATTTTAATTTCCCATCAGTAAAATATTACTATTTTTAACTTCTAGTGACTTTCTTCATTAATTGAGTCTTGCAGCCAAAGATTTAATATGATATTAATTTTGAAGTGGGGAGAGGGACTTTATCCCCAGATGAAATACAGTAGCTTTTGGCAAACCAATATGTACATTAAAAATATTTTTTAAATCTGTATTGAAAATAAAAACAAAACCTGTTTTTAAGCATCAGATAGCTGTCCAGGATGCCAGTACTGAATGCGCAGACATTTCAAAGAGAAGGAAATAACAGAGAGGTGAGCTGATATGTCCTATGAGCTACTTTTCTGCTCAAGGCATTTCTGCATTTTTGGTGCAGATGAGAGGCTGAAAATCTGGGAAGGAAGACATTGCTAAGAGGCAGAAAAGCCAGAAGAGCTTTTGAAATTCTCATGGGCTGAGGAGATAAAGTTCAGGTCTTTCAGGCAGCTAGGATGTAAGGAGTAAAAATTTTTTTAAAAGAGGGTGGTGCAGTGAATTGAGCCTAGCATTCAGTAGTGTTTCACTTGAGTATTTCTTGAACTTTTCAACTGCATAAGGAAAGAAGCTAAGAAGACAAATGGAAACGCTGTGGAAAGCAAAGATACTTTTCAGCAGTCTCATTGTGATGAGAAAAAGAAAACTAGAGTCGAGAATAGAAACAATATTAAAAATGCCAGTCCCAAAGTTTGGAATTCAAGACTACATCTTAGGAGGAGAGACAGTGCAGAGGTGGATCAAAGTTTATAAGGACTATAACTTGGTCTATACTCAGCTCAATCTCTGAATGAAATAAGTTGATGTGGCCTCATTCAAGCTCTCCATGATAGGACAGGGTGAATGCTCTGCAGTAGAAAAATCATCATCTAGAACTTCTATAATTTTATTTAAGATATCTAGTAATAAATTAAAAGCTACTAGGCATGTCACAACAAAGGCCCAAGAGAAAAACTAGACAATAGAAACAGACCCATACACAATTCAAATACTAGAGTTAACAAACATGGACCTTAAATGTGATTAATATGTCTAAGAACATAAACGACAAAATGTAAAAATTAGAAACAACTATAAACTGTACAAAGCAATCAAAGATAAACCCAGTGACTGAATTTAACAAATAAAAGAGTGGGCTTAATACAGAAGGGATACATGAGAAAACAATGTTTGTAATACAGAAGATGGGATAATAGAAAACAATCCGGGTAAAGCATAGAGAACAAAAGATATAAAAATATGTAAAAAGAATATAAATTACATATGGAATAGAGTGAAATGGTCTAAGATACATTTAATTGCAAATATAGAATAGGAGGAGAGAAAATAAGAGGCAGAAGCAATACTTGAAGAAATAATGAACAAGAATAGTCCAGATTTATAGGAGAATCAGAGAACAGATTTGAAAAACAAAATTCTAAGCAGGATAAAGGAAAAGAAAATCACAACTCTGAACGACATAATAAAACTCCTAAAGATAAGAAAAATGTTGCCAAACTAAAAAGACACATTATATCAAAGAAAAAATAATAATAAAACTGACAGCTGACCTCTCAACGAAAACAGTAGAAACAGAACATAAGTGAATGGTACACTTTAAATGTTGAGAGAAAATAACTGCAAGCATAGAGTTCTACACTCTGCAAAAATACCATTTGGATGTGAAGTGAGTGAAAAAAATTGTGTGATGTATAGCAAGGAAGCAAATAGTAAGATATTTGATATAATCATATCTCAATTGTATTTGTATAATTATTCTTATAAATTAGACACTCCAATTAGAAGATTTAGATTGTAAGACAGAGGTAGGAAGCAAAACTTAATTATTTGCAGTTTACAACAGACAAACCTTAAATACATCACCAGAAGAAAAATTAAAACACTGGAAAAATATGCCACGTAAACACTTCACAAAAGAAAGCTGGTATAACTATACTAACATTGGTTAAAGTAGACTTTAATGTTACTAGAGAAAGAGAAAGTTTTTTCATAATAAAAAGGTCAATTTTAAAGAAGATTTAAAAATGCTAAATTTCTTGAGGAATATAATTAATAATAATGTATACTGAAAATTTGATAAGAGAAATTTTAGATGCTCTTAACACACACTCACACATACACATGAAAGTCAACCAAAGAAAGTGCTGGATTTATAAATTTGTTTGACTGTAGTAATCATGTTACTATGTATATGTATCTAAAACATCATGTTCTACAGTGTAAATATATACAATGAAATAGATTTTAAAATGCTAAATTTATATGCATGAAAAATATAGCTACAAACATAAAGCAAAAAAACTGACAGAACTAAAAGGAGAAATAGACAAACACGGTCATAGTAAAAAGCTTTCATTCATCTTTCTTAATAACCGATAAACCAAGTTGACATGAAATCAGTATATAAACTCAGCTAATTGACATATGTGGACATATATGGAGCACTTCGCACAATTGCAGATTTCTTTTCATGAACCAAATCGAACAACATGTTGGGCTACAAAGCAAGTCTAATCAAATTACAAAAGATTCAAATCATGTATATTATGTTCTCTGACCACATTGAAATTAAGCTTGATATAAATAAAAAGATGACTAGAAAACCCACATATTTAAAAATAAAGCAATACACTTCTAAATAATCTGTAGGTCAAAGAAAAACTTGCAACAAATGGTAGAAAACATTTTTAACTAAATGAAAATGAAAATATAACATATAAAAATATGCTGAATGCAGCAAAAGAAAGGCCCAGGAGTTTATAGTGTTAAATCCATATATAGAAAAGCTAAAAATAAATTATATAAATAGCAGTCTCCAACACTAGAAAAATAACAGTAAATTAAACCCAAATAAAGTTGAAGGAATACATTAATGATAAGAGTAAAAATTAATGAAATAGAAAACAAAGGCGTAATTAAGAAAAATCAATGAAGCCCAAAATTAGCTCTCTAAAAAGACTAACAAAATTTATAAATCTCTAGCAAGACTGGTAAGAAAAAAATGCAAAAGTTGTGAATGCACCTACAGATGTTTGCAGCAATAAATTCTTCTAATAGAGAAAATAGAAAAAACTTTCAATGTTACGGAATTCTTCTAGCAAAGAAAAAAATAATGATCACTTCCTAGCTCATTCTATGAAGCCAATCCTTTTTTTTTTTTTTTTTTTTTTTTTGAGACGGAGTCCCGCTCTGTCGCCCAGGCTGGAGTGCAGTGGCGCAATCTCGGCTCACTGCAAGCTTCGCCTCCCGGGTTCACGCCATTCTCCTGCCTCAGCCTCTCCGAGTAGCTGGGACTACAGGCGCCCGCCACCACGCCCGGCTAATTTTTTGTATTTTTTAGTAGAGACGGGGTTTCACCGTGGTCTGGATCTCCTGACCTCGTGATCCGCCTGCCTCGGCCTCCCAAAGTGCTGGGATTACAAGCGTGAGCCACCGCGCCCCCCGGCGAAGCCAATCTTAAAACGAAAAAACCTGATAAGGACATAGTAAGAATAGATAATTATAGGCACCTTTTAAAAATAAATACAAGTGGCTGGGCACGGTGGCTCATGCCTGTAATCCCAACATTTTGGGAGGCCGAGGCGGGTGGATCACCTGAGGTCAGAAGTACGAGACCAGCCTGACCAACATGGTGAAACCCCAACTCTACTAAAAATGCAAAAATTAGCCAGAAGTGGTGGCAGGTGCCTGTAATCCCAGCTTCTTGGGAGGCTGAGACAGGAGAATCTCTTGAACCCGGGAGGAGGAGGTTGCAGTGAGCCGAGATCACACTACTGAACTCCAGCCTGGGTGACAGAGTGAGACTCTGTCTCAAAAATAAGTAAATAAATACAAGTTCAGAAGTAGTAAACAATATATCAGCTAGCTGAATCCAATTATGTATTGAAAGAATGACTAAGCTGTATTAAGCTGTATTTATTCCATAAATGTGAAGTTGATTTAATCTTTAAGAAGGAACTGGCAGGGCGCGGTGGCTTAGGCCTGTAATCCCAGCACTTTCGGAGGCCGAGGCGGGCAGATCACCTGAGGTCGGGTGTTCAAGACCAGCCTGACCAACATGGAGAAACCCCGTCTCTACTAAAAATACAAAATTAGCCTGGCGTGGTGGCACATACCTATAATCCCAGCTACTCGGAAGGCTAAGGCAGGAGAATCGCTTGAATCCGGTAGGTGGAGGTTGCAATGAGCAAAGATTGTGCCATTGCACCGCAGCCTGGGCAACAAGAGTGAAACTCTGTCTCAAAAAAAAAAAAGAAGAAGAAGAAACCAATGTATTTCGTAAATCAATATGCAAGATGAATTTTGGATATCACAATAAATGCAAAAAACAGTATGTGACAAAATCAATACCCATTCATAATTTAAAACAGTAGAGTAAAAATACAAAGGAGAGTCTTACATTTCATTTTGAAAGCTTTTGTCTAATGTAAACGTTATACATAAAAGAATATTAAAATATTGCCCAAGATTAGGAAAGAGGCAAAGACAGCCTCCATTACTACTTTTCATCAAGATTTTACTGCAGAAGGTCCTTAACCTTCATTCTACTATCTGAGATTCAGATGTAATGGCTGGAGTTCTGGAAGCTGTTTTAGGCAAAGGCCACACTGTAACAATAGCAGAGCCAACACATTGAAGTCCTTGAGCTGCACAACTCCAGACTTGTTTTCCATAAGAAACATTAAACGTCTGTTTTGTTTAAGCCACTGGTACTTGGGGTTTCCTACCATTTGTGGCAACACATTTTCTTAGCTGATGCATCACCTGTTTGTGAAAATACAGTTCTGAACTTCTAGGACCAAAGCTTTAAAAGAATGTTCTCTAACCAAGGTTGGTTGGCAGCACAAGTTGCTTACTACATGTTTTTTGTTGTTGTTGTTGTTGTTGGGTTTTTTTTTTTTAATAATGCTAAACCCGACAGAAGAGATAGGAAATTTTTCCCATAGATTTTTTCCTAAATATTAAGCCACCAGGTTAAGATAATCAAGAGTTGAACTAAAATTATTTCATTTAAATGAATGTGTCTATCTTTAAAAGTTTTCCCTCACAGAAGCAATCCTATTTTTCTTTTTTTCAGAGGCTCCAGATGGGACCTTTCCCTGGCATTCAAGTCCCATGAGAGATTAGCTCTGCCACAGGGTATGTAAAATAAATAAAGGTTAAAAGATCATAAAAATGAGACCATATGTCCAAACATACTGCATACGTGTTGGCAGGAAGAATGTAAGTGTTAAGACAGATCATTTTCTGCTTGCCAGGAAATTATATAAAAATCAGAATAAAATAACTCTTATCATTTTCGTTGGGCAGCTTGACAGCAGCTCCCCCTAAAACTTAAAAAGCAAATTTGGCCAATACATCAAAGTACCTTCTTATTCCTACATGTAATCTTTTACACCCCAATGGCCAGAAACAGAAAGTCCAAAACCTTGAAAACAAAAAACTAATATTTGTTTACAAGCATAGATTCTAAAATCCCTAAAAATATGTAATAGAACTTTTTTTCTTTGATCTTGATGAGCCATTTTTCTAAAATAATACTTGGTCACTGTGGAGCATGATCTAAGGATTCTATCAGATTTTAAAATATGCTTCCATAGCTCTTACTATTTTCCTCATCACTTGGGGCCGTTCTTTCCCCTTGTGTGGTGTACGCCAATATTCCAGGTCAAATGGGCCAAAATAGAACTTAACCAACAAGTTCGTTCTAATAGAAGATGAGTTTACCTAAACTTCTTAAGGCTTCCTAAACCAAAGCATTAGCAGTGGAACTCTAAGTGAGAAAAGGTATAATTCTCAAGGATTTTTAGTAAAGGAAATAGGAGTCAACAAATGACTAGATCAAGAATTGGGAGATAATGCCACTTTGTGGTCTTATGTTTCAATGAGTAAACGGCCAAAGAAGAAATGACTTTTTAAAATAGGTGTGTGTGCAGCCAGACTTCTCAATCGGGCAACAGTGTTTCTAAAGAAGTAATTTATTTTCAGTAATAACTGATAGAGGATCAAACAAGAGGAAATTGGCATAATATCAAGAGAATTATCAAGGTGGCCTTGAAGCTCAACAACTCGCCTTTCTGACGCTGTAATCATCCTAAGAGCGGCACTTAGATGACAGACCAAAGATACTAATGGATCAATCTTGACATTCCCATGATGTCTTTCTTGGGAGACATAAGACTAATTTGAAAGGAGAACCACCTCTTTAACAAAAACCCAGTCTTCTAAGAAAGCCAAATATTCTAAGCAAAAAATATAACAAATTAAAATTAAGACTAGCCCCTTTAAAAACAAAAAGTTATTAGAGAAATCTCTTCTTGAACCTCTAGTTCATTTTCCAGAGATAATTACTATTAATAAACTCTATTTCTAAACATTCTGGTAGTTACCAATGTAACTATATCTTGACCTAGCCACTTTGAATAGTATGAATTGACAGTCCTTTATTTTTAAAGTTTTTTTTATTTCCTTAGGTTTTTGAGGAACAGGTGGTATTTGGTTACATAAGTTCTTTAGTGGTGATTTGTGAGATTTTGGTGCACCCATCACCTGAGCAGTATACACTGAACCCAATTTGTAGCCTTTTATTCCTCACCCCCTTCCACTCTTTCCCTCCAGTCCCCGAAGACCATTGTATCATTCTTATGCCTTTGCATCCTCATAGCTTAGCTCCCACTTACGAGTGAGAACATATGATGTTTGGTTTTCCATTCCTGAGTTACTTCACTTAGAATAATAGTCTCCAGTTCCATTCTGGTTGCTGTGAATGCCATTAATCCATTTCTTTCTATGGCTGAGTAGTATTCCATCATATATATGTATACACATATATATATGTTCCATCATATATACACACACACACACATATATACATGTTCCATCGTGTAGATATATATATTCCATCATATATATATATCACAATTTATTCATCCATTTGTTGATTGATGGGCATTTGGGCTGGCTCCATATATTTGCAATTGCAAATTGTGCTGCTATAAACATGCGTGTGCAAGTTGACAGTCCTTTAAAAGATAAAACATGTAGTACCTCTACATCACTCCTCCACTTCTTCACCTAATTCCCCATTGTTTGCTTATAATTGTAATTGTTTGTTTACATCTTAAACTAATACATTTAGATTTCCATTACTTGATTAAGTAAGTTTAGGAAAAATCTACTGGCACCTTACTTAGAAAAATAAGTATTGTGTAACACCCTTAAACTTCCTTCCACCAATCTTCCTTTCCTGCAAAAGTGTTACTTATAATATTATTTTTAAATTGTCAAGATTCATGTTTATACTCTCTCCTGCAACAATAATTATCTTTCTATTCTGTGTATTATAAATCTTAAAATTAAAAACTGACAATTTATAATATTATGACTGTGAATTTTTCAATGTATATGTACACTCAAACATAAATATAATAAATGTATTATAATTATATAAAAGCTAAAATAATTGAAATAATGTGGCAATGTAATGGAACTCAAGATATGGATCAATGGAACAAAAGACAAAGTCAAGAAACACGCCCAATATTTTAAACATATTTGAAATATACTTAAATACATATACATGCTTAAGTATAGCAGAATATAAAATAGCACAATGTCAAAACTACAAGAAAAATGAAGATTGTATTATACACATGATTTTGGAACAACCAGCTAACCATTTTAAACAGTACAGTAAATTACATTCCTACATCATACTGTATAGTAAACTACAATCCAGACAGGTTAGAGACATAAACATGAAAAATAAAAGTGTAAAATTACTTAAAAATATACAAACATAGATAAATTTCAACCATACTATTATAGTCACTAAGAATTGCTAGTTGTATAACAATGCATATGGTATTCCATTTACATAGGATTTAAAATACTTAAAAATATATAGTACCACTTTACTACATGGACAAGAAAAAGACACAAAAATTTCAGTGAGGTGATCTTAGGTTGGGGAGCATCAATCTATGTATAATAAAAGACGAGCATCAAAAAGTGCCAAGAGGGATTCAATTCTAACCATAGTTCTTAAAGTTAAGACATCCTAAATGAATTTGGTAGAATATTAAATTAAGATTTGACCAAATGGAGTAGTGGCTACACAGGTCTTCATTATAATTTCTATACTTCTCTTAACATGTGTAATAGTTCAAATAAAAAATACTCTAAGAAAATATGATAATAAAAATAGCTCGTGTTAAGTTTTCCAATGTACCCTCTAGTACTCTAACTGTTTTGCCTGCATTTCATCACTTTCTATTGTTAAGGCAGAAGCTGTAATCATGCACAGATTTAAACATGAAGAAATTACAGAATAGATAGATTAAGTAACTTGCTCAAGTGTAAACAGTCTCGTGATGGCATCTGATGCCAGAAGATGCATTATAAAACACTCCCTTAAATGGCCTTTGTATGAAACGTGCAGGGAAAGCTTTTCTAGATATGACACAAAACTCGAAAGCTGTGAATGAAAGATTGATATATTTTGACTGTGTAGAAATTTGAATTTCTGTATGTCAAAATTACTGCAAACAAATGATTAAAGGAAAAAGATTATCCTTTTTTAAAAAAAAATCAGCTTTAGTGAGGTATAAGCTACATACTTTCAAATGCTCCAATTTTAAGTGTGTGTAGTCCAGTGGGTTTTGTCAAGCTACGAATATTGCAACCACAATTATATTCTAGACATAGTTCCATCCTCCAAATTGTTCCCTTATGCCCATTACCAGTTAATCATCTCCCCATCCTGGTGTCATTCCTCGACCCTGGCCCCAAGCAACTACTAATCTGCTTTTTGATACCATAAATCAGATTAATCTTTTTCAGATGTTCATATATGGAATCACATAGTACATACTGTCTTATGTCTGGTTTCTGAATTTTTGAGATTCATTCATGTTGTGTTTATCAGTAGTTCATTTCTTTTTATTGCAGATAATATTTTACTATTATATCATATTTTGTTTATCCATTTACCTAATCATGGACATTAGGGTTGTTTGAAGTTTTCAGACATTGTAAGTAAAACTTAGAAACATTCTTGCGTAAGTCTTTGTGTGGACATATATTTTTATTTATTTTAGGTAAACATCTGGGGAGAAGAATGGCTAGGTCATACATTAGGAATATGATCAACTTTATGAGAAATATCTAAACTATTTAAGGTATTGTATAACTGGACATTTTCATCAACAATATATGAGAGTTCCAGTTATTATACAAACTAGCTAAAACTTGGTATTGTTAGTCTTTCTAATTTTAGTCATGTTAAATGTGTATGTACTCATATCTCATTGTCATTTTATTTTGCATCATTTTGGTAGCTAATGATGTTGAACATAACTTCATGTACTTATTGACCATCAATATATTTCTTTTGTGAAGTGCCTGTTTTAAGACCTTTGATAATTTTTCTATTGATTGATTTGTCTTCTTGTTATTGAGTGGCAAGTGTTCTTTATATATTCTGATTATAACTCCTTTCTCAATACATGTATAGTGAATACGCTCTCACACAGTCTAGGGCTTACCTTTTCATTTTCTTAACGATGTCTTTCAAAGGGCAGAAGATTTTTTTTTTTTTTTTTGAGACGAAGTCTTGCTCTGTCATCCAGTCTGGAGTGCAGTGGTGTGATCTGGGCTCACTGCAAACTCCACCTTCCAGGTTTAAGCAATTACTCTGCCTCAGCCTCCCAAGTAGCTGGGATTACAGGCACCTGCCACCATGCCCGGCTACTTTTTGTATTTTTAGTAGAAACAGGGTTCCACCATGTTGGCCAGGCTGGTCTCAGACTCCTGACCTCAGTTTGAACCGCCTGCCTCAGACTCCCAAAGTGCTGGGATTACAGGCGTGAGCCGCTGCACCCGGCCCAGAAGTTTTTAATTGTGATGAGTTTCAATCAACATTTGTTTTAAATTTTAGAGTTCTCATAAGATATTTGTGTAACATAAAAGTTTACCTACCACTGGGTTGCAACGTGTTCTCTCCTATGTTATTCTCTAAAATTTGTATAGTTTGGGCTTTTACGTTTAGATCTATGGTCCATTTTGAGTTCGTGTTTGTGTTTCTTTTTTCCCCCCACATGGATAACCAGTTTTTCCAGCATAATTTTTGAAAGACTCTTCATTCTGCCATTGAACTATCTTGGCATTTTGTTGAATATCACTTAACCATATATGTATGTGTCTATTTGTGGACTATATTCTGTTCCATTGATACATATGACTATTTGTATGCCATTACCACACTATATTGATACCGCAGCTTTACGGTAAGTCTTGAAAGCCAAATTTGCTATTTTTCAAAATTCACTGGGCTCTTCTAGATACTTTGCTTTTACACATAAATTTTAGAATTAGGTTTTCATTTTACATTTGTTTTAAAAGGCTGTCGAGATTTTATTTAAGACTGATTGAATCTATAGATCAATTAGGGCACATCAGCATTTAACAGTATGGAGCTTTCTGATCCATTAGCAAAACGTATCACTCCATTTACTTAAGCCTTCTTTAATTTTACTCAGTAATGATTTGTAGTTTTCAGCGTATAGATATTGAACATACTTTGTTAAATTTATTCTCAGGAATTTTATTTTTTACATCATAAATTACATGTTTGAATTTCATTTTCCAATTGTTTGTTGTTACTGTGCAACTATTTTATTTTATTTTATTTTATTTTATTTTAATTTTATTTTGTTTTTTTGAGGCGGAGTTTCGCTCTTGCTGCCCCGGCTGGAGTGCAATGGCGCGATCTCAGCTGATTGCAACCTCTGCCTCCAGGTTCAAGCGATTCTCCTGCCTCAGCCTCCCGAGTAGCTGGGATTACAAGCATACGTCACCACACCCGGCTAATTTTGTATTTTTAGTAGAGACAGGTTTTCTCCATGTTGATCAGGCTGGTCTCCTACTCCCGACCTCAGGTGATCTGCCCACCTCGGCCTCCCAAAGTGCTGGGATTACAGGCATGAGGCACCGCGCCCGGCCCGCATTGATCCTGTGTCTATGAACTTGCACATTCACTTATTAGTTTCAGTAACTTTTGGAAGATTTCTTAGAATCATTGGGCTCTTCTAGATGCTTTGCCTTTACACATAAATTTTAGAATTTAGAATTAGGTTAGAATTAGATTTTTGGTAGAAAGTTTTGGAGAAGAGTGGGTATTCTCATCTTGTTCCCAGTCTTGGGGAGAAAGTATTCAACATCTCACCCTTAAGTACAATGTTAACTGTTTTTATAGATGCCCTTAATAAAGTTGAGGAAGCTCACTTCTAATATTGGTTTGCAGAGAGTTTTTATCATTATTGGGTGTTAAGTTTTGCCAAATGCTTTTCTTTTATCTCTTGGAGTAAGTACATGGTTTTTATCCCTTTTTAATTATTATAATATGATAAATTAAATTTATTTTTGAATGTTAAAACAATCCTACATTCCTGGGACAAACCCTACTTAGTCATAATGTATTAAGCAGTAAATAACCTTAAAAATATTTTAAAATGAGAATAAAAATCTTTATTTTATGTTTGCCCATTTATTTCCATGTATGATATTCTTCATTCCATTGTGCAGACTCAGATTTCAATCTAGTGTCATTTAACATATACTCTAGCCTGGCTACTAGCAATAAATCTGCCCAGCTCTCATTTTTCTGAAAAGCCTTTTTATTGCCATCATTGTAAATAATAATTTCCCTGGATATAGAATTCTAGATTGACAAGTTTTTTTTTAACAACTTTAAAATTGTCATTTTATATTCTGGAATCCAGAGTTTCTGGAAAAAAAAATGTGGTCAATCTTATGTTTGTTCCTCTGTACACAATGTTTTCATTTTTGTTTTTTCCTAGATGATTTTCTTTTCATCATTGGCTCTTGGCAATTTGATTTTGATGTACCTTAGTGTGTGTTTTCTTTCTATTTCTCATGCCTGGGATTTATAGGGTTCTTAGATTTATTGTTTTTATCAAATTTGAAATGTTTTTAAGCCATTATTTACTCAAACATTGTTTTCTGCCTTTTTCTCTCTCGTTTCCCTAGGTCTACAATTGCAACTGTGTCTTCCACATACTGTCCAGCAGGTTAATGAGTATTTGCCAATACTCATTAACTGTCAAGTATTTTTAATCATTTTCTGTATGTACTTTAGTTAGCATAGAGTCTATTGTTATTTCCCCAAATATGTTGATATTTGTTCTGTAGTTTCTAACCTGTTGTTATTCTCATATGGTAAAATTGTCACTTCAAATTTTTTTGTAATTTCTACAGGTTTCATTGAGTTCTTTTTGATGTATCCATTATATTCATGTTTTCCTTTAAATGCTTAAACATACGAGCATATTTTTAATAAGTGTTTTAGGGTCTTTACTAATTCCATCATTTTTGTCATTTATAGGTCTCTTTCTATTGACTGATTTTTCTACTATCTAATAGACGTGTGTTTGCATGTCTCATATTTCTGCTCAGATGCTGAAATTTTCAGTCATATGCTGTTGTGGGTTTGGATTTTGTTGTCTTTCTGTAAATGTTGAAATTCATTTCGGAAGGCAGATAAATCACTTACGGTTCAGTTCGCTCTTTTCAAGCCTTATTTTTAAGCTTTGTTAGCATGGTCTGAAGTAGCCTTTATTCTAGGGATAACTTAGACTTACTACTACTGTGTCACTCTACCAGGGTCACTACTTAATTCTCTCGGTATAGAATGAGGACTCTCTACTCTGGGTGACTGGAGATTAATCATTTCACCACTCTGTGTGAGTTCTGGGAATTGTACAGCTTATAGTTCCTCAGTCATCCTTTGCTCAACTTCACAAAGCTTAGTATTAAGCAACGACTGAAAAAGAAATCCCTATCCAGATTACTAAAGCTTTTTCTCAGTAGCTTCTTCCTTTCAAAACAACTTCGAATGTCCCAGCCATCCTTAGTTATAAACTCTGCCTCTTCATTTCAGCAAGCCTGCCATGCTCTGTTGAGCGACTCTTCTTTAGGAGAAAGCATAAAGAATGTGTCACTAGACTGAAAGAAGGGGTGATCATAGGCTTACCTCACTTGTTTCTCTTCTCCTAAGGATCACAACTATTTGATATCTGAAAATAGTTGTTTCTTATACTTTGTACAATTTTCTAATTGTTTATAAACAGAATATATCGATACCCTGTTATTCTACCATGGCCAGAAACTGATGTCTTTTTTCTACCAATCAACAATAAAAAGAGGCTATTGTTATTTCCCCAAATATGTTTGGGGAAATAACAATATATAATAAAATAAGTCTAAACTGTCTCAAAAAGAAAAGAAGCCAAGTAGATGAATAAGCAATAGATTTATTTTTTCTCAAAAAAAGCAAATGGTCAATAGATTTATTATCTCATTAGTAATTTAGGAAATTAAATAGTACACAACATAATCTTTCCACTTATAAAACTACCAAAGAGTTTAAATGTAATACCTACTGTCCTGCAAGCATCAAAAACTAAGTATTTAAAGTCTTATTAGTTTGCAATAAGGAAAGCTTTTCTGTTCTCTTTGAAAGTCATTTTGCCACTAGACACAATTCTTTCAAATTGCTATTCTCTACTACTTGCAAAGATTAAAATTTGATTCCAGTGAAAATAAAATATTGCAATATATTTTGTGGTTGTCTATTTCTTTTAATTTAGTATTCCCATCATTATTGAAAGTTAGCAAGTATGCAGAATGACCATTCAAACTAGGGTAGCCATACTAATCTGGATTTTATCTTTATTCATGAAAACCACAAGTACAAACACAGTTAAGGACTGAAGGGATAAGAAAGCATTTCTCCTTCAGCATTTAACCTCTGAAGGATGTTTTATGTTCTACTGAATTCCTTCCCTACAGAGACCAGATTTCAATTGTTACTTCTTTCTTTTCTTCTCCTCTATCCTTCAGACAACAAATAGGCTGAAATCACTTATATTACTGAAACATAATTTACCATGGTTTATCCACTGGCTTACTCTCTTGAACAAGTCTATCAAGAAAAAGTGCCATATTGGAATTAAGACCGGGACTATAAAGAAATACAATTCATAACACAATTGTTCCAACCTGGAACTTTGACAATAAACAGGTCTCTTTGTTCTCACCTGAGCCTTCTTTTTCTTCCCTACATCATCTGCAAGCATTTCTATTTCCCCTGTTACACTCTAAGTTTCTTTAAATCTGGAAACGGTAACTTAGGGATTTTCATATTCCTAAGGTATATAACCTCCTCTAAAATGATATATGAGAAATAGGAATCTGTGAACAAGCTTAGCCTGCCAACGATGTTTAAGCAAATTTCATAAAATTTACAGCAAGTCAAGATTATTTTTAATCTATAAATAATACACACTGGAAAATCCAGATGCGAGTTTACTTGTAAAATTTCAAGTCACAGTAAGATTTGCAAAACTAACCAACAAAATTCCAGATTAAAATAAATATAAATTTCCAAATACAAAGAGTAAGAAAGGATAGTTTAATTTGAATATCCTATAAAAGTCATGTATTCACAGATATAAAATATATTCATGTCAATGGTTTTTTTAACTACATCTAGTTTTATAGATGTTAAAGTTAATCAAATTTTGCTTCTAATTTAGTTTGTGAAAAAAAATTTACAAATAACAATAATTCAATTCTTTTTTAAGTCTTATGTAGTATCACTTGATTGGATAATATATCATAACTATTTTTGGACCAGGGATACTTGCTAAAATATTAGGTCAGTCTAAATACCATATTCCAATGTTCATATCAATTATAGCCAAAGTGTAACGTTTTTCTCACAACCAACACCCTACAAACTTGAGGTGATTATAACAGATCCCTGTATGATGAATACTAGATTGTTTCTATTTCTTCACATTCTCTCATTCCTCACAGGAGTTCCAGTGACATTCAGAATCTGAATCTGGCAGAATACACCAAAAATCATTTTCATCATATCGAAGAGGTATTCAAACACTTACTATATGTTCACTGATCCCATCCTGTCTTTGGAGGATACTAAGAATAATAATTACCTATCCTTTATTTTTATAGGAAAGAGCCAGATTAAATAAACCTAAGTCTATTTCTAAGTATTTCAATGAAATCCAACTGTGCATTAAAAAGCTGAGTCAGCTTGGTTAACTGTATTGTCCTAAAATCCCATTAAACCTGTTGATATCCCATTTCAATTGAGAAGTATTCCCCAGGACAATGAGCAATCACTGGCCTCAGAGGACAGAGCTTATGTTCTGTATAGCTATATAATTAGTCAGAGAAAGCTTTATGACTCCCACAATATATGGCACCAAGATGTTCTCATAAAGGAGGATGGTGGTAAGATAAGGAAGGTCCATAAAAAGGTCCATAAAAAAACTAATTTTATGCAAGTTCTTAGAAATTTTGTTTCTGATTCTGAGACTCTGCTGTATCATTGTAAAGATAATTATGACCTCATTTCTAAATAGTTTAAAGGATAAAAGTTTCTAAAAGATAAGAGAAATTATAAGGTTGAAAACAATACATATGAATCCAGATCCAAACTAAGTATAAGAGCAAGAGTAGAATGTGAGGATCAACAAAGGCCTGGGAAAAAATTCTAAGGCAACAGCTATGATGAAAGCAGAAGGTAGGGCCACAAAGACGTGCTATTAATTGAATAATAGAATTACTGAACTCCTGTTTTTATTCTGCCTTCCCCATCAAGAATTACCTTCAAACTGAAAAGTGTGGAGCACATTTCATTTCCTGACCAATGCTTCTGCTGAAAATGACTTATGTTGAATAAGACATAGAAAACACACACACAAACACCCACACACACACATACATCTGTGTCAAAAACTAAGAGCAAACAGGAATCCAGAGAGATGAGGAAAGCCCACACAGAAGTCCACTTTCTGACTAAAATGAGGGGATTTGCTGAACTCTAATGAACTTTTCACAGTCCTCAAGGCATGGAGAAAAAGTATGTAAAGGTGGAAGTCAAATAGGAAACAGACATACACTTACATTTGAATTTTCCAAAGCTCAAAGCCCTCAGCATAATTATAAATAAAAAGTACGACTGCTGGCACTGCATTCAATAGGGGAATATAAAGAAAATTGCATATCTCGATGCTGGGGGGAATAGGGGACACACCATAAGTGAGAAGCTGTGGAACAAACAGAATAATATCTTCAAGGAAGGGGGAGTTAGTATGGCAGTATTTTTTTCTTTTTCTTTTTTTTGAGACAGAGTCTCGCTCTGTCGCCCAGGCTGGAGTGCAGTGGCGCGATCTAGGCTCACTGCAAGCTCCGCCTCCCGGGCTCACGCCATTCTCCTGCCTCAGCCTCCCCAGTAGCTGGGACCACAGGCGCCCGCCACTACGCCCGGCTAATTTTTTGTATTTTTAGTAGAGACGGGGTTTCACCATGTTAGCCAGGATGGTCTCTATCTCCTGGCCTTGTGATCCGCCCGCCTCGGCCTCCCAATATGGCAGTATTTTTCTGAGGGGCAGGGAAGGAGATGGAATTGGCAGGGGTACCCAAAGGACTTCATGGTTAATGGAAATGTTCTCATGCTCAAAGTGCACTTACGTACATGGATATTTTTATGTCATTGCCTTTATAACTAACACATATTTTATAAGGGTTCTTTTTTATTTAGTTAGTATTTAATTTTTTAAAAATTCTTTAAATGTCAGGGAATACATCAATAAAAGGAAACCAAGAATTAGTTTGTAACAGAGCACAAACAACTTTAAATACATTCAGAATTAAGTCCATTGCATTTATATAACAAGCTATTAAGCATTGGCACATATAATATCCAAAATACTACAATATTTGAGAATTCATGAACAGGTAAGGTCCAAGAAATGTCCTGATTTTCAAAAACATTCAAAAAACATTATCAACGATTTATGAATTTTTATCAATTCCGGGCAAAATTCTAGACTAAGTTACTAAACAGAAGATTAGTGAGTTCATAGGAAAGAAAGATCTCTTTCCTTTACTAAGGAATTTACTAAGGATAAATCATTTCACAATAATCTCCTTTTCCTTTTCTGTGGAGTTAACAGATTTTAAACAATGTCTTAATTCCAGTAAGGCATCTGCAAAAGGGCCTTCATAAAATGTTTTTGGGCAAGGAGGAAAACATAATATGTGTGAATACACAATCAAGCATAAACATGCAAGATTTAACAACAGTTCCAACATATCTTGGTTAATTAATTTTCAATCTAGAACTAGATGCAACAGAATGAAACGGGCTTGTTCTCTGTTGTTTTTTGGCTTCCTTTTGGTTTTGTCCCTGTCCTGTTGAATACTTCTAACAATAATCTGAACAAGGACATACAAAGCATTCTGAGAATTAACAGTTGCATGAGTCAAAAAGCTGTAGACAAGGTATTGATGAAATGAAAGAATTAGGACTCAAAAATATCCTGAGAAGTTGGTACCCTGGCTAAACTACACAAAATAAAACATAAGAGAAAATACAAGACCTAGTTTAACTACAGTTTATATAAATAACATAAAACAAACGGCCAAGTAGTATGGTTGTTAATAGAGGAAAATGCATTTGATCCCCAGCTCTGGGCTGATGAGATAACATCTGAAGCATTTTATCTAGTTAATCAGCAATTCAGTCTAGAAAAAAGTGAAAAGCGCATTGTTCTGGGAGAGAGGAGACTATTTTTGTGACATGGAACAGTTTGCATTGCTTCTCTGGGCCCCGTTTCTATTTTGTAAAATGTGGATGTTCCTTTCCTTTCTGAAGTTCTTTATATCTATCAGCTCTGCTATGTTCTGCTCTCCTTGTAATACACATTAAAATACACCTAGGTATCCTAGGTTGTGTGGGCAGAAAGAAAGCCAGGACAGAGAGGGATCTGGAAACCTCATCACAAAAGAAATCTGTACTTTATAGTCCTGAAAAGGTGACTCAGTGTGGGAAGGATGCAATAGTTAAATGCTTTTTCTTGTTCTGTTTTGTTTTTTCCACTTATCTGAAGAGATGTTCTGTAGAACAGAGATTCAAAAAAAAAATTACTGTAGAAACTACCTAGAGGCAAATTTTTGCTTTTCACTACTGTCACTACAGAAAAGCTTATACACAATGCCTAGAAATATACAAGGAAGAATGGCCATTTTCTGTCAAGAATATTATAAAAAGGAGATTAGGAAGGACTCGATGCTCTAAGGTCCCTTCAAATTCTTTGATTCTACACTAGATTTTGATAACATAAAATAACCTAAAATATTGGATCAAGAGATATAGTTCCCAAGTTAGCCATAAGTATCAACAGAAAGGTATTTTTATGTTGTTGCTTTACCTTAAATGGCAACAGACTGAAAATAAAGCGAACCACTGTGGATCACAGCAAATAGAATAGCATAAGTCTCCAACTGTATGACATATAAGTCATATGCTATTAGCTCAATGTCCTGGGACAGAGATTTAAATGTAAGGACCTTTAACCTGGAAAGGATGGCTATTTCCTGCCCCTGTGTCCTTCTTCTTCCCACAGACATTATGGTCGGGAAGCTGGTGTCTACCATCCTATAATCAAAACAAACAGCTGGTACAGTCACAGTAAAGATGGACTTGGTGGAGAGAGCAAAGAGGCGATTCCCTCAAATTGACAAATCTAAGCTGAAATAAAGGCAAGCCAGAACATTACTCTTCCAGAGCAGGTGCCAGACAAATCAGATCGCCTTCATTTCGCTTGATTGATCTGATCCTCTTCCCTGTTCCATGCGTTCCTTTTACCTTGTCTTAGCAAATTGCATTTAAAACAAAGAGGTAAAAGATAATTTTGGCATTCGGTCTGTGTGATACTGTTGAAAGGGGCTTCTCGAAGAAAACTCGTGTTGTTCCAACAGCCTGCAGTCATTTTGATGTGAATAGCTCATGATTAAGAGGTCAGTTCTTACCAACAGCAGCAGATGTTGTTGGCATTATCTGGGTAGACCGTTCACTGTCTGCAAACAAAGTTCCCATTAAGAGAAAAATTCTAAGTGTATCTTTCCTAGAGGATTACACTCATTTAAATTTGTCTCCTGGCTTGTTTCCATGAGATTTGGGGTTGTTGCAAAGATGTGCTATGGAAATTTTCTCCTCCCAGCAGATGCCATCATTAAGTTGGATAAGAATTTCTAGATTTAAGGAGAGATTGGTTCATGGCACACAATCGAGTCTTGTTACTTGGCTCTGTAAACAATCAGACTTCTTTATTATTTAATCAAGAGGAGTTTTTTTCCTTTCATGTAAATGAAGATGAAACTTAGAATAACACATTGCATCTCTAATAAGATTGAAAATGTTACACTTTTATCCTTTGTAAAATTTAACTAAAATAAACCTTAACACAACCTCTTCAGCATAAACAGCAGGAACCAGAATATTAAAATATTGTGGTTTTGTAACACATGGGCCTTAATGAAAGTGTGTACTGCATGCTTGATTACTTACTAGTCTCTGTCCCCTGATTATGCTCTCTGACCTCTTCTGGAAATAAATGCCTCCCTCTGCTCCTTCAGTTTTCCATATGACATGAATGTCAAGATAACTAGAAAAATTAAAAACAATTAATGCGATGTGAGGAAAAATGGAATAGTCTCATTAAGGGTCGCATATTTGGAAAAACTCTTTTTTTCTCTTTCCCTCACTCTCTTTCCTAAAATGCACCAAAAGGAAAAAATAAGAATAAAATCAAATTATCAGGCTTAGAAGTTTAAGGTCTCTCTCTCTCTGAAGATTTCTGGCAATGTTTTACCTCATCTAGAACCAATACAGCAGCAAAGCCATTGCAATGATTGCACTTAGGATGAGAGTGAGGATAGGAAACCAGCCTGGGGTCAAATGGAATGAAGAATAAAATTCTTAAAGGTATTATTTTATAATATGACAGTGAGGACATGAAAGATCACAATTCAGCCAGAGGCAGTGGCTCACGTCTGTAATCCCAGCACTTTGGGAGGCTGAGGTGGGTGGATCACCTGAGGTCAGCAGATCGAGACCAGCCTGGCCAACATGGTGAAACCCCGTCTCTACTAAAAATACAAAAATTAGCCAGGCGTGGGGGCGGGTGCCTGTAATCCCAGCTACTTGGGAGGCTGAGGCAGGAGAATCGCTTGAACTCAGGAGGCGGAGGTTGCAGTGAGCCGAGATTGAGCCACTGTACTGGAGTGACAAAGCCTGAGTGACAAAGCAAGACTCTGTCTCAAAAAAGAATAAAAGAGAAACAAAAACAAAAAACAAAAACAAAAAAAACCAAAACAAATACAATTATTGTTTTGTGACAATTGATTAGGTAAGAACTGTACTCCAGCATGGGTGACAGAGCAAGACTGTCTCAAACACACACACACACACACACACACACACACACACACACACATAAAAATTACTATTCAGTAAGTAGTTTTCTGGCAGGTTCCCCTCATGCCCTCTCTTCACCTGTAAGAGATAATGAAAATAAAATCAAGTTTTACAGGAAAAGTAAATGGCCTTTAGCCCTTACTCAAGTTGCGTGCTAGAAATTAAATTTGGAAATAAACTGGGACAATACCTGATTTATATGAGGAAACTGAGACACCTACAAAGTTAAGTGGTTTTCCTGACTCACACAATTGATATAATCAATAGTATGGAGCAAGTATTTCAAATATAATTTCAGGTATTTAGCAAGAAGACATGTTCTTAATGATCTAAACACATTTATTGGCAATTACTTAAGTGTGGCATTGACCAACACAAGTTAAACTGAACCTTGTCTTCCCTATCAAAAGTATTTTTCTGCTTTCTCACCTAGAACAGAAAAGACTCACTCTGATAAGGACTTAGACCATTCAAAGCTGTTTTTAAAAACATAAAAATTAAACAGTGAAGTGCCTATCATTTAATTTTAGTAGATCATATCTTTTTAGCCCGAGTTCACCATTCTGCAGTTCTGAAAGCTTATGCCACTACATTGATGCATTTTACCTTATATTTAGAGCATATGAATTCTATATTGTTTTCAAAACAATAAAACAACAATTCTATATTGTTTTCAAAAGTTTTTACAAAAGATCTTCATCAGGAAGGATAAGCTTATTCTTAAACATTTATATAATCCAGCTCTTACTGCACTCTCTACTGAAGTCATTAATATTTTTCACTGCTGTTGCATAGGGTATAAATTAGGATGCTGATTTCTTATTTTAAAATTTTTGCTATTAAGATCCCAAGTCTGATGGTGAAGAGGCTCCGATCTGATACTAATTAGCTATATGACTTTAAGCAAATTATTTAATGGTTAGGTGCCTTGATTTCCTCATCTATAAAATGAACCATAGTACTATCTATCTGCTTATCTGTGAGGATCAAAGATATCATTAGTATGAAACTGCTTTGTAGAGTTAATAGCACTTTTTGACTGTAAAATGGTGGTGATGATGATACTGATTAGTGCAGCATGGGCAGGTCTTGAAATTATGCAATTTCTCTAGTGAAGTAAGAGAATGACTTGCCGTTATCATTACCTGAGTCACATTTGACTCACACCTAGGATTTATATGTTGCTTCCTGGTTGTTAAGGGCTGGAACCTTCCTTAACTATTAGATTTCTGTCATCACTGAGTAATAGCTCCCCATCTCCCCTCAAAAACATTTTTAAGAAGTGTGAACCCTGTCACCTGCTTTAGCCTAAGCAAAATCTAAGAATGGTAGGCTAGACGGTTTCCATGGATACAGTCAAATATCTTACACTACTCCAGTTACGTTTCTCTGTTGGGCGAACAATCACACAAGATTTACTTCTCTTCCTAACGGTTCCTCCACAAAGGATGCTGAAGTAAGAGATGACATAAAGGTGGCTTGTGTTCCACAGGATTCCAAAATGTTTCTTTTGAAGAGACAGGGTCACCTATTTATATTTGCAGAAGTAACTAAAATTATAAACAAAAGTGTCTATCACATACAAGCTAGTAATGTTTGTAGGAGTAAAAGCTCCAGAAGGCAGGAACGATCTGTAACATGAAACACCTCACAAGCAAAAAGGAATTTTAGGTCATGAGTCCGTAGATTAAAGGCAAAGAGAAAATTTATCAAGCCTTGACCTTAAAAATGTGTTTTCCATTTTCCTCATTCTTTACACCCACATAATGTAGCAATAACCATTTATTCAAATTCTTAATATGGTCATTAAGTATAAGACAATGACACCCTGGGTGGGTCAAATGGCATTTGAATAAAGATATAAGCTTCTTTCCCAAAATCACTAGTGAGTTCGTGGTTGAATTTGCCTAAATAATTAGCCTCTTTTCCTTCATACACAAGTTCTCCACTTCAAAGTCCAGAGTGATTTGAAGAGCTGGTCTTTTCTCCAACAATCCCCAGATTAAGAGCATTAGCCTAGAGTGAGCTAGGGGTGGTGTCCAGCACAGATGTCAAATCAGCATGTCCACAACTTGGTTTCATTTCTACTTTGCCCTGTAAAATTTGATCGTTGTGGAAGATAAAGCTGCTCTTCCAAGGCTTCTGCCCTATCACATGGGACTTTGAGAGGCCATATTTTCATAGATTTTTGATTGACACAATGTAGGAAGCTCAGCAACTCTGCCTGGAGGCCACCATGCTCCTTCAGGTAATTTCTAGGACCTCAAGGCCCCTGAGTAATTTGTAAATACTGTCACAACAACTAGCTCATTACAGATTATGGTACTACTTCTGAAGCAAAACAAGTTTTTCAGTTTGCTACTTTGTTCCTACCCACTGAAAAAACATCTTTCTCGTATATTTTCTCCCAAATGCACTGAGCATGGCTTAAATTTACATTATCCTTCTAAGTAAATTTAACCAAACACAAATTATCTTCCATTTAAACAAGGAGCTCCCCACTCTCATCTATAATTTTCTAATTCTATATTGAGTGTTTCTTTTTTTGGCTTGCCTTCTCCCCATCCCAGCCCATGATTGCCAGCCTCTCTATGAGAGCAAATTGCTCCCCATCTCCTCTGCTTCCCTCCTGTACTTACTACTTCCTACTATCAAGGATTAAAAACTCATCAACAATTGATCAGGAAAGTAAATCCTACTTGAAGGTCTCCAAGTGGTTTATCTTCAGAAGTACAATGAATTTCCAGTGTTAGTCACACTGCAGAGACTAATATAAATATTTATGCAGTGGCTTTACTTATAAATGGAGGGTCATGCTCATATTGGTCCTGAGTTTTCTTACAGATAATTAACTGTATCATTGTCTCATTAACTAAATGTACTGTATCAACGAATACTACCCACTCCAGGAACTAAATAAAATGCTTCGTGTATATGAACTTTGCCATATAAGAAAAGCGTGCAATACTGGGTAAATTACAATTTTGACCAAAGGGAGAAAAATTTTTAAAAAAAGAAATGTGTAAAAAGTAAAAGAACATAGCACGCTATTATAGCCCTTGTGGTTAAAACCAGTTCATAAAAGTACTACATAAAATAGATTTAACAATTTTATATTAGTGAAATAGCTTAAGCCTGTGGGTGGAGAAGTAGGTGGATAATAAAGTTTTTAAAAAATCATTCTTTACATCAACGAAGGGTGAAGTCTGTTAATCATTGTGCATGACAACTTTTGTGTGTCTAATTAGATATAAATGAATCACCTCTTGAGCTATTTATTATCTGCACTCAAGTGAATTTTGACAAAATGGGTTATGATTACAACAGCCATGCTGAATACAATACAAACATTTCCCTTTACTTATTTTCAGAGGAACGTAGTGATTTCCTTATGTTAGTATAAATCTGTGTTTCCTCTAGTCCACAAACTATGAAAGATACCAGTGTCACTGATACCCAGATCCTCACTGGTCCTGTAGAATATTTTATAATTCTACCACCTAAGTCACTTGAAAGGGACTAAAAGATCTTCTCTCTTTTTTGTCTCAATCATAAATGCACCAGGAACAAGATTTCTTAATATATGAATGTTCTGTCTTCCTTCATCCTATAAACCATGTCCACTAAAGACAATGTTACTAACAAAGGGCTCTTCCCTTACTGTCTCTTATGTGAATTGCAGCCTTTGGACAATGCTATAAATATACTACTCACCACCCTGGGTTGTCTGTGGAATTATTAGGAATCCTTTTGCCCAGCGTTGTCCTTTCAAGCTATCTGACTCCTTCTGTATTAGATATGTCTTCTTTAAACTGCATAGTGTTGAATTTAAAAAAAAAAAACTGATTCTACAATTGGAGCATCTCATCTATTTACATTTTGTCGTATTCTAGACTTAATCAAGTCTAACAGGTAGTTATGTGACCCTCTATGTGGGCAGTGCAATTACTTCTGTCTTCTTTAATTCCTTTGCAGAATGAAATGTGTTTGTTTATGTGTATTTACATTTTATTTATATATATATGATACAATAAACATAACATTAATATTATTTATATAGGCTATGTTTATTTAGATTGACCCATGGATGTACAATTTGCCTTGCTCTGCATTTCTACCAACATCACTTTATTTCCTTCTGAAATAATTTTTCTCCTACCTAAAAATACCCTATAGTATTATTTGCAGTGTAGGACTGCAGGTGATAAATCTACTTCAATCTACTCCAACAAATATAATATTTAAAATGTCTATTTCACCTTCATTGTTTATTGTATTTTATTTTATTTATTTTAAGTTCCAGGGTATATGTGCAGGATGTGCAGGTTTGTTACATAGGTAAACATGTGTCGTGATGATTTGCTGCACCTATCAACCCATTGCCTAGGAATGAGACCAGCATGCATTGGCTATTTTTCCTGATGCTCTCCCTCCCCCCTCCCACCTCTGACAGGCCCCAGTGTGTGTTGTTCTTCTCCCTGTGTCTATGTGTTCAGACAGTTGATTTCCGACTTATAAGTGAGAAGGTGCAGTATTTGGTTTTCTGTTCCTGGGTTAATCTGCTGAGAATAATGGCTTCCAGTTCCATCCATGTCTCTGCAAAGGACGTGATCTCATTTCTTTCTGTGGTGGCATAGTATTCCATGCTATATACGTACCACATTTCCTTTATCCAGTCTATCACTGATGGGCATTTGGGTTGATTTCATGTCTTGGCTATTGTGAATAGTGCTGCAATGAACATACATGTGCATGTATCTTAGAAGTAGAATGATTTATATTCCTTTGGATATATACCCAGTAATGGGATTGCTGGATCAAACGGTATTTCTTGTTCAAGGTCTTTGATGAATTGCCACACTGTCTTCCACAATGGTTATTTCACCTCCATTTTGAAGAATATTTTTAGTGAATGTAGAATTCTCTATTGGAAATTATTTTCTTTCAGTTTTATAAAAGCATCATTTAATTTTCTTCTGTGGAAAAGTCAGGTACTGTCTACGAATTGCTCCTTTAAAGTCCATCTCTCTGTTTCTAGTTGCTTTTAAGGTTTTTTCCTTCTTTACCTTTGATTTTCAGCAATTTTATTATTATAACAAGCCTAATCATGAATTTCTCTCTCCACCTCAGTTTCATATAGTTTCTTGAATCTATGTCTAGATATCTGTGATTAGTCCTGAAAAACTCTTGGTCATTAACTCTTCCAAAATGCAATGGTGACCTCATTGCTTCCACTTGGATATTTTTTCTCACCTATCTTTTAGATTACTAATTCTTCTGTTCAACTGTGTCTAATTTGCTATTAAATCTATTCATTGGGGTCTAAATTTTGATCATTTTTTCCATTCAAGAATTTTCATTTGATTCTCTGCTAAAATTTTGAATCTTTACTTTTTAACTTAATAATCCCTGTTATTTTAGTGTTTATGTATAAATAACTCTTAGGAATTATTTAGACTTTATCTTAATTTGATTTCATCAGTTATTTATTTCATCTGCTGTATATTCTGGCTTTTCTTCATGTGAATTTGTTTTCTTAAATGCCTGATTATTTTTATTTTGTACCAAATATTTTATTTATGAATCATTTGTAAAAATAGTTTGAGAGTTGGACCGTTATCTTTCTCCAGAGAGGATTTATCTTTGCTTTTGCCAAGTACTAATGGGCATTAACACTCTGGGAAAATCTTTGCACAAGTTCACTGGCAGCATAGTAGTTCGTCTTTACTCCTACAATGCAGCCCATTTGGGTTCCTATGCTAAGATGAGTTTTTCTGCCTGTTGGTCCTGGGCTTCAATAATTGCCCATTTAGTGCTGTTCAGCCCCTCATCCTCTCAGCCACACCTTTTGGAATTAACAAGTACCTATTTCAACTTGCTTTTCCAACGGGAATACAAACTCAAATGCCATGGCTACTTCTTTGGATCTTTATCTTCTCCTGGCTTCTACTTGATAAGTCTTCATAGTTTTGTTAACAGTCTGATTCCTTTAAAAATACTTTTTTTAGCACATGACCAACAAGTGTATGAAAAAAAACGCTCAATATCACTAATCCTTGGGAAATGCAAATCGAAACTACAATGAGATACCATCTCATACCAGTCAGAATGGCTATTATTAACATGTCAAAAAAATAACAGATGCTGGAAAGGTTGCAGAGAATAGAGAACACTTATACACTGCTGGTAGGAATGTAAATTAGTTCAGCCACTGTGAAACGCAGTCAGGAATTTCTCAAAGAACTTAACAGAGTATTACCATTCAACCCAGTAATCCCATTACTGGATATACACCCAAAGGAATATAAATTGTTCTACCATAAAGACACATGAACACATATGTTCATTACAGCACTATTCACAATAGCAACAACATGGAATCAATCTAGATGCCCATCAATGGTAGATTTGATAAAAAAAAAAAAAAGTGGTACATATATGCTATGGAATACTACACAGCCATAAAAAAGAATGAGATCATGTCCTTTGCAGCAACATGGATAGAGCTGGTGAGCATTTTTCTAAGCACATTAATGCAGGAACGGAAAACCAAATACTGCATGTTCACACTTATAAGTGGGAGCTAAATGTTGAATACACATGGATACAAGGAAGGGAATAATAGACACCAGGTCTACTTAAGGGTGGAGAGTGTGAGGACACTGAAGATTAAAAAACTACCTATCAAGTATTGTGCTGATTACCTGAGTGACAAAATTATCTGTACACCAAACCTCTGCAACATGCAATTTACCCATGTAACAAGCCTCCACATGTACTCCTTGAAACTAAAATAAAAGTTGGATAAAAAAAAAACACATACGGCCAGGCGCAGTGGCTCATGCCTGTAATCCCAGCACTTTGGGAGGCTGAGGCAGGCAGATCACAAGGTCAGGAGATAGAGACCATCTTAGCTAACACGGTGAAACACCGTCTCTACTAAAAATACAAAAAATTAGTCGGGCGTGGTGGCAGGCGCCTATAGTCCCAGCTACTCGGGAGGCTGAGGCAGGAGAATGGCGTGAACCCAGGAGGTGGAGCTTGCAGTGAGCCGAGATTGCGCCACTGCACTCCAGCCTGGGCGACAGAGTGAGACTCCGTCACAAAACAAAACAAAACAAAACAAAACAAAACAAAAACATACATAAACATATACATCACACACGTATATAGAGATACATTTGTTTGAGTATATAAGACAAAATGAGATTTTGTGGTTAGTCAGACTAAAATTTACTGAGATGAAATCAATATCCTTGGCCATTTCTTAATCTATCTAAATAATTGGGCCTAAATATAAAGATAATCACATAAAATAAAAACTATGATTTCTAATAAATAAATAAAATACTTTTTAAAGATTTAAGCAGTTTTTAAAGTTGTCCTTATAAGAAAGTTTGGTTCAAATTACTTACTTCACCACCATTAGATGGAAATCCTAATTCTAACCATCTTCTAAGGTCCAGTTCAAATTTAATCTCCTCCACAAAGCTCCTTTTGCCACTCTTTCTTCTAGGCAGAACTAAATCCTATTTTGTCTCTGTGCCCATACCTGCCATTTTAAGTGAGAGATTAGAGAACTTCTATCTGTCATTATGGTTATCTATGTGTCCCTTTATGAGAAGGGATGATATATTTTTGATACCTTTGTCAAGAAACCAAAAAATGAAAAATGTACTTAATTTTTTAGCTATTGAAATACTTTTGCACTGACTTTGTACTATTTTAGCACTCTCTCAACAAACATGCCCTGAAAATCCAAATAAAATAATTTAAAATGGAAAATTATTGAGAAAAATTGTGTTATTCTCATTTCTAATAACAGTTTTCAAAATCAAACTTATACCATATAAAAAGTACCACGTGGTATTCTATATTGGATAGAAAGAATTATGCTGCTGTAATTTAGCTTCAAGACCATCATCACTGTCTGCTAAATTCTTGGAAGTACAACTTTTGTCAACAAAGTGAAAACTCATTCAGTAAATTCTGGGGAATATAAAGGTAAACCTTTCAAGATAAGGAAAAAACACAGCTTCAATTCAAATACATGAGACATAATCCGACGGGGCAGAAAAAACTTGAAATATTTCTAATAATTGGGGGCAATAAAGAGATCCCGGTCTGTCCCCAAGTTATCAAACTACCTATGTCTTATTCCATTATATATATTTATATATATATATATATATATATATATATATATATATATATAGTAAACAGATACACAAATATATATGTATATATATAGAGAGAGAATATATATGATGGAAAATATAGATACACATATCTGAGATATATATATGTCTGAGATATTCTTTGCCTTTTTAACATTAATCATTTCTAATCCATTCTATCCTGGGTTCTATTGTTCTTCAGTTCTTTTTTTCCCATATATAGTATTGACGTCTTCCATTCTTGTCATCTAAAATTCAGGATGTACTTTCACAAAAGTTCCTAAATTGTAAATGTTGACGCTTATGACCTATTTGGAACAAAAACAAATCTGATATGGGTAGAAATGAATGAGTCTGTTTGGTTAGTCTAGGTTCCATACAAGGCACTTCTAGGATGCTATGGGCAAAATACTAAAAAACAGGAAAACCTAACCATGGAACACAACTGTCCCTTGGACCACATTGCCCATAGTGTGCCCAAGAGAGAGCATATATTGACAGATAGGCCTGTGTCTCTGATACTCTGAATTGACGAATAACTTGAAAAACTTTAGATATCTATAGGCACTGCTAAGATGACTTTCCATGTTTCTCTTTTAATTATGTTATTCAACATCAGAAGGCTGCAGCTCCAGGAGTACAAAGCGCCATGTTTTGTGCCCTCTCATCCTGCTCAGTTGTGTGTGACTACTGCAAGATATTAAAAAAAGAAAGCAGGTATATGTAAATGTGTGTGATGGTGTGGTATACATGGTATATGAGTGTGTGTGTATGTGTATGTGTGTTCTGGGCTTGTACTATACATGGAATGTGTATGGGTCGGGGAGGAGCAGGGTACTGTAAGTTATAATGCATAAAACTAGAATTTTAGCCTTAAAAGATAGAATCAAGAATTGAGGAATACAAGAAAAAGTAAATTATCATATAAGAATACATTTTAAAAATCCATGAAACGAGACTTTCCATTTACATTTGCCTCTAATTAGTAACACTTGATATACTCTCTATCCAAGTTATCACTGGGGCACAGATGAAAACAGAGATGAGGGTGAAAGCTGACAATACCACCAGCAGCCCAGTGCTAGAATATGAGTGGGATTTTCATTTACAGTGAAGCAGGTGGAGATGGATTATGAAAAAAAAAACTGTGAAGTCTTCACCTTATGACATTGATAGGCTTTGTCTCGTGAAATAAACACAGCCTGAGAAAAAGGTAAACAGATACTTTGTACCTTCCTCACATATGACCTTGAACTCAGAGATCCTGAGTCTGTGCTAAGCAGAAATTCTGGGCAGTTCTCTTTCTTGTTTCCTAATAATTCTAATCCACTTTTAGATTCACAAAATTCAGGCCTCCTCATTATCCCAGATCTACCACTTACAACTACATAACTTGGACAAACCCCTTAACTTTTCTGAGTCACTTAACATTTTGAAGATAGTGTCTATGTCATTGGTGTCAAGAGATTTAAGTAAGTACAGGGCTTAATAAATATTAGCTTATTTTACTTTTAATAAAAAAAGGCAAAACTGGCACAAAAAAGGCAAATATTTTATTATATAAAGACAGCATAGTTTTATTATTTCATACTACTGTGGCCTGAATCATCAATTCTATTTGCTGATTATTGCCAAAAGGTAGTGCAGAGAAGTTATTCTAAAACTAATGTAGCTATTTTTGGAAGCCATTCTATTACTTTTAATTGGTATATAAATAACAACCGCATACAATGAATTACCTTGTTTAGTTATTTTGGTGCATATTCACTCGCAGTTTATTTTGGAGGGGACACTAGAAAATAGCACTACTGAAAGCTTAGCATTTTATGGGTAGTTTATGGATATCTCACTTTTGTCCAGGCGAGCGTGTGATTTTACTTGCCTTAAATTCTTCAGGTATAATTATTTCTGTGATATAATATGGAGTGTATCTCGGGGGCTTTTATTGCCCATTTGTGCAGGCACTGAAGCCAATTTGAAACAATCTTCTGAACAGAATCCTGCCCCCCTGGCATAATTACATCCAAGCAGAGATAGCATGCATGCATTCATACTAGATTTCTTAGTTATCCCCCAATATCAGGCAACTTTATTCCTAACTTGATTATCTCCTAGTAATTCTGGGTCTATATAGAAATGGCAAAATCAAAGTCATACTCAAGCATTACTATGAAGTGTAATCTGGAGCTGTGTCACATGTACATTTAACCTTACAAATCTCGATTCAAGGAGAGGTCTTTAGAACACTCAGACCAAACTATGTTTAGACATGTCCCATGTTCTAAAATATGCAAGCTAGGTCAGTTGCCTACACATCTAGACTGCAACCATTTCTCCCCTACCTATTCCCACTATGAGGAATTATTTCTACTGCATCATATGGTGGTATAATGTCATCAGCATGTATGGAAAGCACTTATGTATAGCTATAGGGAATGTCACATATCTACTGTAACGTGTTACCTAGGATATTATTCAGTATATCACAGGTAATTCTCATTATGAGAACTATAAAAAAAAATAAACACTACCAGTTGTGTCTCCATCTGCCTTTTCTCAACCCTCTTCTCCTTGTGAGTTTCTCAGGCTCAAAAAGGCAGGTGCTCACACTCCCAGCCTCTCTTGCAGGTTTGAATGGCCTTGATGACCCAGTTCTGGCCAGTGTGACATAAACAGAAGTTGATGTAGGGGAATTCCAGGAAAGACCTTCCGCCATCCCATGAAAGACATTAGAGCAAAAATTCTCTCCTGCCCTATGCTTCCTTCCCCACTTCCTACCTTTGATAGTTGGAATACTGGCAGGCATCTTGCCACCAAGAGAAGACAAACTAAAGGATCAAAAGCAACGTACTGAAGATGGGAGAGCAAAAGATGAAAATAACTTGGATCGTTAGTGATCCTGAATGGCCACCAAATAAACCTTTGGATGCTTACCTCTACACTACCTATTGAGTGAGATAATCAAATATCTTCATTATGAAGTCACTATTAGTTGTACATTGTTATTTATTTCTGATAGTATTCATAAGTGATACAGGATTCAGAAAGAAAATTTAATTGAAATTTATACAAAGAATTTGGAATTTTCCTAAAGATTTGGGTTTGTGTGTTTTTTTCTTCTCATTGTATCATGAACACAAAAATAAATAACATTTTCTTTTTTGTGGTGGCTTCTGTAAAAGTTAAATCAAGTTTTTTATCTACTTGATGTAAAGAGTTTTGTTACACATTTTATTTTGTTTTAGATTTGTTGTTGTTGTTGTTGTTGTTTTGGTCTCATTCCTGACTTTATTTTCTTCTTTTTTGGCAAAAATTTCTCACTATTCCCAAAATTCCATAATTTTCTCATTTTTCTTATTGAGCAAAACACTTCTCTACTTCAAGCTTTATCACGGACCAGGACTGATCAACTAAATGCGAATAGATATGTTCTATATCAGCTTCCCTAGAACACAAAGCCTGAATCAAGGATGAAAGGAAGATGCTTTTTGGCAAGGCATAAATTCAGAGGATCCAGGATGAGGACAAAGGCAAGTGAGCTATGCAAGATGTAAAATGATGTTTCAACAACACAAAACTGATTGTTTGGCAGTTACATCTATTTCATGCATAGAACTTCTCCAGATGGACTACCAAGAAACATTGTGCTTCAAAGAATTTGATAAGGACTATGAAAGGGTACATATGGTAAAGAAGAGAGAAACCAGGTTTCTTCCATTATTCTATGTTGGTCCACACTTACCCCATGGAGAATTACCTGCACACCTAGATTATATTTGACCCATTGGGAGGCACTCAGAGCCCCAACACCATGTGCTCTGGCATTCACCTAAGTTCAGATAGGATGACAGAGCCAAACAATTTAGGTATGAAGCCTGGCTGAAAAGTAGAAGCCAAGTAGAGAGCTTTCAGAGGGCAAAAGGCTGAATCTGCCCTAGGTGTCCAACTGCCAGACCTAACAGACAGGCAAAGCGAATCAAATAACTGGAAGTCACAAAAGTGTCCAACACCCAGGAACTCCGAGGAGCTACAGAAGACAAGCGTATAATGTCTCAGCCACTTCCTTAAGGTGAAGCTGCTTGCTCCCCACACTGTAATTTGATTTTCCTACAGCTAAAATTTAAACATGGTGTGGTGCTGATCAAAGCAAAAAGAAAGAACAATGCCCTCATGGAGCAGAGCTGCCCCTAGACTACCTACCTATCTCTGAACGATTACATTAGAGATAAATAATTTTCCATCTAGTGTGAGCAATTGTATAAATCAGTCTTTTAGTTTCAATGGCATCAGTTCTTTTTCTTTATTTTCTTTTTTTCTTTCACAGTATTTTAATTTATGCCATTTTCTAACATTCTATATATTCTTGTAAGAGTGCTTGACTTCTTTTTGGAAGAGTGTACCTTGTGCCATTTGTTTGCAACTCCAAATCCCTACCTACACCCTTCCACCTGCCTTCTTCCCCATTGGCAGATGACATTAATGGGCTCTTCCTTGCTTTCTGGCTTCCAGTTAGAATTAACAATGGGGATATCAGCAAGAAATCTGAGATGAGTAGAAAACAACATTACGGGATTTTTTCTGCTGGAATCCCTTGCCTCAACCTGGCTGTGTCTCTCCAATGAAGGTCACTGCTCCTCTCAAGACAGCCCTCTCAAGAAAATTTGCTCCTTCTGGGTCCTAGTAACGACTCTCTCTCTCCTCATTCCCCAGGGCCTAGAGTGGTACCAGCTCCATGGTTACTAATCCAGTGTTACTGTACTATTTCTTGTGGTTTCTATCAAGCCCACACTTCTGTAATTGGTTCTTATGTAAATACATTTTCTTGGAATATTCTTAATTTATGCTTGACATCTGTTTTCTGTTGGGACCCTGATTGCAACAAAACAAAACATTGTGTAAATACATAAAATTTCCAGATATCTCTCTCTCTGTTCCTTCCCTTTACCATCACTGCATCTCTCATCTTTATTTGCCTTTCATGTATGTCAAGCTTTGTGGTTACTAGAAAAAGCAGTATCTAACAGAGAAGACAAACTTATGCTTTTCTGACTCTTCTCTGATTTTGTATAATTTTTCTCTTCCTCCCACATTTATTTAAAGAAGAGCCACATTCAATATCACCATAGGATCTGCAAGGGTAATGTTAGTTGGTTTCCATTACATTTCTTCATGAAAGATATTTTTCAAGACATAATGAATGCCTATATACCAGATTTTAGTCTTTACTCTGCCTTAGCTTCTGTGTAATCCTTAAAATTCTTTTAACCTCCTCAGGCCTCAGTTTACTCATTTGTAAAGTAAGGGAACTAAAAAAAAAATACTTTCAAGTTTCTTTCAACCCAAAATATCTATAAATGTATTATTATAATTAGGTCCTGAATGATAAATTGATAGGTTTAAAAGACCAGCGTCTTACACAGACTTTATAGACACAAGGTACATATGTGCTGCAGGTGTATTGATATATTTTTGTTTATGAAGAAATGTGTAGGTGTGTAATGCAATATCTCTCTAATCTTGAAGTCATTATCCCAACAAACTAAGCACTCTAAAATATAGCTTTTACCCAGAGAAAAGTATACAAGTGTCAAGTGTTGCAAAACCCCTGAATATCTTCCCATAGGAAGGGCATTCATTCAAAGACCATCATCAGCCTTTAATTTTCACCAAATTATGCTTCTATTAATCATCCAGACTATCTGATCTAGAGCCCAACAATTGCACAAAAGATATACAAACTTACCATACTAATTTTTAAATTAGGAGGAAAGCAAAATCAAATAAAAAATGACTCCCCCATTTTATTATTCATTCCATCAGTGAAAGTAGTGAGAAATGACAACTGTCAGTTTTCAACTTGATATGGCACATATTAGAAAATAACCTGAGATTTAAACGAAAACTGCATATTTTGAAGTTATCAAACAAGACACTAACAAATTTCTGGTCTCTCTAAAAACAACTGAATATAGTGTTAATCTCCACGTCCGTAGGCAGGACTATTTGTTTTTCATTGTAAGTTTAGCATCTACTACATCAGCTGACCCACAGTAGGCATTCAGAATATATTTGTCAAATTAACAAATGAATGGATGAAAGAATGTACTCCTCCCTCACAATTTAAACCATATGCAATAATGATCTTTCTGTCTAAAAACATTCTGGTAGTTTAAGTTTTAAGTCTTATACAAATGAACATAAAATTAGTGATCTAATTTTCTAACGTAAACACTTAATTGTCCCACAAAATGTATATCCAGATGCAAGCAAGTAATTGCATATGCAAAACAATAATTTGCAAGTAAAATGACTCACTTACATGTGTGAGGACATATTTTACAGGTGCAATTTAGGTGCAAATTTCTGAAATTTTGAACCCAGGCATTCAGCCCATCTAACAGTTCTACTGTGATGTGAAGAATAGAATAGAAAAGCTGTCTTGGTTCTGAAAGTGAGCACCTAGACTGCTATATCAAGCAGCTTAAGTCCGTAGGGTATTTGGGCAGGGGGAGTTAAAAATAATAACAAAGTTATTTCATTTGGGAATATAGTTCTTAACCCAAAAGTTACTGTAGGTTTAAATTTCAAATACATTTTCTCACCAGTTCATCCACTCTCACACGGAACTGCCTGCAGGCAAAATCAAGAAGTAGAGGAAATTTGTCTCAGGTCTCAGGAACCCATCTGTTGTTCTTCTGTTTTCTTCTTCTTTTCCCAATATTAAGGTCATTCCTCCATATCCAAAATTTTCAATAGTTAGCTAGCGTGAGAAACCAATTCAAAGCCTTAGCACCTCATATTTCAATTATTTCTCACTCTCCTTACTAAGATCAAAATAAACTTGTCTACACATGTTAAAGAAATAATCTACTAAATCTGACATGAATAGTAATTATTAGGTGAGCTTATTAATAATACAGATTCCATGGCCCAATAGAAATAATGATTCTGTAGGGCTATGATTGGGTCTAAGAATAAATATTTTAACAATTAGTCCAGGTAATTCTGATGTAGACACCATATTTTGAGAAACACTCTTTTAAAGCTCCAGTTTTTACTTTCCAAGGTGACGTGTAACTAAAAATAAGAGTTAAACTATTAAAAGTTAGTAATAGATGATAGGTTTTAGCATGAGAATTAAAAAGACCTGAGACTTAGCTGAAATCATTGAGGCAGTCCAGCATAATGGGAGAAACTTGAATCATGAATTTAGTTGGACTTTGCTCTGAAAGTGTACTCCTCCCCTTGTGAAATATATGACAGTGGACAACTTCCTGAACTTCTCTGAGCCTCAGTTTTCTTGAGAAAGGATTTAATTAAACCTTCACTTCCAGGTTTGGGAAGATTGAATGGCAGTAAAGGAAAGAGCCCAGGAAGCTGAGAAGCACATGGAAGCAGAGCTCTGGCTCTGGAGTTGTAAAGGAGCAGCTGAATATGTCCTGAGAGCCTGGCAGTGTCAGGAACTTGGACTCAGACTGAGAGGTTTTGCAGCGAGCAATGAAAGCAGTCTAGGTGGTGAGCTGCATAGACCAAACTCTCAGAATCAGGCCTGTATAATAATATTCCAGTGGACATCAGCACTGATAGATGAAGTTACCAGGAATTAGGTTCAAATCCTAGCATTTTCTAAGACCCCTGAATGAAAATGCAAAGCATGAAATTAAAGAAGAAAAAGAGCCCCAATCTGATTAAGTGGTGTCAACTGATGAATGAAAAGGTTCATACATTTGTAAAGTGGAGCTTTATTTCTCATAAAGGATTGCAGCCTGCAGGGTGGCCATTCTGACAGGCTGGGAAACATAGCCTCCTTCCAGAAGCCAGAAACAGACATTTCAAGGGTGGGAAGAATAAGACAGAGACATATGCGGAATGAGGTGGCTGACTATACATAATTCAATAAGCTATAGGAGGAGTCATGAATATTTATGAAAGGAGAAACATGCGCAGGTGCATTTGAGTTCATGCCTCTCCATGGGACCCCATCTTCAAAAATGGCGGCATTAACATGATCTGAGAGAGAACTTTTCAGCCCTCTGGCATCAAAAGGTGAAGCACAGGCCACAAAAACCGTCACTGCTCATTCTTCAAAGACTGGCCAGAACCACTTCATGGTCAGTGGTTTCTTATGGGGAAGGAATGCTGATTGGTTGTGCAGAAACTGCAAAAGGGAGTGGCAGTAGTCAGGCAGTTGGGTGAAATCAGCAGTAAAATTTCTCCAAAGGGCTTGTTTCTGTTTAACCCTTAGGGAAGAAAGCCTAAGAGTTGTTAGCAAGGGAAGGGATATAATGCGACATGTCCATCCTCACATCCTGTCATGGCCAGGGGCTCAGCTTCCAAGTTTTCTTTGGCATCCCCTTGGCCAAGAAATGGTCCATTCAGTTAGTTGGGGTCTTAGAATTTAATTTTATTTCTTCATGGGTATAACTCAGTGAGCTATAGGGGATTCAAAAGAGAAATTTTAATTCCTGAAAACTTAAGAAAGTTTTATGTATTACCCACGTGATGAGCACCTGAGGTGTTCCCCCTTTGTAATGTGCTGAACAGGATGCTTTGCACAGAGTAATGTGTTCAAAAAGTGCTGGCTTTCTCACTAGTCACCTAGGGCAAGCAGGTCAAGGAATAAAAGTAAAAAATGAACTACGGTATCAGGCTGATCTTTCAATGCCCTGACTGACAAGCTTGCATTAAAATAAATTATGTCATTAGGAAAAAGTAAAATGTATGATTGTGTGCTGCCTACTATGAAATTTTATAAAACATGGCCCCTGCCCTCTGAATATGAATAAGGAAGGCAGATAAGGCTAGACCTCGTGGAAGCTAGCTATTGATCAAAACAGATTTCAAAGGCAAATGAGAGCTTGGAAGGAGTGACTTTTCAAAACTGGAGAAAGACTAGTAGGAGACTTGCGCAGCAGTTGATGGACCACTAACATACTTTACCTAAAGTCATCTGCTACCCACTATGAAGTAAGCCATGATGCAAAGCTACCATTTCCTGTCCTCTCCTAAATAGAAACAAAAGGAGATGATTTTTGAATGAATTGTCCCACCTTATTAGTTGTCATCCAGTGAGCATCTACCATAAGCCTCGTCTGGCCCTGAACTAGAAACATCATGCATGTTTCTTATTCTTTCAATGAGGCTGATGTTATTGTGCCCACTTTTTGCAAAGAATCCAAGAATCAAGTGAAGGAACTTGCCCAGTGCCACAGACTAAGCTGGGTTCCACTCAGCTCTATCTGACACCAAAGCCTATTAGGTGCCACTGTCTCTGGCCCATGGTTTTCCACGAAGTTACTGAGCCTAACTAAAGGTAAGAATCAAGCTCCATTCCTTCCTCTGTAGTTTCTACCTCTTTTCTTCTTCATTTATCCCAAAATAATCACACTACCACTTCTACAAAGTAATACACCCTGGCATATCAGTTACATATCTGTTTTAAAAGAATAAAAAATTAATAAACAAAAGAAAATATTAATTTCAATGCAATAGCAAATAGTTTTGTTATTGGTTGCTCTAAAATTTTCTGAAAAGTAGCCTGTGGAGAATATTTCCAATTTTACTCTCTTTAGCTTCCTTCTCTTCCAGACTAAAATCCTCAAAATAAAAGCTTATGTTGTATTTTTTTCCAAAAACATTTACTTTCTTACATGAAGAACACAATTTTGAATATTTGTCTCAAACTGTTGTAAATGGAAGCTTAAAAATAAAAACAGTATCTACCATACCCATAGCCTGTATAGTGTGGCACTTTCCTATAGAAAATGTGCTGAGTTTCAGTCAAAACACATTTTTTTCCTTTTAGTATGTGACTTAAATTGATCTTTTCTTCTACTAGTTTTGCTGAGAGTGAGATTATAATCAAACGTTTCATAACAATAGTCAAATATTACTGCACACCATGCCTTTCATCGCTGTAACCTATCCAAGTGTTTGTCCCAAGGTGAATCTGCCTTTTACTATTGAAAAATTGGTGCTGGAGACAGTTATACATCTTGCCTGAGGCCATGCAAAGCCAACAGTAGAAATACAAAGTTAATCATGGAATCAAGTATCCCTTTTTCCCTTGTGTTTACTCTTAGATATCTCTACTCCAAAAACTTACATTTTTAAGAAAAAAAAGTTTTATTTAGTGCACATTTTCTAGTAAGTCCATTATTTGGTTGTAAACTTCTTGAGGGAATGAGCAATTCTATTGATTCTTGGTATTTAGCAATGTACATCCAATGGAAATTTGTTATAATTACATAATTAATTATATGTCTTCCTTTCCTTATTTCAGAAAGTATTTAGAGGAGCTTTCCGGAACATATAAACTTAGGATATAAGCGTATAAACTTAGGATATGCTCTTTCCAGAGCATATAAACATATACAATATAACAAATTAAAAGTGAAAGTGAAATATAATGTAAAATATTGTGTGAGATGTAGAAGCAAGATGAAAGATAAAGCCTGGGGATGTGGCTAAAATGTGTTTACAATCTTGCAAAATGTTATACTGGCTACAAATGGCTCCCATATTTACTTCTAAACTCACTAATAGCAAGTAAGAAAAGGGGAATCAGATGAGTTATCCCATTCACAGAAACTGACTACTCAAAAAACCACCTACTGCCAAAGAGAAGGAATCTTCTTGATACAAAAAGCAGATACATACCCTCCAATCGACTATTACATATGTGTTAAGTAACTTGTAGTGATTGATTTTGTTTCGGTTTAGTTCGGTTGGTTGGTTGGTTTTCTACACATTTCTCTGCCTCTAGGAACTTGGCAACTTACTAATACATTTACAAGCTAGTAATACCCTAAGCTAAACAATGTCTCTTATTCATAAATTTGAGTTTAACAATATCAGATCATGTCCCTTGATGGGTTGTGAAATGCTAAAAATTGTCAGAGTGCCGTGATTATAGTCATTCCCAGGATTTGATCAATAAGAAACATTCTGATCTCTGTATTGTCTACCCACTTCTCTCTTGACCCATATAGGTTCTTAATCTTCTAGCCTTTCCTATGAAATCTAGGTTTCTGGAATTCCCCTGACACAGGTAGGCAGCAGCCAAGAGAGAAGGCAGTAGTGCCACCTGGTGCTCAAAGAGATCAGAGCTTGTACATACCTACTCTCCCACTTCCTGCTCCTCCCACAACTTCTAATAAGATTGCCTATAAACAGTACCCACCCCCTTCTTGGGCCTTCCACACTTAGCCCTCAGTATGCATTCTGCAATGCCTTCTCCCATTCATTCTCCCTCCCAGGCTGCCTTCGATGCTCATTTTATCAGTTTTCACTTGTAAACACATTGAATGGTGGGAGGAGAGTCACATGATGTGAGTAACCCCACAATCCTGGCTGGTACCAACTCCAGCGTTAAAATATAGATGTACCAAAGTAAAAATATTTATTGCGTTTTTGGGCATTGAACATTGAAAGGATTCCAAATATCGAGGACCAGGGAGGAAATAAGCACAGATGCCGCCATTTGGTGGGTTGTTGTTGTTGTACATTTCAGAGACAAAATACAGTAAATGTTTTACAGACATAGTTGCATTACTATGCGTCCCCTGACATATTGTGCTTGTCACTTTATTATTTAGCATTTATGCAGTATTTTATCTGTCCTATATTATCTTTCACAAGCCTATCAAATAGACTATTTTTATTCCTATGCAGAACCTTGTCACAAATGACCAGACATGTTAAAGTTCCCTCTCATCATATTGAAAGTTCCTAGTGAAAGCTGAAGGAAATTTCAATGCCTTGTCCTTTGCCTTCTATCAACTGATTCATGAAATGACCACTAAAGTCCTAATAATGTAGGAGGAAAGGAAATAGATATAAAAAATATAGGTCTGTATTCACGGAACTTTCTACTCTGATGGCCTGGGGATTCCTGAGCATCAAACGAAAATTTGTATCACAATGTGAGTGCCCTACCTAGGTTAATCAACTAGAATTAAGTTATGCACCACAGAGTATAATTATTTGATGTGTTTGTACTAAACCCCTGAGTATGGCACAAGAGAGAGGGAGAGAGAGAAAAACAGAAAGAAACAGTTTAAATGTGTAGCTAATTCCCCACACTGTTCCTTTCAGTGAGCATATACCCTACCACATGCATGTGACAGAAGATGGCGGTCAATGGTTCTCAGCCTTAGCCCCTCATGCATGTACCTCTCAGTGTGGAGCATTGAATACGTGTCTAGTTGTAAAGACACTATGTGTCTTTATTATATATAACCACGAGACATAAACTAAACATAATCCAACTGCTTTACATGTGCTTAATTAATGAAAGCGCAACTGGTCCCAATATCTGAGGGAAGCATGCTCTATGTAGGACTCACGGAGCAATAGTATGTCAGTCTCGATGTGGCATGAGTGTAGACTTAACATATTCTATTTGATGGGCTATTTAAGGTATTTTCAAGGGTGATATAACTATTTGTGATTTCCACTTTATGCCTTAATTTCAGATCCTGACACCCAAGGAGATGTAACTCAAATGTTAAAGTTGATCTGGGGGAAGGAGGAAGGAGTGTGACTTCTTGCTTACATGTGTCAGGGAAGGTCTGACAAAGGAGATAGCCTTTAAGTTGAGTCTTAAAGAATGACTGGGATTTGTCCAGGCTAGTTGGGAGGAAAGAGTACTCCAAGCAGAGGAAACAGCAATCTGCAGAGGCAGAACTCTCTAAGTGACGGCATTTTCTAAGTATTCTAAATAATTTGATATGGTCAAAGGTTAAGGTACATGTGATGCTGAAACTCTATTTTTTATTTATTGAGACATCAAAGGTAATTGTTAAACAGAAAAGTAGCATGATAACTGTGTCCCAAAAAGGGGCCGTCTGGTGTCTGTGTAAAGACAGCATTTGAAGTGACCAAAGAAGGAGCAGAGATAAGTTTGGAAACTATTGCCTAGGTTCATGTGAGAAACAATAACAGATTAAACTAAGACACTGGCAACAGGAGGGAGTGGAATGTACAGTTTTTAAAGAATATTGGAGTCAGAAATGACAGAATTTGGTGACAGATTGGATGCAGGAGATGGCATTTTTCCAAATTCAAAGATATCTAAAAAGTTGATTTAGTCAAGCCCTGAAGAAGTAAAGCAGCTACATATTTATAAATTTGCTCCAACTCATGAGAGGGGTGTGGGAGTTAGAAATGTACCCAAAAGCAAATCACCAATTAAGGATCCTAGGAAGAATAACCTTCATTGATTTTACAGAGAACCTTTCCCAGAAACAGCCATACCAAAATTGCTTCTCCATTAATTATAAAACAATAATTCTTCAAAGCCTTGCTTATGATATCAGTCAAGGTCCAAAATACAAAATTATATATGAGAAACCATACCATATTTTGGAATTTAATGTATGGAAAAACAGTCTCTACTAAGAAAATTGTCTTACTTAATAAAAGACTGCATAAAAGATCTATCTCTCTTTTTTCCTAGGCTTACTAGGAAGCTCAAAATTAAAGTTAAAATCAGTCTTAGGGCCATGTGTGGTGGCTCTCACCTGTAATCCCAGCACTTTGGCAGTCCAAGGCAGGAGGACCGTTTGAGCCCAGGAGTTTGAGACCAGCCCTAGCAATATAGAGAGGCCCTGTATCTAAAAAAATTTTAAAACCCAGCTGGGCCTGGTGGTGTGCACCTGTAGTCCTGGCTATTCAGAAGGCTCAGGTGGGAGGATCATGAGCCAAGGGGTTAAGGTTACAATGAGCTATGATTGTGCCATTGTACAATCTGCCCAGGCAAAAGAGCAAGACCCTGTCTCTAAATAAATAAATAGATAATAAAATCAGTCTTGATGAGATGGTTAATTATATGTGTCAACTTGATTAGGCCATGGTAGCCAGATACTGGATCAAACATTATTCTAGATGTTTCTGTGAAGATTTTTTTAGGTGCAATGAACATTTAAAACAGTAAACTTTGAATAAATAAAACAAATGAAACAAATTATTCTCCACAATGTGGGTTGGCTTCATCCAATCAGTGAAATACCTTAGTAGAAAAAGACTGATCTTTCTCAAGGAAAAGAGAATTCTGCCAGCAGGCTGCATTTGAATCTGAATTGTGAGTCTCGGTCCCCAGCCTCCCACCTACCCTGAAGATATGTGTATTAAGAAATATATATATACAGAGAGAGCAACATATATATAGAAACATATGTATACAGCATATATGTACAAATATATCTATTTAGCAGATATATAAATATATATACAGCAGATATATATAAATATAAATATCTACTATGGGTTCTGTTTCTCTGGAGAACTGTGACTAATAGACTCAGCAATTATACTGGTCCTGACAATTTCTTTTCCTTCTTTTGCAAAATCTTAATTTTTTGTTTGTTTTTATGCTTGTTATATATATCTTATTGTAAATACATCATGTTTGGGGGATGTCTTTCAAAATTAGAAAATGTGTTTTGAAATTTAAACACCCTAAAATCAGACAGACTATGCTATGTACTTTTATTTTTCATGTCAATTCTTAAACAACACTGTGTGATAAATGATATAGTCCTTCAATAAAGAGGAGAAAATTGAGCCTTAGGAGATTTACATGACATTTTTAACTTCCAAGCCCTGCAGATAACAGAGCTGTGATGGAACTCGAGATCTAAGTGATTCTAACTGACCCCCCAACACACAATGAAGCCTCTGCAAAGAAAAGCTTAAATTACAATAGAACACAAACTCTGAAGGCCTTTGCTAGACTTATTTTAAGTGAAACCTCTTGTAACTCAATTTACCTTTTTGCTTGGAAATGACAACTTCTAAATGAAGTATTCTTTCTTACAAAGGACAGGGATCCATCACACAACAAGTTAGGCCAAAAGAGGACAGTGGCTCTTTCTTGAATCCTCAGGATCGAAATCAAAGTTTCTGGGCCTCAGAAACTACAGGAAGCAGAAACTCGAATACTTCCCAGTCTTTTTCCCATCCCCATATCTTCTTTCCCCTCCTCTAAAAGTTGGCTTACTTCTTCTCTCCATCTTCAGACAAGGTTGCTGGGTTTCCTGGGCCACATGGCTGAAAATAGCCAATGACAAGAGCACCTGGGTTTATATTCTATGAGTTTCAATAGACAGGTAAAATATATATATTTTTTTTCTGAAATCAACTTTCAAGGAAAGACATTGGTTAGTCCAATTTGGATCAGGTATCTACATCTAGTAAAATTAGTGGAATCAGAGGCTTTGGGTATGGAGTAGACAGCATGTGTCATGTGATGAGCAGAATTACCAAAAGTGATCCTGAGAGCTCCTTTATAATTGCCTGAACAATGAACCAGCTAGGCCCAGAGTTGGGGGAGGGCAGGACAATGGGGAGAAAGGTGAAAGGAAGATTCCCCCTTTCTTCTCTCAGTGGGGGCTGCTGCACTCCCTTCTCTCTGTAGGAGGTAACTCCCATTATCTCTCAAGTTCCCAAGTGTTGGATAGTTGGAATTACTAAATTCCTGATGTGAACGGCTGGCACTCAAATCCACATTGTCTGGTACCAAAGTACACTGGTTATCCTCCACTGATGGTTGCCCTCATGATTTCTCTATAAGAAGAACACCCCCAGGAGCATGAAGTCCCCCTAATGGAACACAGATAACTCCACATTGCCTGTCCAGTAGGGTATCCTGGCCCTGGGAAGTCTCTCTGTGGGAAAAAGAGGGGAAAAAGGCTAGACCGTCTCAGCTAATCCTGTCCTTGTAATTTTCTTTTTTGCTTTATAAAGCCTATTCCTTAAAGCAGTGATTCTGATTCCTCAGGTGTGATTCCTAGACCAGAAGCATTAGCGCTAGCAGGGAATTTGTTAGAATTGCAAATAGATGGACCTGACCCTACACCAACTCAAATCAGAAACTCTGGGAGTGGAGCGCGGAAATCTACTTTACCAAGCACTCTGTGTGATTCTGATGTTTGCTAAAATTTGAGAACTACTAAATTCATGCCATGTGATATTGTGGAATTAGTCCTGACCCCTTAAACAATATCACAATTTTCCCAAATGGATCAGGTGCTCAACCCAAGATCAATCAATGTTCAAGTAAAAAGGTTGTGTTGTATTAACATGGTGGCTCCCACTGAAACCATATAAATGATGTCTCATCCTCAATCTTACTCCTTTTCTCTACTGGAGGGAGGTAAGAGAAATGTGAACTTAGAGTGGTCTCGTGTACCAACAACTTCTGTGGTTCTCATCATATTCTGAGCCATGGTGTTGGCATCAAAGAGGTCAAAAATAAATTTCTGTGCCCAACATCTTAACTCAGAACTTCGAGTGGTCTTGTGTACCAACAACTTCTGTGGTTCTCATCCTACTCTGAGCCACAGTGTTGGCATCAAACAGCTCCAAAATAAATTTCTGTGTCCAACATCCTAACCAGAGATACCCCTCACAAACACACCACAATTCATGTTGTCTTAGACATACATAAATGCTCTAACACAAAAGTGTCTATACAATTACCTGACATTACGTTTTGTAGTGTTTATGTCCTACCCATGATTTCTTGCACCAGCAGCTGCTGAGTAAATCAAGATTGATCTCCTAGGACTGAACATCCTCCACTACTTTAAGTTAAAAATATCAGCTTGTTACCTTTTTTCATTATTCTTATTATCTTTTAACCTTATTCTTATCCTTATTTCCTTTATTCCCTATTCCCATTCCACAGCCAAATCTAGGGAATTAAAACTATTGGCCAACATACCAGGTTAGAGGAGGTTTGGGATGGAAGTTGATACCCAAATCTTAGCACTCTATCTTTTCAAAATTCTCTCTCTTCAAAAAAAAAGCACAGCATTTATTTTATCGCTCAAAGTGCAAAACTCTCTGGTAAACTAGACTGGAAAACCAGGCACAGATCTGAGGCTAAATTCTAGCTTCCACATGAATGGAGGCTGGCCAAGTTCATAGAGCAAATCTCAAACTGAACAGCTTAACCAAAGGCCTAGCAGGATTAACGGAAGGCCAGGCTTGATCTCTTAAACTTGAGCATGCATTAGAATCTCCTGAAGGACTTATTAAAACACAGATTTCTGGGCCCTACCCACACAGTGTCTGAGTCACTGCCTCTGGGGTAGGGCCCAAGCATTCACATTTGTAAAAGTTCCCAGGTGATGCAGCTATTGCTTCTAAGAACCCTGCTTTGAGAGGTAATGAGCTATGTGGTTTACAGTGTACTTACAGGGAGCAAAAAAGAAAGCTCACTGTATTAAGTGCAGAAAGTTCCAAAAATAAGTTAGAATCAAGCCAAAAAGGAACATGCTATGATTTGGGGACACTGAGGGAAACTAGGATACGTTACCCCAAAACATGCCTCTTTGACACAAAAATTATTTGGGGCTGAAGCAATTAAGAAGCAAAAAATTCAAGAAAAGCTCTCTCTACCGCCCTATTTTCTGCCTAAAGGAGGGATATAACTTCTTCTTTAGTAGGGATGACACTAGACTCTTTACCCAGAGACAGCGCCAGAGGAGTTCCAAAACAAACCTTCCTCCATACTTTCCTCCCATATATTTACTTACCCACAGCTCCCCACTCTTGGAAACCTAAAAAACATTTTCCTTTGTTTTGTCATTTTTCTGCAAATGTGTTGTTCTTTGTTGTAGTTGCTACAAAAACCAGAGTTCTAAGCCACCACTTTGAGTTACTTTTCCCTGAGCATTCTCCTGTGTGATATGTTCTATGTGCATTAATAAACTCTTTTTCTCATGTTAATCTTTTTGTTAAAAAGCCCCTGATAAAACCTCTAAAACAGGTAGGGGTTACATTGTGCCTTCCCTCCAAAACCTAAAAGTAATTTGGATTATGCATGAACTACAAGTGAGTCAGAGAGGAAAGGAAGTTAGAAGAGAAAAAGCATGAAACAGTCTACTTTCTTTTGGCTAAAGTTGAAACATGGGAAGAAAAAGAGAAGGGTTTCTTCAATCTTTCAACAATTTTAGTCACTGTTATTCTCCTGGACCTGAAAGTCTACATTCCCTTTCCACGTTTCCCTCTCCCCATGATGTCTTCTTCCCAGGCTTCCCCTTTGGATCTTCTTCTACAGCTCAAACACCTTCCCAGTATCCAGTCTTTTCAAGGCCTACTGTGATCTAACCCCTTTCATCAGACTTTACGCAGCAGAAGTCCCTATTTGCTTCAAAGTATTTGTAAAATAAATTTACATCTGCTATGTGTAATTGAAAAAAAAAACACAATTTAGAGCAAAAACAGCTGACTTTTTATATTCCAGCTTTCCAGGAAGAACACTTAAATTCGTAGCAGGAAAAAAGACAATGCTATTATGACCACTTTTCACTTACATAGGTGGTGTAGGAGGAGGTCATACCTAAGACTAGGATCTCATGAAAGAAAAGAGACAGTCATTACAAAGATCAGGCAAGTGTTACATGTGATTAAAATACCTACATTTGAAGTGCAGAACCTTTGTTTAGTCAAGTAATGTTACGAGGTTTTGAATAAGCAAACATAGAACTGGGTAAAATGTAAGGAAGGGGAGGAAGGAGTTGAACTTCATGAAGAAGCATAAAAACTTAAACATGGAGGTTGAGGAAGAAGAGCTATGAATAGGTAAGAAGGAAGAGGAGAAAATGAGAGGAGAAGGCCTTAGAAACCTACAACACAGAGCAGTCCATTGGGGGACTGGAGATCTTTTTGGTAGAGGGAGGTCTAATATTCAGTATGAAGCTACTGGTTCTTCTGGGATATAACCTCCCTGTATTTCTTCCAAGCCTCATGAAAAAATGTGATGCAACTGCTTTGCTTATGATACAATGGAAAAAGAAAAGTTCTGCCTTACCACATGGCAACAACTGACTAGCACTTAGTAGCAACTAAGCCAACCACATCCTGCCTTTAGATGGCACCTGTCCTGATACTTTCCACTGCCCCATCCCTATGTGGATTGGCACAGGGCTAATAGGAGCAACAGCCACTGGGTGCAATATTTGAGTCACAGAGCAAAAAAGGGTACTGAGGAAATAAGCCCTGATGATTCGTGGGGATTCAGGGGAAGGCACGGTATTCCCAGCGGAAAGGGAAATAGTAGTAAAGGGCCCCACAAGAACAAAGAAATCAGGAAAACGTGGGCAGCTGATCCTTGAGTTGTACTAATTCTAATTGGTTGCCCTTGAATCCTCAGTCTTCATTCCTGAAGCACTATGCAGATCTAGAGAATCTATTTGAACTTTCTTGTTCCCATTCTATCTTTACATAGTTTACTTGGAAGCTTTGACTGGGGAACATTCCAAAGCCTTGTGTTATTTCTCTTTGCAGATCTTGTTGGGACAGGTCATTCTTGTTCCTATGCAGTTATGCACATGCAAAGGTTAGTGTATCAGGTGACTTTGCAGCATAAATTAATTGTAAATCCTACTCATTCCTTAAGTTTGACCTAATCCTCCAACCTTTTGATGTTTCCACCTCCCATACACCCAGTTCTATGATTGGCCTACAGATGGCATGTCTACTTAATATCAAAAATAGAATTCAAAGATCAAACTAGATGATCTGTCTATGCCCAAACCAGGTGGATCTTGTTTAGCCAGCCCACAGAGTTTGTAAAAAAAAAAAAATAAGCCAACCTGTATATATCAAAAGACTAATGTAAAAGTTCTGATTTCCTGTTTCTTTAGAAAGATCAGATCTGGCAAACTTTCAATGGAGCATACACTGCCCGTTTGCCTCAACTGACCCACCTTGCGTCTTTATGTTACCTGCCTGGCAAGCCATTTGAGTTTTGTGCACTGAGCCGATGTCTGTTCAAACAATTCTCATTATGGAAAATGGTACGTCTCAAAAGGCAGCCAAAACTATTACCAGAGTGTTCAATTGTTAGAAAGTTTATCTTCGTACTGAATAAAACTCTATTTCCATTAAACTTAAATTGAATTTACCAAATGTCCACCTTCTGGTCTTGGATTTACCTCCCAAATCTAAATGGCATTGCTTCAATTACTAACAGATAGTCATCAGTTCCCGCAAGACTTCTCCAATCCAGGCTAAACATCCTAATTATTTTAACCTTTCCACTCATGCCAGTGATTCTCAACCTTTTCTCCTTTCGGATCACTTTCCTCTGGATATTATCTAGACATTAATAACAAAAAAGAATTGCCACCATCCTCTTTGTCATGATGAAATTAATATCCATATTAAACTATATTGAAAAGTCATCACTTTCCCTTTTTTATATTAATATCCATTTTTTATTATTTTGATACATTTGACTATTACTTGATCCCCTGCCAGAGTAATGCAGATATGCCTCAAAAATTATGACTGTCAGGGACAGAAGCCATATTATATTCATTCTGTCCATTCTGTATCCATAATGGATTCATCATAATGTGCTGAGTGTAATATATAAATAATTACGCAAGTAAGCACTATTTATATACTCTTACTTAAAATGGGTTAAGTTGACAGAGCTAACGATTAACATGAGTAAATTAAGACAACATAAGGAGGATTGTGTGTGCACGCACACGTGTGTGTGTGTTTGTGTGTAAGTGGAAAAGCATCTTTACCTACCTTTTTCTGTAATTTTTATAGACATATAGGAAAATTAAATGTTAGAGCCTTACATGAGCTTAGATGAATTAGGAAAATGACAGCTTGAAAGTATGAGTGATCTTCCCATGGTCACAGAGGTAATTACTGACAGAAGCAGACCTAGAATCCAGGTTTCTTGGCTCCTGTTGCCTCTTTCCAACCTACAAACATTTGTTTCTAATATCCTTCTAGTAGTTTCTCAAGGTAAACGTATATTGAATGCACCTTTCAGTATTTTACAGGTTCAGAGACTTAAAATCTGAAAGAAATTAAATTGAACTTCTTAAGAATTAGCTGCATACCTGTAAGGATTTAAATCAAAATCAACAAATCATCCTCATCCATCCAGTGTTCAAAAGCTCAAGAAAGTAGATGCCACTTTGCTGTTAGAGGGTTGAGGTATGGGTGAAATTTTAAATTTACGGTAATAATTTTTGTTGACTACTGCCCCAATATGTGTATATTAAGCTTAATTCACTATATCTCATGTGTCAGAAAGTCAAGACTTTGCCTACAGATTAGTGAGTTTTAACTTCTTTTGAAATTTTCTGTTATTTTTTTAAAATCCTACATAGAATTGCCTAGCTTCTACCTAACTAAGGAAGTCATTTTTTAACTGGTGCGTCTGAAATGAACATAAATCTTTATTTAAAGCATCTGTGCTAAAGTGGAGCATGATGGAGATTTATAGATACCTGGATGAAGAAAACTTCAAGTGATCAATTAAAATATACTTTGAGGTATACAATTACAAGGCAACACCAAGGAAAAGTAAACTGAATTCCTTAAAAAAACTGATCTTTTCAGCTATATATCAGCACCTGAAGCCAAAATAAGATCAATCACTACTACACTAAGTTACTGCATTTAGCTTAAGGGCTACAACAGAGACTACAGAAGTTTTCCATCAACAAGTTGAAAGGCATGATGGGTAGAAGTCAGTGCAATGGCCTCTGTGAGTTACAATAAGATACCAGTACAGCATTTGATAGACACTGGACGTTTCACCAGGAGCTGGCACTGACTAACAAAATCCCAAAATCTGAAGAATATTTCTTTGCTCCTGAAAATATAAATTATGTTAGTAGGAATATTACTTTGCTTACCTGATTTTCTCATCAAAACTATCCATCCTGCTAATCTTGAAATGAAGCCTGATTTAAAGTGAGAATCATTCTTGATTCAAGGTTAATTCCACTGTCATATTTACATTTTTGATGATACATTTTCAAATCTTGATTTAGACTGAATTAATAATATATCAAGATATTTGCTTAAAAGAAACCATTGCACGATCAACAGAGTAAAATTCAGCCCAAAGAATGGAAGAAAATATTTGCAAATTATGTATCTTATAAGGAGTTCATATCCAGAATATACAAAGAATGTCTACAATTTAACACAAAACAATCAGATTTTAAAATGGGCAAAGAACTTGAATAGAAATTTCTCCAAAGAAGATAAACAAATGGACAATAAGCACATGAAAATATGCTGAACATCACTAAGCACTAGAGACTTGCAGGTCAAAACCACAAGATACACTTCATACCCATTAGGAAGGCTACTGTTAAAAAGAAAAAACAGGAAGTAGCAAGTGTTGGTAAAGATGTGGCAAAACTAGAACCTTACGTACTGTTGGTGGGAAAGTAAAAATACTACAGCCACTATGGAAAAAATATGTTGATTCCTCAAAAAATTAAAAACATAATCACCATATGATCCAGCAATTCCATTTCTTAATATATACCCAAAGAATTTGAAATCAGGTTGTCAAAGAGATGTTTATATACCCATGCTCATGGCAGCTTCATTCACAATACCAAAAGGTACAAGCAATACACGTGTTCATTAAAGGATGAATGGATAAATAAAACGTGGCATACAAATACAATGAAATATTATCCAGCCTTAAAGAGGAAGGAAATTCTGACACATGCTACAATGTGGATAAACCTTGAGGACATCATGCTAAGTGAAACCAGTCACCAAAAGATAAAAATTGTATGATACCACTTATATGACATACTTAGAGTAGTCAAATGTATAGAGACAGAAAATAGAAGTGTTATTGCCAGGGGTCAGAGGGAAGGGATAATAAGAGTTGTTGTTTAATGCCTATAAAGTTTCAGTTTTGCAAAATGAAAAGAGTTCTGGAGATTGGTTGCACACAATGTGAATATACTTAATACTATTGAACTGCACACAAAAATAGTTAAGATGATAAATTTTATATTGTGTGCATTTTACCACAATTTTTAAAAAAGCAATTATTAGGTTCACTAAAGGCAGAAAAATGTTTATTATTATTGCCTTTAATGGTAATGATAGTTGCCATGAATTGAGCCCTTATTCCTCAGACTCAATTACATGCATTCTCTCACTGAATTCTCAAAAAAAAAAAAGGCCAATAACAGAAGCATCATTACTGTTCTCTGTTTACAGATGAGGAAACTGAAAATTGGAAATTAAATAATCTCATCACATCTGACTCTGAGAGACATTGCAGTTAAAAAAAGAAAAATGCCCTAAAACTTAGTGGAGTAACATGAATCTATGGGTCAGAAAATTGAATAGGCTTTAGAGGGATGGCTTATCTGCATCAAGATGTCTAGTAATTCACCTAGAAATACTTAAAGGACTAAAGCTAGAATCATCTAGAGACTTCTTCACTCACATGTTTGGTGTCTGATACAGAGACAGGCACTCAAAGATTGGGCTCAGTAGGGACTGACAATTGGAATGACCACATGTACCCTTTTCACATAGCTTGAGCTTCCTCAAATCATGGCTTCCTCAGGATAGTCAGACTTACAGCATAGTAGCTAAGGACTCCAAGAGTAAGTGTTCCAGCAAATAAGACAAAAGCTGTCTAATCTTTTATGACCTAGCCTTTGCAGTCACATAATGTCGTTTTTGCCATTCTTTATTGGGCAAAATTCACAAACCTACCTAGATTCAAGGAGAGAAGACCTAGAACCTATGTCTTGATGGCATAAGTGGAATCAAAATGTTTGTGATCATGTTGTAAAATCATCACAGACTCCAAAGCCCTTATTACAGCACAACGTGTGATGTTTAGTCCTAGGGCTTCATAGATTGTTATCAGTGGAGGAAGTAAGAAAGAATGGGTAGTTGACACATACTTTTACTCTAACAAAGCAGAATTTAAAAGTGAAATCATATATAACTCAAAGACAATTTCACTTGAACCACAATGCCAACCTAAGAATATTTTAAAACAGTGAATTCATACTAAAGCAAAAAATGTTTACATAATTTTGTTCTTAATGATAAATGCACTTAAAATAGAGGGAAATCCACAGCAGAGACTGGTGCTGGATTGTTGGCGTCTGAGTAACAAAAGGACGAAGAGATGATGGATGGCCATATGTATATTAGCAAGCACAAAACATCGTTAATAGCCACTTGCCTGCTTTGAAGGACGACACTGGACTTACACCAGAGTCTTGACAAGGAGGAGAGCAGCAGTGCAGGAGCAAGCAGAACCCTCGGGGTTTAGACTGGGCTAGGAGGGTTATAAATAGAGATGCCCCAGGCCCCTCAGCAGGCAAAAGTACACCCATCAATAAAACTAAAGATGAGGAGAAGAAACAGTCTGAAAATCTCAGGGGGGAAAAAAACAGAAGCCTAGAATAAATGAAGAAAACTCTAAGTTATTCTTCCCCATGAAGAAAGTCATCAAAAGACTTCTTTACAGTCATAGAAAGGGGAGGTGTAGAGGACATTGTTTTCATGGCCCGCTGATATTTTCTTTAGGACATTAAAAAATGTCTATGAAGCCACATCAATAAAACAAGCCTTTTTTTCACTATCAAAGGAACAATAACACAAAACTAGAGAAGTTGTAATTAGTAATTGAACCCACTTTAAAATAACAATATAATGATTTTTAAAGCAGAATTAGTTTTTGTCAGTGAGAATGAGTAGAAAAATAATTATGGCTTATTTTAAAAATTGTTAAATTCTAGATTATTTTATGGTTTATTTTCCTAGTGGATGTGCATTAACATTTGCGCTAAGTTGAACTTGTCATATAAAGAAATCGATTTGTTTTTAAGAACTACTCTGTAATTCAGCCAAGCAATAGGAAGGAGAGAAATGTGAATTGATATACAAAAAATATTGCTTCATCCAGATTTTGTTATCTAAACATCTGTACTGAGTCACTTTAGTAATCCAAGTTTCAGTTAACAAAAACAGTACAGTTGTTTAATATAAGACCTACAAAGTTCCAAAAGATACTAAGTGCCTCCTGAGTCACCAAAGCAAAATGAGAAAAGTTAGCTGGTGAAAGGTTATGCGTGGGGGCCAGGGGGGCGGTGGGGCATGAAATATCAGCCTAAGGCATTTAAGTTTTATTCAATGGGCAAAAGGGAGGCATTGGAAGTATTTGAACAAAATAGTGACATTACCAAACAAGACTTGTAGGAAAATTAATCTGGTGTTCAAAGGCAGTTTAGATTTTAATATGGAATGATTGAAAGTCAGTGAGAAGTCTATTGAAATAAAATCCAGAGTGAGGGAGAAAAGGCAGTACGTTAACTATGCTTCATGATCATGAAAGGGGAAGATGAGGGATAGGTAAGATTATGTGGGGATGTAGGGGACCAACCATCCCAGTTTGCCTGAGACTGAGAAGCCAGGGGTGTAGGATGCTCAGTGTTTAAGCCAGGACAGTCCTAAGCAAATCAGGATGGTTGTTAACCCTAGCTGGATACTAGGGGAAAAGAAAGAAGAATCGTTTTTTGATTACAGGGAGTCAGGAGTGGGACAACCACTTGCAACTGTCTATTAGCTGACTTTTCAGGTTTAGGGCAGCAAATGGCTGTCCCAAAATTCCCTACCTGTGTGTTCAATTCAAGCTCCCAGTGGAAACAGTTTTCAACATTTTTGTGCGACTGAAAATGGTTGGTCATCTTGGTGGAACTGACAGAGAAGAGCTGTAGGAAAGGCAGATGGCCTGACTAATGAATGTGTCTATTAATTCTTAGTCCAAACTATGCTTCCAACTTTGTCTCCTACCACTTCCCTGCAAAATAGGTACACTAGCCTTCCTGGATTACTCATTTTCCTCAGTCGCCATCCCATCTGTATGTCTCTTTGCCCTTGCACACACTGCTCCTTCCATCAGAAATCTTACCAACCATTCACAGAGCCAAATTCTTCCTGTCCTTCCAACTCAACCCAAACACTACCACACTGATGATACTTTCACGTCCCATGTACTACAAATGGTTTGTGTATTTTGTACATTCTCCAATTACAGCTTCTAACATATTGTATAAAAGTATCAATTATATTTTTTCTCTGTGCTTCTTCAGGACAGGCATTCTCATTTTAAATTCATCTTTTTATTTTCAGTGACTAGATAATTTTTGATTGAATACTTAAATGAAAATTAATTGTAGTTTTTATTATAAAATTACATTAATCTAGTCTCCTTAGGAGAAACAATCTGAGCTTACAAAAAGCCTAAATTAATAAATATTTTCAAAGTAATGTTTTTAGGAAAACACTTCTCAGTGTTCACATTAATGAAACTAAGGCTCATAATTAATTAAAGAATGAGTACTCTAATATATCTGTTTTAATTAAAAGAGTCATTAGATATAAGCACATCTGTTTCGTGTTAATAGATATTGCCAAAACGGGTTTGACGTTTTGTGGAAATAGTTTATTTCATGTAAACTAATCATTTTCTTGGCTTTCAATTTATTATATATTTTATTGCATGAACAATATATCTTTTCCAGAGATGGTGCAAGAATAACTAGTGTATGCTTGAATAAGTCTGAATATTGAACCCACATAGCCCATTTGAATAAGTATACTCTGCTTGTCTCTATTTGTCATAACAGATAAATACACATGCCATTTTTCAGAACTAACTGCTACTTGTAAAAGCATTTCCCTTTCGCGTTTCTGTCTCTTTAGCATTGTTCTGTTTCAAAACTCAGAACTGCCTTGTCCTTTTCTTTCCTTTCTCCTTCCTTCTATTCCTCATCTCATTCAGTTTCTTCTGCAATATGACTAAAGTCTAGCAACACCCTCTTTTTGATTCTTTTATTCTCGTGACCTAAGTTGCTTTCATTCTTGCCTTTACCCCCTATACTCCAAAATAATGGTGATACTTTGAGCGTGCTACAAATATCCACTTTCCTCTGAACCCATCATGAGTATACTTTCCCATTTCACTTGAGCTTATCGCTCGCTTTAGAGTGAAGAATTAGCAGATGTGCTTGCATGGTTTGGCAGGCTTCTTGTGCCTGCCGATTCACACAAGAAGAGTTCATCCCAGGTAGATGCTGGTCCTTCCAACAGGGCCCCAGATCAAAGACACATTGAACAGACTCAATGCACAGCCTGGAGCTGAGCCCAACTTACTTTGCCATCTAAAGCAGATGAGCCTACTCTAAATCAGATATACTCATGGACTTGCAGACCTCAGAGCATGACAATAAATTTCAATTGTTGCCAATCACTGCGTTTTGAGGTGGTTTGTTACATAGCATTATTGTGTAAAGAGCTGACCGATACAAAGTTCTTTCTAACACCACAGGTTTCTGACTCTAAAGTATTTTTTTAAAAATATTCTCATATTTATATTTCTCTCACATGACAAGACATGTAGATGTAATTAAAGGCTATAAAAGAGCTGATTGTGATTATGATTGAGCACCTAATATATGCCAGGGATTATTTATATGTATTATTTTTAATCCATTCTTTTACTGGTAAGAAAATTGATTCAGAAAGTTTAGATAACTTTCTCAAGGTCATGTTACAAGTTAGTGGCAAGTACTCAAACTAGGTCTGCCTGAATCCTGAATGTTGGATCCTCTTCCCTCTCACACTGTATATTATCATTATGCTCTAAATTAAAGTGACAGTCATCATAATAATTATTTCAGTCCCTAGAATTAATGTTGTTTTCAGATCGTTTCTGCTTATGATTGATATTTGATGGATAGCAAATGGTTAAAACTACCTTCATATAAAAGGATGAAAAGAGTTAAAACATTTTAATTATGCACATAGCATAATTTGACATTTTTAAATTTAAAATTTCAAGATATTATGAAAGTTGTCAGAACAGGTTTGGAAGATGATTTTTATTTGCAATATCACAAAGACGCAGCGTGTTTAAAAATAAAGTAAACTTGTTGTTCTGGGCCTTTCCCATAACATGTCCAGTGATGGACAATTGTATTTGTGCACAAAACAACTCAGATTTGAGAAAGACTAAATAGCTGTTATTTTATCATTATAAAGAAAAAATGTTTGAAAAATATGACATATAAATGCTCCAAACAGCAACTTAGTGAAATTATAGTTGAAAGATACCAATTTGAAGTCATTTACTCTTTTATTTCTTTTAGTTCTTTTCACCATCCAAACAAAAACTTCTGTTTTGGGTGTTTGATTTTGTTTTGTTTTTCATTCAGACATGTTTGATAAATATCGTGGCTTCATTATTACAGAGAGTATCTGTAGAAAAACAGAAGACGTAATTTTTCTAATTCAAACAGCAGGCTATTGTCTGTCATGATCGGCCACAAAGTAGTTGTATACCAAAATATCAAAAATACAATGACTCCAAGCAACAATCTGAAGAAAGGCTTAACAAGAAGAAGTATAGCAATATTGTGATGGTCTTGCTTCAGCCCGTCTTGATCTGCCAAAAGGAAGATCTTAAACCTTCAGCATAACTAATATTCCACTAAATTTGTTCACATGTGGCATGTCAAAACTTTAGGTAATTAAGATGTCAGAATTGAGATAGTTTGGATGAAATTTGAGATAAAAGTAAAAAATCAAAGTTAGCAGTGTAGTTATGAATTAGGCTGATGTTGAAAGCAACTCAAATTTGCTGCGAGCTTAGGGAATGCTAGGGCATACAAATGAAAAATGAGCTTACTACTAGGCAATTGCTTGCCATGGTAACAAGCCCCAAATTTTTAGTATCTTAACTCAGTAAGAGTTTGTTTCTCCATTACAGTTCAGTGTAAGTGATTGTAGTGGTAAGAGACTTGTGCTAGTGTCTCCACATCCCTCAGTGGAGTCCTCAGAAAAAGAGCATGAAGCAAACACACTCCCTTCTTTACCACTCTTACCCTGAAGCGGCATCATCATTTCCACTCACATTCTATCGTGAGAAATAGTCACGTGTCCTTACCAAGTTGCAAAGGAAGATGAGAAGTGTAGTCCCCAGCAGGTAGCCATATGCCAGTGATAAAACTATATTATGAAAAAGCAACACAAAATTTGGTAGTTTGCTATATTTCTTCAGAAAATAGTTACTAAATTTCATGATGTGTATTCCACTACAGTAGGCACTATGATGTTATAAATATCTTTTCCCCTCAAGCAGCTTATAAAATAAATGGGGAAACAAAAGAGATTAATGGCATATGCTTATAAGCATTTATAGAGCCAGTTCTCATTACTCAGAGGATCATTGTGGATTTATACAGCCAGGTTACTTAGAGGACCATTTTAGATTTATAGATTTATTGTTTTGTCTCTTTTCCTTTCAATCACATTTTTTAAAACATTCTCTTCTGCTTGAAAAGTATACCATGTTCACACACACACAGACACACACAAAAAATCATGCAGTCAGGAAAACTGTGTAAAATTCAAATCAGTCGCTTGTTATTTGTCCTCAGCCCTTATAAAACACTTGGTTGAGAAAAATAGATGTTGATTTATTGGAACCTCTCAAATAGTCATGTTCACGCTGCCCTTACCACAACAAATATTCAAGTTTTGATGGAGTAATAGGAGACATTTTCATAGGCATAGCAGTGAAGGGAAAACATGTTTGAGATACAGACAAGAGTTAGCACAAGTCATAATAGCACCTATCATAGATTGTGTGTCCATTAGAGTCAAGGCGCTGTATTTTTGCTAAACCATATGTGTATGTGTTTCATTCTAATGCAGCTTATATAGTAGATTTTATTATTTGCATTTTGGGCAAGCATTAGAAAGAAGAAATAGCATGACTATTTGTATTTTGAACTAAGTGTTTAGGTGTTATTAAGTGACAAAAAGAATATCCCTTTTAGATCATCATCAGGCATTTAGATCAAGATTTTTTGATGTCCTATTTGTTTGCTTGTTTTATAAATGTTTTATTGATACTGTACAGAAAGTGTGAGTACTGTCTTAATTATGAAAGATTATGGAATCTAAGAAAATTGTAAAGAACATATGCAAAGGAGGAAGACAAAGACTTTTACTCAAGAATTAGAGTGATGGCTCACACCTGTAATCTAAGTGTGTCAGGAGACTGAGGTGGGACGATCCCTTGAGCCCAGGAGTTTGAAACTAGCCTGAGAGACATCAAGAGCCTTGTCTATACAAATAACAACAATAATAAGAAGAAATTAGTGGGGTATGGTCGTGCACACCTGTGGTCTCAGCTACTCAGGAGGCTGAGGAGCAAGTACCACCATGAGCCCAGGAGGTCAAGGTTTCAATGAGCCATGATTGGGCCATTGCACTCCAGTCTGGGCAACAGAGCGAGACACTGTATCAAAAAAAAAAAAAGAGAAATAGAAAAAGCATTTTTTAAATGTTCCTGTGAAGGTTCACATATTAGCTTAAAAGCATTGCATCATATTATAGCAGACCTTTTCCTAAAAGCAGGTTTCGGTATTATGGAAAGGGCCATGCAGGGGAAGAAAATAAATTGTAGAGATAAGCTTCAGATCACAGAGAACATGCTTAGCCTACTTCATAATATGTCCAGGGTCAACCATGAGCATAGAAACAACAAAATTAAAGTGGCTAGATCACATATATTATTAACTCAAATATATAGGAAATGTAAATAGCACTCAAAGACAAATACGTAACTTGGGTGAGAAGTAAATTATATAGACTGACATTCTGGAAGTTTAGTTTTGGTGAGGTCCAGGAACCATTGATTTTATCTGGCAAAACTAGGAAGTAGTTTCTGGACTGAGTGACAGGGAAACTTTCAAGGTTAGGATTAAAAGGAACTTCTGAGTTTTCTTGCTGCTTAAAATGGTTGTCCAAATAAAACTGAAGTTCATCCATCTATATACCAAACATTTATAAAGTACCAATCTCTTCCAGGCACCTCCTTAAGCACAAGCACAGGGATAGCAAATACGTAGTCTTATAGCTATTCCTTCTTCCTATGCCCATGGCAGACATTGCTAATCAAACACAGTTATCTTTTCCACTTATGTCAGACAGCCTCAGATTGCTTTTCAATACATCACTGCAGGCATTTACTAACAATCTAGTTGCAGTTGACACAAAGATGAAACTTATTTGCTACTCCAGCATCAGGCAAACAAAAATGGCATAGACATGATCTTATCCCTCAACAAGCACACATTTTAATATTAAAGGGGGAAGAGATTAGGATGGCTTTGGAGATAGTTGGCTCAATAGCTGTAGCTCAAAACTGCAGAATCAAGTGTACTTTGAAAACACCGAAACCAAAGGAAAAAGAAACTACGAGAAAGCTAAGTTTCATATGAATATTTCCACCTGTGCACCCAAGAATGAACTATAGACCTATTAGATATGGCCAGAGTTTTCTTTAAATCTAACAAAAGCAACTAAAAATTGTAATTGTAACTAAACTAAATTTTTTTTTTTTTGAGACGGAGTTTTGCTTTTGTTGCCCAGGCTGGAGTGCAATGGCGTGATCTCAGCTCACCGAAACCTCTACCTCCTGGATTCAAGCAATTCTCCTGCCTCAGCCTCCAAAGTAGCTGGAATTATAGGCATGTGCCACCACACTTGGCTAATGTTTTGTATTTTTAGTAGAGATGGGGTTTCTCCATGTTTGTCAGGCTGGTCTCAAACTCCCGACCACAGGTGATCTGCCCGCCTTGGCCTCCCAAAGTGCTGGGATTATAGGCGTGAGCCACCATGCCCGGCCACCTACACAAAATTTTAAATAGTGCCTGTTTTAGTTTAGAGATTATTAAGGAGCAAGCACTATAACATGTAAGTGTACGGTTGTTCTCAGCTGAAATGTAAAGGTTAATGAAACAGGTCTTGTTGGTTGAGGATTTAGGGTCAGTTACTTTGGATCAAAGGTTTTTTTTTTTTTTGAGTATGAAAAGAAAATCTTTAATAATTTCTAAACCTTCACTATTGACATCAGAGAGCAAAATATTTCTAAGGCAACCAGCAATAGGGAATATAAAAACCTAAAATCATGGAAGTGGATTTTAAAAATAATATCTTATCAACAGATAATTATTTTTCTTCTGTTCTCTTTTCTTTCCAAAATAAAATCTCTGTGAAAACCCAACACAACCCTTACCTACATCTGTCAGATTTTACCTTGCTCAGTACTCCCTCTAAGTCTTTTCTTTCATGTATTTGCATTCTCTTAAATGTGAATAATATTGAAAGTTTTCACATATATTGTAGTTTTTAAGATAAGTTGATTATTAAATCAGATTTTTTATTTTAAATTTGCTAAAATCTATTCATTCATCATCTATCCTATGAAATGGTGTAGAAGAATATTGCTTGAAATCAGAGAGATTAACATTTAAGAAAAAGAAAATAAAATTATATTAATATTTTAATATCTCTTTTCCAAGGCCTAGACTTAACATTTGAATGAAAATTTTGAATATTTACTCTGTTGTGCTCCCAGCATAACCAATAATATCTGTGGGTAAAATATTAAAATATTACTTTCATTTAATTACAGTTGAAATAAAATAATGGCAAATAAAAACATCATCCTTGGGTACTAATGTTGTTTGCTTTTATGTTCATCATTTTAAAAAGTAAACACCCATTTGAAACGTAGAACTGAAAGTAATATAACAGGGAAAAAAGGAAATACTGATATTTAATTATTTTAATAAGCTGGGCTGCTGACGACTGAAATAGTAATATCTACAAACTGGCTGAAGTATGAGGCAGAGATTTACAACTTAAATAATAGCGGTTTTAAAATAGACAACTATTTAATTGATTTTTTTCAACAGCTTCCCTAATACTTTAGGCTTCATAACTCTTGGTATCAACCAAAATTTAGCTACAGCCTGATTATAGCCAATAACTGAGAAATGTTTGTTAACAGGCACAAATGATAAACATCAGTCCTCTATGACTTGCTTCTTGAGAGATCAACCTTTTTAGCAGGAAAATTCTACAAATTGATTGCAGCCAAAAGAGGACTGCATAAGCAAACCTAACTGAGAGATGAAATCTTGACTTATTTAATGTAATTGTTAGCGTAGAAAGGGAAGAAAATGCTACTATCTGCCCCTCAGTTCAGGTCATTGCTTCCAATCTGACCCATTCCCCAGTGGAAATTCTGGGACAGTGGGAACCTGACATAATATAAGAAGGATGTTCTGCTGGGAAAAAGGGTAACTTAATGATTTACTAGAACTTTCAGATCAACTGAGAGATTCAGATACAAAGAATGGAAGTCCAAATCATAAAAGACCTGAGTTTTGCAATTCAGCTTAATTTCCTACTCTAGTTCCAAAAATGGAAATGAATTTACATATCTCAGGTTTTTTGCAGCTATCTATTGGCCAGATTATATTTCCTACAGTGACAGACCAATTAGCCAAATATTTCAATTGAGTCAATTTTGTTATGTGCAAGTCAATCAATTTTTAAGAATTAAAATAAACCGAACTGTGCATAAGAAAAAAGCCCATGTGCGACTTTTGCACGAAATAGTCCAGAAAAAAAGAAGGTCAGAAAACTCATCTAGTTAGTCAATCATCAACAAAGATTTGTTAAGCACCTACTCTATACTGTTTTAGAAGACCAGAATACAATAGCTAACAGGATTGATTTCCTTTCATGAAGTTGCAACACAAGGAAAGATACAAATAATAAATAAGCAAATAATTACACAAGAAAATTTTTAAGAATGATGAGTGTTATGAAGACCATTCCTTTCTAACATGCAATAAGGTAGACAGTAGTGAGAGAATAGCAACGAGTGATTTGGAAAGGGCTTTCTGAAGAGGCTATATTTGAACTGAGACCTGAAGCATGAAAAGGCACAAGCCAAGCAAAGATCTGGAAAAGAAAATTTCAGGAAGTGGGAACAGTATGTGCAAAGGCACTAAGCAGGCATAAACTCAGTATGTGTCAAGAACAGACACAGAAAGATTGGAAGCAGCTGGAGTACAGATAATAATCGGGAGCTCTGAGGAGAGGTTAACGTGGTAGCCAGGAGCCTTCTAGGTCGTTATAAGGAGTTTGTAATCTATTCTAGCATAAAGGAAAGCAATTGGAAGATTTTTCAAAATAAAGTAAATCAGAGGTCTTAATATCTTCCCCAAGATCTTTCTGACTTCCAGGGACCATAAATTATAAAAGACTGTACTGGAAACCAAAAGACCATAAGCATGAGACTTCCACAGTGTATTAAAGTCTTATGGATAACTTTCTTCAGGTCATTGTCTAATGTAGACAAAACCTAAATGCTCTAGTACTGGCCAAACTCTATAAATCAAGCACATTCAATTAATCTTTTTAATTTACAAGGCATCCTCATTGACCAGTGAAAATCATTTAATACGTTTATGGGTTTCTGCTGATCAAAAAAGAGTTTCTAGCATAGAGGTATCTCTGTTCTTCTTCTATCATAAGCAGAGTGGCATTTCTTCTGTGAGGTTTTGAAAGAGCTTATTTTGGAGATTTTATCAATCTCTTTTTTAAAACTGCCTTTCTTTTCTGCATTGACCTCAGCATTTCTTATTTGATATACTTTTCATTATTAAAGCTTTAATTTAAGGTGAACTAACTCAATAAATATCTTCTTGTAATTGACTTGTGGGGACCAACTCACTAAACTAAACTAAACAGTACAGAAAAGAGCATTAAATTGCATAGAAGGTATGATGGGAAAGAACATGAAATTACACAGAAGGTTTCCTGGATAACCTCTAACTATAGTTTCCCTGTTCTTTATTTTCTTTGCTAAATGCTCTTTCTCTTAAAACTTTATATTAGAACATCAATAAAATTTAACTTATAGATACTAATAAAGATAGCTTAGAAGCAGTTAATTATATTGAAACATATTCAATTCTTTATCTTCTCTGCTTCTCAGTCACCAAGTTTAGCCTGGAAGGCAAATCTCCTGAATCTTTGTCTAATGTTCTTTCCAATAAACCAGAAGTCTGAATAGTGCCTGTGACCATGGAGGTACACAAAGTCTTTCCACGGGACTCAGTTGAAGGTATTGTGTTGATTTCTCTTTTCACACCTCCTTTTTCACAATTACCTATTTCTGCCTATACAAATGAAAGATGTAATTCTCAATTATAGCTAGTTTTACTTTGGTGTGTTGTTATTGGGGGAAAACATCACAGAAACAATTCAAAACATTGACTTTAGGTTGAGAAAAGATGGCCCAAATGACTTCCATTCACTTTTTTCAACAGCAACATCAATCAAGGGATTGTGCAACACTGCTGTTGCAAAACTTCCTCCATTCTCATTTTTTATTTATACCAACAAATTTTCTTAGAACACAGCTCATGATAAAAGGTAAAGCAAAAATTTATTCTGAGTTTTATCTCATTCTAGCAATAAATAAGCTTTATCCATGGATGCATGATTTTTTTCAGAAGAATAAATTTCCATACATTTCATTAAAAGATACACCCCCAATTAAGTATACTTTTTATATTTAGTCATTGTTATCCAAATGTATAATATATGCAGGTATGTGTATATATATATATAGAGAGAGAGAGTAATCAACTGTATACTAATAATAGCTGTAATGATAACTCAATGCAGAAGAATAATGTTTTGTAAATTTATTTTATTTTTGTAAAATATGTATACACTTGCCATTTTAACCATTGTGAAGTGTACAATACAGTGACGTTAATTACATTCACAATGTTGTGCAACCATTACCTCTATTTCCAAAAGTTTTTCATCATCCAAACAGAAATTGTATAGCCACTGAGCAATAATTCCACATTTCCCCTACCCCAGTGCCTGACAACCTCTCTCTATGAATTTGCATAGTCTAGATAAGTTATGTAAGTGGAATAATAATATTTGATTTTTTGTGTCTGGTTTATTTTACTTAGCATAATGCTTTAAGATTCATCCATGTTTTTCATGTATCAGAACTTTATTTCTTTTTATAGCTGAACATTATTCCATTGTATGTACATACATTTTTGTTTTTTAATCTTTTGACAATTTGATTATAATGTGTCTTGGTGTGGGTTTCTTTGGCTTTATCTTGTTACAGTTCATTGAATTTCTTGGATATACAGATTCATGTATGTCATCAAATTTGGGAAGGTGTCAGCCATTATTTCTTCAAACATTGTTTTTGGTCATTTCTTTCCATTCTTCTTCTGGGACTCCCATAATGCATATGTTGGATTGTTTGATGATATCACATAGCTTCCTTAGACTCTGATGAACTTTTCCTTATTTGTTTTTCAGTCTGCAACTCTGACAATGATTTTAAGGTACTATTATCAAGTTCACTGATTCTTCCCCCTGTTTGAATATACTTTTACAACCCTCTAGTGAACTTTTTATTTCAGTTACTCTACTTTTCAGCTCCAGAATTTGTATTTGGCTCCTTTTAATAATTTCTGTCTCTTTATTGATATTCTCATTGTGTTCATTCATCATTTTCCTGATTTTTTTTATTTCTTTGTCCACGATTTTCTTTAGCTTGTTGAACATATTTAAGACAGTTGTTTTAGAGTCTTTGCTAGTAAGTCTGATTTCTAGGCTTCTTCAGAGATTCTTTCCTCCCATTTATTTTCTTCTTCTGAATGGACCATTTTTTCCTATTTCGTTATATGCCTTATTTTCTTTTGGTAACAGACATTTAAACACTATAATGTGGTAACTCTGAAAATCAGATTTTTCCTCTTCCCCAGTGTTTTCCTTTCCTGCCTTCCCTCCCTCCTTCCTTTTTCTTTCTTTCTTTCTCTTTCTTTCTTTTTCTTTTTTCATTCTTTCCCTCTTTCTTTGTTCTTTCTTTTTTCTTTCCTTTATTTTTTTTTCTTTCTGGTATTAAAGGCTATAGCAGTCCATTGGCTTAGTGACTTTCTCAAACTATTTATGCAAAGACACTGTTATTTATCATTTGTAGTCACTGAAATCACTGTTCTTCAGTTTGTGTTCAGCTAGAGTTTTGACAGAAATTTCCCTGAAGACCAGAAACTAAAAACAAACAAACAAACAAATAAAAAAATAAAACTCTCTTCTAGTCTTTGTATATTGGCTGTGTGCAAGAGCAATCTTTCAAAACTTAACCAGGCTTGCACTGAGCCTAAGGCTCAGCCTGAGGTGTAAGCTTAGGGTCTTCTCTGTCCTTTTCTGAGCATGCTCCTTGCCCTGGTCGTCTAAATGAATTTCCAAATTTCCCCATATTCATAGTACATTGAATAACCCAATTTTCAAAAGAAATTCTCCCCAGCTTTTGCTCCCAGGTATTAGGTGGTCTATTGTGTCTTTTAACCATAATCTTTTATGTGAAGTGTTTGCAGTTGTTACTTCACCTTGCAGGATTTTTGAGTAATGCCTACCACTTTTCTAGTCCAAGGTGTGAGTTAGGTGAAAGAGACAAGTACCATAAGTCAGTCCTTCAGGCAGCCCCCAAATAAGTCAGAACCAACATACACAACAATTTGCAAATCAGGTCAGCTCTGCTCCATTCAGGGACCAGAGTCCTACACTGAGAACATAGGCTTTCTTCTTCAAGATTGCAGCCACACGAGGAAGGGTGAAACAAGTTCAAGTAAAAACACCACAAAGTTTTCCTAGTGCTTTGAAATTCAGCATTTGCTTGGTTGCTGAAAAACTTGAGCATTTTTCAGAGTTCTTACAAAGTTGGTAATAATAGTATCTGCTTTTTATTTTTCTGGAAGATAGGGGACAGGGGAAGGAGACCTTGGACCTTCTTTTCTGTTTTCCTGACATCACTCCAGAAGAAGAACAATAATCTTAACAATTAAAAGCACTGGGATTTTTAAACCTAGACTTAATTATTTATATATTGTTATTGCATTATATATGATAGAGTGGTCAGTAAAAGACTCTCACACATAAAAATATATTAAGATACAATTGAATGGATGAAGTAGAATTAAAACATAAATTTGAAGATAATTTTTATTTAAATTTCAACTGAGAAAGAACTTGTTCATGCATATTTTCAATAAATGATAGACTATGGTATTTATATGCCACTGGGTACATTTAAAAAGAGAAGTAATAATTAGACTGTGGTATTTATATGCCACTGGGTACATTTAAAAAGAGAGGTAATAATTTTATCCTAAACATAAGTATTTACAATGTTTTGAAAATTACATTATTTGCAACTATTACTTGAATTTATAATAAAAGTATTTTAGAGGTCAACTTACAAATTTGCAAAGGGTGCTTACTTTTTCAAAACTCACTTAAGAAGTATTTGTGCCAATATTTGAAGAGCGCTGCACTATTCTATGCCATTTCCTTAAATATATATCAACTGAATTATCAGATATAAATATAAAAGACAATTAAATTTGAGTGCTATTAATGTCCTCCTTTTACTCTGCCTTGCAGCAGCAGTTAACAAGTTGATTACTGCTTCATTAAAACACTCTTCTTGGCAATAGTATGAATGCTTATGCTTCTGATGTTCTTTCTACCTTGGTGACTGTTTCTTCTCAGTATTTTCTGGTTTGTCCATATATTTTCAGCCTCTAAACATCAGATTGTACAAAGATGCAATTCTTTGCTCTCTTCTATTACTACATGAATCTCCTGGCTTTTAAAACTATTTGCTAATAACCACCAAACTTATATCTTCCTTTCTCTTCTGTTCTCCAAATTCTAATATCTGTCTACTTTATGCCTCTACTGAATGTTTACTAGTTGCAACGTTAATATAACAATCCTAAAAACAACTCTTGGTCCTCTCTACTTTGCAAACCAATGATGGTTCTAGTCTTACCCATTTAAGCTAGTGGCTTTCCTTTTAACTGTTTTTCACCCAAAAATCTATGTGTCAGCATTTTTTTCTCACTTTGTTCATCATGCCAACCACCACCATAAGTGTATCCAATCCATCAGCAAGTTAATTTAGCACTAGTTTCTTAATATATTCTGAATCCAACAATGTTTCTCTATCATCACTGTTAATACCTTGTCCCATCTACATCATTTCTGATATAGCCTTTTCAGTAATCTTTCTGATTCACCCATAATACATTTTCCACATTGCAGTCAGAGTGATTTAATAAATCAAAAGTTAGGTAATGTCACCCCTCTCCTAAAAAATGTTCAACAACTCGGAGTAAAATTCCAGTCATCAAGAAGTAACCATAATCTAAAAAGACTCTACATCAGGTATTTTTACCCAAGTTACGTATTAGAATCATCTAGGGAACTTAAAAATTACTGAGGCCTCTTACAACTCTAGAATATCTGGGACTAGGGCTAGTAATGGTATTTTGTTAAGTACTGTAGGAGAATGTAATGTGCCCCCAGGGTTGAGAAAGTTCATTGCCCATCTTTTCAACCTTACACTCTACAACTCACATATAATATCTCGGCTCCAGTCACATTACCTCTCTCTATTTAAACATACTAAGCTTGTTCCATTTGACTACCTTTGTGCTTGCTGTTTCTCTGTCTGAAATACTCTTTCCAAAGACCTTCTGATGATTGACTTATTTTTGTCAATTTGCCTCAATTTAAATATCTATAGTAAGCCCTTCAATGACCACCCATCCTAAATCTCTAACTGAAATGACCCTGTTAGTTGGTTCCTACTTATATTTCTATTATCTCCCAATGGACTGTAAGCACCATGAGAACAGTAGCCTTGTCTGTCTTGCTCCCCATTCTGTTAGTCCAGGGTAGGCTAAGTTCAGCTTTAGTGACATACAAGCCTATAACCTCACTAGCTTTAACAATTAAAGTTTACTTCTTACTTATGCTTTATGTTCACTGCAGTCAACTGGAGTTTCACTTCAGGACTCAGGCTGATGGAACAGCTACTATCTGGAACACTGATAAAAGAACACTTGAGGGTCTCAAACCGGACATTTAATTGCTGTGACCCAGAAACTGACCTATGCCAGTTTCATTGACAACCACATTGACCAGAGGAAGTTACATAGCCCTATCCAGCTACAAAGAGGCCAGGAAGTGCAATCCTAATTATAATCCATATTCTAATATGGTGCAGAGAGGCAGAAAGATTTGATTAGTAGTTTAAATGACCACAGCCATCATATTCTCATCTCCTATAATAGCATTTCAACACAGTAGGTGCTTACTAAATAGCAAATTACTTAAGATATTCTGATACTGGACAGCTCTACCAGTAGCCAAGCTGCTACATATTTTTGTTACTCAAAATAGGGATAATTTTACTGCAAAGTAGATGACTTTGATTTGCATAATTTTACAACTAAAAGAGGTTTTTATCCAATTTCTTCAGTTTTATAGAAAGTAAGGCCCAGAAGCTTAAATAATTTTTCCAAATTTATACTATTTGTTCTTCAGTAGTGAAAATCTGACCAAAATATGGAGTATTTACATCACATTGATGACCCTTAAGCTGTAGTGTATTATTTTGACTCACCTTACAATGTTTTTAAATCTTGACAACTCTATAGAAGTTTTCAAAAGTCAGTATCACTTTAACCATTATGTAATGCATTTGAGAATTGTCAGCCTATCCTGTATGCAATTGCCAGAACTCCTTGCTGGTCAATCAAAATCAAAGGCATTCTGGAAAACTCACACCATTAAAGTAAGGCCTTTGCCAAACACCCACCATGTTATAGGGGAAGCCAGAACGTGGTATGGGTGTGAGTTTAATCCACTTTAGTCTCAGCTTTTTTATGTCAGAGTCAAACTGCCCCTAAGCACCAATATATTACAAAGTATAATTTGCTGAACATTCTTTTTCCAGTCCATTGAAAATTTATCAGATTTTCTTTTTCAATGATTATTAAGGTAGTAAAAAGCTTAAATTTATTATCACTGAATTAGTCAGCAGCTGAGTTTCAGCATGAATATTAAGATATAGTATAAACTCTTGACTTATTAGCTTCCTAAAACAGGCTACAAGGTCTACCACGACCTAGTCTTTGTCTGTTTCTCCCAGCTGACCCTCTGTCTCCAACATGCCCATCGCCAATATGTACTTCAGTATTTCTCCAACACACAATGCTTTTCTGTTTCTGTGTCTGGAGTGTTCACATATTTGCTGATAATGGTTTTCTTTGCCTGCACAATGTCAATTTTCTTTCCTTCACATCCTGGATCTTGCATTATCTCTCAGAACGCATGTCCTGATCTCCTTTTACTAAGAAGAGATTGGGTAACTACTCCTGTGCCCTTTTGCATGTCCCTTCTTAAAGATAGGTTGTAGTCCTAGGAAAATGCCTGGCCCAGAGGAGAATTTCTAAAACTTAAGAATTCACTGGTTGATTAATTGACTATCATTTGTTACATTATATCAGATTTATTGCTTGATTTTTTTTCTCTCTCTCATTCGATAACATGTTCCTTAAAAGCAGGGGCTGTATAGTATTTATCACTGAATCAGTCAGTACCTGGCATTACAGTCAGCCCAAAGAAGATGCTCCACAAATATCTGCCAAACTGCATCTAAATTCCGCAAATATTCTAAGAAGTAAGAGCTCTTAATTTATAAAATCCTCACAGCAATGTTTAAGAAGGAATAGAGTTGAACCAAAGCAAATCTAAAAACTATTTGTGAAGCAAAACATTTGGTTCAGCAAGGGAATTTAACAGTTCAAATGTGTTTTTGGTTGAAATGTTTGCTCTACTAACAGGCATTTCTAAAATGTGTTTTTGCTGTTGAGGCTGAAAAAATTTGTTTTAAAGGCATCAGGACATCGAATGTTAAAAACATATCGAGCCCTTACTTAAACTAGAAAAGTGATTGTCAGTAGAAATGCTTGCAGGCAAGGTTTCAGCTTTGCATGGTTTCAAAATGTTTCCTTGGGTGAAATGTACTTAGAGACACTTTAAATTGAAGGAATTTTGTTTGCCAGCTTAGCTACTAACATCATTTCATTAACATGGAAGCCAGCACATTGTTGAAAAGTAAAAATGATATTGATTACACATGACAACAGAACAAAAAAAATCAACTTAATATAAAGATAAAAATAACAAAAAATCAAAGAAACTTATCATTCCTCATTCCTAAAACTTAATCATCAGTCATAAAGCACTGCAGAAGAAGATGTTAAAATTATATTCTCAAATGCCAATTAATAAAGCAACTTGTAGAATGATATATAAAACATAATATAATTTACAGTGTCTACAGGTATATACACCTATTTATAGGAATTAAAGGCCTTGAAAATATACAAAAGATTTACAATACCACAAACCAATACCCAAAACAATAGTTGTGGTTCCCTCTGGGAGAGAGAAAAGGAACCAGAGTAGGGAACTTCAATGTTTTTTTTTTTTTTTATTATACTTTAGGGTTTTAGGGTACATGTGCACAATGTGCAGGTTTGTTACATATGTATCCATGTGCCATGTTGATTTCCTGCACCCATTAACTTGTCATTTAGCATTAGGTGTATCTCCTAATGCTGTCCCTCCCCCCTCCCCCCACCCCACAACAGTCCCCGGAGCGTGATGTTCCCCTTCCTGTGTCCATGAGTTCTCATTGTTCAATTCCCACCTATGAGTGAGAACATGCGGTGTTTGGTTTTTTGTCCTTGCGATAGTTTACTGAGAATGATGTTTTCCAGTTTCATCCATGTCCCTACAAAGGACACGAAATCATCAATTTTTATGGCTGCATGGTATTCCATGGTGTATATGTGCCACATTTTCTTAATCCAGTCTATCGTTGTTGGACATTTGGGTTGGTTCCAACTCTTTGCTATTGTGAATAGTGCCGCAATAAACATACGTGTGCATGTGTCTTTATAGCAGCATGATTTATAGTCCTTTGGGTATATACTCAGTAATGGGATGGCTGGGTCAAATGGTATTTCTAGTTCTAGATCCCTGAGGAATCGCCACACTGACTTCCACAATGGTTGAACTAGTTTACAGTCCCACCAACAGTGTAAAAGTGTTCCTATTTCTCCACATCCTCTCCAGCACCTGTTGTTTCCTGATTTTTTAATGATGGCCATTCTAACTGGTGTGAGATGGTATCTCACTGTGGTTTTGATTTGCATTTCTCTGATGGCCAGTGATGAGGAGCATTTCTTCATGTGTTTTTTGGCTGCATAAATGTCTTCTTTTGAGAAGTGTCTGTTCATGTCCTCTGCCCACTTTTTGATGGGGTTGTTTGTTTTTTTCTTGTAAATTTGTTTGAGTTCATTGTAGATTCTGGATATTAGCCCTTTGTCAGATGAGTAGGTTGCAAAAATTTTCTCCCATTGTGTAGGTTGCCTGGGGAACTTCAATGTTATCTTCAATGTTTACATCTTTACAAAGAATATGTATTTGTACTATTTATAAAATTGGAAATTATTGTTTACAATATCTTTCAATGCCAAAGTTTTAAAGGGAGTTAACACACAAAATGAGTGATTATACTAGGTAATTTTTAGCATCTGTTCTAACTTAATGTTAAATGATTTTATTAATTTTTATACTTCTGAAGGGAATTTAAAGAGAATTCATATAGTTTAAAAAGTCAACACAATATTTATTTTAATCGTTTTTAAAGCTGTTTTCTCCAGAACAAACAAAATATAACTCTGTCTTAATGGTATTTTACTCTAAAATTATTGTTGTAATTTTCATCTAAAGTTTTTTATAGAACATGAAAATGTGGCTTCCTTAGTATTTCTTGTATGTGTGTATTTTTCCTGATTTCTAAATCAACATCTCAAATATAGAAAGTAAGACTGAAAATCAGCTTCTAATTGTAATTTTAAAATATGTACTTGGTTTAGAGCTTTTTGCCACTAGAAATATAGTGGCAAATTAATGACTACCCATGTATTAGTCTGTTCTCATGCTGCTAATAAAGACAAATCAGAGACTGGGCAATTTATAAAGAAAAGAAGCTTAATTGACTGACAGTGCCATATGCTTGGGGAGGCCTCAGGAAACTTAAAATCATGGCAGAAGGGGAAGCAAACGCAGCCTTCTTTACATGGCAGCCTGCTTCACATGAAGTGCCAAGCAAAAGGGGGGAAATGCCCCTTATAAAACCATCATATCTCATGAGAACTCACTCACTATTATGAGAACAGCAGCACGGGGATAACTGCCCCCATGATTCAATTACCTCCCACTACACATGAGGATTATGGGAACTACAGTTTAAGATGAGATTTGGGTAGGGACACAGCCAAACCATATCAATCCGTAAAGAAATATTTGAACAAATTAAGGCAAATCCCCACGAGGTAATATGGTGCTGTAACAAAGAATGAATCAAACTTACATCAACTAATTTGGACAGATTTCCATACTGTACTGTTAAATGAGAAAAGTGAAATTTAGTGAAATGTGGTATATTTTCTATTGCTGCATACCAAATTATGTTAAATTCATAACTTAGTGATTTAACAATAGCAGTTATTATCTGAGAGTTTCCATGGGCCCAGAATCTAGACATGGCTTAACACGGTCCTCTGTTCAGGGTCTCAGCAAGGGAGATATTGGCTAAGGTTGAGTCATCTGCAAGGTCAAAGAGGACAGGATCTGCTTCTAAACTCACTCAATAGGTTTATGCAAAATTCAGTGTCTCAAGGGTGTTGGACTGAGGGCCTCAATTCTTCACTGTTACCAAGGCCACTCTCAGTTCCTTACCACTTGAACCTCTTCAAAAGGCAGCTCACAACATGGCACCTGGCTTATTCAAAACAAGCAAGCAAAGAAAGTGCCAAAAAAATAGAAATCAGTCTTGTATTGAGGCAGATTAGGTAAGGTTAGGAGGCCATACTGACTTGTGCCCTTGTGTGAAGCCCTGTGGTCTTCTTTCACAGTGGGCTTCTTTTGCGAGCACCCTCATGAGTCAGCACATAACTCTTTTGAAAGGCAAGCACTCCTGCAGGACACCAGCAGACTGCCAGATGGTTACACGTTCCTGATACCTAGTACAGTCCAGGAAAGAGAAAAAAAGCCTCTTATTCCTGACATAACTTCCCCAGTCCCCAACCAATCAGCACTGAAAGCCCAAGAAGCTATTAACTACAAATTCCTGTGTTGAGGGAGGGGGCAGGGACTTCACCAGGGTCCTGCATGTGCAGCTAGGCTCAAATTTTATCTTATAGTAACCTTTTCCTCATTTTAATAGTAAAAAAAAAAACCTTAGGTGGAGATTTTATATGCTAATGACACATGCGATGCATGTTGGAGCATGTAGATACTGAGCACATGCACCAGCTCCTCTTTTGCACACTTGACCTCACCAGTATTTTACGACTATGTATATACAGCTCCCATAAAAGGAATTCCTCTTAACGTGCTAGCTGCTGTCTCTCCCTCTTAGAGTCCACTCTGCCTCTTAGAGTGTACTTTGCTTTGCAATGAACTTCTTTGCCTACTCTTACTTTGGACTCACTCTCAAATTCTTTTGCACAGTGAAGTCAAGAACTTGAACCAGCCCACCACCAACAGTCTGACCTAAGCTTGGAATTACAAGCCATCACATTTGGCATATTCATTAGAAACAAGTGACTAGATCCCATTCACATTCAGGGTCTAAGGACTAGCCAATGATGTGCATACCAGAAAGTGCGGTTATTGGGAGCCATTTTTGAAAGTTTCCTCCCATGTGTTTAATGCGATATAATTTGTATTAAGCAAACAAGACCAAAATCCACCTTTTATTATGCATGATTATACAAGTCTCATATACATCTTATGAATTCGCAGAAAATTAGGGAAAGATATTAAACAGGTGAACAGAGGGAATCTGAATAACAACCTGTTAGGAAAAAATAAGAAGTTAAAAAAAATAAAGATGTCTCTAAAACAACAATAACAAAAACACATGTATAATGATTTATGTATATAAAATCATATGTGTTTGTGTGTGTGTGTGTGTGTGTGTATCCACTATATACTATTAGGTATAAATTTTTAAAACAGACTATCTTAAAAAAAAGCTAAAGTTATCTTGTCAGCCAACAGAACACTCACCAGTGAATATAATTTACTGAGTGGTTCACTGAAAAGGAAAATTCAAAACTTTCTAAGTGTTAGAAATGTATAGTTCGGGGTGGTTATGCCAATCAAGATTGAAAACTAAATTCTGAATAAAATGGAATGAATCCTTAGAATTGTACACAGTTGATTAAATAATTCCTATTGTTCTTTATTCAGGAAAGAGTCTTCATTTAGGTCAACCAAGGGTCTAGTGTCCTGGGATCACTCAAAGTTCATGGTTATTTATCAACTTCAGCTGGTTACATCCAGTTTTGCAAAAATACAACATTCAGTTTCCCATTTCAAGTGCCCTGTAAAGGGATTTCTTTAATCAAGAAAAAAGAAAATGACTTGGAGAGAAATGTGTATAGCAGGATTCTATTTTAGTAAAAATAATAGAAAACACATCCTGTAAATTTGTTGTATGTATGCTTCTATGTGTTGGTATAAGCATAAGGCTATAAAAGAATAGGAAGGTAGCCAGGTGAGATCACTATTTTTTTTCATCTTTGCTGTGTCTGCCTGTACAGTGTGTTGTTTCCTGACAAGGTGATAAACCAACCCAGTTTGCCTAGGACTGAGAGGTTTCTTGGGATATAGGATTTTGAATGCAAAAGCCTGGAAAGTCCCAGGGACTTAATTGCTTGTAGTGACAAGCATGTATGACTTTTGAACTTTGAAAACATCAAATAAAGAAATAAGCTAGCTTTGACTGAACTTAATGATTTTGGAATGCTCTAAGAAAAGAGTTTTAGGTCCCTTACAAAGTTCTAAGTGAGGTGGCCTGTGAAAGTTCTTTTCTTTTCTTTGTATTTTCTTTTTTTTGTTATTATGACAGAGTCTCATTCTGTCACCCAGGCTGGAGTGCAGTGGTGCAAACACAGCTCCCTGCCCTTGACCTCCAGGGCTCAAGCCATCCCCCTAAGCTTAGCCTCTGCAGTAGCTGGGACCACAGAAGCATGCCAGCCTGCCTGGTTGAAACTTCTTTTCTGACTCAAAAAGAAAACTAGGCCACTGACTAAGTGCGAGAATAGTAAAGCCATGAAGGTAGTTTGAAAAGAGAAAGGAAATGGAATGGTCGATGGAAAAAATGAGTTGAGGAGGGAAGTAGGGTAGGCTTGCCAAGCTGCATAAGACCCAATTTTGTTTTGAAGTAATGAATTTCAAGTGGGACCAGCCTGCACAGGTGTATGCTTCTTCCAGCTATGTCTGGCTGCACAAAATCCAAGCAGAGCATCTGGGAAATCTCAGTAGGGTTTATCTAGGGTTGCAATTTTTCTAGGAGAGGGATAAAGAAAAAGAGGAGCCAGGTGGGTGAGAAGATAAGCAAAAAAAGAAACATGGTGATAATCCATTGGGCATAAACTAGATACACAAGGAAATGAGAATACAAATGGCGGTGAGAGACAGTGAAAATGTGGTGGAATAGAAAAGGGTGGAGTGGCAGAATTGGGGAGGTGGGACTTAAATTGGGTGACTAACTGCTTAGAAAGATAAGTGGTTGTGATCAGAGAACAAGAGTGAGAGTTATAGTATCTTAAAACAAAACATTTGGTTGGCTTTCTTTTCTGGAGAATCCAATGGCTCTAAGTTATAGCCATTCTGATAATACATACAAATAATAACAGAACAGCTCCTTTCCCTGTTCAGAACACCAGAATTCATTCAGCGTGAGATTAATGTCGTGGATGCAGTTGGTGATGGCAAAGAACCAAAGCACGTGGAGAAATGGTGAAGGATAGAAAGGCTAGTTCCTTATGTCAGTATAAAAATCATCAAGAATTATAATAAGAGTGGAAGGAAACAACAACAAAAACAAAAAAGAATAAACTCCGACTGAAGCTATTCAAAATACAAATACAGTAGAAATCAAAATAACAGAAGAAGTGAGATAAAGTGACTGAGTGACTTAGGAATGCACAAGGTGCCATTTGAAAAGCACAGTTTCAAATCCATGGAAAAGTCGAGCAAAACTCAGAGCTATTAGCACTCACCAAGGAAAAAGAAGCACTGTACAGATTATTTGTACCTTTCTTCTAAAAAGTTTTGAAAAACAAATCTGGATCAGATGAGACCAGGAAATATTTTTTTAAAAGTGACTGCCTATAGATGACAGTAGCCAAAGTTGCAGAAAAGTGACATGAATACCATTTAGGTAAGCGAGGTCATCAAATGTATCCTTAGATGTGACCTTTTTAATCTACTGGTTACAGAGTGATATAATTTGGCTGTGTGTCCCCACCCAAATCCCATGTTGAATTGCAATCCTCCATGTTGAGGAAAGGATCTGATGGGGAGTGATTGGATCATGGGGGTGGATTTCCACATGGCTGTGCTCGTGATAGTGAGTTCTCATGAGATCTGGTTGTTTGAAAGTGTGTAGCACCTTGCCCTTTGCTTTCTCTCTCTCCTGCTGCAGTGTGAATATGTGCTTCTTTTTCCTTCACCTTCCGCCATGATTGTAAGTTTCCTGAGGACTCCCAGCTATGCTTCCTGTACAGCCTGTGAAATTGTGTGTCAACTAAACCTCTTTTCTTTATAAATTACCCAATCTCAGGTAGTTCTTTATAGAAGTGTGAGAATGGACTAATACACAGAGTAATGAGTAATACGTAACATTTATAATGAATGTTGGTTGGTGTGCTGATTTCTCAGTGAAGTATAGTTTTGTAGGGAAAACACACTTGGGTTCTTCTTGCTTGCTGGATGACATATTTCTCTCCACTTATTCATTTCTAAAGGAAACCTTCTCAGTAATTCTAAAAGAGGAATCTGCCCAACTGAAACTACCTATCCAAAGTGCAGCTTTAAATTAATTATGACACTTCTAGCTGGCCCATTGCACATTTTTACCTTTTCTTTGATGCAACAGCACAGAACTATTGAGCAAATTCTTGAAAAATTATAAAAAAATTATGATGTCTTGAAACAGAACACTTGGTTGGACTTCTTTTCTGGAAAATCCAGCCAGGACTCTAGGTTATAGCCATTCTAATAACATGTACAAATAATAGCAGCGTAGCTCCCTACCCTGTCAAATCACCAGTGCTAATTTTAGAAACTCAGATTTCCTACAGTGAACACTTAAAGACCCCATAACATTTGGGGGCCTTCTTTAACATCTTATTTTTCTTGAAAGAAAAGGTACAAAGATGAAAGATACATTAACCAAGAAAAATAATAATGTGCCTGAAAGAATACAAATGGTTATTTAACCAGGGGGTGAAAATTTCCAAGAAAGATCCTTAAAGAAAATGTTTACATTCTTTTTTTATATACAAAAGGATTCATCTAACAATGTGTTACAAACAAAACTCACAACCCTGTTGCTGATCTCAGCTGGAGTGAAAGGATAGAATGCAGACCGATTTATTACCAACTGATTTAAAGAAGTTATAGGCCTAGATCCAGGGGAAAAAAAGGAAGAGAAGCTGTTTGGGGCATAGAAGGTAGGAAACTCACATTTTATGATCATCAAACATGAACAAGCTTTGTGCCTGTCAGTTTACAGAAATTTTCTTATTAATCCAAAAAGTAACTTCATGATAAACAAACCTGATATGCTGTTATGGAAAGTGAGGCTCAATGAACTTAGCAAATTGTCCAAGGTAAAACAGCCCACAAAAGTTAAACCTAGTTTATCTGATTTTGAAGCCAGTGAAAGACACATAAAGAATTTCATCTGGTATTTTTAAAACCTTATTTGAAAAACAAAAACATGCAAAAATGGAAATAATTTTCAGGCTCTGTCCCTTGACCCTGCATATTTACTTGGACAATAATTCACAAAGTGTAATTATAGCAGCTCTGTGATGTGACTTAAAGACAATTTAAGACAGTTAGGCTGTATGCCTTTTGTAGCTCTTTTGGACCCTGCAACTTAGTGATGGCATGTCTATACCCAAAAAAAGTGATAAGTGCAAGATTAAATGCACCAGTAGTTGAAATTAAAGGATTAACTTCAGCGTTTATAAACAGGTAGCTGGTGGACCAAATACAGCCCTGAAACCTGTTTTCTATGATTGGAATTGGGTTTGAATTTGACAGGTTATTCAGTCTGTAGTTTGCTACAGGCTTTGCTTCCCTCCTCCCTATGATCTTAAACCCAGCCAGATTCACATATTTATGTTACCTGCCTGACCCTTGGAGGCATTTGAGTTTGTAATCCCTGGACACAATGCTGCAGAAAGCTTCTTCCAGCTCTCATACTCTATGATTATTTGATCTAGAATTACTGAAATATGTACCCAGAGCCATCAAAACTTTAAAGAAAAAATTTCTAACTCACAATTTGATATGAAGAAAAGGAATTCTTTTTAAAGGCAAAGCCTTTCTGATCTTCAGAAGACATCAGTGTTTATAGGAAAATAAAATGAGAATGTGACATTTCCTTAGCATTTAACTGAAGTAAAATCTTTATATTGTAATCACATGTCAAAAAATCAACAAATGTCTATTAGACATCAACACTGTATATGGCCTAAGATAGACATTTACAATTATGCAAAGAAGCCAAACGTATGTCTCTCATAATCCAAAAGGAAGCTTCTCATTTAATTTATAAATTAATAATAATTACCCTCTAAATTTAATGTGTCTGAATTTCTGAAAAAAGGGTGGATAGATTTTAAAATTTTAAATCAAAAGTATTTTCCCTAGGAAAGAAATAAAATCAAAGAGCTATATAGACGTATTTTTGTAGGTAAAAAAAAAAATATTGCCAGTCATGGCCCTTTGGGCCATACTGAACTAAATGAACAGAAAAATACTGGCTTATGTGAAAAGGGGACTTTTTTAAGCTCAATCATGAAATTAAGTCATTTGTTATGCCCCAGAAGCTCAGATAAGTTGAGATATAATCTTTCATCTTGTCTTCTTCATTACAGGAATCCTTGCCCAGAGAGTCAGATAGCCTATATGTTCCAAACATAGTACTCTTTTAATTTGGGTGATTTCAGGAAAAATGTGTTTATCCTGTCACAAAGGTGAAGCCTGTTGCCAACACCTCAAATTTTTTGTTCATATGCCTGATAACTGCTGTTGAATGAATAGATGTCAGCTTCTAGAACAATGACCAGCACATAGTAAGTGCCCAATAAATATTAGATCTTTGTAATTTTTATTGTCATCATTGTCATTATTTTGGCTCTAATTGTAAGGCCCAACTTCTTTATCAGGAAGCTCCCAGTGTTTTTAACTGATATTTTCTAATATACTTTCATTTTACAGTTAAAATAAATACTTGAGAAATCAAATTCGTAGGAAAAAACTCAGAATAGTGAGCACTAGACACATGACAAAAGAAATGGATACTACCCAAGAGGATGGTTTGCATTACTTGTTTAGAAGCACTCTACCCATTGCATTTGTCTCCGGACTCCTAAACTATGCAGGTGACATACAGCCTTACATGATATAGTGGTCAGTTCAAACTCTATCATCGTAACATTAGCAAATATATTTCCCAAAAACATTAGAAGGTCTTCTTCATTCCCATAAGGGGAATATGTACACCTTAAACAAATTGGAAACCAGGTGCGAAAGATAGAAAGTGATAGCTACAAACGTGAAGTGGGATAGAAGAGTTTAGAAATAGAACTTTCATTGAATGCACATGGACACAAAGACGGGATCAATAGACACTGGGATTAGTAGAGTTTGGAGGGTGAGGGTGAGGGGCATGGGTTGAAAAACTACCTATTGGACACTATGCTCGCTACTTAGGTGACAGGATCATTTGTACACCAAACCTCAGCGACAAGCTATTTACCCATGTAACAAACCTGCACATATACCCTCAAACCTAAAATAAAAGTTCAGAGGAAAAAAAAAGAAATGGAGGTTCCCCATGAACTACAGTTGACAGTTGCTCATTGTGTATTTACCCACATTCTCCCATGGCCTCATGTGCTTATGTATGCTGTTACCACCATTGTTGTTTAAGTGTCTTATATGCTTTTCCCACGTTACTGTAATTTTACTCACTATTTGACCCCGAGGCCTGGCAGAAATCCTGAACATAATGGGCTTTTGGTACTTCATTGTCGAGAAAATAAATGTATGAAATTGCAAGTGAGGTACTCACTACTTAACAGTGAAACTGACCATGTGAAAATTCATTCAAGACCAAAATTAAGCTTCATGATCTGAAGTTCATGGTCTAACAACAAAATTCTTGTTATTTTTAAGATGTCTCCTTTTCTTCAAATCATCATTTATGTATCCTGACTCTGAAAATTTATCTGCACGAATTTTTGGAAGACATTTGCTTCAAGAATTTCAGCTAAATATGTCAACATGGATTCTCATAGGCAATAAAACCTATTGTAGATTCAGTGTCAGAAAGGAGTGTCTGACACATGCAAGACCCTGAGCCAGCTGCTTCATATGTTACTTTTATTCATTCTCACTGCAGCCCCGTGAGAAAAGCAATGTGATCACCATACTGCCTATGAGTAAACTGAGGCTCAGAGTGATAAAGTTAGCCAGGTATTAAAGAGCTAGTATGTGGAAGGTCTGGACTTCAAACTAGACAATTCTGGATTCCAAAGTCCATTCATTTTTCATAACTTGATAAATAAGTAAATAAAATTTAAGTGGAAATGTATTAATGCAGGTTTGTAAGTTTTTTAAAAGTTAAAATTCTAACAAATATGTATTCAAGTGATTTAAACTTAAGGCCCAGAATTAAAGCACAAAATCCTTTGTACTTGGTTCAAATTATTACTGCTAAATAACCACATTGCAGTTATGAAAGTATTAGACCACTGTCTAAAAAGTCCAATTCTGTAATAGACATCAATATGATGCATTGGTTTTTTGCTATAAGAACTTAAATTATTTTCCCCACATTTGTATTTTGAAAATAATCTCTTTATGAGGGTAGAAAGGTATATGACCTTGCAATATATTTGCAGGTATAACAAATCAAATAGTGTAATTTTGACCACCAATATTTTCTTCAAAATATGAGAAAAAAGCTACTTCCTAGGACATGCTTCCCCTAGAACTATTTCCCCTTCCAAATTGGGAAGTAATAGGAGTTTTTAAAAGGATGGAGGGAAGGGCTTGACGAATTACTAGGCATTCAGTGTTAAACATATGCTAGTGCTTGATTGGATAAAGATGTAGAAAGATGAAAGTTGCAAGTACAATAATTACTGGGAAATGTCTATCATCTTTCTATATCCCAGAATTCTCAATTGAAATCTTGTTCAGAGAATTGTCTGTGTTCAACTCCCCCACCCCCGGGAATTCCTCCAGCTATATCTCTACGGAAGGCAATATTCTGCCTCCACAGAGAGGAGGAAGTTAATCTGCTGAGCTGTTGTCCTGTTCTTTAGAAATATCAAATCACTGACAGTATTGATTTTTGGCTGTTTATACAACTTTAACTCTTCAGAATTTAATATAAAGAAAATAATGTTCTTTTTTTTAAGACCTTTTTTGTGGGGGACAAGCTCAGTGCTTTGAGGGTAAACAAGTGTTTTGTAAATTGGTCCAGTGAATGACAAGGCAACAGATTTGAAGCCAGCTGTCACCTTTTATTAGTCACACCCATAAATTCAGCCTGGTACTGGGATTGTTCCCAGTGTCAAGCATCATGGACAAGGTACTGAGGGAGGGTGTTATTTCTCCCCTTAGAGCATTTTATTTGGAAGTGTGAGGGATTGGCTGTGTTCTGTGGATTAATTTCCTTGCAAATTTTCACAAGGAGAAAATTGAGGACCTATGTTATTTTCTTTCTCTCTCTCAAATTGTCCACCCTTCAGTCATACATTTGGACACAAGTCCTGACCAACAATTTAAATCTAAAATAGATCACTCTCCATCAGTGCAATATTCCTGTTTTGTCTCTCCTCTCTAAAAAGAAGTAATTGTACCTTTTTGTTACTAGACCTCACAGGCTTGCAACATTGCTAAATAAAGTATAATAACGGTAGCTGAGCCTTTGTTTTACCATCAATATGAATTTTAAAAGAGTGTCATCAAGGAAATCATCTTCAAAGATTTTTTTTTTGCATGCTTAAGTCCTGCTGCTGAGATGAAACCAGAGTGACTGCAGCAGTTCTGATACCCTGGGCTTTTTGGTGTTCTGATTCTTTCCTCACTAGCAGAGGCAGTGAATTTAACACTCAGATTTGCTCTGACAGGCTGACAACTGATATCACAAGACCACAGTTAAGAATGGTTTATTACTTTTAGTGGGATTTATTTAATTCAGTCTCACAGCCTGAGGGTGGGGTAAAGATTTAACTTGAAATTAAATTCCAGCAGGAGACCTTTTAATATAAGAAAAATGGGCAGAGGGATAAATGACATGCTCAATTGCAATGAATTTTTTTTAAAAAGCTTACATTTAACATGGAAAAAAACTCACAAAATCATTTCAGTTATTTGACAGATATAGAGAGAAAAAGTGCAGAGGAACAAGTAAGAATGACAGAACTTAAAAGAGAATGATCTAAAAGAAAGTTTTTGACAAACTAGAATTTCTTCAATCCGTCGTCAAAAAAAAAAAAAATCTCAGTTTATGAATGCTTTCCATCAATGTCTGGATAAGTTGATAAGAAATCCCAAGTGTTCATCTGTTGTTTAACTTCAAACCATACAATAATTCTGGATGAAATAGTAGAGTTTAAGCAAAGCCATTGGTAGAAATTACTCGGGTTTTTAACCAGAACACAGTGAATGCTTATACCCCAAAATTCAGAACATGAAAGTGGTTTTCATTTATATTATACAACAAAGAAAAAATGGAGTTTTATCATAACAGGTAGCCCAAGTAGAGTCTTGTCAGTTAGGATACTTAAGGGGTATTGGATGATTATAGTCATGGTCCTCTAGTGTTTGCTTGTGAGAAATAAATATCACTTACAGAGAGAAAATGAGATAACTTATGGTTGATAGATATTGGAGTATCAGTGATATATTTTGTTTTCTATGGTAATATTTTGGTGGTTTGGACTTTTTTCAAAGAAAAAAAGATTATTTCATAAAAGCCTATTAAATTGGAATGCTTTCTAATAAAGGCATATCTAATTTTGAGGCTTCTGGAAACTCAATGCCAGAGAAAGAATAGAATATAGTAAGCAGAATGGCTATTTGCCTTACTCTGTATTTAAAGACATTTCAGTTCAGTCCAAGCTTCAGAAATGTGAGACCAGCTCATATGAGACCTGGGGTCCATCGACTCAATAGCAAGCTTGGGCCTAGACTCAGTCATAAAGGTCATGACTATTTTGTTCTCTAACTATATGCCACATCTTTACTGCATCTCTCCTTCTTCAGGAAACCAAAGTTCTAATGACTCTTCAAGAAACCGTTCTTTGAAACTCCACACCCACTTGCTAAGGAGCTTTCTGATTCCCTCTTCCACCACAGAAACATGTGCTGTGTTCATTGAATCTAAGTGATTAAATTATTGCCATATGATTAGTAAATGGTAATAACTGAATGCAGGGCTTTCCATGTCATCTTGATTCATGACATCCTTAATTGTCTCAATAATTGTTTCACGTTATCCCTAGGTGAAAAGAAATACCTAAGAGTCCCATTTATTAAATTCTTACGTCCAAGCACCTTAACAAGCATTTAAGTCTTAAACACTTAGTGCCTACTGGACACTACACAAATTTCTCAAACTGTGGAATCAGACTGGACTTCACCACCTTCACTGAAAGAAATGTAGTGATCAACCTTAAAAATGTTAACTATCTTAAGCTAGTAGCTTACAAAATATCCAAGATACTTTACTATGTTTTTCTTAAGATTTTTAAATATATTGCAGTCTTTTTGAGTTTGTACTGGAGCCCTAGGTGACCTCAGTACTCAGTCCGAGAATCATGAGTTTAAAATGTTGTCTCTATTAATAACTCTGCATTTTAACAGAGATGCTCATTGTTTATTCCAATGAACTATTGGTGCCAATTTCTCACAATTGGTAGACTCAACTAGGAGAGATATTTGGAGACATGATTCTTTTAGTGCCTCTGTTCTCACACCACTCAGAAGCTGCCTGGTCCATGGAGTGATAAAGCCCTAGTTAGAATCTAGCACATTCTTACAGCTTTATTCAAAGTCCTAAGACTCCAGGGGCAAGTCTACTCATCCCAACTGACTTTTTTGTATCATTATTGACATTTTTCATACCATACCATCTCACTGTAATTTATCAATGAATCATTTTCTCTAGAAAGAGTCTGATCGGGGACATGTCAAATCTCTGGCCCAGTGTAGGAAAGCCCTCCTAAGTAGGTAAACCACAAACTATGACCATGGCCACTTGAAAGACAAATGTTTACCTTTCTGTGGTTCCCAGCATCCCTCTTCCTCCTTTTGCCTACCCGCCTACCTGGACATACAGCATATAATATAGCCAGCATCTTCCCTTGCTTGCATCTGCGTTTCTGTGGGACTGTTTGTCTCTTAAACTTGCCCCAATATGTTTCCTCTACCAGCGTCCTTGTCTAGGATCTTGCTTGTACAAGTTTGAATATGTTCAGCTTGACATAACTTGATATGCTATTGCCTTAATCCAGTGGCTCCTCATCCTTGCATGGACTTTCGTCTTTTCTTCCTGGGTGAGCTTCTCCCTCAAACTGGGATCTGAAATGACTATTGTGCCTTAGGGCTCATGGCCACGATCAATAATTTCCACAAGAGGAGAGAGAGAATCACTTCCAAAAGCACTCTTAGAAGAATGAAAAAGAAGTTCCTCAAAAACCCCAACAAACTTCTTCTCACATCCGACTCTTTTGTTTTTGAACTTTTCCACCCAAAACATACTAAATAAATATACTTTAAGAAGGAATAGTTCAGATAGAAGGTGCTTTGCTGTTCACTAATATACTTTTAAGTGCAGGCTGAGTGATGGTTAATCATTAGCCTCCAAACAGATGGAAAAATGGGAGAATAAAATTGTACAGAAAGGAATACGTCCTCTCAAAAGATATCTCTCTCTACCTCTTCTCACCTACCACCGACTTCTTCGATGTTTTTTTTTCGTGAGTTATTACATTGCATTTTGCATACAAATTATATTTATTTACTTTTAAATCATTATAATGTTTAAAACATTATAAAATTGTTTTCATTATTCGAGGATGTTCGTCAGTTTGTTTTTTTACCTGTGGTTTGGAATAGAACTCCTCACAAATTTTCCTATAAAAGTTAATTGAATTTTTTTCATTTACCAGCTTTTTACTCAGTGGTAGATTTTTCAGAGAAGAGTTAAAATCGTTAAGCAAGAGATAGGTGTATACTCAAAGCAATTTACTTCTTAGGTGATTTGATAATTGAGACATCACCATATTTTTTTCTACAGTGAAGTTAAACTGAAGGTCCATCTGCTGATGAGTAGCATAACCAGATTTTAGGTTAATTAGCTCCCCTGTGTCCTGTATGTATTTATATCATCAAAAGATCAAAAGGTATGCATTGGAGTATGTCTGAAACCAGAGCGCCCCTCTACTGAAATCTAGAGCATGCATTTTACAGAGCCCCTTCTCTGCCAAGTAAACAGTCAGCAGTGCTTTTACAAATATATTCACATGAAAATTTTTACGCTGAAAGTTATTGGTAAGGAATTATTAAATGTTGTAGTTTCTTAGCTTCCTAATGATGACATATATACATATGCTGAATTTCTTCTAAAAATCTTTATGTTGAAACACCCTAGAACATAAACTCCTTGACTGAAAGCAACGTTTGTTTACAGAGAATATGAATCTTAGACCAAAGAGTATAATATGCAAAAAAGTAATTTTCTGTATGGCAATTTAATTTCTATTGTATTTCAAGATCCCTTTCAAACCAGCTGGCAGGAAATTTTAATCTCATCTCTGTCCTCAGGACTGTGTCAAGGTTCTAGGAGATTTATGCAGTACCAAGACACTGGATTTGTGTCTTTGAGTCATCTTACCACACATTTCCTCCAACATACTCATTATCCCAATCCAGAGGCTCTTTACTGATAAGTCACACTGTGGAGCACAAAAATCTTTCTGCAAGGATGTGATGTCCCTGATCCCCTTACCCAAAAAGAGATCTTCCACCTGCTGGCTGATGCTTGAAAATGTCTCTGTAGAAGATTCACCACTTAGAATAAACCCCAATATAATGCAAATATCCTTGAGAGAAGAAAACTGTAAAGAGGCAGCCATTTTTGCTGTGATATGAATTGGTGCTGGAGTTTTTCTTAAGAGCATGTTGACACATGGAAAGACCACAATGTGGAGTTCTCAAAGAGGAAAGGAAACTACCCCAAAATTCTAGGCGCTCCATACATCATGCTTGTCAGCTCCCTATTTTTTCATGTACAAGTTATGATCTTTACTAAAAGCCTAATAAGCTGGCAGATGGTGATTGTTTCCATTTCCTATCGTCTTGATACACGTTTTTTAAGAGAAAGTTCTGAATTTAAGAAATTTTTAAACTTAATTCATATCAGTACTTGGATGCAATAAATCCTACAGAACACCTAGTCATTTAAATAAGAAATAACTTCAGTAGAATATTGTTTATAGATTTTTTCAATGTTTTATCCTCCTATGAAAGGGCTTAGTTCTCAAAATAAACACACATACACATGCATGCTTACTCACGCTCTCTCTCTTTCTCTTTATCTCACCATAAACAGAAAAACTTAGAAGTAACCATGTGGAGATAAATGTGAACACTTTCACTTTTATAAAGGAACTGAAGCAACGAAGATAAATAAGTTACCATTTCAGTTGGTTTCACTAATAGATTTTTGACTGAAAATGGAAAGCAAGTTGTCCAGGGTTGCAATAGGAATAGAATTAGAATTCTAGTTGCAATTGGAATAGAATAAAATCCATTTCAGATAAGTTACAGAAAAAGTAGAAAAATATACAAATATAGTTAATCTGTTTTAATCTGATATTTGCATGTATGTACCTTTTACACTCTTACCAGTTCTACCTATTTTTAATATGCCCTGAAAAGACTAACTGGACTACATGATTTCCTCTGTAGGTTAGCCACATTCAAAGCAGGACTTGGCAGGGGCATTTTGGGCAGAAAGTGGGCAACCTTAGAGTTAGTAGCAAGGGAAGCCTGTTTCATTGCAGAGCTTTAAGTATTATCTTTTATTTCAACTTTTTTTTTTTTTTTGCCTCACTTTGGCAGCCCAAAGATACTTTGTACTTTCTATGCCGCTTGCCCATGGGCTGTAAATTAAAGTTAAGCCAATAATTATTTTCCATATTCCCCTTATAAATTCTCACTTGGATCTTGTCTCAAGTTTCTCTGTTTTTACTAAGATTGGGAAAAATTGTGGGAGTTCGTGAAGCTATGTTAGAAAGTAACCTTTACGTTAGCCGCTCTGTGATTTGGGTTCTATTGGTATGTTGGGCAAGGCGAGCCACTGGCTGAACTAAAATTATAGGCAATGCTCCCTAGTGAGGGAGACGTGGGTTGAGAATCAGCTTCAGACTCTCCTGGGGAACATCACACATCATAGCCTTCTTATTACATGAGGGTGTGTTTACCTCAGTGTGCTAGAGCTACAGTTAAAAAAGATTATTACTTCACTAGTCAATTAAAATTCCAATACTCCAGGAACCTAAAAGCAATAATAAAGATCAGCAAAATTTATTTTCAACACTACAGCTAGGTAAAAACAGGGCTCTCTCTACATAAAGGCTGATGAAAAAAGAGGGTGCTACAATTTGAGAATCTGTCAAAGAAAGGCATGTTCAGAGTAAACGTTAGAATGGAGTACTGTGTAAATACCAATACACAGGTTACCAAAGTCAGGGATGGAGAAGCAGAGGAGATAATGTTGATGGGTGAGCTTGACTGAGTGGTGTGTGGTACCAGAAGATAGAAGTGCTCTTAATTGGAACATTCATTCTTTCTGAGCCTGCCTAGTGCATAGATGGTCTTCTTCAGAACTTCTATTAGCTGACCTTGGATCCTTGAGCCGACCCTGGTCTTCCTCAGCCCACCAACTTGCCAGGACAAATACAGTGAATTAACTTCTCTCCCAGTTTCCTTCCCAATGTGTAACAACAGCTAAGTACTTGCCACTTTAACCTGAGCATACTACTATAATAAAATCAGTGTTAAGTTGAAACTCACACTAAGAGAGGCAGCATATGAATGCTGGGAGTATGAGAGGTATAATCTTTCCCCTCAGTGCAACTGCTACTCAAAACTTCCCTAGCTATGACATTTTTCCAGTCACCTAGGAAGGAAACTTTATAGTTCTTATTCTGCTATTCCATCTTCCATATTAGTTATTAATTCTCAAGTCTTTAAGAATCTGAATTCCCAATATTCCTTACTTTTGTTATCACCTTGCCATTCCCACAGAATCCACTCTGGTTTAATTAACTAATTCATTTCTTAGATACATGCCTAGCCTCACGGAAGAGTACCGTCTTTGGAATTAGGTAAATTGGGGTTAAATCTCATTTTTTCCACTTGCCAGATGTGTGATGTTGGACAAGCTTGTTTAACTTCCAAAGTTAAATTTTCTCATCTACAAAATGAAACGAATATTTCTTTACAGTGTTATTTAACTAATGTATAAAAACTATTTGGCATATTTAGTCAGTGCTCAATATATGTTAAATATCTTTTAGATTTGAACTTAAAATGCTGCATTAATTTTATTATTTTCTTGCTCAAATGTATTTTATTATTCCCAAATACCTTGAAATAGTATCCAAATTTCTTCCCCTGGCATCCTAGGTCCTATGCTGATGGTTCTCCGCCTTGTCATTGAATTAGGGGAAACTCCCTCGATTCTCCTACACCAGCCTCTAGCTGCAGCCGAGGTGGAGTCCTTGCTAGCTCCTGTGCACAGCAGCCACAATTTGTGCAAGACCAATCATATTTTTTTAATCTCCCAAAGAAGAAAACTTTATTTTTCCCCCATTGCCCATCTCGAGCACAACTTACAACTAACTCTTTCTGGACTGAAAATGTCTCTAGTCACTTCAGACTTAAGAACAGTCTTTCATTGATAATTAAATGTCCACTTCAGTGTCATAATCCTATAACAATATTCACTTTGCTTATCTATTTGAAAAATACTTCCCACCTATCTCCAGTTCAACCTGAGCTAAAAATAAAAGTAAATAATACAGAAGGGGGAAACCCAGTCATTGTGTCTGAACTTTGAGAAACACTGAGCAAATAATTCCCGCTTACTCCTCTACATCTGAGAGTACGGGTATGTTCAGCTGCAGCTCTGGGAAGAGATGTAAGATGTACTTCGTTTACTGTCATTAGAAATACAAATGTGCCAGTTTGGGGAGGTGAAAGAGAATCTACATTGAAGACTAACGCAGTCCGTAAAGATCTGCAGTTCAAGGAGGTGTTCATTGCTTCCCAGAGGCAGCAGCATTAATTCTCCATTGGAAATTGAGTATGAGGAATTCCAAAGTTGTTAAATGGCATAAAACTGTGGCCTAAGAACTCACAGTACTCACAGTAGCACAAGAAAGAATTGTGGGAGATGTAGAATCCCGTAAATTTAGAAATGGGAGATACTTCATAAATCATGATTTAAAATGCTAAGTCATTCTGTTTACAGTAGAAGAAACAAGTCTACCACCTCCAAATTTAATTTGTGATGTATCTGTAGTATTTGTGCATTATGTATTTTAATTTGTGATGTATCTGTAGTATTTGTGATGTATCTGTAGTACTACCACCTCCAAATTTAATTTGTGATGTATCTGTAGTATCTGTGATGTATCTGTAGTATCTGTTTACAGTAGAAGAAACAAGTCTACCACCTCCAAATTTAATTTGTGATGTATCTGTAGTATTTGCGCATTATGTATTTTAATTTGTGATGTATCTGTAGTACTTGTGATGTATCTGTAGTACTACCACCTCCAAATTTAATTTGTGATGTATCTGTAGTATCTGTGATGTATCTGTAGTATCTGTTTACAGTAGAAGAAACAAGTCTACCACCTCCAAATTTAATTTGTGATGTATCTGTAGTATTTCAGCATCACTGATTCAGAATCTTCAATTATTCCCCAGACACAAATGATACCTCTCTATATTGACAAACTCTGAGTATATTGTCTGAAGGTGATCCATGAACTTTTGATGTAAACAAGCTTGCAAAAGGGCTAAGCAATGTACCAGACATTGCCCAAAAATATTGTTCCTCAGCTACTGCAAAAAAAAATACCATTCTTCTCCTTAGATTTCCGTGATATCAAATCCTGAGGATAACCCATGCTTTGCCTCTTTCTCAACAGCTGGGTCAATTCTGCATAATCAACCACTGTGTCTCAGGATTTGTGAACTTATTTTGGACAGCTAGTCTCCAATATCCCCCAGAATAGCTCTGAGGGATCAGATTATTATTATTTTAGTGAAAAAAGGTAATTATCATTTATTGCATTCATTAACAAAAACGTGATCTAAATCAGAAAAGAGAAACTGTCATGTGGCATGCCCCATTTTCATTCATTTCTCCCTCAAAAGAGATGCATTACCGTGGGCCTCATTTCTTTCAAGGAATAAACTTTCTAACTCCTAAGTTGAGTCGATTATCTCTTTCAGGCTTTCACATAGCCCCCTATGCAAAACTCTGATTCAGAAAACAATACTTTGGATTATAAATATCTGTATATTCACTGGCATCTCTGAGATTCTTTTTACCTTTCCTCACATCCACCCTAAACTGTAATCCTTTGGCAGCTGTTTCAGATATTTATTGCTGTGTAATAAACAACTCCAATATTTAGCTACTTAAAATAACAACATTATATTGTCCCACAATTTTGTGTGTCAGTAATTTGGACAGCACTCATCTGGGCAATTTTCTTGCTCCATGTATTGTCAGCCTAGATCTTGCAGGTATCAGCTGCTGGATGGGTTGGCCAGAAGAATCCAAGCCAGCCTCATTCATTTGTTTAGTGTCTGGGAGGGGGTAGCTGGAAGGTTTGGTATTATCTACTGGAATGCCTACAAATGGCCAATCTGCACAGTGGTCTCAGGGTAGTAGAATTTCTTCAAGGGTGTTCCAGGGCTCCCACAGTGATTATTCAAACAGGCACAGAGAGAAATTGCATGGCTTCTAAAGACCCAGCATTGGAAGCCTCAGAACACCAGTTTATTCATGTTAAATTGTTCAAACAATTCACTAAGGCCATCCCAAATCGAAAGAAAAGGAAATCAGACTCATCTCTCAAGGGGGAAAACCAAAGAATTTATTATCATATTTAGTCTACTTTAGAAACTTTCCTTCATTTATTCAACAGAAACTTATTGATCCTGTTTTAATGCATGCCACACAATGTACTCAGGACTTGGGATAGAGAAGTGACAACTTAAAAAAAATTTTTAAAAAGGCCTGCTTTCCTATTACTCATCTTTACATACTCTGTACTCCAGCACCAAGTGCAATGCACGGAATATATAAATGTTTATATAGTTTAGATATTTGTCTCCTCCAAATTTCATGTTGAAATTTGATTCCCAATGTTGGAGGTGGGGCTTGGTGGAAGGTGTTTGGATCATGGGGATGAACCCCTCGAAAATGGCTTGGCACTATCCTTTCAGTAATGAGTGAGTTCTCACTCTATTTTGTTCACAAGAGAACTGATTGCTTTAAAGAATATGGCACCCCTTTCCTCTCTTTCTCTCTTTTTCCTCTTCTCTTGCCATTGATGCTGGCTCCCCTTCCCTTTTTACAAGGATTGGAAGCCCCCTGAAGCCCTTACCAGAAATGAATGGTGGCACCATACTTCTTGTATAATCCTGCAGATTATATAACCGCAAGCCAAACTAACCTCTTTTCTTTACAAATTGCTCAGCCTCAGGTATACCTGTAGAGCAACACAAATGGACTAAGACAGATGCCCAATAAATTTTTAAGGAACTTAATAGGTGGGGTTGGAGAGTCACAGGAATGGATAGCTCTTCCCTTTGGGAGTGTTGAGACCAAAGCAATGGAGAGGGGAAGAGGAACATTCCTTACCACTTTGACTCCTGGGCAGCTGTCATATCTTCTGGTGTGTTAGGTGAGGATGTCCGACACGGCCAAGTCAACCAGGTCTAAGCTTGGAGTTTACCAGTGTTAATTGTTCACTCATTTAGTGGACTGTATACCTGGTGAAACAATGTTATGCTTTAGATTGAAGAAAGAATATTTGGTTTCCAATTCTACTTTCATTCTTCCAAGACTTAGGTGTCTTTCTTTTGTGATTAAATTCAGAATGTTTTTGGAACATCTCTTTTTAGTACAGAAGTCTACCTGAGTATTAAATTACAATGATAGCATTCTTATATATCTCCGAGAATACCTCTGAGGTGTGTACACACAGACTATTGGGGGTATTTGGGATGCTTTATTTCTGTGAGACTTGCCCAAATAGCTTGAGAAAATTTCATACAGTATGCGGAATAGCCTATCAGTTCAGTTTTCTTCCATATGTTTCTGATGGCATTATGCATTTCAGTGTCGATGCACTCCCAAAAAGAAAATCAATTGCTGAACAGCAAGGACTCAACATGCAATTTTAATGATACATTTCACAAAGCATGATGCAATGTTTAATGTAATGTAAAGGTGGTACACCTATGACTTTTCATAAAAAGCACATCATCTTTATAAAGCATTACTTTAAGCAGAACCCTTTCAAAGGAATTTACAGAAAGCAATCTTTTTTTATTACAGTTGGGTTTTATCATATAGGCAGTTTTTAACTATCACCACAAAAGGCAATCCTCAGTATAAGGAGAACTCCAGCTCCCCTCTTTATGAAATTTAAGAAAACCTTGCAAATAATAATGGATTTTGACAAGGTTCAATATTATACACATATATATAAACTTAAATTATAAGTATGTGTGTATGTGTATATATATGTGTGTGTATACATATATACATATATGTGTGTGTATACATATATACATATATATGTGTGTATACATATATACATATATATGTGTGTATACATATATACATATATATGTGTGTGTATACATATATACATATATATGTGTGTGTATACATATATATACATATGTGTGTACATATATACATATATGTGTGTATACATATATATACATATGTGTGTATACATATATATACATATGTGTGTGTATACATATATATACATATGTGTGTGTATACATATATATACATATGTGTGTGTATACATATATATACATATATATGTGTGTGTATATGTATATATGGAGAGAGAGAGAGAGTAGTTGCCAGTAGGTGTTGTCTAGTATGATGGACCCTATGGTATGTTTTCTTAAGCTTCCTTTTTCTTCACAAAAACATATGAATCTAGCAAAATGAGACCTTCTAAGAACAACTACAACTTTCAGACATTTGAACAATATGCCACTGAGTAATGATGTACCTTTCCAAGAGGAAATAATATTCTATTTTTAAAAAATTCTCCTCAGAAAATACAAAGAGAAAAATCGAAAGCTGAAAGCAAGCTTGCAAAAATGCATGTTCAAAGAGATTTGATTTATAAAAGAGTAAGAACAAGATTGCTCCAGAGCCATTCATACTTGTACTTAATGAAACTGCATATATATTTTTCTATTTAACAACTGCATTTCACTTCTTTTTATCATCTTTATGGAAATATTTTTACAGGTGGTTAATAGAGAATTTCAAAGAAGAAAAAAGTGATCATTTTCAGAAGTTAATCATAACTAGAACCAAATGTAATGAAACAAATTAATATTAATATAAAATTATAATTTCCATTTAAAAAATTTTTGCCTTTACAAAATAACTGCTATTTCCTTATCTCTGAAAATAATAAAAATAACATGAATGTCTATTCGGTTCACTTCAGTTTTATTTCGTAAGTGTTCTGCAACCTGGAAGTCTCACTTAAATTTCGCGAGTTATTAGGTTAATTCTCCCTGGACGTTTGATGTGAATATTATAGATGATAATAGGATGGAAATGAATTTGGACTTTTATCTAAGAAAAATTAAAATGTTTGTTCATATTTACAGAAATACAAATACTAAGATCTTGTCATGCATAGACACTTTCTGAAAGAATCTGTAAAGGATGTTCATCAGCAGAATGCGCAATGAACACAAAGAAGTCAAATGACAGTAACAAGTTATAACGGCCAAAGCTAATAAAAATGTGATGGTAAATTTAATCAAATATTCACCATAAGGGGTAAATATAATCATTAAAAATGTGTTCTTATGACAGATGTGGAAAAAAATCTAAACAATGAGAGGTGGAATATTGTTCAGTGGGTAGTTAAAACATGAAACATTTCTTACACTATCCAGAGAAAAGACGAAGATATTGATTGAGTCTGGATCTTGTTAGAAAATTTTGTGGCTAAAGTGTATGTTTAAAAATTTGAACGAACACTAAAAAATATAATATGATTTCCAAAGTAGCAGAAAAATGAAAAAAAAAAAGGTTCATCAATTCAACTTACATGTGAAAAAGGAAAAAATATTTTTTAAAGTTTAATTGATAATAGAAATAACTGCAAATGTGCACCAATAATCTCAATGTACTTAAATGAATTAAACTCACTAATTAAAAATGATAAAGATGATCGGATTCATTTTTCTAAATCCTGTTAAAAATGTTTATAATAGAACAACACTGGATAATACTGAATATTTGAAATAGGACGATACTGAATATTTTAAATAAGATAGGATAAGTTATAAAACGCAAATACTGTATCAACCAAAAGAAGACATGTAACAATAAGAATTTTAGATAAAACAAATTAAGAAAAAAGCAATAAGGATAAGAAGTTACGATATCTAAAAATAAAGACTACAATCTACCAAAAATTATACACTTATCATGAGTTCATGTGTACCTAACAAATTGGTTTGAAATACAACTTCATAATGTTAAAAAGAAATAGATGAGTATGCAATAATATACCTCTACCAGGCACTGATAGATAAAGCAAAGAAAAAATTATAAGATTGTGGAAGATTGGAACAACACAGTTAATTGATTTCATTTAAGAAGTGTATATCCACATTGCAGCCTACAAGCAAAAAATATATTCTTTTAAACACATATGAACAGGCCTGGTGTGGTGGCTCACGCCTGTAATCCCAGCACTTCGGGAAGCCAGGAGGGAGGATTGCTTGAGGCCGAGTTCAAGACCAACATGGCCAACATTGCATGACCCAGCCTCTATTAAAAAAGAAAAAAAACACACATATGAACAATTACAAAACACAAACATGAAGAAAGTCTTAACAAAGTTCAAAGAATAAATATCATACATGTCACATTTTTTTTCTTCTTTCTTTCCTTTTTATTTATTTTTTAATAATTTCAACTTTTATTTTAGATTCAGGGGGTACATGTGCAGGTTTGTTACCTGGGTATATTGTTTGATGCTGAGGTTTGGGATACGACTGACCCCGTCAGCCAGGTACTGGGCATTGTACCCAATAGTTTCAACCTTTTTCACTTCCTCTCTAAGTCCCCAGTGTCTACTGCTGTCATCTCGATGTCCATGAATAGCCATTGTTAATTCCCACTTATAAGTGAGAACATGTGGTATTTGGTTTTCTGTTCTTGCATTAATTTACTTAGGATACTAGCCTCAAGCCGCATCCATGTTGCTACAAAGAACATGATTTCACTCTTTTTATAGCTGCATAATATTCCATGGAGTACACGTACCACATTTTCTTTATTGATTTCATGTCTTTGCTATCAAATGACATGTTTTCTTAATTTCCATTTCAAGACAATTGAAATAGTTAGAATTTTCAGATAAAATACAGGACATCTAATTAAATATGAATTCCAGATAAATAAATAAATTTTTAGTAAAAGCATGTTCCCTACAATATTTGATACATGCTTAAATTTAAAAATTATTTGTCGTTTATCTGAAATTCAAATTTCTGGGCATCCTGTACTTTTATTTTCTAAATCTGGCAATCCTAGAAATATAAATCATCAATAAAAATACAGAAAACCAAAGCAAAACAAAACCTAGACTATGCTTGTCTAAAAAATGTACTCCAAATGTACTCTCTGCACATTACATCGAGAGCAAATTAAGAAGAAAAGTATCTGAATGAAAAGGGAATGGCAAGGAGAAGAAGGAAAGACCCACCCTTCCAGATATTCAAACCATTATAAGGCTTTGGTTTTTAAACATGGTAGTATTGCTGCAGAAATAGATACAGAGGGCAGTGAAGCAGAATTGACACACGCATCCTTATATGAAAATTGGGCATTTGACAGAGGTGATATTACAAGCCCAAGGCTGACAAATGAGTTTTTAATAAAACTCATTGTAACAGTTTATTTTCAAAATGGAAAATAAAGTTACATTACCTCTCAACATGAAATTTCTTTTTATAAATATTGAAAACAAATTAAAAATTTAAAGCTTTAGAAGAATATATAGAATATCTATTTGAGGTCAAGTTAGGAAAGGATTGTCTTATAAAGAGCACAAAAGAGTACATGAAAAAATATTAATAGCATTGTCTCATTGTCTCTACATCTTCGAAAAAATGTCTATGGAAAACGAAAAGACTAGCTACAAACTGAGCAAAGGTACTTTCATTACATATGATCAACAAGAGATAATTAGTAGCAAGTATATGTAAAGAACTCATACAAATAAACAAGAGAAAAGCAAATAACTCGGTAGAAAAATGGGCATATGATATCAAGAAATAATTTATAGGAAAGGGACAATTTGAACTTCCAGTAACTGAAAAGATGTTCAACCACACTAATAATTGGAGAGATGAGTGATATCACCTACAAGATAGGCAAAATAAATAAAAATAAAAATATGTAAACGACAAGTATTGTCTGATTTCAAAAGTAACTCTGCCCCTTATTAGTTATATGACTATGGCAAGTTATTTAATCTGTCTATGTCAGTTTCTCATCAGTAAAATGAGAACATTAAAGCACCTCTGTCACAGAATTGTAATGAGAATTGAATGAGTTTGTGTTTTCAAAATTCTGAGAACAGAATGTGCTCATTTTTAAGCATTATATAACTTTTTGCCACATGAAAGAAATATTAGCAAGGATGTGGGAAGGTGGGAGCTCTCCATTCCTGTGAGTAGACGTGTATTTTGGAACCCCTACATCGGAAAGCATTTTGATAATGTCTAGTTGAGGTTGAAATGTGTATAATTCTAATTTTAACAAGCAGAATACAATCCTAAAACAGCTATGATTTTCCTTGAAAACAGTGTTGAGTCAATAAAGCAAGTTGCAGAATTATGCATATTGTCTAATATCAATTATATTGTTTAAAAACAAAATAGTGCAATATAGTATTATGAGCACACAAATACACAGCAAAATATAAAGCACAGTCAAGAAGGACACATGCCGACTTCATGACAGTGGTTACTTGATGGAGAAAGCAGTTTGGATTGGGGATAACTTGAACAAAATTTAAAGATAATACGGCAAAAGTTGGCATTTGCTAGTTCTGGGTGCAAAGGATTTTGTTACATTTCTTTTTTCTGGTGTTCTCTACTTTTGAAATATGTGTCATTGAAGATACATGAATTTTTCAACAGGGATTTAAGGAAACTGGTACATAAAAATCTATATTTCATATATTAACAATAAAGATTATTATATTTTGTAAAACAATTATACAGCATGTAAAATTTTAATCATTTTGAATGTAAAAATGAATAAAATAGTCCTAATTGACATTTTCTTGATTATTGAAAATATTTACAACCATATAATGATAATATTACTATTAGAAATAGTAATAACATTTATTCTAACTAGTTATCTTTTTGAAGCAATTCCATCGAGGTGGGGGAGGAAAACAGCAAGTATCACTGGTGGTATATCTAAGTTTCAGATTATATTATTAATACAGAAATAAGCTTAAATAGTCTTTAAAATATGGAGTTGTTTGCAGGTTCTTTAAATTATTCATCTTAATGGCCAATTGACTAAGTAGAAACTCTGACAGCAGGTAATTCAAACTTGAAGTCACTGATACACACTTGAAACATACATATTTTGTCCAGTAATTGGAAGAAGACTCGCATGCTGTAGATCTCAGGTACGTCAATGGCAAATAGATTTTTTTTGTTTTAAAAGCTTTGTTATATTTTTGCTTTAATGTTGTGGATGGTCAGTAGGAAGGGAATAAACCTCTGAAGAGATGAGTAAATTTGCAAATTTTATTAACGATACGAAAGCTCTTAATATTTATTTAGAAGAGGTTAAATATGCAAACTCTTTCTGACTATATAGACTGTGTCTTAGGAAACTAATTTAGACCAGACCAATCCAGTAACTACTATGACTCATTGCTATGACACTACAATGTATGTTCTGTTATTCATAGTCTTTTTAAAATATGAATAAGAACTTACTAATTTCCTCAATTATAGTTGGATCTATTCCTATATGTCAATCTAGTTTGAGAATACAATTTAGTAAGCTGGCAAGATCAATGGTTCACTGTGATTTGCTTAGTCATTTCTGTTAAACACTTTGTTTACTGTCGTCTAGGAGACCTGGTCAATTAGAGATTTTTCCATTGTAGGGATTTATTTTTTCCCACAGAAAAGAAAACAAAAGTCTAATTAGAAATGGCATTTTAATTAAAATATATTAAGTACCAGTTGCATCCAAAGCTATAATTTTTATTTCAAAAAATCTTTATTAAGTGATGTTTTTACTTAGCTTGACATGGAGCCAAATTTAGCTGCTAATAACAAAAAATCACTGTTAACTTTATTAATGACCATTTATCTCCATATTATATCCTAAATCAATGGTACTAATTTGTTTAAAAGAGCTATAATGCTGCTGGCAACTGAATTTTTTCAGTGTTTTCCACTATTAATAATTGCCTCTCTTTTCTTCCCATCCAGAAATTAGTAGGATGTTTCTGTTGCTTTTTACATTTCATACCAACACTCTAACTCAGCTGAAAGCAAGGCAGATCCACAATGGACTATTTAATTCAAACTGGGAATGGAGGCATTAGGGGAGTTTGGACTAAAAGTAAAAACGTGAAATGTTTCTATTGATTATATGTCTAACAACTACATTAATTAAGATCAGACTATTTCTATGAATTCATTTCCTCATTGCAAGTGGCAGAGATTCTATCAGACAGAAACTTGTGTAAATCCCATGCAAATGATTTATTGAACATGTACTGCTCACATTTTAGGGACTGTATTCTACCTAAATAATGCAGGAGCATGTGATGCCTGCCAAATCCCACACAATGTTGAAACCCCAGTTAGTGTTTTATCTTTAAAGAGAGAGCTCTGCATCCTTTTGGCAGCTGATGAGTTCAGATAGAAAACATGCCAGGAGTGTGGACCAATGCATTATCACACGCACCCCCCGCCGCATAACTGTGCCTCGTCATATGCCATAACATTGGCAAGCAGAGCCCAGAGCTCTTTAAGAACAAGAAGAAGCTCATAAATAATGGTTGAATCACACAAGGGATAATTAAATGAGACAACTGAATGCCAATGGACTCCCCAGCAGAAAATGCTCCTCAGTGAGGATCATTCCTGCGCGGCTTTATTTTCTTTTTCTTTCTCAGTTTTAGTTCTGACTAGCAGTTCATTATTGCAGATACTTTTCAAATGGGAGTGTTTTAAAAAATTGTCAAACCCTGGAAAACATTTTGAGACATTTTCATATTTAGGAACATTGCTTCAACGTATATAAACATATCAATATATTCTTATTTTAACATTTTTTAGCTCTAGCCTCACCATTTAATGGCATATACCTGCTTGACAAACCAACCACAGATAACACTCTTGAAAAGCAAAAGGGGAAATTTTCATAATGTGCAACATCTCAGTGAGTTGTGTGTCCTACAATGTGAGTGGAATTCATTCATTCTTTTCGTTTAGGATAAATGCACATCAATGTTATAGCTGCCTCCTCATTCTTAAAAAATGAGATTCACAATGAATTTCAGTGTTTCTCCACCAACCTCCTCCGAATTCTTTTTCAGAAATGCTTAATGTTTCTAGCTTGACAGCTTTGTGCTCAAGGTTGACAGGATATTTTTAGTATCCCAAGTATTTTAAAGGCTCAGAAAAATCTAGCTCTGGTTTGCTTGTTTATGAAATACATTTAGCAGACAATTACAGTTCATTTAATATGCATTCATTGCTGTCTGAGAAAAAAATGCCTTCAGCTTTTTTGGCAAAATGAAGAGAAATATGTATTTTCTCACACTGAGGCCACTCAGAATAGGGCATACTCACTAATCACTGAGGATTGGGCACCTCGGACAGTAAAAGGGAAGAGGTATAGAAGGAGGTAAACCTAGTTCAGCTCTACTTCTTAATCAAGAAAGAGAGGACAAAGAGCCTGGGGTCACCGGCCTAACACATTTAAATTTAGTAACGATAAGATAATCCTGCATAGCAGTGCAAAACTGCACCTCAATTTCAGGCAGGCTTCTGAAAAGTTAAGTGAAAATTTACATTATCACCTCTGCTAGTCATCAAATATTTATTTAGCACCTATCATGTGCCAGGACTTGTGGTCAGTTTTGGAGCTAAAAATGTAAATAGAGTAAGGTTGGTCACTGCTCTCTTGATGATTTCTATCCAACAAAAAGGGCAGAACAAAGAAATAATTAATTAAAACAGCAATGATATCTCTGACACAACACAGTATCACTTACGCATAATCCCAGCCTGAAAGGCAGAGTATAAATCTAACCATAATAAAACATTGCATGAAACCAAAATTGAAAACGTTCTCCTGAAAAGGAAAAAGGCAAGTCTTTTTAAAAAAAGTTGATTTCTTGAAAAAGACAATAGAAGGTGTGGAAATTGTATGAGACTAAATGTTTTAAAACTAAAGAGATAATCAAATGAGCCTACACTGTATCCTGTATTATTAAAAATGCTTTAAAAAGACATAAATGGGTGAATTAACAAAAAATATTATATAGATGGTAATTAGATAAAAATAATGTGCCAATGTGAAGCTTACTAAAGGTGATTACTGTGGTTATGAAAGACAATATCTCTATTCTTAGAAAATACACACAGATGTATTTAGGGATAAATATGTCATCCTATTTGCATAGTGTATGCAACCTACACCCAGATGGTTAAAAAGAAAAACCTATGTATGTGGTGTGTGTGTGTGTGTGTGTGAGAGAGAGAGAGAGAGAGAGAGAAAGAGGAAGAGAGTGAGTGAGAGAAAAGAGAATGCCAACAATAAGGCTAATAAGACAAAATATTAACAACAGGTGAATCTGGCCAAAGGATTCTATTTACTATTCTTGAAACTTCTTGGTAACTATGAAATTATAAACTTATAATAAGGGAAGTTTTTTGCTGAAAAGGAGTTGCACGCTGTTCTATGAGCCATATAGGAAGTAATTTAACCGAGTCTCTAACGGAGCTTGCCTTAGAAAGTAACACGTACAATGATGCCTGAAAGACAAAGAGGAACGTAGGGGTGAAGTGAAGAGCGTGATGTGTTAGGAAATCATTCTAGGCACCAACATTTTTGAAGACCTTGAGATAGTTGAGTGTTCAGACCAGAGAAGTCCTATATAGCCAGAGCACAGAAGTGTCAGAGAAAATGGGCTGAGAGGAAAATAGAAGGGGAGGCAGGGGCCTGATCATGTGGAGTCTCATACACCAAGTCACAAGATTGGATAAGTCTGGGAATGGCTTGACAACTAGTGTAATGTAATTCAAGGCAAAGGAAAGAAGCAGAATGATTCTTTTGGCATTATTAAAAATAAATTTTAAAAGATCTTTGAAGGGTAAAGGGTCTGTCTCGTCAACTAGAATCCAACCTGAAACCCCAAATGGTGAGGGCTTGCACACATTCCCTCCTTCTTTCTCAGGATCCAGAGGACTCAACTCTATTCCCACCTCATCCATTGATGAAACATAAAGTAAGAAGAGGCCCCATACCAGAGATGGTAGGAGGGTATCATTCGAAGAGGACTTGTTAATGAATGAGTCACGGAAGCCAATGGGCTAAGGAAGAGAGAGGTAGGAAGAAGTTACAGGAAGAATGTTCTCAACAAACCTCCACAGGATATCCTCAGAGACTAGAGGTTAACGTTTAAGGTCTCAGGCCCAGGGATTTGTCTTAGGGAAAGTCAAAGAGAATAATGAAGCCCTCTCTTAAATTACTATTTTCTATTTGCATTTGACTTTATCACTTGAATTTCAAGTGAAGGACTAACCAGGACCTCCTCTAGTGTTTCTGTGTGTTTCGCCACCTAAGAGGTTAAGGCTTCTTTGTGTTACCTTTTACTTCCATGACAATAGGTTTAGTTTGAGATGACAGAATTTTACAAAGATAACTTATCCCAATGCACTGCAATGAGGGCACTGTATTGTGGTGAAGACTAGGGTAATGAAAGGGAAAGAAAGATGTCTGGGAAACAAGTTATAAGGCTGCTGAATTATCCAGATGGCATCCATCCATGGATACCTCAGTTACACCCATGTTGGTGATGACGTATCTTTATGACTTATTTATAAGCCTTATCCATTTATACATTTTGGAGAGAAATCTGTTTTCATATTTTGAACTAGCTTAAAATAAGATACCCTTATTAATTAACAACCTAACCCCTTGGAATTTAATACCCTGCAACAAATTTATCATGTACACTGTTATATGGATAATCTAGATCCCAAAAGCATTCTGCTAACTAGGGTTTTACCCCTAATCATGGTAAAAATGAATAGCCTGTGACTATCCAAGAAATTCTGTCATCAACCACAGAGCCTCTAAGAACCTACCTAGCGCATAGGCTGCATTCCCTTAAGAATACAGCAGGGCCCTCAAGGTGAAGAGGTTGGCATGGAACTGCTAGGAATTGAGATAACCCTGACACCTTTTACATTTGCAATGTATTCCACTAGGTGCTGACTCTAGATGAAGTTCATTAAAGTCAAAATATGTGATAGATTAGCAGTCTTTTTAATTTTTAATAGGCTTAAAATGCTTTGTTTATGTATTTGTCTATGGTAAAAATCAATTGTTTTTAAAATACTAAGTTTTGATTCATAAAGCCAAAGAAACTATATCTATTTTTGAGGTCAAAATAAATGTGTAAGCCATAAATGAATAAAAGTCCTCTATGTTCTCAGAACTTGAAAGTAAGAACATTATTAGACTTCCTACAGTTTTTCTCATGAAAATCATAAAATATGAGAATAATTTGAAAAAATATATGATTCTCTAGGACCCATACACTTATTGCTAATTAGCATGGGGAGCTGAAACAAACATATAAGTTATCAATTAATCTTTATATTATGTGTTTAATTTGCCCAACAGTTGCTTACCCCAAAGTACAATCACAGATGCATTAAATGGGAAAAATGCAGATCAAATCCAGTATTTAGAGGTCAATAATTTTTCTCTAAGGAACTTGAAATGATCTGCAAATTGTTCATTTCATCCTCACAACTTGCCTTTGAGGCAGAGGATACTCATAACTTTGATTGAGAGGACATATGTCACAATATGATAGAGAAATTGGGAACAGGGTGTCAGAGCAGTCATTGTCTGAACAAAGGTTAAAGTCCAGTTCTGTACCTTTCCCTCTGCCATTTCTATTCATTGAACTTTGATAGCACTCACATAAAGCATCACTCTCTCAACCAGAATCTCTGCCCTTGTCTCACACTACACTCATCCAGGAAAGCTCAGACCTTCCTCCTCTGCCCCACCCCCAGTCACCATGCTAACTCATCCTTTCCATTGGAAGCTCTTGAGCTCCTCCATTGGAAGTCTCCTGAGAGCTTGCCACTATCCTGGAATGTAGCTGTATCCTGGGTAACCAAGATTATCTGAAGCTGGCCAGTAACTCTACGTGGATATGAAGGGGCTAGACTGGTGGTGCTATGCTACATGCATCTGTGAGGATCTGTATTTTGAGAAAAAAAAAATCCAGTTTAAACAATAGAATTTACTGGTTTATGTAACTCAGTATTTTGCACGAAGGTTGACTTCAGTTAGTAGTAGACCAAGAGTTGTTTCTCTGTAACTCTCTGCTTTGCGTTCTATGGCTTGGCCTCCACCCTCAGATTCCATAGGCCACTTTCATAGCTCAAGAGTCTCATCATCAGGTCCAGGCTTTACGCCAAATTGTTGCATTCCCTTGCTAGGACTGCCATAGCAAAGTACCACAGACTAGGAGACTTAAATGTGGTTACTTATTTCTTTACAGTTCTGGAAGTCCAAGATCAAGGTGTTAGCAGGGTTGATTTCATTTGGAATCCTCTGTCCTTTGGTTCATAGATGTCCATATTCTCCCTGTGTCTTCATGTGTTGTATGTCTCTGTACTCATTTATTTTTATTTTTTTTTTTTTGCCTTTCTTCAATTTAGGATTTTATTTCCCTTTAAGTAGCAAAATTTTTATTTTCTGAAAGAAAAGGAAGTGGCAGCTGCACACAGAGTGGTGTGTCCTTGCATTTTTATTTGTTTGCAAGTTTTATTTCCTTTCTCATTGATATAAAAAAGCTGTACATATTAGGGGGTATATGTGGTATTTTGATACAAGCATACAATATGTAATAATCAAATCAAGGCAATTGGGATATCCATCAGTTCAAACATTTATCTGTTTTGTGTTGGGAAAACTTCATTTTCTTCTAGCTATTTTGAAATATACAATAAATTGTTGTTAACTATGTCATTCTACTGTATTATTGAATACTAAAGCTTATTCTTTCTATTTAACTGTATTTTTGTACCCATTAGTCAGCTTCCTTTCATCCCGCCCCCTCTCCTCCCTACCCTTTGCAGCCTCTGGCAACCATCTTTCTACTCTATATCTTCATAATTTCGATTGTTTTGACTTTTAGATCTTACAAATAAGTGAGAATATGTGATGTTTGTCTTTCTGTGCCTGGCTTACTTTACTTAATATAATGATCCATATTGCTGTAGATGACAGGATTCCATTCTATTTTATGGCCAAGTAGCATTCCATTGTGTATATTTACCACATTTTCTTTATTCATTCATCCATTAATGAACACAGGCTCATTCCATATCCTGGCTATTATGAATAGTGCTGCAATAAATAAAGGAGGGCAGATATATCTTTAGTATACTAATTTCTATTATTTTGGTGATATATCCATCAGTGGCATTGATGGATCATGTAGAAGTTCCATTTTCAATTATTTCAGATTATTTGTCCCTGTGGGTTTGGGGGGGTTTCCTTTGTTTGGTTGGTTGGTTTATTTGTTGGTTTTTGCAATTGAGTTGTTTGAGTTCCTAATATGCTCCGGTTATCAATCTCATGTCAGAAGAATAGTTTGCAAATATTTTCTTCTGTTCTGTGGGTTGTCTCTTCACTTTGTTGATTGTTTTCTTTGCTGTACAGAAGCTTTTTAGCTTGTTGTAATCCCATTTGTCTATTTTTGCTTTTGTTGCTTACGCTGTTGATGTCTTACCCAAAAATCATTGTCCTGACCAACATCTCTAGCATTTTCTCAATGATTTCTTTTAGTTTTTTTGTAGTTTCAAGTTTTATATTTAATTGTTCAATCCATTATGCATTGAGTTCTGTGTGTGGTGAAAGACAGGGTCCTAGTTTAACTCTTCTGCATATGGATATTCAGTTTTCCAAGCACCACTTTTTAATGACACTGTTCTTACCCTAATGTATGCTGTATCAGTCCCTTCTCATGCTGCTATGAAGAAATACCCGAGACTGGGTAATTTATAAAGAAAAGTGGTTTAATTGACTCACCATTCCACATGGCTGAGGAGGCCTCAAGAAACTAAAATCATGGCAGAAGGTACCTCTTCACAGAGAGGCAGGAGAGAGAATGATTGCCAGCAGATGAAATGCCAGATGCTAATAAAACCATCACATCTAGTGAGACTAACTCATTATAAAGAGAACATCATGGGGGAACCACCCCCATGATTCGGTTACCTCCACTTGGTCCCTCCCTTGACACGTGGGTGTTATGGAGATTACAATTCAAGGTGAGATTTGGGTGGGGACACAGAGCCAAACTCTATCATATGCACCTGGTACCTTTGACAAAAAGGAGTCAGCTGTAAATGCATGGATTTATTTATGTTATCTATTTTATTCCATTGGTCTATGTGTCCATTTATATGCCAGTAGCATGCTGTTTTGGTTGCTATAGCTTTGTAGTATAATTTGAAGTCAGGTAGTGTGATGCTTCCAGGTGTGTTCTTTTTGCTCAAGATTTTTTTTTTAGTTATTTGAGGTCTTTTTTGGTTCCATATGAGTTTTAGGATCGTTTATTTTATTTCTGTGAAGGATGTCATTGGTATTTTGACAGGAATTGCATTGAATCTGTAGATTGCTTTAGGTAGTAGGGACACTTTAACAATATTGATTCCTCTAGTCAATGAGCATACAGTATCTTTCCATTTTTTTCATGTCCTTTGCAATTTCCTTCATTGGTGTTTTATAATTTTCCTTGTCAAGATCTTTCACTTCTTTGGTCAAATGTATTTCTACTTTTTTTTTTTGGTTATTGTAAACGGGATTGCTTTCTTGATTTTTTTTTAGATTAACTATTGTTACCATATAGAAATACTACTGATTTTTGTATGTTGATTATCCTGCAACTCTACTGGATTTATTAATCAGTTTTAAGAGTCTTTTAGTGAAGTCCAGGATGTTATAAATATTAGATCATGTCTCTGCAAACAAGAAAAATTTGACTTCTTCCTTTCTAATTTGGATGTCCTTTATTTCTCTCACCTAATTGCTCTGGCTAAGACTTCCAGGACTATGTTGAATAGTAGTGGTGAGGGTGGGCATCCTTATCTTGCTTCATATCTTACTGGAAAGGCTTTCCATTATTCCCCATTCAGTATGATATTAGCTGTGGGTTTGTCATATCTGGTCTTTATCATTTTGATGTATATTTATTCTATACTCAACTTGTTGAGAGAGACTAAACTCTTTTTATTAAAGCACCAGTCATATTGGATGAGGGCCCATTCTAGTGACCTTAATTATGTCTTCAAAGTTTCTCTCTCTAAATACAGTCAAACTCTGAAGTACTAGGTGTTTGGACTTCAACATATGAATTTTGCAGGGGCACAGTTCAGCTCATTACGGTGGTCAACTAGGCAATTAAGATACATAGAATGAGGTTTCTGAGAAAGAATGATGGTTATCCCTGGCAATTCCTATGAAAGAGAGAGCTTGCTTCACTTTTGCAGGAGTCTCAGAAAATCTATTGTTGCTGATCTTATCAGTGTTTAGGGGGTCAGGTGCCATTCTTGAAACATTCGTTATGGCCAGAGAGGTGACATTAGACTGTCATTTTGGCCCATCCTTAAAAGTGGAGGGGAGCTCCAAATCACATGGAGGAGAATAGGAAAGTAGTGGTTTTCCAAAAGAAATTTGGGATATTACTACTAAGTGGTAGGAATACTAAACAATCCTAAATAAAACACATGTACTGCCTCAACCTAAAAGGTGGCAAAATCCATCAAGCTATAAAAATAGAAAATCACTGTATTGCATTAACCATAATAATTATTGACTCAGACAAGAAAACCAATGAGTGTAGAAATGTTGGGGAACAAGATATTCATTGTGTCAATGTATCACTTTACAGGCAACATATTAATTACAATGGAAAAGTCTGGAAGATACCAATTAACCAATACGATGTAATTTAGCAATAAGTGAGACACAGAAATCACAAGATCACGTAGATAATATTTCTGCAAAAAAAACTTTCACTTGAAAGTAATCATGAGGAAAAAAATCCAAAATGAGGGACACTTTTCAACATGACTGCTCAAATGTTTTCAAAAATGCCAGTATCATAAAAATCATAAAAAGGGTGGTGAATTATGCTAGATTAAGGAGACTAATGAAACATGACAAATGAAATGTAATGTATGATTTTGATTGGATCTTGAATCAAATAAGACAACAACAAAATATTTTAAAAGACATCACTGAGACAATTGGAGAAATTTGCATATGAACTATACATAAGATAATAGAATTGTCAGTGTTAAATTTACATAGTATAATAATTGTATTTTGTTTCTGGATGAGAAAGTCCTTGTTGTTAGGCAATACATGCTGAAATATATCAGCGAGTATTAGAATGCTAAAAATCACGTGTGTCCTAGTATTGGCTTACTTGTAGGAAGTGAAATAGATTTCATCAAAAATAATAAAGGCTTTGATGTTTATTTTCTTGAAATTTTCAGTCTTTTATGATGTCAAATAACTATTGATATTCCGTTGGTTCCTTGAACTTTTCTTCATCTTTAAAATGAGAAGAATATAAAGTACGAAGAGTGTCACTGTTAAAAAGTGCACTGCTTTTACAATACAGAGAAAGGAAAATTGGAAGAACCTGTTTGTAACCTTATCAAAAAAACTCAGTATTTCTTTATGCAAAAGGCAACTGTGGCAGTGAAGGAAATTGGGGTATACCATGAAAATTTACCTAGAATATTTTTTAAATGCTAAAGACCCAGCATTTTTTTTTCCTGCCAGACTCCTTTTTTAAATTTTTTCCCTCCCCACTAAAAAATGAAACTTACCTGGTTTCTTATGTCAATTTTTTCTTTAAGCAATGATTACAGAATATCATCTTTGTGATTTTATAAAAAAACAAAAAAACTCTTCCTGTAGGTAATTTGGGAAGATTGTTAATGGAAGGTGGGGCAGACACTTTTAACTGAATAGTTTCCTCCTTTACAGTGAAAATCTATAAATTTATGAAAATTTATAAGTATGAAGATTTGGCATGTGTCTTGAAGGTGAAGAGGTTTTGGTTTTGAGCAATTTAATTAAAAATAGAGACTCAAAACTATAGCTAAACTCCGGAATAAACAATGCCCACCTATGCTCACTTCTGGTTTTATATTATGTGAAAGGTAGTTGGCCTAAGTCACTAATGGTACTTACTTCTTATAGAATATCAGGAAATAACAGATGCATTTGTGACAAGTCTGTATTTACATGACAGCTTCATATTCAAGAAGTAACGTAATTGACTTAGCTCTAAATGTTTCCAAGGGTTTCTAGTTCTTTTGCAGTAGTTCAACAAATTTGTATTCACTGTTCCTTTCATGAGTCTACATTTGCTTTTTTTCTTCCTAATATATAAAGAATTGACAGAAATTTATCCAGGCAATCGCCATACACCCATCACTATTTATAAAGTCATATATTTATTAATTCATTTAATGCTTAATGAAAGTTTTTGTTTTGGTGATCTGTAAAATATCACAAACCACATCAAATCTTTGTGTCTTAAAACAAACACATTTCAGAGTTAATCTGGAAAATTCCTTTCAGGTAAACTGTGAAAGGTTACATTTGTTTTAAGTCACAAAGTACTGCATCTGCCAGTGCTTTGATCTGGGACTTCCCAGCCTCCAGAACTGTGAGAATTAAATGCTTGTTGTTTATAATCCACTGATTTTATGACATTTCCTTATAGCAGGCTGAATGAAAAGACTAAGACAGATACCAAAGTTAAGAAGATAATCTTTGTCCTTAAGGAGGTCCCAGTCTGCCAGAGAATAGAAAGGTGTAAACAAATACTGCAATTACAAACTAAAATAAAGAAGGTCCTGTATTAAAGCTCCATAAAAAGTATATTGGGAGTACAAACGAAAAAGTGGCTCATTTATCCCAGCTCCCCCTTCCTAGCCCAATTCCGGTGCTGGGGAATGGGCCTCATGAGGGATGTGACTCCAGGGGACTTTGCAGACAGTAGCAGATGGAAAGAGTAAAGAGCATTCCAGAAAAAGGAGGTGTGTGTGCATTTTGCTAATGTTTCTATTATCATGCTAGGTATTCTGGAAAGAACTTGCGTTGTTTATTCCTGAAAGACCTTAACCCATCTCAGTTATAAGAGTGAGTAGAGGGAAACCCTCCGAGCATTTATTTATAATCTGCCATAATACCTGTAAAGAGCATTGAAAAAATATGCAATAATATTACTGAAATGTTTATTAAATAAATGTATAGTTATAAAAAAATACAACTTTTCATGATCTCTCACAATTCTGCAATATGAGCCCAGCTAAGCTAGGTAGTTCCTCTGTTCCATGTGCTATCAGCTGAGGATATAGTCATTATTCTCAACTAGGCTGAAAAGTCCAAGATGACCTGTTCACAGGGCCGGCAGACAGGGCTAGTTATGGACTGAAATATCAGGTAGGGCTGTTGACTGAAGTGATTCCATTCACCTCCACTTAGTCTCTCCACACAGCTTGGGTTCACAGCATGATGACTGCCTTCAGTTTCTTAAGTCCTGATTTGGATGTTGCACAACGTTATTCTGTCACATTCTGTTAGTCAAAGCAAGTCAGAGGGATAGCCCAGATTCTAGGGAAATAATGAAACAAAAAGCACAGTATTTACTGTTACTATTATAGTATTTATTTGCAATAGAATACACAACAACAATAGCATACAGAGGAGAGAAGGGAGATAAATGAAGTTGAAGTGTCCTATGGTCCTTTCATTATTGCTAGCTCAAGAAGACTGAAGAATCAATGACCTAAGCATCCATCTCATGAAGTTCCTAACACCAGTAAATTATACCCAAAGTAAATATAAAAAAATAAAGAACAGATAATAAAGAAATAAAGAACAAACATAAAGTATATGATCAACAAAGTAGAAGCTGGTCCATTGAAAAAAATATAAAGTTAATAGATTTCTGAAGAGAATTATAAAAAAGATAGCATAAATAACCAAGAGTCAAAGTGGAAAATAGGGCAAGGCTATAACTCTTAAAACCATTACAAATATAATGTTATAATATATTTCTGTCAATATATTTTATAATTGAGATGTAGGGACAAATTTCTAGGAAAACATGACATACCATGATTGACCCCCAAGAAATAGAAAATCTGAATCGTCCTATCTATTGTAGTTTTGAATATATTTTTTTAACATCTCCCACACTCACACAAATGCATGAGACCTTTAGGTCCAGAAAGCTTATAAAACATATAAATTATATAATAAAATAATGACACCAATTGGTAAAAACACTGTTAGAGAATTTAAAAGTCCTTAATAGCTCCAATTTCATTTTACAAGACCATGATAACCTTGACAGAAAATCTGATAAGAACTCTATAATTAATTAGCCAGGCATGGTGGCAGGCACCCGTAGTCGCAGCTACTCAGGAGGCTGAGGCAGGAGAATGGCATGAACTTGGGAGGCGGAGCTTGCAGTGAGCTGAGATCGCACCACTGCACTCCAGCCTGGGCGACAGAGCAAGACTCTATATCAAAAAAAAAAAAAAAAAAAAAACTCTATAATTTAAAAAAACAGGTTAATCTCATTTATTAATATAGATTCAAAAGTACTACACATAAGTATTAACACATTGAGTTTACATATATATCTCACATGACTCAATGTGTTAATGTGTGCGTGTTAACACTGAAGATGTGTGTGTGTTGTTTATGTGTGTTTATATCATATTTCAAAAAAACAAGTCTAGTTTATGCCGGCAATACAAGAATATAAGGTCAGTTTTACATCAAAAATCATCAGTGCATTTTACATTAACAAAATAAAGCAAAAAAACATATTTTCACCATATTAACAGAATAAACAGAAAGTTATGCTTGAGTATTTTATAAATTTTAATATCATTTCATGGGGAAAAAACCCTTAGAAAACTAGAGAAGGAAAGAAACTTACTTAATCTGATAAAAGATACCTATTTTTCTGAAAGAAAGTACAGCAAACACTAATGGTGAAATGGCGAGAGCTTCCTTTCTGAGACTGAGTATAACACAAAGATGTCCACTATCAGCACTTTTATTTAACATTGTGCTGAAGTTTTCAAGCAGTGAAATTAGACTAAATGAATAAATGGTAAAGAGATTGGGAATGAAGATTTGCAATATTTGCAAATAATATGATGGTTTAAGTGGAATATCTAAAGGAATCTACAGAAAACCTATTAGAATTAATGCATGAGTTTAGCAAGGCTCCAGGATAAAAGGCCATTATCAAAAATCAATTGCATTCCAATATAACAACCAAAGAATTTGAAATAATATGTTGTAATTAAGCCAGTTACAGTAGCATCAAAAATATTAAATATCAGGGAATAAATCTAACAAATGTGGATACTTCTCGCAAACCATAAAGTACCATTAAGAAAATCTAAACACAAATTGAACAAACAGAGAAATACATCATGTTCATGATTAGAAAAAAAAATATTGTAAATATATCAATTCTCACCAAATTGGACTATAAATTCAATTCAATCACAATCAAAATCTCACCAGGGTTTGTGCATGTATGTGGAAATTGACAAATGAATCCTATGATTTCTTTGTAAATATAAGAAGCTAAAACCAGGTAAGTCAAAATTGAAAAAGAAGAAAAAAAGAGTAAGTATTTTTGTACCAGACTTTGACTTATTTTTGAAGATACAGTAATAGAGACCTTGTGGAATTTGTCCAAGGGTAGCTAAATTAATAATGAAATAGAAAATATAGTCCAGAAACAGATCCATGCATACATGAACTCTTGAATTATGATAAAAGTGGTACTGGAGAGTGACAGAAAAGTAGTCTTTTTTTTTGTGGGGACGTGGGGTGGGGGATGGAGTCTTGTTTTGTCATGCAGGCTGGAGTGCAGTGGCGTAGTGTCGGCTCCCTGCAACCTCTGCCTCCTGGGTTCAAGCAATTCTCTTACCTCAGCCTCCCGAGTACCTGGGATTACAGAAGTATGCCACCATGCTCAGCTAATTTTTGTATTTTTAGTAGAGACAGGGTTTCACCATATTGGCCAGGCTGGTCTTGAACTCCTGACCTCTTGATCTGCCTGCCTCAGCCTCCCAAAGCGCTGGGATTACAGGCATGAGCCACCGCACCTGGCTGAAAAGTACAGTCTTTTCAATAAATGGTGCTGAGTCAGTGAGATAGACATATGGGGAAAAAAAGAAACCTGACCCCAACTTCTGACTATATGCAAAAATCAATTTCAAGTGAAGAGTAGAATTAAAAGTAAAAGATAAACAATAAAGCATCTAGAAGATAATAGCTTCATGATCTTGAGATGAGCAAAGGTTCTTTTAAAATGACACAATAATCCCCATATTTAAAGAAAAACACGATAAATCGGACCCTATTAAGACAATGAACTTCTGGTTATTAAAAGTAACAAAAAAGTAAATAGGCAATAAGAGAAGATATTTGCAGCACACATACCCAAGAAAATGCTTGTATCCACAATATGTAAAGAACTACAAATCATTCAGTAATAGACAAACAGCCAAAAGGGAGGAAAAAAAGACATGAAGAAGCACTTTACAAAAAAAAGAAAAAAAAACTCATTATATAAAAATGGCCTGTAAACATTTGTAAGGGTGCTTAACTTTATTAGTTACAGGGAAATGCAGATTAAAGCCACAAAAAGATGAAGTACACAGCCACCAAAGAACTAAAGTTAAGAAGACTGACAATGCCACATGCTATTGAGGAGCAGCACTGGGAACTATCATAAAAGGATGATAGTGATTAAATCGATACAGTCACTCAGAAAAATTGTTAGGCAATATATGTAAAGGTTAAACTTAACATACCATGACTAGCGATAACACTCCTAAATATATGCCAATGTTAAATAAAACAAGCAGGAGGCCATTAGCCTGACGCCGTCTCTTTGAGTTCCTACATTAAAAAACACAACCTAACTCAGTAGCATTTTTTTATAAGAAATAGCCGGATTGCAGCCAATCACAAACAGCTGAGCCTCAGCCAATCACAGGCAGCCAACTAATCAGACTGTGCCTAAATAAGACAAATGCCTCATCACAGCATGCCTAAGAAGCAGATGCTTAGCTAGTCCATCAGGTGATTTCTCTACTTTGCTTCCCTGCTCAGCCTATAAAAGCTTACTGCTCATGCTGCTGGGCAGAACTCTGATCCTCTTCTGGTTCTGAGTGCTGCCCAATCATGAATCATCCTTTGCCCAAATAAACAATATTAAATTTAATTTGTCTAAAGTTTTTCTTTTAACAGTTTGGCATTACAGCACGAAGTGACTGAGCAAAGCTACCCACTGAAACCACTGGGCACATTGCTCTCTTGCCTAAACTGGAAGTCAAGGATGAGTTTCCTCTCAGATCAAAGGTCTGCAAATTTGCATTGTGAGCTCCGGACTTTATTTAAACAATTCTTTTACAAAACAGAATTTGCAATTGGATTGAATCTAATAAATAACTAGGTTCCTGCTCCTTGAAAGTAGCTTTCTCCAAATCTGAAGAGTCTGGTGCTTCAGAAGTCTGGGACTCTTCTTTCTGGGACACTGACTACTTTTATGTACAATAATGATGATTTCAGAAACCATGTATTTTGGGGGAAATGGTTAGCCTTACTACGGAAAACTTAGAATTACGGTGGCCAAAATGAGGAAGCTTTAAATTGAGAGGTGCTTTAAAAAAGAAAGGATGCGGCTGGGCGCTGTGGCTCACACCTGTAATCCCAGCACTTTGGGAGGCCGAGGTGGGTGGATCACGAGGTCAGGAGATCGAGACCATCCTGGTTAACACGGTGAAACCCTGTTTCTACTAAAAATACAAAAAATTAGCCCGGCGTGGTGGTGAGCGCCTGTAGTCCCAGCTACTTGGGAGGCTGAGGCAGGAGAATGGCGTGAACCCAGAAGGCGGAGCTTGCAGTAGCCAAGATCGCGCCACTGCACTCCAGCCTGGGCAACAGAGAGAGACCCCATTTCAAAAAAAAAAAGTAAGAAATAAAAAATTGAAAAAGATAAATTAAAAAAAAAAGAAAAGATGCAAGACACCTCAAATACAATGGAATGTATTTTTGACTGTCATGCAGGAACTTCTAAAAGACTAAACCAATCAAAACACTGCCTCTCTATAAGAATCCTCATAAAATTCAACTGAAAAATCTTAAAGCTCTTTTTCAAATATATTAGTAAAAAACTTTAGCTATCTAGGTGGGTAACCCTGTTCCATCAACCAGAAAAACAAAAATGGATTCAGAGATTTTTTTAATGAATTAGTGAGTTTTGTGTTATTGTACCTAACACATGGCTAAAATTTTTGAATGAAAGCCTGTATGTTTATATTTATGTATGTATGTACATATGCATGTGTCTGTGGTATTTTTCTATTTCTGCATAGTATTGACAAAATTAATTAATTTTTTTTTTTAAAGCTCTGTTTGGCCAGGCGTGGTGGCTCACACCTGTAATCCCAGCACTTTGGAAGGCCGAGGCAGGTAGATCACCTAAGGTCAGGAGTTCAAGAGCAGCCTGGCCAACATGGTGAAACCCTCTCTCTACTAAAAATACGAAAATTAGCCGGGCGTGATGGCGCACGCCTGTAATCCCAACTACTCAGGAAGCTGAGGCAGAAGAATCTCTTGATCCCGAGAGGTGGAGGTTGCAGTGAGCAGAGATCGTGCCACTGCACTCTAGCCTGGGCGACCCAGCGAGACTCTGTCTCAAAAAAAAAAAGCTCTGTTAACTGGCTTAAAGGAAAATAAGCCTTTATATAAATTAAGTATTCCTTAAACTCTTAGATAGAAACCAAACCAAAATGTTTTTCCAGTTCACATGATCTTAGATAAGTCTTTTAATTATTACTCTAGTAAATAATATTCAGTTAATCAGTTTGAATAAAACAGATACGTCTTCAGCGTTCAGTATTAAGTATAATGCAGACAACTTTTTCTACTGAGGGTTACTGGTAAAATGCATGTATGTTATTTCTATATTACAAAATTTGTCAGCAAGAAAAGTAACTTAAAATGATGGCTACTTGTTTAATGCCTCATTTTTATGAGCAATCCAAGCACAATTGTTAAAAACAAATGAGCTGAATACATATAAGATAAAATTCTCATGTGAAAAATGTTCTTTCTATACCAGAAGATTTTAAGATTCTTATCCAGAATGCAACGTTGAGGCTGAGAGAAATCTGTACAAACAATTTAATTATTAGGCCTAGCAAAAAAAACAGGACAATAAAGTGTTGCCTTCCTTACAGCTTCTTATTACAGAGAGACTAAAGATAGGTGGGTCTATTAGTAAGCATGCCCTGTGGCACATTGAAAAGTGTACTGTGATAAAGAAGATGCTTCTAGAATTATGAAATGGTGGTGTTAAATTATACAATGTTGGTATATGCCAGGCAGTTTACTATTGCTTGCTTCTTACCTTTCACTGGAAATTAAGGTTATTAAGGGTTAATAATTGACATAAGTAACTAAAATTCATAGAAATTATATGGGAAACAACATTTTATGTAAGTTCACAAGGAAGGCAAAATGTGTTTTTGGTAAGGAAAACTATGAGTCATGAGGATGTGCTTTGTTTTGTTAAGGGAAAAAGTAATTTTTGTTAAAATAGAATGATAGGCTGTTGCACAATAAGAAAAGAGAAAAATATAGGACAAGAATTGAATGTATATAAGAAAATTATAGAAAGTTTATATGACAAATCTTGGGAAAGGAACTTTATGTGTGATCAAGCTGGCTAAGATTTGAAGGAAATTGTTTATACGTTTTTGAAACTGAGCATTACTGTCAAAAGCAAACTGACATAAAACTAAAATTTGGTTCTCTCTGTTAAAACAATAAGGTTTTCCTGGACTTCTGGTCTGCTTTCAGTAAGAAATTGTATAAGGTTTTCCTTTACCTTTTAAGTAATTGGCTTAGGGAACAAAAATTCTGGTTATGTTTTTTTTTAAGATTATATATTTATGAAGATAATTTCCTGTGCTTCATGTTGCCCTTATTAAGTCTTTGATTATTTAATATAATCTAAGGTTTTTCCTACAACTATATGGCTTTCTGTATTTGCTTTTGAAGTCTTTTAATTATTACTCCAACTAAATGAATAAGTATTGATTCACAGTGACCTGTGATCCTATTTTAATCAAATGTTTTAAACTTTTTGACATATTTGACAATTTCCATTTTTGACATTTTTGATAAATTACAAATTAAAACATTTTGACCTTGAACTAACTTTGAAAGCTTTCATATGGGCCCCTGGAATTTCTCAAATAAATTTATTTTCTGTTCTTATAAAAGAAGGGATTTTTAACCAATTAGGCTTATTTGATAATATGTTAAATTGCATGGGAAGTATCATCAAATAAGTGATTCTGAACCTCCTTTAAGTCATATTGAATGTGTCATTAATACATGTTTCAGAAATTGTATGAAACACCTAGAGATCTGATAGTCCTGGTATAATGCTATCAGTCATAATTCTAGTTATCTGAAAATATTGTATGTCACAGAAATAACAAAATGTCCTTGTCAGTTGCATTATAATGAGCTCTAGTCAGATCTTGAACTATGGCTGTTTTAACTCTTGTCATCCACGAATAGTTAATTGTTTTACTCTGATACTTTCCTGAAAGCTATTGCTAGTATCTATAAACCCAAAGTGTTTTATCTTTGATAAGATTCATTGAAAGGACCTGATAACTGTACAGATTTCTGACAACTTTCAGATCATACCATTAGACTGTTCCCTGAACTCTGGGAATTCTTAACTGTTTCATAAAACTGCTAACCTAACATCAAGCAGAATAAGAATTAATTGAATACCAAGAAAATGCCTTGATAGATTTTCCTTCTGTCAGAACATGCAATTTGAACGAATTTCATAAGATTGATCCAAGTCAAAGCATCTATGATGATCTATTTAATAAACTGTGCTATGCACCTGATTGTTAAAAAACAAAGTTGGTATCTGAAAGGATGTAAATTTCATGTTAAGAAAAGACCCAGAGAGGGCCCAGATAGCCACCTTATCATTCTTGAGTCCTTAAAGCTTTCATTATAAAAAAGTCTGTACTCTGCATAGAGTAGATAAAATCATACAAATTATGAGAAAAATCAGTATATTGACTGTTCTAAAATTTTTTAAATGATGTACAAACAATACTTAGTTTGCCAAACCCATAATCCTGGTAAAACAGTAAAATCTCAAGTGTTACATTTCCACCACCTGCTAAATCATTTGATACTTACGGATGGATTTCATTCCATTTCCAACGTTCAATGGAATATCAAAATGCTCTTGAAATAGCCTGTACGTTTTCTGATTGGATAGAAGTTTTCCCCTGCAAGAAGGTCTATGCTATTACAATAACTAAAAGATTATTGGAAAATGTGTTTCTTTATGCACTGTATTCTTTTTTTTTTTTTTTTTTTTTTTTTGAGACAGAGTCTCGCTCTGTCACCCAGGGCACTGTATTCTTAAAAATTACTGAAAGTAGATTTTAAGCATTCTCACCACAAAAAAAGATAAGTACAGTAGTCCCCATTTATTCATGAAAGATACATTCCAAGACCCCCAGTGGATGTCCAGAATTAGAAATAATATCAAACCCTATATATACTATGTTTTTTCCTATACATATATATCTATGGTAAAGTTTGATTTAAAAATTAGGCACAGCAAGAGGTTAACAAAAATAACTAACAATAACATAGAACAATTATGACAATATACTATAATAAAAGCTATACAAATATGGTAGCTTTTTCTCTGTCTCAAAATATCTTACTGTGTTGTACTCATCCTTCTTCATCTTATGATTATATGAGATGATAATATGCCTGTGTGATGAGATGAAGTGAGGTGAATGACCTAGGCATTGTAACACAAATGGAAAATTTCAGAAATAAACAATTCATAAGTTTTAAACTGCATGCCATTCTGAGTAGCATGATGAAATCTTGTACCACTGCACTTCATCCTGCCCAATTTCCATTAGTCACTTAGTAGCTGTATTGGCTACCAGATCAACAGTCACAGTAACAAAGTGCTTGTGTTAAAGTAGCCCTTGTTTTACTTAACAAGAGCCCAAAGTGCAAAATTAGTTATGAAATATCTTTGAGCCATGGTTGACCAGATAACTGAAACCACAGAAAGGGGAACTGTGGGTAATAAGGGATTACTATATGTGAGACAATGCATATGTTAATTAGCTCTATTATGTCATTCCATGATCTATGCATTTTTGAAAACATATACAGCATCTGTACAACTTTTATTTGTCAATTAGAAATAAATTGATTAATTAGGGGAAAAAGAAAATGTGTTTATGGCAACTGGAGGCATTCTGGAAAAATCTTCAGCAATAGAAGTACTAATTTCACTGAAAAAGTTATAAAACAGTTAAATGAGCTATTGCAAACATTACCATTGTCCCTATCATATCCAGTCTTTCGGGAAAGTTGAAAGGACAAGTGGCATTTAAAAATTGAAGTTGATAAAGTTAACTGAATCAACTAGATTGCTTTACTAAAGACATTATCATTGGCCTTGAAGGAAATCATATCTATCCCTACTGGAAAACACAAATTAACCCCTTATAGAATAGTTACTGGGAGACCTATGTCCCTAATATTAAAACCTTCTGTATCTCCTGCTCTTACAAACTCTGACATGATTCATTGTTGCAAGGCTTTAATGCGTTATGCTAACGTACATTTTCATCAGGTAAAAGAAGCCTTCTGTCACCCACAAATGATAACCAGACATTTCACAAACTAAGACTTAAAGACTGCACCTTTTGGGAGTGACACCAGAGAAGGACTGCCCTTTAACCCTGTTGGAAGTGATCATACTCTATTCTCACCACCCACACATCAGCAAAACTTCAAAGCCTCAAGCCTGGGGTCCATATCTCTCAACTCAAGAGGGCCCCTCCAGACTCAGGAGGGTACTCCAGTCGGAGACCTCAACTTATCAGAGAGCTTCCTCCCAGAAGCAAGTGACATCCCAGATGTGGACAGCTTTCCCAAGATCACAGATCAAGACTTCTTTCCTCTGTCATCGTGAAATGTTTACTCTTTTTCTTCTTTTTCCTGCGCCACTATTCTGTTTATACGTGGGAAGATAGTGCTATGGTTATAGTTTCACAATTGATAGCTTCCATAGGAAATTTAACTGAATGATGAATATGTCATATTAAACCTAAATCCCTACATGGTCTTAGATATCCTCTAGCTTATCCTATAACAAATTTCACTCATATTCCAAGTGCAACTACTGTTCAAATTGCACATCTGATTCTTTCCATAGTGTTAGGCTTTTAGATTCATATATTCACAGTGTTTGTTTAAATCTGACAGCAGGCAAAAACTGTAGTGAGGGTTTTGCAGTTTTTTTTTGCCAGAAACCACATAAGAAAATTAAAAGGAAAGATAATTCAACAATTTGTAAACAAATTCCTAACCCTAATTTTCATCATCCTCCTGATAGTCATCATAGCAGTCTCCCTGGTACACTGTATCAAGAGTCTTAAATGCTTGTATGCAGCCATCCACTATGCATCAAATGGTTTCAATCTGGTTAGAATAACAAAAACACAAAGAAAACATAAAGCATCAATCAATTGACCTGACACCTTGACTTGTGAATTCCATACTAAGACCAAACAAGTCCATGAGGATGGCAACAGAGAGTGGTGTCAATGTTGAAGGTTTTGAGAGGCTGACCAAAAGGGGGAAATTATAAAAGTAAAATTGGCAGGAGATCATTAGCCTGAGGCTATCTTCATACTTTGAATTTCTATAAAAACTACAATAAAACATAGTATGTGAACAAACTGAATCCTAACTTAGTAGTAACAAACAGGCAGGTTTCAGCCAATCACAGACAGACAACTGAACAGCTTCTGCCAATCACAGTCAGTCAACTGATCAAACTATAATCAAATAAGGCAAATGCCTAGCTGTAGCCAATCAGATGATTTCTCTCCTTTGTTTCTGTGCTTGGCCTAAAAAAGTTCACTGCTCATGCTGCTGGGCAAAGCTCTCTGAACTACTTGTTCTGATTACTGCCTTGTTCATGCATTGTTCTTTACACAAATATACTCTGTTAAATGTATCTAAAGTATTTATTTTAATACCTATATGAATGCATACATATATCCACCAACAGACATATGCAAGAATTTTATAGCTGTATAATTTATAAAAGCCCAAATATTTTCTTAATCCAGTCTATCATTGTTGGACATTTGGGTTGGTTCCAAGTCTTTGCTATTGTGAATAGTGCCGCAATAAACATACGTGTGCATGTGTCTTTATAGCAGCATGGATTTATAATCCTTTGGGTATATACCCAGTAATGGGATGGCTGGGTCAAATGGTATTTCTAGTTCTAGGGGAGTGGAGAGGGATAGCATTAGGAGAGATACCTAATGTAAACGACGAGTTAACGGGTGCAGTACACCAACATGGCACATGTATACATATGTAACAAACCTGCACGTTGTGCACATGTACCCTAGAACTTAAAGTATAATAAACTTAAAGTATAATAAAAATAAAGTATAATAAACTTAAAGTATAATAAAAATATATATATTATATATATATATATAAAGCCCAAATAGGAAATAATGCTAATGTCTGTCAACAGTAGAATTGTCAAATAAATTGTGTAATATTCATTTAATGGAATAACATAAAGCAAATAAAATGAACAAGCAAGTTAACACCACAACACAGCCAGTGCTGTGGTGAACAGTTAAACAATAAGGCTACTGTGAAGATAAATGAGATTATTGCTATAAATGGCCTGTTGCTTGGACTCTTCAAAGTTCCTCCACTTACCAACTGCACTTAACTACACAAGTATATCTTGGTAGCATTTATTTTACTTCTTTAGTGGAAGGATCCTTTCTGATGCTCAGCCTGTAACATTACTTTGCATCTATCTGATGCCCTTCTGAGCTGCTGGCCTTAAGAAAAGTGGTGTCAAGAAGGAGCAAAGGACAGCATGAGCACTGACTATGGGGAAGTTCTGAGTGAGGTTCTGCTGAGCTATTAATATCTGTGGTCCAAGAGTAAAAGGAAGAGAAATTTTATGGTGATCTATAGATTTATCAGCAAGAGAAAAATTCTCCCTACTGAGCAACCAAACGACATAAAATACAAAGTGTGGGTGACAGAGCTGCAGCCCACACTGCAACAGAGTTCAGAACCCTGAGTGGGGAACATACTGTGCACACATGACAAACTTTCCTATCCTATGGTCTTGGAAAGGAAAGCACAGACAAGCTCTGAGAAATGGACAGACGGCTGGGAAATCATGAGAGAACTTTGACACTCGGAAAGTTTATATGGCATATAAACAGCCTTTTTAAATGTGATCCAGACTATGAGTGACAACTCTAAATGTTCTTTGATCCACATCTGTGGAAGTAAGATCTGTGTACAAGTAACCTCAAATACTAGTCAACGTGTAAAAAACAAACAACAACAACAAAATCAAGAGTTCAGTAGTGGAGGCTTTTACACTTTGGAGTCGGAGTTACACATGCTGTAATCTCAGGATTTTGTCAGTTGCTAGCCGTAATGTGTCTAAATTAACCTTTCTGAGGTCAAGTTTTATCATGCCTAAAGGTAGTGTAACAATATCTACCAAACAGAAGTATTATAAAAATAAATAAATAATATATGTAAAGTACATATCACACTGGTTAATGAAAAAGTAACTAGTGAATAATGGCAGTCATTATCCAAAAGACAAATACATTCTCTTTGTGTGTGTATATGTATACACACACACACACATTCATGCTTTCAAGTAGCTCAAAGCCTCAAGCTGGAAGTTAGTACTAAATCATATGAGAAATAAATGCAGAGGTTTAGATTTGCCATCAAACCAAATCTAGGGACTATCAAGGAAAAAATTGTTCTCCTGAAGAGAATGGACATTTATGGTTCCATATATGCTATATGTTATATGACAATGCATGCTATATAATATTATAATGCTTTCTAACTGGGTTACGCCAATCCACAATGCCCCCATCAATGTGTAAGTATTACAAATTTCACAAAAACCATGCTTACATAAGGTGCTATTTTGTTGTTGTTTGGACTAATTTTTAGACTTTTAGGAGATGTTAATTTCTAGAGCTTCATGAAATATTTAACTGTTTTTCATGATTTTTAGGAGACAGTTAACTAACAAGCATTATAGAGCTGTTCAACTGAGCAAATTGGTTTTCACCACTAGCATAGGTTGATGAGGCCCATCAAACAAAGAGTGTGAGAAAGCATAAAAAAGACTTGTTGTGCTCTAAAATGATACATCCTTAATCCGGAAGCTCATGCAGTTCTGAAGCTCTTTCACAAAGCATTTGCAATTATCCATCAAATGTGCTTCCCAAGAGCATTTTGAAAACTCAAAATTGGGGGTTATTTTCGCACATCCCAGTGTTTTCAGGCTTTCACTGGTTTTTAAATTAATGGAAAAAGTATGACAAAGCAAACAGGATTTTTTTCTTACAAGAACCTGTTTGAATGCCCATTGTGCTTTTTGACAGTAAACACCAGGTAGGAAATTCAAGGGTTTTTTGAAGTCAGCGCGCACAATTTCCTATTTACTCTTAAAGAGTAATTTGTTAAGAAGTTTCTTTATTTGCAGTAATGTCTCATCATCTCAAAAGCAAAATAATCATTAATAATGACAATTATATGACAAAAAGGATTAGGTCTTATGAGAGAAGAATGCCAAATTTAAGTAGCTTGTGATAAATTATTTTGCAAAGTAATGCTGAATATGTATTGAAATATGTGTATGTGCACACCTGTGTATGTATATGTTTGTGTGTGGGTACATATATATATCATATATATATGTTGTTACTGTCTACTGTCATTGCTGACTACAACACCTGTGATTATGGTTTTGATATCACAGACATATACAATCATACTGTGATAGTATTTGTCATTCCTTCTATTATGTAGAAGGATGGTAACGAGGACCCACTGTGTAGCTAATAACGTCCAAGAATCTTGAGAAACCCACTACAATACTGAATTGCTCTCTCATTTTCTGTTTAAAAAAAAGGAGAAAGAAGAAATCGTACATGAAGTATGTCATCATGCCCTCTACAATTTGTGTGAAACAGTTCAATACAGTTGTCACCTGAATTAGGTGTGGCCTTCTCTACCACTTTGGAAATAAGACTATTTATTGTACTGTTATTTCTATTCTATGGTAGCTTGCCTATCATTCTTGAGAGTGCAGCACTGAGAATAAGTCTCATTTTTAAAATAACCCACATTACTTGTACTTTAAGGATGCTGTTGAGGATGATGTTTGCTACATCAAACAGATCTTCCTGATGAAGATAGGTTAGAAAAATGTTGCATTAGTTCATTTTTCATGCTGCTCTGAAGAAATACCCATGACTGGGTAATTTATAAAGGAAAGAGATTTAATTGACTCACAGTTTTGCAGGACTAGGGAGGCCTTGGGAAACTTACAATCATGGCGGAAGAGGAAGCAAATACATCCTTCTTCACATGGCAACAGGAAGGAGAAGTGCCAAGCAAAGCGAGAAAAAACCCTTTATAAAACCATAAGATCTTGTGAGAACTCACTCACTATCATGAGAACATCAGTATGGGTGTAGCCACCCCCATGATTCAGTTACCTCCCACTGAGTCCCTCCTACAATATGTGGGGATTATGGGAACTATAACTCAAGATAAGATTTAGGTGAGGATACAGCCAAACCATATCAAATATCTTTCAAGCCCTATGTCAGGAATAATTGAGCTTCTCATCAGTAACTTACCTATTTTCATCTCACAAACATTGGGCCTACTGTAAATGAATGATTGTATTTCTTCTTTTTGCCTTGGCTTACCGTAAACTTTGTGAACCACCTCTGGAAAATAATACTAGACCACACTACATAGTAGCTATGAGCCAATCTTATATATGAATTCACTTTACCTTTTCCTTTCTTTACACTTATTTCATTTTTGAAATTGCATTATAAAAATTTTAAGCCCCTTAAATTATTTTTGGCAATGCAAAATAGGCATCAATATATTTTCTTGGTGTATTTACACTAGTCAATCATCTACCCTTCCTAAAGAACTGTGAGAGATACCAACATGAATCAAATATGGCTTCTGCTCCAGTTTTGGAAGAGATCTACACATAAATAAGTATAATAAAACAGAAGTAGGTAAAAGTACAGAAAAAAATATATGGGAATTGGGGAAAGAGAGACATGAACTGCCCTTAGTGGAAAAAAAGGAAAAGGGACATGTGGTAAAGTAAAATGAGCAATGCTGTTGCTTACTAGCTGTGTGATCTTGAACAAATCACTCACCTTCTTTGTGCCTCAATCTCCTCATCTGCAAAATGGGAATAGTAATATCTTGCTATATAATTAAATGAGATAATGTACTTAGCACAGAATCTAGCACAAAGTAAATGCTTAATATATTTTAGCTGATATCGATAAATTTTAGGTACTATGACAGAGATTATATCAGAGCTGAATTTTTATGGAAAAGTATAATTTGAATATTTTGATATGGGAAGAAAAAATATCCAGTACTAAAAAATATACAAACAGAAAAGGAACAGAGACAGGAAATCATTGTACATGCACAAGAAAGAGTATGTAGAAGAGTTTGACTAGATCTATAGTACTCAAAGAAAATCAGTTAGACATAGGCTCAGAATGGTAGGTCTTCATAAAAAAACTTAAACAGAGATAATGAATTTGAGATTTATTCAGGAGCCATGGGAAGCATTTTGAAGTTTTAAATGAGTACATATTGCAATCAAATTAATTGGAGGACAAATGAATTAAAATGTGAATAAAAATAATTACCAGTGAAATGATTAGTCCAGTGGCCCAAGAAAGAGGTATTGATATCTGAATTAGTGTATTTGCAGGAAGAATAGAAAGGAAAGAACAGCTGCAAGATAGTCATAGTCTACAGATGCTTCAGAATCTGGCAACCTTTTGGTTTTAGTGTAAAAAAGAAGAGGAGAGAAATCAAAGTCTATGGTTTTAATTGTAGCTAATAATCGATACTCAATTTCATCAAGAGAGGGGAAGTTAAGGAAGAAGAGGAGTGGTGAAGGTAAGTTGATCAATTCACATTAGGATGGTTGGCATTTGCGACGCTGATGGGCTACAAGAGCTGAGGTGCCAACGAAGTTGGAAATGAAAGCACTCAGATGAGGAACAGAAGTGGAGGTAAAGAACTGGGAGTCACCTTCATTGCTGAGCTGTCAAATTAGATGAGCTTTATCAGATGGAAAATAAGGGAGAAGATAAAAGAGGTAAGGAACGGCCTTTGAAAAGCATTATATTTAGGGCTGAGAGGAAGAAGAGCACCAAAAAGGAGTAATTGATGAAGCAGGAATAAAATCAAGGAAATCTGGTACAACCCCAAAATCATAGAGTTCCATTCAAATGATGCAGTTTTCCTTTATCTTTTGCAATTTTTTTAAAATTAGAACTCGATGTAATTGGAGTAAACACTTCTCCCAAGATAATGCCATTTAAATTTTTTTCTAAATATAAGAATTATATCCTGAGGTGGCTTAAGCCTGGAAAATTCAACGAAGGAATTTGACTCTATAAAGTATGCTTCAGTCTCAGTAGTCATAAATATTACTCCAATTATGAATTAAAATTTTTCAAAAGAAACTAAATTAAATCACAGTATATTTGGTGTAACTTTTGAAAAAATACAGCACTTCTGTGTAATATGATACTATTGTTTCTCCACTAATTCATTTTCTATATCATTTGGGACAGGTAAGTACACTTTCCTTGCAATCTGACTACTTTGCTTCTGTTTGTACATTTTGCCTTCAGATTTTCTTCACTTCTAAAACTCTATTATCATTTGGCATTAGAGGAATCATTTTTATTAATATTTTCCCCTTAACAGTCTATTTTTTCATGCTTAATTTCTAACATACATTTTTAAAAACCTAAAAAGGACCATTGGTAGTAAATGATTGGTTATTATAGTGACCTGAAATCTTCAAAATCTATAAGCAAATGAGAACCAATAAGCTCATATGAATATTAAAAGATTTTTCTATTTACCTCTCCCAACCAAGTCCCTCACAGTGGTTTTTTGTCACTTTTTGTGACACATTTGGGCTCTCTTGTTCTTTCCTTCTACTCTCCTCCATTGCCTATAACTCTACTTTTGAGTCACACCCTTCTACTGCCACTGTGTTGATGCCTTCAATTAAAGCAAGGCCTCCTGGTGCATGAACTTTAAGTTATCAAAAACAGAAACGTAGTAGGGCTCTCCACAAAGACAAAACCAATAGAATATATATATAAATAGATAAGAGAGGATGAATTAGGAAAATTGGCTCACACAATTATGGAGACTGAGAAATCCCACAATAAGATGTCTGCAAGCTGGAGAACCAGTGACTCTGTAGTGTGGCTCAGTTCAAGCCCAAAGGCCTCAGAACCAGGGAAGCTGATGGTGTAACTCTGTGTCCAAGGCCAAAGGATGAGAATCCAGAGGTGTGGGAGGTGGGTAGTGGTAAAAGTCCTAGAGTCCAAAGACTAGAGAACCTAGAGTTCTGATGCCCAAGGGCAGGAGAAGGATGTCCCAGCTCCAGGAGAGAGAGTGAAAATTCACCTTTCATCTGCCTTTTTGTTCTATCTGGCTCCAGCAATTGAATGATGCTCACTCACATTGAGGGTGATCTTTCCCACTCAATCCACCAAATCACATGCCAATCTCCTTCAAAAATACCCTCACAGACACATCCAGAACTAATGGTTTGCCAGCTATCTAGGCATTCCATAATACAGTTAAATTGACACTAAAAAATTAACCATCACAAATGGCATGTTCCTTTCAATCATGCATGCACCAAAAACAAATTATATTCCACAGAAATAGGGAGAATGCCTATGCAGCTCACACATTGTCTATCAAACAGGGCTGGAGAATAGACAATGTTTTCCCTATCTCTCTCCTAAGGTGTCCATTTCAAAATGCCCTCCATATAGCCTCTTTTTATTCTAATGTAAATTAAATCATTTAAATGTGTGCTTATGATAACACACAGTTCAGCTATTTATTAGATTCATTAAACCCTGATTTCCAGTTTAGACCAAGCTAGTCATCTTAATATGGAGAGAGATATAAACAAACATAGTTACATAAAAATGATAATATAGATATAGATGATAATATAGATATAGAGATATAGATACATATAATAATCATTTTTATTTTTATACCAATTACCTATATCTTAATATAAGATCCTATATATGCAATAAAAGCATCAATTTAGCTTTAGTGTTGTAGTAGTTACTTTTTTCTGCATAAAAAACACCTCAGAAATTAATGCCTTACAGTCATTTGTTTAGCTTACAATTCTGCAAGCTGGCAATTTGGGCTAGGTTTAGCTGGAAGTTTCTTGTAGGCTTAGCTGAAATGGCTCATCTGTACTCCACTGGGCCTGTACAGACCAATTCACAGAGTAGCCACAGAGATCTGAGAAAGAAAGGGGAAGCATTCAAGACCTTCAATGATCTAAGCTCAAAACTGGCACATCATCACTACTACCGTATACCTGTCCAACGCAAGTGACGAGGCCAGTCCGGATTCAAAGGATAGGGAGGCAGACTCCACCTTTTTATGGAAGGAGATACAACGTCATATTTTAAAGCTTTTGGACCTGGGACTAGAAGACGTTTTTTAAGCTGTTAAATAAAAACTGATTGAAACAAACAATAGGACATGCAAGTTCACATGACAGCCCTCTCCCCAGGAGTGTCTATGCTAAATAATAAATAATGAAGATTCTGAAAGACATTTCAGGACAATATCTGGCAAAAAGAAGGCATTCAAACCTATTTGTCGAATGAATAAATGATTTGATAAAATGAATTTTCATGGCAACTGAAAAATGGTTAACTTCTAGCATATTCTGAAAAACTATTACATCCTCCAGAGGCCTATCATTAACTGAAACAAAAATATATTAATTTTTCTAAGTTACAAGAGTTTAGAAATATAAATAGTTTTTCAAAAGGCAAATGATACATAATAAGTCCTCACTTAACATCATAGATAGGTTCTTGAAACTGTGACTTTAAGCAGAATGATGTATAACAAAATCAATACTTTTCTCATCAATGTTATCACAAAATCATGTTAATTGAGGGCAGCAGTACCTTATTTCACTTAAAGTTTTGGTTTCTAAAAACCTATTTTGACACTAAGTGAAGATTTACTCTACCAAAATGAATAGAGCATCTTGCATTTGCTAAAGAGAAATGGAATTACAGTAGCCTCAGACCCTCTTGAGTGCAAGCCCATCAAAAGATAAATCAGGCTGAGCACAGTGGCTCACACCTGCAATCCCAGCACTTTGGAAGTCCAAGGCAGGAGGATTGATTGAGCCCAGGAGTTCACGACCAGCCTGGGCAACATAATGAGACTCCATCTCAACAAAAAATTTCTTTAAAAAATTAGCCAGGCATGCTGATGTGCACCTGTAGTCCCTACTCAAAAGGCTGAGGTGAGAGGATTGCAAGGCTTCGCTGAGCTATGACCACGCCACTGCATTCCAGCCTAGACAACAGAGCAAGACCCTGTCTCAAAAATAAATAAATAAAATAGAAATAGAAATTGACATAGTTTGCCTGTGTCTCCACCCAGATTTCATCTTGAATTCCCATGTGTTGTGGAAGGGTCCTGGTGGGGGGTAATTGAATCATGGGGGCGGTTCTTTCCTCTGCTGTTCTCAGGATAGTGAATAAGTCTCACAAGATCTGATGGTTTTAAAAAGAGACATGTTTCTGCACAAGATCTCACTCTTTTCTCCTGCTGCCATCCATGTAAGATATGACTTTCTCCTCCTTGCCTTCTGACATGATTGTGAGGCTTCCCCAGATACATGGAACTGTAAGTCCAATTAAACCTCTTTCTTTTGTAAATTGCTCAGTCTGGGGTATGTCTTTATCAGCAGTGTGAAAACAGCCTAATACACTAAATTGGTACCGATAGAGTGGTGCATTGCTGAAAAGATACCCAAAAATGTGAAAGCAACTTTGGAACTAGGTAACAGGCAGAGATTGGAAGTTTGGAGGGCTCAGAAGACAGGAAAATGTGGGAAAGTTTGGAACTCCCTAGAAACTTGTTTAATGTCTTTAAGCAAAATGCTGATAATGATATGGACAATGAAATCCAGACTGAGGTGGTCTCAGATGGAGATGAGGAACTTGTTGGGAACTGGAGCAAAGATTACTCTTGTTATGTTTTAGCAAAGAGACTGGCAGCATTTTGCCCCTACCGTAGAGATCTGTGGAACTTTGAACTTGAGAGGGATGATTTACAGTATCTACCAGAAGAAATTTCTAAGCAGCAAAGCCCTCAAGACTTGACTTGGGTGCTGTTAAAGGCATTCAGTTTTATAAGAGAAGCAGAGCATAAAAGTTTGGAAAATTTGCAACCTGACAATGTGAGAGAAAAGAAAATCCCATTTTCTGAGGAGAAATTCAAGCATAAGTAATGAGGAGCCAAATGTTAATCACCAAGACAATGGGGAAAATATCTCCAGGGCATGTCAGAGGTCTTTACAGCAGCCCCTCCTATCACAGGCCCAGGGGCCTAGGAGGAAAAAGTGGTTTCATGGGCTGGGCCCAGGGTCCCCATGCTGTGTGCAGCCTAGGGACTTGGTGCCCTGTGTCCCAGCTGCTCCAGCCATGGCTGAAAGGGCCAATGTAGAACTCGGGTCATGGCTTCAGAGGGTGCAAGCCCAAAGCCTTGGCAGCTTTCACGTGGTGTTGAGCCTGTGAGTGCACAGAAGTCAAGAATTGGGGTTTAGGAACCTCTGCCTAGATTTTGGAATATGTATGGAAATGCCTGGATGCCCAGGCAGAAGTTTGCTGCAGGGGTGGGGCCCTCATGGAGAACCACTTCTAGGGCAGTGCAGAAGGGAAATGTGGAGTTGGAACCCCCCCACAGAGTTCCTACTGGGGCACTACTCCATGGATCTGTGAGAAGAGGGCCACCCTCCTCCAGACCCCAGATGGTAGATCTTTTATTGATCTCATTGTGTGACTTTTCTTTATTTACTATAACTTTACTATATTTGTTCTCTCGAAGGGCATATGACTCTCATTGTTTGATATGTTTTGGCTGTGCCCCCACCCTAAATCTCATCTTGAACTTACATCATACCAAATAAGAAAGCTCAGATTCCTGGCTAAAACTAAAGCCAAACTACAAAGTATTTGAACAAAATATGGGAGGAAATTCTTACAAGATTGGATTAAGGAAAAGTTTCATTGTAAAACACAAAACCCAGAATCTAAAAGGAAAAAATGTTTTCAGGTCATTCTATAATAAAATATTTTACAAGGAAAAGACACTATAGTAAGCTAAAAGGCAAACTGCAGAGTGAGAGAAAATGTTTTTAACTCGTATGATTGCAACAAAGAATTAATATCCATACTATAAAAACACTCCAAACAAATCAGCAAGGGAAGAATAAAGATAAACAATTCATAGAACAAGAATTCCTAATGTCCCGTAAACACATGGAAGTGTCCTCAACATCAGTAGTAATCAGGGAAATGTAAAATAAACCAAGAGTTGGGTAGCAAGTGCTTAATTGAAGAGTGAGTGACTCTGGGTTGGTAAGGGTAAGAGGAAATGACTACTTTCATACACCATTTGTGGCCATGGAAATTGGAAAAGGACATTTTGGAGTCTGGTCATATCCACCAAAATGTTAAAGTTAAACCTTAGACTCAGCAGTTCTACTTGTTATGGTAAGAGATTAACTTGTATGTATAAGGAAAGACAATGATACACACACACACACACACACAAGAAACTAAAATTACAAGTGTGAATGTAAAGTGAACAGTTCTCTAATAAATGCACTAATATTTTAGAAGTAGTTCCTGCTAGTAAGGGAAGATTGTGGAGGAAGGGAAAGGAAATTGTAATGTTCACTCTATATGCTCATATTATTTAATACTTGAATGTTTCATAATACATAAGTGTTTATGTATCACTTGTGTTATTTAATTTTTTGAAGAATAAATCTTGGTTGTTTAACAAAATGTCAAAACTAGGTTCTCCAGTGTGCAAATAAAACTGTATTTCACAGTTTTGCCATTTGCTAAGTTTGCCTTCTCTGAGACTATTTGCATAAATCCAGACAGAGAATTAATGTAACTTTTTGAAATGTATTTACAGTGGTCCACTTGGGTCGTGTACTGTTGAGTAAAGTCAAATCTAGTCCAGCTTGTGAATAGTCAAAGGTTTTTTCCACCCCTTTTCTCCAAAACCCTCACTATAATTCTGGTACCTCTAGCACTGTCTCTTTAGTTGCTAAGGCCTAGCCATGAGTGCCAGGTCAGCTCCTAGCAACAAGGCCCATTGATAGCGCCAGGCCAGTTCCTGGCTGCCAGGGGCCCCTTTTCTCTCTCTCTCTCTCTCTCTCTCCCTCTCTCTTTCTCAGGGAGGACAGTTAGCTGGCATGCACCTTCTGCCCTCTGCCTTCTGCTTCTTCCTGAGATAATGCAGGAAGTGGAGAAAATATCTTGAGATCTTCAGGGAAAATGCAAGAGGACAAAATCCATATCCTTCAAGTATCTAAGGAACAGACAGAAGGCCCTGTGTCCCTGATGGAATCATGAAGATACTGTACTAGCCTGCTTACCTCTGGCCTTCACATTGTGTAAAATAACAATAATAACTCTCTATGTGTTTCCTCCACAGACAAACTTGTTTTTCTGTGATTTACAAACACTATCCTCACTTGTATAGAATGCTCAGTGACAATTCAGGGAAACAAGGTGGAATTGGAACAGGTAGTAAGGTGTAAAGAGAAAACAGTGGCAGTTCCTCATGTTCCACAAGGCTGACTGTCCTGTAACTTCTGTGGCAGGAGCAGTTGATTCAGGAGTTCTTTCTTCCCATAGGGGATAACAAATGAGAATAGATGTGATTTTTTTCACTGTCTTTCCCTCCTGCAATGTTCCTTAAAAAGGGTCACAAAAGAAATCCCTACACAAATGTGTAAAATGCATACATGTGGGCCAGGTGCGGTGGCTCATGCCTGTAATCCCAGCACTTTGGGAGGCCAAGGTGGGCGGATCACAAGGTTAGGAGTTTGAGACCAGCCTGACCAACATGGTGAAATGCTGTCCCTACTAAAAATACAAAAATTAGCTGGGCATGGTGGCACGTGCCTGTAATCCCAGCTACTCAGGAGGCTGAGGCAGGAGAATTGCTTGAACCTGGGAGGCAGAGGTTGCAGTGAGCCGAGATCACATGACTGCACTCCAGCTTGGGCAACAGAGTGAGACTCCATCTCAAGAAAAATAAAATAAAAGAAAGCACACATGCAATTTTGTCTGCCAACTCATTTTCTTTTGGGGATATTTTCCTTTCATATAATTCCAGTAGGGCTGACCCCTTCAGAGGTCACCAAGGACCCCTTCCAGACCTGCCAATCAGACCCACAACCACCGGGTCAAGGATGTGAATATGATCCAGACCAAGCCAATTGATATCAGATCTGGGGCTTTTGCTAAACTGTTAGAAGAGATATGTCATTTGCACAGAGTTTACTCGGATGGTAGAATATAAGCTAGAACATCTGGTAACTAGCTTCGCCATCTCCTAGGGACATGAGAAGGAAGACAACACAAAGTAAGACACAGTCAGAAGCTGGAAAGCAACAAGTCTGATGATATTGTGTGAAGTCCTACATCCCACTGTGCTCCTTCTGGCCATAAGCCAATGATTTCCTGTTTTTCTCAAGCTAGTGTTATTTTTTAAGTGCTTGAGTGTTTTCCCTGTCACTTGTAACCCATAGAATCCTGACCATGCAGATATGCTACAGAATTGCCTTTCCTTGACAATTAGAATTTCAACAAACCGTGAACAAGAGGAGTTGTTCCAAGGAGCAGACTAACATTTATGTAATAATAATTAGATGCTGGGTGCTTCTGTATATGGTACTTCCTTTAATTCTCAAAAAATTCCTGTAGGATTGGTATGACAAGTCAGAAACAAGGAAGAGATGGAGTAAATGACCAGCCTCTGGCTCTGAATCCTTACTCTTTTCCTGGCCTAATCCTTCTTCTAGCTCAGAGACCTCCATCCTGACTTGATTCTTCTAGCACAGTAAAGTGGTTACAGAGCGCCCTGCCAACGCAGGATTCTGATAAGTCACAAGAAATGTTAAGGTTCTAATTAGAAATGCTAGGATCACAGAGAACATGTTAAAACTTCCAAAGCTCAAAACTGTGCCACGTTTGAGAAGTTCTTCAAAGAATTGACTAGGCATGGAGCTTTTATGATATGGTTATATCCCTAGAAGACAGTTTTCTACCTTCTGGGTTTTCACAGTCACCAAATTAACTATCATATGTTAGGAGCTCCACCAGGGCAAAACCTTGTCAGCATTTTATTACATGTAAAAGTGATCCATATCTATCTATAATCTCCTGTTTATATTAAGATATTTTAAGTCTTTGGTTTTATAGGCCACAGGTCCAGTTTTCTATTAAGCGTATCTACAAAATAATTCTTCATTTCCAACATAGGTCACTTTAATCTACCAAAAAAAAAAAAAAAACAGATTTAGCAGAATTTGCAGTTTTCAACTCAAAAAGAAATCTACAAGGTTCAGGTTCAGTGGCTTCTGCCTGTAATCCTAACACTTTGGGTGGCCAAGGCAGGAGGATTGCTTGAGCCCAAGAGTTCGATCGAGATCAGCCAGGGGAACATAGTAAGACTCTGTCTCTACGATAGTAAATAATAGTAAGAAGAAGAATAATTAGCTGGGTGTGGTGGCACATACCTGTATCCCAGCTACCCAGGAAGTTTATTTAGGAGGATCACTTGATCCTGGGAGTTTGAAGCTACTATGAGCACTGATCACACCATCGCACTGCAATCTGGATGGCAGAGTCTCAAAAAAAGGAAATATTTATAAATTTGCTTTGTTAAAAAAAGAAAGCTTTTAAAAACATTGCATGACTAATGGAAGTAACCTAAATATCCAATATAAGGAAATGATTAAGTTAATTATAATATACCTACTCATTTATAATAAATTATATTAATAATTACAAGATATGTTATAATATTTCTAAAGGACCATATAAAATTGCATGTACATAATGACAATTATGTAAAATCCTTTTGCATTTGAACAAAATAATAGAAAAAGATAATATAAAAACAACAATAGTGTGGTTAAATGTGATTTTAAATAACATTTTTGTTTTTCCAAGCTTTCTCTGTTGACTATTGTATATGTTTTATAAATTTAAAATGATCATTTTTAAACAAAAGATCTGAACAAACACCTCACCAATGAAGGCATACCAATGCAAATAAGCATATGAAAAGATGCTCAACATGATATTAGAAAATTACAAATTAAAATAGCAATGAGATACCACTACACACCTATGAAAATGGTGAAAAGCCAGAACACTGACACCACCAAATGCTGGCAAGGATGTTGAGCAACAGAAACTGTGATTTAATGCTGCTAGGAAGGCAAAATGCTACAGCCACTTTGAAAGATTGTTTGGTGGTTTATTGTTAAAACTAGGCATGCTCTTACTATGTGATCCAGCAATCACACATTCCTTGGTATTTACATAAATAAATTGAAAATTTATGTCCATTCAAAATCTGCACAAGAATATTTATGGCAGCTTTATTCATAATTGCCAGAACTTGAAAGCAACCAAGATGTCCTTCAGCAGGTGGATAAACAAACTGTGGATATCCAGACATTGGAACACTATCATTTGGTGCCAAAAAAAAAAATGAGTTATCAGCCCATGAAAAGATATGAAGGAAAAGTCAATGCATACTGCTAAGTATAAGAAACTAATCTGAAAGGGCTCTATACTGTATGATTGTAAATATATGACATTCTGGAAAAGGAAAAACTATGCAGACAGTTAAAAGATCAGTGGTGGTCAGGGATTGTGGGGGGGAAGGGATAACTAGGTAGAGCACAGAGGATTTTTAGGGCAGTGAAACTACTCTGTATGCTACTACAATGGTGTATACATGTCATTATAGACTTGTCAAAACCCATAGAATATACAACACAAACTATGAACTTTAATGTAAACTATGAACAATAGTTAATAATAATACATCAACGTTAGTTCATTAACTGTAAAAAAAACTTACCACATGAATGCAAGATATTATTAATAGAGAAAACTGTTGTTGAAGTGGGAGGGTGCATATGGGAACTCTCTGTACTTTCTGCTCAATTTTTCTATAAACCTAAAACTGCTCTAAAAAAATAAGTCTATTAAAAACTATCAGTCATTTTGATGTGATTTACAAGATCATTTTATTATACATTTGAGCTTAGCTTTTGATTTAGTTTGCTTAATATTTTGGTTTTAGGGTATTTCTTTTCATTTGTAAAATGCCTACAAATTTTCTACATAAATTATAAAGCAAAATTATAAAGGACGATGATTTTTCAGGCTTATCTATATCTTAGAATATTTTATAGAAGGACTTCTGTTTAAATAAATTTCAAATGGCCCGTGATTTTTAACCATTTTTACTGTCTTTGCAACACAATTTACTCAAGGTTCGCCCTTTGTTGAAATGTATAGGAAATTGAAATGGCAGATTTTACTTAAATCTATATTTATTGAATCTTTAAATGAATGACAAACCCACCTGTAAGTATAGTGATGGCTTTATAAAGTCTGCTTTTTACACTATGCTTTTCAAAAATAATTCCCTTTTTCCTCCCTAGAGCTGAATTCATCTCAATCATGTGTAACTACATCCTCCACATTTTTCTCAAGTCCAGGATGCTTGCACAGACATCGAGTTGGTCCCCACTCATCACAGCCCACAGGGATCAAAACCTGTTTCCTTTTCCTTAGGCATTTTAATGTTTCCATTTTCTGTTCTTTTGTCGCTGTCAAGTTCATTAGTCCTTTAGAAAAAACAATTCTTGTCTGGGCGCGGTGGCTCAGGCCTGTAATCCCAGCACTTTGGGAGGCTGAGGTGGGCAGATCACAAGGTCAGGAGTTTGAGACCAGCCTGACCAACATGGTGTAATCCCGTCTCTACGAAATACAAAAATTAGCTGGGCATGGTGGCACATGCCTGTAATCCCAGCTACTCAGGAGGCTGAGGCAGAAGAATTGCTTGAACCCGGGAGGCAGAGGTTGCAGTGAGCCGAGATTGTGCCATTCCACTCCAGCCTGGGCGACAGAGCAAGACTCCATCTCAAAAAAAAAAAAAAAAAAAGGAGTGATTTTGTAGCCTGCCGTTAGCTTCCAATGAATGGGAAGATGCTGGTCCCTTTTATTTGCCATCACTGCTGTGTTCAAGTTCTCTGGCTCCTTCTAAACCAATAAAGTTAAGGTGTTTGCTAAATCAGGTCCTGGCACCAGAACTACTCCCTCTGCTGGTCACTGTTCTTCCATTTCCAAATCTCTTGGGGCAGGAAATTTATGCAAGGGATCCCTTGGATGTGGCAGAGAACACAAGCTTATTTGCTGCCCCGAACTCTTCCATTTACCCATTTCATTTATATCCTGCCCATATCTCCAGAAGCAAAGATAGTGGATACAAGTGATCTAAGCACATCTCTACAACTCTTTATCAACTTATCCCCGTTTAAATACATAAAATAACTTCACTAGCCTTCTCTGGGGACACACCTGCACATGTGTTAAGTGTGACATGACATGACCAATTATTTTCAAAGCCATGCTTTTCTGCTTCTACTTTGATTACATAACCCTTTGGGACTCATAGCCCATAAAAATTAATTCTTTTATAAAGTACTTTTGTTCCTGTTCCTGGTACATTTTGAGTATAACAAACCTGTTGAAGAAAAAAAGAAAAACAAAAGACTTACTTGAATATATTGTACCTTCACTGTGTTGTAGATTCACTGATATTTGGAAGAAACTCTTTCCCTTTTTAACATATAGTTGTCTCATAGCACTAATTTCATTAATTTTACATAATCCCCAAATGAACAATACCAGCTTTACCAAAATTGTTTTTACAACTTCATAAAGCAATTTAGTTAATGGATATGTGCTTGCTTTGCAGTAAAGAAACATAATCCTTTCTTAAACTTTTATTGGGGGACTATAAACATTGCCTTGTATTATTGGTTTCATGTTTGCACGTTGGACATAAACTAAACTCAAGCAGAAAAGCTCATCATTCCCTTTTCCCAGGGTAGACCATGGTTGTCAAAGATAGGGAGTGGTAGTTTACAGAGGCCATTAAGAGAAGACCCTTGAGACTTAATTGCCAAAAATACAGACAAACAACAAAGACGCCAGTAGTACTCCTCAGGAAAACAGACAATCAGTTGGGTCCTAAGTGATCAACTCCCCTTCACATAAGCCAATAAACAAAGTAAAAGTTGCCCCTGCCCTTTGTCGTCTTCTCTTTTTCCTTTGTAACCTTCTTCTTCCTTTTCTGCTCACCATCCTAGGCATCACCCCGGCTTCTTCTCACTTATTATAGAATGACTCATCTGAAATATGTCCATGAAATATACAGAGCACTTCAGCTACCATTCTGTTAAAGACATATGTATGCCTTCCCTGTCTCTCTCAAGGCCTTTTTAATCCCTTAATTCTCATTCCTTTCCTTATTCTTTATTCCTACCTTTCATCTCATGCTCATGTTTTTTTTTTTTTTTTTTTTTTTTCTTTCCTTCTTCTAAGTCCTGGCTGTCGAGTTAACAGAATTTACATTCGAATAAAACATTTTTTCCACATTTTGATATAAACTGACTGAGGTTGTAGCCATCCCACTAGGGAGTTCAGGTAGACTTGCTTAGAATGTTTTTTTTAAAGCATGCTGCTTTCGTTCCTTTACTCCCAGTGTCCCTTCAAAGAGGAAGATGGACTACTCTAAAATTGGTTTATATTGATAAAGTATTTTTCCCTCATTTAAAGGGCTCATTTTCCCTCAACCTCTCTTCTCATTTACTAAACAGATTCTGCAGCTCTCCTCATCTGAGAAAATTGGCCTCCCTTGTCTGCTTTGATCCAGAAAATTATGCTTTTATTAACACGAACATTTCCTGATCTCTGCCAATGCATTTAAAATTTTCAAATTATGTATGTGCATCATTTATCAAAATGCCATCAGGTCCCAGGAATGCCAAGCATTCAAACTGAGCAACCTATGGCCTGTATGTGGATGCATTCTAAGGGAGGGACATGGTGATTATAATCTTAGTCCCTAAAGTAGCTGCAGTTAGCTGTATAGTTTTTATTTCAACGAAAGAAATGTGGCAATAAACTCCAAGGATGAGCTCTCACCAAACTGTAGAATCTCAAGGGAAAACACAGATTCCCATCTACTCCTTTAAGCAATAGAAAAGATAAAAACATTTTGTACTAAGAAATGATCTGATTTTGGTGAGTGTGTTGAAAAGAACGTAGTAACTGTAGTGATATTATAAACATGCAGCTATATACCAGTAACAATTTTGATGCTTGGGAAGAGGAAACGCACAGTAAGTTCTTTAATCTTCATGGAAAATACCCTGAGTCAAGTTTGGCCTATGTATATGCTTTTCAACAAAATTTTTTTCAAACTCAAATCTTCAAAATTGTCTTGACTTGTGTTTTCTCTGTTCATTCCAATCTTCTCTGGAACAGAGAAAGAAAACACTACCATAAAAAGCAGCATTTGATCACCCAGAGATTCTTTAATTTTTATAAACTATGTCCAGAATTTCAATTTAAAAACTCTAGAGAATAAATTAACAATATATCAAATGAACAGATGACCTCGATATTGGAATTATCTGACATTGGCTTTAAAGTAACTATGTATTCACATGTTCAAGAAAATAAAGGACAAGATGGAGGATTTAATCAGATAACTGATAAATCTATAAACAAGAACAAAATGGAAATTCTAAGACCAAAAACAGTAACTGAAATAAATGCCTCAGTAGATAGGTCTAACAACAGACTTGAAGATGGGACATAGCTGAGGAAAGGATTAAAAACTAGAAGTCAGGTAAGTATAAAATATAGTGATGGAAATCTAAAGATACAAAAGATGGAAACTACATATAAAACTGAAAGGGACATGTGGGTCATGGTGACGTGGTGAAATGTTCTAGCATGCATGCAACACCATCTCCCTCCAGAAGGGAAAACCGTGAGAATGAGGTGAGAACTACATTTATGAGTAAATATCAAGAACAGTCCAAATGCTAAAAGATACCCAGCCACAGATCCAAGAATTGCTTCAAAATCTAGAGAGAGCAATTAAAAAGAAAACCCACACCTAAGCACATCACAATAAAACAGCTGAAAACCAAAGACAAAGACAATGTAAAAGGATCCAAAAAATAAGACACTTGATTTTCAAAGGAGCAACCATAAGACTGATAGCTGACTCTGCAACAGAGAAGATTTAAGACAGAAGACAATGGAATTACATGAATAAGGGCCATACATTTAAAAGGGCCACTAAACTGCTAAAGATAGTTAAGGAAAATAATCTCAAAGGGAAACACAAAAAATTCAAGAAAACTAGATAGGCTGAGCCTGGAGAATATCTGAAGAAATTCTGACCATACAAAACAATAATAACAATAGCAATAGCAATTAATATTATCTTAAGGAATAATGTTATCTTAAGAAGGTTAAAATATATGTAGAGCTAACAATGCATGATAACAGTAACACAGCATTCAGGAGGTGAGGAAAGATTATCGGAGTTAAATGTTGAGGGTCTCAGCATTGACTGGAATGTAGTAAGAGTACTAGATTATATTAATTATAATAATCCAAAGACACATGTTAATCTCTAGAGAAATTACTGGTAGAATAGTGAAAGACTGTATAACCGGCATGCAAACAGAAGGAAAATAAGTGAAGTAATCCAAAACTGATTAATCCACAATATAATAAGGAAGGAAAAAAAGGGGCAGTCATAAAGCAGCTGGGAAAAATCAAATTGAAAATAACTGATAATAGGGTAAATATTAAATTATTTTATATTCTGTGCATTCTTTGAGCACTTAACAGTAGCTGTAGAGTATGATGAACAAGCAAAGTCTAACTGACCTGAATTGAAAATTTTGCTATTACCAATACATGAAACAGATTTCCCCGATAAAATAATAAAATTTTTCAATAGTTAATGATTTTTGCTTGATTGTGATGTTCTGAGCGTTATACTAGTACATCTCATTTTATCCTTTTAAGTGTATTAGCCTTATTTTACATATATATACATATATACACAGTACATACCTGTAAAAAAACATTATGTGTCTATTTTATGCATGTGTGTATATATATATATATATATATGCACACAAAACTACATAAATAGTTTGCTATAACAAAATACCATAGACTGGGTGGCTTAAACAACATTTATTTCTCACAGTTCTGGAGGCTGAGAAGTTCAAAATCAAGGTGCTGCCAGATTTGGTATCTGGTGAGAGGCCTCTTCATAGCTTGCAGACAGCTCACCTTCTTGCTGTACTCTCACATGGCAGAGAGAGGAAATTCTGGTGTTTCTTCCTCTCCTTATAAGAGCACTAATCCCATCATAGGGGCTCCACCCACATGCCCCATCTAAACCTACTTACCTCCCAAAGGCCCCACCTCTTTAAACCATCCAATGGGGATTGGAGCTTCAACATATGAATTTAGAGAGGACAGAAACATGCATTCCTTAACCAGTAGGTTCACAACCAGTTAGAAATTACATTGCAAATAGCAGATCTGGGGACGAAATCAGTTTTTGTTTGTTTCTGTTGTTGTCCCGTTTTATTTACTCCCAAACCAATACATTTAGTCATCACTATATGTCAGTTGCCTTGAAAGGAAAAACAATTATTTCATGCATTTTTTTCATGTGGCCATAATGAGATCTGGAGATATCTTAACAAATATGTGAACAAAGTTTTCAAAAAGAAAAAGAATTATTACTTATATCACTTTATTTGTGGCAATTAGTCAAAGTTAAACTTACTAAGCATGTGCTAACTGTCAGACATCATTCGAGGCACTGATAATACAAAATACAAGAAGTGGTTACTGCCTCCTGCAGCTATTAATAATATTAATTATAAATTAATTGAGTTCCTTCATTAGATAATAAAAGAAAACAAACAAATAATCATAAATTCTGATATACACTATAAAGAAAACAGAGATTTTTTGATAAAGAATTATAAACTCTTAGGTGGTATTATGAGAGACGATTTCTCTGAGACCCTAACATTTAAGCCAGCAGAGCTTTATAATCATCAGGATAATTCTATTATGCATTGCCCAAACAGGAACACATTCGAAAATGAAAAGGGCACTTTTAATAATTATGCAGGGTTTCAGGGCAAACTATAATATGTATGCACCCTACTTCTAAGCCACGGTAAGGAGTGTGGGTTATTTTCTAAATGCAATAGGAAGACACTAATGTGTTTTAGCAGGGCAATGTTTATTATCTGATTTTAAAAGTTCTAACCACCAGTTGGGAAATCAATGGGGTGAGAGGCAAGAATGGAGATAGAGAAAATATTCTAAGAATATTATACCCATCTAGGCAGGAGAGGAACAGTAGCTTAGATTGATAAGGCAGTGAAGGTACAGAAAAGTAGCCAATTCAAGATAAATTTTAAAGACTACAGCAAGAATAGTGAAGTTATACAAAATATTACTTTTGCATTTTAATTCATATTTTAAGAAATATACAAGAAATTATCCTAAAGCCTTGTCCGTTGGTCTGGAAAGGAACTTCTCAACCTTATTCACAGAGCTATAAACATGAAGAAGAAATTATTCACCTGTATCAAAAACCATAAAGTAAAAAAAAAAAAAGAAAGAATTTAGCCACTAAATTATCTTCCCTTTCTTCTCTACCAACTTCAGTTTTAGAGTTTTTTAAAATCTAATGTTTATCAATTTGTAAGTTTGCATACATTTGTTATGAAGGCTGCTAATCTTTCATCTGTCACATGGGCAGCAAATATTTTCTCCAGCCTATTGATTTTGTTTTGGGATCTTTGCCATTTAAAATATTTACTTTGTGTATAGGAAAATATATCTAACCTTATGGTGTCTGGGTTTCCTGATGTAGACAAGTTTGTCCCTATTTAAAATATCATATAAATATACACAAAAATGCAATTCTATTATTTTATGTACTTATTTGTTCACATTTAAATCTAATATTGTCTCTATTCTCCTTGGTGTTTCTGAATGTCATAAATTTTTTGAGACGGAGTCTCACTCTGTCACCTGGAATGCAGTAGTGCAATCTCGACTCACTGCAACCTCCACTTCAGCCTCCCAAGTAGCTGGGATTGCAGATGCCCACCACCACACCTGGCTGGTTTTTGTATTTTTGGTAGAGACGGGGTTTCACCACATTGGCCAGGCTGGTCTCGAACTCCCAGCCTCAAGTAATCCACCCGCCTCGGCCTCCCAATGTGCTGGATTACAGGCAAGAACCAACACTCCTGGCCCGAATGTCATAAATCTTTACTTTCACCTCTAGCCAGTTCCTAAACCTCCAGTCTATCTACAGCCAACTATCTGCTGTACATTGTCACTGATATGCAAAATTGAAAATTAATGTCAACATTTTCCCCTATTTAAACAAGAATCTGCTCTTCCTTCCTTACATACTTATTATATTAGTGGGATATTCATTCTATAAGCCTCCTACTGGTGAAGCTTTGGTTTGACTTCTCCCTCCCTTTACCCAACACTCTGCCCATCAGCACCACCCGTCTGATCATGCATTAGATGTCATAGCTTCTGCCTGCAAAACGCGTCGTGCATCCAACCTTTTCATTTTTTCCCCCTTTCTCCTGGTGCCAATTTAATTCAGGCTTACATTATTTACAACCTGAAATATTTATGGCAGAAGTATTTTCCTAAACTCCATGATGGACCAAATTAGGCCATTATTGTTTCATAAATTTTTCACGATGTCCTTTTATTTTTAAAGTCAATATTCACTGTTCTTTATTTAATGTCATTTAGTGATGAGAATGTACATATGTAGTACTGTGTGGTGGACGAGGGTTTAAATGTCCATTTATTTATTCACAAGTGTATTTTAAACATCTACTATTTATCAGGCAAGAGACTCTAGATTCTGTGGATTCAGCATTGAAAAAATAAAATAAAATGAAGAAAGTTCCTGCACTCATGAAACACATTTTAGTGGCTACATCTGGGTTTGAATCTTGGATCCAGCATCTTACGATTTGTGATCTTAGATAAGTTAACTTTTTTAAGCCTCTGTTCTTTTAGCCATAAAATAATTTTTTAAAAGATGGGGAGGAGGAAGAGATACAATGTATAACATGTAGACTCTTGTAAGAAATAGAAATTAGATAGGTTGAGAGATCATGTGATTCATCCAGTAAATGTTGGCTCTTGTTTTTCCTGACCCGTATGTTTTGTTTTTGTCCCAAAGCTAGGCTTACCTCTCCCACATACTGGGGTTAATTCATGCTTTGGCCTTTATCACCTTTTCCAATTTATTACAAAATTACATGCTCTATTTTAATATTTGCTTTCTTTTTTTTATTTTGAAAACTTGTTGAACTTGCATCTATACTTTAAAATGAAGCAGAACTTAAAGAACTCAAAGATTATGAAGAAGACTCAGTACCTGGGAATAAAATTGAGAATAGGGCTGGGTGTAGTGGCTCATGTCTGTCATCTCAGCACTTTCGGAGGCTGAGGTAGGTGGATCACTTGAGGTCAGGAGTTTGAGAACAGTGTGGCCAGCATGGTGAAACCCCATCTCTACTAAAATACAAAAATTAGCCAAGCATGGTGGTGGGTGCCTGTAATCCCAGCTACTCGGAAGGCTGAGGCAGGAGAATCACTTGAACCCGAGGTAGAGGCTGCAGTGAGCTGAGACTGTGCCACTGCACTCCAGCCTCCAGCGAGACTCCCTTTCAAGGAATTAATTAATTAATTAAGAATAGCAATAAATATGAAAATAACTAAATTTTAGCTTTCTTTTATGACTACATAACCAATCTCAAACATTATTATTTGCTTCCCCAAACTAGGAGAGTTTAAAATGCAGATTCTCCCCACCCTCCTCTTCCCATTCAATAGAAACTGAGAAAGAAGGATCTTATTCAGGTCTTCACTCCATTTGTGGTTCACATTCAGTGGCTGAAAGGTTAGAAAGCACTCACTCCACCAATAATGATCAAGCACCTATAAAGTACCAGGAGCTCTTACAAACTCTAGGGAAATCCTGGCTCCTATTGTCATGAATTTTGCATTCTGAGGTAGGAAATATGGCTCTGATGCCTGCTGGGGCAGTGGTAGCAACCTTTAGTCCATGTGAATACAGGCATCCCCTGGTATGCATGGGGGATTGGTTCCAGGACCTCCCACCAATACCAAAACCCACAGATATTCAAGTTTCTGCTAAAAAATGGTGTGTAGTATTTGCATATAACCTATGCAGATCTTCCTATATACTTTGCATCATCTCTAGATTACTTATAATGCCAATGTAAACACTATATAAATAATTATTATACTGTATTGTTTAGGGAACAATGACAAGAAAAACATCTGTACATGTTCAATACAGACACAATGTATTTTTGCTCTGCTCTTGGTTGAATCCACAGATGCGGAACCCATGGACATAAAGGCCAACTGTACACTTAGAGCTACAGAGGATCTTGGAGGTAATCTAGACAATTTCCACCCTAGTATAGAAATCTGTATACTAGAGCATCTCTAACAGAACCTTTCATTCAACCCTTTTTTGGATGTCTTCAGCAACAGGGAGCTCAGTACTTCCCTTCCCACTTGTAAAAGTTTTGAATGTTAAAAGTTCTTATATTTTTCTGGCTTTTCCAATATTTAATAGCAGCTTTATATCTCTTTCCCAATTTTCACAACTACACAGCTCCCTAAATAAAGTTAAACATAACCAATCTTTCAGTCATTCCTAAATGTAACATTGTTATCAGTATTGCTAATGTCCCTTCAAGATTCTTAATTCTTTAAAATATTCCCTGACCAGTGAATATTCTGACTTATCAGCTCAGAATATCATGAACTATGACTTCCTGTTTAAGCCTTTTAGGATTGAAATAATCCTAAATGCCGTGGTCACCCTACCTGGTTGGCTTATATTAAAACTTTGCCTCTTTCAGGATATTTGTTGTCATTCCTATTCCGTGGTACAGCTCAACCTGAGGGGTGCTAATGTGTCAGAAAAACCGGTAAGCAGGCAAGCCTAAGTGGAATCTGATGTCAATTCTTGAGATTGAGGAGAGTGCTATGTGACCGATTGTCATTTAAATTAATCAAAATGTAACTATCAACTTAGAAAATCCTTCAGGCCCAGAGTGATAAGCAGAGTTTCAAGCTTATAGGAAACCAGACATAATCATTCAAATAAAATTACTGATACTGTACTTCATATGAGCAAGGACATTACAGTAATGTATTATTATTATGCCACTTGAAATATGATTATTTGCTGGCAGATAGGTTACAAAACCATCAGATTATATATACACTTGCTTTGTGAGTTCTTAGAAAATACTGACTTCTTTCATTCAAATTCTTTTTTTTTTTTTTTTTTTGAGACGGAGTCTTGCTCTGTCACCCAGGCTGGAGTGCAGTGGCACAATCTCGGCTCACTGCAAACTCTGCCTCCCGGGTTCATGCCATTCTCCTGCCTCAGCCTCTCCGAGTAGCTGGGACTACAGGCGCCCGCCACCACGCCCGGCTAATTTTTTGTATTTGTAGTAGAGACGGGGTTTCACCGTGGTCTCGATCTCCTGACCTCGTGATCCGCCCGCCTCGGCCTCCCAAAGTGCTGGGATTACAAGCGTGAGCCACCGCGCCCGGCCCAAATTCTTAATATTTATTTTAAATAAACGGACTCCATTCAGTTGAAATAAATGTGAAAATTATTAGAAACATTCAACAAACCAGTTTTTAAATTTTTAGAAAGATCCAAAATGTCCCAGGCCGCCACATTATAACCAATGATTAGCATTTAAAGAGAAAATACATACTTTTGTATCATCATATATAGAGATTATATACATAGTTTTGAAAAACGAAATAACGTGGAGTCTTCTAATTAATAATTTCTCCAAAAATACTCAGAAGGGATTAAGAAATATGTTCTAAGCAAAATTATGCCTCGTTTAAACCACAAAACAAAGAGAATATTAAAATGTATGGGGGGGTAAATACTTTTTATACACATGTTGACTACGTTTTTCAAGGATTACAGATATTGCAGCATTAAAAAAAATTTCAGAATTCAATAAATATTTAGAAAGTTAAAATTACATAAATGTTTAAATTTTTGAATTTTGAAATTCCTGTTTACTCTAAAGAGAAATAGAAATCTAAAATGATAACAACAACAATAATAATTACACGATGTTTACAAAGCCTTTGGAATTTTCAGTATTCCTGTGTCTCTGCTTGAAGCAACAAAATTAAAATGATATAGTCACAATTTGTCTTTTGACTATTTTATGTTCAGTAATTTTTAATGAAGCGACTAAATTAGGCATAACTTTGTGCAGCTTTAACGTAGTTATGATGAATATATTTTACTTGATTAAAAATGATAAAACCAGGGAGCCTTAAATATTATCCTAAAAGATTAACTACTGTGTCAATTACAAATCTAGGAGAAAGATATTTATAAAGGAATAACTATTCTGAACAGTAACTTCCTTTTGTTCATTTCATTTAATTAATGACTCAATCAACTTTCACTCTTAATACTAAAATTTTCCTAAATTACACATTGGTTTGCAAGTGGGATGGCATATAGCAGGGCTATGTCAATTTAACACTGGTGAAAATTCAGCAGATAATTCATTTTTTATTTAAGCAGGAAGGAAAAAACTACTTGGCAGTGTAGAGCGACCTAATTAACTAAATAACCGACAATTCTACATTGTACTTTGTGTTACATGACATATCATGAATAAATACCAGTCAAAAATCAAATTATTTGGATACTTAAATGATGATGAGGCCTGCTGTGCCAACAGGTATGCTAATGAGTAGACATCCTCCAGCCTCAAGGCTAGTGAATGAGGCAAATGTTTTCACCTCCCAATCTTTTAGGGTGTTCAATTAACTCAAGAATTTAAGAAGTTCCCTACTATTGGGAAGGAAGTAGATGTAATCGTCTATATGCTTATTTTGTCAACTGAGGAGGAAAAACTTGCAAAGGCACTGTTTGGATATATGTATTAGATTTTTATCAATATACAAATAAATGGTCATAGATGACAATTTTCATCTAAGGAATACAAGTAAGTTTATCTATGCTCAGTTACCAATCGCCTCTAACTAAAGTTAACAATGTCTTCCTTCTAAAACCTTTCTAAAGAGCACCCTACAATCACACCTTCTAGCAACAGCCATTTCTCTTGAATTAGTAAGGTGGCTACACCGCCAATTTGAGCTGTTCTCCTTCAGTCCTGTAGTCCATCGCCAGGGGAGTCTCCAAATGCTAATAAAAATCAATTTCCCAGACAAAAGAACACATACACGTTTTTTTGTTTTTTTGTTTTTTTTTTTAGAAGAGGGTCAGGGAGCACCTGACAGACGTTTTTAAAGGAAGGGGACAGCTACTTGCATGGGACTGCATTTTAGTTATGCTAAAAGTGATGAAAGTGGGTTTGCATTATTCTACCACCAACACCCAAACCACCTGCCCACGGAAACCCCTGCAGGAGACCGAAGTTTACCCAAACAGCACTCGGCAAAGCGCTGCCATAAATTCAAAACTAACTCTGCCGGGCCCGCGGGGGTTGCGAGACAGGGACCGAACGTGAAACCCGGGGAGCCCCGCGTCTCTTGCCTCCGAAGGTTTTCCGTGATCAGTGTCCCCTTCTCTGCTGAAGTCGGAAGTGCCTGTCACCTGCGGATCTGCCCGACTCTCCCGGTCGGCCCTTCTCCTCTGCCCAGTTCGGACAGTCTCGAATTCCCCATCGCAGCCCCGGCCGCCTCGGACTCCCTGGTCCCCAGCCCCCGCCCCACCCCCAGTCTCCACCGCGTCCCCTCCCCGCGGTCCCAGCCTCTCCAGGCGCTGCTGGGCGCTGATTGGCGGCTGCGCTGACAGCAGGCGGGGCCTGGAAGTCGCGGCCAAGCCCGCCCTCGCGTATAAGCCCCTCTCAGCGCTCTCTCTCCATCTCTCCCCTCTCTTTCTCTCTCGCTGCTCCCTTCCTCCCTGTAACTGAACAGTGAAAATTCACATTGTGGATCCGCTAACAGGCACAGATGTCATGTGAAAACGCACATGCTCTGCCATCCACACCGCCTTTCTTTCTTTTCTTTCTGTTTCCTTTTTTCCCCCTTGCTCCTTCTCCCTCTTCTTTGTAACTAACAAAACCACCACCAACTCCTCCTCCTGCTGCTGCCCTTCCTCCTCCTCCTCAGTCCAAGTGATCACAAAAGAAATCTTCTGAGCCGGAGGCGGTGGCATTTTTTAAAAAGCAAGCACATTGGAGAGAAAGAAAAAGAAAAACAAAACCAAAACAAAACCCAGGCACCAGACAGCCAGAACATTTTTTTTCCACCCTCCCTGAAAACAAACAAACAAACAAACAAACAATCATCAAAACAGTCACCACCAACATCAAAACTGTTAACATAGCGGCGGCGGCGGCAAACGTCACCCTGCAGCCACGGCGTCCGCCTAAAGGGATGCTTTTCTCGGCAGAGCAGCTCTTCGCCGACCACCTTCTTCACTCGTGCTGAGCGGGATTTTTGGGCTCTCCGGGGTTCGGGCTGGGAGCAGCTTCATGACTACGCGGAGCGGGAGAGCGGCCACACCATGCGAGGTAAGCGAGTCTGCGGGCACCGAGGCTCCCCGAGTCCGGCCAACTCCAGCCAGACGGGGAGATGGGGGAGGGGAGGGCACCCAGCAGAAAGGGAAAGAGGTTGCCCAGGCGCAGTTCCCCTAATTCGCTCTCGCAGGTGAGACTGCAAATGGCCTGGGCGTAGAAAGTTGCGGGAAGGTGTTGATGTCTTTCGGGAGTTCTGGAAGGACGCGGGAGGGCGCTTTTTTGGAGAGGAGAGACAGGCTAGTTGGTTCCTACCAGTCCTTGAGTTGCACTGAATCTTTTTTGCTTGTCGCTCTCGGGTGCGGAAGCGGACACGGGATGGAGAAAGCCGAAAGAGGGATGCCTCTGGACAGGAGCAGTTTGGAAGCGCCCGGCGCGCAGTGGTCTCCCGCCGGGGTTAGGCGCGCGGGGCGCACCGGCCGGGGGCAGGGTGGACACGCGCGGGCACACACTTCCCAGGTTACGAGGCCCACTAGCATCCTGGCCAACAGGCATGTCCCTTCTCTGGAGTAGTAAGCAGAAGAGCAATGCTGCGAGGCTGGACGCGGCTGAGGAAGCAGTTAGTTCTCCGGCGCGCGCCTTCGTGCCGGCGCTGCGCCCTGGCCAGGTCCTCGTGCCCGAGCCCGCGCGGCCCAGGCAGTAGTGCGACCCCTGAAAAGTTGTAATGAGAAAGTTCTGGAGGCTTGGAAAGGCCACACTACTCACGGCTGGAAAGTCATGGGCTCCGGCTCTTTTGTCAGATAAAGGGCCCGTAGTGGAAGAAGGTGCTGGGGCACCCTCGGGCCAGGACCCTCGCAGTAGCAGGCGGTGGCGGTGGCGGTGGCGGTGGCGGTGGCGGTGGCGGCGGCGGGACCCCGGGGCGAGCTGGGGTCTGCGGGGATGCGCGCCAAGGACGGTAGCGTTACGCTTGCTCCGGCTGGACTCGGCCTCTCGAAGGGCTGGAGAGTGGGTTTCGGGGAGTCACTTGGTCTCCTCTCCTGCCTTGCCGGAGACCTCAGGTTTCCTTCGCGCTGTGCTCGGCCTTTCTTCACTCTTTTACTGAAGAGCCAGGCGGGTGTCCGCTTGACATGGGGATCTGTGCAAGCTCTGGGCACCCACTCCCACCCCCAGTCTCTCTTCCTGGCCACACCGCGGTTAATCGGGGGCTCTTCTCTATCCTTCGCACGTACCCCTGGGTCTTGACAACAGAAAGTTAGTAACGGCCAGCTCCAGACCTTCTTGCATCCCAGACCCGGAGAGAGGTGGTCTAGGCAGGGAGCACTTGGGAGAGTTGGGATGCAATCACTGGTCTCCTCCTTCCACTGAAAGTGATCCTCTCCCACCCAGTCCCCCTAACGCCACTAGAGGAGCACCCCAGGAGGCAGCGGGTCTCACTCCCACTCCCTCCCGCATCCGGTGAGCCCCGAGCCTGGACTCAAGGGTTTGCTGGCTGGACGCTGGGATGTGTCAGGAAAGGGAAGGAGAAGAAGGAACGGAGAGAGATTGTCCATGGGGGAGGGGGTTGACTGTAGATAAGAAACAAGGACGTCCTGATGGGATGGTCTTGATTGGCCGGCTCGCTGGGAGTGGGGCACCCGAGTGTGTGCGCGCTGGCTCCAGCCGATTGTCCCGGTTGGAGGTTGGTTACATGCTTCACTGTCTAAATTCTTTCAAGAAACTATACCTGGGCAATTGGCGAGTAGAGAACCTTGGCTTAGTAAGAGAAGCCCAGTCTTTTGTTTTTCTTTTTCTAGCCCATCTCACCATCCCATCCATTCTTTCGGTTTCCCGCGTCCCAGTCTGGAGCTGCCAGTTCGTCCCTCCCCTTCTTCCCTTCTAACTTTCCCCCTGTGGCTGGGTTAATACTTTCTGAACGTCGGAAACTATGCGCCACCTCAGCTCGGACCCAGCACTAGGACCTAGGGCATAAAATCCGCTCACTCCTTACATCGTAGAAGGAGTGCGGCGCGGGGTGGGGATGGGTTGTAGCTTGATCTAGCCTCTCCTGAAGGAGCAGTTTGCAGATGACTGTCCTGATTCGCCACGGCGGTCGCTTTGAGGACTCCAGAAGCTGGAAGGATTGAAAGCCAGGCGCTGGTCCTCATGCTCACCTTGAGAAAACCAGTTTAAGCCCACAGACCTATCAAAGAGGGCGCCAGCCTCGCCAGGCGCCTGATGACCCCTTACAACTTCTAACTTGAGGCAGCTCTCAGGCGGCCTTAGGGGAACGCGCTGGAGGAAATGTAAGCTTAAAAGATGACCAGGTCGCTCTATCGCCATTCCTGGTTGCCCTTTCCTGACCCCTAGTGTCTTTCCTTACTACCTCTTCATATTTTCCCCGGACAGTGCCCTTCCACAGTATGAGAGGCTGTTCCATAAGAATGGGATTGAGAAAAGATCCAGGCTACTCTGACGTCTTGTGGAGTTGGGGGTTGAACTTGAGAGTGAACTTGAGAAGTGAAAGCGGGAAAAGAATCAGCTTTCGCTCGTGCAGGGCTACTAAGCACCCTGTGTTGGGAGAGGAGCCGTTTTTGACCTGGGCTTTACCGTGGGCCCACTGCATTTCCCTCATCCACACGCGCGCGCTTTCCATTCCCAGGTGGTCCTAGTTAGCGCCTGGGCTCCACAGTTTGCAGCTGACAACTGTCCTGAATCAGGGCGCTTTGCGCGATGGAAAGGTGATCTGGGATTCAGTGGTCTCCCTCGGGGCCAATCCGGCAAACCTATTCCCACCCCCTACTCCTCCCCCTCCTAGGGCATTTAAGAGACTTTATCCCCAGGGAAGCTACGGGGAAAGAAAGGGGTTAAGAGTCCCTGATGGCTGACGTCCTTGTCCTGCCCCATGGCTGAACTGAGTCCCGGACACAGCGCAGTGGCTTACTCTAGCCTGGGGCGGAGGAGGTTGTATTTGGTGGCGCACAAAGCCTTTCATCCTTTGTCTGTGAGAGGGTACCACAGAAGTTCTAGAGAGGCTTCTCCGTAGATTTCATTACTGAAAGGAATAACTTCTGAAGGCGGAAGGGAGGACCTTTAATTGGGCCCATCACTAGGTGAGAAAGAAGTGAGCCGAGGTGTGGGTTTCAGGGTTCCTTCTTGAAAGATCTGTGGGCTGTTTATTACACAGGGGCGCGGAAATGGTCGGATTTTTCAGTCCTGCCTCCACGGAAAACCCTGCTTCCAAAAACAGGGGCACAGATGTCGTCGCAATCAATAGGTGATTGTCGCTGGAGCGGATTAGAAATCTGGTTTTATGCTTTCTATAAACAAGGATTGGGCTTGGCTTTTTTAAAGTCTACTTTTCCTCTATTATTTGCAGGTAGTTAATTTTTACGAAGTGCTAAACTTTAGAAAAGAGGCTTCTGGCTCTCAGAGGTATGGCAGCCCTTCAGAAGTATGGAGCTCTGAATGTCCTGCTGGCAGGGCCTTTAGATTACCTAAACAAGTTCTCTCTCTTAATTTCCTCCACAAGTTCCAATTAAATATTTCTAACCAACATTCCACCTCCCGCAATTAAAAAAATATTGCTAGAAGGACATCTCTGTTAGTAGTCCATTAATAATTGCTCATTAAGTAATCATCAGTAAGCTGTCTTCATTCCAAGAAATGTAATAATTGAAACAGTTTAAAAAGAAATCCTAAAGATGTATTTCAACTATTGTTGAAATAATATATAGCCATAAAAATAAAATATTTTCTTAAATGGTTACATCCAGCGACTCTCTCCTCCTTCCTCCCCCAGCATCATGGGTGAGTTTGTAACAAGTATTATGACACAGAAGTGCTTGACATACTGGACTTCTGGGATAGGTATTAGTACCACCAAGGCTTTTACTTTTCTATATTTTCTAACAATCACGAATTGGGAAACCAGGAGGAAAATGTAGATGAAGAAATTTTGAACAGCAAACTTTATAAACCTGAGGGACACAAGATTAAAACTCCTTTCTTTGCATTTACTTAAAACTTACTAATCTTTGGATTTTCCGTCAACCACAATATAGCTTTTGCTCATTAGAGAATCCCTAACAGATGAGTCTTTGCATCATTATTAAAGTGGTTTATGTGATCATTTAATATAAATAAAAACATTATTTTATACTCTTAACCAAATATGAATGTTAACATTGACTTATTTTGGCAGCAATTTGATAATACTAAACTATGATCAGCCATAAAAACAACTATTGAGGAGTGTATTTGCATAGATTATATTTTAAATTTAAGTGTTTCCAAGCCATGAAACCTAATTTTACAGGAACAAAAATTTTGCTACACCAAATTACAAAGTTTTTGGGTTGGTCTTCATGAAAATGACATTTAAATCTCATAATAATACCTACTTTTTTCCCCCAAAAGTAGCGTATACACAGTTGTCAACAGGGATTTAATATGATTTGATACAGAAAGCTTTTCTACATAAAAAGATAAGTAAATTGCTTTTTCAGCTATGACATCACCTTTTATAAACCTGTATTCACCTTTTAGAAATACAGGACGGCCTATATGGTTTTTAGACCTCTCATTACAATAGTTCAAAGATATAAAAGTATAAATCACAGCGCATTACTAGATTATTCCATTGCAATGAATAATACACCTCTAATTTAAAGTACATATTACAGCATTCAATTAATTGTTTAATATTATAACTTTAAAAATTATTAGTTAAAAAATTGTATATGCATGGGTCTGCTGGGATTCTGCAAATTTGTATATAAAGTGTGGCTTAAAATTGTGAACAATAATATCAGTGCCACTGTGCATTGGTGAAATTTAAGCCTTACAAGTAAACATATTAGGAAATAAGAATTAATTCCAAAGTGAAGACTGACAAATTCTGGCCAAATTGAAACACATCAAAGGTTCATGAGCACATACGTTGTGAGTGCAAAAGTTATTAGTGATTGAGGTGACATTTTAATAATATGAGGATAATTTCTTAAGACTAAACTATTTCTGTATTTATTCTACAAAGACAAAAAAAGTAAAGGCTTTATTTATACTGGCATTCATTTAATTAACATTAACAAAACATTTATTGTGATGTTAAAAATATATAGAAAAATAAATATTAGAAATGGAAATTGTGCCTAATAATTAATGTATGTTTTTTATTCTAGATATAGCTCTCTTATTCTATCTATTCTTGTCTAAAGGATAGAAATCAAGCCGACTAATGAAATAAGTCTTTTGTGATATAATGAATGATGACCTTTGATGAAATAAGCACTCTAAACAAAAAGTATTATTCCTGTAATTTTGTAATCATCTTCCAATTACAGCTTTTTGCAAATATTTATCTTACTTTGAATAGAATCTCTGACTTAACAGAATCCCCAGCAGATAATAGCAGTCTTTGGAGGCGTCTGTTGATATACACTGATACGCAATATGTATATGTATGTGCCTATAACCACCCACTCAGACAAGAAGAATGAATATTTGAGAGAGAAAATCATTCTTATCTTTGCTTTCACAATCCAGACTTCCAAACTCAAATATATTTAGAGAAACAGAGCAACTTTCCAGAGCATTCAAAGGGAAGATATGAATACACGTGGTACTAGAGTCGCATAAAAAAGAAACTGTTAATAACATCTATTTATAAATAATCTACACAAAACTCCATTATACTACCTAATGATAATTAGAGGGAAAGGGAATCAAAGAATTCAGGACTGCCAAGTAAATAAAATATTCCCTCTCAAATTAAGCAACAAATTCATAGATAACAAGGTTTATGCCATGAATTTGAAGGATGTCTCCTTTGTAGCGCAACACAAAGGAAGCATAGAGGAATAAATATTGATTGAACTAATCATCTGATGAATAGAAATGAGATTTACCAGTGCACCAATATAATAGGCTATGTTAACTAGTTCTTTCATAGCGCATATGCTGCCCTTTCAACCCCTGACCCCATCCATTCAATTCTTAATGAGGGAAACCACAGGTGTTATAACGGCATTTATAGTGAATCAAGCTACATATAATAACCATGTGGTTAACTAATGGCACTGGGGGTAGATTCTTATGAAAGGAAATATTGTGATCACAATGTGACAAAATTATTGTATATTTCAAACCACTTAGAATTTTGGCTTGCTCAGGTAACCTCTAAAATATATCTATGTGGCCATTAATATCTCAAGTCCCAGATTTGGTGGCTCTGTAACAAGTGCAAATTTATTAGTGCATATCTGAGGAGCAAGAATTATTCAATATATATTCTACCCTCATTGTTGTACACCTTGCATAGTAAGCATTTAAAACATTAAGAAATAGCACTTAGAAGGTACAGTATTTTATACTCAATATGTCATGCATGCTGCTTGGTTAGTAATTTTATAAATATTGTAAATAGATTACAACTTTATAGTAATAATTAAATGATACATTTTGTGTTAAATTTACATTAGAACATTCTTGAAATAGGCATGTTTTTACAAAAGCCAAAACGAACATCTTGCCTTTGTCAAAATATAAGGCTAAAATCTTACTCAAAAATATGCTCTTATAAAAGAACAAAAGTAATTTGCTTTGACTTAAGCATGTTCACCTCTGCGTAGTAAATATTTTATTAACTGGCTGGGTATGCTGACATTAAAATTACTAGAATGGGTATTTACTAATGTCATTTTTGTATGATTAGTTATGATATCGTGTGGTCCTGGCTAATTTAGAGGAATCACGGACATCAGTAAAGAAAGATCAAATTAATCTGGTTGTTTACTAAATTATGCTTTTCTTACTACCCTACTTATTACTTTGTGCTCATATAAACCAAATATCTTGGCACTGTGGAGTATATGAAAAACTTGGGATGCTTAAAGAAAACTGTTACGTAGTTTACCTCATAGTAAAGCTTTTTTTAATAAATAATTGCAATAAATTAATTTGAAATTGTGTATTTAAAAAATTCTCACTCAACTGCCCAATATAGAATTATTCTTTTAAAGACTGCTATACCATTAACTAAATTTCACTAAATTATGTTGTAATCATGTGACAACCAGAGATATACAATATTTTAGGACTGAATTAGATGTACAAATGGTATTCTGAATTTAAGCACAAAATTATCCTTAAAAAAGAAACAACAAGAGCTTTTTAAAAAGGCCTTGGCATTTATAACCAGAACTTGGCATGAAATAAATGAGTATTATTAGCTGCAAAAAATGCAGATTTATTTAATTTTAATTTTCTGACCAGCTTTATTTTGTTTTGTTTTGTTTTAATATTTTCAAATACAAATGTCTCTCCTTATCTGAAACCAGCTAAGCTTGATTCTCATCTGTTCTGAAAACTTTGTCAAACTCATTGATCAACTCATTTTTAGGAGCCCAAATTAAGATATACTCTCAAGTACAAGAATGATAACATCTTCCCCAAAATATTTCAGTTTTAATTTTAAAAGGAATAAGCTCAAAGATGATGTCATCTTTTACAGCCATATATATAAAAAGAAATGTACTTGACTCACATATTTATTTATTAAAGATTTACTGACTACATCCACCCAAAGTGTAAGGTACAGGGCTGAACCCCAGGGATCCTCAGGTTGATAAAGCACAGTCAGTAGTCGAAGCTAGGATCAAAGAGAAAGCAGAATGGAACATGGCAAGGACGCTGTCAGAAAGTCGGACTAGCTCTCAAAGGGAAGTGATGTTTGAGATGGGCCTCTAAAGATAAGTAGAACTCCCTCTTTGGGTTAATTTGTTCATCATAAATGAGGTCTATTAAATTACTGTTAGTTGTACTCCTCTGTTGCCTTATACAGTTGGTGTTATGTGAAATTGAGTTTATAGTAGACCTATTCCAAAAACAACATAACCTGATGTAGCACAAATAATATTGCTCTCAAAACTTTTAGTAGTAAAATTATTCTCAAGTGACAATTGAAAACAAAATCCTTTAAAGCAATTTTTAAAATTACAAAAAGAAAGTATATTGAAGGTGAGATGAGTATCAGTGTAAGGAAGAGGGTATAGCTTGTTTTAAAAAAAGTATCACCAAGAAAAAGAAAACGTAAAAATATAATATCCATATACAATTGTTTTTATAAGTAAAATTCTTATTTATTTTTTAAAAAAGGAAATGACTGATGTATATTGAGTTTCATTTTCTTTAATACTATAATCTGAAAGTAGCAATATCTGCTCTAGAGAGTACCTTAAATTACTAGATATCAAGTAGAATAAAACCCATTGAAGTAACAGAGTATGTAGGCCATGTCTGAGGGCCACAATGATGTTCTTTAAATTCTTCCATTCCACATACTTGGAAGTAATACTGTAATCTGAAAATTAAGTTGTAAAATCAACACTTGCTGACTTTTGAGCTATTCTCTTTCTTCAGCATATTTAAAGAAGGAAAATTCTGGAGACTCCTACTAATAAAAACCTGAGTATGAGAGGCAAATATTAGCTGGTTCCATCCCAGCACTGTGAGTGAGTTGCTGATCAGGCTGAAAAAAGTGTCCACTACAGTCCTCAGTTAAAGCTTAGTCATTTTGAAAGGATAGTTTGTCATTCTGGTCTTACACATTAGCTCTTGTGAACTTAGTTAACATGGGTCCTCGTACTAATGTCTGATTTACTCTGAAACACTGGTAATTTCAAATTTCTGAGACCGCAAAGCTGATAAACAGACTCTGAGCTGGGATAAACTCACATAAGCAAATGCCTCCATTTGAAACTTGCAGGCAGCCAAACTGTCACTCTTGGCCATAACCCTCTGCATCAGCATGAATCTCATCTTCAAATTTCCACATAGTGGGCAGGACCACAGAGTCATGCCTTTTAAGTCCTGAAACACAAATAATTGTTTTAAATGCTGAATATTAACTAGAATATATTAGACTGAGGAATTGTGCCCTTCTGTTGTAACAATATCCAGATAACGTAGTGGCTATGGTAATTCCGGATTTTTTCTTGGAAATAGAAGAATTCAAGAAGTGCATGAATGATTTCATTTCTTGAGGTTTTTCCAAAAAGGTGAAGGCTTGGAAGGCTGCTGTAACTTTTACTAGCCTTGATTAAACAGCTATTTAATAAGACAACCAGTTTTCTGGACACTCATTCCCCCACGCCTTATTGTAATTTGTCTCTGGTGTTCCTAGGTTATGTGACAATGGACACATACAACCATTGCATGTTATGCCTGGGCCAGTGTACTATTCTGGTTGGTGAATGGAGGCTAAACTGTTGGAGAACAGTCGTTTTACTTAAAGTGTTACATATAACTTGAGTCTAGTGTTTTTACTCTAGCTTTTATGTAAATATGCGTCATACTTAGTAAACAGTAAACCGTTATTTTGGTTTTTCCATTAAAAAGCAATTTAAAGACAATCTTATTAAATAGGATCAAAATGTGTTGTTGCCGGTAATTAGCTCTGAGAACATGAAATGCAGACATACTATTGTTATTTGCCTAGTGTAATGAAAATAAGTGAAACCAGTTGTATTTGACAGGCTACGTTTAAAAAGTTTCATTTCACCTCTCCAAGGAAAGGATCCCATAGTGCTTCATATGAGTTTGTAATTCTGCATTAGTATGAAAACTCATATTCTAAGTTTCCAAAGTAAAAATTTTATCATATAGCTTGAACCAGAATAAACACTCAAATCATATTTAACCATCCAGCAGCTGTTGACTTCCAGAATCTAGAACGAAACAAGAACACACAAGTTTCAAGAACTTAGACATACTGAGTTTCTAATGAACAACTGGCTTTCATTATCATTGCCAGGACAAATAATAAAATTATTACACAGAACATTTCCTGTTAACTTGTAGATAAATTGTGCCTGGCACATGTAAAGGAATTAAAGACTTTTAAAGAAAGGAGAAGAAACCTTGTTCCAAATTTCCACAGTTGTTGAGTATGAGCAAATGCCACACAGTCTGGTAGAATAGAGGAACATTTGTTCAGGAAAAACACATCATATCGTTAAGGTACATGATTCTTGGCAATACTTTGTTTTTTACAAAAATAAAATATTTTAAATAAATTATTTAGAATTTTTTAGGATCTCAACTTATTAATCTGTTTGCTCTAAAATTAAATTTAAAACAAACAGTTCAATATGCTGAGTTTTTTTCCCCACTTAAATGCTGACTACTTTTAATAAGCTTAATTCTAAGCACTTTTATCCTTGCATATATACTTTCATTCTTGTGATTTCAAAAAAGTTAGGTACCAAAGGAAAAGAGCTTTTGGAGTAAATTATCCCAAGGACAACTCAGAAATATCAATAATGAGAATCCTAGTCAGACAGCATTAATACCCTTCCAGTTGTGTTTTTGCTTTGCTTACTAATATAACCAAAGATAAGTTCTGGCTGTCACTCATGTCAGAATAAATTAAAATTTATGTGATTGGTTTTAGAAAGTGTTCTTTTGTAATAAAATAAATTGATTTGGAATTTTTTCCACCAAAATTGTACTGTATCCTTATGTTCATTAATGATTTTTGAAAGGTTGTCTAACATGGTTGATTTGTGTATTGATTAAGAGTAAAAGCCATACTTTTTAAAACTAAAATAATGCTTTAAAAGTAAAGGGAACTATCTGACAGAGATGTAGGTGACACCTTCTATAGTGAAGACGATTTAAATGTAACTCAGCAAATCTTAAATATTGAGCACTTATGATGTCTAAGAAGAAATACCCTCCAAGTTAACAGTCTCAAGCACAACAAAACTACATTTCTTATAAAAGTCTTAAGGAATTCCTTAGATAATATTTGTTTCATTTGAATTTCTCGAATGTTCAATATTGATTATGTCCCATTTTCTTAAATGAGAAAAATCAATGACTTGGTCATAATTATTTGTTAAAAGAGATTAACATCAAAATTTGACTGGAAACAAGGGTTCCTGCCTCCAAATCCAGTTCTATTTTTATTAATCTATGCTCTCCCTCTCTCTCTCTCTCTGGCCATACTATTTTTTGCCACCCCTGTATTCATAGTAGATATCCCTAATCAACCATGGCATTCATACTTGCTAAGTCTGAATGCAACCTCCGCTACCATTTGGCCATCATTGGCACTTAAGATAAAACTTGTTACCACAACTCTCACCAGTGTTTTGACCACATAAAGAATAGAGAATAATACAGTAAAACTATTATTTAATCACAAGATCCCCTTGGGTAAACCATAGCTCTCCACAGCTTTCACTCCCAAAATAATGATAATGGCATTTACCAATGTCGGGAAAAACTAAAATAAAATAAGTATTATAGAAAAATCTATAGATTCTGAACTGGATCTGTCTAGTCAAAATAATAGCAAATTCAAAGTATAAGTAGTAAATTTTTTATCTTTCCATAATTATTCCCTTGAAAGTTTCAAATATTTAATTTTATAACAAATAGATCTCCTTTTATATGTATTTCAAAATTTTGAAAAAATTGCATATTTACAGATTTTTTTCCTCACTAAGAATCTGTATCCACTTTAAGGTAGCAATTTTATCAGAAATAGCTATGAAGACAATAAAAAATTTCTCTTCATTCAATAGCCAACATGCATTTCTAGTTTGTGATGTGAATGCGCTCATTTGACCCTCAGCTTGTCAATTCTTTCCTCTAGTTTTTATGCCTGTTAAGAGGCGGGTTCTCTATCTCCAGCTATAAGCATTTCAATGAAAAAACTGTGTTAATAGCCTAGCATACCACCATTTATCCACCTGAGTTTAATTAATTTTGTCTGATTCACTGAGACTGGAACTCTCATCAACACACTATTTAAATCAAAGGCCTATTATCATCCTTCTATGCTGTGTACAAGCTTAAGATGTTTTCTTAAGGAAAGAAACTTGACAACATTAAGAAGGTGCCATGTCTAATCGTGCCCAGCATTATAAAGAAAAAAAAATTACATTTGACATTAATTCTAAAGAAATGCAGAGTTCTGCTCCTCCTTAACAATATTGCAATTTAATTTGTTTTGCATTTTGGCTGAAACATAATATTCCTTACATCAAGCTATCATTTATGTGGTTAATTTTTATGCTTTCAAATGAAGTTAATTTGCAATTCTTTAAAAGCATAGTTATTAGTCTACAGTTAGTGATTTTTCAGGCCTCTTTAATGTAAACTGTACTGTAAAAAACATAGCTTGAAATACCAACCCTACTCTGTCATTTATTCTGCAGGACTCCAATTGATCGTATTATAGAATGGTCCTGACACCCACAACTTGACTAAATTTGACCACAGATGCTATTAGAAAGAAAATGAGCCACACTGGGTTTCTTCCTCTTATATTTAGTATCTACTGTGTTTAACAATATCAGGTTGGAAAAGATTGTACACTTATCTCAGGTGATCCTCTTCGTTTTACAGCATGTAAAATATCTTCTTTGCTTGCTCCGTTTTAGATATAGTGATATGTTTCTTCATATTCACTAATCCTGTCAGTCTGTTCTGCAGCTGCTCTTAAGGAAAATTCTGAAAACATTTAAGAGAGGAACTATGTAAACCTGAGAGGAGCTGACAGATGCAGTCTCATCTCTACAAAATGTAATAGCAGTTAAAATTTATAATAATCTCTTGCCTGTGTTTCGTACTCTATAGCTCTCAATAAGCTTATGTAGCCACTGTCTCAATGACACACCCAACAATCTTGTGAGATAGGCAGGACAGGTATGAATAGGAATGTGCCCAGAGTACCCAGATCAAAGAAAACTCTAAAATATAAAAGAGTGCTTTTTAAACAGTTTTAAAATGCAGTTTCCACACTTCAAAAAATTGTACCAAATCAAAAATATAAGTATTTGATTTATAAAAGGAGGAAATGTAAGTGGTTAATAAACATTTGAAAAAAAGAGCTCAACTTCTCTTATTAAAGAATGCAAACAGAATGAGTAGCATCTTCACCTGTCAAATAATAGCAGTTGTGATGACACCCTCATATTCTGTAGCAGGAATTTATAGTGGTACAGTCTTTTAACTTAAACCCTTAATAATATCATACTCTTTAGCCCAGTAACTCACCTTCTGGGATCTTTCCAAAGAACTAAAGTACAAAAAGGACTTTATACCTAAAGACCTGTGCCTAAAAACGTATTGCAGCCTCACAGTGATGTTTTCAATAATATAGGGAAACCTTAGTTGTAATGCTCTTTACCACATACTTTCATGTAATATGTATTCACTGTGTATACCATTATATACTCATGATGTATTCAGTATACTTCACTAGCATTAAATCTCTACATGTACTTAATCATTTATTTTAGGTACTGGGGATAAAATGGTAAGCAAAAAAGACATCATCCTGACCTCACTAAACACAAAGACTAACAAAAAATAAGTAAAATGCAAAATTGTATGTACTATGTGATTTAAATTATATAAAAATCCATAAAGAGCAATTGAAGAAAACATAAAACCGTTAAAAATCACCCCTTGATATTAACATCTTAGAAACTATTTTCTTCTTCTTTTTTTTTCTCTCCTTTCAACTTTTCTCACACAGTCTCTGTAGATTAGTTGTAAGTGTCAAATTGTGGGAGGCGCAGGGACCCAGGCCTGTGATCCTGGCACATAAGGAGTCTAGGCCAGGAGTTCAAGACCAGCCTGGGCAACATAGCAAGCCCTCATCTATATAGCAAAAGAAAAGAAAAAAAAAAGTGTCAAGGTGAATGAATGTTCAATTACTCTGGCATAGTAATAAGGCTATGCTTTATCTTTCACTCACTGTGTTTTAGCTCATCCATTTGCCTGAGGTCATCTAGTATGATAATAAGGTTAAAGTTGAAAGTTTAATGGCTCATTTATAAAATTAACTGATTTGATATTGGCACAACTACTCTTTCCTTCATCATCCAACATTTATCAAGGATCTATTATGCACCAGACACTATCTTAAGGTTTGAAGATACACAGGTGAATAGGATTCCATCCCATACTCTCAAGACCTTAGAGTCTGGTCTTTTGGAGAATCGTATATTACAATTCACAATAGGTACTAGAAATAGCAATAATACAAGGGATAACAAGAAGAAGAAGAAAAAGGAATTAAAAAAACTTTTTCCATCATTGAGAAAAGAAGAATTCTGCCTTACTAAATTCTTTTAACAGTGGATTAATACTGTGCTTTTTGTCTCTAAAGGCTCCTAATTGGGGAAATTTATTTTAAATGTTAGAGAAAGATCAGGATACTCACACAGAAAAATTAGTCAGCTTGTCTTCAATTCGTCTCCATTAAACTAGCCTGTATCTATCCCCTGACAAAGCTGCAAGACTGCAATTCCTAAGGATGTTAAAGAATACCAACACAGACATACCAGTTCTCAAAATATAAGATGAATGATGAATTGATTCCCATTGGCGGAGTTGTGGGAATGCTTTAAATATTCCTACACTCTGTGGTAAATGAAGAATCTCAATTTGCTCATAAGACTGTTATAAACTCATTGGTATTTAATAGAGCAGAATTCATTATGATGTTCACTGCCAAAGTAGTCTTCATATATTAGTACTAACACCCCTAATGCAGTGATTCAAAACAGACAGTGATTTTGCCCCGCAGGAGATAAATGACAATATCTAGAAAAATGTGGAGTTGTCACAACTGAGAAGATGCTACTAACATCTCATAGGTAGAGGTCAGGAATGCTGTTAAACACCCTGCAATATACAGGACAGCCCACAAAGCAAAGAACAATGCTGTCCAAAATGCCCATAATGCTGAGATTGAGAAATGTTGCCCTAGGACTTACATGAAGGTTTTCTGAATAGAATCACTTTAGGATCCTCAGTTTTTTTGTGTATTCTCTGAGAAAGCTGCTTCCTCTTTTCTGCCTCCCCCTTTACAATAATCTCACTCCCACTCCACAAAGAAAGATTGAACTCTCTCACTCATTTCAAATATTATTATGTGCATGGTCCCAACATGGAAAACTTCCATTGCAGTAAAAAACAGACAATTTGAAATATTGATTTTGATGCTGAGAAAATGATCAATTTTAACGAATGAGCAAAATCGTCTTTTGCAAGTCAGGTAGTTTCTTTTACTTTCAATGAAATTGAAGGAAGATGTATTCAAATTATCAGTTATTGGTCATTAAAATAGTTTTTGATAATAGAATGCTATGTGATTTGAGGCATATATCTCAGAATAAGTTTAAAGAAGTGAGTTCAATTGCTATGGCAAAATTAGTTCCACTTTCCTCTGCATATTTTTGTGAATAAGTTTTTCAACACTTGTATTGCTAAAAGCAAAAACATAAATAGAATCGATGTGAAACCCCATTACATTCTAGTAGTAAATAATAGTCAAGCAAAAGTACCAGAATTAAGTGAAAGAAAAAAACCTCACTCTGGTCCAATAACAGATAACTTTTCTTTTAATATTTATTCTTATATTTAGTATTAGGTTGATGCAAAAGTTACTGCAGTTTTTGCCATTACGTCAGCAAAAACCGCAATAATTTTTGCACCAACGTAATAAATACAAAATTTGTAATATATTTGTGTAATTTTTATCAATTGTGTTCTAGTGATAATGATAATAATTCAATCTAGAAGGAATTTTAACTCAGAACCTGTGTTCACAGAGAAAAAATTGGTTAAATCTAAAATATAGACTTATTTTTTTTGGAGAGTGGTATAACCTAGTAACTAATAAAAGACTTTCAAACATGAGAATTTAGACATTAGAATAAAATCATATGCAGGAAGTGACAATATGAATTCAAGGAGAAAAGTAGATATTGTAAAATTTCTGTAAAAGAGTTTGTTTATGCATTTTCTTTTCAAATGTATGATATGGCTATTAAAACATTTTGAGATTTAGATTCCATTGGTATATTTAAATAGAAACTCGTTAGTTCTATTTTAATATATAAAATCTAAAATGCTTCAAAAATTACATCCTTTGCAGTGTTATTGTATATACTATGTAATCTGCTTTTACAATGGCTCTGAAATGAAAAAGAATGCCGTAGGATCCACAATTCCTATTCCACAGTGTTCAGCCATGGTTTTTCAGGTCCGTATTAACATGGTATCCTTACTGCTTAGAAACTGCATTAGTCAGTACTTGGGCAAGAACTATTGCAAACTCTTTGAAGAACCCAGAATGATAATTCATTCTTCGTTAACTTTTCTTGGATGACCAGGCACAATCATATCTGAGAAGCTTTGGACAACAGCTACTGCTTATTTCACTCAAGTTTTTTAAAGTGCTAGTTTTCTGCAGAAATTGTGAATAACTACCAACCTCAGAATCAGCAACCCTGAAATCGGAACAGTATCCTCCTCAAAGAGACACTTCAGTACATTCTGCTAGACCACATGTCTGCAAACTTTTATGTAAAGCCCCAAATAGTAAATATTTTAGATTTTGTGGTCCATGTGGTCTCTGTTGCTCTGACATTGTAGCATAAAAATGTCAGAGTAGCACAAACATAGCCACAGTCAATGTGTAAATGAACAATCATGGCAATGTTCCAATAAAACTTTATTTACAAAAACAGGTGGCAGGCTAAACTGGAGTGGGCAGTAGTTTGCTGATCCCAACACTTGACTCTCACTTCCCTAAATACAGGATATTATTGAACTTAGTATTCCCATCACCTAGCACAAAACCTGAAACTCAATAAATGTTGAATAAATGAGTAGAAGTATTTAAGCCTTAAGAGGATAACGGTATATTTAAAATATGCTAAATGATATTTATATAATATATTTAATAATATATATAATTATATATATGTAAAATGAATGACAGAGGAGAATAAGACAATTATAAACCTCATCGAGCTTAGATATTGGCCAAGGAGACCTATTTCTAGAAGTACTAGGCAGCTTGACCACAGTTACTAGAATGAAGCTATAGTATTCAATTATTTCAATATAATTTTGTATATAATTCAATACAGTTATTTCAATATACCGTGGACTAATAATTATTCAACGTAACATTGAATAATTGATTAACCCTCAAGTATAACTTCTGAACCCCTTGAGGTCAGACAGCTTTGAATCCTCAACTCCAACTCTATATCTTCTCCATAATAGGTCATTGAAAATTCAAATTAATTATTAATGAGGAAAGGTAAATCAAAACCTGGCCAATTAATAAATCAACAAACATCTGGTGTGTCTAGTATGCTGTAAGCATTACATAGTTGTTGAAAAAGATCCAATGAAGAAAATGTATTTATTCAACAAACTAACACCATTATAGCACTTAGGTGTCATGTTTGCATCTAATTTCTAACAAATATTAACTCAGTTAATCCCCACGGCAAATTTCTAATTAAACAGTGTTTATTATTAGGTCCATTTGATAGATGAAGAGGCTAAGGTACAGGAAGGTTAAGTAACTTGTCCAAAGTCACACATCTAGTAAATGGCAAAACTGGAATTCAGATCCAGGCACTCGTATCTCCTGAGTCTGTGCAATGTTTCCTCACATACCATCTCACTGAGTATTATTATACCCAATGTGTTTTTTACATCACTGTGGAAGGTTGATTTGTTCTTTCAGGGGAGTGTTTTATGAAGGAGCTCACCCCTTTTTCAATGGGAGCTAATTAATATTTTATTTTCTCAAACTTTGCACATAATTTTTGAAGATTCTTCCAAGAATCTAAAATAGCTGAGTCTTTCCTTTCCCTCCCACTAAAAAATATGCTTTCTATTAGAAAAACTCAAAATTCTCAAAACCCACCATTCCAAAATGCTGTCACTTCTCTTGCAAAGTGAACCTATAATGTTTCAAAATGACAGATGCAAATTGTTAAGTAAGAGTACAACACACTATGGCACTGCCAAATGACACCTGTAACCAGTAAAAGCTGGATGAGTTAAAAAGATGATCAATATCCCAGTGATTAGGAAGAACTCTGTGAGAAGTCACTTGAGCCAAGCTTTCAAATTGTGTAAAATTTTATTGGCAAAGAATCACAGAGAAAGTTTTCAGGTGAAAGGACAGAGGGAACAAAATCTTGGCAGCAAAAATCATGTGCGTGCACCACCCCAAATGAAAGAAACAAAGCATAAGAGAGAGAACTAACATTGACTCTACTCTATGTGTCAGATACTGTGTTTGGTCCTTGACCTCCTAGGGGGTCTAGTTAAAATCCCAGGCATGGAAGTAAAGCAGTCCAGGTACCAGTGCCACCTCCACTGCTTACCGTGCTACTTAATTTGTCTGAGCCTCAAATTTTTTTGTAAAGTGAAGATAGATAATACCTTCATAGTAGGCTCATTGTAAGAGTTAAATCAAATTAGATAACATCATAACATGCTTAGCATTGCACCTGATATTTAGCCCTCATTAAGTGGCTTAACATTGTTCTTGAATTTTTATTGTCACACACAAGAAAGTGAAGTATTGTTATCTCTACATTGCAAATGAGAAAGCCAAGGCTCAGACAGTCTTAGACTAACATCTATAATATATGTATAATTACCCCAGTACAATAGGCCTCCAAGGGAGTTCTCACTGGGAAGCAGAGATTTGGTTATTAGAAGAAAGAATTGAGAGATGCTGAAATGTCAAAATAGGAGTTTTGTTGTGCTGAGATAAATTGAAAATGTTGGGGGCCTAGCGTTTGAACTTTCGAAAAAAAGGAAATCTGTGACTGTTGCTGTGTTTAAAACTTGCCTCTTAATGATTTAGGGGTCACTGAATAAAAAGAGGAGTCAAGCATGAAGCAGAGAAGCAGTCTGGGGACTTGGTTTGGCATTCAGTGACAGCAATGTCAGCTTAACTGACATATCAGTTAACTGACATATCCCTAAATCCTGTCTCATAGTAAGTGTCCTCCCTCCCACCTAACAGTTCCCAACATACCTGGTGCACTTGATTTGAGTCTGGTGTTTTTTCCTTATATTTATTTACATTAGTTTAGCACAATCTGGTTGAAAAAAATTTATAGACACAACATTTACCAAACATAAATTGCAATGTTTCCTCACATACCATCTCACTGAGTATTATTATACCCAGTGTGTTTTTTACATAGCTGTGGAAGGCTGATTTGTTCTTTCAGGGGAGTGTTTTATGAAGGAGCTCACCCCTTTTTCAATGGGAGCTAATTAATATTTTATTTTCTCAAACTTTGCACATAACTTTTGAAGATTCTTCCAAGAATCTAAAATAGCTGAGTCTTTCCTCTCCCTCCCACTAAAAAATATGCTTTCTATTAGAAAAACTCAAAATTTCATCTGAGTCTACTTTCAAATACACACCTGCAAAATGCATGTGTCATCTTTAAAAAAAACTGAAATTCTGTTATCATTTTTTTCTTAAAATGAATCAATGTTTTTCTTCATCATTTCATTTTTAAGATTCCCTTTATTCCCATGATTCCAATGTTGTTTTCTGCTGTAACGAAAGGTACTGACATCAGGAGATCTAAACTGTGAAACTTATGTAACTTGCACTATACTCGGTCCAACATCTTGTGGTCTAATTAAATACAAGCCAAGTCAGTTGGCAGAAAGGTACGGCGTGGTGGTGTGGATATTAGCACCTTGTTAGCAGTCAAAAACCTGCTTTCTCAGGCAGAACCTATTTCTGAATACAAAGTTTTATATAGATTAATGCTGTAATGTTTGAAAGGCATTTGATAAACAAACTTATATTTGAATCTGGAAATAGAAATATTTTCTTACCAGACATTTTAATCTAATTTTATTTTTTAAAAAAGGCTAGCCCCATACTCTAGTGGGCATTGCCCTAAAACCATTGTTTTACCTTTTAGTGTTTAATTTCTAGAAGAAGAAAAAATTATACTTAGAATGTCACTATGAGAGAAATGATCTTGGACAAAATATTATAAATGTGTAATGTAAATAAAAATTAGTTATAAGGTTCACATTCCCTGGCATTAGTCTAAATCTTCTTCATCATAGCTAATTCTTGTTGAACACTCACTATGTGAAAGGCACTGTGCTAAATCTTCATGTGAATTACCTCAGTTAAACATCAGAATAAACCCTTGAGATTAGTAGTATTTTTATCCCCATTTCACAGGTGAAGAAAATGAAGCACAGAGAGGTTAAGTCATTTGTCCAAAGTTACCCAGATAGTATTTGAAGGAACTGGGATTTTAATTCAGATTTTTAACAGCTCTTCCCTCCCCATTACAGACCTATGGCTACAAGATGCTTCAAGCTGACCTCCTCCTCTGGGTCTGTCTCATTTGTCTCAGAGGTCGTTTCTGAGGTACACCTCCCTTACTCTAGTCAAGCCAAAGCTAAGTGAGTGGTCTAGGGAAATGCACTAATTTATCTTCTTCTTTAAGTCATGCATAAGATGAAAGCGTCCCTCCGTGACACCGTTAATTGAACATGTGAAATGAGAGGATGATTGTTCAAAAACATTGGAAAGCGTGTCTTTCTACCGAATGGGCCTTTAAAAAATTGCCACCAATGACCACACACTGCAACTGACCCTAAGACAACCTGAATTAATTTGAGAACATGTGGCTCACACCTAAGTGCAAGGAGTATCCAACATAGTGGTACTTTGCTATCTCACAAAAGACAGACTGTCTTCTGGGGGTTCAGTGGAAAGACTTCTAGAATTTAAATCAAGAGGCGTATTGTTACCCTTAACTATGTAGCCTGCGCAAGTCACCTCTTTGCCCCCCCCACCCTCCTCATTTCTGAATGAGAATGTGGGCTGTGGTTGTCTCCAGAGTACTTTCCAGCTTTCAAAGTCCATAAGTTCATGCCCTCCAGTATAAAACTTCTTACATTGTTACAAGGGTTGGTTTTCAGTTATTTTAGTTTTTGAGGGAACAGGAGCTTTTATAGACTAGGTAACCTGTCCAAAATCAAACAGCTATAAGATGTGCCATTGGGATTCTACCTTAGAACCATGTAATTCCAAAATCCTGAGCTACAGTGTCCTTTGTGATTTTAAAGTCTAGTAGACCTGTCCCCTAAAATATGCTTTTTCTGCAACTTGTTAGAATTAAAGTTAATTTTTACATAGTCTCATGATCTTACAATGCACCAAGAATACAATATTCATTAGAACTATAGTAAGGTAAGGGTCACGTATATCAAAAGAAGAGTGTGGCTGTTGTTGAATGCTATGATAAAGTATATTTTACAGAGAAATTCAGCCTAGATTTTATTTATACCTCAGTAAATGAGTTTACCGAATCCTTTCCTAAGAACCTATTTTCATAGGAATATGAGGAAAAAGCTCAAAGGCCTGAAAACTTGAAAGATAGTTCCATCCCCTCTTGACAAAGTTGAGATGGAGCCAGAAAGGTTGTGATGATTTCAGATAAATATCCTACCTACTGCACAATTTTGCTGAGGGCTAGTTGGAGTGTGCACACGCATGCACGCGGGAAGTATTTAGAGAAGTCAGGGTGGGTAGGTTGTGTGGGAGACGGGAATTCAATGAAGGGAGATTCTTTAGCCTTTCCTTCAAGTACGTCTTTCTCCTGAGTACATTTACTTCCATCACAATGGACTAGAAGAGATCCTTGCTTAGTGGTGCAGAACCCTTGAGACCTAATTTAGCTTTTATAGGAAATTCAAAAAGAGAAAGACGGCACAAGAGCAAGAGAACAGAACAAAGATATGAGTTTGTACAGAGAATATTGATACTTGTGGACTGCCTCTGTAACTCTTTTAAAAGAAATTTTCTAAGTAAATGCTGACGTAGACTTTTCTGTTAGTGGAAGGCTGAGCTCCTCCCGCCAAACAATGCGCTGCCCAAATCATCTTTACAATTCCCGACAGTCTGTCGTCTCCGAAGCTCGGGTTCATTGGTTTTTATTCTGTGAAGGTCAGGAAACGTTTTGGAAAAATAAATTTTCCTTTTTAATTTCTTAAATTAAATGTGTCTTCCCAAGGATGCCCAGAAATAGGAAAGTTACATAAATGCTAATTAAAAACATGCCTGACAAGCTGTGCCCACTAGTCCCGTTGATCATTCTTTAATTCGCATTTCACAGCAATTTCTAAGAACATCACCACGTCCTTCATTAACTACATATCAATTAAAATACCTCTGAGAGGAAGGTGCAATAATGCACTATATATTATCCTTGAAAACTGAAAGGCCCACTTTGCTAACTGCTACACACAGCACATAGAGACTTAGAGAGAGAAGGAAAAAAAATAAAGCCTGCCCTTAAGGATTTCGCAGACGATGAAGAAAGACATTTTTTCCAATGCTGTACAAAAAGAAAGGAAAGAAAAAAAAATCAGCGGCTTAACCAGACAATCAGTGGGAGGGATAGGACCAGACCTAGACATTCTTATTCTTTCTCATGTAATGCAGCCACAAAATCTGAATAGTCATTCGCAAGCAATTTTGCCACACAAATATAAAGTTGTTAATGTAAGGAGCCCATATTATATTTATGGATGGCTGTAGCAGTGTAGTAGTAAAAGGCAGACTGACTGAAAGAAAAAAACAACTTCGAAAACCTTGAATTCTGAAAATAAGTGTCTTTCTGCCCTACTTATGTTCTGCGTCGGCTAGGATCATTCACCTACTCCTCTTCGTCTGTTTCCTCACCTGTCCACTATGATACCAATGAGAGCTACATCACTGAATAGGTGTAAGAATTAAATAAGGCACTAAATATCAAATCTACTAGGTTCTTTTTTAAATTTTTGTTGTTTATTAAATTCAGATGATAGTGAGATAAATTACGAGGTTCTTAACTGGCTGTATTATTATTTGATAGATAGCATTAATATACGATATTTCAACTTTTAAAAGTTGGCTTCAAACAGCTACCTAGAATTTAATATGCCTTTTATATTTCTGGGCCTAGCTTTTTTTTTTCCTGCACATTGTGAACCTGCCTGTGGTTCTGTTGATCTTGCATCTTGCCTGACAACGAGCTAACCATTATCACTAACCTTAGAGTCTTACATATTCTATAGTCTATTTCCTATCTATAGCTCCACACTATTGCAGGCCTGTTAGACATGAAAATAAATGGTAAAATTCTGTGATTTGACAGATTTATTAACCAGGTCGAGGTGTTAAACTGAGGCAATCATCTTCATGTGGCTAACCCTGTATTTAGTTTATTAGGCAACCAGATGCCAATTGGCTTCCCTACCAGCTAGAAAAATACATGAACATAGCATCTTCCTGGTCTCTAAATCCTGCTGTTAACTAAAACTTCATTGTACCACTGCGTTAATCACCAAGCTTGAGCTGAAACTTTTGTTTTTATTCTGGAAAGATAATTTATTCCAAATAATGTTTCACTTAAGGGTCTAATCATAAGTCCAAAATGATTCAGATGGTGAAGTCCAGCTGTAACAACAACAGTATCATCCAGAAAAATAACCACATGTATATTGAATTCCTTGAAAGTTTTCCATAACAGATCTAGGGGTGATAAATCATACAAACTCATTCTATAATTAACTAAAGTGTTTCTTTTCCTTCACCGTAATCCAAAAGGATTAGCCCATGACCTTTAGTTGGATAAATCGAGGCCATAATTTACTCTGCTGTACAAAATTAAATTCAGATTTTAAAATCTAACAACAAAAAAATCAAACACACCCCAAATTGAGCCTTTTCTGAAACTTTAAAAGAAGTCTTCACAGTAAATAAAAGTTTGAACAATGAACTCTATGGTAAATAGCACAGCTTTCAATAATATATTTCAGAACTTTTCCATAGGACTCTCCTGAAATGTCATGATTATGTCATCTGGAAAAGTTATTGAGCAAGTGACACAGATAAACTAAGAGAGCCAGGCTTCTACAGTTTACTCCTGATCTCGGATTGTCACAGGCTAATTTTTCATCGTTTTATCCCTATTGCTGAATACAGTACCTGTCACGAGTGTCTGTTAAATGAAAGCACCAAGAAAATTGAACCATACCTTGTTTCCTAATCTGTAATAGTATGAAAGTATGGTTAGCCTCTTTAGATGGTTTACTATAAAATTATAAGGACTAGTGAAGCAACATTGCTGCAGTCCTTTGACATTTTATAAATATGCTCCTTGTGTATTTTATCCTATACTAATTCCTGCTCTTGTCTGCAACAGGCCTTGGTTCTGTTCTTATTTGGCTTTTGTTTTCTGTTGTCACACCACTGATACATTCAATGAAAATGTATTGAGCAGTCACTTAAGACCTTCCTGCAACAAAGCAGAAGATGGATGGATTAATAGAAAGATAACTTTCTCTAGAAAACATTTATAATTACTGAATTTTAGCAGTAAACTTAGTAAAATTACTGCATTTTAACATGCCTTCAATTTGTTGTACATTTTCAGCCCTCTAAAAAATTGGCTGTCTGGAGAATTGCATTGTGTTGAACTTATTGATTTCCACTGAGCATGCTGAAAATGCCCATTATTTGATGGATCATTAATATAATAATAGAGATCAAGCATTTTTAGATCCAAAATAACTGACACCAAAATCTTACAAGCATTAGAAAAATAGAAGGTAGAATTCACCTTCTCTCCAGGAACAACTAACCAAAATTATTCAATACAGTGATTTTCATTACATTATTGTCTGAGTTACCTGTATGTAGGTCAAATAAAGGCTGAGAAATTGAGTTCACATTATTAACCCAATAACTGATCACAAACTGGCAATACAGCAGTGGATGGGTGTCTGCCTCAATAAGGGTAAAGCCCAATTCTTTGATTTTGCTAAAATAAATTATTTACAATGTAGTGCGTTGTCTGTCACTTGCTTCCTTAGAGAATGGTGTTGAGATTCAGTTTTTAAAAAATGGTTACCAAAAAGAGGACAACATAAATCAGAATCTGTGTAGGTTATTCTTCACAAGGAACAACCTGTAAGCCAAAGTCATTGTTTGGTGCGCCACTGTAAACAGATAATCAACCAAAGAATGGAAGGAAGTGTTTTGATGAATCAGGGCATCACTGCAAATCACTACTGGCCTAAAAAAAGAAGCAGAATGTAAAATGCATGTGAGCACCTCTTTTCTTACTTCTAGCTCTACCTAATTCTTATTAACCTAGCACATCACACTGATTTATAGGATAGGGATGGTGCCACTTGAGTTTAGGTGCGTAACAAGCAGTAAACATATGGTTGATATTTCTTGAGGTTTGACTCTGGTTATTATCTGTTGGTTCTCTCAAATTCCTCCTCTTTTAATTTAAAAATTAAAATTTATATGTAGTCTTTTAATTTGCTATAGTCTTATGTTTTTCCCTTACATTTTCTTACAAGTCTATTTGTTTTCTGTCATTTCTCAGTTTTTCCATTATCTCATAGTTCTCTCCCTTAAGATTGATGCATTTTCTCTCTTCTTTTGTTATCCTTTCCTCTTTTCTTCTTGTTTCCCTCGTTTTCATTGATTTTATCTCCGTAGCCTTCTAATTTTTTTCCCATTTATTTTCAAAGCATTTGCTTGGCCTGCATCTTCCTCTTCCTCTCTTCAATCTGCCCATTTTCATGCTTTCCTTTAAATAGCTCCACCTTTAGCAAAACTTTATCACAACTGCCATTGGATTCAGAAGAAAAGATTGCAAAATCTTATTCTTGTACCTTCATTAACTGGGAGAGATGCAAAGTTTAAATCTGTATTTACAGGCCATGGATCTGATTTAAAAGTATAATTGTCCCATATCTGTGTTACTGTACATATATGAACAATTCACAACTGAAGGACCCAAGCCAGAGCTTTCAAAATAAAATTGTTGGCCTGATTGCCAGTGCCCTATAATCAGAACATTAAAAGGAAAAAAATCACCTGTGATGCTTTTTCCAAACTAGCTTTAACTAAACTCTTTGTCTAGAAGATGGTTAATCCAAACACTTTTTAAACTTGATTCTTTTAATAAGGATAAGTAATCTTTTGTTTCCTATTGAATCTTCCTTCTTGAATTAATATTGTGTGGCCTGACTTTTGATGAACTGATATATGCACCTGAGGCTGTTTGAATTCATAGTCAGTCTTTAATTCCTGAGCTATGAAATGCTCTTGAGAATGAGTCAATGGGACACCACTCCAGAGTTTGAAATTTGCAACATGAAAATTATTGCCATGACTTTATTCACTGAATCAACGACACATTTGTTTGTTTGTTTGTTTGTTTTGTTTTTTTACCAAATAGTATGTACCAAAACCTGTGCTAATTTGGAGGGAGTAAAGAGGAATAAGGTAAATATCTCGTCATCTACAGAAAGCTGGAGATGTGACCAACCAGTAATTTCAGTATAGTGGGATATGCCAGGGTGGGGTTTTACGTGAGGTGCTAGGAGGTCACAGGAGAGGAGACTTAGTTTGTCCTGGATGGCAAGTGAAAAGAAGACTGTGGAAAGGCTTGAAGAAAAGTGGGATTCCAGAGGAAGGAACAGTTAAGGTCAATCAAAGCAAGAGCAATATCCAAAAAGTGATTCACTTTTTACTAGATGCTATGGATCATGAAATCGGGAAAAAATTTGCCTTGAATGATTGATACTACAGCAGAGTCATTATAATCTCTTACATACTAAGTCTGAAGAGATCTTGAAGGAAATCCAAAGGTCTTGACTTCTGCTGAAAAGCTAATTACCTTTATTTTTTGCTGACCTTTTCATTTCCTTTCTACAAGATGAGCTGTTGATTTAAATGCATGCATGAAAGATTCCACTAATTTATAGAAGAATGTAATGTTTAAATACCTATCCTATTGTTTGTTCAAAATATGCCTGTGGTGTCTTCTCTATTTGCATAATGTAAATGCTTTTTTTTAACCACTATTGATTCTTCCCTTGTCTGGTAATCAAAGCTTAGATCAACCATTGTAATTCAAATGTGAAAAGCCACATTCAAAAAATAATATTTGTCTTTTTTTATGTTCAACAATGAAAGAGAAAAGTAAAAGTATTATACAGCCTGCAAAGATCACATCTGGAAGCCTGATTTTTCTTTAAATTTGTTAAAAATTTTTTGAAAAATATGTCTTTGATTCTAATTCCTTAATACCTAACATTTCAATATTCTAATAATCTAATAAGGAAAATCTTTAGAAAGGGAAGTTATTATTTTCACCTGGAATCTGCCATAGCACAAAGCTAAGGATATAAAAAGTACCCAATAATTGCTCATCAAATTATATTTAATTTTACTTAAACTAAGTCTACTTAGTGATTTACATTCCTAATGCTGGTAAATAAACACAAAAGATTAACCCAAAGCTATAAAATCTTTAGATCAAGAATGACAATATTAGACTCCTGATTTTCAAAAAGCGGGCAATACTTCATTTTATCAACTGAATGGAGAAAGAAGTGTGTCTTATGTGCCATAATCACTACTGTGGCTTATTAAATATTCCTTTGTAAGAAAAATATAGAAGTTATAAAGAGTTGGAGGTTATATTGATTTTTCATTGCTAGCTAAAGGTTTGCATGCCATATAAAATGCATTCTAAAATCAAGGTGGGAGAAGTCATGTTCCCAAGATCCTTTTTTAGAAATCAGTGGGAAACCAAACAGTTATGTAGTCTAGTTCATAAAGTTAGGCAGTAGGGTGGTAAAACTATACTGTTACTCTTTCATAGAGAAAGCTAGAGGTTTATCTTTATACATAACTGATCAAATAATCTTCCATTTCCCATCTTACATTTCACATTTTATTAAACCAGCCAGATTTTCTTCCTGGTCCCTCTTAAAAGGACAAGAGGATGTCATGCCCACACAGAATTTTCACTCTATGAACAGCAAGTAGGCAGGTATGTGGGAAACCGGATTTAAGTTCAGATGTTCCCATGGGAAAATGAATAAATTAAAGAGCATACATTTTCAGTTTTTGTAATAAGTATAGAATTCTACTGTTTTTTGCTTTCCATCCCCATTCTAAGAGAACCTCAATGAAATTCAGGAACCCTTTGCATCCCGAAATTCCCAACTAAATGAATCTTTTTTAAAGATTCAGGTGATTTTCACATAGAGCCAACACTGAGAGACATTGAGAAAGCAAATGCAAATGTACTAGAGTTAATTACTAAATTTTTTAAAGTATAGGGGAAAAAATGCAAAATGACTAGTTAGAAAATATAAGGATGGGATACAGTCACTTTAAGAAAAAATTGTTTGTGCCGATGAATCTAATTTACAGCTTCTTCACACACGGTCTCTTTCACAATAAGAAACCAAAATGGACTATCAAAAACTCTTCTAATTTGGAATCACTCAAGTTGTAGTAGGCACTCCTGGCTTGCATCAGAATCACAAGGGAATTTATTTGAAATGCAGATTACTGAATCAAAATCTGTAACAGAGGGACCCAATAATTTAACAAACATTCACTTTCACTTTCACAAAAACCCTCAACATGATTCTTACGCTAAAGCTTGAGATTCATTACTCTAGTTAACTCACACACTTTCCCCTTAGAAAATAAAAGGTTTACATTTAACTTTCGGCTTGAGCAACCAATGAGAAAACCCTAAAAGACTTATCCAGACCCAACTAGGCAGTCAGCAGTAGTGATCCCAGCATGGAGTTCGCCTTCCTTCCCCTGTTCAGTGCCTCCTCCATCTCACTTTCTCCTTTCTCATCTTTGAAGCTGCTCTGCCACAATAGAATGGGTCTATTTTCATCAAATGCCTACTTCTCAGAATTTTCCATTACTTCTTCCAGCTAATGAGGATGCATCTGTAAGACATCCAACATAAACTTCCTGTCAACTACCAAAAACTGACATTTGTGCCAGAAACTTGAGGAAGGTGTATTTTCTTAGATGCCCAATATACTGTGATTTGTGGTATTGCTGCAGTGCTATCTGATTTTTAAAATTATGTAGTTATAGCCAATTTCAGACTGCACCACATCTGCAATAATATAAAAGAGAAACTTAGGGCAAACATGGGAGATGCTCATGGCTGATCAGCAGAAAAAAAGGGGGCCAATATACCTTTTAGAAATTGATGCTTTAAGAAACAAAAAGCAAGCCACAAAGAGAGTTGCATCAGGCTCTCTCACTGGACTTATGATTAGAGAGAGCTTGGAAGGGATGCCTTTCAGGGAGGTTTACAAACATAAGCCTCCCTGAATGGAACGTTGGGATTAAAGAGCTAAATTCCATCAAGTGCTAATATTATATGTTGATAGATTTACAGCTACTCTCAAAAGACAACTTGTGAAAGACATCCTTATTAATTAAAGCTAGCCAAAAGACTCATGAGAATTTAGAAACCGTAAGCATGAGTAATCAACCATTATCTGTTACTACAATAGTAATACATTTTTCAGTGTGAAAGGACTTTGTTATTCAGATTTCACATTAGAAGTTTAGTCTCAAGCATTTTTTAGATGGGATGTGAGGAGTAGGTTTAGTTACTACACTCTACTATGGAAAACAAGATGCTAAATTATGGACAGTTATGAATCATTCATTCTTAAGTATTTACTGAACACCTATTATGTGCCAGTCGCTCTTCCAAAATCTGGGAATCAAGCAGTGACAAAAGAAACCAAAACCCCCTACCCTCATGAAACCTACATTCCAGAAGGGAAGGACAGACAGCAATTTAAAAACAAGTAAAATTGAAAGTATTTGTGACAATGGTAAGTTCTACAAAGAATAATAAAGCAAGGAAGAGGTTTAGAGACTGTCAAAAGGATGCATTGCAGGGAATTTTTTTTTATATGACAAAATTTAAACAACATCTGTTATTACCAAAAATGATTTTAGATTTTACAGACTCAGTATCATTTAGCTCAACCCCCTGGTTTTACAGAAGAGAGAACACAACCGTCCGCAATTCATGTTTTGTCAAAGATTTCCAAGTCTGATCACATGAAGGCCAGTGCTGTTTGCACCGTATCCTGTGCCTGCCTTGGGAGTTTAGGAGTTGTCCCTTCAAATCTGTTTTGTCACTACAAACGAGCCCAGGCTTTGACTAAGAATGTTTTCACTCTTCCAAAATATTTCTCTCTGTGTATCTCACCAGCAGCGTGTTTATAGGGTAGCAGGTTGACTTCATGCACTTGAAGATAGATGGCTGCTAACAAAATGCTGTGAGTGGTGACGTAATTTCACATGATTCCAAATGGGGTTTCGGAGCTACTCTTCCAAGACAGAGATCTATATAGACGATCAACAGATGACCATAAATATAGTTTGCTATAATTTATTTTTAAACTATCTATGTGTTTTTAAAAGAAACTCCAAATCTGTCACTTTCTTTTCCCTAAACCTCAGTGGCATAAAACCAGAGATCATTTTTTCACTAGGGCAAGGACCAGAGAGACCTTGAAGGAAGAGCAGCAAGAAATTACCCAACTTGAGTGAAACTGTAATCTACATAAAGGGACTGAGGGGTTCTTAGAGTCCAAGTGTTGAAACACTTTTAAAGTGCAGTTATTACTAGAAGTAACTGTGAAAATACTACTCTCCTAGCGCAGCTGCTCCCTGCATATTTGCTTTACTGAAAAAAGAAAAATGTTTATTCTGGTTAGTACTGCAAGCCTCAGGCATCAACGTCTCAAGTGTCTCCTAATCTCTCCTCGCACAGCCGTCCGTCTGGCGGTGGGAAAAGCAGCAGCTCTGGATGTTTGAATCCAGGATTTAGTGTGCCAGGCCAAAGTCTTGTTACCCTTTCCACTTGTAAACTGTGAAAAAATGAGAGAAAGACAGAGACAGACTGTGGATATACCTAAACTAGTTTTTACACTCTGTGAGCCTAATTGGGCTTTCAATACCATTTAGGCACAACCTGAAAATTATTTCTCCTGAATGTAACATCTTCTTTTGTAATACTACTGAAATTATTTTCTTCTTCTTTTGTAATGTTGCACTAGCATTTATTGAAGAGCTGCTAGGTGCTATTCTATGTCCTATGCTTTAGATTTTGTTGCACAGGCGAGAAGAGTGACCAACATTTGTTGTATGCCTACTCTATCCCAGGCTCTGGATAGGCAATCCCGTGAAGTGGATATTGCTATTAATGCCAAGTTTTCCATGAGGAAATGAGGCTAAGGTAGGTTAAATAACATTCCTAAGCTTGTGTACTCACTCAGTGAGTGTTGGAGCTAAGATTTCACACCAGCAGGATTCAAATTCTTGAAATTTCTTTCAAAAAATGGTTGATTGAACTCTCTTTATTTGACAACCATTTTAAGGAGAAGTGCCCTATTCATTATCTATGAAGATGGTTAAAGAGTAGAGGAATATTATTGCAAGGACCAAATATTTCATAATTAAGAAAAATTTCTCCTGCTATTACAGAATTTCCAAGAACAGACTTTTAGATGAGAATATCTATTTTTCTTGATACAGGGGAGAGATATTAAAACCCAACGACTTCTAAAGCTTGATTTGTTATAGAAAAATTAAGGAAGAAAGGAAAGAAGGATAGTCTGTCATGGAAACAAGACTGAACAGAAGAATGAAGAAGATAAATAAGAAATTTATAATCTAAGAATAGTTAATGCAAAGCTAGAAAAAAAAAGTAACACTGAGATCAGATTTAATAATTTAGTTCTTAACCATAAAAAAAAGTCTCCATAGTTTCTGCTCCTTGTAGGATCACTGCATATTTCTCCAATATTTCAATCTTTGAAAATTGAGGCTTTCTTTGCCTCAACTTCTCATCTTTAAAATGGGCATAATAATAGTACTTGGCTCAATGACTTTTGAGAATTAAAATAGTAAAATTTACTATTAATAAATAGTAAATTTGTGTTTATTTTAAAATATAAATAGTATGCTTAAAAGAGCTAATATAAAGTACCTTAAAAGTGATTTAAACAGTGACTAGTACATAACAAGCACACAATGAATGTTGGATACTGTCATTTTTATTATTGCGTATCTTTGTATAAAAGCATGATACCTAGGGAAATGAAAACTAGCTCCCTGGTTTCTGTCCTAAATTACAGACTTTTTAAATTAAATTGGTATATTAGGGTGATGGGTGCACCAAAATCTCAGAAATCACCGCTGAAGGACTTACTCATGTAACCAAACACCACATGTTCCCTAAAAACCTATTAAAATAAATACATTGAAAATAATAAATTTGCATATTAATTTAGCAACACTCCACAGCTATGTCAAAAAAAGTGCATCAGACTGATGGTGTGCCCACTCAAGATTCTGTAGTATAAATATCCTGTCTCTCATCCCAAATGTATAAGCACTTCACGTTTCTTCTGAAAATTGATCCTCCCTTTCTGTTTCTACAAATCTCAGATAAATCCAAATTCCACTCCAAGTGGGATGAAAGGTCACATAAGCAAAATATTTTCCAAGTAGAAGTAAAATTGTATTCCCAATTAGATTTTGGTGGTTGAGGAAGAAAACATGATTCTATTCATTTCTTTTAGTCGTTGACTGAAAATTCTCCATCTTTAGGTTTAGCAAAGTCAAATCTATCATAGTTGGTGTACCCTGAATTTGAAGCCAAATACAGCCCCAAGATTAAAGTGAAGCCAGTATCTGTAAAGGTGACACTGGTCATGTTATGGATGCTGCTGTGAAAACTTCACATTGTTTTCTGCAAGTAGAATTGGCCATATGGCCACCTGGAGAGAAAATTTGGTCTTTCTTGTCATGTAGATCCAGAGACGATGGACCAAGTAGAGGAAAAATTGTCACGCTGACATTTATGCTGATAACCAAAAGGAACTGATCTGCAAATCAGACCAACACCTATGGCTTGTGGTTTGAAATTATTCATTTTCCTTTATATCATTCCTTCTGGTAGGTATGAATTAAGAACATTGATCCTTCCACGCTGGCCTCAAGGTGGCGTTGTTTCTAATATAGGCTAACTGTTTATTTCCCAATGACTAATTGAAATTTTTTATTATTATTATGGTTATTATACTTTAAGTTCTAGGGTACATGTGCACAACGTGCAGGTTTGTTACATATGTACACATGTGCCACGTTGATGTGCTGCACCCATTAACTCGTCATTTACATTAGGTATATCTCCTAATGCTATCCTTCCCCCCACCCCCCACCCCATGACAGGGCCCGGTGTGTGATGTTCCTCACCCTGTGTCCAAGTGTTCTTAATTTTTTTTTCTTTTTTATCATTTTCATTTGTTAAATGTTATTCTTATCCCAGAAATGATTTATAACTCTTCCTTTTTCCTTGTTTCATAAGGTACTAGATTATTATATTGTTAATGATACTATCCTGCAGTATAGTACTCCCCCAATGATGCTATTTATGTCATGAAAAAACCTTCAATACCTGAGAACATTTTGCTAAGGAGTCAGTTTACTTTGAAATAGTTATCAGTCAGCATGAGTGAGCTCACATCTTTGTAGGCGTGTAAACTGATGGCCTAAACACTGGGATTTCACTGATTATTGTATCAAAGCGACAATGATTGATCAAAGTCAAGTTTTCTGCTTCTTAAAATGCAGCCGTTAACCCAAAGCTGCCTACCCACAATGGGTGCAAGATGCCACCTTCAGACTAGGTCCATGTGCACAGCCAAATCAAAAGTGGCCCTAAAGCTTTCAGTTTTCTATGTATTATGCCCAAGATAAACTGAAGATCTGGAAATACTGAGAAGCTGAATTTCCCCTCCTGAATGAATGGCATTCCCATTTCAGAAATACCAAGCTTGGGGTTTTATGCCATTTTATCCCTCTGTGAAATGCAATTCTATTACGAGATCCGTTTAGAGAGCTCAGACATCTTAGGTTCAGACATCTGAGCTTAGGATATGTATAACCACTGCATAATTGCCTTCTTTAAATAGAATGACAATCAAGTTTTATTGTTATTTGGCTCCTTTAATATACAAGAGAAAAAAATAAGCCCTACATTTTTTAATGATATCTTCTTTTGAAAGAAAAATAAGTACAAATGAACTCAGAATAGCTTTTCTCTTTCCACACTCCCCTAGTAAATTTTGAGTGTAAACATACTAAACTTTACATGAGACATTTTTTATAAAGACTGCTGTCTTCTTGCAGATGGGGTGCAGTTTATCTGGAGGGGTGATGAATTCCTAGTCTTGAAATTCACAACGTCAAAATCATTGCCATTTAAAGTCACATTTTGAAAATTTTTCATCAGAATTAATGCTACGTGATGTCTCAAGCCCTTGAAAAACCTTCAATGTTTCTTTTTATCTAAGCTGACACACTGTCACTGTGAATAAAAATAAAAGAACATATAATGCTGTGAAATCATTTGCAATCAGAAATTTTGTTTCAAGCTTACCTATCCTTGATCAGCTATGATCTGTAGAGTCAATATTAATTTCTAAAAATTAAACGAATAATATTTATATAATTATTTCCTATGCTATTCTATACATAAGGGAAGTGACTAACAATTCTATTTCAACAGTCACATCACATAGATGTGTATATCTTTGAAGATCATTCAGATCTAACAGATTCTCCAGCTCTCCTCACTTTTTCTCAGTGATCAATTCTGATATCCAGCTCCAAAGCACCATTCTAAGTTTCCCTTCCCACTCTCCTTCACTCCTCCTGATCTTTACTCCTCAAAAGCCTATTTTAGTCTTATTATTACTACTAATCAGAGTGAAGAATCCAGTGCTATACTCTACATTGCTGCTTTCCTTATTGGTTCAGCTATACATCGTACTCTTTAGGAGTAAAATTCTTGTCTTCAATAGATCCAACAAATCCTTCAGAGCATTAATATTGGGCTTTATGTTCAGGAAACCCTTAGTAAATGTGGACAGTGTGGTAGCATATTCCATGAGCTAAAAATGGCAGCTGGTGTGATGAATTCCATATATGTGTGTATACGTATGTTTATATACATATACATTTTTTTCTATATACACATGTGTATGTGTATGTGTATGTGTGTGTATGTATATATTATATATATATATATATTTGTTAGTTTTTGTTGGGCTCATTTTGAATAAGTGACCTTCATTTTAAAATCAGGAAACTTTGCAAAAATTCAGATTTTCAGTATCTCTTTTAAAAAGTTAGGAGATTTGGGCCCCCACTCCCATAAGGCAGCACATCTGGAGCTGAGAAGTGGCTTCCATCTTCAGATGGGCATCATTTTCTCTGTATTTCCATTGCCCACTGAACTTGCTTTACTCATTACACCACCTGCTTGGACTCTCTAGGCATTTGTGTTTGCTACCTCTGCTCCACACAAATATTGTTCAGAGAGTTTCTAATTCATTTTTTTTTTTTTTTTTTTTTTTTGAGACGGAGTCTCGCTCTGTCGCCCAGGCTGGAGTGCAGTGGCGCAATCTCGGCTCACTGCAAGCTCCGCCTCCCGGGTCCCCGCCATTCTCCTGCCTCAGCCTCTCCGAGTAGCTGGGACTACAGGCGCCCGCCACCACGCCCGGCTAATTTTTTTGTATTTTTAGTAGAGACGGGGTTTCACCGTGGTCTCGATCTCCTGACCTCGTGATCCGCCCGCCTCGGCCTCCCAAAGTGCTGGGATTACAAGCGTGAGCCACCGTGCCCGGCCTCTAATTCATTTTATAGAATTATCTCACAAACGTAACTTCCCCATGAGGAAAATGATGGATGTTACCCCTGAGAGGATCCAGTCAGTGTCAAAATGTTTTTCCTGGGGCTTTCCTCATATTTATGCAAAATTTTGCAGGACTTTATAGTTCCACAGGAGCCTCATTCAGCTGCTCCCATTCTGGGAATATGATGAGATCTACATTTTTGAAATGTTCTGTAAAATGTCCTGAAAAATTACTCACAGTGGCAGTGACAGCAAGATCCGCAACCTGGAGAAGTACTAATGATGATAAAATAGAAGCAGAGTCCCTTTGACATGTATGCTTTTCATCACAATGTGGTTCTCCAAGAGTTAACCAGCTCTAATGTATATTATTTTGTTGCCTTTTAAAAATCTACTCGCCAACACACACTTTTTTGAAAAATTAGTTTAATCTGGTTGGGCCTGGTCAAGCTTATTTAAATTGATTGCAGGGCTGAGCATCAGTCCAGAGAGACAATGGTGTCAGTTCTCACACGTTTGGCTTTGCCATTATATCCTTCAGCTATAGTAGTTATGATTCCTTAATTAGGAGGAACCTAGATATAATGTCTAATTCCTTTTTACTAAATATATTCATGCTGAAATTTCAGACTTTTAAGAATATTGAACTTGTTCTCTTATTGAAAAGTTAAAAAGTGAATGACATTCTTGAAAAAAACTTATGCATTAGGGGTTGGTAAAGGGGACATTAAAGAAGGACACTGTACTATTGACTTGTTTCTTTAATCTTGAATTGGGGAGAAAATCTCTCCAAATAGTGGATGGCCACTGTGGTATCAGGATAGCTGTTCTGTTGATGAAATTATTTATATCTCTACTCAGTGTTCTTCAGGACTGAGACCACATTTAACTTTTCTGAAGCTGTTCCTTCTTCTATTTCATAATTATCTTTTCCTTATGTTTGCTATTTTCTTCCTATGGTCAAAATGGCGAGGTTCATATAGGGATAAAAATAGACTAAATGCCTTTTAGCATTCCCTTAAGGAGCTAAGAGGGTTCTGAGAAAGAACTTTCTCTCAGATACGAATCGGAAGGGAGGTTGGTAGTTAAAGGGCACTAGTTAAATATGATTGATAATGGCCTGATATTATTTCTTTGATCTTATTTCCTTTCCCCTTTTTAATCCACATGAGTAGTAATGAACACAGCTGAGTGAATGAACACAAAAGCAGATAAGCCACTGTGTGCATTTTATACCCTCCAATCTAATGAGTGCATTGTCTTTAGCATCATTAATGAGTTTTGCAAAATCTGTAATATTTTCATAGAACATCATTGCAGCTTGTTTAAGAGTCATTTGACCATATTTTGCCCCTGGCACCAGAGTGATGGCTTCATTTTTAATGACAGATGCTAATTCTAATTAGCAGTCTGGAAAAAGTCAGACTGAGTTCTGGGTGAGCCTGCCTGTCCACCCATACAACCTAGATGCTAACTTGAACCCCAGTGCCACCATATATAAATTCTCTCTGCAATGCCTGAGAAAAGATGCTGACGTTGCTGCTGCACCCCCTATGGTGGATACAGAGGAAGGGAATATTTTGACATAATGATCACAATAATATTTTCATTCTGCAGCTACCGTACCCCAAAGTGGCTATGTCAGGACATTACTTCGTCTTTTTCTGTTTTCTCAACCACAAAACCAGACTCACAATTGGATTTGGCAGCTGCCAAGCTACCCTAATATAGCAGCAGACGAATCCAGGCAAAGAACAGATCTATCACTGTATCTGACTGATCTTTCTGCTTATGCACAGTGACAAATTCTCACCTCTCCATATAGATCAGCGGGCTCTGTAACCAGTCAGTCACGCATAAGTTGTGACAGCGCATCACAAGATTGGCAATTTGGAGCCCTGGAGAACAAGGTGGAACATGCAGTTATTTTACATGAAAACTGCAGTCTTTCCCAGAGCACCATAGGGGTGTGTGTGTGTTGTGTGTGTGTATGTGTGTGTCTGTGTGTACAACATTTTACAAAAAGAAACAGATTGTTCTATTCACTATATTAAAATACACAGAAAAAGGAGATGAAAAATCTTTGCGTTGCAGGAGAGGGATTTACATTGCCCATTGAATAAAGACTAAGCAGATCTTTTTTCCCACCTTCTTCTAGGTTACTCAGAATGGCTAAATCAAGGGAATGCCTGGCTAATGAGAATATGTGTATGTGTATGTGTCTCTGGGATTCCAGGGCTGTGCCTAGGATGGCAGAATGGAAAAAATCTTGGAATAAATTTTCCAATCTTCCTCTCCCTAGTTCTAGTAAAACACAATCACGGGAGGCTTCTGTTTACCCTAGTAAAATCAACACCCCCCCACCCTCCCACACACACTTGTATCTCTCAATTTAAGAACTTTGAGAAATGGTTTTGATATTTGATATTTGCAAGAATTTTAGAGAAACTTCCTTTGTCATTTTATGGTAAGCATATTAACAAAAGAAGATGTCTGGCTGCTTCAGAAATGTTTCATGGTATGAGGTGACAATAATTCCCATGAGCTATCCAAATTCACAAAAAATCAGGGACTTGCTAAAAAAAATCTAGTAATAATGCATGCGTGTTGGGATTTATAGGTTAGTAGTATACAAATTAAATATATTTTAACATTACTCATTTATAAGAAGCCAAATGTAAGTACAAATGACTGGAAAATAAAATGACATAGGATTTTAGGGTTGTTGTTGTTGTTGATTATCTATAAATTATGGATATAAGGGATAGTAGGTCCTGGTCTTAGGACAATCTTAGGTCATTGATTCAACAGATATCCCCAAATGGAAACAATAGAGTCATATCTAAAAAATAAATTTATTATAAAGTCTCATAAAATATAACGTATTTCTCTGCTTACATGAAGTATTCTTCTGTTCAGTTACTTCCACCAAGAAAAGACAAGACTTTATTCAGTTTATGGTTTATTATGATTTAGATAATTAATGTAACATCTTGTTTTTAAAAGGTTTAAAAAAGAGAGGAGTCAGTTGCTCTACTTACTGTGCTAAAAAAGGGGGGGCTAAAATACTGCATTAAAACTGAGTGGGATTCTGATGATGCTGAAGAAGAGGAGGAGGGGAGGGAAGAGGAGAAGGAGAATGAGGAAGAAAAGAGGTAGCAGAAGAGGAAGAGGAGATGAGAAAAATTATACTAACTCTGATGTATTTCTATAGGATAATAGACAGAGAGGATCCTTTCTATGTTAACTAGTTCTTCGAGTTCATCTAAGTCCTTGGAAATATATTAACTGAAATCCTTCACCTCTTTTGGGGACATGACAGAGCCATTAGTTCAAATATTTGGTAAATTAATTATAAACTGTAAACCTCCCTTCTCTCATTTTCTGGAGCAAACTCAATTGACTACATTATTCCAAACCAATTGTTCACTCTGACTGTCCTGTAGCAATAAGACCAAGTCAGTAACTTCAAGGTTCCAGAAATGGACTGTGTGTCTGAAGTCATTTGTTAAATTGTTTCCATAGCAAGAAAAAAATTCTGAAAATGTAAGAAATACAAAAAGAAAACATCAGCTTACTAGCCCAC